>NC_140043.1:8058778-9258778 GCF_963513975.1 Fringilla coelebs | reverse complement strand
TGCTTCGTGGATTCTTTTTTAATAGCAAAAAAAAGTGACATCAGCTCTGCTGCAGGCATGAATTAAAGATGAGAACTTAATAAAACTTGTTGGAGGGGAGAGGGAGGCAGGAAAGTGGAGCTAAAGCAGCGATGTCTTTATTTTTAAGCAGACAGCACCACCTCTGCTTCAGCTCTCTTAGATGGCGATGGAAAAGAACAAAAAGCAGCTTCCGAAGTGGTCTGTGAATCAAAAGTGCCCTCTGCTGGGAAAACCCTGCATGAGGGAGCCTTTCCAGACCATACCCGAAAGCCTAATCACCCTCTTCTGCTGGGGAAGAGGCTGGACGTGGTCCAGGATGCTCTCAGCAGTTGCCTTTGCCATTACATGCCCTGTCGGGATTGCAGTCTGAACATGTCACAGGGTATTGGAGCAGTCTGGGATTTCATTAGGGCTCGACATCACGTGTGTGTGGCTGCTCAGTCACTGCTCTGCTCCTCGTGAGCAGAAAACAGGAATTTGCATTTGCAATATTGCCACGTGAAGGATAAGAATCTGGATTGAATCCTGCACAGATAACGTCACCCTTGGTGAACAAAAAAGGGATAAAATGGGAAGGAGCCTTCAGTAGCCCTGATTGAATTCTTATTTGTTTTATGTGAGCAGCATTGATGAAACACGTGGTGTCTGTGCCAAACTGCACAGCCCTGCAGGGAGCCCTGGGGCTCTCCTGGCTGCCCCAGCAGGAATGAATGTTGATGGGCTCTCTCCTGCTGAGTCCAGTGCTGCTTCTGCATCTCCCATCAGCTTCTTCACGGGACTGTGCAGAGGGGGCTCCAAGGATGGAGGAGGACATTGGTGTGAGGTCCATAAAGTGAGTCAGGAGGCAAGAGCTGGGACGTTTCCTGTAGGTTTCATGGGGTTCTGTGAGTGTCCATTCCTGCTGCTCTTGCAAAGCTGCATGCAGCCTGGAAATCCTTCCCATTTAGGGAGAGTGAAGGCTCCGTCTACATGCATGTCCTGTGGTTCAAAACTGTCATGAAAGGAACTATTTGTTTGCAAAAATACAGCTCCACAAGTTCAGCTGTTCGCTTTCTCCAGCTGGGTGTTGCTCTTCCAATCTGTAAGTGCACAGAAGCACGAGCAAGAAAAATCAGCAGAGAACAATAAAAATCCAATTGAAAAAAATAAACAAAGAACAAAAAAAATCCAATTAAAAACATCAACTTAAGTGTACAAGGTTTCAGCTGTTAGTACTCTTGTTCTGAGCTTCTTTAGCAATTTCAGTGACAAGGGCTGTTTCTTATCTAAAGTAATTTATCTTAACATCTGGAGCAAAAAGGAATTGATCTATCTTGTTATTTGTCATCACAAAAGACTGTTTTAGAAGATGAATAGTCAGAGATATAAAAATAGCAGAAATCAGAGCAAATAGCTAAACTGGTTTTAAAAATACGGTTAGTACTGGTGTGCTGTTTGTGCCCCTTGGGAAGAGAAGCTGCTGTATGATGCATCATGTTGATGTTATATAGCAGCAAGGAGTGATATTGATGAATTCTGAAAGAAGAGCTGGCCAGGAAAGGAGGGAAATAATCCTTGTGGCTATGAAACAAGCTTGAAATCCTCTGGGATTTGTAACGGAAGCCTTTTTTGTCAAAGGAGCTGTGGAGCAAGTGTCCTAAGTTTCACTCTGCTGGCACTGCTTGATTTTGGCAGGCAGGAGTTTTTCCTATAATTGTCCTTGAGAAGCCTTTGATTGTTCTGCCTGCACTAGTGGGTGGGAAGGCAGCTTTATTTAAGGAGGAATAAATATTTATTCTCTTGGAGCGCTTGCCACAGCTGCCGCTTTGCAAAAAGATGGGAGTTTCAGTTAGAAGCGAGTCATGCAAACTCCCTGCTTTTATCAATTTGCACCTGCTGAGCTGTGGTTTGGGTTTGAGTGAATCTAAAATCTCAGAGGTAAAGTTCAGCAAAAGTGCTAAGTTTTGACTGTCTAAACCCAGTGAATTATTCATTCCTTTCTCCTAATACATTGAATTACCACCTTGCGCTCCTGCCGGTGCTCTGGGTGGATTTCTGAGTAAATTTGGGTGTTTCAGGTGCACAGCAATCATTTGGCCTTTTTTCAGATTTGATTTCGGAAGAAATGCAGAGCTAAGTCTCGTCATCCAAAATTCTGTGAATTCAGAAACGGGGGTTTGGTGCCCAACTCAAACAATGCATTGAACTGACAGCATGATTTCTGTCTGTGTCAATTTACAGCAAGAAATGGTGGTTTTAAACTGTGTGAAACGCCTCTGTTTGGTGTAGAGCTGTTATCTCTGAAACCTACCACCAGTTAAATGTCATACTGCCTGTTAGAGCGTGGTGTGTGCTTGGCAAGATGTACTTGGGCAAAACGTGGAGTGTACAGGAAGTATTTACACAATACATATGCTCCTAATGGTATTTGGTTTCTTAGTTACTGGGTGTTGGTTGGTCTGTTTTGGCACTTCATCCTGTCATCAACTTTTGGATTCAGACATTCAGGAGTGTCCTTTCAGGAGTTGTAGGAATGGAGAAGTGTGCTGCAGACAAAATGCAAATTCACATGCCATGAATGCAGGGTTCTTGGTTTCTTCAGAAGTGGGGAGTTTAAGTGACTTTGTAATAGTTACTTTTTAATCCACTCCAGTTTCCTCCAGCTTTTCCATGCACGGTTCTAACATGGAACTTACAGATTGATGTTCCTCTTTCCAGGTGATGAATATAAATCAGAAAACTGAGATTTAAAAAAAGAAAAGGTCTCATATTGTAATAATATAAGGCTTATTTCTAAGCAATACTTGGTCCATTTGTAAGAGTGGCAGTGATGTTTTCAGAGGGATTTGGTGCTCAGGTTGGCCCCAGGATAGCATTGTCAATGGAGGCACTTAGGGTGGGCTTCTGTAAAAAGGCACAGGCTGCTGAAAGCTCCTCAGGAAGGGTGTCCCAGCATCACACAGCCCTTCCTCTTCCACTCTGGATGCTCTGTGTTGGTGCATGCCAGGCATGAGCCAGTTCCACCTCCAAAGGGGAGAAGCAGCAGCTGGCAGTGCCCAGCTCCTGTCCCTCCCAGCAGAAGCAGAGCTGGAGCAGCTCGGTGCCTCAATTAAGGTTAATTGGGTGTGCTTGGGGAGAGTGCCAAGAGGTGATGGCATGGCACAAACCATGGCACAAACCTTGTCACAGGCTGCTGGGGGGTCTGGAGCAGGGCAGGGTTTGGCCTCTTAGTGCACACTGGAGTTTGCTGAAAAGGGACAGGGAGTGCTTCTGATCACAGGGAAGGGGGGCAGGCACAGGGTCTGCTCTTCTGCAGAAGCAGCACATTGCCTTCTTCACACCTTGGTGGGAGGGCTACATTCAAGGGATTGATCCAGGGATTTGGAGCATGTTTAGTCAGCAAAGGAAAGCAGGCTCAGCTGAGGGAACTGCCTTGCAACCTCAGCATGGGTCGTGGAATAGAGCTGTGAAATGACTCCTTGTTAATTTGTCTCATTAGCAAGTTGGGGAGCTGTATGTGAGGCAGAATGTTCCTTTCCTATTGTTCCCCATGTTGGTGATTTCTAAGTATAACAAACAAAATTCTCTGCATAAGCAGTCCCTGCAGACAGCTGATCCACTGGTGTTTCTCATCTCTGCGCCTCACTCCTGTATTTCTGCATGGAGAAACAACTGCTTGTCTCAGTGCACAAAGAAACAGATTAAAAAGCCACATTTGGTTGCTCTTTTGTCAGTATTTCAGCATGGGATTCCTCCTCAAAGAAGTTCCAAGTTCTGACATCCCTGAAGGCTCAGGCAGGATGTGCTGCTGTCACTGCCCCTGGCTGGGGAGGCGAGGGCAGCCTGAGCTCGGGGCTGTGCACTACTTGCTGAGGTCAGACTTTCTTGTCTCTTCCTTCCAGTGCTTTTCATCTTCCCATCTTCTGATGAAATGAGGCCATCCTGGTAGAAAGGAATGCCATGTACTCTCGGTGTGCCTGGTTTTGTTTGTTTTTTAAAAAGCTTGAGTTTTTTTTCATATTTCAGCAGTGCTTTAGGAAAGAAAATAAAAATTCATGCAGCAGTCTTCATTATTTTGATCATGATTCTTTTCAAAGATCTTTTTTTTTTCCTAATAAGAACTCCTGCTGTGTACATGTGTACATGATGTTTGATAGTGTTTGGTCATTAAAAATAAACTTTATGAGGAAGTTAAATTTTAGGAATTTCCTCTTACAGTGAAATAACAGACTTTGCTTGTGATAGAGCATTCCTACTACCAGCATGTGAGTTGTCACCCCAGCTCATGTCCATTGGTCTGGAGCAAAACATGAGGATGGGGAGGCAGAGAGAAAGGAGAGGGAAATGTTTGGTTGAGATGGAGACAGTGAGACAGCATCCTGAAGGCTGTGATTTTGGTTTGGGCTTTCAAAGGTGAGCAGATACAAAGGTTTTGCAGGAGCCTGAGTTATTTTCTATACATACACTGAGCCAGGTGTTTCTGCAATAATATTTTACCTATTGATACCTGTGTTGGGGAGCATCTTCTGCTTCTTGCCCTGGCCTGGCTCTGGGGCCGTGTTTGTTGTTGAATGTGAAGAGCTGCTGAGAACCAGTCCAGCTGGGGATTTGGTTTCCTGCTGGTTGAACTGGTATTTGCAAACCCTGAAGGATTAGCAGAGGGAAAAGCTGTGCCATGGACCTATCCCACACTGGTGAAGTGCTTAAGCACCATCTCAGGCGGATCCTCACTGTCAGGGCAGTGTTAAAACAAGATGCTTAAACTCCTCTAAAGCTGCTGATTATTGAACAGAAACACTGAGCTCAGGAAAGCTATTGGTATGCCAAACCAGCCTTGTTTTCTCACTTAATTTTAATGTGAATAACTTTATTTTAAATTGGTGCTGGTAAGAATTGGGAAAAGCTTTCTGAGAGGGTTTTTTTCCTTGCTGTTAGAATAACCTCATTTCAGGCTGTGCTGTGAGACTTTGTGGCAGCTCCTTTTTGTTGGAAGGTTGCCCCAGGTGACTTATGGTTCATGCACTCTTGTAAGTGCTATTAATTTGTGAGGTTTCAGTGGTTAGACTGAGCTGCTAAGTGGGCTCTGAGCAGATAATGAGGTCAAGCAGGGAAGAGAGGAAAGAATTCTGCAGGTTCCCACTTGGCATTTGTACCCAGGTTGCACATTTTATGGAGATTTTGTCCTAAAAGCAAAGTTCCTGTAAAGTCATCATTTTGCAGAGGTGATTTACCATACTTGCCCAACCCTGAAAACAAACCCACTTGTTCATGCTCTGTGGCACTGCTCTTGAGATCACTGCTGTCACACTGACATGCAAATTTACTGCTGTTTGTTGTGGATCATTTTGTGCTGCATTAGAACGAAGAAACTACTCAAATGCTGGTCCTTATTCTCTGAGGGATTTTGCAAGGTAAGTTGCACTGTTAGTAAAAAAGCACTGCTTAGGACATTTTATAAAGAAAGCAGGTTATGAAGCATAGGAGGTTGCAAAACCAGCTGTAGAAGGAACATTATTGTCCCCTATTCAGTCACTGGAAAGCCTCAAATGCATTAGCTGAAGCAGTTTGCAAACAGTTTTTTTCTATATTTTACCCTAATCAGCCCCCTGACTTTAATCTTTTAATAATCTTCATTTTATAATTGTATCACAGAGGCTCTAGGCTACACAAGGATTTTGTATCATTTCTGGGATTTGATTATCCATCCCATTCACTCTGAAAGTTTCAGATACAGTCATTCAGCCTGTCCAGGGTGGGAGGTAGCTGTCAGTGCCTCATGAGAGGCTCTCTTTTTGCATTTTGAGGCGGGTGCATGACCCTACACTCTTCAGAGTTGACACAAGTGGAGCTTTTGGTGGATGTTAAGTCAAACCAAGAGTTAAAGGAAAGTCCCTCTGTTTCTGGCACTGCCCCAGCAATCCTGTCCATTGAAGCTCTTTGTGTAGCACTGAATTCTTGCAGAAGTTACTCTAGTGTTTACCTTCCAGGTGGTAATTTCAGTGGGATTATTGATGGTGCATGGAGTGAAGTGCTAATGTAGGATCAAGATCATCTTTAAATCTGCTCCTTGCAGGTCCAGGTACAAATGGAATGTTCTGCAAAAGGGAACTGGCAGCACTGGTTCTGGCCTACAGCCAGCTGCTCATTCACAGAGGAATCAAAGTTACTTGAAGAAACCAGGTCTTGAAAGGATCTCTCCCTATTTCTGAAAGCCTGATATGATTTTTAACAGCTGTCTTATTGACCCAGGCGAGGAAAGCTTCAGTCTTTTTTAATAGAGCAGTGAGAACATGCCTGTTCAGTAATACTGCAGATGGCAAATGTTTCTGTGCTATGCAAAGTCTGTTGGGCGAAGGTGACCGTGGTAGTCATAAGATGTTTTCTGTAATAGCACACTGTGGTTTCAAAATGTGCATTTACACTCCCTTGACACTTATTTTTTCAGTGCTCGGGGTTTCATTAACATTGTAGTGATATCTTCAGTTGGATTTGATTTGCATACAGAATACTTGCTTAAAGAGGGGCTCATGGCTGAGTCTTCTGTTGCTTTTTGTCTGTTTTTCCTCCTGAGCTGCAGCTCAGTGAACAGCACACAAGTTCAGCATTGTGCTGTTTCACTCGCCATTAATTTCTTTGAGAGAGGGAATTGGCATTGTGGCATCCTCCTGTTCTGTAAGCACAAATACACATGGAATAAATGCATCACTTTGTGGCTGTGGGTCTTTTCCAAGACAGATACTGGGTGATGGTATAATTTGGGTTTTTGCAACATGAAGGAGTATAAAGCATGGGTTATGGGGAGTCTGGGGGGTGTTGAGAGTGGACAGAAGCTGTTCAGCTTGGTGCTAATATTTTAACCCCCTGTGTTCCCAAAAATGTATTTATGTCTTCAGTCGGTGCTAGTATTCAAATCTCAACACTGATTGCTTTGACCACAAACTCCCAAAAAACTCACTTCCTTATCAGCCTGTGACATGTGGTTAGCAGCCCTGGCTGAGGCAGTGGGGCCCTGCAGTGACAGGGACAGTCAGTGACACTGGTGTCCTGTGCCACAGAGCGTGCAGAGCAGCACCAGTGCTGGGTGAGTGCTCACCTGCGTGGAAAGAAAAGAGAGGTGCTGGTACAGAGAAGCAGAATGTGTTCTGAATCACTGTGGTTAAGGAAATACAAGGTGTGTTGGTTGTGGACAGGCTGGTGCTGGAGTTCAGTGGCAAGGAGGGATGCAGGAGACACAAAGCCTTTGGGATGATGGCACTGTGTCAGCAGTGTGTGGTACTCTGAGCTGACTCCAGAGCCATCCTCCTGGATTTACAGAAGGGCACACAGCTCTGCAGAGGCACCCTCCAGCTCTCTTGCTTACCTAGGCAAGGCACAAATGTGTCTCTTGTAGCTCAAGTGGTTCGAGTGCCCCGCTGAGCTCTGTGAGGAATGTGGCTTTCCCCTCATAGCGCTCTGGGAAGAGCTTGGAGAATCACTTGTTCCTGTAAGCATGTCCTTAGATCTGGGTGTTGGAGCATGTGACAACAGCTGTACTCTGCTTTGCTCAGGAACCTGCTTGAATAGAGTGGGGATGTTGATAATAAGTAAATAAATGTGTAAAAAATACCTCACCCACCCTGCACCACCCATTACTGTCAGTGTTATTTATGGGTGGTGTGTCAGTATCCCCTGGGAGAGGTGGGAGCTGATGAGCAAATCACAGCCCATAGCAGGGGGGGTTTATGTTTACCTTGAGCTACTGATGCCTAGAAAATAGAGGAGGTAGCTTAGCTATCACCAGCTGAAGTCACAGTGCCTGTTAATGCAGGGTTTGGATATCAAAGTGTGCATCACCAAAGTAAAAATGTGGAAACTCAGCTCTGTGTGCCTCACTTGTTGTCTGTTGCCAAATATTAGTCATAGGCTACTACAGCAGTAAACTCAGTTCCTTCCTTCTGAAAGTAGAACCACTGCAATAACCTTCATAAGTTTTAATTAAAATGAGCATGCAATGATTTTGGGATTGAATCCAATTTCATATGCTGTTTAAATTAAGAAATAAAATTATTTCCATCAGGCTTTTAGTTCAAGGCTTGTGACTGCTGGATCATTTCCTTTTTCATCAGTTTCTGAGTTTTAAAATGGCTTATGAACTTTGGTGAAATTATTTAGAAATGGATTTTATGCAGAATAGTTAATAAATGGATAGCACAACCATGTAGTGAAATGAATCTTGTTTGCATCTCAAGCAGCACAAATTTAAATAAAATGCAGGGCTTTGCATAACAGCATTTGTTTTTAATGCTGGAAGTATTTTTCAAGCCACCTCCAACGTCCTTCATTTTTCAGCAGGATATCTTTGGCAGCAAGGAGGATTTTCAGGGGCTGACTCAAGGTACATAATTGGAGCAGTGAGACTACACACACACAGTGTCACTTAATGGATGAGGCTGGTTTAGAAATAACCCAAGAAATAACCCAAGAAATACTTCACTGGTAGCTGATGCAGAGGTGTAATTAGACTTCTACACAAGTGTAATTAGTCTGATTGCATAGAAAGAAAGAGAGTTCATAAGGTTTTTCAAATGTGTGCAGAGACATTTTGTCTCAACTGTCTTGTCCCCAAGCTTCTGCTGGGTTTGTGTTGAACTGGAATAAATAAGCACGTTGCTCTTTAGCTGGCAGTTACCTGCAATCTGCCACCCTTCCACAGTGGGTTTTACGTTGTTGTTTGTTTATTTTTAAGGAAAGCTCCAGTGCTGCCATGCCCAGGCCAGGGTGGGGTTGTGCCCACCTTCAGCTGTGGGTCTTTAAAACAGGGAGGGGGTAGAGAGTTCTAGGGAGGAAAAAAGGAAAGCCTTTTTTTCAGGAATGGTGTCTAGGTTTGTTCTACATTTGTTTAAGCAGTGGTCAGAGCAGAATGCTTGCAGTAATCTGTAGTTGCTGCCAGTTGTGAGCATGCAGAAATGCAGAGGAAATGTACTCCTGAATCAGGAGCATAAAACACAGGGCTGTTTCTAGCAGTGTCTAACAAGAAACAATTTCTACTAAAAAAAGCAAATGTGCTGCATAAGTGAGGGATGCTGAGGGGATGCTGTGGATTTTCTTCACATCAGCATGAATCAAAAACTGTAAAGCCTTCCAGCTGGTGTTGTGTGTTCTCTGGATTCAGCATGACTGATGAATAAAGGTAACATGCAATATTTAGTGCTTAGAAGCTGATGTTTTAATGAAAGAAACCCACATTTTAATCAAGTATGGGCTATGTCCCCACTCCTGTTCCCAGCATCCCAGTGCATGGCCCAGAGCCCCTCTTTGGACTAAGGTTTTAATCTTAGTTTTGGAGAGGCTGAGCTAGATATCAATAAATTAATAACTTTCTAAATCAACTAAGCATGAGTTCATCCTCAGTTCAAGTTATTTACTTCCCTGTTGAGAATGGAATTAGGTGAAGTTTCAGCATCATTTTGCTGTCTGTGTGCTTAGGTAGGTAAAAAACATCAGTGAAAAATGAGTCTCACAAAGAAGCATCTTCAGTTTGCTGGTTTGTATTTCCACACTAGAGTATCTCTGAATGCTTTTGTGGAGTAAATCCCAACATATGGCTCAGAGTTGATTATAAAATACAGACACTTCTGTGTGGGTATCTGGCTCCATCCTTCCCCCAGCTCGGCTATGGCCACGGCTGTTGTGTCTGACAGCTGTGCAGTGGCTGAGAGAGCGAGGCAGTGGATGCAGTCCAGCTCCCAGAGTGCCAGCATCTGCACTGCTTGGCTCAGCCTGCTGCTGGCAGTCCTGGCTGAGCAGCCCCTGATCCATTCAGCAGGCAGGGTGAGGCTGAGCCTGACCCTCAGAGGGTCTGCTGCTGGGTCAGTGGGCACCCACGCTGCTGTGTCAGGGAAATTCTCACCTTTGGGCGTCCTGCTGTGCTCTGCTGTCTGTAAATGTGACTTCAGCATCCTGCAGTACCTGTGCAGAGCAGGGCTGCTGTCTCTGAAACCTCTGGCTGCAGAGGACAGGCCCTTGGGGCTGGTCATCTCTAGTGCAGGCTTTGTCTTTGCTGCAGAAACAGAAAAAGAGGGAACAGTTCCCATAACCAAAGTTAGAGAACAGTAACCAAACTACAGCAAGGGGGGAGGTGGTATGGAAGGGACAGAAGAGAAGCAAATCTATTCCCAGGCATGGCTTGTTTTGGATTAAGACCTTGTTGCTGTCTCCTGCTAGTCCAGCTTGCTCCTCTGGGACCCTTCATTTCCAGTCTTTGCCTTCTCCACTCACATTTTTACTTTTCCTGGTTATGTGAGATTTAAAAAAGCAGGATATCTTATGTGCTTTGATACTGGATAGCACTCATGACACATGGGCTCAAAAAGCAGCCAGGGGCTTTATGGGAATGGTAAATATTTATTTCCTGTCCTGAACTGGTCACATTTCTTAAGCAGAAGGTTCCTGACCAAATCCTTAACTTTGGTGGTTTTCAGAAGACCTCCCAGTTGTTTCCTTAGCCAAGATAACAGGAAAGGGTATCGAAGAGCACCACCCTGGGTTGCTGTTACAGGC
Source organism: Fringilla coelebs (assembly GCF_963513975.1). Taxonomy (NCBI): domain Eukaryota; kingdom Metazoa; phylum Chordata; class Aves; order Passeriformes; family Fringillidae; genus Fringilla; species Fringilla coelebs. The sequence goes on along the minus strand of NC_140043.1, from coordinate 9,248,239 downwards.
TGGCACCCTGTAGCTACCTTTAGCTGAGGCTCTTGAGCACAGTGCAGCTTATTTCCTCTAGTTTGGTTAAGTGGTAGCATTTATTATCTGCCAGGTGCTGGTAAGTTGTGTGATTACAGCAGCTTGTTTGTCTTTGCCCTCTAGCTCAGATGGCTCTTGTGGGCCTCCATAAGTGAAGAAACACCATCTGGCTGCTGCTGCAGGATGCTGGGAGATTTCCATCTTTCATTTCTTTCAAGCTGGAGACTTTTTTTTTTTTTTTTACATTTTAGAAAGCCTAGGGACACTTCCAGCTCTGTTTTCCCCTTGTTTCTTTCCAAGCTGAAGAATGTCTCATAGCCTCTTATTTACAGCCACTTGCTCCAGGCAGGCATTGTCAGAGAGCATTAAGTGCTGGGAGCTGACAGAGCTTTTCAGGGTTCCTGCCTCCCTGCTCTCCTGGTGGCAGCTGGGTGAAATGTCTGGCAGAGAATTGTTTTTCTGAAACCCTGCAGAGGTTCTGGAGCTGAGCAGAGGTGGGTGTTCTGTAATTCCCCCCACACACACAGCACCTAGGGCTGTTGTCAACAGGAAAAACCCAGCTTCAGTGAGGTGGGTGTGTGTGTGTGTGTGAAATGAAAAGTTATATAATAGCAACTCAAATCTGACCAGGCTTTTGGGTCTAAATTAGTATTTATACCAAGAGGGAGAGAGAGAGAAATAGATGTAATGGTTATTGCTGTGCAGAGCTAAAGGTAGCTGGGGGAGCAGCAATATTTAAGCAGGTCAATTCTCATCCCTCTGCCTCCTCTGCTGCTGCATTAAAAATGTTTTTTATAAAATACCTATTGTCAATCTAAAGAGGCAATGGAATGGATCCATCTCTGTGTATTAGCTGCATAATTACAGGCAGTGGAACTTCAAGAAATGCAATAAGAGAAATGGGAGAATTGCTCAGGACAGGGGGGTTGAGGGTGAGCTCCGTGGGTGGGAAATGTTTGTGCCTTTGCACGTGTAATGCTGCCTGCAAACCACCTTCACAGGTTGGTTTTCCCCATCCACCCTTCAGTGGGGAAAACCAGGGTATTATTTTCCCTTGAGAAATACAAAGTGTTTGAGGCTTCCCCCATCTCCTTGTGCTGGAGGCTGCTGGTGGCAGGGGGTGTGAAGGGACTGCCTGAAAAAGGGCTCCTCCAGCCCTGAGTGTGTCTGTGCCTCTGCCATCACTGGGGGAATGACAAAGCTGCTTTGTTGCAGCTTCTGCGATTTCAAAGTTTGTTTTGGTTCAATGTTGCAACAAAAGGAAAAGCTTTTGAATGTTGTTTGCAACATAAGAGCGTGTTGAAATACCTAATTTTGGGCAGCATGGGCGAGGATCAGCCAAGCAGCTGCCAGATGTAAAATGGCTGGAGACAGCTTTGTGCTAGAAGAGCAGAGACCGGGTTGTATTTTATTTGCCTGGCCTTTTTCTTTAACACAGCACTCTTGGCATCAGAGAAAATTACATTCTTGCTTTGTTGGCCAAAAATAGCCACCTAATCGGCACCTCCAGAAGGAGTTTTCTCTTTCATGCTATACAGGGGCATTTATTGCCCACAGTTCTGGAGCAAGGTGTTGTTTAGGCACTGAGCTGGTCCTGCTGCCTCTTCCCACCTGGCTTCTCCCTAATGCCAGCTGTGGGTTAGGATCAGAGTCAACTGGGTTTTCTCTCAGTGATTTAGGTTTGGGTTTGCCTTTTTCTTCCATGTTTTGGGGTTTTTTTTAGCTGTCACCTTCACCTTTGCTGAGGTGCAGGAGCAGCAGCAGCCTGGGGAAGATCCCACACTGCTGGTCTCTGTAGGTTTGTGTTGCATTGAGGTCCCTGTAAAATTGCCTCCCTAAGGTTGTAGTAGGTACCAATATTTTACACTCATTAACCTCTTGAAGTGGAGAGATTTTTGATATTAATAAATCTTGGCCAGATAGAGGATTTAGATGGGAGGAGGATGACTTGCATTTAATAAAATAATACATCTTGCTCTCTCCAAGCCCCAGTTGGAGCTGCCTTATCCCACCACAATGGTTTACAGCAGCTAAAACAATCACAGGGGCAGTGTGATTGCAGGTTTGTGAGTTGGGCACTACTCTTCCACTGTGGACAAGACAACCTGCAGTTTTAACAGCACATTAAAGAGTTTTTAGTTTTCAGGCAGTACAAGCTATGACAAATTGTGATTTTTTCAATTAAAATCAATAACAATGCAAGCTAAATAAAAGATTTAACAGCAGGTGGGTGGTTCAGCTGGTAAATTGATTTCCTTTGGGTACAGGTGAATGTGCATCATGGTGCTTCTGTCATTAAATAATTTCTGTGGTGAGAGACACAATCAGGTTTATTAATGTGAGTATTCTTGTGGACATCTAACATAAATCAATGCCTGCTGGAAAACTTTGTGTAATTGGTTAGAGAGATGGCAAAGCAATATATTAGAGAGCAGTTTTCTAATCTTTGCAAAGTGGATTAAAAAGTGTGTTGACTGGAGAGGAGTAGTAAGTGTTCATACTGCCCTTTTCAGAGTAAAATCAAAACAAAGTTTACACAGGCTTAAGGAAAAAAAAAACCTACAGGATTTACAACTCTCTGTGTTGGTGCTACTGTAGCTTGAATGCATGATCAAAAACAAGATTGTATTGTTTTAGTAGCACAACTGAACAAAGTTCTGGACACTTCACATTTGGTAATAGTTTTCAACTGTGGAAAGATCACAAAGTAACTGGGATATTGTGAATCAAGCTGGTTAATAATACACCAGAAGTGATAAGATACGAGGCTGAAAAGTCCCTGAGTCTTTACCTTCCTTATCTCTTATCACTCTCCTTAATAGTTATAGTTTCAGATTAAGTAACCTCTCATATCATAAAATAATTTACGGTTTATTGGTGCACGATACAATTTTGCTTCCTATTGCCTTTTACTGAGCTTTCAATAATGTCAAAGGTCAGCTTTTTTTATTTTCTCCCTCCTAGCAAGTGCTTTTCAAGTCACAAGTAAGAATGTTGTTGCTTAAAAGATACTGATACTCACTTTCCTGATGAAGGTTGAGAAGGGATGAACAGAGCAGAGCACTGCCAGTCTAGCAGGCAGGGTCAGAGCCAGACACATTTTATTCATCTTGCTGTGCTCTTCTCTGAGGCTTTCAGAGCTCATTCCTCACCTCAGTTTCCCCCTCTGCAAAATGGAAAGAAGACCCAACCGTGTACTTTCCTTACTGTGGCTCTGCTAGTTAACCATTTTTAAAGATTTAGGGGATGGTAAGTCTTCAGGGTTAATAATTAACCTGCCTCTCTAGCTGTCCTGCACTGCAGCTTTCACTTCTCCAGTTCTACAGTTTTCTTTCTTTGCTCATCTTGGTGACTTCCACCATTTCTTGTTCTCACTGCAGTGCAGAACAAACGTTCCCTGGCTGGTGGGGGCCCTGCAGGGTTGTGTCAGCCCAAATAATCACAGCCCCTGGTGCTGGGGGAGCTTCAGCCAGGCTGGGCTGGGCAAGGAGGGATTTCCATGGCAGTCAGGGAAAACAGACCTGGGGAGCTGGGGCAGCTGAAGGTGGGAGGTAGGAAGGAAATAGTTCTGGTTCTGCCTTTCCCTTCAGTTTCTCTGTTGTGTGGGTGCAGCCACCATGTTTTGATTTCAGTCTGCTGAGATTGTGGAAGATAGAAGTTTGGTTTTTTTCTTGTTATTTTCCTTATTTTCCGACTGACTTGGTTTTGTTGGGTTGGTAGTTGGTGCACACAACGCTCTGCTGTACTCTAGAGATCCCAGTTCTGTTTTCAGTCCGTGGTTTTACTGAGAAACATTCTGGTTATCTTAGTGGGATGTGGAAATACAGTGCAAACACTTCTAATTGCTTGTGGCAGATCTGCACCTGAAAGAGAAGCTTGAGCTGCTCAGTGGCAGCAGACTCATGTTCTGCTGGGAGATTCTGCACACATTCCCAAATCCTCCATCAGTTTGGGAGTCATGTTAGTATTGATTAAAAACTGTTGTGTGGTGCAAAGCACTGAGCAGGGGTTTAGGATGGTGATGGTGGGGTCTGACTCTCTGAATACAAAATTGGTGTCAATGAAAACATTTCTGGGGCCTGTGGAGTTCAGATCACAAAGGGGAACAAGAGTTCTGAGTCTCAGCTGTTCTAACATAGAGCAGATGGTTGACTTGCCTTCTAAATCTTTGCTAAAATTGAGTAAATTCTCAGGACTATCCATGATCTTTCAACCCCATTCCCAATTTTTTTTGCACGCTAGGAAAAGAGTAATTTGCAAATCAGATCCAGGCTGTGGAAAAAGAAGGATTTTGCAACAGTGAGAAAGTGTGAGTCAGAAATAAGACCTCAGGTTCCACTTGCAGCATTTTGCCTGCTGCAGGTTGGTTTGCTGGCAGCTGGGAATTCTGTCCTTGAGGCAGTGTGGAAGTGAACTGTTTAATGCCTCTTCTCTGGTAGTCTCAGATGAAGTGCAGTATGAAAATGCTTAGTCTTGACATTCTTCAAATGATCCCAGCAACACTGTGAGAAGTAATGTTATTCTGAGTTATTCTTTCTTGTAATATCAGTACTAATTTCAATTTCTCTGAAATTTTCTGTTCTCTAGTCTCTCACAGAACCTTGGGTTTTGTTTCAGCATTTCTCATGCATTTTCTTTTATTTCCTTCATGAAGAATTCAATTTGCTGCAGCAAAATAATTTTAGTACTGAAATAATAGATATATTAAAGTTGGAATTACCTTGGTGGCAATAAAGGACAGGGTTTTATTGCTTGCTTATCAAGGGGGGTTTGTGTTTATGAGTTCTCTGAGAAGTAAATGCATTACATTAGAACTAAATTTAACCTGGCTTGGTAACAACAGCATGCATAGGTAATCCATAAAGACAGTTCAGATTTATATAGTAATGGTTTAAAGAAGTTAAAAAAAATAATTTGAGGGCTTTAATGTTTTTTTCACTTGATGATGAAGTTGTCAGTAGTATTGATAAAATAGATGAGTAGCTTTTTTTAAAGATTTCCACAAAGAAAACCCAAGCAACAGCTAATCAATAGGAAAGCTCTTGCAGATGGAAAGCATTCCTAGTCATCCGAGGAGGAGTTCAGGCTGCAGCAATTTGGATAATACTGATGAAAATCCACCTCTGTCTCTTAGGTAGAAATGAGTGTTTCTTGTTCCAGACTGTACAGCTCAGCAAAATCAAGTGTTGTCAGCAACAGATTATAGGCCCCAAGTGTTTTATTCTTAGATCTTGTAAAAAGTGGAGGGAAAGAGCAGAGCACTTTACAGGGAAATTCCTTTTTCCAGGTTAATTTATATCTGATGTGCTAGAGCTTTTAGAAGGAGCAGTCACATGTCAAGATTAGAAGTTTGGATTGACCAGAACTGTAGAGTGTAAAGTGGTGAGTGAGTAGTTGGGCCGCTTCTATTGAATTTTTAAAAAGTCATTATTCACTGTGATAGTACTGACTGCTGCTTTGTAATCTGAAAAACCTGATTTGAATTAAAAAAAATAAATCAAGAGGGTCATTTTCTTGAGTTGAGCAACTTCACCAGCCTTGTTCCCTGAAGCAGAGAAGTCTTTGGTTAGTATGAAGATCAGCTTGGCAGCTCAGCAGCTCAGCATCTGAAATTCTTCTGATCCTTTGCAATTTAGGAATTTTCATGTGTGAGTGTGTGAAGGCAATAACAATTGTTTCAGGTAACAGCATGAATAACCATCAAGACACCTGCTCCTCAGCCTCCATCTGGCTGCTGATTTTGTGGGCGCTTTCCAGTGCCTCTGCTGTAAACTTAGGGATGGAAGATGATCTAATAATGATATCAACTGTTTAACAGCAGTTAATTAGAAGATCGTTAATTAAGTTCATTTAAGTGAGTTGCATCCAACCTATTCTGTTTGAGGGAAATATGGAATAGTTAATTCTGTTGTTACTTTGCCAGTAAGAGAGTAAGGCTGTGGTTTGGGACAGAGCAACCACAGAAGGAGGAAGAACTCATTTTGTGTGAGGAAGTGTAGCTTCAGAAGGAGCTTTAATAATTGGTCAAACAAATATTCTCACTTTTGCTTGCTTCAGGAATGCCCTTGTTCCTGCAACGTGACCTCACATTTTCAGACAGCTCCCACTAAAAGGGAATCTGGGGGTTTTTTTTCTGTTTCTTTGCGGGTGTTTCCTTTCCCTTGTTACTTCAGTTCACCAAATCACCTCCAACCAGCAGCAGTGGGCTCCCTGTGCTGCAGTGGCTGTGCAGAGCCCTGGCAGTGATTCCTGGGCCCTTGACCTTGGTGCTGTCCCTGGGTGCAGGAGCAGCCCAGGGACACGGGCAGTCCCCAGTGCCATCGACCCGAGCAGGTGGGCACGGGCTCGCTGCCTCTTTGTCCAGCTCAGCACAGCTGGGCAGGGAATTGTTTCCATGTGCTCTGCTTTAAAGGCAGCCTTTTCCCTTCAAGGGCAGGCAAGGAGGAAGCAAATCTACAAAGCCTGAGCAATGTAGCTTTAATTGGAGTTGTACATCTTGATGGAGCAGAGGTGAAAAGGAGGAGACAGTATGGTGTAACCTTTATTTTTGTGAAGTTCCCTGATAAGCCATTGATTTGATAAGAAATACTGCTCCATTGGCTGAGCTTGCAGGGTGCAGTTCCCTGATAAGCATGTGTTTACTGTCTGCCATAAATGCCTGAAGTGACAGTTTATGGTGGGTTGGAGTGGATGTTTAAATGCTGAGTGGCTGCATCATAACTGTGCTTTCACAGGGGAGCTCGCTGTGTACTCAGGTTGGCTGAAGAAACAGGTTGAGCTGGGATGTTCCTTTCTCCTTGGAGCAGAGCAGTTGGGCCCTTGCAAATATTACACAAAAGGAACTTATTAGAACACAATGTGCAGCCCAAATAACCTCCCAAAAAAGCCTTGCAAGTGGAACACAAGGATGATGTGTATTTTGATGCAAACTGATCTTGATGTCACCTCCTTTAGAGCAATATTCATACACATCCAGGTTTTCATGCCCAGTGAATCAAACTGGTGGGTTTCCTTGATGCAAGAGACCCAATGCTTTGCCAGTCAAAGGTATTCAGGGATGAAAAAAATACTGGTTTTCACAATGTAAGAGAAAGGAAAGAACTCCTCTCTCTTCGGGCTAATGAAGGCTACCATGCTATATTTGTGGTTCTGTTCCTACCTGTGCTGGATGTTTTTTCTGGAACTCAGGATATGTTCTGATTAAAACTGAAGACACTCTGTTATTTCTTTAACCACATTTAAGTCTTGTAATGTTGGCAAATTAGTTTGCATTTCACATCAGACACTGATTTATAGAGGAAAATGGGGGTTTGCATCCTGCATGTCTCTTGAATCATTAACTTTTGATTGAAGAAAGGTTTTGAAATAGGGTGTAAAATAATTTGCCATCTTTAGCAAAGGGATTTCTTGGGGTTTGCAGCATCTGGTTTATTTCTTCCCCCCCCCCCCCCCCCCCCCCCCCCCCCCCCCCCCCAGTGTGCATATACCAAGAAATCTTGAATTCCCTTTCCTGACTTTGGAAGGTCAGCCTGAGGGAATTGAGCAATCTCTCTAGTTTGCACCGTTCACTTGCTGTTCATAAGAAGACAACACCCCTGGCTCGCTCAGTGACAGCAGCCCAGGAGGGCCCTGGCCAGAGGCTGCTCCAGGAGCTCTCTCTGGTCACTGGGGTGACTCTGGTGGCTCTGCTGCACTTGCAGGTGCTGGGTGTGCCCAGGGCCATTGCACAAGAGCTGAGCCTCTGGGAGCTCTGGGAAGCCCAGGGCAAACTCCTGTGGCTCTGAAGCTGCTCTGCCCTGTGCTGTGTACATAAACATTATGTGCTATAGGCTGCCTAGCACTGGAGTCACAGCAATGTCTCAGCGGCTTAATATCACTTCTCTGCTGCAGCATAAAGAGAGAAATAATTAGGAATTGTGTCAAGGCAGCGTCCAGTCAGCAGAGGAAATTGCATCAGATGGACTGATGCTTCTGTCCAGTGGAGGTAGCTGGTTTTGTTTTGGTTGTGTATGTCATTTGCCAGCTACATTTAGCATGAGTAAATGCTTTCAGATGTGCCAATGGCAAGGTTTAGCCTGATGTAAAACGTCTGTTGAAAGCACAAGTGTGAAAAGAGACACAGGGTGTTCTGGCCAGTGAATGATTTGGAAGATGAGCCATTGAGCTAATCCTGCCTTGTGGGTGAGATGCTCTAGGTGAAAATCCCACGGGACTACAAAGAACATATTTCTACTGTGTTACACCCAGTCACGCCAGGGGCTGGTCCTGCCTCGTGTTTGCTGCCTTTGATTCCCCTCTCCTCTCCCACACAGCAGCTTGTGACACATGCAGCCACCACTTCTAACGGGACCTTTGTCAAGCTGGGGAAAATGGCCACTTGAATTCAGAGGGAAAAGAATGATCCTTTTGATGAAGCAAGCTGGTGTTGGTGGCTGGGCTGTGCACACCGGAGGGCAGGGCTCAAAGGGCACCTGCCTGTGACACCAGCCTTGGCAGGAAGTGTGCCTGGCTGCAGGAGAGAAAAACTGGCCTTGTGTTTGGAAAGAACAGAGGAAGAGAGATTAGAGGTTAAACTGGAAAGGGTGTTAAAATATTCTCAGTGTATGATGGCTGTAGCAGTGGATTTAAATTGCTGAAATTACCTTGTCAGGATGCCTTATCAGCTGCTGTTCTAGTGATTGTTTGGTTTAGATAAGAACTGGAGTGCGATAAAACCTTGATAAGAGTTTAGAGATTACAGCTCTTTTGAAACTGCTGGCACTTGCCAGAGGCTCTGAGCTGCAAGAGCTATGCTTGGATTTATTCCACTACATTTTTTTTTTTTTTCCCTCCGCCCCCCTTCTCTCCTTTTGTTTCATGTTTTTGTTTAAGTGCTTGAGCTGTTGGTTTAGATCCTCCTTATTTTGAGCCACGCAGCCTCTTCTGAGCGCTCCTGGGGACGGGTGCATGTGCCAGAGGAGGGGATCCGTGCTGAGGAGAGCAGGTGGATGCTGAGGGAGAGAGGAAGAACAAGGTACTGCTGCCCCTCTCTATCCCCCTGCAGGCTCCGAGCAGGGCAGTTTGACAGGCTGTGGGCATACAAAAGGCTGGGGAGCTTTCTGCTGGGTTCTTCCCCAAAGTTCCTGTAACAATCTGTTCCTGTACAGCAGTGCATTGGGGATGTAAAACACCAGCAGTTAAAAATCTGTGCTGTGCTTGTGGCAGCACGTTTGTGTTCTTCATGTGCTGTGTCTGACTGTATTATCTCTTGGGCTTTGTGATTTTGTGGAGGTATTTTTAAATAGAGACTAGTAACAAGCCTCCAGTTGAACTTATTCCATCTGCATGCAATGAATGGGACAGAAACAAGGCTACAGAAACCAGTGTGGTGTTTTTGTCTAGTTCCTATTGAAGGTGATTTATATGGTATGGCAGTATGGCTGTATTTTGGTTCTGCTTTTCTTCTAATAAATTAAGCAATCAGCAGCTCTTGCACATGTGAAAGCATATGCTTCTTAGTTTTCCAGAATAATTCAAATTGGTTTGTTTTTTGTGTAAATGTAATTTGAAAGGAGGAAGCAGAGGAACTCATAAGTACAACAAGGAAAATTCTGAAGTTGTTAGGACTATGGTTAGAAAATGGAAATTGAGGTTGAATTTTTGTGGTGAAAACCCTTTGTAGTGTTTGCTTTTGGATTTCTGCTTGTTCTTATTAGGATTAATAGTAAAGCAGTGCATCCAGGCATTCCATCTGTACTCGTGTGTTTTTAGCCTGTCCAGCCAAAGGATAAAGTTAAAACATTATGAAAAAAGCATGAGGAAGAAATACTGCAGCTGTTAGATGGGTATTCATCCTGCTGCTGTTGTTGTGTGTACCTGGAGAGACTCTTGTCCTGGGTTATGAGATGTGGCTCTGCCAGGAGCTGTAGTTACAGAGAAGTGGAAGGTGTTGGTGCTTCCTGATCCTGGTTACTTGTGCTGTTCATCCAACCGAGAGTCTGGACATGTCAGGGTGGTTGCAACTCAAACCTGCTTCTTGTACTGTGCTTGAATTTGGTTTTGCATTTGGTTGTGGTTTGTGTAGCTCAGTGATTTTTTTTCCCCCCCTTTAGTAGCAGATCTGGTGTGTCCCCTGGTCAGCCTGATAACACACAAAGTCTGCTCCAGTTGGCTCAGGCACAACGTGTTCTACAAAGTTCTCAACAAAACTTTGGACCACATAAGTTTGACTATCTGGGGATATGTCAATAATTGCAACACAAAGTACCAGGGGAAACTGTACTCTGGAATAGCCAGACTTTGCTCCATTGCTGGCTTTGTTTTTGCTGGGTTTTTTCCCTTTGTTTTTAAACTGAAATGCTTCTCATTTTCCTATCATATGGGAGGAACTTTTCTGGCAGCTGATTTACTGAATGTATGCCCACGCCTGCCTGCAACTGCTGAAACATGTCATGTAAAAACACCAGTAAATGAAATTTAAGGGATTGGTAATTCCCTTTATTAGTATATCTCAAAACATCAGTTTTAAAATATCACTGCAGGGTGACCAACCTGAATTCCTTAGGGTTGTAAAGGAGGCCTGTGAAAGAGGAATTTAGTAGCAGATGAACCACAGCAGAAATACCACTCCAAACTATTTGAGTTATCAAATCTAATCAAATAATAAGAATGAACAAATAAGCTATCCAGCAACTGAGATACTTAATGAGCACTGGTTTAGAGTCTTCTTAATTGTATTCAGGCACTCATGGGCTGTATTTGCAAGTCTGTGTTTATGACTTGAGACTGTACACTTTGTTTTTTCCTCTTAATGAAAGCTCAACATTTCTTTTGTTCCAGCAAATTTCAGAACTTAGAAGATGATGCCAAATTATCACATGCCTCACTACAAAACAAAGAGCTGGCAGCATTGCCTTCCTAGGGGAAACTGGAAATATCCCAGGCTTGCTCCTGCCATGTTCCAATTTGAGGTTTAACGCTCTGTTAGCATCAGCCCACGGCTGCATCCCTGGAGTAAATGTGGGCTGGGACTGGGGAGAGCCAGGAGCTGTGCACTGCATGGGGATGCCCAGAGCCAGGAGCTCAGAGAGAGCTTGCACAGGGAAAGCAGGGTGGCTTTCCCCCCCCAGGTCAAGCTGTGGGTGAGGGTTGCACAGTGAGCTGCAGTTTGGGGTGACTGACAGTACATGGTCCATCAGAAGATTGCAGGCAGTGCCTTGGGTGAATGTGGTCCTTGTGGGTTTTCCTTTCAAGATGGTTTCACAGAGCTCCTGTGGACACATCTCACTGGTTCCTGTGCATGAAGAAGGTGTCAAAGCCAAGGTGAGACATTTCAAAGCATTCTTTGCAAAACTCAGAAGTTTTGCTTTTTACCTTAAAGTTTCATTTTGAATCTCAGCTCCATTTCAGGTGATGCTGAAAGTGAAACTCAGCCAGCTCTTCTGGGCTGGAACTTACCAACAAAGGTCTTGCAGCTCACAAATGGTTTGCAGTGGGAAAAGGCAAAGGTGATATGTCAATCTTGTGGTTCTTAAGAAGCATCCTAGGGAGAGTTACAGTACTGCAGCCACAAGGGCTGGATGTTCCTGCTCTATCCCCCTGTTGCTATCTTTTTACAGAAGGAGAGTAAGCTTACTGCTTCCTTCAGTACATTTTGCTTTGGGAATTAGTAGGTAAACTCTGCATTACCTCTGTGATTTGGTGAAAATAGTGACAAGACAGTGGTGTCACTTCTTCAGAGCCTGACCCTGAGTTATGATGATACTATTAATTAAACTCTTTGCATATCCTACATGCAAGTAATTCTCTTACTGTTCTCTACCACCAAAAAGGCAGTAACTCCAATTGCACAAAGGTTTTAATTCCAGTCTCAGTGGTTGCTGTGGGCCCTAGCACCAGATCTGTCTGGAGGAAAGGGTGGTGACAGAACTGCATCCCCTCAGTTTGCTTGTCTTCCTCTGTGTGTGTGAAAATGGAGCATTTACATGAGGAAGGTCTAACTAGTGAAACCACAGTGCTGTTACAAAATGCATAGAGGCTCAGAAGTTATGCCTCTGAAGATCTGGTTTGTGACCTGCTGGTCACCTTTCTCATGTCTCTTAAGACATGAACAGTCTTACAGTAAAAACTAAATGCAATTACAGTGCTCAGAGCAGCTTCAAAGCAGCCTGGCTAATTTTGGGTTCGAGTTTGACCCCAGAAGCAGGTCAGTTGCATGGGATGGCAGGCTTACATCTTGAAGATTATGACTAAACCACACCAATTTATTTAGCTACAGTGAAGAATTTGAGTTATTCAGGGTTGGTTTTTCTTTTCCTTATAACCTCTCAAGGAAGGCAAACTTTAAGCTACCACACACAGCTGGTGTTTCTAATAAGACACAGATGTGTTTTGGGATCTCTTCCCATCTCCTGCAACATTTAAATGTAGATAAATAGAACTTAATCAGCTATAAATAACAGCGTGTCATGCCTGTGGATCACTAACCTTCTCTGGGACTCCCACAGGACTAGGGTTAAGCTTAATTACTCCAGTCTACTGCAAACAACAGAATAATCTGCTGTTGGATATTGCATGGGGAAAGGTGGAGGGAGCATAAAGAAGCAAGTCAACATGCCTGGCCAGTGACTTGATGCCCCAGTGCTCATTGCAGCATATTTGGGATGCTTGAAGACCAAGGGGATTCTTTTATTCCCTGTTTTGGTTTCAGTGCACAGGAGGTTTAATGTCAGTCCTACATCTGTGAGTGTTGTTTTAAAAACAAACTCAGGAGGTGCCTGTGAACTCTTTTCCCCTCTCCTTAGGGATATCTTCTTCCCCTTAGGGATAACTGCTCAGACTTGCTGTATGAAAAGGTGGTGATTGTGGTTGTTCAGCTCTGCTGTAGATGAAGGCAAGTTATTCCTCTGTGGCCACTGCATATTGCTAATTTCGGAGGGCAGATTGGTATGTCTGGTCTGCAGTGTGGTGGCTGTCAGCCACAGGCAGTTCTAGGCTGGAGGAGTCAGTGTCTGTCAGCTTCCAGCACTGGGCTCTGTGTCTGGCCAGGCTGGCCTGCCTGGGAATGTTTTAGAGAGCTGCTGTCTTCTAGCAGCTTTCAGCTGGAGCAAATGTGAGGCCGATGGTGGTGAAACCACTGAGACCATTGTCCATTGTGCTGGGCCCTGCTCCTCCTGTCCAGGCACTGCTCAGCTCTTTGCTCAACACACAGCTTTGTTTCCACGCTTTGGAGGGACTGTGGGCATCTCTCCTCCAAAGGACAGGCCATGACAAGGGAAGCTGTCATGTCCCAAACTGCTCATTGCTGGCGTTTGTACTGGTGTTTTTGGCCAATTGCCACTTCTCTCAAGAGCACTGGTGAAAAGATATTTGCTAGACATTTTTCCCTTCTAGTTTCTGTGCCTGCCTGATGGTTAGCAGAAATGGGTCTTGTTATTTCATAACCTTTTCCCAGCTACAGTAAGTTTGAGCCATAGATCTGGTTTTTTACAGCAGATTTGATTTCCAGCAAAGCTGTTTCTGCCCCACATACCTGCTGTCCAGAAACACAAGTGTTGGGCTTTGCTGGGCAGAGCCTCTGGTGATTCAGCCAGGAGCTCAGGGCAGTCCTTACAGCTCTCCTGAACAAAAGGGCCTCACAAGGGCTGTCTGGAAGCAAAACTGCAGTGCCTGGCATTCAGGGTGGGATTTGTGGTGTGGATTGTATGCAGTTCAGCCCTGGGTTGGGTTTGGCTCAACACTCCATGGGTTTCAATGTCTGCTACTGTCTGCTCAAAGAGAGAGCAGGTATTGGGTGTGCAACTAACACAACATTACCTCTTTGACTTTTTCCCTTTCCTTGTGTCCCTGTAAGCTGTGTTTCCTTCATGGAAAGGTAATTAAAGGTTTTATGAGGGAGGAGAGCCATACCTGGAGGGCTGTGCTGGGGCAGAGCTGGCCCATGGCAGCTCCACCAGCCCTTCCTGCATGCAGCCCCTGCTTGTTTGATTTCCCCTGCTGCGGGCCAGGCTCAGGAAGACAGGGGAATATTTATTTATAAGCTGTCTGTACAGATGTTTTCGTTGTGGTTTGCGGTGCATTGGTGCCACTTAGTGGGAGGAGAATTGAATTGACAGCTTTAATGGTGCAGGGGAAAACAAGGAGAGATGGGTTTCATATTCCAGCCCCCCTCCACCTCCCAGCAGTATTCCTGCAGTTTAAAGACAAATCCAAATCTGCTGCTGTGGGGGGTTTGGGAGCTGGCTGCAGGCAGAGTAGTGCTGGCAGGCTGGGCATGCACTGACCCTCATCCCAACAGGAAAGCTGCATGGAAAGCACTGCAGAATATTGGGCTAAATAGGCTCTGCTAATAGAAAAAGCTAATCCAGCCATGCCTTGTGTTTAGCAGGTTTTGGCAGACTTAAAAATCATCCTGCCTCTGTTACGATTTCTATTATTTTAGGTGTAGCAGGAAGGATGATGGATCAGGGTGGTGTTAGCTCTGATTCAGTTTTGGAGGAGCCAATCTATACAAAACGTTAACAGTGTTTATTCAGAATGATTTAACTAGATTTTGTATTGATTTCCCTACAGAAAGGCCTGTGGGAAAAAAGAAAACCCTGTGCTGTGATGTTGGTAAGCAGTCTATTCTGCTCCCCCAGATAAATGCCTAATGTTAATTAATGGTACCTGGAAATTGGCTTTGTGTCTGCTGTTGGCAGTCATGGGCATGGCCATCAGCCACACATCCCGTGAGCCTGGAGATCATGGAGAGGGTGCAGGGGAGCACATGGCGCTCAAAAGGCTTTGCAGCATCCTCTGCTGTGCATAAGGGCTGTTCTGCCTTGTCAAGATGCTCAAGAACGTCTTGTCTTTGATTGGCATCTCTGTCTTTTTGTCTTGTGTAGTTCGGGACAGCTCAGGCTGGTTTAACCTTGAGTTGGATTGAATTACTGATTGGTTTTTTGTTGTTTGCACATGGGCTCCTTACCCTGTTGAGTCATTTCTCTGTGCTCCTCATGAGGTGGTGCCTGTCCCTGAGCTCCAGGGGCTCTGAGCCTGGGTTTGGAACCCCTCCACGTGGGGAGCTGCTGCTAATTTTAGTGACATTTCTGGGCATGGAACAAGTTCCACTCTGAGTCCTTGAGAAAACACGCTGTGCCCAAGGATTGTGCTGGCTGGCTGTGATCATACCTGCTGTGGCTTTCATCTCAGCTGGCCCATAACCCTCAGCAGGAGGGGCAGCCCTCGGGCAGGCTGGCACATCCCACCGTGGAGATGATTCCTGGAGCCCTTGGTGGCTCCCCCAGTGCCGTGGTGCTCGTGGCTGGGACAGGAGGCAAACCAGAGCGGCTGTGGCTGCGTGTCCTGGTGTCACCCCTGCTCTGCTCCAGCCTGACTGTGCTCAGTGGCTGTGCCACTCCTTCCCAGGCTGCTGGTTCCTGGGTGATGCTCTGGGGCACAAACCCTTGGGTCTTGTGCCTGGTTCTGAGCCCCTTTGTGCCTCTGTTGCGCTCTCACCAGAGGGCACTGCGCAACGTGTCGCAGCCTAATAAATAACCTCTTAACCTGCTTAGCTGCTTTATGCTCAGTGGCATGTTTTACAACGTTACCTGGAGTCCTTGAATGCTGGTTCCCATGGCAACCTGATATAGCATTTTTATTCTTTATTACTATCACTGTTTTATTGCTGCCTTGTTCAAATGCGCTGTCATCTTTATTTTGCCTTGGTGTGTGCGTGCGAGGCACAAATCTGTTTCTCAAAATTATATTATTAAACCATTTAGTGAATTTAGAAAAAGGGTGGTGATCTGTCACTGTCGATTTAATATTAAATGGAGAAGCACACCATAAATGGAAACAAGCTAGAAAGAAAAATAAACTGGCAACTCAAATATTGATACAGAGAGCTTAGGGTGTTTGATGGAGGTGCAAGTAGTTGGGTAAAAGCAAATTAATTGAAGAAATGCAGCTTCTGTGAGGGAATGTAATAGTCCTAATTTGCATGAGAGGGCAAATTGACAGTGTCCAGATGTTCTTAGGAGCGGAGTTTGGCCAAAGATTGTAACAGGAGCAAGGACTCAACTGTCTCAAGATGAAGCTTAAGACATTCAGAGAAGCTGTATGGACCAATGGGGAGCAGCCAGAAATTCAGCTGGTAGTGTGGAACGGGTTGTGGGTAACTCATTGTTCGCACCATGCTTACACTCTGTTAATCCTGATGTCTCCTGCTTGTCTGCAAGGGTCAGGGAAGATTCCTTCTGGGTGATGAGTGGCCTTCAGGAGTGGGGCAGGAGAATCAGCTTTGCTGGAGGATGAGGTGGAGCTGGAGATGGGGTGCAGGTGCTCCCAGGGATGCTCCATGTGGAGTTGCAAAAGGCAACCATCGACAGATTTGGTGTTGGCAGGGACGGTGGGATTAACCCAGACCTGGCTAGAGAGTTTGCTTCCCTCTCAGGGCAGTGTTCATCTGCTGGGGGATGGTTTGGGGTGCCTGTGCTTCCCGTGGGGCTGCAGAATCCCAGCTGACAGCAGGAGGGGTTTTGTGCAGGGCAAAGACTGCAATAGAGGGAAGGGCAAAGCAAACAGAGCTGAGGGCAGGGTGATGCTGTGCACACAGGAGCCAGCTGGCAAACCCCAGATAACAGATATCTTCCCAAGCACATGTCAGGAGCAGTGCTGCTTTCAATGGCTCCCTTGTACATGCTGTCTTCTCCCCATCCTGCTGGAAGTATTTGGGGGCTGCTATAAAAATATTTGTTCTTTCTGAGCTCCTCTGTCTCAGTCACTGTTTCCCATCGAGTGCAGGATGTAAGTTTCCCCTGTGCAGAGAGAGGATGTTGAAAGGACTGGGGTCAGGGCTGACTCCTCCAGGGTGATCTCCTGTATCCGAGGAATGGAGAGGCATCATTTGGAAGGGTATAAATTATCTAGGACAGCACATAGAATTTTACAACCTGTACTTAAATCCTTCATTATATCTTCTGCCAGCAGCAAGGCGGATTCTGCAGCCTTTGCTAAGGACACTGAGCTGAAGATTCAGATGCTCTGGAGGATGTGTTGTCTGTCCTTCCAGAAAAATCTGATTTTTTTTTTATCCCTCTCCCTTCATTCTTTGCCATTCCCTCTATTTTGGGGTGATGCTTTGTAGCAGGGCAGGTTTGGCTGTGATGCTTTGGCAAGAAAATTTCTTTTAAGTGTGAAGTACACCTTTGTTCATCTCCAGAACCCAAAGCAGAACAGATGCAAACTGATCTGTAAGTGGAATTCAGTCCATGGGAAATTTAGGAAATGAGTCCACCTGGGCTGAATGGCCTTTCTAAAACAAAAACATTTCTGGATTGCCAGACTGCTGATTATTAAGAAGGAAAGTAGGGAGAGCAATGGGGAAGACAATGGGTTTTGGGGAAGTGGATTTCAGTCAGCTCAGAGCTGCAGTCTTGGCAAGCTGCTCTGAGTGAAGAGGAAGTTTGGGAGGGTTAAAGGTTTCTTAGAGAAGCAAATTCAATGCACAAGTAGAACTCCCTTAATAGAGAGGACAGATGGGAAACATAGTAAAAGATTACTTTAGCTGAATCACAGGGTCTTTAATGACCTGAAACTCAAAAGCAACATAAAAATATTGGAGAGTAGGTAGAGCTATTGAGAATAATTTTATCATGAACATGCAAAGAAAATTGAGAAGCCAAGGTCCAAATGAGCCACAATTGGCAAAAGACAAAAAGGGCAGCCAGAGGGGTTTCCATGAATGTGTTTGCAGCAAGAGCTGGGCCAGGGAATGAGTTAGTCCAGTGCTCAGTGGAAAGGAAAAGCTCTCAGAAGATGGAAGTGAGAAAGCAGAAGTACCAAATGACTTTTTTATTCCTTCTGTTCTTCCTGAGAGGCTCAGCTGCAGCCAGCACGCTCTCAGAAAAGAGGGAAGGAACAGGTTTGAATGCTTAGCAGAGCCTGGAGGAATTCGGCTCCAGATAGTTAGGAAACTGGCTTAAGTGATTTCAGTGCCATTAGTGATAATCTTTGAAAATCTGTGGAGGACAAATGAGGCTTGAGAAGACTGCAGAAAAGAAAATTGAATGGGATATCTTTCAAAAAGGGAGGAAGGGAGGAGCTGTGGGCTGAGAAGCCTGTAATGCCTAGGGAATATTCTTCAGGAGAGTATGATAAAGATGATGAAGTTGTTTCTAAGCACATGGAAGGCAGCAGTCCCTGGAAGAGGTGGAGCTCCCTCAGCATTCTCCATCTCCATTAACACTTGGAAGACACTCTGGTGATCACAGCTGCCCTGCAGGTCGTGCCAAGCTGAGACAAGCACGGCCAAGTTCAGGACCAGGGTCCAGGGGACCTGAAATAATAGAAAAGGGCTGAAAAAGGTGGGCTCCAGCTCAGCAAAGGAGCAATGAACTGTAAAAGACCAGAAGTGGTCAGGTCAGGTGCTTCTTCTACCAGAAATGCTAAAATGAAGCGTGAGTGGAGGGTTTGGGGTTTACAGGAGCTTGCTCACTGGGATCTGCAATGGCATCTTCTTGTGGGGGGGGAAAGTCATCAGGAAATGGAAATATGGTTCTCTATAAAGTACTCAAAGCATTTAGTTCCCTTTTTTCAGTTCTGGTGGTGGGTGCAGCAGTTTCATTCTGAGCATCACTGTTCAGGGAGGATAGAGGCTGCCAGAGGAGACACGAGGAGAAATCTGCAGCAGGAGGGCAGCTTCCCTGGGGAGCCTGCAGCTGCAGTGAAGCAAGAGGACCCTCAGGTGATATTTCAGAGTGATTTATTTATTATTTTTTAAATCATTCTTTTACCTCATAGCAGAAAAGCTGAAAGATTTATTCATGCCCAGGGAGTAGTAATGGTAAGTAAGTGAAAAGAGAGAATTCCAACCTAATTGGCAAAAAAAAAGGGTTTTTTTTGAGCATGTGAGTTATCAGGTAAGACACAAGCTTATCTGTAAAGCTTTACATTTATCATGTAAATGCTGGGTATCTGGACACTGCTTCTTCCTTTCTTTTTATTTTTACCCCCAGCTGCATAGAAATAGTAATAAAGCTCCAACTTCTTGTGACTTTCACTTGCCTGGGATCCTTAAATTGTTACAGTTGAAACATCAACAAAACTGTCAAATGTTTTTGTTTTGTTCTTGTACATGAAAGTAGAATTTTCTGATTTCATACCGTGGGTTAGTGAAAGAGATCCCTTATTTAAATGCTGGTTAAATCCCTGGTTTAAATGCTGGTTTGCATGAAATGCTGAAGCACGGTGCTTGGAAATTCCTTGGTTCATTGTTGATTTTTCATATCTCCTGTCTAGCTCTAAGGGTGCCTGAAGACCTATAAAAACATAAAACCCGAATAGACAGAAATTAATACCAAGTTCTTCAAAAGGGAAATGGAGAATATAAGTGGTGTCTGGGGTGACATCAACATTTGGATTCCCCTCTTTCAGTCTGAAATCAGGCTTAGGATGGAGATGAAATGGCATCCAAGAGTTTTCATGACAGGAAGAGTCTTCAGACATCAGAGGACTCTTTAATTATGGGCAGAGTGATTCATTCAGTGGTCGGCATCTGTATCTCGTTAAAGTCTGAAATCCTTCACTGTTTCTCCTTTAAATATGAAGGTATCCCTGTTTTATCTTTTTTGGCTTAGCAGAGCTATATTTTATGTCAGGTCAGTGCAGTGTACCATTCGAGTGAGCCTGAGTTATGTGCAGATTATTTAATGCTGAAAATGTTGAGCAAATGTGATTCACCTGTGCTGCTTGCTCCAGAATCTTTTCTCCTTCAGCAACCAAGCAGAGCAGAAAAGCAGCTTGAAATTAAATTGGAGGATTAATTTCAAATTATTTGGGGAATGGGAGTTACCAATGAAAATAAAATATTCTTTGTGTTTATTCCTGCTGAGCCCTAATCAACAAGTGAGGATTTTCCTGGAGCAAACTGTCTCAGTGAGCCCAGCCCAACTCCTGCTCACATTGATGGAGGAAAAAAATCTCCTATGGACTTCAATGGGAGCAGCCTGCTTTGAACTAACTTTTACTGTGCTGGGGAAATATGCATTCTGTCTGCAAGAGATTGACCATAAATACCTGTGCAGATGGGCACAGCTGCAGCTCAGTACAGCAGGGTAAGGGTCAGGCAGGACAATCACAGGTGAAAGCTTTTTGTTACACCTTCCTTTCCCCCCATGCCACCAGAAAACTGCAAGGTATATTTTGCATCAATAAAGGAGAACTTCTCAGGCTAATAAGTATAACTTTCCAGAATTTCTCAATTTTTTTTACACCATCTTGCTGTGATTTTTTTTTTTTAGATTTTGGAAAATGGGGTGTGTGCACACGTAGAATTTTACAACCGAGTAGATACAAAAAAGAGTTTTTATACATCAGTTGTGATTAGTGCAGGGGTTTTCTACTCTCCTGCCTCTTTCCAAAATGCATTAAGGCTGTCAGATGTAAATTGGGGGCATCAAAGCACTTTCTGCATAGGGTTACGAGCTGGTCTGTAGTGCAGCTTGCTCTGAATTTTCCCAATGTGTCCAGTGCCAAGCACAAATTGCATTTTAAAAGCAATGTTTTGTTTGGCCACCGTGTATTAATGTAACTGCATTCAGCAGCTGTGTGGTTAAATTCTAGTTTGCCAGTTGGCTTTAGGGTTTAAAAGAGAAACACAGCAGCAACAGGTTTGTCAGCCTTGCCTGTGATAAAGTGGTGCTGGAAAGAGTGGGAGAGGAGAGAGTGTGGAGATGCCTTCATTCATCAAGGGCGAGCCCTGAGCCACGCAGGCGTTTGTTGCTCTTTGGTGGGTGTTATGATCTGCCCAGAAATACCAAAAAGAGGGAGACCTAGGTGGAAAGTTGGGACAAAAATATATAAGGAGCTGGAAAGAGGGCTGACTGCCAAAATCTGTGGTGTTACAGTTGGCCCCCAGCTTTGCTCCTTGCTTGTCTTGGCACCGTAGTTGCAAGACAAATATATTTGTTTTACTGTTGTTCATGAAATGTGGCTGGCTGCGGAGTGATGGTGCTGAGCAGCAGGGAGACTTCATCTCATGAGTCATCTGTGAATGGGGAGCCAGGATGGAGGGTGATGATTTGGGTCACGAAGGCTGGGAGGTGGGGGTTTGATGCTCTCTTTCATAAGCACTTCAACAATAAGAAATGGCCCCAGGCTGAAGGCTTCTCCTGCAGGCTGGAGCAGCAGCACTCTGCTGGAGTGGGGCTGTCTGGTAAAGGAGGGAACGTGGGATGAACCAGGAGCAGTTTCCTGCTGTCCCAAGAGGCAGAATCATCGGTGGTTACAGCATCCTGAATCAGGAGATTGTCTCCTTGGAGCAGCAAGAGCTGAATTCGGTCTCCAAGCCCCGTTCTTTATCTGCCTAACAGAAATCACGTCAGTGCCCAGCTCGCCAGAGCACTGTGAGGATAAATCCACTGAGGACTCTGAAGTGCTCAGATAAATACCTGTGAGAGCACAGGGAGGCATTTGTGCTTGTATGAGGGATAAGTGCTTTATTAGTAATGACCCAGAAAGGACAGAGCTACTTGCAGGTATAGTAAGCACAAGCAAGTACCTCCTATAGTTGACAGGCTCTCGGTATAAATCATTTGTGGAATAAATGACAAAAGAGAATTCATGCTTCCTAGAGGAAAAGGGAGAAAGTCTCAGCTGAGTTTAATAAAAATGAAAATTTGGTAATGGATAATACAAGTCTAGAGAGGGTCACAGTCTGCTTGACAGGAGCTGTAAGGTCACAGATTAAGTAGGTGCCCAAGTCAGTTGCAGCAATATACTGGAGATTATTGAAGGGGGAAGCATCCTGGGAATCTCTCCCACAGAACAGCAAGATCTGGAGTAGCTGTGACTGTGGTTTTGCACAGCAAAATTCAAAGTAATTATTGCAGAAAACAGCTCATTGTCTATTTCACATCATACTTTCTAAACGACCTGGTTGGGTTCCAGCCTCATCCTCCTCTGAACTTTGCAAGATCCCTGTAGAGCAGGGCAGGCAGAGCTTTCCCTTTGCTGTGCTTCCAGCATGGTCCCATCTTACAGGCAGAGGGGTCTCCAGCTCCCTCCCTGATGCTTCTGGCCACATGTTCCCTCTCCCTCAGCCAAGTGTTCATAACTGCTGGTGACAGCTCAACCAGCCAAAAGCTAACACGATGAGGAAAAAAAAAAAAACACTTTTTTTTGGGCTAATTCCCTGAGTTGTCTCACCACTTAGTCATAAAGGTAGGGGTGCAAGAGAGAAGGTGGGAACATATGGCTGGGGGCAAAGAGAGGAGTGGGAATTGGATGGTTTATAGCTCACATCACCTAGAGCTGCCGTGGGACTGTCACGTCTGGGCTGTTATGGCTCCGTCTCCTTGGAGTGGAAGAAGTGCATCAGGCCAGGGTGAGGTGTTCCTTTGGCGTGGGGCAGCCTGGTGCTGCTCTGTCTGACCACTCCCCATGCTCTTCCAGGCAAGGAGCAGGAGAAGCAGCATCCTCCCCATGGTTTCCAAAAAAAAATGGGTTGGCTGGGGAGCAGCAAGCAACTGCTGCTGCTCTGCGGTGGCCACAGCCTAGGAGAGATAGAGAAACGTACCTGGGCAGGTTCCATTTGTGGAAAAGCAGGAATTTGAGCTCATTAAACCACCAAGGCTCCAAATGTTGTAAAGCTGAGGTCAGGAAGTGGCTGTAAATTGAGTGACTGGAAAGGAAACCCAATTAGCTGCTTGTGGTTGTTCCGGAGCTCCTGCGTGGAGGTCATGCTGCTGCTCGTCGCAGCAAAGGCTCCAGGGTGGTGCAGTTCATCTCAATCGATGCAGCCTTTCACTCTCCTGCAGTCCTGCTCCCCAGCACCGCCTTTAACTGCAGGAAGAAAGTATTTGAAAGAAGGCTTCTCTTCCATATGGCTGGATTTTCCCTGTTGTAGCAGTTCAGACTTCTCCTGTGAGTCTGGTTCCTCCTGCTCTCCAGAATTCACATTCTTCAGGCATATAGCAACTCCTACCAGTTATTTTCCCCCACAGTGATCACTGTAGAGCCAAGTTATACATCTCATGTTGTAGAAATTTTCTTTTAAAAATACCTTACTTCAGCTCCAGTAATAAGTGTTTGTTTGGGTTTTTCTTTTCTTCCAACAACTTTATTAGTGTCTGGAAGACTGGCCAATGTACAGAATTAAGATGCATTCAGGCTGGCAAGGTGCAGCTCTCTCCCTTTTCTGTGCAACCGTGGCTTGTTTGTACTTAACCAAAATTTTGCTTACCCAGGCTCCTCACTTCATCAAGCTGGATAGTGTTGCCTAGATTGCTGGTTTTCCTCACCACCCTGGGCAACTGTGTGTGCCAGATGCACTTGTGGATCTTGAGACACAAAGCCATGCCCAGCAGTGTAACTGAGCTGGGAAGACGCTTGCTGGCCTGGTCATCTCACAGCTAAGCCCAGGGGTTTGTAACTCAAGAATGAAACTTTCACTATTACCCTGAAAACAGAAGCATAAGAGGAATCAATTTGGAAGGAGCTTCATGTAAAATGTTTATATGCCACCCTGCTGCCAAGGTACCTTGCCAGCTGGGTGGTAGCAGCATGGGGCTTAACTTCTCTCTCTGTATGCCAACAGGATGACTTAACCTCTCCTCTTTATCCCTGAACAAAAGAAAAATCTGATGATTTGAACAGATGTTTTGCAAATTAGGAGCTGGCTGTGGTGCAGTAGGGGAGTGGTGTGGTCTTTGGAGCAAGCTTTGTCATTTGCCCCTGGTGCTGTCTGTGCCCCCCACCTCGTGCCTAGCCAGGTCCTTTTCCAAAGGACAGAAATCCCAGATTGCCAAAGGGAGAGACCTTCAGGGCAGGAGAAGCTGGCAGCCTGTGCCTGACTGAGAGCAGCTGTGTCGGGAGGAACAGCAGCACAGCTCTGGGGTGGGCTGGGAGAAGGAGTCTGGGTGCTCCTGGTGGGAAGGCAACAGCTCCAAGAGCAAGAGCTGGAGATGTTTGGGACTGGAATTTCACAGTGTGCCTGGACAGGGGAATATGGCAAGGGTTTGGATGTGCAGTGATGAGTGAGAGTCCCAGCCTGCTGAGCTGGTTGTGCTGGCTGGAATGGCTCAAACCCCAGGGCTCTCTGAGGTCTCTTAAGCCAAAGAAATGGCAGCAATTCAGCACCATCATTTTCTGAGTACGTGTGGTTAAAGTGGTGCAGCTCCTTAGCATGACCACTCCAATTGGTTTAGGAGTGGCTGAGATTGATCAAATGTATTGGAACCAGCTAATTTGAGAGTGTCCATGCAGCGGGGTCACACCAATTTAACATCATCAATTTCATTGCCAGTAGCTGCATTAGTGCAGTGTTTGCAGGCTAACAGGGACAGCAACTAGGAAATGGCATGAAGAGGCATTTTTCACTCCAAAAGTGTGTAAAGCTACTAAAATTAATAAAACCTCTGTGGTTTTATTCATAGCAGAAACTTGTGATATGATCTCAAAAGGACTTGATCTTTCTGGGGACAGTAAGGATTTTGTTTTTAGGGTACGAATAGTGGAAGTGCATGATTTCCATATTTTATGCGTGTATCTCCTAAAATCTTTCATAAACCTTCTCCCCAAAATGCAAATTTTAAGATACTGACAAATAGATTAGGGTCTGCATGACAGTCAGGTGTCCCAGCATGTGGGGTTATAGTCAAAAATGAAAAATTAAATCTAATTTTTCTGGACACAAGTGGTTGGCATCCCTCATGGTTGCTGTCATGCCTAACTAAAGTTGGTTCTTTATGCAATGTATTTCTTCCTGCACTTGAGAGATTTCTTCCCATCCTCCCCCTGCTCTGTGGTGTTACTGTGCTTCCCCAACTACAATTAAAATGTTGACACCTGGCTTGGCTCTGCAGATTAGGATTTGATTTTCTGTAATTATATGTTATCGCTCACATTCAGTAGCAATTTTGCCTTCTGTACAGTATGATAACACTTATTAATTCAATAAAAGAAATCAATTCACAGGCAATTTCCAAATGTAACACCTTGGTAACTGAGTACTAACCAATCAGATTATGCATCTGACATTGTGCCTTGTCATTTAATCAGTAATGGGTGATTGCAAAAGCAGATATATGTCAGATGTTAATTACAAGTAACACAGTTTGGGACCATAATGTTAGCAGTGCCTGTTTTGTTATGATGCTGTGCTGAATATAGCTAATATTTGACTTGCACTTAAGTATTATTTACAGTAAATGGAACGATAAGGATATTTATTCTGTCTCTGTGTTCTGACAGATGTATTAAATTTTCTTTTTAATCAGTGGAACACTGAGTGTTAATGGACTGCCACACGGTGCATGTCTGTGTGGGATGTGGAGGTGGGTTTGTTTATAGTGAACATGCTCCATCTTATCTTTTAGAAAGTTACACAGTCTTGCTTTCCTGTGGCTTTTAAAATCTTTTTGAAGTGTTTTACTTGGCATCTGCCAATCAAGTCTTTCCGTCAGATTATTGTTACACTGTGGAAAAATACACGTGAAAGCTGTGGGTGTGCACTGCCTCAGGCTCTCCCACCAATCCCTCCTGCCCCTTGCAACAGGGCCCAGGTGAAATCTGTTCTCCTTCGGTCCTGGAGAGAACTGGCTGTGGGCAGGGGGCTGGAATCCCCATTTTCACCTGCCACTTTACCCCTTTTGCTTTCACTCTGTGTACCCCGATGTTTTCTCCTCCTCAGGACGTCTCCAGGCTTGTTTGTGGTTGCTCACAAGGCTTCCCCTGGGCTTGCTGCCCTCCTGGCTCTGTTGATTGTGACTCACAGCCTGGTCTGTCCTTATCTGCTGGATGGGCGCTGGTGCCGCCCGCTCTGCTCTCACTGTGATCAAAGGCATGCAGGACCTGACCCTTTAATTTCCTGTCTTCAGTTTAAAAACCCAGTTCTTCTCTGTGATTAGTACCTATTAGTCCACTTAAATCAAGATGAGAACAGGTGAAATATGCCTGAAACAGACATTTCAGCCCAGCCAAATGTTATCATGCTGACACAACCTTCCTTTCTGCTTTGTAATTAAGTTAGAGCCAAGGCCACCAGCTATTGAGCTCTGCAAAGCAAATATATAAGATGCAAGGAATCTCCAATAAAGTTGTAAACTTCAATTAGATGGCACCAGCCCAGGGTCCTGAGGTTTCATTGGATGCTTACCTAATTTTATTATAACAGCAGAATTCTAAATAAGCAGCTCTGGGGCACGGCCTATTAATTTACCACTCTGCATATTCATTAAATCTTACAAACTGGCATCAGTGCTTTGTTTTTAGCAGTTTATTTATTGAAAGAGGGAGTCATATTCAATGTTAGATCACTTACATTTTCTGTTCAGTAAACCACTATCATTCAGAGTTTGCCTAAAATGAGGCAATTCATACAGGTTGGGGTAAATTTTCCCATTGAAGTGATTTGCTAATAGTTGATAAAGCAACATGGAGCTTGTAAAACCATTTGCTGTGACATTTCAACAGAAGTTTCTCTTCTGCCCCAAGATATCATTGTTTTCAGGGAGGTGGAGGGATTGCAGATGGAGATGGCAATGCATTTTTCAGCCATAGCCTTCTTTTCCCCTCTCTCCATTTTACATACAGACAATGGAATGTTAATTTCCCTATTTTTATTTTTTCTTAATCATCCTTAGAGAAGAAAAAAGTGCTTCACAATAATGCTCTTCTATGTAATCCTCTGTATTGTGATGATGAGCCCTTGTTTTGGCTTCTCTTTTCATTACTGTCCCTCTAGAATTGAACCAGTCAGTGATGTTAGCAGAGCTCTGACAATCAGATCCTGATGTGTGAATCTTGGCTTATTACTTGTGTGGCTTTCTGGAACTTCTAAGGAAGCAGGGTGCTTGTTTTAAATGTGCATGCCACTAATGAATCAATTTGATATTTTGCAATAACTAACGAGGAGAGAGCCTAAACCTTGTAAATGGTCAGTTTTTGAATTGTCTTGTTGCACAGGAGTTTAGAAAATACCTTGTCCCTTCAAGAGGTCTTAATGTGCTAAATATGTGTTTCTGTAATGAAAGATAATTATGGTCTTAATTCTTTTATGAAAAAGAATATCTTAAACTATTTTATAATGAGAATTTGCATTTCTGGTTTGGATCCTCTGCAAGTTTTCTCAGTGTCCCTAAGGCAGTGAATAAAGCTCTCTTCCTTCTCTGAGCTGGGCCTGGGGAGCAAAGTATGACCCTGGTGTTTGCTGGCAGAGTGTAACTGATGGATAAATTGATACTGGAAATAATGTGGAACCACTGAAATTAGGTCAGTGCTGGTTTGTCTGTGATACGAGAGGCTTCTATTTCTCCTTTAAAAAAGGATTTATAATGGGATTCTCTGCATGTTTGTGCATATTGGAGGAGAAGCAGATCATGGGCTGCAGGGCTTGATCAAGCTGGGACAGAGCAGTGATTTTTAAAAGGCAATACTGGCAGAAGCAGTGAAAATTTTATGAATGCACAAGTAACCTCATGTCACACAGGGATTATTCCTTTAATGTGTTTATGCCTTTATCAAGGACGGGATGGCTTTGTTGCCTAGCTATATAGCATTAACTTGCTACTATCTGAGAAATAATACCCATTAGTAAGTTCTGACTTAGGTATTTATTTCCCATGTTCCTTATCTGCTATAAGTTGATAGAAATCCTTCTCCTGACAAATCAGAACATGGATGAGTTTCCTCTGGCAAAAACTGATATTGCAGCTCGTCCTTTAGCTCTCAGGCCTCCCAGGTTTAACATCAGTGCTCTGACCTCTCCCCATCCTGAGGATGCCCTGAGCACTGCTATCTGTGGAGATGCATGATGACAGAGCAATCATACTTGGTGCTGAAGATTACAGTGCTTTTGGCAGTCACAGATAAACTCAGCCTCACAAGCTGAGCATAATGACATTATGTAGAACTGGCTTCTATTTAGGGAGGGAAAAAAAAAAAAAAAAGGAGGGAGGGAGGATGATAGTGGAGATGAATGTGCCTGATGTCAGAGCTGGGGTAGAACTTGACTCTGCCTGTTTGCCAGCCACTGTGCTGCCCTGGCTGCTGGACAGACAGCTTGTGTTCTGCTGGATAAGCAGATGTCCTGGAGAATTAGGGATTGCTGTCACAGCCCTGATGGCAAGAGTCCAATCTGCTCTTTGACATGGAGGCTTTGCCTCTATTATCTCTCCATATGTGTATTTTCCTGCCCAGGGAATTCCTGGAAGTGAGTGTTGGACATGAGTGAGGCTCCTCAAGGTCACTTTGCTCTGTGAGCAGGTACAGTGCACTGCCACTCACAGCTGGGCACCAGTCAGACCCTCGTGGAGCTGTGGTGAAAAACACAGCACCACGGAGCTGAGAGCCTTCACCCACCAGGACCCAGGCTTGTCAGTGAAACTGGAACTCAAAGGCATTTAAAAACCACTTTTAAGTACTTACATTCCTTCCCTATATTTAAATTCTGTTACCACAGTTTTATGTTGGAAGTCTCACGGCCACCAAGAAGGTTCACTGAGCTTGGTTGTACTGATTTAACACACATAACCAGTTACAGAGCAAGTAAAAGTCTGACCTGTAAGAAGCTCTTCATTTCAACAAAGAGTGTTTCAAGACTTCAGCATTCTCAGACAGATTTGGAAGGATACAATATGGATCTTAAAAAAATGCATGGTTGATTTAGTTTAAGCTGTGATAGTAAAGATGGATAAAAACAGAAATAAGCTCCCACTTCCAAGGTCATTATTTCTCAGTTCGAGGTCATTTGATTTATTTGCCAGCATACTGCAGGCTCTGAGAGCTGAGTAGGTGTTTATCCATGGTAACAGTTTTACTTTACCATATCCAGCATTGCTACAGATTGGTAGAGTAAAACCTGGCTTTCAACCACCACGGAGGGGCACAGAGATGTTTAATGGCAAAGCTGGAATCTCTGCTTTCTGTTGGAGCACAAGGTTTGTCAAAGAGCAGTGTAGATTTTTACCATGCTGGTTGGAACTGGCTCTTTATCACCTGGTATTCCTCTGGGAAATCAGAAATCCTTGATAGCACCAAAGGACTTCATTCTAAGGCAGTGTGTAGATCTCTTGAGCAGATGGGAGGAACCTGGACTGAATTAAAACCATATTCTGAAAGGTGATCATTGTACACCTCTCTGCATTTTCTGAATTTACTTAGGAGGATGTTTAGGAGAAGAGGGAAAGGATTTAAAATACCAAGTTGCCATCCTGGAAGCATAATCCCTAGGGTGCTTCTTTTTAAGGGGATTATACTCCAAAATTCAACAAATAATTAAAATTAGTCCCCAGAATGCTGATCATGGCACAACTATTCCTGTCTCAGCCATGCAAGGAATGTCCCCTGCCTTTCTGCCAGCACCTCTTCTTCCCTTTCACTGCCCCTCCTGTCTGTCCCCTGCTTGGGTCCCACTGCACAGTGGGGCTGTCAGGGCTCTCAGCCAGCAGGAGAGCCTTGTGCTCTGTGTGCAGCTGTGGCTCATCCCAAAAGCATGCTCCAGGTTGCTGTTCTCATCAGGAACAGGGGAGGAAGCAGGGCTGGGAAGCTGGGAGAGGGCTCAGCATTCCCACACACGACAGCAGCAGCAGCCCTGTGGGGAGGGAAGGAGGGTGCTGGCTTCTAGGAGAGCAGCAGCAAATTTAAATCACTTCAGCTCTGCTTAGGGCTGTAGCTAAAACTTCCAGAAGTTAGAAGTTCATTTGACCAACCTGAGAGACTCCCCTGCCAAATGATGTGATGGAAACCAGAGCAGATGATGTGAAGGCTCCTCAGAGCTGTCCCTTGTACAGCCACCACTGCTCTGGGATTGATGATAAGGAATTAAAGAGCCTCTGCAGTGGCTGAGCAGGGGTGTGTGCCTTTCCCAGCACCACGAGCTGCTTACATGGTTTATCTTCCGTGGTATATCAGCAACAAAGCAGCCCGGGTGCAAAGCCTGTGTGAAAACTGATCCTCAGTGAAATGGGAATTTACAAATGCGGCGTGTTCCTCTCAAAAATAAAACTGAGCTTTACCCATATTACTATTAAAGTATAAAGCTTTAATTATGCCCTAAATCCACTTCTTTAGCTGGGGGGCTCACATGATTAGCAGCAAGGAAAAAAAAACGGCATCTGGAGAGGCTGTGTGGTGCCATGTTTTCCCATATGTGAAATTTTATACAGTACAAATTATTAAACACCAAACCTCCAGAGAAAGATTGTAATGAAAAATTTAGCACTCCCCCATCAGGCTGCAACTAATTTGCCTTCTGACTAGATCTGAAAGAACAGAGGGCTGTGCTGGTGGTAACCCTTGATGAGTAGCTGGCAGGAGGAAACAAGCAGCATTATGATGTAGTGCAACAGGAGCTGGGGTGTGATGCTTCTGTGGACAGCCTCTCTGAGACACATTTAAGAAAAACATAAAATAAAAATAAAATCACTGCTTTCTGCAAAGGTCTGTGGGAGCATATCCTCTTTTTTCTATTTTGATTTTGGCCTCAAGCTCCCAATTTTCATCTTGCAACACTTGTTTGTGATAGAGATGTGCAGGAGAGGGGAGAGCTGGACCAGGTGCTCTCTGGCTCACGTGCTGTCCTGTCCTGTCCATTCACCTTCCCCTGCCCTTGTCCTGCTGGCACCTGAGACATCCAACCCTGCACACTCAGGGCCTTTAGGTGTGGGAGCAGGAGGAGCTGCTCACTGCTGTCAGAGGCTGTTCCCCAGGAGATAGTGATGGTGCTTATAGCATCAGGCAGCTCATGGTGGACTGTCTCTCTACCTGCTTTACATTTTTGTTTGCAGAAGAGCATTAGTTAGCATTTTCTTTACAATGGTTAATGGATAATTTCCCTTTTTCCCCTATCTCTTCTCCCCCCACCACCACCTTTTTATTTTAAGTTTGGCCCTGAAGAATTTTGAAGGCATGTAACTTGACAGGTAAAGCCAGAAGGATGCTGAAGGTAGCCTGATGTGACTGGAGGCACCCACTGTGTGCTTCTCTGTGATTAGCCATTGTTACACTCTGCTAGGTGCTTATTACAATTAAATTCCTCCTTCCAGAGCAGCCTGTGCCATCCTGATTGGCATGGGGGAGAGATGAAATGTTACAGCAAAAGGTTGGACTCTCCATGAGCACCTGCTTTGTTCTGGGCAGTTTTTCCCACATTTCTTGCTAACAAAGGAAAGGCCCCATGTGACCCCAGGGGCAGTTTATACTGTCTTGTTACAGCTGCAACATGATTTTAACAACAGGGAGGTAACCTTGTCGTGTGCACTGTGTCCTCCAAATCCCTAATTTCCTTGAAGAATTTACCCCACCATTCCTAAGTTCATATTTGCCCCTAAAAGCCAGGGATCCATATTGCCTGGATATTGCAGAAGCAAAAGGGCTGTAGGCACAAAAAACCTTCTCCTCACCGAGCCAATCTAAAATCCAGATTTTACAGTCTAAGTCCAAGAAAACTCAGCACCAGCAGATTGCTCTTGGCCCCTGCCTGGCAGGGTGTTGATTAATAATTTGAACCTGCAAATCCTTTTTCAACTTCTGTGAAATCTAAATTGTCCATCTGAGGCTTGCTTCTTTCAAAACAATTCTACTGTGATTTTCACTGCCAGCATAATTCTTTGTAAAATAGATAACCCTGTCAGTGGCAAAGCTGTGCTGCACACCTGGAAGGCAGCACAGCTGCCTGGCTGCTGGCAGATGAATGTGGAGAGCTGAGAGGAGCAGAATGGAAAACTGAGTTCAGTTCAGACATACCCAGCTACATTCTGCTCCATTTGCACTCTACCATATATGTTTGTCTGCTTCAGAAGCTTTAATTTTTTTGTTAAGGCTGAAATTTTGGGGATAGACCAGGAGAGATTGGAATCTCAATGCCTGTAGGAGTTAAGTTGTGGTTAGAAAATCTCAGTTTTAGACTTGCCAGAAAATAATGGTGCAGCCAGTTATCCCTGTTGGAGGCTGCTCCTGCCCCTGCACCGTCCCTGGGGAGAAGGAGATGGTTTAGGGGGATAAAACAACAGAGGCTTCTGTGAGATGAGTTACAGGCTTTTGCACAGGTGGTCTGAGGTGGGAACGTGCTGGTCCTGCTGGGTGGATGATTTTTAGGAGGGACAACACCAAATCTGTTGTAGTTTGTGAACTTAATGGCATTACGAGATGCTTTCATGTTTTCTGCTTAGCTGTTCTGTTTCCATTTTGGCTCCTGTTTTATGGCTTTGGTAAAATGATATGATTTTTACTCTTGCATCAGTGCAAATCCATAGTAATTCTATTAATGCAAGGAAAAACAACACCTGGTTTTAGAAACCGTGAGAAAAGCAATTGCTGTGGTGTTTTTGAAAAAGGACCTTGTTTGCCCAGTAATTCAATATTGTTCTATCATCTCAATAATGAGAGTTCAGCTCATAATGGCAGCACATTTCAAAAAAGGCCCTACAATTTAAACATGTTGTAAATCCAACTAATAAGTATAAATTGATTTTTAAGGGGAAAAATGCATAAAACTAGTCTTTTACCATATGTTTCAACTCTACCAGAAACCTTACTTGAATGGTATTTCAATGTGCTGTACCTATTGTGCTGCAAACTCTTTCAGGCTCTGTCAAGTTGTACTAAAGCTTTTAAAATACAGATGGTGGTAAAATCCCCAGTGGAAAACAGACTTCTATTTCAAACTTCAGTACTGTTTTTTTCTCTTCTAGTTCATAGCAGATTTTGACAGATCAGAAGAAATATTCACAGCTTGATGCAGCTGGATTCTTCTTTGGCATGAGCAGAAACATCTGGCCCCAAAACAGCACATTTTACCAAAGGGCCAAAATACATGCACATGCATCTGTTGTGCTAATATATTTTCCTGTGAACTCAGATGTTAATTGCTTTGTTTTGCTGAGACAACAGTGTTGGTTCAGTGAATAAGATTGTTTCCTTTAGCCCTCTGCTAATGGTTTCCTTTAGCAAGTAATCCTGATTTAAATAGGAAGCTGCCAGGTACAGCAGTGAGCAGCAGTAAGATGCAAAGTGTTTTGAGCAGGGGTATTTACACTGCAGTGGTATCTGGATGTGTATTGTTATAAAGAATTTGCATCTTGACTGAGACAACTATTAGCACAAAAGCTCCATGTGAGACCAGTTTCACATCTCCAGAAGAAATGTTCAATTGCTGCATCAATATTTTAGAGGCTTTGGCCATCCCTGCTTGCTACTTCTATTGTTCTCTTTCTCATCATCTGCAGGCAGCAACAAAGGAGCCATAAAATCTGGATAATTACCTGGTTATTTAGCTCTACCCATAGAGCCTTCATGAGTTTTGTTATTTTGGGCTTTCTTCCTTCTCCCACACTTGCTCTTGCAGGAGGAGCTACAGTTCAGAGAAGTCCTTTTCCTGACTTCTGGTCTGTGCATTGAGCCTTTCAGTTTGTTCCCCCTGGTTCAGGGCCCCAGTGCTGCTGTTAAAGATCCCGTGGTGAGACAGACCTTGGTCATTGCCCAGATCTGTATCCAAGTGCTTGGAAGCCTCCTGCCTTGGGCAGCACTCAGATCTTTGTGCCACAGTGAGACCTCACTGACCCCTGTATCAAAAGCATCCTGAATCCCACCAAATCTTCCCAGCAGCAAAGGCCATGCTCCCTTATCCCCTTTTCACAAAACCTCCCTTATCTGGTGGCTTCATTTTTTCATGCTGTAACTCTGTGTCTCTTTTTACTGAAATATTTCCTGTGGAGGTGTAGGGTTTCCATGTAGTATCCAAGAAAGCAATTCCTTTTTTTTTTTTTTTGCTTTCTCAGCAATCTCTACTCTATTAACATTATGCTTTCATTTTAAGAAATATTTGCTTACATGTCACCCAGGGAGAATGATCTTGTGGTTAAGATGCAAGATGGTTGCTGTTAAAAGCTGCAGTGCTTTTAGCCATCCTGCTTTTCTCTGTAGTTGTAGTCCCAGCCTTATTCCAGGTTCATTGCTTGATGTTCCCAAAGTCATCTGGTCTTTTCATCCCTTCCGAGAAGGGATGAGAACACTACCCTCTGCACATCCCTGCTATTTAAATTTGATGGGTATTTGCAGAGTATTTGGAGATGCTCTCAGGAAACATTAGTAGGATCATTAATAAATGCATCTTGCTATTACAGCATCCTCTAAGGTGCTGTGTATATAATTCTAGACTTTCCCACTGAACAAGCAGGGAAAGCAGATGCTTATTGCTGTTTAAAATACCTTTCTGCACCAAATGTGACAAGGAAGATGAGCATTTCCTGAAGCTCAGGCCATCCTTATGGGAAGGGCTGCAGCAGGCTCAATTAACTGGGCTGTTACTTTAATTTCATTTCAGAAGCTCCTTGTTCCAGCTCAGGTTAAACTGATTGATAACTTATTTAACCTGATCAAAATGAAGGTTTGGCTTAAAACTTGACAAGCATTTACAATGCTTTAAATCAGCTTCAAATCAGGCTTTTAGTTGAACTAGTGGTCTTGTTTATTTTGGGCTTTGGCTAGCCTTTGTGCCCTCTGTGGAACAGTGCAGGTGCAATGGGTCACATTTCTCTGAGCCTGCCTTAGACAGGCTTCCCCTCCTCTGGACCCAGCTCATCCCCAGCACAGCCTGGCCCCTTTCTGGAAGGCACCAGTTACATTTTTCTCTGCAGAATTGGTGAGGAGAGGCTGTCTAAACTCACAGGGAGCAATTCAGGCCAGCTGGATAACCCTCAGTGTCTGCCTGGTGTCTTCCTCTGCAGTTTGCCCTTTCAGCTGTATCAAAGCTACAGAGTGTCAGCCAGTCCTTTTGTGACTGAGAAATGGTAAAAAAAGCACTGTTTTAGGGAATGTGTAGCTACTGCCAAGCCACTCCTGTGCTGCACATCATGACAGTACAGCCAGGGCCAACAACAAGGATTTTTCTCTACCATAAACTACTGGAATCTGTGGGAAGAAGGTAGGGCAGGATCCCAGCCCATCTGCACTGAGCTTTTGGTGCTGGTTTTAGTTCTTTGCATGTTTGGGAAGTGCCCTGTGTCCCTTGAAGGTATCAAGTACCCACCAGTTATTTCAAGGAGCTCTGGGCTCAGCCTGACAGCAGTGCTGCCTTCTAAAGAGCTGCTTTCCCTTCCTCAGCTGTGAGCATTAATCTCCAAGTTCAGTGGTCATTAGCTAAAATAATTGTCACCCCTTTTTAGTTACCAGGACTGAAAATTACCAAAGGGTTTCACCTTAGTTGCTTAGCCTCTAATTATTCTGAGATTTTTGTTTTCTTCAGGATGTCAATCAGCAAACAGGATGTCCCCTGGGCAGTTAGAGGAAATTGCTTCTGTGTTTCCTTGAGGAGCTGGCTGTGCTTGCTCTGGTAGTTTCAACACTTTTCTCAAATCAGAAAACTGATGGTTTAGGAGCTCGTGGCCTTACTGAAAGTTTCCTTGACAGCTCCAAAGTTGTGACTGATCACAATGGATGATCACAACCAGCCGTGCAGTGATGTTTCAGGTTGTCTCTGTTTCAAGTCCAGAGCTGCAGAGGTGTGAGGTTTGCTCTGATTTTTGCCAGAGTTTCCTCGGTTCATCTGCTGGTGCAGATGAAAATGGCTCTGGCTCTTGTTGAACAGAAGCAGCTGTGCTCAGCTCTCCAGTGCCTCTGGGAGACAGGGACAGCTGGCTGTGGGACAGAGACCTCTGCCAGGGAAAGGACAGATCCCAAAAGCCTAGACAGAGTTCAAGGAGGGGCTTTGTAGAGCTTGAATTAGTAATAAAAGCAAATTGTAGGTCTGGCTTGAGCAAGGTAGGAGCTGGAATGAAGCTACTCATGGTGGTGTGCATGGGAATTGTCTCTGCTTTGCTACGCTCCCCCTGTGCCAGCCTCCAGTTCCTTCCACACTGCAGTGGTGGCTCTCTTCTTGCCTTTAATGCCAGCAGCTCCCCCAGCTGCTGTGAGGATGGAGCCTTGCTCTGGGTTTTAGGGGTTGTCAGCTCTAACAGGGAGGTGGCAGTGGGCTGGTCTGGGATGGCTGAAAACCCCAGTGCCAGCCAGATCTGGGCACAGGGCAGGCTCTGCTGTGGTTTGAGCTGTGCCACTGCAGCCTAACCCAGGGCTGGGCAGGAGAACTGGTTTGGGGTCCATGGAGAACTGGTTTGGGGTCCATGGAGAACTGGTTTGGGGTCCATGGAGAACTGGTTTGGGGTCCATCTCTGCTCCATGGGAACTGCCTGCTCCCATGGCCCAGGGCCAGGCTGTGCCTGTCCTGCTGGGGGTAGGGACCAGCCCGGCTGGGGCTCTGCTCAGCGCTGTGATCTTTGGCAGCAGTTTCTGCAAAATTCATTATTCCCTAGGCAGCCTTTGCATTTATTTATTTACTTTGTTTCTTTTCTTTTTTTTCACTTTGGTTTATTAGTTGCACGTGTGGCTTTATCTGGATAAAAATGCATGCAATTTATGCATGCCTACAGTAGCATATGTTTTATATATTGGGTTTATAGGGATGGTACTGATTCCTGAATTAATTTGAACGGCAAATTGTTGTTGTATCTGCACACAGTATGTCTTTTCTTTTTTTAACATGTATTATATGACACACATCTGGTGGTGTTTTAATTGTGTTATTGTGGTGCCTCAGAGTCCTAGCAATGAATTTGAAACCCAACTGTACTAAGCACAGCTTTTTCACATGGGACACTTCAGGGGCTGAGTGAATTGTTGAGCAAGAATGTGGGTGTTTTTGTCTCTGCCTTCAATTGTGGACAAGAGCCCAAAGGGCTTTGCAGGCTGCCTTCAGTGTTGGGCAGCATCAGGGGGCAGCTTTTGTGCCCAGCTCTGGGTCAGGAGAGACCTGCAGTGCCTCACACCTGGACAGCTGCTGGCAAGTTCTGCTTTTTTTAATGATGGCTCAGTTGGTCTCTCAGCTCAGGACACCATTTGGTCTCAGCTCAGGCCAACTCTCCAGGTTTGTCCCATGGCTTTGCAGTACCCACCATGGGCTGTCTGCTCAGTAGAGCTGTGCCTTGCTGGTGCACTGGGGAGGCTGAGGACCTTCCAAAATCATTCCTGTCAGGGCTGTATCCAAGAGAAAGTGGCCTCTCTTGCCTTGCTGAGGGGTTGGAGTAGTTCCCTTTGGGTGTAGCATTATACTCAAGGCCATAAGGACTCACTAGTGTCACCTCCCAGCCTTTCCCCACAGGCTCTGTTTGGCAGCACAGCCTCTCCTCTGCAGGAGCTGCTCTCATTCCTCATGACCACAGTGCAGCCCTGCTTTGGGATATGTTTTTATTTCTCCTGAGGTGTGTTTTCCACAGAATTCAAGCTGCTGCCTTCCCCTCCTCTTCCTTATTTATTCTAAAAAGGTATCATAGGTACCTATGAATTTTATCTGCAGTGGTTTTGATAACATTTTTTCTCAGATATTGATGTGACTATTGAATAGCTTCAAACCTTGTTTAAATCCTTTTACCTTCTGTAGCAAACATTAATGTTTATTTATTGACACTGCTTTCTGAGAACCCAGCTGATCTGGTCTCCACTTAAAACATGCTTTATTGATATTTATATAGCACTAACTTTATCAGTATGAGGGCATCTAGAATCCTAAATGAATCACATTTATCCAGTTTCCTTTTCAGCCAAAATCTTTGAAGAAATGAAATCAAGCTTATTCAAGAAGATGATTTTTCCAGAAAACCTTGTTGAAATAATTTGAGTCAATTTACTCCAGTTCTGGTTTTCTTTTCTTCTGCTGCTCAAGCCTGGTATCACAGCACTGTGCCTATAGCAGCCCAGCCAGGCCTGGTTGCTCTTCTGGGATATGTCTCCAATACTTGTCTTTTGACTGTTTTCTCAGTGGGTATTCCAAGATCAGCTGAAACATCTGTGTGACATGATCTCTCGTTCTATACTTGTGCCACAGGTCTGGACTTTGTTCTTGGCAAATGTCTGATCTCTTCCTTTAGCTATCAGAAGGCTGGGGAATTTCTGTTTTCTTCCCAAGGTTGAGGCTGAACTGCACTGAATGCTTTGTTTGACATAATTAGTAATAAATAAGTTTACCTTGCTTTTTGGGATCTTCTTTTACTAAAATCACTTTTGAAGGTTATCATCACCTTTCACATTGCAATCAAAGTCCTCAGTTTTGTGGAGTAGCATTACCAGAAGAGAACTACTGTAATATACAGAGATCTTTTTCTTGGTGGAATTTCCTAATATATTTTGAAACATCTCCTGCAGCTTTGGACAATTTAATATGTATATTAAATCTGCTTTTGCTTTGAACATCACAGCTGTTGATATTAGCCTTTAATAGATGGTATCTGTATGCATAGATGGCAGCAATGTTAAAGCTGTCAATTCTGATTGCCTCCTACATGGTGTTTAAAAGCACCGTGTGAGCTCGGTCCAATTTAGCCCGCTGGCTCCAGCTGAACACGGCTCTCTCCTTGCTAAGTGGATGCTTAGTCAATCATCCCTGTCCTGCTTGGAGCTACTTCCCCTACAGTGATCCTTTTGCTATGGTCCACTGCACCAGATTGGTAACACTTGATGCATCTGCTCTAAGAGTTCTGAGCTCATCTTCAGTGTATCCATTTCTTTCCCATTACCAAAAAAACCCCGTGC
The DNA here is from genome assembly GCF_963513975.1 of Fringilla coelebs. Classification (NCBI taxonomy): domain Eukaryota; kingdom Metazoa; phylum Chordata; class Aves; order Passeriformes; family Fringillidae; genus Fringilla; species Fringilla coelebs. The sequence goes on along the minus strand of NC_140043.1, from coordinate 9,209,680 downwards.
CAAATCAATTTTCTATTTGATGCATATTGGATGGCATTTTATAACCGAGAGTCACAGGTCCAAATCATCTTTATGTGAAACTTGAAGCTACAAATCTTATTTCCAAGAGGCACGGAGGCTTTCAGCTCTGAGAGGCTCAGAAGCTTTCAGTTCTCTCATGGGCTGTTTATTGGATGCTCCTCCCTGAGACCTGTCCCCTCATTGTGATCTTCACCACAGGCTCTAGGGTAACATCTCTGCTGCCTTGAGCTCCTCCTCCTCTTCCTTCAGTGATTTGGTGACTACAGGGCTGTTTCTCTCACGTATTCTCACTCCTCTCTCTGACTGTGCAGCATCTTTGTCCCCTTCTTGGCTGTGCTGTTCCAGAAGTGCTGCCACCATTGCTGCTGGGCCTGGCTTTGGCAGCAATGGAGCCAGCTGGCATTGTCTCCACGGGACACAGGGGACAGCAGACACCCTGCCACCAAGACTCTGCCACGCAGACCCAATCCATGCCCCTGTGCTGCCCTCCTGGCTGGTGCAGCCCGCCCCAAGGGCTCCTCTGCGTGCCCTGTTGCGGAAGGCAGTTGGAGTTAAGGTTGGGAATGCTGTTTCCCCCTGGGCAGTGCCAGTCCTGCTCGGGCACACACGCTGCCTGGCTGTAACCTGAGCGGGTCTGGGCTGACACAGTTTGTCACTGACGTATGTCAAAGCCAGATTCTCCCAGCTGTCTGCTGCCATCTGCCAAGTGCGGCTGGGGGCATGCAGAGTGCAGTTTGCTATGCAGGCCTGATGGCAGCTGTAAAATCGAGCAGTTTTGCCTGCTTAAGCACCAGCTTTTTTCCAAAATAAGCATTAGCTCTCACATGGCAGCGAGGCTCCTGCTCCTGAGAGCGCGGCCGTGCTGGGGAAGCGGTGCCGGCTCCGCTCCGCAGCCGGGGCCACCTGCCAGCCCAGAAGCTGTGAAAAATCACTGCAGCAGCTCCAGAGCTGCAGAAAAGCCAGCCCTGCTGCTCCACTCGTGTGCTGGGCACGGGGGAGAAAGGCTTCTCCAGGCCCCCAGGGCGCTAGCCTGCTCTTTCCGTGGCACCTCGCGGGAGCCGTGAGGTCAGACAGAGTTCCTCCCCAGTCAGAAGTGGCACCAGGTCTGCACAAGTGTCTCCCAGAGAGCTGAAGCTGAGCTCTCTGCAGGATGCTGTCCTGGCTCATCACAGCACCAGGCAGTTCTTCCAAAAACTGCAAGGGCAGCTGCCCAGACCGAAGGAGCTTGGGTTTCATTCACTCTTAGAAATGTCTGGTTGCAAGCGTTAAGATGGAAAGTTAGGTTGGTAGGGAGTAGTTAATGTTGCTCATGTCCCTGAGAAATTATCAGTGGCTTTTGAATATTTTGGTTTTTCACTGATAATACTTTTTATTTAGGGGAAGTTGTTGTACTTGCCTTGCTTGAGCAGCTGACTCAGTCTAAGCTCAGAAATCTTTTGCTAGCATCAATTCAAGTTCTCTGCATCCCAGGGAGAGGTGAAAACGAACCACTGTGTTACAGACTTCTTGACTGCAGCACAGGCTATTGATGTAAATCGGCCAAAAGAAGCTGGTAAACCAGGATTAGGGAGCCAGTAGTCTGCATAGCAGGTAAATGTGCAAACACTAACCTTGGAAATATCATGGAACTGAGAGTCAAAAAGAAGACAATTTTCCTTCAGTATCATAACACTGCTGCTCTTTGCTTCTTCATCACAGTAAGTAAAAACGGACATGTCCTGTTTAAAATGAGTTATGGCCAGGATAGCCCATCACAGTATCCACAGCAGCACCACCCAATTAGAAAAGCTACTCCAGTCCAACCTGATGCTACTGTCATTTTTTTTTAAATGAGCCCTACTTCAATCATAAAATACTCAAACCATAATATTGCTTTCTACACCATATGTCCTTATTTAGAGGGGAGAAAAAATGATTGCACCCTTAATTCAAAGGAAACGTTTCCCTCTGAGCCAGAACTCAATAAAATGTATCAAAAAAAATTGTGGAAAAGGGCAAGCAAAGAAAATCAAATTGTAGCGTGTGAAACGATTTAAGGAGGGACCTAGGGAATACATAATCTCCAAACTGCCAAGTTAGAGCAAGTATAAAATATACAAACAAGCTTGATATTTTTCCCAGTTGATCTCATTATGAGGTATGCTTGGGATAGATAAATTTTGTTAGAATGCATTAAGGCTGGATTTTCAAGGAAACAAATCAGAAGTAATGTGTTTAGCTGATTCCACCTTGTTTTGATACGTGGGTCTTTTCAGGTTTAAAGAAGTACATTTTTAAAGCCAAATGGCTTGTTTTGTTTCAAATATTAAAACCAGAGGCAACTGGGTGACTTCCCCCCCACCACCACTTTCTGGAAAGCAGACGTTTATAATTTTGGCTGGTCTTTAATCATTGGGGTAGAGCTCTGTGCACTTTTTCACTGCCACTTATTGTTGTCTGCCTAGAATACACTGAGTAAGACCTGAGTGCAGTCCCTTAACAGACTGTTTCATCCACAAATAGTACTTTTTCCAAGTCTCCAATATATTTTAATTAAATTGTCCATTTGTATTTATTAAGGCAGTTTACTGTCTCCTGCTGCAGAAAGCTGCTACTGCTGATAGTCTACCAGAGAAACATGAGCTTATCTGGGACTTCGTAATACAATGCAAGCAAATGTTAGCACAAAAAGTCCCCCAAAATATTGTTTAAGCATCCTTTTCATCCTTTATTGGGAAGGGGACAGGCCATACCAGTGCTTTTGATAAGTTTTTGGAACAGTCGGTGTTATCAATTCTTGTAGCTGTAGGAAATCATGATCTTTGATGAATGATGTTTGTTACCTGCAGGAAAATTTTCTTCAACCCTGTAGAAAGAGTTGGAAAAGGGTCCTTTGGCAGAGCTGATGATAAAGTCATTACCTGCTGATGAGATGTAAAGTGGTGTTCAGCAGCATTAGTTTAGATAGATGAGCGTGATAAGGTTGATTCATCCGTGTCTCTGGTGATCTGAAAGCTTGGACCTAAACTCTGGGACTTGGACGCCTCTCAGCTCTACCCACTTATCTCCAAGTGGCTCCTGCCAAAATCGATTTACCATGAAGTCAGTAGCATGGAAATCCAAAGGCTGTGTTTGGTCTGTCCTCTCTCTCAAGACAAATGAAAGTGGATCTTGCAGAACTTTAAACAGGAATTAAACTTTCTTCTCAAAGTTAATGTGTTCCTGAAAGGCAGTAACGTGGCTCAGTGCTGTGTGGAGCTCTTTGCCCTTCTGATCTGGAAGGGCAGCTTTGTTTTCCTGGACCATTCCTGGCTCCAGAGCGCAGCACGAAGTCAGTGGGTGCCATTCCTGCTGGTGCCTGTCCACTGGCAGAGGTGACAGGATTAGTGGATTAATAGACCCATCTGAGCCACCAGAACAGGCATGTCTGAGATTAATACCTTCATTATGTCTCTCCCTGAGGCTTCTGCTTTCTGTCTTTCCTTCAGAACTGTGCAGACAGAGATTGCTGGGAATTTCTTTTCCCACCCTGTGTGTATGCAAGACCCGTTTTATGCAGATACAAACCCAAGCAACAGCGAGGGGTTTCAAATGAGACCGCTGCGACTTTAAGAGCGAGGGGAAAAAAAACTGTTGGGGAAGGAAAATAAAAATCCCACAGCCTGTTGTAGCAGCTGTAGCTTCAGATCGTGTGGAAAATGAAGGCAGATGATTCAATTTGGCCTGTGCCCCGAGTACATTTCCAAATGCTTCTGTGTGTGCGCAAGATAATGAACAAATATATTGAGATGGCACAAGATCAGTCCGAGTCTGCCGCTGCACAGGCCGTGGAGCTCCCAGTAGGAGCACACTAGCTGTGCTGGGTTAATGGGGGTGAGGGTCGGCAAGCCCAGCACCTTTCAGAACAACTTAAGAAAAGAATTTGTCTCCTTTTGCCCCAGGCTCCCCGTGGCACTCAAATGGAGCTTGTGATAAATCGAAGTGTATTTATTAATAATGAGCAGGGGCAGCGTGCCCACGATGTGAAAATAGGTGTGCCAAATAAAAACGTGCTTCCCTCTGACATAGGAAAAGCTTAAGTAAATGGAGAGCAGGCTGATCTATTATGATTAAAAAGCGGGGGCTGAGAGCCAACATAGTGGTAATGAAAAAGCCCTTTTAGGGAAGCGAGGCCCATTCTGCCCATTCATATATTCCTCCACCCCACAGGAAGAAGTAGGGAGGGGGAAGTTGGATGGGAGAGATGGAAAGGCAACAGCCTTCCAGGATAGCAGAGCTGGAGTTATTACTGGGTTGAGTTATGATATTTAATCATGCTACATGATGTCCAACAGCGCAAGGTTCATAATTCTTGGCTCCGAGCGTGGCTTGGGACTGTCCATGAGCACCTGCAGGATGCAAATTGATCATGGCCTCACAAACCCTCTGTACCTGCCCCCAGTCCTTCCCTGCCTGCAGCCCTGGCCCGCTCCCACTGAGCTGGCAGTGGTCCCTTCCCCGTTCCCAAACACAGATCTGTCCTTCCTGCTGCAAGCTGACTGCAGAGAGCCAGGATTGCCTGCCACCAGCTTTGCTCTGCGGTGTGTGGTGACTCGGGGCTGTTATTTATCTTGCAGGAGACTGCACTGGTCTGGTTTTTAAGCAGCTTTGGGTTTAATTAATGATTTTGGAGAATTCCCTTCAACAATGAAACAGGCTCTGCTGGAGTAAAACTTCAGCAGCTATTCAGTGTTTCAGTTCATATGCATGGACATCGATGTTTTGCTGCCTTAGGGTTTGGAAGAGATAAATTTACAAATAGCTTCACTTGTCCTCATGTGCCTTTTTATTTTCTTCCAGCTTTGCTCTCCTGAAGTGACACAGTAGTCAGTCTTTGTGTAAGACAAGATTCCCTCCCACCTCCAGCCCTCAGGAAACGAGGCTGAGGAGCCCCTTTCCAAGCCCCTCTCCGCAGGGCTTTGGGCATCGGGGTTGTTTTGAGACATTTGGCTTCTCAGATGGCTGCCAAAACACTTTGAGGCAAACTATGGGCAACTATCAAACACACTCAGGTTTGCCCCATGCACTTCCTCCTGCTGTTCCCCAGGCTTTGATTTGGCTCTGTTACACTGGCTGGAACCCTCCAGTTCCAGTTTGGATTAGTCCTGCCTCACACGGGGCAAATCCATCCCCAGGATTGTTTTTGCCCAAGTACACTCAGTGGGTAATGCAGAGGGATGGGACACACAACATGTGTCTCAAGAGCATTGGATTTTAGGGGAGAGCAGCCTGTAATGTTGAATGGCATATGCAATTCTGGTTGCTGCAGGACTTTGCCACTGTGTGTAAATACCCTGGGCAATCAAAATGGGCTGCTCGAGTTTTAGATGGGATGTTTGGCTCCTCCACCTGAGGTGTTGCATTAATGCCTCTGGAAGTCCCTGGGAATGTGTTTGTGAGAGGATGTAGAGTGTTTTGCCTGTGGATTTGGGGAGTTGGTTGCTTGGGTCTGGGCTGAGCTGGAGGTGACATCCCCAGGCTGGGAGCAGGGCCAGGAGCCCACTTTGCCTCTGGAACAGCAAGGACTTTTTCCAAAGGAGAGGAATACTAGGTTTTGTAGTAAAACTCGATCAGAGAACGTGGTCAGGAGGAATTTCTGGAACTCAAGCAAAAACACCCAGAGAAAATCACTAGAAATCAAGCAGCTGAGCCGGTGGCAACTTTGGGAAAGAAGCTTTTGGCCAGTTTGCTAATACCCAGGTCTGCCGAGAGTGCCCCTGAAACCAATGCATCCATTTAGCAGAACAACTTGTCCTCCTCCTTGGGTCCTGCATGTGGCTCATTAGGGTAATTACTGATGAATTAAGGCAGCTTGGCTGAGCGCTGGGGCTGCGGGTGTGCGGGCTCCCCTGCTGGCAGGCAGCAGGTGTAAATGAACAAGATCTGTCAAAAAGGCTGATGACCCTCTTAATTCACAGCAGCAAACTGGGGACAGAGGTAGTGCAGCAAGTTTAATAATTGATATTTACTTGGAAAGGTTAATGGCAGCAGTGATGCTTCTAATTTGCTTGCCTGTGCAAGACCTTGTCAGGTCAAATTGTCTCAATTTGTTACTGTGTGTGTAGGTGTAGTTTTCCTTTAATGAAATGTGGAGAAAAGAAACAGGTGGTGTTTGGAGCTGACTGTAACTCAAGAAAAGCAGCAAAAGGATCCAGTCTGGTAACAGGTTGGGTGAGTCTGTGCTAACTTTAAACAGCTGGCAATTTAGTCCTTTTGAATTAATTCTAGCAACCATTTGCACTTGGGAAGGTGAAAGGATTTGGAATGGCATAATTTATTTTTCCATTAATTTGCAGCTGTCTAGGAGTTGTTTAGGTCAGAAGTGTAATAATTTTGACAGCCTTTGATGTGTTCCTAGGTGGGAGGGAGAAGGTCGTGGATCAGAAATCAGAAAGCTGCAGAATTCAATGGGCATTTCTGTACTGTCTTAGGGAAATTGTAATTCTGCCCTGTGATGGTTAAATGGCTCCGATTTCAGGGCGAAACAAAGCACCTGCTGTGTCTGGAAGGATTGAAATTGGCAGGTCAGATACTTTACATCCAAGAGTTTCAGAAGAGCTGGCTGATGACTCGAAACCAGCGGAGTTGGGTTTTCAGTAAGTGTAGAAAGACCCAGATGACAGAAGAAGGCTGGAGTGCTAGTGTTACTAAAGGCTGTAATTAATGGGGTATTACCATTTGTCTTACTGGCTTGGCATCAATCCTAGGCAAGATAATGGCATAGCTGAAGTAGTAATTGCTTAATAAAGACCTCAAAAAGAGTAAAATAAGTGAATGACAATCATTTAATGTATTTAGGAAAAAAAGTCTTACCAAATTTACTTAATTATATGTGGAATTTAAAATTTGATGGCTTATGGCCAATATTGATGTAGTATAGTTAGATTTCACTTTTTGATGTTTTTGACCTAGCTATTAAGGAAACAGACAATATGGATTGAACATCATGAACTTCAAGTGGATTATTTCTTGCCTTGATACATGGTGTGGATAGTTGCAAATGCAAGCTCCCTGTTGTTGGGAATGCCTCTAGCAGATCCTAGCAGGGATTACCTCTCATTGCTGTGCTGTGCTTTTGAACATTTTGACATAGGAGCCAAGATGAAATACTGGTCTTTCAAGTTTTCAGGTGGGCAGCATATTTGAAAGGTAGTGGACAAGAAGTGAGACAGGGCACTGCACTGAGAATGGTGGTTGTATGATGAGGTGGCCATGAAAAAAATGTTGATTTCTGTCAGATGTGTCTAAAAGTCTTATCCTGCAGAAGAAAGTGTATTGCTGAGGTGTAGGGTGGCAGAAAGGCATGCAGAGCAAGGACATTAATCAGAAATCTAATGAGCATGATATTTTCTTTCTATTTCTCTTCCTTTTACTTCTGCTACCCATGCCCATACAGGGCTGTGCACTCTGGATGAGAACTGGAGCTCATTCTCCACATAGCACCCTGAACATTTCATTAAAATATTGACAGACTGTGGGGCACTTAGCTGGCAGCACTGTCAAACATCCATGGAGTGCAGTGATCAGTGCTCTCAGCACTCAGATTGCTGTGCCCTCGTGGTGACAGCGTGTCCAGTGTGCCCAGGGCCACAGGGGCAGGGCTGCAAGGGTTACAGCAGCACCAGGAGCAAACCCTGCTGGCCACCAGCACCACCATGGAACAGAACAGCAAGAAACAAAGGGATTTTATTGCCATTAAAAATACCAATTTGTACAAGCCGACATTTTAAATGGTGTAATTTAAATGGAACCAAACTGATATGAATAGAACCTATTAATAAATTAAACACTTCTTTCCACCCAATATTTCACGAGGGAATTAGAATAATTTGTTAGTAAATGAGCCCAGGAATGAAGCTGTGAATGACATCTATCCTACCCCTCTCCTCCCCCTGTAATACTCTTTGCAGATGTGAGAGGAAAGTTGCTGTGATTTCAAACGTTGGCTCTCTCACTTCTGTCCAAACACAAGCACAGCTTCAGGTGAAGGGAGTGGGATGATGGAGCAGTCAAAGCACCAGCCTTGGCTCTAAGAGTTAATCCTGATGTGCTCCCAGTTCTGTGTAGTGTCTGAAGCAGTTGTTTCAGCAAGTGTCCCTCGGTGGCCATCATGACCTCTCAGTGCAGTCCCTGGGGTGGCCCCAGGGCACATCTCTGGGCTGGGAATGATGACCTGGGTGGGTCAGGCAGCCCCAGCAGTGTCCCAGCTGAGGAGTGCTGGGAGCGGAGTGAAGGGGGTCTGTCTGTCTGTCCGTCCGCTCCCGCCTCGTGTCAGGCCCGAGCACTTTGGCCCAGCCTCGCCTGCTTCCAGGAGTGCCAAAAGCACCTTCCCTGCCACGCTGGTGAAAAGCAATGTGGACACAGGTGGCCAAGCACAACTGCAGAGGAGCCCCCTGCATTCCATCCCTCCCACGGTGCCGTGGGCGTGGGAGTGAAACATTGACTGACAACCTCGGGAACAGGTGGCACAGAGCCGTGCTTGAAAATCTCCTTTTTCCCCCTCCTTCTTCTCCCTCTAGATGAAGGTCCCTACAAGCAGAAGTGGCAGAAATAGCGAGGAAGACAGCATCAGGGAGGCCACAAGCTCTCAGCGGAGCAGCTCAAGGGACCGTCTCAGTGATGTAAGTACCGTTCAGGAGAAAGCATCGCTTCATTGCAGCAATTCCCGCTGCTGACATGGCTTTTCATAAATCTTGCTGAACAAATGTTGGCATCCAGAGGTCACTGTGTAATAACTTTTTTTTATGTCATGATTGAGTGTTACGGCGTAAGTGGTTGAGCTGCCTTGCAAACACTATAATCATGGTGCAAATAATATGATAAGCGAAAGATCAGAGATGGGAAAACAAAATGGAATTGTTATTCCTTGGGGAAAAATGGCTTGATGGTTTGTTTTGTGTTTTTCAAAGAAGTTGTGTTAAAAAGCTTTTTACGGCATCTTTGGGTTTAACTGCTGCACGTAATCACGTAGTTTGGGTGCAAAGTTAGTTCATCTAATTTTATGCTTCCTGCCGCCAAGATACGAGAGGGTTTTGGGGGAAAGCTGTCTTTCTCTCAGGAAATTCGATGGTACATTGAGTGAAATGTTATGATAAAACAAAAGCAAATGGTGCCTTAGTGTGTAAACACACAAATGGGCTTTTGAGTCACCAAGAAATCAATGGCAGTGCTGGGATAATTTTATACGAAGGCTTTTTGTGTTAGCAATTAGCATTTCGCCTTCATTAAAACATGATTTTTTACTAATTAGGACCTTTCCCGTTAGGAGAGATTTAAATGAAGAACAATAATCAAACGCTGGCACGAGCATGTCTGAAATATTAAATTTGCCATTTCAATGGCAAGCCACAGAAATCCCAGAGCGAGTGGTTTTCATGTTGAGTTCTATTAATGTAAAATATGCTTCATAACTAAAACCTGTCACAGAAAACGGCTCACACCAGCTAAATTCAATTGGACAGTTAATTTAGCTTTAAAATTGAAAACACTACCTCCGCTTCAGGATGCGAAAGGAAGAGGGGGGGAAAGCCTTTGATAAGTGTAATGTATTTGCTATTAAGGCTTTCAGAGCCCGTTCTACAGGAGGAAAAGGGAGAAAAAGGGGAAAAAAATGGCTCCCACAAATGTGTTTAAAAGCTGAAAGTATTTATTAAAAATGTCAGCAGAAAAGTGCTTTTGGCAGATTAAAGCGGGATTCAGCTTGACAGCTCTGACAGGGAAATGTGATGGGGGAAAATTCTCTCTACATGTTTGGAGTGTGAATGGGGCGCTGTAAACAGCCGACGCAGTGGGAGGAAGAGAAAAATAACATGTCCTGTGATCTGCTTCCAGCGCTGCCAGCCCACGCACCGCCCTGGGGCCAGGCAGCCGGGGGGGCCCCGGGACAAACCCCCTTGCTGTGGGACATCTTGGGCTGTGTTACAGTCAGTAACGGTGGGGATTTTGGGTACACCTAAAATATCCCACATCCACACCGATGGGATGCTCTGCTTCCCCTCCCCTCGGCCGCTCCTGACGGGAGTGTGAGCAGGAGAGCCTGGGAGCTGCACTGTAGCTGTAGAGTGGGGCTGCAGGGAAGGAATAACATATTCCAGCTTAGCCATTAGCTTAGGTCAAAGCGTTAAGTGGTCCTGGAGACTTTTCTTGTTAAGCTGATGCACTTCCAGTATTTCTCCTCCTTTCCCTTTGCCCCCAAAGTTGCAGGCTGAGCCTGTAGGAGTTGACTCCGAGTGCCTAATTCCTGCAAAATCTTCAAAGCCTGTTCAGCAGCTAGTGAAATTCAGTGGGAAATAGGCACTCTGTTCTTTTTTAGTCAGAGGAGACGTTTGGGCAGTGCCTGGAGGCCGGGGCACACTTCAGAGCTCTGCTGAAGCTGCTCTCGTGACCTGGCGACCCATCGCAAATGAGAATTTTTCAAATTAGTAATTAAACAGTTTGAAAAGTAAGGTTCATGAATCGCCGAATGCTCTTCGTTCGTTATTTGATGAGTGCAATTTAGCTTTAATTACATATAACACTGCCTCACGTCCTGGTACATGTTCTGTAGCCTGTTTAGCGACTGTCTCAAAGTCTTAGGAAGTCCCAGGGGTGCAGTCAGATGGTTTTCCCCATTTCTGTGCAAAGGGATGAGGAAGCAGACTGGATCTCTCACTGTAGAGAGGGAGCAGGGAAAGGGAGAGGAGACAACATTCTACTGAGTGTTGATTCCTGCAGGATTTTCTGTCCAGCATGCTTGGTCCCTGTTGGCTCTGCGACTGTGTGTCCCAGCACACAGTTTAAACAGCTCCTTCCATGTCCTCAGGATCAGGAGCACAGGGCAGTCAGGATATCCAGGGAAGGCAGGGATGGTGTTTCCTCAAGGCTGGTGGTTACAGAGGCTCCAGCACCTGGCAGTGTCCCTGCAGATAAATAAATGCTCTGCAGCAGGAGGCACCTGGGCTGTTTCTCACTCTCCTGCTGTTCCTTGGTGAATTTGGCCTTCAGGAATGCCCTCTGTGCTGCCTTTCCCCACTAAGTGGGGTGAACAATGGAGTGAATGAGGCAGGAGGTGACAGGTCTGGCTGCTGTAGGGTAGCACGGAGCAGGTATGGTGGGGAATGTGCCTATCAAAGTGTCAGCTGTAGTGGTGCCACCTCAGAAGCACTAGATCCTCCCTCCAGCTCCACTGGTCCCCCTTTCAGAGGTGCTGTTCTGAATGGCTTAGCCCCTCTGTGCCATTTGTTTCTTGAGGTGACTTGTTCAGTGGGATGCCAGCAAGTTGTTCTTTATTTACATTAATGCATGTCATTAGTCTCTAATGGACCGTGAAGTCAAGAGGTGGCCTGGTCTGTCGTGAAATAATTGCACTCTAAAGAAAACTGAGGCAAATGATTGATTATATTGTGCACACACACACACAAACAGCCATTGGTTCATCCACTATGAAACCCAGAGCATTTCGCTCCTTCCTTGCCACAAGTGAAAATTCTGTGGGGAGAGAATGATACAATTTCATGGTGAGACAGTAATTGTCTGGCTTGTATAGTAAGTCTTTCCAGACATTACACCGAGTGCCATTTATTATGGGTCACTGGGGGGAAAAAATGCTTATTATGATTTAGTGAAATCATCTCTGGCTGCAGAGGTTTGATTTGTTGAGGCTGGGCTCTTCTTTGGGATGATGAAACTTCAGAGCAGAAAAACAGTGAAGTTTTAGCTCAGGTTTTGTGGTGCAGAGAGGAGATGGGAATCTGCCACTTGCTTATGTTCCCAGTGTTGATGTAAAATTCCCTTAAAAACTACTACAGAGCTAACATCCTTGTTACACATGTACTCTCAGGTCTTCTACAACCAAAACAGTCAACAGCCTTTCTCCAAAATGGGATTTTCCTCTGCTGCCTTTCAGTGTGAGGTAATTGGAAGTTGCCAGAGAATTAAGAGCCAGATAAGCCATATTACTATTTTGTTGTGTTGACCCAAGTAAAAGTGGAAAGCTTGGGCATTTTGTTTTGGTTTTCCCCATGTTCCATAATTGTCCTAATCTTTTCTGATGTCCTGAACAGTCCAAAAATCCACACAGAGCCTTGTATAATGGCCTGAAAAAAGGGTTTTTATCTTTTTCTTGACCCATCAGCTTAAGAACTGCCTGCTTTTTAATGGATTTTCTCCCTCACTAAATTGAATGGATCGTCCCTCATTATCATTTAAATAGAAGCCTCACTCCCTGTGAACATGGAAAATTTGAATGTGGTAGTAGAGCTGTGATAATTTGAAATATTCGGAAGGTGGGGGCAAGGAGGGGGAACAGGCGGCAGAGTGCAGAATTGCTGAATGTAATTGTCATGGATTCTCAATTTTGTTGCCACAAGATGGGAAAATAGACTAATAATTGTCTTCCAACCCTAGTAGAATAGTTGCCCTAGTTAGCTGAAGCTAACACTCTAATTGTCATGGGGGCACAGAGATGAATGAGGATGTATGCAGGGCACAGCCAGGGCTAAATTGAGTGATATACTAAGGCAAAGAGCAAATTGGCAATTATTGGCCCAGCTGAAAAGGTTGGCAGGTGTGCTGCTTTCTCAGGAGCCCTTAGGGGGAAATTGGAAATATAAAATATCGACCATAAATACTCGCTGATTAGGAAATATGTTGCAAGAGGTGCTGGCCACTTAAGAGTCAAAACTCTCCTTTTCAAGGGATCGGCTTCAGCTGTGCATAAAACCAGCAAGCACTGCTACTAAGTTGTTGAGAGCCTTTTCCTCTCATCCCCCAGGCTCTCTTTTCTAATTTTTCATCATCCTGTCCTCATATGTTTGTTTGTTTTTCTTTAAACATAATAAACGAAAAGCAGTCTTTTAGGAAATGCAAAGATTTTCCTGCCTCTAAATGTTCTTTGATAAGTGTTTAGCATATTGTATAGGCTAGATATAAAATTCTCTCTCTGGTAGATGAATACAAAATAACTTCTGTGATTTCTAATTCAGGCAGTTCACTGTGATCTGCTTTTCTTTGTGTGCCATGACAGGCACTGTCTCCCCCTTCTTTCCCACTCGCCGTACCACGCTTCCCCTCCTGGGGCACAGGGATTAGAGCAGCAGCAAGGTACAAAGCTGGAGGTCCCTCCTGTGTGCCTCAGGCTGAAGTACCTCGCCAGAAGCACAATCAGATGAGCCTCTGAACCTCTGAAGTGAGAATTGAACCACAGTCACACCACGTCTCCACATTTATCCGCACTGTAAACTTTGGTGCCTGTGGGATGTCTGGTCTTGGCTCTGGCAGGGTGGCAGTGGGACCACAGAGCCGTGGTCAGGGGTGTCACAGAGCACATTTGAAGGAGTTTTTGGAAGGCCTGGGGTGGTAGTGTGTGGGCTGCAAACTCTTTGTGGCATGTGCTGTCCGTTGTTCCCCATGTGTGACGCACTAGGATCTGATCTGCAGTTTGAAGAGCGGAGTAAGACCATCCTAGTCAAAAAGAGTAGCAACAGGACAGTTTTAACACCCCTTCCACAAACCATGACTCCTGGGAAACTGGTTTGAATATACATGGAAGGATCATGAAACCTTGCAAATCCCATTATTCTGGAGACAAAAATTCCCATCCCTTCAGCATGCTGTCTGCTTTTCTCTGTGTCCCACAAAACCCCAAATCCTTGCATGGAAATTAGGTTCTAATGAAGTTTCAGTGCAGGATGCTTAGGAAGAAAGAAAGTCTGGAGGAGTTTTGTGAAGCTGGCAGAGGTGATGGTTTGAACAGGAGCAGCACTCTTGTAGGTTCTGTGCATTTCTGTGAGGTCTTTTCTGTTGTTCCTGTCTAACTGCACTCAGTTTGTTCATTCCTGGTCAGTGGGCATCTTTCCTTCTGCTGTCTGCAGCCATCAGCTGTAGGAATAAAAGTGTCTTGTGTGGAAGCTGTTCTGTAGCTTACCAAGCCAGTTACAGATGTTCAGACCTTGTGTAGTTTGATATCATACCAGACTGGTTTTGCAGTGTTTCTAAGCATCACACTCTCTGTTTATCCAGCAGAATAAAGTCAGTGAATTCCAGAAGGAGCACATGCAAGCATTGCAGGACTTGCAGATGGTTCATCACGTGTTGTGGTTATCTTGTCAGGTGCAGGTTCTAATCTCAGCGAACATCAGATGCACTGGTGACCTTTGCCATGTCAATTGAACTCATTGTATCAGCTGCCAGGAGTGTGGCTGTGGAAATTAATTGCATTAAGGGTCTCTGTGTTAAGGTCTGGGATATCTCCTGCCCTTGGCTCTTTCTGCCCTCCTCTCCACTTACCCTTCTCATTCCAAGATATTTGAGCTTTATAAGGTGCTTGTTTGGGAAGGAAATATGAGACTTCCCCAGTATTCTAAGCTGAACCCATATTCTGTTGTTGAATGCTCTATAAATGACCAAGGGGAGGGTAAACACATGCAACTTTGCCCTCTCTGACTGTGGAATTGGGAGAGTGGAAGGTGGGTACAGCTGAGGTGAGTGTCATCCTGCAATGCTATAAAGCAGAATTCAAAATCAGATCTCTCTGTACATACTGTTGATTACCTCTGCTGAGTGCTAACCGAGCAAATCAGGCGTTTGCAGCACTGAGCCATGTGGTAAGTTTGGGCCTGGGATTTGGTACCAAGTAGGAGCTGGGAATTCTGCCTCAGTTCCCTCCTCTGCTGGGGGCTCCAGGTGCCACTGGGCACATTTGAGTCTCTCCCTGTCTCAGTGTCTACACTTACACAAGGATGCCATGAACAGTAGTGGTTGGAGGCTGGTTTTGGGGACTGTCCTGTGGCACATGGGAATAGCTACTGGCTGAAAAGAGCCATTTCAACAGCTGATTTGGAGGTCCTTGATACACTCCTGGTGTCAGCCAGTGAAATGGCATGTGTCGTAAAAGCAGGAATGAACGCTTGACATTTCTGGAATATGTTAATTTGTGTCCTTTAGCCAAAGAGGATGGAAGGGAGCACTACAAATGACCTAGTTTTGTGGTTGTGCTGCCATCACCTGCTTTTAACTAATCCCCTTGTAGCTAGGTTTTATGTCAAGGACACAAAAGATCCAACTTGAAACCTGCCTGACCCATTGAGAGTGGGGAATTGGCTCGAGGTGCCCTTTTACCTTGATTATTACTGGATTTTAAAGCCCTTCCTGCTGTCTTTCAAGTTCAATAAGTAACCCAATAGCTTTAAGAAACTGAACAGAGGGTGTCTTAATTTCTTTTGCATCATGAGAGCAGTGGAAGGCCATGCTTTTATTTATATAAGGGAAATAACTTTTTCTGTCAATTTAATAGACAATCTTGGAAAACCTGCTGCAGGTTATTGGTGAGATTTTTCTCATTATTTTCTCTTCTAAATTGCAGTTGCCATTTTTATCACAAAGAAAGAAAGAAATCTTTTAAATACAGTTGCAGATAGGAGTGTAACTCAAGCTCTCAAGGACATCAGTGGGGGAGTATTAGAGTAGTAAGATTTTGCCTTTGCCTTCCAGAAAGGTGTATTTTTTTATATCCACTGTAATTAACACGAGAGCTATCCCAGGGTAGAAATAATTCACTCTGTGACATAACTGAAATGTCTTGTCTGTGCTGTCTGGTTTTGTTTTTAACCTTGGGCTTAAAAGGAACCAAAAATCTTTAGTTGTGAAAGAGCACATCATCTGCAAAATATTATAAGCCATTTATCTTTATGCACAAATGCCACCTAGCAGTGCAGCTCCACTTCTGCATCATTAAATGCACAGTTTTTTGCCCCTAACTAATAACAGTCTCCCCTAGGAAGGCTGGGTATTCCAGACAGCCCTGGAAGAGGCAAAATCTGGTGCTCAGCAGGGAGAGAGGCTGCTGCCCTCCCTGAGGCTCTGCTCAGGGTTGCTGTGCAGCTGGAGCCAGAGGTCTGGGATTCAGTGTCTGGCTGGGTGGGGTCACAGTCCTGGCTTTGAACGTGTGCTTGTCACCCCTCTCCCTGCCTGCCATGGTTTCTCCAGGCAGTGTTTGAGGCCAGAGCTGAGCTTTCTGGGGTGCCTGCATTGCAGCTGGTTTGGGTTTCAGTCTCAGGTGAGCTCCCAGGGGTCCCAGGCAGGTGCTGTGCTGGTGGGAGCAGCACCAACAGGAATGTGGCTGGCTGGGTACCACAGGCACCATCGTCCCCTGCTGCTTGAAGCCCTTCTGACAAGGAGAAAATTGACCAAGCCAGCAAATAGCCTCTTGGAGAGTGAGAGTTGTCTGACAGCCCTCCATGTAAGTGCTCCTGTCCTTGTAGGTAAGAGCCTGGGTAAGTTGTTCCAGCTGAAGGCTTGCCCCAGTAATTACTCCTGCCAGACAAGCACTCATTCACTGCGAAAGGAGGTTTCTTCAGCGTTGGGTAGATGCCAAGTTAAACTTCCACTAAGATTTCTTATATTTGCAGCCACAATTGATTACTTTTCTCATTATTTGATCTTGATATAGAGACATACGGACTGAGCTGTGTTTGTATTAACCCCCAAAGATTTTTTTCTTTAGGAGCATCCATCACAGCTGCATGCAAACTGTTCTGCTCTGGCACTCGTAGCTGATCTTAGCTGGTTTTTTTCAGAATTGCTACATGTGACAATTGGTATGGATTTGCCTAAAGAGCTGCAGCTAACCAAAAAAGCAATAGTGGTTTGTTAGATGTGCAGAAAAATGCATGCAAACAGCCCTGGAGAGAATGGGGCATGGTTGTGCATAAACCGAATTGTTGGAAAAGATTTTACGAGTTGACTCCAAAGTATTCACCAGTTACTAATTTTATATATGCAAGAAAAATTCTGAGGGAGGGGAAAAACCCCACCCTTTTTCACCACTGATTTTTCAGGAAATTTGATGTTAAAACTTTTAAGAGAGAAGAGGCTCTTGGATGTGAAAAATACCAGAGTCAATTGCCATTCAGTTTTCATTATTTCTGAGGTAGCACTTTACCCAACAACTGTTTTTATTGTTTTCTACTCAGTGGTTTTAAATCAGCGGTCTGCAGATTCCTGGGGTTCTTGGACAGCTTGGGATGCCTGAAAGTTGTCTTAAGAAAAGCAGGTCTGTTGTTAGTGTGCTTGAGTTTATTGTCCAAAAGTCTGCTGAATCCTTGGTAAACATTTTGCGTGTGCGCAAAGCTCAAAGATGGAAAATAACTGTGAGAGTGAAAATGCTCTGAGGCCATTTCCCTAGGGAGAAGCTTCTAATGAAACCTCTTGTTTCTGTTTTTGGTTATTATTTCCAATTTGTTAGACCTTGTCATTCTTGGTTAAATCTCAGTTGATGGAGGGCTGGAGTGAGAACTTCCACCCTTTTTCCTTTCCTCCTCCCGCCTTTCCAAGCAGGTAATTTGCCTCCTCGTCATTTCTGTGTTTACTTTAGGTGAACTGCCTGGTCAAGCTCTCCAAAGTGTTGGAACACATAATTGTGTTCAGCTGTTTGACATACTTATGTAGATAGCAGGATATTGTTATTAACCTTTCTATACAAGGCAGAATTCCATGAGTACTTTGGGGTACAGAGTATGTAGAGAGAGGGATAAGTTTGTCATAGTTTCTCAAAAATAGAGGTAAATGCCACTGTCCTTCATTTCACTGGTCTGTAACTTTATTTCTGGGCAGTTTATATTTAGGAGGTTTATGAGTAAATCCCAACTTTTTTTTGTACTGTTTGAAGGCAGTGGCCAAATCTGTGTTCAGTATGCAGAAGGTGGGGATTCAGATGCTCTAATCAGTGTTGTTGCTGCCTCAGGCTCCCCTGTGGAAGCTGTCCCTTTCCAGCAGCACAGAGGTCTCTGGAGCTACAGCAGGACAGAGGTGCAGGTGTAGCATGCCAGGGGTGGGGACTGGCACCCAGTCACTCCTTGGCTGCAGACCTGTGTGTAAGAGCTGGGTCACATCTTTCCTTCTGTCTGGCACCCTCGTTCCTGTGCCAGCTGGTGAGACGGTTAACAGGGAGCCCTCCTCCCACAGCCACATAATTGTAGGACTTTGTTCTTGTCTCTTTGCTTTGGGAGCTTTTCTCCATGGGCACTTGGCTGGAGAATTGCCTGTCTGGTGTCAGAGGCAGGTGCAAGCCAGCGGCACGGAGCTTGCATGGGCAGAGCAACAAGACAATTGCATCTTCCACTGAGAGCAGGAGTCTGGAAAAGGTTTCCTGTGTATATCTAGGTATCCTCTGATCAAAAGGCTTTCAAACTGCTAGTACAAAGGGACTGTTATCTTGCTGGTGAAAAATGACAAGTATTTGCAATCAGTTTGCATCAATCTCTTTGGGGTATTGTGCTGTGCTGATTTAGTAACGTGATAACTTCTGGCACTGCTGCAAAAAGACAAAATAATCCTCACCATCAGCCTGCAACAATTCGGTATTTTTGGTACCCACTAGAACATCAGTCTTAGAAACAGGACTGCTAAGACTCCCTGGATCTTGTTTAATAAAATCATGTAGTGAGGGCATCATGATAATAAATCACACTTGGAAATTGGCCTGCAGAGTACTTGCTGGGCTATGTGGTGTTGTGTATTCCTGGCTCCTTTTTAATTTCCGAAAAGAAGGCATATAGCAGCAGCTGGAGCTAGAGGTGGAATTCATTTAGCTGCTTGGAGAAAGCCACTGCCAGCAAAAACCCAGCAGCTCGACAGTCTTTGGTCGTAGAGAGAGGAAAGGGATCCAAGTGACTGGAGCTGGTGTAATGAGAAGGAAAAGAACCAAATGATTTGGCAGCGTGTGAAAGAGGTAAGGATGTGGTAGAGAAAGGAGCAGGAGGAGCTGAAATGAAGAGCAGGAGTAAACAATGTAATTTAACTTATTCAAAAGGGACAGAGTGCTTATTAAAGCTCCGAGAGATGATAAATTAGTGCTTCGCTGCTATTGTTATTTCAGATAGAGTTGTCATATGGTAATGCTGCAGCAGTGAAGGCTGGAGGCTCACAGATTCATGGAGGGGAATGGAAAGTGGGATATTTGGTTACATGATTGAGAGTTGGAGTCGATGAGGCAAAATGTGCAAGCCTGGATCTGGAGCATCCTTACATGTGCGTGCTGTTCCCAGGAAGGCGCCATCACGTCCTGAAGAGGGATGGTTCAAAGTGTGTGTCCTGCTGCTGTGAAGACGTGCCCCATGCTGAGAGCTTTTACCTTGGTCGGGAGGAGCTGTTGAATCCCTGCTCTGGCCTATGAAACCCTGCCTGAAATAGCCCCAGAGCCCTCACCTGGAAGTGCTCTCTGCCTGTTACTCCTGTGGCAGCACACAGAGTATCAGGAGATCGTTTGAGGTTGTGGAGTTTTCCCCTAAGGAATACTGGGCTGGGGGAGGGAATAGCAAAATTATTCTTATCTTACATTACACAGAATCTCTTGCATTACTTACTGTGGCATATTGTTTCCTCCCACAGAGTTCTGCTCAATCGCTTTCAGGAAGAGGCTACTCCGTAAGTCATTTTACAGCTAATTCTTTCACTTCTGTTGATGTTGATTGCAGAGGTTTACACTACCTATTGCACAGCCACTGACATGGAAGAAATGCAGAACAGAAACAGGGTGAGAGCACAGGGCTGTCATGCACCTGGCAGGGGGACAGCCCTGACGTGTGGGAGTACATTAAGAGCCTGGGGGCTTCTTAATTTATTATTATACTTATAGGGAGGGGTTTTTTGGTCAGTTGATGGTGTATTGCAGCTAGATAGTCACCGCTGGAGAATTACAAGACCTGAGTAGAGAGAGTTTTCAACACCAGCAGGAGATGCTTCCCTCCTCTCCTCCCTCCCCCATACACATTTTCATTTGTGTATTAAATACACAGTTACTCCCATTTTACACAGAATTGCAGCCCTCACCATTGTGAACAACAAGAAGGTCAATATTCTCTTATTTACAAGCCTCTGAGTTACAAAACTCGCTTGTTTTCAGGGGAGGGTGTTGCTGATGTTTCCTTCACAGGAGTGCCACAATGTTCGAGGGTGGTGTTACAGGGTCAGGACACGTCTGCCTGTGTGTGCAATGTACCAGACATGTTTAATTGTCCTTTTCTGTTCATATGTACCTTATTTGTGTGTGCAATAATGACATTTCTTCATATAGAGGTGGATTAATTTGTTTGTTTTGGGTGCATTTTCTGCTCAGCTGTCCAAAAAGGCAGGCACAGACATGACTGAGTAATACAGAAATAGGAGAGGGTGTGAGAGGCTTAGCAAAGTCAACATGAAAATTCCTGGAATCACATTATATCTGACTCTCAAAACAAATGTATGGTGGGGAGATATGATACTTGTTCAGACAGTAAGTCATGCAGAGTGCAGAGGTTCTAGATGAAGGTGTATGCAAATCTAACATGGATGTCTCAGTCCAGCAAACAACTCCTGCCTACACTGATTGACAGTAATTGCTGTTTTCACAACCTCTACCATGATAAAGTTTTGCCTTCTAGGTGAGTGGTCCCAAACTGTTTCATACCAAGAGCTAAAGCTGCTCATTCTCTGTAGAACCAGAACAAGGGTGGATTTTATGTACTTGGAAGTTGATGTGGAGGCCTGGAACACATTTCTTTTTACTATAATCACCAGAATTATTTACTTTCAATAATTTATGTTGTAAGTTTAGGGTGATGGAACTTGCTGAGCTTCTACCCCGTGCACAAAGAGAAAAAATTGCCAGGCAGTGCAGAATTTATGGTCCAGTTTCATAGCAACACTGTCCCATGCTATCATGCATATTATCAGAAATTCATAATACAAGATTAAGTACATTTTCATCATAAAACCATTACAAAATAACATACGACTTGAAAAGTCTCACACAGTTTTAATGAAATTATGTCACCAATTTTTAGACAGTAGTTACATGTTTACTAAATATCCTCCAGTATTCCAGGTGAGTATCGTTTCTTAATTCCTTGAGGGATGAGGAATGTTTGCTCTAGGACCCATTAAATGCTGCTTTCCATACACTTGGAGAATCAGATTCACCTAAGCTTCTAAAAGCAGATGCTTTATCTTCTATTTGTCTGTAAAATGCCATGCATGCCCATGGCACCACATAAATAATAATGAATCATCTTCACAGATTTTATGACTGAGGTCCTGGTTTGGGAACTAAACAATTTCCCAGTGGCTATAACATAGGTTGCAAAATCGTAATGGAAAAAGGCCAAAGAATTCTTCTCAGAGTCTCAAGGCCAATAAATCATAGGACTGTTTTCTTCCATTGCTGGCTATTCAGAAATTTACTTTTGTTTCTCAGAGAAATGATTTTGAGAAAATTACTAGCTCCTTCTCTGTGCATGTGTGGGGACAAAGTTCTCTTATTTTGCCAACCCATAACTTCTCAAGGGAGGTAAGCGCTTTCTGCATGCCAGGGCAGTATTTTGAGACCATGAGTAGTGTGAAATGGCATTGCTTTTCTTTATGGATTGTCATTTTCCCTGTTAAACTGCCTTCTGCCCCACCATGTGACAGCTCTTGAGGCTGGCTGTTTCCCCCAAGACTCTGACACTGCTCTGAGTGGATTTAGCAAAAGTCAGACTCCCACTGGCCCAAAGTCCCATGGGAAGCTGATTCTTGCAGGTGGCACATAGATGTTCAAACCACCAGATCCAGACAACTGGCCCCACATCAGGACTTGTCCATAGCATCTATAGCAGTTCTCATTTTCTCACGAAAGCAGCTGTCTATGAAACATTAAGTCACTGTTTTGGCTCTGCCCCGGTTTACATGGGATGGGTTGTTCCCCAGACATGGTGAAAGCGGTGGCAGCAGGAGGAATGCTGGAGACACTGCTGTGCTGGGTGTTCCCCCTGATAGCTGTGCTGATGGCTTGTGTTGTGGAAGACTTGTGGAATGATGATCTGTATCGTTACTTGGTGAAGTTCTTGTACTGGGTTCCATCAGCAGCTGTTTAAATACCACAAACTATTTTGTGCGTGCTCAATTTTAATTACCTCGTTCTGAATCCTCACTCTTCTCCATTCACTTGCGTCAGCTGTCCTTGCAGAGATGTTTGATTTCAGAAGCATTTGTAGAAAATGCACATTTTAAGGAAATGAGCATTTGCCAAGAGAGAACTTAAAACCTACAGTAGGAGTCTTGCATGAAAAAATCTCAGTCCAAGGTTTGGCTCATCCAGCTGAGCCATCAAGGCCCGTCCAGGCAGTCAGAGCAGGCTCATTGGTGAAAAACCTTAGCAAATACCTCATCCATAAAGTGCAGACTCTGGAGCTAGAGGCAGGAAGAAAACTAAATGCAAGTGTCTAAATAACTAACTGCTGAGGGGTGGATATTCCAGCAACTTCCTTGACTTCAGGCTTCCCATGGAACTTTAGGTGCCTAAATAAGGAGCATGCTTGCAATAGCTGTGAAATTTTGGTCTCATTGAAGTTATATCTGATGAACTCCAGTTGCACCTAGATTTAATTTGAGCCTCCAAACCAGCAGTAACAGTGACCTGGCACATAGTTTCAGAGTCTGCTGTACATACCACGGACAAAATCTCTTAAAACACTGTTTCACAAAATTACTTTTCAAATGGTGTTAACTTTTACTGGGATAGGATGAGACATTTCTGTGTCTGTACTGCTGCTGCAAGCTCTCTCTCTCCTCAGCAGCATGTGTTTCATATCCTTATCTCATTAAATGTATACTTCCTCTGTGCTGAGAAATGGACACGAGTTTGTTTATGGAGGTTAATATCTCATTCCCTCTATGACTTGATGGTTACATTTGTGTGATAAACTACTCCAGCCATTTGTCACATTTCCTGCATGCACAAACGAGATTAGTGATCTTAGTCAGAGAGGTCTGTCTGTCTTCTGAGCAGACAAAACAGATTCTCTTTTTGGTTACAGGATGAGAGGCCTGTCTACCTGAAAATGCACTGATTTGTTAAAAAGTACACAGAGAATCAGAGTTAGAACTAGTTGAGGTTTCTATACATCACTGATACATATCCACCCTGTGGATGTTTGTCAAGTTTTTTTCTGGTAGTTAACTTAGAATCAAACATAGTTATAAAGTAGTTACCCTGAATATAAGATAATTCATACAGTTTCTTATCAATGGCTAAAAAGTTGCAGTTGTTTATAAGGTTGAGCACACGGTAGAGACAAGCTGCAGCTGAATTTGACTCAGTTTTTTAGAGAGGATGGAAAAGGATAGAGCTGGGGAATATGTGGTAGCTTGAAAAAATAAACAAAAAACGTCTTCCAATAAATTATGTAGTTTATTTATAGAGCATCTGTGCAGCTGTTCATCTTCTGAACTGGAAGGGGCTAAAATATGGGAGTGAATGAAAGAATAAACTTGAAAGCATATGGCAAATGGATAGCCAGTGAGCCAACCTGTCTGAGTGTGCCTTGGAACAAAAGTACAGGAGGATGAGATGTCTTTGTTTGGTTTTATTTGTTCTTGAAAGGGTTTGTTATTTTTTTTTTTTAAATAAAAACAGTAACGTACACTTGGCTACAGCAGCAGCTGATTTTTATTCTGAGCTTCTGTAAAATATCAAAGTCTTTGTAGCCTAGTCAAATCCCTGGCAGCTGATCAAATTCTGTTGATTTTACATCTTCCTTGTTGAGCGCAGGAAACCAGTGTCTCAGATAACTCAGGCTGGAGCTTGTGGATAGAGAGAAATGTGCAGAACACCATAAGGCTTGCAGAGACTCTTGGGTCCTCCAGAGTCAGCTCAGTGCTATCTGCAACCTTCATTCCTCGTGCTGGGTGATGTAGCATGAGAACAGTTATCTCATCCCCCGGGTGAAGCTGAACCTGAGGTGACTCAGGCAAGTGCTGCGTAGGCTTTGAGCACCCTGAGCCCACTGCACTGTCTGCCTGGACCCCAGTCTGCCCCTTCCTGGCTGCTCTCTCAAATGATCATGTTCATTTTTGGAATTGGCTTTCCAGCCAGTTTGGATCTTTGCTGGCAAAGATCTTTACAGCCATGCAGGACTCCTCTCCAGTGCTGTGTGCTCAGTGTTGCTGTACAGTGGGGCTGCTGCCCAAAAGAGCTGCCCACAACCACCCTGCCCCTGTCAGATCTCTTTGGCTCGTGCCCATGAGTGCACTTGCTGGGACAGCCAGTTCTGAGCTGCATTCCCCTGGTTTGCAGCACAGAGATAGTGCCCACCTCAGTAGGAGGGAGGACAGGTACAAATGGCTGCAAAGTGCTGGAAAATCATCAGCAGAGGAACTGTTGACTCTGCAGGTTTATATCCCCTGTAAAGCTCTTCTCATGGCCTCTCTCAGTTTTGTGCCAGCTCAGTGCAGGTCTGTGAAACCCTGAAGCAGATGGTGCCTGCTCAGGAGGCTGCTCTCAGGCCAGAAATCCTTGGTGTGAGCATGGACAGGTTCGTGCCTTCGGTGCAGTGGTTACAGGGGCTCACTGGAGATCTCACCAGCAGCATTCCCCAGTCCACTCTGTGCTTCCAGGATGTTCTTGTGCTGTAAGGTTGGAACCAAATTATCACTTGGAAAAGTACCTTCAACAGCATCTTTTCTGTTCAGACCTTGAGTCAGTACCATTTCCCACATGGATCCCTGGGATGATTGTATACCTTGACATCTTTGAGATGGCCATGGAGAAACTGATGTCCTGAGAAGGATACATTTCTACATGAAGATAAAAAAATTATTGCAATGAAGCATGTCATACTTCTGTTTGGGAATTCCTGAGCATGCTTCCCTCATGGTGTGGAAGCACGCTCGGTGACCAGAGGCACGTTGGAATTGTGACAAACAGGGTTTTTCCACCTGCTGCTCTGTCACACACTAATGAAAAATATCTTCTGTAGGTGGGTAACATTTCTTGGCTGGGCTGGAAAATTCATTGTATTTTAGGACCTCTGATAAATTAGCATTTTTCTGTGCCAAAAATCAATATTGGAAACAGGGCTCTTGTTATGACTCTAAAACTCCTTGAGCTGAAGCCAAAGGTAAATGATAAAACTGAATTTAATATGTATTTCCTACAATAGTGTGCCTGTGGGCTGGCAATGTGAGCAAGACTTTCTAGACAAGATTTATGAATAAAGGAGTATTAATTTCAAAATAAGTATCAGTCTCCTTTTGCCATGATGCCAAGCATAAGAGAGGGACTCTAATTGTCTTTTTCTTCTGGACAAGAAAAAGAATGGCAGATAGGTCCCTTCTGGTGAAACAATCCTCTGTCTTCTTTGAAGACAGAGAAAAGAAAAAGGGACTATAAAAAAGTCATGTGGCCTGCAAGTGCAATGACAGCACAAAGGATTTTAAGAGAGAGAAAAATAATATGGAATAGAAGCATTAATTATTTTGAAAGAAGTTTTCCCTGTAAGATACCCGGAGTTTTAGAGAGCCAGGAATAAAATGGTGGGTATCAGTCCAAAGCATTTGACTTCTGCTGGTTTTCTTTTCCCATGTTCCTAAATAGCCTCACTTCACAAAAACTATCCCCATGCTTGAATTCACCTGGACAGGCTGAGGTCACTGAATAAATAGAGTTTTGTTTGCTCTTAGTGCTGTGTGGGATGGAGCCAGGTTGCTGTAAGCCAGCTGAGGAGCTGGACCCTTGGCTCCAGGGACTGTCCCATAAGCCATGAGCTCAAATTGAGCTGAGTAATTAGTACACATATTATTCCAGATCCGTGGGAGCTCTTTTGAGGGTTTTTGAAACGTCCCATGAAAAGCTTAAGCAGAAGTACAAACATAAATAAACTACATACTTCAGCTTTACAAATATTGAAGTCCATGAACTTCCTTACAACACATTTTCCTTTAGAAGTTCCCTTTTCTGAAAGTCTGTTTCTTCTTAGATGACCTCTGCTTTTAATTAGGATGAAAAGTCCCATGGATTTTCACTCATCTCCACAGCCATAAGCAAGCACAAAGGGCCCTCTCTGTCTGAGTTTCCCCCTGCCTGAGCAGTGGCCTTGGCAGAGGGGCTGCCTCGGAGGCTCAGCAGTGGTGCCCCTTTGTCCCTGTGGCCGGAGCAGGGACGGGCTGATCCTGATTTCCATAAACCCCCCAGCTGCAGGAGGCGCAGCCAGCTGACACCGCGAGCCCCTCCAGGGACGGGACATATGACTTGTGTGTGATTTTTGCCCGTGTTTTTAATCTCCCTGCCGCTGCCCTCGGCTCGGGGCACTGGGGGGGAGCAGAGCTCTAATCTGACTAGAAAGGCACTATTGTTAACCAGATGCATCCCCCGAAATTCCCAGTGCTCCTTGGCTTTTGGGCTGGGGTAACCTCGCTGTCACCGGCCTTGCACGCTAAAATGAAAACTTGTCCTAAATCCATCTTGAATTCACCAGCCTGGAAAGGATTACATCCTGCTGAAGAGGAAAGGCAGAGGATTTTGAGAATATCTGGTCTTTATTTCTGGACCTTTTTGATTAAGACTGTCCTGGAGCAGTTGTGTCATATGCGTGCTGGAGCTTTCTTTGTGTAGCAGGGCAGGGTATTTGCTTGTCTGTCTCAGCTGTTTTCACATTGTTGTTTGCTCTCATGACTCTCTTTTCGTAGAATCCCTTGCCTTGTTTTAACTCTCTTTCCTTTCCCTTTACCAAAGCCAACAAAAAGATGATTAAAGCAGACGGCTGATTAGGATCAAGGCTCCTTACCTAACTACCACAGTGAGCAGGGGTTAAGTGTGGGGCCTCTTGGGGGATTTGCTTTTGATTTTTGTTTAATTCTCTGATAGTCTTGTGCAGTGAGAATGGGCAGTTCTGGTGTTTTGTAGTTACAGAGAGGGTTAAAATAGTCCATTTCTGAGGGCTGCCCATGCACTGGTGCTTGTTGTGCTCGGTGCTCTGGTAGAGGTTCCTCAGAGGAAACTCACGGGGGTGGGTGGAAAAAGGGATCACACACTCTTGTTTTGTCTCATATTTCACTGCACCCAAAACCATGTCATGTAAGGGGAGAAGCAGAGGAAATAATGGTGCCACTGCAGAATGCTATTGTAGAAATAAAAGATGAACATGTTTTGTTGGCCTTGATAGTTGGTGAACAAGAGAGATCAAGGAAAAGGGATCGATTGCATCAACTTTGTGGGTGTTATTGGCATTAGAGAACACTGCCTGTCATCTTGAAGCATCATAAATATTTAATTGTGTAGCTCAGTGGAATACTCTGATTGCTTATCAGTCCCAAAATGGTTTTCCCTATGTTAAACTATATTGAAATAAAATAGTCTAGGGAGGGTAAGTTGTTTGGGTGATGGTAAAACTAGTCACTGCACATCCAGAGACTAGGGAAGGTTTCCTGTAGGTTGGTGGATTTTACTCAATTTCATCACTTGTATTTCTTCCTTGTCACCTTTATTTTTAAATTGGGATTTGTTATTATAGGCGAGAGAGATCTTTAGTTTCTTTCCTGTCCTAACAGAAGGCAAAAATGCAACTTTAATTTAGCAAAACAACAGATGCAACCCTAAGTCAGCTCTCACACCAAAGAAAACTTTTGATAACATGCTGAAGGTGTGGGGGCTCTGCTGTGAAAGCTGCAAATGGGTGGAAATCTGCTGTAGGCTGAGGTTTCTCTCCTCACTTCGTGTTTCAGCCTGGATGCGATCGAGCTGGCTGCTAAAATGTGAATATACTGGGGCATGTGGTTCCTCTGCAGTGGGAAGGCAGCTCTCCTCCATCCCTTGTGGGGTGAGAAAACAGAGGGGCTCTGTGCTGGTGTCCCTGTGCAGGTGGCTCAGGCAGGAGCCTGGGGTTCTGGGCTGCCTTTTCAGGAACTGTTCAGCTCCTGCTGCAACAGCAGAACAATTGGTGAAGAGCAACTTTCTGATCTGCAGCGCTTGCATGGCTGGAAGAGGAGCATTCAGATGGAAACCCTGTGAGATGTTTTCTACATAGGGTCAGTGTTTTAACTTCCTGCTACCTCAGCATTTCAGCATCACAGCTACTCATGGTCAACACAAGCCCCAGTTACCATGACCTGCTGGTCACATTTTAGAAGGTGTCCTTTCTCTTTTTTATAGCAAATAAATAAATGAAACTGTAAGAGCTTTCCTATATGATGCAGAAGGACCAACTGCTGTTCTAGAAAGTCAGGGAATGCAAGGCAAGGGCAGAAATGTCAATGAATCCACGGTGTGAGATAGGATGTGAGATAGGAATGGGTGTGAGATAGGAATCACACTGGGGTGAGAGGTCTTTGCAATACTATTTGGCAAGTGGTAAAGCCAAATACTCTCTGCTTGTTCCCTGTCCCTTTGTTTTATTGAATATCTTTAGAGATGCAATGGTTTAATTCTGAAATTCAAGCACTGCTGTATCCAAAATTTGTTTTAAAACCCTTTGGTCAATGATACTTAGTTTCATGAAGAAATATTTGAGTTCCAGTTTGGAATACCTTGTGTTTCAGCATAGTTTTCAGGTGATTGTAGCTGTTCTCTCTTTTCTCAGCTCGTCACAGGTCAGAAACTCAAAGGCATTGAGGTTGAGTAAAACAATTGTTCATCACTCTGAGCTCTGCTTTGTTTTTGTGGGAATTGTCTGCTTCTGTAGCACCTTCAGTTTCATTGCTTGTTATAAAGTTTGGTTTACTAGCCTGCTCTAGGAACAGATACAACCACCAAAGCTGCTTTTTAATTAGCCTGTGGCCCATCCGGTGTGGATGTGCTGACGTCCTGGCTGTACAATGTACTTCCAATGAAAGGGAACAGTCTGCCATAGAGTCTTGTGACCTTGAGGTCAGTTTTGTGCTCAAAATTGCTTTTGATTATGGAGTTAGTATGTTTCAAAAATATAATAAAAAATCCAGCAAGCACTAGCGATCCTTACACAGTGCTGCTGAGTTACACCCTCAAGTGATATCACATCTAGATTTTAATGGAATTAACTGCTTTATTTATACATACTTTCCAGATGCCGTGCTTCTGGTTGTGAATATTTAGAGTTTTGCAACCAGAATGATGGAAAATTGGCACACAGTTACATCACTGTGGACATGGCTACAGTGCTTTCTACAGGAATGTAGCCTGATTCATACCTTTACTGTCTGTGTTTCATCTCTGTGCTATATGATGGATAAGACTTTGTGTGCCTGAACACTTACAGCCTAGATGTGTAGTAGTATCCTGAGGAATTTTCTTGTCTGATTAATTCACCACATGTGTTCACCAGAAACCCTCAACAATGGCAGTTTTTGGGAAGATGCTAGATGTAGCTGCTGGGTACTTGCAAACCTCAGTTCAGTTTTTTTAGACTGGTACTTTGTTATCTATAAACAATAAGAAATTTTGGAGTTGATTAAGAAGCTATCATGTGCGGTTCTTGGGATTTCTGGACATGGGGTTGAAATGGTTCATGCTGCCCTTGAAATCAGCTAATCAAAGCAGGACAATTTTTGGACATCCTGTAGCAATTAAAGTGCTGTAGATGAGGGATGGTACAGACTGTGTAGTGTGTGCTTTGAACTTGTGCAGCAGCATTCTCAGACCAGTTGGTAATCACCAAAGGGAAAAAATGTTGTATTTGAGTTGGGTAAAGCATATATGTGTTTTTAGTGGACTGATGAAATTCTGCCATCTCCTGCAGGGTAGCAGCAGCATTGAACACTGAGAAGCTAAACTTAGTGGGGTACTTGTAATGAACCAAAGATTCAAAATTTGATCTCAAAAATCACTTGTCTAAAAGGCTTTCTCTGCAAGCATTCCTCATAGCAAAATATGAGCAGGTGTTGACACAAGCAGGGTTATAAGGCTCGTGACTAAAGTTAGATCAAACCAGTTCACAGAACGCATTAGAACACATTTTCCCCATGTATTCATGTCTCTTCCAAAGCTGCTTAATAGCATCTAGTAGCATCCTAGTTTAAGAGAAAACAGCTCTAGTCGGGAAGATTAGGATGTCACAGTGGAGATGCCCGAGGCTACAGAGCACTGTATAACTGGCAGGCATTGAGCTGTAACGGTGCAGGGTGCTCTCAGCCTTTGCCTAAGTATCATTCCTTTCCTCTAAGGACTTGTTGTCTGAGGAACCCTAATTCAGTTCATTTCTAGAAAGCTGGGGAAGAGGGCAGGAGAGAATAATAAATGGTCCCTTGAAAACAAGAGGCAGCAACAGACGCCACACGACGACCCAAACAGCCCATTTAACTGCAGCCAGTTTCCTGCTGAAGATTCATTTCGAAGAGATTGCGAGAGCACTTGAACAGGAAGCTGCAGCTTCACCAAACGGTTTCAGTATCAGTGTGTTATCTGTGGTCATTCCCCTCCGCAGCTTGTGGCCGACTTCTGGTTAGCAGAGACAGACACTTTGAGCTGAGCTGGCATCAGTTCCCACCTACTTAATCAGTTAAGTTGTGAGCCCTGTGGTTAGCTCGAATCCCCTGGTCGTCTTGTGGATTGCCAGTGACAGGAAGGGGGAGATGCATTGAGTGGTTCCGGCAGGAATAGCTTGGTTATCTGATGGTCACCCCAGAAACTGATAAAATTATGTGAGCTCTTTTCTGAGAAGACATCAAAAAAGCAGAAACTGTTGTCTCTAACCACCTGAAGAGTTTACAACGTCAAGGGAAATTTTGCTTATCTTGAAAGCCTCAAAACTGTTAACCCGCCTTCACCACTGCAGACCACAGCACTGCCTCAGACTCCCAGTGCACAGAGTGAAGTACAGCCCGTTGTGTGCAGAGCTGTAAATTCTTACTGAGGAAACATTATCGTTCAGATCTTCCAAAATTACTTTGGCACTTCAAATTCAGAGGTGAACAACTTGAAACATGTGAGAGAACCGGGCTTTTCTGAGGAAGCGTGCTCTGTATTTTTAGAAAACTTGGCCTCTTTGAGTCTGTCATGTTGTCAGGAGTTTGGGCATGCAAAGTGATGAATCACTTTTCAAAGTGTAGCTTGTTTGATGAGCCTGGATTGATCTGAAGCCAAAGCGATGGTGACTGTGACAAAGGCTTGCAAAGGTTAAACAGAGACGTGGTCATATCCTGGGGATGACTTTGGGCACTTGGGGTTTTTTTTGGCATGTGTTTGCTGAGCAGACTTCAGCATCAGAATGGATTTCAGAGAGAAACCTTAAGTAAATGAGATTTTAAATTTGTTCTTTCAAAGACCCTTGGTTCCTCTGAGCTTCAGTGCCTCTAGCCTTAAAATGGGGTAGTGGTACTCAGATCTTTTCTTGAGGTGTGTAGATGGGAGAGTGTTTTACTGAGTACATTCTGAAATAGGTGAGGTAGTTCAGAAGATCCACCTATTTTTTTTTTGTCTTGTGCCTAAAACACAAGGAGCTGCTTGTCCCATGTCCCGTCTGATCACCCCTCTCTTCAAACCACGCCTCTCAGCTTCTGTCCCAGGCCACAGCTTGCAGCCAAGCTCCCCATGTTGTAGGTGTCTGTCCTGGTAGTGGCTGTGCTGCTGGAGCAAGGGGCTGGGAGGTCTTTTTCCATACGAGAGAGGCTCCTGTGGCTGGTCCAGAGCCCTCATGCCCCTCACACCAGCCCTGGGCATTCCAGCCTCTTCCTCACTGCTGGCCTTGGAATTATAGCAAAGGTGGGCTTAGCAGCCAGGCTGCATCAGCACAGCCTCACCCCATACCTGCACATCTCAAAACTGAATTCATACAATACAATGTGTGATTTGTAGCTGTGACAGTCACCATGATGAAACTCTGCTTTTGTCCACGTTTTGAAATCAGGACTGGGTGTTTGTAAGGGCGTGTGTCCATACTGGAGGCATGAGAGATGCTTTAGTTTGCTGACGTTGTTTGGCTCAGCCTCTGTCAATGACAGCCACAGCAATCAGTGCATTTTGAACTCAAAGCTATTTCCTTTCCTGCTGCAGATTATGTCTGGTATGCATAACATGTTAATTTAACAAAGCAGTTCTTTTGATACAGCTTTAATTTTTTAACAACAGCTCGAAGGCAATGATGTACAGATTATATAGTGTCAGTTTCCCAATTAAAGTTTTACAGGAAAATACTCTGGTTTTGCTTTAAGCCTGTTTTGAATTCTTCCTTCTGGCACTTGTGCAAATGGAAACTGTGCTATTGCAAAGCATCCATTTGAAACCTTGAAATATTTATTGAGGCTGCATTGAATACTGAAGCAGGAATCTTCCTGTAGGCTTGTTGATGTCTGTCATATGCATTTATTTTGTAATTAAATGTCTGGAAGCTTGTGTGTGTGCCTGAGTGGCTGGTTTCTTGTGTTTTATTTTTTGCAGGTTTTGTTGTTGTTACACTGGTTTTTCTGATAAATGCTTTTAACTCACCACTTTTAAGAGTTCTATGAAAAATTATCCACAGCCAGACTACATCTTTGATGTATAGCAACGAACCTCCTACTAATTGTTGTGCAGAACACTGAGGAGGTGGCTAAACCACTGCCCTTCCTAGAACACCAGACCTTGTGAAGCTCATTGCTGCAGCAGAACATGCCCGTTTGAAGGCTGGGGGATGGAGAGCACCTGAAGGGACGAGCGGAGAAGGTTTCATTCTTGAAACATGTGGTTCACAAACTGAACTATTTTATTATTTTTTCCTTCCCCTTTTTTTCTCTACTTCCCAGCCCTTTGTCTTGGATAATACCAGGTCAGTGTCCTTTCCTGTTTGTATAGGCTGGCAGCAACAGGGACTGACAATATCTGAAATTGCCCCAGAGTGGGTTCCAAGGGATGGGATGGTTGAACCTCAGAGGGCAAGGCACTGGCATTAGAGCAGGAGTCACCAGCTCTGGTGACAGCAGACCATGCCTCTGTGAAGCTACAGAGCCAAATGCTCCTTGGCATTTCCTTTGGCCCTGGTGGCTCTCTCCAAGTACTCCCTACTGCTCATCCTGACCTGAGGCATATCCCTGCTCCAGGAGTCTTGCTCTCCTGGAGATTGTGTGATGGCTGCAACTAGAATATCAGATGCCTAATTCAGATTAGCTTGCAACCTGGAGTGGCATGACTTATTGCCCAGATTTGCAAGGCAGCAGGGTAGTATGAAGGTCTCTGTGGTTGTATTCCAATCCAGCTGCTTTTAAAGGACAGGGAGAATGATCCCTGAACCTGTGCCCATCCAATGGGCTGGAGCTGGGGCAGGCTGCATCTCTGCCCTTGGAATGTGCTGAGAGTCTGAAGAATTCCCTGCTGCCAGAGTGCCAAGGAAGCCACCTGGCCCACTTTGAAACCAAATGCTGCATCTCATGTGTTTGTCACTTCCCTTGTTTTCGTTCTTTTTCTGTTTCTAGCTAATCTCTTTAGATTAGTCCTACTGCAGGATAATTATGACTTTCATATCTACATCTATTTCTCAAGCCTGGCTGCATTATTTTTGGGCAGCTATTTAAGACTTTGTTTATTTTAAAAATATATTGTGTCTGTATTTGCATATTTGCATTTCGGAACTCACAAATAATGGTACTTCTCACAGTACATCATTCTTCAAATATTTTTCCTAACAAGTAGAACTTTTTCAGGCGTGCCAGAATCAGCTTCATTATATGAATTTTATTCATGGATCTTATTTAGAGCATTTGCATAGAGGGAATTAAATGGGCTGTTCTCACAGATACATATATCTGGTCACATGTGAGAAGGAAGGGTAAGAATTAATTGATATTTCAAGGAAATTACAATGGTTACTGAGAAAAAAGGCCCTTCCTTTTTTGTTCCTTTCCTTTCTTTTCTTTCCTTCCTTCCTGGAAATAAAGTACACATTTATGAGGGAAATAAAAGCCTAAGCCTTCATTATCAACACCAGAAAAAATTGGTTCTGCAGAAGTGCTTTAGTTCAGAGACTTTATTTGTATAAAGGCCAGTGAATGATGTAAAGATAATGGTTTTATCTGAAGGATGTTAGCACAAGCTGACACATACCCTCTGCAGCACTGATGGGCCCCACCTGGCTGGTGCAACGAGCACAGGTGTGGGCAGAGTGGCCTGTCAGGCCCGACTTCATCCCTCATCCAGGGGGTTTTAAATCATCTTGGGGATAGGGGGAAGCAGCAGCTCAGCCCAGGGATTTTGGAAAGTGTTTCTGTTGAGTTCCTCAGTTGAATGATGGCCAATGAGCTGTTGGGTTGGCAGAATTGATGTGATAGTTGGCTTTTAGAACTGAATAATGAAATTTGCAAATGTAAAAGGAAAAATGGAAATGTAAAGGAAAATCTAAAGGAAATCAGTTCCTCAGCAGTTTCCAGTACTACTGCAGAGAAATGATCAAAATAATGGAATTTCTTTTAGGCAATGCAGTTTAAATGAAGAAGATGTGTTCAAACATGCATGAAGAGCAATGTAAGCGAACTTTAGATTGATCTGGAGTTTAGAAAGGAGGAGTTTGGCGTGTTTTTAACTAGAGATGGGCATGGTGCCCATCTTGTTGGCCCAAAGCGCTCTGACATGCTGCCTCAGTGACTTGTGCTTCAAAGTTTTTGTTCAGGTGGTTGGGTCACCCATGGAAACAGGCTCATGGGGAGATCAAAGGGGAAGGCAGGTTCTCCAAAGAGAGACAAAAATTAGAAGGACGCTTTCACATTCATTTTCTTCAATGCTATACTGGACAGCCAGGGAAAGAGAGCAGAAGATGGTTGTGTGGAGGGATTGAGTAACGTACAGAATCAAAGCTGCTTTGGGGGCTGCCTGACAACTCTGAGCTGTGGGGCCGACAGGATGATCACTGTGAGGTGTGTGAATGGTTCAGCCTCTGAACAGCACATTTAGCACTACCAACTGGTTTATCTAGAGGTTTGGGGGGACAAAGAAAGAGATTTTAGAGGTTTTTTCCTTTGTTTTACTTGAGAAATGGAGTGTAAAAGAAAGATCCTCAAAGGACTAGTTTCTGCTTCACATTATGGGACGGTGTACACCTGATCTGACCAAAATCTTATCTCTGATCTGTCTGCCTTGAGCAAACATCCTTGTGGGTATTCTGTTCAGGTAGCTCTTTACCTCACTGGCCTTGGACAATGAGTGGGAGAACAGTAGGATTTTCATCTCTGTCAATGACAGCAGTAGAAAATTGCAGGAATCCCAAGAAAACACTATCTGGAGAAGGGAGTGGGTCTTTGTCAGCTCAGCAGGACCACAGCGTGGCTGTGACTTGTGGCTTTACTGAGTGTGGTGTTTTTCACTCACCAGTACCTTCTCAAGTTGATTGATTTTGTCAGAATTTGCTTTAAAAGGAATGAATTCTAATTGGTGGCTGTGAAACTTATGGCAAAGATGTCATTGAAAATAAACTTACAGTGGTTTGATCAAGATCCCATGATTTGAGGTTTTCAGACATTTAAATGTGTTCAATTGCTATGAAGCTGGAAGCACAGGTAGGAAAGACTCATAATTAAAGTTAATGGTGAGGAGCAAGATTCAGAACTTCCTGGAGCCTTGCTGATGGGATTTTCTGATTCCAGACTCATAGTAGTGTGTTTATAATATTTATTTGGGTTTCAGTTTGGTCAAAGTCTGCTGCCATTTTACCCAAACCTCTTTTATAATGGTAGGTTTCTCTCATACTTCACTTGGAGTCTTGCTGGTGGTTTTCAACCTCTTCCAATTTGCAAACAACCTAAGAAAAACACCACTAAAGTTGCAGAGCCCTATATTATGAATGCAAAGCCATTTTGACCACAGGCTTGCTTTTCTTAGCTACCTTTTTACAGCTCATTTAAGAAGTACTCAGCAAAGCTGGAGGTCTCATGTCCCAGGGCTGAAAACCAGTAGCTTAAAGCAGTGGGGCCCCGTTTTTGGCTCCTGGCTCTGCTGTAGCTTGAATACAGACTGTGCAAACCATGTTTTACAGAAATTTTTTTCAATAAAAGTATGTCTTCAGCGTCAGTGCAGACTCTGTCTACCGCAGTGGATTTTATTCCTTCTGACTGGAGTTGGGGTTGGATTTGTTTGGATATTGTGGTGCTTTCTGACGCCTATTTAATTTTGCTGGAGTGGTGTTTTTGTGACACCATGGTGCTGTGAGAGTTGTAAATTATTCTTTTACTCAAGTAGACTTTGTAATTTGGTGGGAAAAATTGCTTTCCAGCAAAACTCAGCCTGAAAGTTAACATGTTCATTAGTCACTGCAGTGGCCCACAGTAGTACAACTTGTGGATTATTTTACAATATGTACTTTTCTGGTTGCTTGCACAAATGTAATACAAAAGTTGCTTTTATATTAATCTTTAAAGTTTCAGCCTTGAATGCTTGTAATTTCTGCATCCTGAATATTAACCAACAAAGGAAGCGAGGTTTTGTGTTCAAAGCCAGGAGGAGGAGACAGGAGGTCTGCGCTGTATTCCCAGCGCTGCCGTAATCTCGCTCTGGGATCTGGGGCGTGCTGTTTGCTGTGCCTCAGCTGAGCTCATGCGTGGGGCAGGGAGACCTTCTGGGCGTGTTCACTGGCCCACTTGTGTGGAAGCTTTGATGCTCTATGGGATTGCTGGTGGAAAAATGTCATATTGTGTTCGGCGTGCAGGAATCTCTGGGTTTAGAAGTTAACCGAGCAGTTCCAAGTGGCATTTCTTCCATTTCTGGCATCTGCCATGGACATCCCCATCTTCACTACTATTTTCCCCCTTATGTTTTGCACACAGGAGCTTGAGCAGTTGTGGGCTTTCAGAATCAGAACAACCACAGATGATGGTTTATCCTTGAATTCTGTGTGCTCTCCTAAGTGGCATTTCTGCCACTTCTAGCCAGGGCTGACATCTGCCATGAACACCCCCATCTTCACTGCTGTTTTCCCCCTTAGATGTTTTGCACACAGGAGCTCGAGCAGATGTGGGCTCTCAGACCCGGTACAACCACGGATGATGGTTTATCCTTGAATTCTCTGTGCCGTTCTCCAGTACCCTGGTGTGTAAGGGTGCCTCTCCCCCGAAGGTTCCTGCAGAAGCCCGGCACATTGTGTTACAGCTGGCCCCTTGTTAACTCTGAATTTCCCTAGCTCCTTTGCCTTTCCAGGTTTGAGTTAGACGGCTTGATGTTACTTCAGAGCCGTCCTTTTGATGGCTGGAAACGATAATAGCCTGTGTCATCTGCCCTTTAGAGGGAAGGGTTATGCCTCGTCCTTTATTCCTCGTCTCTCCCGACAAAACCCGTCCCACAATGCGCCCGAGCCGCTCGCAGGTGTTCCCGCCGCTCTGCCCTCTCACATGCACCGCAAATTAGTAACAGAAGCTAATGGCCCAGCATGCGGCCATCAAAGGGCTGACAATTCCAGCCTTTGCAAAGGGCCCTTTATGTCAGAGCCCCCCACGAGAGCTGTCCGGCTGAAAAGGCCGTTTGTGTGTCCCTGTGTGCGGGCCGCTGCCGCGCCCCGCCGCCCGCGGGCCTCACGCTGCGCCCCGGGCCTGTTGCTGCTGGCAACAGATAAAAATGGCTGTTGGCCGCAGCGGGGCCCGCCGCGCATCAATCATCCCCCAGATAAAGGCCCCGGGCCTCCGGCCCCATCCCTCGCTTGTTCCTAAATAATTTCCACTGGCTGAGCATGCTATGGTGTAGGCTGGGTAATTCAGTCCAGAAAACTTCATTTCACTAAAAATGCTTTGATTCTTTTCTTTTTTTTTTTTTTTCTTTTTTTTTTTTTTTTTTATTTTAAAGACTGTTTTTGTTCAAATAGATGTTTGTTTCGAAAGGGGGAATTTAAGTGATGAAAGGGATGCCGTGAAAGTTCAGAGTGAGAATAATAAATAGGACTGTGTGGTTAAATGTAAAGTACAACCAAGCGGCAGCAAGAAGAATTGGCATTTACCAGGAGTAACAAAGCACCTTCGCACTTCAGAAGACACCTCTCAGCTTTGGCATCGTTCAGCTTCCTGAATTTATATATATTTAAATAGAGATTAATCTTTATATATGGATAACATCATTTCCACCACACCTTTATTAAAGAGATTTATAGCCGGGTATCAAATTACGCTTTTAATATAGCCTAGTTGATTTTTTGGTAGCAGCAAATCATATTTGTAACTCCGAATAACTAAACAAATTTGACAGTAGCAAATTTTCTCCTTGACACAGCTAATTCTTCATCCTGTCCTAATGTTCTGCTGTAAAGCCATAAGAAATTGTGATGCTTAGAGCCTGACAGTCATAGGTTTTGTTCTTGCCACTTAGCAATCCTTCAAAGAAGAAACCATTGCAATTTAAATTGAGGGACAACGCTCTTTGTAGATAAGCCCTGGTTTGTAATCTTGCTGGCTTGTGCCGTAAGGATAGGGTAGGTGGGATACAGAGGAAGATTGAAGGTAAAAATCAAGTGTTAGGTCACAAATAAAATTGCTGTGGAAACCCTAAAAATTAAATCTCAGCCAGCCTGCCCTCTGCACAAGCATCTTTGCATACTAATTGCATGAGTCTTTGTATTATTGTAGATACTAATTACCCGTAGTTCTCAGTGGGAATTGGACACCTAATTCTCTAATGCTGCTTTTAACCTCCCAGCTTACAAGCCTTGCATCTCAAGGCACCTAAATCCCGCTGCTGCCTTCCAAGTACAGGCTTGATCCAGCACACAGGCACCACTGCTGCTTCAGTGATGGAGAATCCTGCAAAATTTTGCAGTGTTGGCATCGTCTCAGGGTGGAATGTGATGATGGACTTCAGCAATGGCTGGGAAGGCTGGCTGAGCTGAGACTCCTCTCTGAGTCTGCTGCAGTCACTAGACTGGGCTTTACTTTGCCTTGTTGCCTGTATGGCTGTGTTGAAGCTAAAAGGGACAAGTGAGAGAGTTAAATTCTCACCTGAATGGTATTCATGGGTGCTGAGCCTTTCACCCCAGCAGGACTTCATCCAGAGTGCCCTAACAAAGCACAGAGCTTCTGAAATATGACTTGTTGCTTTGTAGAACCTGGTCTGCTTTCACACTTCGCTGGATGGATGTGATTTATATGAAGAATTTGAGAAGTTTTCTGTAGAAACAGGAGTGATATTGGCCTGACAAAGTATGCTTTTGTGCTATGTCCTTCAGAATCTTCTCTAAAAACAAAACATTTTAAGATTGGTCCTGTTGGAGTTTGAAATAGGTAACAGTGAAATAGTTTCCACCCAGCAAGGTCACTGTAAATGCTGGCATCAGATCTGAATGATGTGCCACTACCCTGTCTCCACTTCTGCTCCTTTTTTAAAAAAAACTCCTATATAATGCTGCCTAAGAAATATTGCAGGGAATGACAGAGAAGGGTAGGCTTAAATAACCCTGAGGGTGCTTATCTTCCTTGGCATTAACTTCATATCCACATTCATTACATGAATGGGCCAGGGAAACTGTTTCTGTGACAAATTGGAGTGCAGGGTAGGTTGAACAGACTCAGTTCAATTTTGGGTAATGGTATACAATCATCTCTATGGCGATGCGTAATGCATGGTGTAGCTCCTCATTTAGAGAAGTTTGAATGCATAAAGCCCTATAAGAAACACTGAGATAACTCAGTTTCCTATTTTCAGAAGGAGTTGCAGTGTGCACAATTAGCTCCTGCATTCCCTCCCTTTCCTCTTAATACCACCAGAGAGGAGCTTCCCTTCTGCCTTGTCAGGGCTGAGCTTCCATCGCAGCTGCAGTTGTGAGGAAGATGGGGAGCACGTGAGAGATGCTCAGGCAGGAGATGGACAGGCACACTGACACAGCCATTATTATTCCCTGGCAGCCAGGATGGGTTCCTTTTCCATCGCCCCGCTGCGTGCATACATCAGACAAAAGACAGCTTCAATTTGAATGGGAAGATGAGTGGAGTCGGTGCTTGGGGAGAGCAGCCTCCAGAATCTTAACTAACACGTCTGAGCCTCGCTGCACAATGTAGCTGGGAGTTTGCTGAAAGGTTGCTTGTGGAAAATGGAACGGCACTTGTTGATAAATGTTCTTGGTGCTAATTGACCACTGTGTTTGCAGACAGATGCGCTGACCTCAAGCTTCCCACGTGCTCGTGCAGATCCCTAAGATGGGCTAATTAACTTCTCCATCTTCATTTCCTTGGCAAAATCCACTAAACAGAGTTATGCAAAGCAAGTGAAAGAAAACAGTGGGCTGTAAGGAGGAGGAGACCTGAGCTACATGTAATTTGTGTGTTAAGAAACAGCCAGTGCTGGGTAACTTCAGGGCAAGACACAACATTTCCTCTTTTTTGTGTATAAATGAGAGTAAGGAATGATCAGGAAATCAAGAAATTGTTCTTCATACCAATTTTTAGATTTGGCTGTCATTTTATCAGCTAAACCTAGAATCTTTGTCCTGCTTTTTAAGGCTTGCCTGATAGGTACCCCATGGAAGGATTTTAATCACAGTGACAGGGAGGAGGTTTGCTTTATTTTTTAAAATTAGATACAGATCCACTGGCAACATTTTCTTCCATTTGTGTTAGATGGATGCCTGAGTTGACCTAAATGGTTCACAAGTGTTCCCATTACTACTGCCTTAGCTGACTGGTGTGCAGTGGCTGTTGGGTGCTGTACATTACCCTGCTGATGGCACCTGCTCAGCGTTGCTGGTTACACAAGAGGATGAGACAGTGTTGTTGTGCCTGTGATCTTTGCAGTATGGGTGTGCTGATCTTTCAGCCTGCCTTGCCATTTCTTTCAACATGGCGTGGATCCCACCACCTCGTGTGTTTAAATTATTGCTAAATTGCAGTGTTTTGAAGCCACAGGAATATTGCTTAAAGAACTCTTCTCATAAAACAGCTCATTAATATGTGTGATATTCAGGGTTTGCCAAAAGTTTTGTGGTCTGTCTTGCCTCCTCCACTCTTCACTGCTCTCTGCCCTCAAAATGTCTGCAGGAAAGCGTGGGCAAAATTCATTCCCCTGTGGCTGTTTCAAACTACACAGTTCGGGCTCATCCTTTGATCCCTCCTCATGACTTTATTTCATTATCCCTTAAGTATAAGGAGGAAAGTTAATGACATCATAAAAACTAGAACTCTATAAAAGATGTTTCTGCTGATTTACTGCCAATGTACTAGCAGCATGTCATATAACTGCCCATTAAAGATGGTGAGTTGCTCTCCTGCCTGCAGCTTTCCTTATCACCAGCCCTTTTATTTATGACCAGATTATAGGGATTGGGTGTGCATGGTAAAACATAAAACTTATTTTTATCATGCATAAAATTAACCCTTCAATCATGGAATTAAGTTGCATCCATCCTTCTTTTTAATTTAAAAAGGAATTATTAAATGTTCCTGGTTTTCTTCAAAGAGCCTAATGTGTTGCTGGGAGAATGCAGTCCATGGTTTCTGGTTATATCTCTCTTTCCCTGTCCAAGCATTACCTAAACAGT
This sequence comes from Fringilla coelebs, assembly GCF_963513975.1. Taxonomy (NCBI): domain Eukaryota; kingdom Metazoa; phylum Chordata; class Aves; order Passeriformes; family Fringillidae; genus Fringilla; species Fringilla coelebs. Next base: position 9,168,497 of record NC_140043.1, on the reverse strand, counting down.
TATGATCAGTGAAGAGGACAGGAGGGACAGTAGAAGCTTCATTACTTAAATAAACAAAATCAGTTTTTTTCCTGTTCAAGGAAGTTGAATTTGATCTATGGAAACCCTGATCTCCTTGCTTGCCTGCTTTTAAACTCTAGTTCTTTAGGCATCCTTCCCCAACCCTTTGGGATACACAGTCAGCTTGGTAAGCAGTTATTTGCCATCACAGAATTCTTCACCACTCTCACTGGGAGATGTGTCTGGTTGTGCAGCTTCAGGCTGTTGCTTTGAGCAGCATTACGTGAGTGTTTCTGTAGTACCCTTCCCATTTTGCCCAGTACCTCCTGTTTGCAAAGACAGCTTCTTGTTTTGGCTACCAGGAACAATTTTGACTGCCAAACAGTCCCTCCCTCCCACCTACAGCTCCAGGTACTTCAAGATGAGCTTCCTAAGCTTCTGAAATTAGGGCTTCTCTTAAAACACCTAGAGTTGTAGACAGGAGTGAGGAAAAGGTTGGGCGTTCTGACATGACTTATTGCTCCTGAGAACCTTTGTCAGTGAAGTGACTTGTTTAAAATGAATCATGTTCCTTGTGCATCAGGAACCTTCTATTAACACACCCATGGTGGTTTGTTTGCTGGATATGAGGCTTTGGATCTTGGTCTTGGGAGTGCACTGTGATCGACTTTCTACATTATTAAAAGCTGTTTGTCTTTTTGTCTTTTACCCAGTTAGTTGTTCTGATTTTGTTTTGCTGATCATGAATTGCTGAGAAAGAGTGGGCATTCCTTGAGTGAAAAGCCAGAACAAAGCTTTGCATTCACACCATCTCTCTTACCCAGGCTTTTTATTAATACTGACGTAGTTCTTGAAAATGTCTAAGAACAAATGCTCTCCAAGAGCTGTTCTGCTGGGTTTCTCCTTGGCTGTAGTAGGAGTTTAGGATTCCCATGTGCAGAGCTGGTAGGCTGTTGTAGGGAGATGACAGTGAGTGGGACACTGTGCTGGCTACACATTTGCCACTTGTCTCAACTGGGAAATTCTCTCTGATTGTTTCAGTTGTTTTGAGCCGGTTTCCTCCCCCTCCTTCCAGGAAAGAGTGGGAAATGTGATGTATGATTGCATAAGATCGTTTTTATTCATGTGAGTGATGAAATAGGAGAAGTTCCAAATGAGGAAGTCATAAAGAAAAATAATAAAGGAAGGAAGCAATGAATTCAACTCTCAGTGCTTTGTTGTGTGGCTGTGATTTATAAAGAGGTGCTTATTTATTTCTTACATCTCTGCATAGAGTAAGACAAATAATAATAAGGTTTAAAAATAAAGTATTTCTGTGTCCATACTGGCTCCTGGCTGCCTGTGATCTGCTCACATTCATTTTATTTAGGATACAATAGGTATATCTAAGCTGACAATAGCACTGATGCTCAAGGTCTAGGCAACAGACATTAGTTTTGTTTTTTTTAATATCCCCATTTTATGAGTAGTGAAGAATAGCAAGTACCACACTGTTCTGAGGGAAGGGTATTGAGCATGACCCATTCTTAATTACAAAACTGTTTTAGTTGATCTGGTGGCTTTAAATGATGCAGAACAATGCTATTGCCTGTGAGGCAAACCTAATTGTAGAACTCTGTGATAGGTGGGTGTTCAAATTGAGTGGGGACTCCCAGGTCCCTGAGTGTCTACCCTTGAGAGTCAGAACCTGTCAAACAGGAGAAGCTTTTTGCATGAACCTCTCTTTACATGCTGCTTTGAAGGGCGGTGGTATCTCAGTTTGTTGGCTTAATGAGAAGAGGCTGCCTAAATCATAAAGGTCAGATATTTCATGTGTGTGTTGGGCCAGGTATTCCACAAGTTCCCCTCCCCCTCTGGTCTTCCAAAGATCCTGTGCTCATTGAAAGCTTAATTAATTAATAAGTAATCAGTTTTCAGCTCTAGGGCATCAATTTGAAGGAAAAATTTATTTTTCAAACCCAAATGTCTTAGACTATTTATATTTTGAAACTACTGTGCATGTCAAAGTCCTATTTAGAAAAGTGTCCAACTCCACTTAAGGGCAGGCAGCCTGAGGAATAAATTAAGTTTTACCTTTCAATGGATGAGTGTTACAGAGAAGCTTTGAATATCAGTGTGCTGATGAGAAGGAACCTTGTGATTCTCACACCTGAATCAAAATTGGCCAAGTATTTAAAATGCACATTTCATTGCTGGCAGACATTTACCTAGGATGAACGTTAATAGGATGAGAGGGAAAAAAATTAGAGGTTTAACAATAATTTGAAGTTCTCTGTTTATAATGTGAGAAATCATCAATTAATTCCATACCTGGAATAAAACATGCCCTAAGGCCTACCATCTGCCCACATTTAAACTTGAAGATAATAGATTTGGAAGAGAAGTTTGTAATTATTTGCTAGGTGGTTCTGATTAATTTACAAGGAAAATTGCTAATACCGATAGTATATTACCCTGGGGCCAAGTGGAAATCACAATATTGCAGAAAGGGATAACAGGTAAATGATGGCTTGTGTGTTATCTGTTAGCCTGATTGGACAGTCTGATTATTTTTTCTTTAGCCACTAATGGATGCATATAAGATTAGAGTGTGCTTTGGACAACATGACTATAATTCTCACCTAACAGGCTGTAGAAAATAGGAAGTAAATATACCCCAGTGGCATTCTTAGAAATTAAAAATGCTAAAGGCTAGATTGTGGAATTATAACAGATTTACAGCAGCGTGACTGAGATCAGAATCTTGCCTTGTAGCACTGAAAAATACATTTATGGGGTGATCTATACTAGAAAGAAATTATTACACAGGGAATGCATGGGAGCAGACTGCTCTGGCAAGTACCCATGTGCTTTCAAGATGTGCTGAAAAAGCCACTGCAGAGTCTTGTATTGAATTCAAGTTGAAAAAAGACTTTACTGGACTGTAGCCCAGTGAGTATGGAAGAAGATAATTTATTTTGAACTCTGAAATATTTAGTTTTGGCTGCTATTTACTCTCTTTGGAGAACACTGTGGACCTTCTGTGCACCATTACAGTTACAGCTGCGCAGCTGCACCATTAGAGACTGACCTTTAAAAAAGGTGTGAATTCTGCATTGCCAAGGTACAACTGGTGGAGCACAAGGCATGTGTGATGTAGAGAGTCCTGCAATAACAGCAGAAAATTGGTAAGGTGAGACAGAGAATTCATCTCCCTGGCTGCTGGCCAGAGCCACTGCCATCAGCTTCTCTGCTTCTCCAGTTCACTCCTGCTCCTGTGTGGGCTGTTTTACTCAGTGATAGCAGAAGCCAAATGGAGATGGACTCCTAAAACGTTTTGAGTGGGTCTTTAGGTTAGGGTGAAACTGTCTCTTCAATTTAGAACAGGAACAAGCTCCCAAACAGTACCTCCTTCCCTGTGATAGAATGGGAATTCTCCCATGTAGATCAAGCAGAGCTGTTGGTCCTCAGCAGCTTGTGTGCACATACCCTGGTGCCTGGTGACTTACACAGATCTCCCTCAGTTCCCTCAGACCCAGTAAGTTATGAGTCTCTGACAGCCTGCTGCATTTTTAGAAGGAAGAGGTAACAGTCATAACAGAGGAGATAAAACAGACTGGAATATCTTTTTGTTTTCCTTTTCTGTTTCCCCATCTTGTGTTTTCTCTCTCATTGTAGAACCTTCCCTTACCTCCTCCCTTCTGCTGGGAGCTCTCCTGGCTGCCACTCATCTCTAAATAGTTGTGATAACTTGCAGCATCGGGTTTGTGCTGGTGGATTGTTGCCATACGCCGCTGTAAGTTGTCAGTGAGCATCTGAAGCTGTCAGTCGAGACACTCTTTCCAAATCCTGCTGCTGTGAGAGCCTGAAAGCCTCCCCAGATGCCCCTGCCTTCCCTGGGGACAGGGCTTTGCCCAGGCTCAGCGTGCTGCTGGGATGCAGCCAGTGCACAGGGATAGCTGTGCTACCATCAGACCTGGCAGGGATCTGGGCAGGAATTTATTTCCATGGTCAAGTGCCTAAGTTAGAGGAAAGCTGGTGCACCAGCAAGAAGAGAGGCTGTGGCAGGTGGCAGAGACAGACAAACTCCATTGTGTGGGATTGTCCCCACACCATGGTCAGTCCATCACCTCTCCATGCTCTGCTCTCTGCTGTGGCTGTGGGGCAGAGGAATTGCATCCCCCCAGCAAAATGCTCAGGAGGGGAGTGCTGAGAGGGGCTGATTGTCTGTCTCATCCTGCTTTAACTTTGGCAGAGGGTTTGGTCATGATTGCCCCTGATTTAATTGTTCAGACAACCATCTATTTACCATCAGTCTGTACAGAGCTTTCATTCAAGCTAAACAGACATATGCTCTTTGTCATTGTCACGGTGTCAGCAAAGTTGCAGGCAGTGCATTTCCAGCACTTCTTTTTATTGTCCAAAAACTATTCTAGTGAGCTACCTGCCTTGTCTTGCCTGGATCTTCTTAGTTACACTTCAGCCCTTCATATTCAGGGAGTTTTATCTGAGAGTAATGTAATTTTTTTTTTCCTCTGGTTACTTTTTAATTAATATCCTGTAACTGCTTCAGACTTGGGAGGAAAGTGGTTTTGGATTTCTCTTTTATCAGGTAACTTTAATTATTCACACCATTGACTTCATTAAGTTAAAACACCTTAAAATTATGTGTGAAATGATGATCTTTGGAACAAGACAAAAAATTATTCCTAGTTTTTTGGAAGCAAAATGACTTAAGTGCCACCAAAGCCACATATCCCTGCTGTGAACAGATGCTACATTACTCGTGCTCTGCTGTGTCCCAGTGGGTGATGCCTGCAGTCTCCTCTCCTCTGCACTGACCCATGGGGTTAAATACAAATTGACATTAAATTAGTTCCTGCTTCTGTTCGTGGTTTTTCATTTCTGTTCCATAGCTTTGAGACTAAACCAAGGAGTTGATAGGCACAAGAGGGGACACTGGAAGCCAGTGTGGCGAGTTTGCTGTGTGATTATTGTTCTTCATCCCGTGACATCCTGAAATGCTGATCATTAAAAGACTTTTGCTTTAGAAAAGCACTTCCAGCTTTCAAACTCGGGCATGTTAATGCAAAAAACTTGAGACTTGGTTATATCTCATAGCATCAAAAATGGAAGTCCTCTAACTGGCAGGATCCCAGTCTCCTGCCTGTTGTTGTGAAATTCACATTGTTGGCGATATTGCAAATAAAAACCGGAAAATACAGGATGAAGGAGCATTGTTGCAGCAACTTCAGTGCTCCCTCAGTTGTATTTATTTAGATGTTGCCTGTGGATTTGGTTATTTTTGTGTTCCTGTTGTTTTTAGTAACTGTGTTGATTGTGGCAGTGTGGAACGATCACACTTGCATGAGCTGCTGGGTCCTGTGTTGTTTAGGACTGCATTGTCCTCTTCAGTTCTGCTGAACTTCCACTGGTAATCCTGACATTCCTCAAACTGGCTGCCAGAGACATTAGGATCTTTTAATAATTGTTTGCTTATGGTTAGAGAGGTACCAGGATCTGCTTTTCTTGTGCCAGTGCACGTGGAGCACAGATGAGAAGTTAATATCAGTGTCATCCAGGAACCAAATAACCTCCAAATCTGGTCCAGAAATGATGATCCAGGGCAGTTCTTACAGCCCTCACAGGTGGATGTGCACCCACTGAGTGGGCAGCTCCATTTCTGCCAGCAGAGGAGGAGTTGCAGCTGAGGTTGGTGTTCCTGGCTAGCTGTGGGTGAGGTGTGTGCTGGTGGCAGGGCTCTCCTGCTCCTGGAGCCATGGACTAGCACAGCTATTATACTCTCCCAGTTACCTGTTTTGACTAAGGACATTTATTAAAATGTGATGGTGGGAGCTGTCTTTTAAAGGAAAATAAAATTGAGAGCTGCAGGCTGCCCTTTAGTCATCTAACAGTCTGGCCTAAAGTGCTGCTGGGTCCTGTGCCCTAAAATCCTTTCTCAGCCAAGGCAAGAAAATTAAACTTGCATGCTAATTTGACATTTAAATACAGATAGATAGATAGATAGATAGATAGATAGATAGATAGATAGAGAGATAGATATAGATATAAAACCAGGCAAGTTAGTGTGTCCAAATCAATCCTTGAAAAGTGTGTTTTGAACTACAGAACATTTCTATCCTTCCAGAATGACAGTTAAAGCATTGCTGTTAAAGCAGCAAACAGAAATTTCAGTTGCTTGTCAAAACAAGCAGCTCTTTCCTTCTGCAGAGCCGAAGATGCTGAACAATAGGCAGCACCTTGCAAAACGGCATCTTCCTTATGCAGGCAGGTTTCTAATTCATCCAGGAGCAGTGTATTATTTCTCCATAACACTTTGTAATAAGTGGACATTAAATTAATGCTACATGACAATGGAATTCCTGCAGAGTTATGTACTACCCTGAGGCAAGTGCCAAAGGGATTTGGTGCGATTAAAAGGAGACAGTGGAAGTGGAAGGAGGAGGGAGGGAGCTGATGGCTTACAGCAGGCGCCCCAGCTCAGCTGAGGATAAAGGACTGTTCAAGGGTTTCAGGCCTGAGGGAGGGCTAAAAAAATCCACAAGCCCAAACCTGAATTCAAACCATAAATGTTAGATTTTCTGGCTCAGTTTCTTGGGAAAATGATTAACATCCTTTGCTACATTCTGGCAACTTTAATCATTAAAATCCCTTTGTCTTAAATGGAGCAGGATGCATATGTGAATTTGGTGCCGTGGATCAGAGCCATGGGAAGCTGTAGCTGAGGGGAGAGATTCACACACTTTGAACTGAAAAGGATGGGAGAGGATCACAGCTGTCTGATGTCCACAGGGACATCGTGCCGGTTCCTTAGGAGATCTGTGATGGGGCTGTACCATATGCATGAAATCCTCACTGGCAGGAGATCTTCTTTCCTCCCCTTCTTCTTATCCAGGGTACTGAGTTGCAACGTGATGATTAAAAGTGTTTTTCAGAGGAAATAAGAATGAAAAAGAATGAGCAGCAGCATTTGCTGTCTTCTTGACCATGATGGAGTCCCTTGGACTGAAGAGAACACAAGGAAAAACTTGTGTTCATCTCTTCCATACAAAGCTGAATTGCAAGTAACAGGGAGTCTTGTATTTCTCCATTCCCATTGGCCATGCCAGTGTGCTCCCTCTGAAAATACCAATTTGAATCCAAGTGAGACCTCAAGAGCAGCATATTCATGGGAGAAAAAGAGAGTTGTTTTTCTCTTGAGTATTTTTACTAGGCAGTGGCAGTCAATAGGCTTTTTCTGTGTGTGCCACAAAGGCATAGCAGACAGTTAGAGAGCAGGCATGCAGGCATGCTGTATCATCATCCCTGCAGAGAACAGAAGTAGCAGGCTGTTTCCTTCCTTCGTGGCAGAGAGCCTGTAAATGAAATCTTCTCTCTGAAGACGTAGCAGAGGCCAGATGGGAGAGGAAACCTAACCTGGAGTGTAAAAGCGGCGCCCTGCTGCTGACTTCTTGGAGGACAACAAACAGTCGGAGGCAGCCTTTGACCAGCTCGGTTGGTGGTAGGTGCTGATGAATAATTGGGCAGAAGGCCATGAGAGCTGCTGTTTCATGTCACCAAGACACGTTTCAGTCTGGAGCCGGAGCCATTTTCTCATTGGTACAGCAAGAGCTGTGTATTCCTTCTCTCCTGGGTCTGCAGCAGCACTGACCCCAGGGGAAGCTGCAGGGCCCATCCTTTCCCCTAAAGAAAACAAGACTTGAACAGTTTGGTCCAGGGAACTGCAGCCCTGTTTGTCTAAAGGCACAGTGATTTCTGTTCCCAGGTCTGATTTCCCCACAATTTTTACAGGAAGAAACTGTCATTGTATCTCTGTGTAGCCTGAGCACACAGTGTGGGAGCAGGTGTATAATTGGTTCCCTGTTTCACTGAGCCATGACCTTCCAGGAAGAGTCCCTGCATTTGTGCAGCGCTTGATAATAGTTCTCAAACTCAATCCCAAAATCTCACTTTGGTTTGGAGTAATCACAAAAATGAGTTTCTGTGAAAATAAATAAATAAAGATTATCCTTGTTAGCAAGTGCTACCTGAGGCTGTCAAATAGCCTTGCTGACAGGATGTTCTGTTTCCACAAAGCTGTCTGTATTCACGAGGGTATAATGTGCAATTCACAGGCTTGGCTGCTGCTTTCCAACTTTCCCTAAAAGATCTGCAGTCTCCTCGCGAGCAGATGTTACTAAATCCCAAACCCCTTATAAAGTCTTTTCAGGTAACTCATCCTTCTCTCTCCTGTTTGATGCTCTGAAATATATTTTTTTAAACACCCACATTCAGCCAAGAAATACGACAAATAATTCAGATAGCACAGAGCTCTTTCTTCTTGGTGCCTTAAAGTTAACAATGCCTGCCAATAGTGTGCTCATGGCAAATAAATATCAGAAATAGGGTAGTCTAAAAGGATGCCTCAGAAAAGGAAATAGAGATAGGCAGAGACACAAAGATAAGTTGGAACAAAGAAATGTCACAAGCTAATTATTCTCAGCACATTATCAGAGATGAATGGCACATACGTCATGTGCAGTTACCTTCCTGTGAACCAGAAATTACAGATTAGCAGCAGACGTATCTGGTAGGTCTTGATGGTCTGTTGGGCTGATCAATAGCATCAGTCCTATCTTCCTTTTCTCTAGATTAAAATAATAATAATAATAATAATAATGATAATGCCTTGCAGTTGGGTGGGCACCCAAGCTGCTGGGAGAGCAGGGACAGGGCTCTGGGCCAGTCTCCATGGGGTTTCTTAGACACTTTCCATTACAAATTTGCCTGATTGCTATGGCAAAGTATTACTGGATAAATAGTAGCAACAAGAAACACAACAGACACTACTTGAAAGGGTTTGGATCAGCAGGGTTTTTGTTTTTAGCTGCACAGGAGTAAATGCAACATATTGTGAAGGAGAAACTAGTGGTATTTAACACATACCTACGAGTAGATACTTGCTGCATAATCTCATCAAAGGACAGTATGAATGTTTTCCTTGGGAATTACCTTCCCTTTCATGCTAACTCAGACTATTTTTGTTTCATGCTGAAGTCTGAGCTATGTCCACAGAATTTGCCAAGCCTTCTTCCCTCCCCTGCAGCTCAGCTCCAGGACTGGGTCAGCAGTAGGGCTGCAGGAAACAAAGCCCAGGTCAGTCTCTGAGCCATGTCCTTGGCCTGGCCCTTCTCTGCCCTCAGTCCATCAGTGAAGAAGGTGCAGGTCACAGCTTCATTGTCTTTTCCATCAAAATGCAGGTGTGTCTCATGCTGGTAGTTGATTTTCTTCCCCCGTGCCCTCTCTTTCATTTTCTGGTATTCCCATGTCCCGACTTCCATCGTTCTGACTGGGGATTTCTAGAAAGATGGCTTTGTAACTTAATGCTGAGCTGAGGTTGATGATGCAAGCTGTGCAAGTGAAGTAAATGAAGAGCACAGGTTCTTCTCCATTGCCTTATTCTGGGCTGTGCTCTCTGGTGTGTGACTTGGAAAGTAAAGGTCAGGATGGTTCATTGCCTCTCTCAATCTTTTTTGCTTGTAAATTTATGCTTTCTTCCTCCAATTCAGCTTAAATTTCAAAAACCAGTGGGCCAGACCTTTAGCTGGAGTAAATTGTCATAGCTCCATTGATTTCAACTGAGTGTGGCAGCTTTCACCAGTGAAAAAATGGTCCTGTAAGCCGAAATTATTAACTTATAAAAACATTTGATTATCACATTTATAGTTTTCTATTGTTTTAATGTACTGTGACAGTCTTTAGAAGGATGGTAGCTCATGATTGAATTATCTTTTTGTCCTTTCTAAAAATGTAACTATTTTTTTCTCTTAAGGAGAGAGATGTCTGTGTTCAGAATATTTGTTTTGTAGTGGTAATGCTTTGCAGATGTCAGTAAAATCCTAGTCCATGGGAGTTGACCAGGAGCTTCTCCTTTTTAGTTATTACTTTAAACCTCTGCTGTAAATGTTTGGGTTTTGGTTTGCACTGCACCTGTACATTATCTGCAAGTTATATGGGAATCCTTGGGAGATTCTGGGCTTTGTGCAGTAGGGCAGGTCAGCAGCGGGGATAACTGAGCTGTCTTGTCTCTTGCTCACACCAGTCAAGAGTCTGGACCAAGCTATGAAAATGATTGTGGAATAATTTCAGTGTAACTGAGTCCTAGCTCAGTGTGAAGAGCACTTGGGCTGATTTGCTGAAGTCTGGGAGCACTGGGTAATCACAGTGAGGATGTTGTTAGGGAGGCTGTGTCTCCTGTCCTCCTGTGCCATGTGCAGCTCCAGCCATTTCCCTCCAGAGCTGAGTATGAGTCAGGAATGATAGAGGAATATATCTAAGCAACTTAAAATAAATAAAGAACTAGAATAAATAAAGAAAGAAATAAAATTAATAAAGAAATAAATCTAAGCAACTTAATGCTTAGATTTCTTGTACACAAGGAAAAATACGGTTTTGCCTGTGCTTAGTGCTTGGAAGAATTAGTTATTCTGATTTTCTGCAATACCTTTCCCTGCACCAAGTGACACAGGGCATTTGTCATTTGCCATTTGACCTGGTTTTTATAGAACATACTTAAATGCAGTTTAATTTCATCAAGATTTATGCACAGTAAATTTCCAATTATTACTCATGTCTTAACAGCTTCGTCCAGAAAGCTTGAAGCTTTTCCCCAGCATATGATCAGATGTTTTTTAGCACTATAAAATTAGTTAGAAAGTAATTTTCTTAATTTGGTTTCTTGCAACCAAATAAATGAAAATCCATCTCCAGCTGAAGCTGCGGGATTTAGGGTTTTCCTTTATTAAAGAGAAATTATAATCTATAAAGCAGGGATGTGGCTGGGGACGAATATTAACTACTAAAAGGCTTATCTGCCATAATATCTTAGAGATGCTTCAGCAACTAGTAATTCCCCATTGACATTTCTTATATATTTTGCTTGCAGCAGGAAATAGGACAACTCTTATGTATCCTAAGGAAAAAAAATGGAAGATTTGGTTAAACACTCTCTCTTCTTCATGACTTGTGACACACTGATATAAAACCAGCAAGGACTCTGATTTAATATAAGTTTGACACCAATTCATGGAAGCATTTAAGCATTTGCTTAAGTACATTCTTATTCAACAAAGCACTTAAAACATTCTTGGCTCCAGGCACTTTAAGTCCTGTTAATTTTAATGAAATTTAAGCGTGTGCCTAACTTTAAATAGAGGCTTAGCAGTTCAGCTGAGTGGAGAGCTACATTTTAGATACATGACACTGATGTTCTTTTTCTGGTGAGAAGGGAAACAGTAATTCCCCATGGTTATGGTTACTAAAAGGCATGGAGATGTGCCATGATTGACTGGAGGTAGAGGGAGAGAAATGACACAGTGCAGGTGCTGCTGACAGGACTTGAAGTGAAATTAGGAGCCTGAGATCCCAAGCTCCTCCAAAACATTCAATCCTGCCTCATCAAGGCTCTAATTTGCACTCCCAGCCTCTCTCCCAGTGTCAGTATTCACATGTAAACTCCTATTCCTATGGAATAAGGTCTTGTCACTTTCTTCCATCATCTGTCTGTCAATTTTTCCATGTTTTGTTGATTGACAACATTATGTAAGCTGACCTCAAGCCATTTCCATAAGTACAGATGATAATTGGGGCACCCAGCAGCCAACATTAACCATGCCAGCTCCCTGTCTTCTGCAAAGAAATACATAAAATGTGATAATGAGTAAATGAAGTGTGAAGGCTTTCCTTCCTCTGATTTATGTGCAGAAGTGTTTCTAATTTTCCTGATGTTATCTCCCTTTACAGGATATAATTACCTGATTTACTTGATTGCCTTCTGGGAATATTTTTTATAAATTGACTTAAAATTGTTTATACTGTTGCAAACTGATAATTTCATAAAGTGCCTGCTAATCTGCTTGAGTTGTTTGTTGTATTTTATTTTGTATTTTTCCTCTCTGCCCTTCATTACTTCCATTTGTAGTTATTATGGGAAGTTGATATCATGCTTTGGACTAAGCTGGAAGTGGAACAGCTTGTCAAGACTATTTATGTTGTTGCCTCAACATGTTACTAAGAATAGAGCCCCTTACTTCGCTTTATCAAACAAAACCAGAGCTTTAACTTTTAATATACATGACAGCACCTCAGGAGGTCTTAGGAAAAGTTCTCCATGTGAAATGTGGTGCGTGAGATCCCTTTTATTCAAACAGATGTTGACGAGAAACCATCTCACTTCACTTGTCTTAAATTCCTGAAAAATTGAAAGCTGGGACTGAGCAATAAAACGTGTTTCCATGTTTTCATTGTCCCTCAAAGACATTGAGGAAGGGAACATCTGGAGGAACTCTTGGGCTTCCTTGAAGTTTATGACAGGACAATAAGGGGCTTTTTTGTTTACAGCCATTACATGGGCACAGGGTAGTGATTTACCCTTTGGAATATGTAAAGCTGTATTTGGGGACAGGGGAGCGAGCCTGTTGGCAAGCATTGAGTATTGGGGTTGTGTTTTACATTTCTAAATGGCTTGTAGATGTAGTCCCTAGCTTGTAGATGTAGTCCCTATGGATGCCTCAAGCATCTTTGTCTTTTCAGAGAGGAAAGCAATTTCAGGAGACACTTGGTGTGCCCTTCATTCTGCAGCCCAGAGCTCAGTGGTGGTGATGCTCCCTGGTGCTGTGGCAAATGGATCATTTGGCCCAGGCTTTCATGGTGACCTGGCTGGCAGTTCTGAGCCATTTCAGCTGTCACCTCCCAGCCACATCTCTGGCTCTCATCCTATTGCTCTGTGCCCATCACCCCGTGTGAAGGCACCTGTGCCAGGCAGGTGCCAGGAGCAGGATGCTGTCACCTGTCTCAGGGCCAAGCTAATGCAAATCTCCCCACAGATTGTGGTGGTGTCTCAGCAGCTTTTAGTGCCCTTATTTTGGGTTTGCAACTTCAGATGTGTTTTGTTTAGAGAAGAGCTAACAACTGCTTGGTGCTGTTAAAGAGAAGGATAATTATGATTTTATTTAATAGCTTCTCTACCATGCTGCTCTATCTGATTACCATAAACTGAGCACTAAGTGAAGTGAAGAAGCCTCTCTGTCACTGCACTCGCTGTGTTTATTGTTATTGTGCCGTGTCCCCCCTCTGGAGCCGCCTTGGGTTGATGGCTTGCATTTGTTCAATGATACTTTACCTCCAGCTCTCCCAAAATGGCATCTGTTGCCCGGAGGCCACATGCTCCTCCCGTATAGGCAATTGTGTGATCTGTAAATAGCTATTAGACTGGCATGGCCTAAATTAACTGCAAATTGACAACTCAATTGTAAAACAAAAAATGACCTAGTAATTAACAGGATATTTCCATAAAGGCGTAATTACCATTTAGCAGGCCGCTAGTTGTACTTCCCTTTATTCTAATAAAGCCTCTTTTTATTTCATCCTTCTGCCACAGAAAATATTATTGTTCCAATTTTTATCAATTTTTCAAGCTGACTTTAGGAAAATAAATGAGGATGACTGAGTAGTCTGTCTCTGTCCTCCCCTTCCCTCTCCTGTGGGGACCAGTCAAGTTTATTTGTACTAAACAAGCTTCCCTTAGTGGGGGTTTGGTTTCTTTGTTTTAACTTGGCGATAGCATCTTAACTCTGCTTCTCAAAGTTAAAGGCCTTTCTCCTTTTGTCACTTACAATCCCTGGCATGTTGGGCTCTCCCAGCAGCTCCTCCCCACCCCCTCGTCCTTTCTCCTCCTCCAGCCCAGGGAAATAATGGCACTGATGAGCTCTTATCTTTTTGTCACACTCCTGCCAGCAGAGGAGACAAATTGATTTATGTATGTGGCATCCTACTCCTGATAGTGCCATAATTTACCACTAAATATTGCTTTGACACAATAGTTTTGTAACAAATACATAATGCATATTGCTCTACTTTCCCTCCACCTCAATCGGTTTTTGAATTAATGGAGTGAGACTCCCTCAATTCAGAGGAATCTCTTGTCCAACGCCTGCGTGGAGCCTCGCAGAATACCAATCTGCTGCCTCTCCTCCTCCTCTGCTTAGTGTCACCTTGAAATGAAGCTGGCTCCCCCATTAGGTTTTTTCCCCTTCCTTGCACTGTCAAATGAGGCGGTTCTTCACTCCTTCACAAGGAGTGATGCTTTACTCAAAAAGGCCTGACTTGATTTATTAGATAAAGAAATAAATTGTGTAAAAGGCTGGAAGGCTTTGCATGTCCTTGCACGGAGCTGGAGTGCTACATGGGAGCTCGCAGCCGCTGGTTTCATTACACTGGAGCAACACACTTGGAAATGCAAAATCCTTTTTGAATAAAAAAGGACAGACACTTTCTGTCTGACTTGATTGATAGACTGTCTCTGCCTCCTGTCCTCACCACCACAGAGAACAGATCCCACAAAGGGGATTCTTCATCCTCAGTAATTATTCAGGCAAGTGAACAGTTCAGTGCTTTTTTTTTTTGCCTTTTTTTTTTTAAGCAATACCATCCATAATGATTCTATCACTGAAACCATCCTTGTGTTTTCTTGTCACTTGGTTTAGGAACAAAGCAAGAGACGCAAAAGTGAAATTGGGACGGGGAAGTGTTGAGGGCCTTTCAGAATATGTGGTATAAAACACAGGCTTAAGCTGGAAATGCCATAAACTGGACCTGGTTAACAGCAGCAGGGCTGTGGTGACTTTCTCTCCCTTCTGTTTTTTTAATCCTTTTGAGGGTGTACATCAGATTGAAGTGCATCTTTCCTCAGTTAACCTGATGAGTACTTTAAAAAGCAAAAAGAGGACAGAGAAAGATTTCTTTTCCTGCATTATTCTGTAAGTATTTTGAAGAGCAAGGAAGACTGTGCCCCTATGACAACAATTGAAATTACTCTGCATTTGTGTGACGAGCAGAGTCTGCTGAGGCTGACTGAAACCACATCCCCACCCTCTGTGAGATGCCATGATTCCCAAAGTCTGCACACTCGATAAAAGCCCTGGCATTTTTATGTTTGCCTGTTTTCTCTGCTGCCCCTTTGCTCTCTTTTTGATTTCCCATTTCTCCTTTACCAGACAGGGCATAGAGAACCTGGAGGTGTGGGGGAGAATTGTGAGGAGCAGCTGCTTAGCAAATCCATCAGTGACACAGGGCAAGCCTGGCAGGGGCCGAAATGTCATATTTAAAGCCAGGCATTTTGCACTGGTTCCCGAATTCAGGTGTCCTACCCCACCTCCCTCATCCCCTGGAGCAGTTCAAAGCAGCCATGCTCCTGCTTTGTGGCAATTACCCTACACTTATGTGCTACTAATAATGGATGTTTGCTCCCTGCGGGTCTTGTACTAATTTTCAGTCAAGCTCTACTGAAAAAGAGGAACTTCTGAAATGATTATGGGTTGTAAACTCTATCTGGCAAATTACTACATATTTCTAGCACAGTTTCAGTTGTCAAAGATACTTCTCAGCCTGTGTGCTTCCAAACAGTCCTATCAATTATGTTCCTTTTGACGTTTGAGTGGAGCTACTGTCAGCTCACTTAGCAGCAGTTTCTCTTTGCTTTTGCAGCTTTCTTGTGTAACCAAGTACACAAAGCCCAGGGGAGTCTGAATCCTAAAGCAGTCATAAATGAAAAGTTCTGTTTTCTATGATTTTTTATTTTCTAGCTGGGAGAGAGGTTATTTACAGGCAAGTCAGATTTGAATTTCAAATAATGGTGGAAAATAGAGATGGAAAAGACAGTTTGTTTGAGTTTGTCCCATTGCAGGTGATCAGACTGTGCCCAGCTGGGTGCATGCAGCTGGGTGGCCAAAGCAGCAGCAGCCTTTCTGCATTCCCCTGGGAAGGTTGCTGAACTCCTGCAGTTGCTCTAAATTGTAATTTATTTAATGAATCTTAGTATTTTTCCATTGCAGACAAGCCAGAAGAACAGATTTAATGTTTCCCCTCTTTAGGTGGCTATGTTTCAGTATATTGTTAGTTGTAGTTTTTCTTAACATGATTTAATGACAACACTCTTCCCCTCCAGCGTGGCATTTTTGCATGGCTGTTGCCGTCGAGGCCTTCTCCTTCACTTCATTCTGTCATAAGTCATGGAGAGGTTGCTTCAGTTCCCTAATTATTTTTGCTGTTTGATTCTCTCCAGTTGAGCAGCATGATTGTAATTCAGGAAGGTCTGTTGCTGACCGTGGTCTTTGAGCAGTGTCAAAGCTGCTGGACACAAAATGATGGATTCTCTCCTTCTCTGTCATGCAGTGCCTGCTCACACGTCACAGTGATACATCATTGCTGTAAGTTTTTTCCATCAGTGTATTGAGCTGAAAATGTATGGCCCAGCCAGCTGGTCTTAACTAAGACTGATGTTAATGCTCATGATTTGGCAACAGAAGACAAAGATATTGCAGCATTATGTGTATGTGTCCAGCTCGCCTGTTATGGATGAGCAAAGGAATAGAATTTTGTGAGGCTGCCACAGGTGTGTGCTGAAAATATGGGACTGAATATAAGCCCTATAACCCACTTTTACTGCTGCCCATTTCCTGGTTTTATTGTCTGCTCTGTTTTGAGGAAAGGCCTCTTGCAGCATCTTTGGTTTTCCATCATTTTATTGCCCGATCCCGTGAATTGTCGTGTTGTCAGATGCTCCTGCATTTTGAGAGGGATGCTGTTAGATGTGATTCCTTCAACAGACTCAAGAACTGGTAATCTGTAATTACATATGGCCAAGAAAATTTGTTACCTGAGCCAAACAGCATTCATAGATGTGAGATATTAGTATTTCTTTCAATTTCCACATTCGTGAAGTGTAGAAAGCTGTGTTGATGAAAATTATGTGCGGTATTTAGCAAAGACAAGCCTGTCAAGTACTGGATTACTGCAGTTTTCTTAAATCTCTTTTCTCCTTGAAAATCACAGCATCAATTTACTATAAACATTGCCTAAGTAACCAACACTGAGCCAACTCTTCCATTTCTCTTTTGTCTGAGAAATCCTTTCTTGAATTGCTCACTAAAATTATAGCATTTAGGAGAGGGAAATAGCTCACAGTCATCAACATTATCTCTTCAATCTTAAGAATACCAGTGTCTTATCACTCAGGCAGTTGTTGAACAATTCATTTCTCTGCCTCCATGCAAGAGGAAACAAAACAGCTGGGTGCCTA
The DNA here is from genome assembly GCF_963513975.1 of Fringilla coelebs. NCBI lineage: Eukaryota > Metazoa > Chordata > Aves > Passeriformes > Fringillidae > Fringilla > Fringilla coelebs. Next base: position 9,151,381 of record NC_140043.1, on the reverse strand, counting down.
TCAGAAACATTCATTATGATGCCAGAGTAATTAAGAGGTTCTCTTAAATGATAACTTTGCTGATCTTTCAGATGATCCTAAAGTAGGATGCTTGCTAAGGCTGCAGTGTAAGGCTCTGTTATTGGTCACAGTTGGTTAATTACTGTCCTACAAGTCATTAAAGTTTAAAAGAGGAGCAGTGCTAGTTGCCACTAGCTCTGTGTGTGCTTAGAAGTGCAACATCATGGAAGAGAGCTCCAGTGGAGGCCCTGAGCATTTCATACATTTGGGAGGTTTCCTAGGATCTACACTGCTCATAAAATATTGATAAATTACTTCTTTTAAGCCTTCTATTTGTCTGTATCTCCTCTCCCTCCCTTCCATGTGTTTCACGTACAGAAGCTATGATTGAGATTTGATCTTGCCACAAGGAAAAGAGGCAAAGTTGGAAACTGTTGTTTATGAAGTGAATGGTTGTAACTCACAAAATTACTCTGTGTGGCCACAGGTAATCCCCAATGAAGGCTTTAGTTGACCTTGTCAACTACATCCTTAGTTGTCCCCAGGAGAGTGGTATGGGTGACATTTACCTTTGTCTCATATTCTAGTCTCTCTGCTTTCTCCAATCTTCCCTTTCAAATCTTGCTGCTGAAGGAAAGTTTAGATGTTTTTCTACTCACATGGTCGTGCTGATTCTGTACAAAACTGTGATCCAGGTCACAAGAATCTGAATTCTAATCAGCACCTTTTAAAATGAACAGCTTTCTGAAAGCAACCTTTCCCATTTCTCACAGTAAAGGTCTCCCTCCTTTGGTATGGGTAAGATAAATCAGCTTGTTCTTCACAAAATCATCCAGAATTTAGCTTATGTGAGGAAACTACCAAATCTTCAAAGTATGGACAGTCAACAAGGTGTTTGTGCTGTGGTTCATGGCCACCTTAATATTTCCAATCAGAGGTAGTGACAGTTCAAGTACAATGCAGCCAAGTGCACTGTCTAATAAGGTTGTATAATTTTGATGTAACAGCCTAGCTCTGTTGTACTATTAAAGCTTTAAAATATTAATGCTCGTTAATGGTGTCACTCAGCCATTTTATATGATTAGTTTTAAGTCTCTCTTGGGTAGGCAAGAAGGGGAATTTTTAATGAAATGTTCCCTGCTCATCTGACCTGCTGTATTACTGCATGAATGCCATTTTTATGAGGCAGGTTTATGACGTTCATTACTCTGCTCCTTGAGCCACTTCATGGCTGCTGTAATTTTTAAAGAAGAGATAAAAATAAGTCAGTTCTTTCTTTGCAGTCAAGAAGCTCTGCATTCTAGCTTTGACCTTTAAGCTGTCATGCATGGATTAATCACATTTCAGCTGGAGATTGTTTTAGACTTAATACTAGCAGTGGACTGATTAGCTTACTTGTCTTACTGGCGACTTCTTAAGGAGGTTTGTCAATGATTTAGACAAAAAAAGACAAATAGCTTTGTTTCTAACCTGCCAGCTTTGTGTGTCTGAGTTCACATGGGTATACTTGCACATGTCAAATCTACATGGTAATGCATATGTTCTGTATGTAGATAACCTTAGTGCTACAACCACAGGTCCTTGGCGTGGAAATTTGTGATTTGAGCAGCACTGGAACAGGAACCAAAAGTCCAGACTCCCACTTCAGAGCTGTAACTAAAGAAGCTTTTTCTTTGGAAAAGAGAAATAAGCTAAATTTAAAAAAAGTTGCCCCAAAACATCAGCACTTGAACAGCTGTTTCCAGGTGAAATGGCATCACATTGTTATCTACTGTAAATGGGATCAGAAGTTTAACTGCAGCCAGCAGCTGCATACAGAATTTTGACAGAAAAATAGCACAGAGCTGCTGCTGTTATTAGCAGCAGTGTGAGGTTTATGACCTTCGATAAGCAAATCTGGTGGGAATACTACAGTGCAGTACTCAGGACTGGCAGAAATGATATTTCATGATTCAGTGATCATTTAAAGAAAGTTCTTGAAGTAGGATAAGAACCAAGTGCTGTCTCAGTCAGAATCAAAGTGTGGGAGAGGGAACTCTGCCGTTGGAAGGTGCAAAGACATAAGGAAAGCCTGGATGGAACATGCAAAGTGAGAAATTTAAAAATCTGGGGAGTCCTTAACTTTTATAAGGGAATGCTTGTTTTTCCTTTTGGTGTCAGAACGTTCCTGTAAGCACTGGAAAGTACACTTGCTTCCTAAACCAGATGTTCTGAGGACGTAGGTGAGAAATCACATTATAAAATCTTCACTTGCACAGTGAGAGCTGTGGCATTGCACAGTGAGCGGAGTTTTAGCCAATGTGTAAGGCTTGAATGTGTTTTCTTGTTAAAAAGATCCAGCACCTCAGTGCAAGGCAGCTCTTCATTAGCCAGCTGGGTAAAGACTGGCTGAAGTAATCTGTTGGGGAGAGGCAGAAAGGGTGAAGTCACTGGGTGACCCTTTGTGCTGAGCATCAGCAGGACCATGGCAGGTGCTCACATGGAGAAATGCAGAAATGAGAAGAGACCAGAGAGTCACAAAGCTCAGCCTGGGTCTCCTGGATGGAGGAACAGCACTCCATCCTTGTGCTGGGCTGTAGTGGGAAATAAATAGAGCCCACAGCTTGTCAAATGGCAGACAGAAGATTCCCTTGTATGGGGTTTTGGGGTGATAAAATAAATCATGACAGCAGAGGCAAAGCAGTTTGTGCATTCAGCAAGAAGAACCCTGTGATAAAAATAAAGCTGCAGAATACATATTATGTAGGTGTACTTTACTGTTTGATACTTGTATATCAATGAAAGGTGAAGATATTTTATTCCAGCTTTGAAATTTCTGTTTTCAAATGACTGGAAGTGCTTTTTCCATGGTGCCATTGCATTCATGTGACCTTCTGTGAGCTCTTTTCTCTCCCCCAGTGCCTTGCTGCCTCCTCATATTGCCATGATCTGGGGTGGGGGACTGAAGAAAAGCTACTGCAGTACAGTAGCCAATTTTTTCTTCAATATTTAAGAGCTCTAGTTTCCATTTGTGACAGCAGTTTGAGGAATGTTACAGTGTGTTATCACAGTACATGGTATTACTTAGTGAAATGTAAGGCTCTAAAAGACACTATTTTAGAGTCCTGGTTAAGAAACAAATGTATTATGCATGCCTACATCTGCTTTTACTAAAGTGACAGGTACTAACTGTGCTGCTCTCCTCTTCCATTCACCTTTTTAATATGATTATCTGACTGTTTCAACAGAGCATAATTTGAAGAATGGATTATATACTGAGCATTCTTAATAAGACATGATAAAAGAGCAATTCATTTACTCCTCCCTTAAATTTCACATGTGCTGAGTGAAATTTCTGCCAGTGCTTCTTTTGTGGGAGAACCAAAAAGCATTGGTGCTGGGAGCTGCTCTCAGTCATCCTGGTTTCTTTCTTACCTTTATAGGTAATGAGACAAAACATGCTGCAAGTATTATCACATCAATTAGATTCAAAGGAGGGCTGATAAGACTAATCCTGTTTTATGGACAAATAGAGTTGTTATCACATGTGGATGATGATTATGAAAAACAGAGTTAAAATAAGGAAGATGTTCAGTGTGGCAGGGATGGCCTTGGTGCAGCTGAGGACGAGATCAGGGGTGTGATACTTCACTCAGAGGACAGACCTGTCACCATCTCTTGATGATAATGTTTAACCACAAATCAGCTCTTAGATTTGAAGCCCTGCTAGCTTAATCCTGACCTTTTTTTTTTTTTTCTCTCTAAAATTGATTGTGCAATTCTTTCCTCTAAAAGTCAGTAGCTGCAGCTTTATCCTTTTCTCCCTTTGCCTACCATTGAGATGTCAGTAAAAAGCTTTCTCAGGAAAGGTTATTGTAGAGGTGAGGTACCTAGACAAAGTTCATTGGACAAACTGCTGTAGCTGGAGAGAACAGACAAGCCCTTCTTTAGGTCTGGAGCAGAAGTGTCAAACTTCCTGCTGAGTGCAGCTTAGGAACAGGTAAATGGGATGAGCTTATTGTGTTCAAGCACCTCCAGTCTTATTGAAAAAAAAATATGGAGAAGCAAAAGCAGATGCAGCTTAATTTATCACGTGGGAGCTCACGTTTTTCCCTTGCTAGGTGGTTCTGTGTTCTCAAAAGGCATTAGGTATTTCACACAAACTCCAGGCAGAACGTGTGCCACATTCTTCAAAGCTCTCTCAACTTGGCCTCAATCTGTGAGGGCTCAGCTCTTCATGAAAACAGAATAATTATCCTAGCATGGACAGGGAAGTGGCTTAGCGTTAAGTGACACAGAAAGTACTTGTTATGCATGCTGAAATAGCTATTTTCCAAAAAAAAAGCTTTTCAACCACACTCCTCCCTGGCCATGATAGCTTCTCCCTCCCCTTATTGCTGGTGTGGGATCTGGAGCACTGAACTGATGCAGGTAGCACTCCATTATAATGTACTTAAAGTTGTATAGCTAGATACATAAAGGAATATAAATTTAATTTAATGGAATTATGAAAATCAATAAAGTAAAGTTAAACATGCAAACTCGTCAGACACCCAGTCCTGCATACACAGTCTTTATCTTGGTGTTCACTTCTGTGTTTCCCCAGTTGCAAACACTATAAAATCTTCCCAGTGTGACCTCAGACAGGGTGCTCACCATCTGTGCCTCCTGACCTCCTGTGCACATCCTGGCAGTATTTGCAAAGTGCTTTTTGGGGGGAGAGAGGAAGGGGGGGGTGAGTTTTACAAAGACAACTTTCTATCAATTAATTATTTTATGTGACCCACATGCTTTTCATTGTACATTGTGCTCTTCTGGAGGTTCCTAAATGCTTTGCAGCACGCTGTGTTCCCTCTGCAGGCACCAGAGAAGGAACGTGGCTGTGCTGTGCCTGACCCTCCCGAGGGAGTCTGGCAGTGCAGGTCTTTCTAATGGACACCTCAAGAAAAGAGTGATAATCCTGCCACAGAAAACTGTGTTTTTAGAACAACAAACACTGCCTTGCTTCCCCTCCCTTGTCACGCTCTCCAAGGGACTCTCCCTGCTCAGAGGAGCTGCCTGTGTGTGCACCTTATCCTTGCATAGGCTTGTAAAATGATTCCAAACACAGACTTTGTTCTCTGTTGCTTCCCACTTTCTAAACAGTGCCTATCACCCCCTTCCTCCAATAAAATAATCCTGGAAGCCTAATTGTGGTGGCCTTCCCGTTGAACTGTATGTCATGCAGCTGTCTCTGAGACAGCTATAAATTCCAACATTTATGTACCCTGAGCTTCCAAGTATCTTTAACTTTTATTGAAAAAGACAACATTAAATTATAGAGTTGGAGTAGCTCTCCTCCTCTCCTCCCATCTGGCAAGAGCCTGCCCTGCCTTTCCAAGTGGGCAAAGCTTGCAGGGACCTTTGATAAATTCACTGTTGGCCTCCTGATGCCTTTTCCTCCACGATGCTGAGCATTTATCAGCCTGTGGGACCTTTGTTTCCATCTCCCCTGTTGTGGCCCTCACAAATATCAGTGCTCCTCTCTGGAGGGCTGGTCAGGAGCAGGGTGCTCTGTGCAGCCCAGGAGCTCTCACCAAGCACAGAGTGCAGCAGGGTTGGCTTTGTGGTGCCAGCACCTATCAGCACGCTGCTAATTACCCCCACGTTATTTATACCTCACTTCTTGAAGTCTGGAACACAACCCTTCCATTTTAATTTGAAGCCTTATCTTGGAGCTGAAAGATAAAACCAAAACATTACATTTGCATGTAGATATCTGTTAGGAAACAATTTGGGCAACAATTAAGATACAGTCAGAGAGGGGGAAATTCCTTGTGCTGTGGGTCTTTAAGGAAGCACCAGAAGAGAATATTTTTAAAACTTCCAGTGGTTTTCTGTGCACTCTGAAATGGCAGAGTTGCAGCAAGCAGGCAGGGCTCATTTCATCAGTGTTTCACTGAAGTCTGTACGTTCATGTGCCCTGTAGGACCGTACATTGTCCAGATCAAGGGCCTGCCCTCTGCCTTTTGCCCAGTGGTGGAGGAAACCTGCACATAGCAGATGTGGAATTTACCTGGACCAGTCCTGGGTTTTGGTTTGGGTGATGGTTTTCTTGCCTGTGGTGGTGTTTCCTTAGCTGGAGTCTGCAGTGGATGTGCTGCTTTCCATCCCTGCCTGCAGAGCCTTGGCTGTGCTCATGCTGCAGCAGTCCGTGCTGTTTCTGGTTTTATTTCTGGGATATTGTCAGAAAGGGCTGCAGAACATTCCCACACAAGACTTTGAACCCAACTGGGGGTGGGGGTCAGTCCTGCCTGGGGGTCAAGGCTGGTGGAATGATCTCTCCCCTCCACAGCCATGGGCTCCCAGTGTTTCAGGAACTCTCTGCCACTTTCTTCACACAGTGTTAAACTGTTCTGCATTCCAATCGTATTGCTAAATCATATAAACCTTAATAATTAGAGTCTCCGTTGAGCAAGATGTTTGTAGGTCAGCTGCACGTATTAGTAGAGTGTTCCAGTCATAAATATGTTTAATTTGGTGATGTGCAGCTCTGCACTCAGCAAGCAAGTAAAGATTTCACTGTAGCTGCTTAAATTATCATCACTTTATAGCCTGTGTTCTTTCTGTTTAATTGTTGCTTCATAAGTATATTTCCTTAGAAAAGTGGATGGGCAGAGGAGTCAAAAAATCCTCCTTATCTTCTTTCCCAAATTATATTTTTAAACTAAAAATCCTAAGTTCAATTGCATCTTGCTTTATGTTATTATTTTCCTGTCATGCATGGTGAAGGGGGAATCTTTTATTTAAAGGGTTTATAGACAGGTTAATTGACTTCTGGCTTAGTAAAAATGCATGTTTCCCTTGGAAGTCTTGGATTCTAAGACTGATCCAATTGTCCTAAATTTGAAGAAAATTGTGCTCTGTTTTCCCTTTAGAGCTCTCCCATATGCTAATTCTTATTTTATATCATAAATATGCAGCGACAGCACTCGTGGGTTTTCTCTTTTTTCACACCATACATTATGTTACATGTTTGAGAGCAGAATTCATCATTTACACTCTGAGTGACTGGAAGGATGCTCAGTGCTGTGCACAAGTTGTTTGGGTGTCCCTGTCAGATACTGGAGGCAGAAACTGTCTGTGCAGCTCTTGGAGGACCTACTTTATTTCTAGTTTGTGTGTTCTGGCTGGATTTTAAATGTACTTCAATGATACATATTTTCCATTTAAAAAAGGAGGGGAGGGAACAGTATGATGGCAAACCAATAAACCCAGCAGCATGAAATGAGATCTTGGTCTAGGAAGTCACATCAGGAGGCAGGGAGAAGAAGTGGGAATGACCAATCCAAGCAGTTTGCTGTAGCTTCCCTTTTATTTCCAGTACAACAAGCTGTAGGTCTTCCTTGCAAAGCACTTGTTTAATTACAGCTTCAGGAACATAAAGCCTGTTATTATTTTAACAGAAGGAGCTGAGATTGAAATAAAGCTGAGCTGGGCCCATGTCTTTTCTTGGCAACTTGTAATTTCATGGATGGAAAAAACACCTGTTCAGTGGGGAATCCTTATCATTATGTTTTAGATTTCCCCATTAATTTATTTTACAGTCTTTAAGCACATATACAGATGGAAAGCAATCACGTTTAAGGCCTCTCATCGCTCTCTCCCTAGGAATTATGGTGGGGATGTCACTTCTTCATTAATTTACCACAGCAGGCTCGGGATTTACCTGTGCAGTGAGTGCTGGCTGGGGACACAGGGACACAGGGACACAGGGACATGCCCTGCAGGGTGCCAGGCTCAGGTCAGCCCCAGCCCTGGGACAGGTCACCTGCAGCTCAGCAGCTGTCCTGCCCTGGGGCTCTGCACCCTTGTCAAGATTAAAATCTTCACCTTCAGCTATCACCACATAGCCAGGAGTTATAAAAGTATTTTACTGAAATAGCTCAAAAAAAACCAGACTCAAAAAGGCACCTTTGTGTCCTTGTAAGCAGGATTTAGCAGCGTTTGTTTTTGGAGGTGGCTGCCTTTAGATCCTGACCCCGGGGCAGGGTTTGAGGATGGGCTGTCCCCCCTTGCTGGCAGGGGCAGGCAGGGTCAGGGCACAAAGGTGAGCTGTGGCATCACCACGTGTGACTTGGAGCATAAACAGGAGCATTTCCCAGAGCTGAGGCTGGAGTCACAGCCATTGGGCTGGATTTGAATGAAAGCAGCAAATCTATGAAATGCTGAAAATGCTGATTTCGTTCTTTGGTCTTTTTTCTATAGAGGATATCTGGTTTTATTTTTTGTGCTGTTGAAGTAGAATAAGGTTTGAACATTGAACTGAAGTGACCCTTTGCAGGACCAAAGAGAGCACCTGGAGATGAAGGCTGAACTCAGCTTGGCTTGGAGCAATTAGCTAGTATTACAAACGACAAAATGAGATAAGGTGATCATGAGGTCTTTGCAGCTCAGGGAGCTGCTAGTGGCATATAGAAATTTCCATTTTCACCGGGCAGCTCAAATCAGAATCAGTTAAAAGCTGTAGCTGCCTGTTGAACACTCGAAATGAAATATGCTCTGGGTGACAGCACAGTGTGTCCCAGCCGGTGGTTTGTGTATCCACAAACTCTGCCACTGGCCCCAGGGCAGCTGGGCTCTGCTCTCTGGAGCATTCACTGATACACAGAAGAAACTCCTCCCTGTGATGAGGGTGCTGGGGCACTGGAGCAGGTTGCCCCGAGCAGCTGCCTCGTCCCTGGAGGTGTCCAAGGCCAGGTTGGATGGGGGTTTGAGCGAGGAGCAGCTGGGGTCACCCCAGCAGGGATGTGGCAGCAAGGGAGCAAGAGCCTCCCGTGGTGTGCAGTGAGTTTTGTGCCACTTCTCCAGTTTTTAGCCCCAGCACCATAAAGGTACCCTGTGGGCAAGAGGCTGTGGGGTGGGCACGCTGCTGGTGCCATTCCTTGAGCAGGGCCTGGGAAGGCAGAGGATAGAGTTTGTCATAGGACAGACTGGAGTGCAGCTGTTCTAGCAATTTGTTGTAAATAAATATGCATTAAAATCGAAGCAAAAGAGTATCAGTGCTGCTTCACGATCATTTGACTCCACATAAATTTCGTGACAAGGAGGAAAGTAATCTGTTGTGGGGGAGAGCAGGGAGGCTTCTCTTCTTTCACCCTCCCCTCCTTCATTCCTCTTTTAATAAAGAAAATCACTTTTCTTTGTCACCATTTTAATGATTCCCAGGGCACTTCACAGCACAGACATAAATCTGGAAATCAGCTCTCAGAAAGAATGAGAGATTTCTCTTCTCTAAATCACAAAAGTATGCCGAGCTCTTTGTAAATCCCCACAACAATGTAATTGCGGTTCTCCCATCATTATGTGGAATGTTTTTGGTGGCTTGTTTACAAGCTAAATAAATAGCTGTGCAAAACATCTGGAACCACAGTATGTCTTAAAAAGCTGCTTTTAGTAGGGCTTAGGATCTCAGTTATTACTGGTCTTTCTGCTCTGATTGGCATATATTAATAAACTGTATGGAAATATTTGCCTGAAATATGATTAATGCTCTTAATTATTCATAGTGAGAGTTGGAATGATTAGTGTTTTACAGAGAAACTGCATTGATCTTTCTGTATAGTAAAATACCCACAAAACCAAGGCATAGCTACCTTGTGCCCAGATGGTTCCTCTGTCCAGTTGATGTTTACAAGGACAGGGGGTTAGGGCAAAACCAAGAGAGATGGACGTGTAGGAACTTTAATCAAAATCTTAGGTAAACTCTTGGTATCCCAGGGTTTTGTTTTTGTACTGTGGAGCAATGTTGGGGTTCTTTTAGCCCTGCAGATAAGTTTCTCAAGAAGAGAAGCTAAAATTCTTAAAATGAAAGCTAATCCAGTGAATCTTAGCAGATTAGCTTGTGTAATAGTAAATAATAATATTAATAAGCAGTGGCAAGCAGTGTGGTCTCCTGAAGTCTTGGCTGAAGCATCAGGAAACCTGCAACTGCATCCATCAGCTCATGGTCACTGAATGTTTCTCAGCTACTGAATCTTCAGAGCTAATTTTGAAGATCCCTTTGCATTACTGCAAGTCTGGCCAAGCAATCTCATTTCAGCAGACTTTTTAAGCTGGTGGGAAAGCTCATAGCTAGGTGAACCTTTTCCTCTGGGGGAACATGCTGATTTTTTGTCTGTGATTCACCAAGTTGCCTTTGTATTTAACACACAGTGGACATTTGGGATCAGTTAGGAGGAAGGGTCTGGAGTGGAGGGGCTTCAGCTGGAGACCTGCCCTGGGGATGCCCTTGCACTCTGAGTAGACCAAAACAATTCTCATTTGAGTTCTGCAACATCCAGTGTAAGTTTTAGTTCCAGCAGCACTCATGTAAGGACTTAGTAAATCAACATGAAATGTATGATAGTTACTGTTCTGGTAAATCATGTTGCCTGGGTCATTGCCCACATTAGCCTAACACAGTAGCTCTTGTGATTTGTGTGGGGTTGTCAGTGCAGTGCTGTGCCTGGTACAGGTCTGTGTGTTGTTTTCCAACCCCAAAAAAAGAAACTGTGAGTAGACTGTCCCAGAGCAGAAATTCTGCCCTGTGTTTGTGGAATGGTTGTATTAATCTAAAATGATTTCTCAAAGGCAGAGGCAAACTGAATGCATGAAAGGCTTTCCAAAGCTTTTGGAAAAAGCAGAGGTGCTGGGGTAGGTCACCATCCTTCCAGCAAAGAGCACAGGAGAGGTGATTCTCCTAAGAGAAAGGGGGGAACTAGATGGTCCTGTCCAGAGCTGGGGTGCTGTGAACACTGCAGGGAGAAGCTCTTGCCAAAAATCCCAGTTTATCTGGTCAAAACCCAAAGCTGGCTGGTAGAGCCTGGAGTCTGCTACTTCTCACTGTTTGCCTCATTCTTCTAATTTTGTGGGCCTTCAGGAAACATTTGGGATTCTCATCAAAGTTGGATAGTTCTCTACTGTACTCCCCCCCTTTTTTTTTTTTTACCATTGCAGCTGGGTATTTCTTTTTTTCCCCCAGTACACAAGGGGGACAGCAGGCTCTGAGAGCAAGTGCTGCAACAGCCAGGAACCTTTGAGACAATAGACCAGCCTTCAGGAGACTTTGTGTGACCATTTACTGGAGTTACCAAAATGCTGAGAGAAGGGATAATTGGCAGATTCCTGTCCTTGTCACGTGCAGTGTAAAAGGATTGACCCAGAAACCTTAAGTACTTTTCCCTATCAGGTATTTGGGAGTTGCTGTAGCCAGCTCAAAAAATTTATTAAACTCAATGAAAGCAAAGCAACTGATATTAATATGTGATTAAAACAAGCTTTTCTAGGCTTAACACTAGTCCTTGTGCTGGTTATTGAATGCAAGGGAAATTGCACTGTAAATTTTCCATGCAACATTGAGAAAAAAGTACTTACAGTATGTTTGATGGTCTTTTACACTGCAATTAGCAGGGAGAGATTGCTTTGGGGAAGGGTTTTCCCTTTTAAATACAACATTTCAGGATGGAATAAGACTTTGTTTACTAGTCTGGTATTGAAATGATTACTTTTAAAGCGTGACTTGAGCAACCATGATTGCCTCCTGCAATGAGGGGGGAGAGGATGAAATTCCCATTTTCTACCACAGCAAAGTTTCGTTCCTCGTGTCGCTCGAAGGGTCTCTGGTGCTCAGCCACATGAATTGAGTCCTATGGATTTCAAAAGTTTTGCTTTCCAAACTTGAGAGGAGCTGCACCAGTTGTAACTTTTATGAGGAAAAATCTGTTATAGAATAAGCCTAAAAGGGAAAAGAAAACATGTCTGTCCAGACTGGCCAACTGGCACAGGCCTGCGTTGTAGTAAAATGGGTAATTTTCAGCCACATGGGCCAGGGAAGATCCAGAGCTGGGCTTTTTCCCTTCCTTCCTTCTTTCAGAATACCTTGGAGACTTCTAAAATAAACCACAGTTCAGTCCAAAAAAATAGCCACTCTAAAATCACTTCCATCCATGGCCGGGGGTATGTCATGCTCGAGTTTACTGGAGCGCTGTGGAAAGCCTATGCACTTGTCAAAAAAAAAAAACAACAAAAAAAGGGAGCAGGGGATCTACCTCATCTCCTTTTTCTTCCAACCACCCCCTCTTTCATGCGCCTTCCCAAATCTGTCATAAAAGGTATCCCAAGGTGGTTGTTAGCGAGCTCCCCTCATGAGAGATGATTAAAGCCAGATGAGTCGGAGCCCCGAAACACAGTCCCTTTGTTAGGGAAAACAAAGGCCTTGGTAATTGGATTCACATTGAGTGAGGCACTTAAAACAGCAAAGTAACAAGAAAAATCTGCCGGGTTATGTCATAACTGCCAGGGTGGGTGTTTTGTTATTTTAAAAGAGCATGACCGTCTCATTTTTTTACTAGCTTAGTCTGGTATATTGAAGTGGAAGATTAAAAAAATATATATATCCCCAATTGTAACATATTTTATACAACCAACAGAGAGAGTTTGGGACATGGGAAGCGGCAGGATCCGGAGCAGGTCACCGTGCTGGTGCAACAGCCATAAAGCAGGGGGCTGTTTCCATCTGTTTGCCAACGTGCTGCAGAGGATGTACCCTCCCAGAGCCTTTGCCGGGGCAAAGAGTCAATCCCAGCGTATCACTCATCCTTAAATCTCGCTTGTTTGGCTCGTGGATAAACTATTCAGCTTCCAGTTGGCCTGTAGAGTCATTTTCCATAGCTTGGGAGCAGGCGTGTACAGATGGGAATTAGTCGTCACCATCTTGTGCTGTATTTGGGGAAAAAGCTAATAAATACCAAATTGAAGGGAGACCTGAGCTGTCTTGGGGATTTACTGCAGGAGTGCGTGTCTTCCAGACCTTTGATCATCGATTTTGCTTGGAGCACTAAGAGTACAAGGAACAGCTGAATGTGCCAGGTTATCAGGCCTCCAAAAAAACAGGTTGGTGTTACTTACAGAGGTGCTAGTGAGATCTTGCAGGAAGGATGTGAAGTGGCTTTCAAGAATTGCTTTTCACTGTGTCACGGCAAACAATTTTAGATTTAATATGCAAATGTCTGCCAAAGAAAAGTATCTGGTTTGGCAAAGACTGATTTATTCCATCATGGGCTCCAGAGTAAAAATAAAAACAACTACAGAAAATAATCTGCTCTGAAGATCCCAGCGCCTATAAAAGATTAGTCTTAAGAAGAGTTAGCAGAGTGTTGAAAAATGTTGTGTCTTGTTTTCCATTGAAACTTGGCTGGCAGTCTTGGATGGAAAACCCAGAATCACACAGCCTAACACCCGCAAAGCTCAGCACTTTTCAGCTCAGATTAAAACACTCGTCTGCTTTCTTGTTGCAAAGGCGTGATGCACACAGCTCCTGGGAAGAGCAAACCTTTGATTACCAAGTCAGTCATTAGGTAAGGGGAAGTGCTCGTTCCTCACTTTGGAGACAGTAGGGATCTTCTTTATTAAAATTTCACAAAGCTCTCGGGGATTAAGGCACCCAGTTTCCATTCATTTGAACTAAGCATCCAGATCCTGCTGGTAGCTTTGTAGAAACAGCTTTTTCTCCTCAGAGTCAGTGTACCTGTAGTTCAGGGGTTTTGTTCTGGATCCCAGCATTCCCAGCAGGAGCTGGGTTCAGCGTGAGGCCACAGCAGGTTTTGCAAACACAGTCGAACTCCTTCCCCGTGTCAGGCACTGAGTGGTGCCCAGCTGAATGACAGGACTGCTTTCCTTTTCCTCTTTGGGTGGGGTTACTCTCCCTTGAAGGAGCTGCAGCATTTGTGCTTCTCAGGGTGTCTGTCTTCCTCTCCTCAGCTGCACAGTCATTTGTCTGAGCTCTTGGTGCTTCTCCATCATCCCTGCTGAGACCTGAGTTCCTACGGAGGTCCAGCAGCAGCAGCTTCTCTCTCTGCTGGCCTTTCTTGGTTCTTTCAGCCTCCGGGTTTAAGCTCCCAGGAAAAGTAAGAGAAGAGATCTTGTAGGACTAAGGAGTTCCCCCTTCATTCTTTACTTAGATGGGAACGAGCCAAAGGGATTTAATTCTCTTTTTGCCCTTGCTGACTCTGAGAACAGAGGGAGAAAGCTACCAAAGCTGCTCTTTGGCTGAGTTGTTGCAGGATTTAGAGCTTAAAGCCATGTCTCATTTCTTTAAGGCCCTCATGCTCTGTTGGTAATCTCTGAACTGTTTCTTCAGGGATGAACAAACCTCAGTCACTGAGTGTGAACTAAAAAAAAGGTACTGGACTGGTGCTGCTTTTCCAGGAGCTGTGAGCACAGGCTGATGTGTTCCACCCGGGAATAGAGGCATTTCCCTCCTACACATGTGCTGTTACATCTCTGCTCTTGGTCCAGCACAAGCATAATTTCCCAAGACTCTCCTGCCGGGAAGAGCTGTGATTGCAGCCCTTAAGTCCTGACTGAGCCCTTGAATCTTAGCCTTAGTAGGGTTGGTGTGATACAAATTAAGCCTAACCTGTAAATCAATTTGCCAGTTACTCAGAATTGGCTGGGGATAGCAGTTGAAACCCATTTCTCCAGCAGCTGCAATTGATGGGGCTCTGGAAGCTCCTGCATTTGGGGAGCACACAGGGGAGAGCAGGGAGATAGATGGACTCTCATCTGGGAGAGACCAGGTGGAAGAGCAAAACCAAGAGCCAGCAGAGTCTTGCCAGCCCCATTCCCCCTGGGTGAGGGTGCCCAGAGCAGAGAAGGCTTCGCGCCTCCGTGCCAGCCCCGCTCAGAAATGGCATAGCAGGGTAAAAAGCAGCTCAGCATCCAGAAGTGTGCTGGCAAGGAGGGAGCCACAGCTCTCCTCATCCCTGCAAACCCATTCCACGTTCGTCTGCAGTCAGGCTTACTGCTCACAGAAACCTGAGCTGCCTGTAATGCACCAGATGTGCAAAAAGAGCAGCCGTTCCTCTTGCTATCATAGGCAGCCACACTTACAACAACAGTGACTTGTGCTTTGATTGCTTGTCTAAAACTAAAATTCAATTATGCAGTGCAGGCAGGCTTTGCTGTGACACAGAGGGTTAGAAATTAATGTTAACACTGTTTCTGGTTAAGACTTTTTGTGTTGATAAATAATTCATAAGGCAGTTAGCTCTTTGAGTCTGACAACACAAGAATATATTAATACAGTAGACTCAGCTAAAGGTCAGCCCTGAACAGTGAAGCATCTGAGCCATCTTTTATTCATTTTCTGACACAGACTCATTAATTATTACCACATTTGAAGGTCTGCACGGGAAAAGTGCTAATGAGAAAAAGGATATTGGGTTTGATATCTGACGCTCACTCTTTGAAATTACTTTAGATTAAAAAAAAAGAGAGCAGAGAGAACAATACAAAACAGGCCAGGTAAGACCTTTTCTTTAATAAAAATTAAAATTAAAAAATGAAAGACTAAAGATAAATTGGGAGACATTATTCAATCAAAACCAGATGCTGCTGGGCTGCCAGTTTGAGTGGCTGATGGGTGATGAAGTTTTTAAGAAAGCATTAATAAAGACATGATTAAAATATGTCCCTATTTAGGTGAGCTGTAGTTGCTTTGAGTCTTATTTTTTGCCCTTAGGTTTGTTTTCCACATTTTTCATTTTGGCTGACCATTTACCTTCCTACACTGTTTATGATCAAAAAAAGAGGGTTGTTCTGGCTTTGTGCTGTTGCTCTTGATGTTTTTCTATACTTCTTCCATGCCATGCTGGTTTTAAATACCTTACAAAACCTGCCTTGATACAGTTATCCGTGCAGCCATCTACCACCAGAGGAGATGGTTGCTTTTCTCGTTTAGCCTGGTTTCCTAAGAAAGCACAATCTGTGAGATCACATGTCCTTGTGTGTGTGTGTGTGTTTGTACTTCCCCATTCTAATAATTTTTTAAATCCCATCAGAGAGTTGGTCTATCAAATTTGATGGAACAATAAATATCTCAAACCCAGTAAACTTACAGTGTTTGGGGGGGACAAAAAAGAAAAGAACACATCTTCAGTATTCCCATAGGGAAAATGTTGACGCTTAAGCTTACACCTTATTAGATATCAGAGAATTTACACAAGAAGGAACTCTAAGCACAGGCCAAAGGCAATGGGGCCTCCTTAGCAATTCTGCTTGGGGAAGTGTCTGGGGACAGGATATGAGCAGAGCTCTGTTTATCCATAGGACAGATGAGGTCTCCTCATGCTTTTGCATTTGTTAGCACAGGTGTGTCTCGTATTTATTACCCAACATACAGGAACCAGACCTTGGTGGAATTCAGTGGGACTGTGATGGCTTGTCTTTGTCAGCTTGAAGGTTTGAAAAAATATATACTCCCAGCTCCTGGACTTCCAAGCAAAGGCTTGTCTTTAATATCAGGTTAAAGTCAGGCCACCACTGTACCCAATAATCTTTACTGCTTACAGCATGTTTCCATGGAGTTCCTGGGGAAATGCAGCAGCCTGGTAGGGAAATACTGCACTGCTCACATGATTTTGGTCTGTGAAACAGTCCTTATTTACGTAGTGCAGCCTGTGCTTTGAAGTGTTACTATGCCTGTGAAAGAGGTGAACTGAGGTTTTTTTGTGTGCTGGTAGATAAATGGAAACCTGTCTCATATGGGCAGAAAGAAATGATCGATCTATTTTGAGTTTCATTTAGTTTCACTCAGAAAAAAATATATTTTCTTAAACTGTGATGAAATGGTTGCTTTACAAATAGAGCTTTTTCTCCATGCAATCAAAATTGCACTAAAAGATACACCCATTATTGATGTGAAAATTGAACCACGCTGAAATACAGATATAATATGGTGGGTTTGATGCAGTCATTGAAGGGAAGAGAGCGCTGGAGCTAAGACCAAACTCTTCCTTAGCTTTCATGCCACTATGCTTTGTGGCTGCTCAGTGTGCAGGAGGGGAGGGCTTGCTTCTAATACTGCACCATCATTCAGGGCTGCAGTGCTTCGTCACAGGCAATCCCATCTGTCCCACAGGAGTTTGCAGAAACATCTTGTCTCTCCACACAGTAAAATGTCCTCATCTTCACAACCCAGTTGCCAACCTAAAACTTCCAGTACAATGTCACCTGCTGCAGAAAGCAGCATAGACTCCTGAAATAAGTTGCAATTATTTGTTGAAAATGACTGAATTGTGATTTCTTCCTAAATTAAGGCAAAATTTAAAATTTTAAGGCTCGTGTTACTCACCTTGGTTGAAAGCCACCTGATTTTTCAAGAAGGCTTTGAAATACAGAGATCCACTTCTCATCCATCCCTGGGTTGTAGCTGCTGGTACAACGTGAGAGACCTTCCCTTTGTCAGAGCTTGGCTGAGTAAACTGGCAAACTATTCACTAAACCAGTGAATGATGTTTCAAGGCTGTGAAAATATTAGCATGTAATGTAACATCTCTGGAAATGTAATGTTTGCTACAGCTGTGTATAAATTTGTTTAATGGGTCTCTAACTCACCATCAGACTCATAAAGGCAGCCACTGTACAGGCTATTAGGCTGCAGTAACTTAATTGCTCGTTAATTGGGTAATTAGTGCTTTGTTTTGCTTTAAAGCCTAAACACTCATAAAAAGTGAATTAGCTGAGTAAACAAGAATGGAATTTTCATGATATGCTGTCCCAGTTATTGCACATAATTAATCAACCTTTTATTATCATTCTTTTTTTTTTTTTTTCCCTCTTGGTTGCTGCCTCAGGTAGGTTGGATAAACATCCCAGGGAATGAGCCCCAGTATATCTCATTAGCTGAGGGTGGTGCCTGTATTCCATGGCTAAGGGGGCTTGTGTGCTGCCCCCAGAAGCAGAGAGGTTCATGGGCAACTCAAGTAGCTGAGACTTGGTGGAGCCAGTTGGCCCTTAGGTGGGAAGCTGTGCAAGAAAGGACTGATTTACCTCTTCCCATTTCCTGGTATAGTGGTGTTCAGTTCCACAGCTCAGACTAATCTACCAGAAATGTAAATGAAAACCCAGCAGCCTGGAAAACTGGTTTATTTAACCAAGATGTGCATTAACATGAAACTATTGCTCTACTACTTTAGGTATTTGGGCAAGAGATGGGCCTGCAAATGAATGTTCTTAGCAGTAAAAGTCCCCCTGGCTCTAACACAGGTAGTTAAACTAAATATTGGGAAAGGAAGAAGTTAATGGAAACCCTGTTTGCACCCAACTGTAGGAAGCTTAATTTGCACTCCCAAACAGGATCACAGCACCCTCATCCCTGCCAGGGTCACACAGTCCTGAATGCCAAAAGGATTGCAGTTGCCATGCAGCTCTAACAGTGAATGTCCTTAATTGGGATGACGGCCGCTAACGAGCGGCTGCAGTCCTGCTGTAGGTGCTCCATGGTGCTCTGCCTTCCACTGCTGGGCCTGCCTGTTTAATGATGTCTTAATTGGCTTTGAGAACTCCTCAAGAGGAGAAGAGCCAGAAGGAAAGGAATTGGTGCATTTTTTAATATGTTTATTCTTGCTTTAGAGAAAATTTTAAAGGGAGGACAGCCGAGGTAGAACAGTGTTCTCGTCGTGTAATATTGCACATGGAATTTTTTATGTGAAGAACATTTTGGTTCCAGTCTAAAGCAATGGAAGTTAGTGCTGGGTTCCTGCATTGAAGGGAAGTTAAGTATTTACTGGTAGATGCAAATGTCAGCTGCCTGAGAGTTCACTGACTAAGGCTAAAGGATTTGGTGCACAAAGAGAGCATGAAACGCAATTAAAGTGAGTCCCAGTAACTTTTATATTTGGCACTTGTGGTCAGATGTTGATACTAAATATAAGCAGAACTGTGCTGTAAAAATTAGACCTCTTTTATTGCAGAGCAATTGAGGTTTTACGAAGAATGGCACCAATCCACAGAGACTTTTTCCTAGTGAGCTGATAAAGGGAACAGCTGCAAAGTTTGATGCGTAGAAAGTTTGAGTTATAAATCTTTGATCTGCTTGAATATATGAAGTTAAACACTTCTTTCATGCTTCACGTTTTCCAGATTCAGCACTGTCTATGGTTGCTTTCTTGGCTGTGCTCTGTACAGGCATCAGTTAGCAAAGGGCTGAGTGGTCTGTGAAGGAGAGCACCAGGCTCTTCCCTCCAGCATCCTAGGTTGGCTCTGGATGGCCTCCTGGGAGCAGAGTTTCTTGGAGATCTGGTTTGGTGTGTGCTTTTATTTAAAACCCATCTGTGTGTAACGTGCAGAAGTTTGCCACGTAGCTGCTGCTGTGTTGTGAGACGCTGGAGCATGGAAGGGCTTGGCTGGTGGTGTGGCTGTGGTTTTCTAGCGCTCACAATCCAGCTGGATGTGGCCTCATCCTTTTATTGATCCTGAGGAGGGCTGGGGCTATAGGAAGGACTGGCCAGAGTTAGGAACCAGGCGCCTGGAGCTACAATAGCCAGATGAATCCTGTCTTCATTGTCTCTCACAGACCTGGCATTCCTTGAAGTCACTAATTGGGCAATAAACATTCCTTTTCTATGTTGACTGCAGTAACTCCACTAGACCATCACTTATTGTTTTTAGTTGTTGAGAGATTGTGCCATACCAAACCTATAAAAACTCAGGAAGAGACTTTGCTGTTGTTATAAAAAGAATTAGAGGAAAGAGTGATCTTAATGAAAAGAATGATACTATTTGAAATACCTTGCCTTTCTCTGCACTTTCTTTATGTATGCTGCAAAAGTCCCTACAAAAATGCTGACTAAAAAAACATGTGTGAAAGGTGTATGTTTTTTTCCATGTAACCTTATACCCTCACCCTTTTTTTTAAGTAGCATTCCAGATAAGTTGTAGAGAATTGCAGAATATGTATTCTGTAATTTGTACTGTTCATGTACTTCAAGGGTTTATTTTTCCCTTTTGCGGAGATTTTTCCAGTCTACAAGGAAATATTGGCTCCTCCAAAACTGTGCAGGAATTTTTTAAATTGGCTGAAGGCATAAATGCCGGGAATTAACAGGTTTCAGCCTTTCTTTATGAACGCATATGAAGCTATATGTAAAACATATTTCTCCCAAATAGCAATTCATCATCTATTAATGCTCAGGCTGCAGTGCCTGGCACGTGCTGGAAGGAGCAGACAGCAGGTTTCCCGTTAACCACTGCTTGGCTCTGCCCATGAAATACCTACAGCCACATTCATCCCGAGCAGGGTGCAAATTTGCAAAGCAGACAGACTGCCAAGGCGAGGCAAACGTGATTTATTGTTTCACAGTTGCGTAAGTTCTGCTCGTGTTTTGGAAACTTCACTTGCTCGGTAGCTGCTGAGGAGAGGGGCAAAGGAGGAGAGAACCCTGTAAGCACCAGTGCTCAAGAGTTTTCTGTGATGGTCTGTTAGGAGAATTCAACATCCAAATTGGAACCTCTCGTTGAGGACACTGCAGCTCCTTGTGGTTCTTTTGCCTTGCATGCAAATGCACTCTCACATTTATCTAACCAAGTGAAAGGCAGGTTTCAGGTTTAACCTTCAATCCATTGGCCAAATGAAAACTTCTCTCACTTTTGCTCAGGATCGCCATTTTCTCATTTTTTCAGGACTATATTTTCCATCTTTCATTTGTGAATCACCTTCCTTGAAAGCACAGTTCATAGTGGAAAAGCTTTCTAGCTGGATGCCGTGTTCCATAGCAAAACTGAGCCTGAAAAGCAAAGTGAGCATTGATGAGCTGGGGAGGAGGGTGTTACCTGGATGTTGGCATGAACTTCTTGTCAGCTAAGGGCTCTCACGGGAACTGGCAAATTCCTGGCAGGCTTGTTATTAGGTGTGGCCAATTAATAGCAGAGCAGATCATAATGGGGTGAAGCATTATCATGGAAGAGTTGTCCTAAGTGAATCCCCCAAATGTCAGAGGGGCATTCTTTTTTCCCAAGTGTCTTGCCCCCAACCCTTTGGACCTAACCAAGGAAGCCAAGCATGCAGACGTTTCTTCTTCCTCCCAGATTTTCTGCTGAGATAGAGTGGTTCAGCTAGATGTTGTTGTTATTATTGCTGGTATCATAATAAGGGTGACAGTTTTGTCCTGAAGGGGTGCAGCCCTCTGCAGAGCCCTACCCCTGGAAGGCTGTGACATTGTTTGGCAGCTGCCTTGATCTCTCTGTTTCAGGGAGTTTTCAGGAGGACTGTAAGGGATGATAAAGGCTGACAGAGAAGATCAAGCTGATAAATAGTCGGAAAATTTTCACATACTAAACCCAGCAAATCTGAAAACAGAGCCACAGCAGCAGAGAGATTTATGTATTATGTATTGAAAAATACAAGCGTGGCACGCTTTGTGAATGCTGAATGGCTGGCTCTCCTCAGCTGGGCTTTCCAGTCTATTAAATTACTCTGGGCCATAATCTGTTATAATAAATCGTTTGCATAGCACCTCTGGAGCACACTGCCAAGCAGAGAAAAACAGGAGACTTTTCCTCTGAAAAGCTTGTGGCCTGACCAGTGAGGAGTCACAAATGGGGCAGTCGTTCAGCAGAAAGGAGATGGAAAAATTATTAGGAAGGGGGTGGCAAGGGAGGTTTCCCTGGGAGGGTTGTTTTTTATAGTGGCTGTGTAAAGGACGAGAGTTGGGGCTGAAAGATGAGGAGGAAAGGAGATGCTGGAAAATAAAAGAAGAGAGCAGGATGGGATTTCTATCATTTAGCCTCCATGGGATCAAGTGCATTACTGCTCTGAATAATGCCCTCGTTTAGCTCCATTGTGTGATGGATTTGAAGCTTCAAAACATAAATGAAACTAAGGGCCTAGATAGCCTAATGCTGTTATAAATTTTGAAGACTTGGTTTCAAATATGATTCAGGGGCCTTAGTGAAATGCGTTTGGGGATCTCTGCTCCATCCCTGTTGGGTAATTGTGCACATCACAGAAACATCACATCCTGGCATGATGCTGGTGCTCTGCCAAATGGAGGCTCTGAGGCTGCAATAGCAAGGGCAGCTGCAAGTTGTGATTTAGGAGTGTTGGCTGGGAGATGTGGAGGCAAAGTCTACAAAGTTTCTGCCTAGAAAGCATTTTAAAAAAAGGAAAGAAAAAAGAATCTCCAAGTTAATTCTCTTGTGGAAAAAAGCATGTTGGGAAAGAGGCAAGTACTTTGTGAAATTGCCAATGTCCCATTTCCCTGGGTTATAAAACTTCTGGCAAAGACATCAACTGTATTTCCCTCCCCTTTCAGATTACATGTAGTGTGTTTGAAATAACTTTTTAACAAATCACAACATTAAAAAGGAGGACAAAAGTCTGATTAGTATAGCTACAGCTAGGTCAAAGATGAAATGCTGGCCTTATGCAGAGCAAAAGTAGCTGCTTCCATTTCTGTTGCTATTCTAAAACTCATGGTCACTGGCTGGTTGTGTCCACCACATGGGATTACTGACATTTTTCTCTGTCATCCAAAAACGTAGAAAAACTTAGGCTGCAAACATCCTCAACTCTGTTTGAGTAGCTCTAATTTACATGACTTAGGTAGGCGTAAAAAGTGAGAAATGACCTTTTCAACATGACTTCAGATATTAAAACGATCTTACAATCTTATTATCATGAGAACATTTCGCAGAGTATTAAGCTCAATAAATTACCTTTTCCCCAAGCTGCTAACCCTCGATCCCTCAGGGGCAGCTGCAGCAACGATGTTGGTTCACGGCCTTCTTATTTTAGCTGAATTGCTTAATTGGTATGTGTTCTACATCCCCGATTGAGTATTTGGAGCACAAATGAAGGTTAGAACCTTTGCACTAGTTATCGACTGGAAGAAAATTGATTCACGCTCAGGAGTGCAGTTGGGAGACAATTCACAATCCTCCCTTGGAAGGAAGGATTCTGCTCTTTTCTCTTCCCCTACATTTCTTGCAAAGGTCACTCCAGCTGAACGCGGTCATATTTTTGGTTTGGTGGTTGCTTTTTACACAGCAAATCACTGTTAGAGAGAGGGAGTTGGAGTTTCCTGGATGTGTTTGTAGCTGAAATTGAGATGCTGGGGATGTTGTCCTTCCCTCTCCCTGCCTCCCCCTGGTCTTTGCACACCTGCATTTGCTGCTCTCCAGAAGAGATGTCCCTGTGTGGGGCAAGTTACAATTCCCCTGTAATTATTCTGTGGAATTCTGTGGAAAAGCAAGTTATAATTCCCCAAGTGTTCTCCCCCTTTGTTGGATCCAAGAGAAGGGAGGAAAGGGTTATGAAGGAATGTCACTGTTTCAGCTCCTAATCTCATCCCATAAAGTGACTTCCCAAAGACATCTTTCCATTGTGCTGAGCATCTTTAGTTCAGTGAGTGAAAATAAATCCTTAAGTAAAGGTCATTCAAGACAAAGCTCAGAAATGCCAGAAAGCGACAGCAAAATTTACCAAATTGCTGTGCTGAACAAATTTAAACTGAGCACGTGCTCTGTACTGCCTGATAATTGATCTTTTCTTTGCAATATGATCAAGCCCTTCTGCATCAGCTGCTACAGAAGCCTTTGGGTTTTTTTTTTTTGTGATCTTCGTAGCAGGAACCTGAGCTTTCTTGTGGCCTGTATTAATAGAAACATCAAAATGGCAGAGATTCTGCTTTCTTTTAAATGTTCATTAAAGGGCAAACATGTGACTTAGCCGGCCTCAGCAAGATTCCCTGTGGCTCCGTGAGCATGCCAAAAAGAGAGGCAAGGCAGCCAAAGCAAGAGGCATTCCTGGACTACAGAGCATGTTACACATAATCCAGAAGGGAAATGGAAAGAAAAAGCTTAAAAGTCAGACAGGCACGGAGGGGGCAGCAGGATGTCAGCTCAGCATGTTGACATGCCACAATCTGTTAGCTCAGTCTCATTAATACAGAGGCCAGTGAGAGAGGAGATAGACAGGATTGGAGGAGGAAATTTGGCAGCATCAAATAAACCCAGACAGAGTCACTGAGATACCATGAGATGCTTCGTCTAAGGAACACTGTAAAATTAGAATAGAGCTCTTCAGTTCAGCAGTGAGCAGTGTGCCACCTTGAGTGCTTTGTTCAGTAGGTGGTAACTAATCTGAGCTCTGGTAGATCTCCCCCATTGCTCCAAGGGACAGCAGTACAGTGGAAATAGTGATTTTTGTAGAATGCATGACCAGGTATGAGGGGAGAGCCCATTTGCTGTGCAGGCTTTGCCTCTGTAACTCACCCCACTGGCCACTGGCCACCACCCCAGGGTCTGTGGCTTTCCCAGGCACTGCAGAGGTGGAATGTTTGAGGAAGCTTGAGCAAGTGAGACAGCTGATATCTTAAAGATAATTCCAGTGCTGGCTGTTGTCTGAAGGTATGTAAATGCCATAGTCTGAAGGACCCTGTGGAAACCTGGGAGTATTTTTATTTGGCCTCTTGCCTTTACTTTTTTCTGTTTTGTGGCATCCTATACTATATTGGAAGCCTTTTTATGCCACTGAGAGTCTTACAATTTATAGTAAGCATTTTGATGGTTTAAATATATAAATTGAGATTTGTTCTTCTGGCAAAAGAATAAGTGTTTTAGCTACTTGCATAGGAAATCTAACAGAAAATTATCCACTGCATGGAATATACAGAAAGATATCACTGTCCTAGAAATCTGTAAGGTAAAAATATAAAATATCAGCTACAAATCAGCATTCAGAGATAGCAACAGTAGTTCTGTGAATGTCTCAGTTTGTTTTTGGATTTACCCTGAGTTGTGTATTATCTTTATTTTAACACAGCTAAGATTTCAGAGCCAAAGACAAATATCAGCATGATCAGTGACTGACCATAAAAATAAGTAAATGGAGCACTCCCCTGATTCTTGGCACTTCTGCAATGTTTTTTCTTGGTATTGTTTGGAAGAGTCTCTTGGGACCTTCAAAATGAAAACGTTTCCTTATGTTTTCTCTTCCATTAAAGCTGACACTGAACTGGAGGTTACTCTTGCTGTCAAACTGTTGGTGTTCAGGGCTTTTATTTTGGCTTTTTTTTTTCTGTGAGAAAAGTAAAAAGCTTTTCAGTCATTTATTTTAAATTCTCTTGCTCCTCACACAGTTAAAGCAAGATAGGCAACAGCTCATGGCTTAAGCAGAAAAAGTGGTATTTGCTTCTTGTGTCACAGCAGTTACCTTACACAGGTTGTTCCTGCAGGAGGTGGGAATGTCACCTTTCTCTGTGGAGGAGACTCCCCTCCCAGGGACCAGTAGCAGAAGGGCCAGCAATGCCACACCAGGGTTTTTCCAAAGGAAATCCAGCAAATGAGCATGTTAGGAAAGATGCAGATGTGGTGACCTGGCCTGTTCCCAGGGGAGCATCCCCAGGACAAACCCTCCTGATGAACCACGCACTCTCCTGAGCTGTCTCAGTCACAGGAAAGAAACTCAGTTCTCATCTTGGGCCTTCCAAACTTATTGTCTGTTTCTCTTTTTCTTCAAAAGAGAAATCCACACACACATGGATTTTGTGTGGTCTAAATGTATTTATAACTCTTCTAATAACCCACAGGGTTATCCTGGCTGGGTCTGCACTACGACACGGCTGCAGCTCATTTTGCCATTCTGATAAAAGCAGCATAGCCCTTAAACCACTTGAGATCTCTCTTGGCTGGAAAGAAATATGTTTGTTATTAGGCTGTGTAGGGGAACGTAAATAATTGTATTGGGAGTGAAATAATATTTGTAGCTTTTATTTATATCTTGGATGCTTGCAGTGAAAGGTCTACGGAGCAAATGAGCAAATACCTTTTTTTCAGTGTCTGTATCATGCACATTGTCTGCAGATACCAGACATCAATTCCATAACTTAAAAGTTATAGAAAGCTAACTGTAAATATGTCAACATTTTCTTTGTCATCCCAGAGCACTCAATAATCTCTTAGATAACTTGGAGGTAAGCCGGGGAGTGCCGTAGCAA
Organism: Fringilla coelebs; assembly: GCF_963513975.1. Taxonomy (NCBI): domain Eukaryota; kingdom Metazoa; phylum Chordata; class Aves; order Passeriformes; family Fringillidae; genus Fringilla; species Fringilla coelebs. The sequence goes on along the minus strand of NC_140043.1, from coordinate 9,125,606 downwards.
TAAGGTCCAGGGCTTTGAACTTGATTCAAAATTGTATGGAAACTTCATTTAAATCGAAGATTTTGATGTTCTTACAGTAAGTTCTCTTGCCAAAGGGACAAATTCCAATATTTTGTATTACTAGGGATTTTTGAGAGCCATACTCCTCATGCCTAATGTGCTGTCAGTTCTGTGACCTACATGGCAGCATTGAAACTGCAGTCCAGCTTCCCTTCCCTCGTGACCTTGTCCTTTGGCACTGCCTCGATTCCACCCCAGGTTTTTACCTTTTGTGTGCAGTGTAGAACTTCCATAGGAAAAGAGAGACATTCACGTACAAAGTGTCCAAGCTTTCTATGTCAGCAAAACCACCAAAGTGGTGGCACCTTGGAGGTGAAGTAATGGGGGCATGTGACACATTGGAGACCTTTTGGGTTTATTTCCACCTTTTGGACATTTATTCAATGGTGCTGAGTCTTGAACAGCCTCTTCAAGGCAAAAGAACGTGTCCCATCTGCCTTTAATATGTTTTTACCTTGCGCCTCTCAGTTGGTGACTGCTGTCATTGCCTGGAATAGCCAAGTTGCTGAAAAACCAGGGCTCCTGGCCGTGTTCCCTGGGGGCAGTGGGGAGGCAGAGACCCCCCATATCCTCAGTGCCATGGCAGCAGTGCCCAGGCCGAGCTGGGGGCACGAGGTCCTCGAGGAGCCGGCAGCGGAAGCGTCCAATTCTCACCCTGCCAGCTCCGGGCTGGCAAACCTCCCTGCTGGCAGCCGAGCCACTGGGGGCAGCCTCGATCGAATTTCCCAGCCTGGAAAATGTTCTAAGAAAGGAAAAGGAGTTAAAGCAGAAATAGACCAAACATGCCAAATGGCAGCCAGGGAGCCGAGAGCAGGTTCTAGGCCAGAGGCCAAGGCAGGCTGAGCGCGGCGGCGTCTGGCGCGCGGGGACGGGACGGGGACGGGGCTGTCACCTTGCAAAGGAGCAGCAGCCACCAGCACTGGTGGCACTGAGGCTCTGGAAGAGGAAGCAGCCCTCCAAGTCTCCTTCCAGGAAAACCACATTCTCGGGGCAGAGGGGATGGCTTTTTAAGAAAAACCAGGCAAGCCAGCGCAGCATTTGCGAGTGTAGAATTCCCGGTTCTCAAGCCAGTTCTTAATTATTTCTTTTTGCCATTTTTTCACATCCCGATTTTTCAAGCAAATGTTTAAACTTTGGGACAAAAGTGATCCCTGTGACTCAGAGAGCAGCCATGGAGGTGTGAAATGGGGGCTTGTGGGTGTGAGAGCAGGCTGAGCACGGGGAGCGTGTTTGGACGAGGGATGCTGAGCAGCCAGCTCGCAGTCAGGCTGCAGGTGATCAAATACAGGTGGCTGAGAGCTTTGGGGAGTTTTAAGCCAACATAGTAAAGTACAGAATATTCTTTCATAAAAAAAGTAGTTTTCAGCGCCAGATGGAACCAGTTCCTTTCACACTTTATGTATAACCCAAACCAGGTAATTTTATTCTTTCAGTCTTGTGAGCCTGGTAACTTGGGTTTGGCCAGTTCATGCTCAGAAGACTCTGAGCAGTGCTGAAGCACAGCAGCTAGGCCAGGGAATGGGGCAGGGAGTGTTCTGTGAGGATAGCTAGAAAGATAATTTTTGGCTTCCTCTCCTGTGCATACTGCATATCACAGCTGCTTCCAGCCTTGTCCTCAGGATGGTTCAAATCCACTGGTTTTCTTTCTCCTTTTTCATATTTCAGCAGCAGCAGTGACCCATCATCTTGCACCAGATTTCTGAATTGGTCCAGTTTTACCATCTCACTATTTCTTGTTAAGTTTTCTGTTCATCCAGGGATAAAAACAATTATACTACCAATAAATCTCTTCAAGCCCAATGAAGGAAATTTTGAAACAACAGTGATTAGCTTAAAATCATTGTGGCCCTGGTTTTGGATTAAAGCAAAGAAGCCCTTGTGTCCAGCATATGAAAAGATATATAATTCTAGTTTCCATCTTCTGAAGCTCCTGAATCAGCAGCAGGAATCCTGCCCAAATGTGGAGGGCAAGTATGAGCTCAAAAGCTCTGAGATTCTTGGATGTCTCTTTTCCTGGGAAGGGTGGGAGCAAAAAGAAGGCACAGAATGTTCTCATAAGCTTTCACAGGGAAAACAATATGGTGAGATTGAGAAGATACACATGTGGAAGGAATGTACTCCTAAGATCAAGGCACTCCAGAGGGAGATCTTGGGTACATGTGTTTCCTTGATTAATTCTCATTGCCTGCACTTGTGGCAGAGGGAAAAGAGGGAATGAGTATGAGCAAGGTGGGCTTGTGTCTTCTCTGCTGTGCTCTTCTGCTGCATCCTCAGCTCAGACATTTACTGCAGCACGAGGATTTGCCTGGCTTACACCACCACCCAGGCTTCTGTGGGGTGATTTTGTCGCTGGTTTTCTCTTGAAGTTACAGTTATGCAAAAGCCATTTGTTTTCAGTGAGTTGAGCAAGTCTCTTCCTCCTGTTTCTTAGAAGGATAGCAAGAAGCAGACGATCAGGTTGAAGCAGAAACTGAGAAATGTTTATGAGCACTTGTTTTGAATGTGTTTTACTGCAAAGAAGCTAAAGAATCCATATATATTTTAATTCTGCTAAGGAGGAGTGGGTGACTCACTGACAAAACTCCACTGTCTGTGTTGGGTGGAGTTTTGCAGGTTTATGCTTGTTAACATTAGTATCTTCTAAATCGATGGTTTTAAATAAACTCTAGTCAGAAATTTTGTTTCTTTAATGCAAAAGAAGTCAAATTTTGCAAAATAGTCTTACCAATTAAGATCAGGATGTAAGTTTATCAGATGAAAAGTAAAGCATACTTTTCTTTGTTCTTTAATGGAGGGCTGGTTGTTTTGAGCACGTAGACAGCCCAGGTCACTCAACCACAAAAGCCTTTTCAAAGGTATTTAAATTGACAACACAGCCTAACGCAAAGAACTTGTTTTTGTTTCTGTTTTCATGACAAAGAATTGCATTAAATGAGGGAAGTTATCAGGCCGAATCTTTGTTATCCTAAACTTATGTTTGGAATAGAATAAATTACAGGATCAGGTTCTTCTGTAGTCGTTGCTGGATTTAGTGATTGTGTAACTGAATATGAAATTATGACCTAGTTTTTTTGGAAGTGTTTGAATACACAAATACAGCCAAAGATTTCTTTGATGTGGTCTTTTTTTTTTCTTTTTGCAGTTGTAGGTTTTAAACACACAACTAAGCTTTTGTTAAAAATCCGCAGGACGCAGGTGATGATCAGGAACCAAAATGCTTGGCCTTGAAAGAGGAGTTGAGATCCAGATTTGCTTGTGTTGAGGAGATTTGGGAAAGGAAGAATATTTGGTGATTGCTTTTGCTTCTTATGATGTGCATTTAAAACTGGCAAAAGATGCCACATCCACAGAATGTAAATGACAAGTATGTGAAGAGGGGACTGTGGCCCCTATTACAGATGTGGTGTCATTCCTCTCTCAGGCTGCATGTGTTTTGAATAGGTGGGTTAATTTCTTGTGTTTAGGATGTTATTTGATACCTGGATGATAAGATTTTTCAGGTCTGAGGACTGTGTTTACTCTAGAGGAGCCTAAAGTGGCCAAGAGAGAGAAAAAGAGAGTAAACAGTTAATGTGTTCAGGAAACAGACTTCAAAGTTTGCTGTGAGAGTAACATTCTTCCTCCTGAAAGTTCAAAATGCCAGACTCTAAAAGCCACTCAGTACTTCAAAAGCAAATGTATCACAGTAATGCATAACCTTCTAGATAAGGTGTCTCCTGCCAGCAGGAAAAAAGAAAGTAAGCCTGAGTGTGTGTGAGACAGACAGAGATGTTGGGCGTGGTGGGCAGGGTCTGGGTTCCAGCTGTGTAGAGATGGTTTTTCTCAGAGAAATCCTGAAGCAGGGCTGGAGACAGAGCCAAGAGCTCCTCAGGGGCACTTGACTGCATCCCATCTCTGTGTGTTCCTCATGGCAGGAGGTGTGACAGAGTGGGGAGCCATTAGACCCCGCTGTGCAGCTGCTCCTGCTCGGTCCAGCAGCACAAAAATTATCCTCAGAGATTGCCTGTGCTCTGTGTCCTCCACATTTCTCAGTATTTCCAGTCCTGTTTCACAAAAGCACGTCTGCACCAGTTTCACCAAGAGCACACACAGAGCATTTGGCAAGTGTGCTGCTACATGCAGATTTTTTTGGGAAGCAAGTCAAAGTGGGAGTAATGACTTTCATGAATCATTGTGGTAATAGAGAAATTCTCTTTATTGACCTGTGTGGCTGGCACTGATATCAGTCAGTACTCTGTGGGGCTGTGGGAAACCTTATGAACATCATTCATTTAAGCAATAAACAATAAAAAGAAAAAAGGCATCCAGACTGCATATTGTTCCCATTGCAGCCTCTTAACAAAGAATTGTCTCTAGTCCACTGCAACTGTGTAACATTTCATACATTTATGAATTATTATTCTTCCCCTATTTTTACAAAGACATTTTAACTGTTGTTTTCCATAATTAAAGGATTGTTCCCCTCCTCCAAAGAGAGTAAAGTATAGAAATCACAGGATTGTTAAGGTATGAAAAGACCTCCAAGATCATCAAGTCAGCCATCCATGTAGCACCACCACCAAATGTTCACCACTAAACCATGACTCAAGTCCATATCCACACATATTTTAATATCTCCAGGGATGGCAATTCCACCACTTCCCCAGGCAATAAGTGGCTGATGGTCAAGCAGTAGCTGTGTGGCAGCAAACCTTGTTCATTGGCAGGACAGTAATTTCAGTCTTTCCTGCAAGAGCAAAGGCAGTTTTGCTCTCTGATGCTGCTTTCCATCCAGGTGCTTAGTACACCCTGGCATCAATCTTCTTTCCATGCCTCTGTACTTGCTGCTCTTGTCCCATAAAGAATGAGCAGCCATCTCTGAAGCACTGGCCATGAAGTGGTGGTGGTGGGTCTGTCAGAAGAGCAGGACTGAGAGCCTTCAGCTCCACTTCCAAGGCTTCTACAACCCTGCACATGGCCATTCCCTGCTGCCTCTTTAGCTCTGGAGCAGCAAATGTCTTTTGTGGTATTTGGTGTGGCACGTAGCCAAAGCTTGGGCAAGGGCAAATGATGAAGTATTTTTTCCCATTGTATCACCAGACAGGTAGATGGGTGAGTCAGTAGGTAGAAGGATAAGGATGCAACTAAAGGTATTTTCTCTCTTTCAAGCTGTAGCAATCAGCCAGTCCTTTCCCACTGATGTGTATCAGAGATAGGTACATAAAACCATACAGCTTCTTTTTTCCTCAAAGGCCCCTGCACGCTTGAATATTCTGTCCTGCAGCTGCACCAGGGCTAACTAAATCAAATGCTCATGTAGACAAGGTTTTTCTCATGGCATTGTAGTAGAAACACCTGAGCCCTGTCTATTTTCAGATGCACAGGGCTGTTGGGAAGTGAGTGTGTTTTGTAGGGTACCAGAGCCGGCCCCTTGCTCTGTAACAAATACTGCTGGAGAGCATTAAGCAGCAATTCCATTTCATTGGCAGGAAATAGGATGTTTTTGAAGTGTGACAACGTGTCTGCTTAAATTTTGATGAGACACAGGTTCACAAAAGGTAATAAGGGTTTGTTCACCATCCTGGGGTGCTCTCTGCAGAGGGGGGTGTCTGTTTTCAGTGTCAGCTGATGGGGAAGGACGTTTGTGTGACTCGCTGCTCTTTCTCTGAATCTGGTCTCCATGTGTTAAGGAGAGGGACAGAAAAGTGTCACTGGCCACTGGCCATTTCCCATGGCTGTCCAGTACCTTGAAATCAAGCTATTCCAACCTGCTGGAGGTATGCACTGGAAAGAGTCTTTAATTAAAACTCACTTGGAATTAGAGCCTAATACAGGCCAGATAGCTGAAAAGCACTGCAGGGAGTGGAGGTTTCTGGTGTTCTACATATTAATTTGTTAGATATGCTGTAGGGCAAGCCTTGTCCTTTCCTAGGTGCCAGGACCAATGCTTTTATCATCTGGCATGGGATTTCTGTGTACTAATTCCCACCTCCCTTGGTAAGGCCACTATCCTGGTGTTTGAATGGTCCCTTCAGAGCAGATCTGTGCTTCAGCAGCACTGTGGGGTTGTGTGAGTCTTGCTGGGTTATCCCATGAGCTTATTTTCACAAGGTACATGTGAGTTAATAAGGCAGCTCCATTTCAAGTCTTAGGTGGCTTTGTCCTCGTCTTGTCTTCTGCTGGGAACTGTTAGCAGCATTTACCTTCTTCTTTCTCAGATGTCTGAGATGTACTTTGGACTGTTCCACATTTTTTGTTTGTGTAAAGTACAGTAAAAACTGCAAACAGGAAGGATGTATGTGATTGCCTGCTGGTTATGAAAGCTCCTGTAAGCGCCAGCTTGGAACAAAGGAAGCACTGAAAAAGGCAACTGTAAAGAAGCAAAGGATTAATTTTAATGCAGTTTAGAAATTCCAGCAACTTTTTTCTGAGTGTAGAATAAACATTTTAGTGAATCGAGTGAAACAATCTGGAGGAAACAGGGATTTGTGTTCTTCTTGATGGACTTGATCCAATTTTTAGTGGAAATTATCCTTCAAAGCTTCACTGAGGCCCAGATTTGAAAAAAGCAGCCCTTCCTATCGAGCCTGTTCAGATGAATCATTGTTCATTATTTGTGTTATACATTAATGTGTGGTTGCTTCCATCCAGATAGATGTTCTGCCATATGCAAGCACATATTAGAGACAGACTTTGCCAAGAGCCTTCTTGATAGCTGAGGGGGGAAGCAGGATGGGAGAGGAGGAGGAGGAGGAAGGAGGGTTGGATGACGAACCAAGCGCCAGCAGGGAATGTGAATTCCAGAAAAAACCTCCACTGAAAGTCTGCCAATGTAAAACCAAGGTTGCCTCCCCACACATCTTCCTCTAATAGCCCATCATCCATGGACTCCCAAGACATTTGATTGCACCTACCTCCTCCTTGTATGCATTTCCTTAGCTGGGAAATCACACTGTCTCTGAGCCTGATTTATTAAGGCTCAAATTGTCATAAATAATGGGAAGTGACTTGGTGGAGCTGTGCTGCTGTCCAGAGCATCAGCATAAAGGTCACAGCACATGCAGGAGAGTGTCACCTTCACAGCCCAGCTTCTGAGCCATTATTCCTGCACCCAACAGTAGCCTTAGGAGGAGAACTAATAAAAACATCATGGCAGAATGGATATGCAGCAGCCTGAGTGCACCACGTCTTCATTTGATTCTGCATCAAATGCAGTCTATGATTTTTATCTCCATCACCTCAAAGCAAAAATAAATAAATAAATACAGATTTTTCCCACCTGTTATGCATTACTATACTTATCCTGTGCAATTGAATCAAAAAGAGATGAAAAGAGGGTTAATTACCATATGTCAGTGTTTCAGATTCCACAGATTCTGGGGATTAAGACACCATTCAAAAAATTGCCAAAGATTCAGAGATAAATATTTTGCTTCTCATCAACAAGGAAGTTCACTGCCTGGAAATATCCCATCCTTCCATCCTACCAGATCCTGTACTGCAGCAGTGGCTGGGATCAGGGAAAAAAAAACCATTTGAGTGCAGATTCATTCCTGTAGGCACATTCCATTCCATCAGTTCAGTGGGCCAAGCACACCACTGGGTGCTTTGCAGCTGAGGAATGAGGTAGCAGAGGCTTTGGCCCCTCTCTTCAGAAGTAAGAACCATTTATCAGGACTCCATTCCTGGTTCCTCATGTGCTCCAGGGGGGGCTGCACTCAGCCAAACGTGAAGGGGTGTTGGAGCACTAGAGATAGTTTATCTTTCACTAAAACATCCGATCTTGATTTTCAAGTGTTACAAGGTATTATGGTGTTAGTGATGGACTGCCACGTTCAGACCTTCTGAGTCTGGCACGAGCATGCATCTGCCACATTATCTACACTTCACTTCTTTTTGCTCATATTAAATACTTGAATTTGTTCCTAATTTCTGTTGGTAATTATAATTAACTGCGTAGTTTTTCTCTCCATTTTTGCTAGTTATAATTAGATGTCACAGCGACTGTATGTTATTGTCCTTATAACTTTAGGAAGACAAAAAACACTGATATAATAGCTTTCATTCCTATAGCATTTTCATGCCAGCTTCAGAAAACATAGAAATGGTGAAAGATCTGAAACTCCCTCTCTCACCAGGAGGGAAAGCAAGGCACAGCTGAGTTAGGTCAGTTGCTCCTGTCCCAAGGGGTCATGGCTTGGTTCAGAGCTGAGATTTCCCCTCTGCACCTCAGGATCTCACAGACAAACTGGGAGTGTGATAGGCACTCTGAGGTCTCACAGGGGTTTTCAAATCTTCTTTTTACCTTTCTTTCTTCTGAAGAAAGGTGTAAAATAGGGTTGCTTTCACGAGATGTGCATAAAGAAGGCAGCTGTTACCGAGCTCTGAATAGACCTGATTAATCAGATGTATCCACAGCGGGATGTTGTGTGTCTTGTGTGTAATTTGGAGTTGGATGTTTTTACCTCTAGCACACCTTAAAAACCTCTCTGGATAATTCTCAGTAAGTCTTCCATCGATCATATGGAATTTTTCAGCTGAAATCTGCTTTCCATTTACTTTTCACCTTCAAATTGCGGTTCCCCAAGGTCCTTTATAGAGAACTATAAATTGCAGATAGACGTTTTTGATTCTTTTTATTCAAGCTTAATATCTTGCTCAGTTAGTGAACCCTTAGGAATTGCCGTGTGGCCCCTTATAACCGGGGTGGTAATAAAGTGGCGGATTTGCAGAAACCCTATAAAAATGTGTGCAACGGTAAATTGTATTTAGGCTACTACTGGGGAGAGAGGCATGAATGTACAATTATGAGAAGGATGTCCCTGAAGAGAGATTTCAGTCCGTTGCCATAGTCTAAATCCTCTATCTTGTGGTGCACAAGGTAATTCAGGCATAGAGCGGAGGATTTTTTTTTTCTAAAGAGATTATATTACCCATCTCCTCTGTTGATGGATTTTATTGCACAGGTTCACTGAGAGTTTTATTATTGCATTACTTAATGTGTTTTTGAGGTTCCTGAAACATTTAAAATACAATAATGAGTTCAGCTGTATGCCTGCACTTGGCTCCTCTCAATCTGTGGCCAAGGCAGAGCTGTGACCCCGGTGAGCGGCCGGCCCAGCAGCTCCCCGGGGACTCAGTGGCTGTGGTGGATCCCAGAGCCCTGATTCCCTGGAGAACGGCTTGAATGTTAAACAGACTTGTCAGATACCATCTAAATAACAGATTCCAGTCCTTTGCCTTCTTTCAAAACAGGGCAAGGGCGAGTTATGACAAAGATGGAGCGATGGCTACGGGATGTGCCCGTGATTGACAGGCTGCTTCTGCCGCCCGAGTTCCTGGTGCCACATCTCCTTCCCAAAGCCAGCTGCTCAGATAACAAAGTGTTGTTAAGAGCCATGACACTTGTCACGCCATTTTAAAGAAGTGTTGTGGTGTTATTAAGAAAAAAAAGCATTCCCATGTGGAAATCATGGCACAACGTCCTTCCTAATAGTGTGGTAATGTGGACCACAGTCTTAGTTCTCTTCAAATAGATAAGAAGTTCTTCCTAATTAGCAAGAATGTTTATATTGTGTTGATAGGATGGTTTTTGAGACTTAATCCAGAGCCTTTAAAAAAAAAAAAAGTGTTTCTTCATTACAGGGTTTTTTTGTATAGAAAACAGGATTTTGCCTGCCTAACTGCATTTTTTGCTGTTATTCTCAGAAGAGTGGGAATAGTAGATCTGTTGGAATAGTTCAGCATTCATACATTGTTTGCTAACCCAATCTAAAAGCAGCCTGGGAATATAGATCTCTATTACAGAATTCCCATACTGCTTATGTCAAAAATGATACAATATTTTGGTAAAAGAGCAACTTCCACCACTAGCAGTAGGAAGGTTCCAGGTTTGTGATGTCAATTACAGGACAAAAATTAAGAAAACCACCATGACTGAAACATCTCAGGTGCTCTTTTGCAAGGTTTCCTTTGGGCTTTGCTAGGCCATGGACTGCTGAGCAAATCCTGCAGAGTGCTGCCATGGCTGAGACAAGTATCTGAGCAGTCATGTTGGATTTCTTCTTTGGCTTTTCTTTTCCCAAATGGGTACATGGTTACCTGCAGCAGCACAAAGCTCTCTCAACAAGATGAGTTTTCTGCAGCCTACAGGGATTAATGAATCCAATTTTCAGCCATTTTTCCATTAATGGGACCCTGAAGAAGTTCAGTAGAAGGCACACAAGTGCAGTCTTACAGGTTGGTAAAGTCTCAGATGAGTTTGCCACAAAGTTTGTATTCAATGCTTACAGAGTAGGCTTTTTCAAATGCTTAACATGAGGAAGGCAGTAATACTGGTTGGGGTCTCTTATTTAAGTCTTTTTCAGTCTCCTTTCCAGTGAATTACATGGATCTAGGGTTTAGGTTCTGGCATCTGAATATGGGGATGAGCTGAGACCATTTAGCTCAGTATGAAGATGATCTAGCATCTGGATTTTGGAGGAGCCATGTCTCTAAACTCCAGAAAGTTGCTTTATTTTTCAGTGTGTTGAAAACAAATCTACTTTATTCCCTTTACTGTTATTGCCAAATACACTTTCCTTTTGTGTTACCTGTGCCTTGCCATGTTTCTGATGCTGGTGAATAGCAAGTATCAAATGCTCAAAGGTTCCTTCAGGATTACATTCACAACAACCAAAGCAGCCCACCTGTGCCTCTGAGCTCTTGTGTCTAGTCGTCTCTATATGTAGCTATAAGCCACATCTATGAATGAAAAAATCCTGGATAGGCAGCTGGAGACAAGGGAAATGTTCTCCTGTTGCATGGCTGAGGACAGTTAATCTGGCAGCTTCGTTAGGCGATGCTCAGCTGATAATGAGCCTCAGCAAATGGCCTGCATTCAATACAAACTCCTCTGTGTGTTTGAATGTTTCACCAGTCCACAATATAGTTTAAGCTTTATGCTTCTAATTTTACTCAATGGAAACCAGATGAAATGAAAACAAGAATAGTCAAAAGAAAACACTGTTTGAAATACAGGCCTGTGAGCAAGGAAAAACCCTGAATTCTTTCTAAACCCAGATGAGTCACCAACCCACTGTAAGAGATGCCTCAATCACTTGAGCACTCTCCATCTTTTATTAAGCTCAGCAGGAAAAGAGCTTAAGCCATGATAAAACTGACCCTGCAGCTGCGTTATTTTCTCGGGCAAATCAGCCTGGGGTGGAGGACGCCGTGATTTCACAGCTCAGGATGCTGGAGGTTGGCCACGTTTCACCCAGCAGATTAGTCACTGCTCTGGTGGCTTTGCCTGGTACATTCCCCTCTGCTAAACCATCGGCCACGACTGATTTGGCTGCGTCTGTGTCGAGTTTCCTCTTTGTGGTGGCTGTGTAGGAGGCTGAATTTTGGTTCTCATGAAAGCGAGAGAGCGAGCGGTAGCGGAGCCTGGGACGTGCAGGTGCTGCTGGGGCGCTCAGTCATAACCCAGAGCCTCGGCTGGGACCTGAAACTGCCCCAGCTATTTAGGGTTTAACTGCAGCCACCGTGGCCCCAGGGGGACAGAGGTGTCTCGTGTCTTGGGGACGTGGGCACGCTTCCCTGGAGATCAATCTGCGATTCTGAATCTTATTTGCATTACTAGTAGAGACAGATCTTATTTTAAACATAGATCTTTAAAATGTCAAGGTAAGATATCAACGGAGTTTAAAGATATTAGGAAGTAATAAACAGAAATAAACCTCCTAGAGGAAAGAAATCTGGGAGCAGACGTGCTTTAAATCTTCTTCTCTTTGGTAAAGGATTTGTCCTTTCTAAGTTCTGTCTCTTCAATCAGACTTTATCTTGAAGATTGGACCCAAAGCAGAAAAATAAATGTGCTGGGTAGTAATTTAAAAATACACAAGCAGAGATGTCTAAAGCTATAGGCAGAGACAGAGTATCTGTGGTTTGGTACCATGGAAGTTCCCCTTATACCTAAAGTAAATCCCTTTTCCATGGCAAATGATAGGCCAGTTTTAAGTTCCCTGTTTACTTTTTGAATACAAGAACATTTTAATTTTTCTCAAGGCCATTACTAGCACTGTTTCAGCTCAAGCTCTCTGTTTCCAGGACAATCTGGGGAAAACATGAGGGATCCACTCTTTTATATGCAGTCATTAGGTTTGTCTTCTCCCTTGGAGGTTTAGTTACAGGATGTCTGGTAAAGTAGAAACCAAATTGGTCATGCTGGTAGTGCTGGTGACTCACATAGAGACATTTTCTTATTTAAAACAAAGCAAAGTGGTGCAGTTGCTGGGTCTGCAGCTCAAGCTTGATGAATGTTTTGGGCCAGCAGCAATGGACAAAACCTGCCCTCATTTGCTCCATTATTTTCTCTGTGAGGAGCTCTAGAGCACAAACCAAATACAAATTGGTCCAGCTGAGATACTGATATGAAAACCTACAGGACACTTGTCTCTAGTCAGAACCTCTTTGTGCATGAGCTGCTCTGTGTTCTAACAGATTTCACCTGCAACGTTGTGGTGATCTGAAATGAGAGACAGCACTTCCCACCATGGCAGGAACAGGAGTGCAAGGGAGGAACAGGCAGGGGAAGCGACAGCTTTGTTGGATATAAAGCAAACAGAAAAAGAAGGCACTTGGCAGGAGTGAAGACTGAAACAAAATGGTTTGTGAAGGATTCGTGCTCACTGATACTGAAAGTGAGTGGTGGAGCCCAAACACTCATTTCAGAAGGAAGTTGGTCAGGATCTCAGTAACCTCAGAGAGAGAGGAAATTCGGCATCAGTGCAGGATTGACACCTGAACCCTGCCTTGTTGCTCCCCAGTGCAGACTCAGAAATTATTATGGAGGTATATTTATTTTTCTTTTTCATTTGCGGGTCACCACAGTGTTGCATGATGAAGAGGTGCAAGCTCAGGTCACAAGAGCAGCAAATGGATTTTGAATTCTACTGGTTTTTAACAGGCCAGTTGTTCTCTTAGCAGTCACAAAGTAGTTCTCTGCTAGTCATGCTGGAGTCAGGCTCAGACTGGGAGCAGAAACTTCCAAAATGTTCCACACCCAGTGCTGAATTCTCCATGTGTCTACCAAGCACTGAAACAGCCGTGTGTGGATGGGATTTGCAAGTGTAGGCTGTCCAAAAGACACAGTGAGTACAGTGTCAGCTTTAGAACAGCAAAATTGGTAATTTTACATCAGCTGTCTATCCCCACTCACTGTTCCCAGCAGATTTAGAATGCAGCTGAGAATCCATCCTCACAATTTTGCCAGGAAGGCAAATCTCTGAAAGATACTTCCTGCAACAAAAATACACGTCCCAAGAAGGAGAAGATTGTTTGCTCAGAGGAGTGCAGCCAGGGAGCAAAGGATGGAGAAGAGCAGCTGGGAAGAGCAGTGCTGTGCCTTGCTGCAGCCAGAGGAGCTGAGAGGGGCTGGAGGGCTGCGTGCCCTGGGGCGGGATGTGGGAGCTCAGTGTGGTTAGCTCACAGCCTGTGGCTGTCACACAGGGCAGTGTTGGTGCTTGAGAGAGGCATGCTGAGGTTAAAGGCACTGCATCTTCTTTATCACCCAGCTAAGATACAGAATTGATGAAGCCAGTGTGTTTATTTACTCTGCCTTTGACTTTTCATCTCTTGTTTACTGTGTTTCCTCTAAACATCAACAGATTATCTTTCAAAGGCCAGGATGGCACTCATCAGCAACAGTTTATAAAAGAAGAGAAAGAAGCTGCTAGCATTCTTTCCTGTCACTTAATTGTAAAACAAAGACTTAGTATTCTTAATAACTTTTTGCTTTTAGAGGAGAAGTTGAATCCCATTTCTTCCTGGGCAGAGACATGATGGCAATGGTTGAGTAAAATCTTAGCAGATGTGAAGGAGAAAGTATATTGGCTGAAGAGTTGCTGCTTGTAGGGGTTTGTAGTTCTTGGAAACTTAAAACTTCCTGATTTTGGTGGCAGACAGTTTGGGGGATTTGACTGCATTGCTCATGAGTATTCAGAGTCTTCTGCTTTAACTGATGGGCTGCAGCTTTACTCCTGAAGGCTCAGGACTGAGAAACCTAATCAAGTGTTGCCTTCCAATTCCAGTATCATTATTAGAAAATTCTGATAAGTACCTCTGTGACTGCCAAACCCCTTCTGGGTTTAGTGGCACCAACACTAGCAAGAGAAATGCCTCCCAGCCTTTACAGTCACAAGCAGCAATATGGTGTTACCTGTGAAACTGTGCCTAACACAGGTACAAACCATTCTGCAAACCATTCAGATCAGGAAATTTGGGGTTCTGAGGAGGAGTCTAGCTTCAAAACAGTGCTGTGGGAGAGAATGAGTGTACATTTGTGAAGTTTTGGCTCCACTGAGATCTTAAACACGCTGCCATGATTATGAGAGGCTTTTCCTTGTTTAGTAATATTTTTAGCTGAAGGTTCTTGCCTAAGTTCAGAGACTTAAGCATATGTTAAATCTGCCTACTTGCCAAAAAAGCTTTCTGGGAAGTGAGATTAATTAAGAAATTACCTCAAATTCATAATTGAGGCATCTCTTCTTGCAGCATGTTCCATGCTACTGATGTGTGGTGTTTTTGTGAGATCAGCACAGGTAGGGCACTCAGACTGTGGTGAGGCTGTTGGCTTGTCTTTGTCCAACAACCTGTTCTGGAAGAGGTGGTATGTTGAGAACTTTGATGCAGAATAATTTTTAAAAGCACAGGAACATGGATTAGGGAAGTTTTCCATTTGAAGAGTGATTCTTGGTGACTCACCTGAGGGGTTTCTCTTTATTAAACTAACAAGGAAAGAAAACACTGAGAGGTTCAGACTTTGAAGGCCTCGTCAAATTCCTGCTTCTGCTGTGGTGAATTTGATTAGGGAAGGGAAGGGAGGGAGTTTCACATGATCCCAAAAGCTTTTGTGTTACACTTGTTTCTTGTTAGTCCACTAAACAGCCTTGTTCTCCTCACACTTGATCTATGCCTGACCTACATGTCAGCAAACAGCAATTCCTTTTGTAATCTTAAGGAAAAAAACACCTCAGCTGAGTTTTAATAAAGGTGCAGCCAACTTGCAAAGCATTCGTGTGTCTAAAGCCAGTTACTTGAAAAGAGGGTTTAGATCTTCTTAGAAGCCATGCCAGACATAGTGGGATCTTGCTTCCCATTTAAAAGGTGACATTTTGGACAGCATAGAGTCCTGATAAATTTTTTTTGTGACAGACAAAGTTTCCCTGGAGCCCAATATCTGATTGTCAGCACAAAGGTACATTTGGACCATTTTCAGAGCAATATGCAGACATCAGCATTTCATGACACCAGATGAACCATCTTAGCTGCTGTGTTTTGGACAGGTTGGTGTAGAGAGTGCTGTGCCCTTAGCAGAACAGCCATTTCAGTGTTCTCTTTTATTGTAAACTGAGTGAATGATGCTGGAAGACACCGCTGGCCAGTGAAAATACGTTGACAAGGTCACATGCAGCCTATAAAACTCCTGTTCCTTTTAGATCCAGCTGACAGGCATCCTTTAGACTTGAATATTGCTGTGTAACCTTCCCAAGGACCTCCGGAGCTGAAATATTTGACAAGAAAACTGAAGCTCAACACCAAGGTCTTCCCTGCTCATGAATTTTTCATGTCTTTGTTTGAAAAATGCTAGGCAGTAAAACCCTCTCGTTATCTCTGCTGTAAGGCACGGTAATTAACATTCACACTGGAGGAAAAAAAAAAAACCCAAACCAAAACAAAAAGAACTGTCTTGTTTCTGTTGAAGCCTAATTGCTGTGTTGATTTTATCTTTTGGGTTTGTGTGTGCCAGTGAAGCCCCCACTCGTGCTCTCCTCTTTCTCTTCCTTCTTCCTCACTCACCCTTTCTATTACAGATCCCAGCATCATGGCAGCCAACAAAACACACAGCACTGGCTCTGATCAGGTCAGGATTCAGCCTTGAATCCTGCATCTTCCCATGAGGCAGGATGGGTTAACTATCCCTGCAGGTAGTTGGCAGCATCAATGCCCTCCTTGGTGTTTAGGTGCTGAGAAACTCTTTTGTTGTGGGGGGTTTAATACAAGCCACAGTATCTTGGACCTGGCAGCTGAGACTGAAACTCTCCTGCTCCAGCAGCAATGGCTCCATCCTGCTGTGCTCCTCCAAAGCCTCACCCTGTGTCACAGCTCATGCCGAGATCTCACACTGGTATCCCAAGAAAAGATTGCCAGCCTGAAAATACTTCCTGGGAAATTGTCTAAATGCCCCTAAAATATGGAAGAGTATTGTTCCCTGTCCTTTAAGGGAATCATGTTTATCCAGTGAGAGCTTTGGCACATGCCAGCTGTCACTTTTCTCAGGAAAGGAGACCTGATGCTTCCCAGGGCCTTCTCTGATCCATACTCATTAATAAACAGGACCAGAGAGAAGGCATGTGAGGTCTGTATTCCTCAGGCTTTCTACAGTAGCTGAAATGAACTTTTAGTTTTGCTGACCTCCCTCCTAGCCTGTGGCAGTGACTTTGAGACCCCAACTTCCCCCTGCTGAACCGAGGTGCTGTACAGATCCAGTCATGTTGACCTCCAGGACCCGTTTCTGGCACTGTGGGCAAACGTGTGGTTGCAAAATGTTAATGGAGAGATAACAGTATAGCCTGACTTGGCTTTTGTTTGGAGCAAAAAACAATATATTGTGATAAATGACGAATTATTTTGCATTGTAAAGTAATATGATGTCTTTAATACACTCACTGATAGTTCCTGCAGGTTAACCACTCCTCAGCTCTCTGGCAAACTTTCCTAACTCCTAATTATTAGCTGCTTTATTAATGAGTATCTGAGAAATCCTTTTTTTTTAACCAGAAAATCCTGAACCTAGTCCTTATTGCTGCTGAAAGGGAAGGGAGTGTGCTGATTTACCTTCATGCCAGTCGCTCCATCAATGCAATGTAGTAAAACAATTGTGGCTTGGAAAATTTGCAGTTCATTTGCATTGAGGGTGGAAAAAAAAATCTTTATTCAAAGATAATTATTGCTTAAGAACTTGCTACAAAAATACCAATGGATTTTTCTTTTAAAATATTGTTTAATATTCATAATATGTTACACGGAAGAAAAGTACATATCCCTACCGATCTGTCAGAGGTAGGACTGGTGAACAATAGACACTGTTCTACATGGGAAGTGCAAAAAGCTTTAGCTAGGATAAGGGTCATTATCATCATTAGTATTATCATTTTACTCCTCCTTAAACTCTCAAATAAATTGAACTAAGACTTTTCAACAGTTAAGAACCTGATGGAGTTTAATTAACCCGTTAAAGAAAATTCCACTACGGAGTTGAAAACTGATGAAGGGAGATTTAAATTAATGTATTTTAGTTGATCAAAGCACAATCCACGGAACAAAAGCTTCTGAACATTATTTTTTTTTAGCCTCCCCTAGATGTTGAAGAGCATTAAGCCTGTAAAAATTATCATTAATGTATGTCAACTCCCCCAGTTTCATTTTCTGGTGACTTTGAGCAGATGTAGTTCACATTTATAACCAGCATGATCTTCACCATCTGAACATTCATGATTTTATGAAATAAGACCCTTGAGACATAATGTTTTATTCCCTCAGGGTGAGATGTACCCATGAAGTGACTCAGATGGAAAGCTTGTCTCTGTTACACTGACTAAACTTTCTCTCTGTGGTGGCACCAAGGCTGTCAAATCAGTGGGCGGCGTGGTGTGATTGGCAGTGCCGTTTTGAAGGTCGTTTTGCTCAATGTATTCAAAGTGAGACAGATGTGGCTTTTTTTTTTTTTTCTCCAGTTCTTACTCTGATTAATTGCCTCATTCAATTTCAACTCTATTGCAGTTAAACATTAATTCAGTAGGACTTAATAATGTATTCATTTATGATCTTGCTTGTGCATTAATGACAATGATTTGCTGTTTTTTTAATTATAGGGATCCATGCAATGCGTATTTTACATCCACTTACAGGAAAATGCTATACACTCTTGTTCTTTTATGTCAGATAAATTAAACACTCAAAGAAGTGCTGAAGTACTTTATGAAATATTTCATTCTAAATATTTGCTGCAAAATATGTGTTGCTACAGACTCTAGCTTTAAAAACACTTGGCAAAGATTTGTATATACCTAGGGATTACATCTTTTCATACATTATGTGAGTGATAGTCCTAGACCTCTACAAGAGCCCACTACAGACAAATGTGCATCCTGCATAATAAGAAAGTGCCTTTGTTTCATTTTAACAGTAATTAGGAGGTTTGCTTTGTTTTGTCTTTCTTCTGCCTCAGTTCTTTTCAGTAAGTCAGGCACTGGAGAATGAGTGGTTTAATGTGATTTCTGCGTCATGTCAATCTGTCTTCCAACCATGAGGCATCACTAGGGGACCCCACTTTCCCTGGTCCCCAAATATTATTTTTGACATCAGGTCACAGAGATTTTGCTAAGCTTGAGGAGCAACTGTGATGCATCTGTAGTGGTTTTAATTCTGCATGGTTTTTGTATTACTGGGACTTTCCTAGGTCACGTTTCTTATTCCATTAAAAAAACCCTGTTTTTGTTCTCTGACACTCCCCATGTCTATTTCTGCATCATAATGGAGTTCAAAAGTAAACATTCACACACTGAGTATTTCCAGTTTTGTGCTACTGTTTTGGTACATTTCATCTTTATTTTATTTCAAACCACGACATGCAGTGCCTGCTCCCGCAGATGTGGTTACCCAATCTTGCTCAGTACTTTTATGGGATTAGAGCCACACGAGCTCCCTGCATTGCACTGGATACAGCTGCCTCCTGGGACCTCAGGCTCCATTCAGACATAGCTGGAGCTGCAGGTACTAGTTTGCCTGGTAATCCTCAGAGGTTACCAGATTGGGCATTAAGAGCCTTCCCGTGGCCACATTTATACTACTCGTGGTTCCTGCTAGCATAATTACTTAGTGTAGCTTGAAAGGTCTGATCACCTACTGCTAAAATGGCACTTTAATGGGGATTACAGGTTTCCAGCTCGAGTGTTCAGTGGCTTTAATTAAGCAGGAAAAGGCCAGATCAGTAGCAGAGTCAACATCTCTCTGTTGGATGGCATTCTGGTTTGATCCCGGGCTCTGCGTTGGTCCCACGAGAGTGATGGACTGGGACGGCCTTTTGGCTGGAAATGATTTTACATATTCTGCCACACACTGTTCCTCTAATACAGATGTCATTCTCTACCCCCTTATTGAAGTCCAGTTTCAGAATTTCTGATGAAAGCTGGGCAGGAATCTCTTCCTTTCTTTTTTCTCTTTTTCCACTCTCCATTCTGAGGGTACATCTATTTTTTTTCCTTGTACGTGTCAGACTAAATTTTTTTTCTCATTCTCGTTGCTACAGAACAACTCTTGGGAAGATATTTGTTTATGTTCCACTAAGGCCATTAGATTTTTGAAGTTCAGCAAATGTTTACTGATTCCTGAGATATCTCTGTATCTCACAAACCAATGGGAGTATATCTGTTGATGGTAGAGGGAGGTAAAACAGTGTTTTTCAAATAATTATGAGCTCCATCTTTCTGTCTTAAGTATTTTAATCTATCTATCTTGAATATCTTCACTGGGACATTGAATACTCCTCTCTCCCTTTTATACATTTGTTTATTCACTTGAAATTTAAAGTATTTCCTTACATCTCGTGGGTTCTTCAGTCTTTGGGCAGATAGTTTAAACTTCTGCAGTTTCTTATTAACTGATCTGGATTGCATTGGGGCATCAGTCAGCCTGAGCCAGAAATTCTAATTAGCACTTTACATCTTCAAAGCATTGTGCAAACATGAACTAATCATATATTAATCACGCTGAATTTTATGTTGGCTTATGTATTCTCTCTCATGTGCTGTGTGTTACAGCCATCATACTATGAGCCATGATATTGGAGAGATGAATCCAAAGCTCCTCAGTGTTGTGTTCTTTAGAAGAAAGGCAGTTGTCTCAAAATAGCTCCTACTGCTTTTCTTCCTTGTCTTTAACGTTTGGCACTATCAGTAGTCATTTGAAAAATGACTGTCCTTATGTCTATGGATTGTCCCATTATGATTGCTCTAATCTGTTCACTCTGATTTCTGCTTCTTCTGATTGTTGCTTCACTGAGCTGTTTTCTGTCATGTTGTAGGTCCTGGAGTTGCTGAGTAGAATGTAGCATTGGTTTAATTTAAAAAATACACCATGTAGTGTTTGTGCCCAAATTGATTCTTCTTCCCTAAGCCCATTTAATTCATATGGAATCTCTCTCTTGCTCCTT
Organism: Fringilla coelebs; assembly: GCF_963513975.1. Taxonomy (NCBI): domain Eukaryota; kingdom Metazoa; phylum Chordata; class Aves; order Passeriformes; family Fringillidae; genus Fringilla; species Fringilla coelebs. The sequence goes on along the minus strand of NC_140043.1, from coordinate 9,105,313 downwards.
GCTATTTGTTTCCAAATGAAATAGTAAGAATTTGTTAGGATACCAGTACTGGTGGGTTCAGAGAGAGCACTGGCACTGTGCTGGGCTGAGAGTTACAAATGCAACCCTGTTACTTGTGCAATGCTTCTGGTTCACATCTTGTCAGGCGGGACTTAACTACAGCATCTACCAAAAATAAAAATGCAGTAGATTTATTTTTAAAAGTCACTCCTCAAGTAAAATGAGTGAATTTAATTGTGAGGGAAATGAGCAAGAGGGCATCTAATCAGAGTGTCCTGGTGTCACAGTGTGGGTAAATATTGAGAGCCGGGTCCTGTAGCCTGTGAGTGCTGTCATTTCCCACCATCCCACCAACCATTTGCTTGTTACAAAAGCTGTGTCCAAATGATTCCCAGACTTCAGGAGAAATCCTTGTGGAGCTGTGCTGAACACCCCACAGGCTGGTAAAGAGCAGCAGAGCATCTGAGGTGCCAGAGTGTTTGGCAGGTGCTTTAGGATCCTGAAGGTTTTCAGGTGACTGAGCATTATAGAAACTTGTAATTCCTGCTGCCTGTGCTCAGAGGAATATTTCTGATCTGAACCCCTATTAACTCCAGCATGATGCAATTTGCTTAGACATTACCCTGCTAATTACATGTTAACTTTTCATACTTACCATGTACTATACCTCCCAGAGGAAAATACTGTATTCAGAACAAAAAAGATTTAGAGTTCATACACTTAAAAAAATGCATAAGACTTTGGCAGGAACAGAGTATTGAAGTAATCTATCTTCCTAATAACTGAAATAAGCAGCATTGTGTTGTTGCTGTAGGAATTTTTCAGTCATCCTTGGTTAGTTATTTGAAATATGGTAGGATGATGGTTCCCACTCATATATTTCATTTGTTTGTCATCCTTTTCAGAATGGAAATTTCTGAGAACAGATTGTGCTGAAAACTTCTGTGAACTTTGTGCAATTCTGTGAATTGCACAAAGTACAAAAATTTTTGTGTGGACTTAAGTTACAAATACTCTTCAGAGCAAAATATAACTTTTGTTGACACTTAATAGGTTAGTACTGCATTTCTGGATATTACATTAAATCAGGTCAATACAATAAATGAGGAAATACATCACACTGTGGGTTTATCATGTGTGTCATTGTCTTTAGAGGTCATCAGATAAGCAAATTAAGAAAGTGCCTTCTCATTTCTTATTTTCAATGAGCAATTACTAGTAATGTTGAAGTATATTATGCGTCATTACTTATTCGGTGTCCTTTATTAAAAAAGAAGTGTAGAGGTTTAATGAAAGGTCTTTAGATAACCAGAAAGTCGTAAAAATATAGGGAACTCACTTAAAGCAAATTTTTCATGAAAATTGAATATGATTGCTCCTTTTCTCTTAGCACTGTGCTCTCAAAACAGGGCTGTGGGGTGAAAGATGCATCACTGTTGTCCTCCAAGAATCAGGAAAATCAAGGTTCAGAACCACTTGGCAATCTGTGGTTCAAGTTAGGAAGTGAATCCAGTCCTTGCTTGCACTCTTGTCTTCTGACCACCTCAGTGCTTTCCAGACCTCCAGCACAGGAGCAGCAGAGAGAAGGGTGACGTGGATGTTACCAGCAACATTTGCAGTAACGTGAACTGGAATTATTTTATTAACTCTGGCTCAGCTCAGGAGAACCTTCCACCATCCCTGGTGGAGGAGCAGCAGCTGGGGAAGGGAGGCAGAGCTGGAGCAAAGGTGGCTGATGTGCAGAGCCGTGGCTCACTCTGCTTCGCTGATGGTAGCCATGGCAACCCCAGGACATTAACTAATGCCTGATTGCAAGCCATGAGCATCAAAGCAAGTAATTAGGGAGACAAATGGGAAGTCCTGATGGATTCTTCCATCGAGATCAAAGCTTTATATAAGTTTTACATTCATTTGGGAACAAGCACTGAGATTATTTGTGTGTTCTGTTAGGCTGAGAATGAAATTTGGGACCAAAGCTAGATTGTTCCATAATTTTTCAAGGAAGGGCCACTCAAGTGAGCCCAAAACCATTTAATAGCTATGATACTAAATCAGGAATTGGACTTGTTGAATCAGGCCATTGGAATATTCAGCACACACCTTGATATTTTCAGGAGAAAATTGTGCTGAACTGAGGTTTTCCATGTCATTACCAGGACCGTTAACTGTAACTAAAAAGTTTTAAGAATGCAATTTTTAATCCATGACATGTGCTTCTAAAGATTCATATGATTAGGGGATTGACTCTGAATATCTTCAGATCAAGAACAGAGGAGAGTTACTGTCTGAAATGTAATGACTTGTGCTGTATGAATGCTCTGAAGTGATGCTCTGTGCTCCCTTCTGCCTTTATGCTTTAACATGTCTTCTGTAATGAAAGACACTGGGCAGCAAAAACCCTGTGGGCAGCATCAGGTCCTCAAAGAACAGGGGAGAACATGAATTGAATGATGCAACAACAACTGATTGTAATGAAGATCTTTGCACAGACTTTTGGATGGGCAAGTTCTGTCAGTACTGGGCATTTAGGGTGAACTTTCAAACCCAGTATTTCCTATTTCCCCCAAGTGCACACATTTCAATAACCATAGGGTCTGTTTCTCTTTTGCCAACATTTGCTTTTCTGAAAGGTAACTTATCTAAATTAGGCAGGAGTTCTTCAAACCAATAAAACTTTCACAGCACTCCGTTGAGCACAGAGCATCATGTGGGATGCAGCAATAGTCCCAAGAGCATCAGTAACTTCATTTTGCTGGGATTTTAAGGCAGGCATTAATATTTGGGTTGGGCTTTCATTTTTAATTGATGAAGGAAAAGACTATCTGCCTTTCTTTGCTTCTTGATAACGCAAGCTTCTCTTTAGTAACTTCAAACACCCCAATTCCTCAGTTAAAGGCGAATTAAGTTTTCCTGTATTTAAAATTAGCTCTCTGAGGGTGGTATCAGCTCTCTTTCTTTTATGTTTTAAGTCCCAGTTCTTTAATCTGTTTCTAATACATTCTGTTCAGCAATTTTGCATTTCTGTTTTAGTGGAAGCAATGCTGATTAATTCCTTCTTATGACATCTGTGGCTGCATCCTAGATTAAACCTACTCTAATACAGAGCCTATCATTAAGTGTTAAATATTCTTGCAAGGCTACTTAAATTAGATTCAACATCAGTGGATCATTTAGTAGAGAGTCGTTAATTCTCCATCTTATGGCAAGGCCACATTCTGGTGATGCTTTTAATCAGAAGATTATTGAGGTATGATTTGAAAGGGATATGCTGCCCATATTTTGCCTTTGGGCAAATTATGAAAGGTCAAGTTGCCAAGGAAACAAAACTGAGATAACATCACTAATTCCTGACTCCAAGAGTTGTCTTTCCTGATCATATCATTTGCTCGCTGTACATGCTTAGAAAAGATACCAGCTGACAATATCTCTGCCATTTAGTTCAACAGAAAATGGCTTTATAATTCTTGCTCCTCTAGATAGTGTTCACAGTGATGACAAGGCTCACCAGAATACTTGGCCTCTGTGGAATCCACAGATTGGTTGGTTTGTTCACAGATAAGGTAAATTATTCCTGATTTATGGAAGGGAGAAGAAGGAAGGGAAGGGTTACAATTTACATATTCAAAGATAGCTGCAAAGTTAAGATGTTACCGGTTTTGACAGGCTAATTTACAGCTCTTTAGAGAATCCTGATGTTCATAAAGTGAAGAGCACTTGATAACACAACTTCATTAAGGCCCCTCAAGTTAAACACTCAGAATCGCTTCTTCTGGTCACTGGTCAGGCCCCTGGAAGAGCCAGGAAGATTTCTCCAATATTTGCTGCTATCCTGAGTGTCATGCTTCCTCTTTTTATGTCATTTTCTCTTCCCTTTTCTTATTCCAGGTGGGAAGCAACAGTGTAGGATTGGCTCTGGTGCAAGAGAGCCAGGAGGTTGTGATGAGCCCATTCCTGCCCCTTTCTCCTTTCCATCCACACCTCTGTGTGTGTGTGTTTCTGTTCAATTTCTTCTCCTTCCTTTGGAGAACTCATGAGAAAGGAATCATTAATTCCCTTCAGTATCAACATCTGAGATTATGGGAGATTCTGTCCTTAAATTTTCACTGGGAACTGTGCTGTGTCGTAGGGCACTGCATAATGAATACGACCCTGCCAATCAAGACACTCTGTTTTATATCACTTATTACTAAATTGAAAGTGGTGTTTTACTACAGCAATAAAGGGCTGGTACAGCATGAGGTACATTTTTATACAACTCTATGAACTTTGTCATTGAAAACATTATAGCCTTGAATTTGAGAGCACAGTGGAAGGCAGTATAATTTGATTACCTATATTAATCAAGTAGAGTACAACATATAAAACCAGTAATGCATAAGTCTGACTGGAGCCAGATAACCCTCTTGTGCATCTTAGAAAGATTTATTTTCTGGAATATAATTCATTTGACATGAAAGTATCATAATTGCAGTTGCTAGGAAGGATTTCTTTCTTTCCTTTTTTAGGGAAAAAAAAAACTATCATGCTTTCAAGAGCAGTTTGTTCTTCTAAAGCTCTGCTTACTGAAAATTGAAAACAAAGATTTGTTTTTGTAATTGTGGCAATTATTCATTAGCCAGCTGAGCTAACACAGTGGTTTGTTTTGAATACTGCTTCTGCTTCATGAACAAGTATTAGCTGTGAATTTAAAAGAATATTTTTTGCTGTACATTGATTACATTGATTATTAGCACTGTCATTCTCAGCCTGTGCTTCCAAAAGCTGCCCAGAAGCTCTTGAGCCTTCAGTTACCTGTGCAAGTACTTCGCATAAGCTCTGAAAAGAACTTCCCCTCCCTCACTCACTCCCTCCATGAAGAGGCTTTAAAGCATATTTAAAGACACCTGATTGCTCTGCAGCCTGTGAAAGCCCCTGTTGTTATTGGATATGCAGTAGGGACACATACTAATAATAGCATTATCCTGAGTTGCTGTTTATGCATTTTATGGCTGAGTGTGGCTGGTTGGTGTATCACAGCTGATACAGCAACATTCACAAGTGAAAAAAGAACAGCCCACTGTGCCACAGCTGCCCATGGAGCAGGAAAACTTGCCTGTGACTGCACACAAACTGAGAGGGGTTAAAATATCTTGGTCAAGGTATTTTCCAGTTCTTCAAATAGATTTCACATTTGCCTCTGTTCATCATAACTTACTGGAAAATAAAAGGTTTGTATAATTCATTGTGTTCTGACTCTGTGACAAATGCATAATAGCTTGTTCCAGCTAATTATTATTTCCTCTTAGTGCTAATGAAAGGTGATAGAGTCCATTCCCAGCAGTGTTGGTAGCCCCATCTCATTACTGGTCCACAGAGCACTAAGTTGTTTTTTTCCATTTTTACTCTTCAGTATGTTCTTTTTCTCTTCTTTCCTCTCCTGTTGAGGTTTTCTCTTTCTTTTATTCTCTAATTGCTCAAGTCTGGATTAGACATATAGGTGGTCATCAGTGCTGAGCTTTGATGTGGCATAATTCTGTAAGAGTGAATAACCAAGTTGTTATTTTCTTATCAAATTAGCTTGAAGTCTCTGCTATATTCCTTAAATTCCAGTGAAGATGCCCAAATGTATGTCCTAGGCAAAGCTTGTCCTTCACGTCCAAGACTTATCTACTTTAATATTTCTAAGATCTAAATGGAATGAAAGAAAAAGAGTAGACTCAATTTGCATTGTATTAATGCTTATGACAGCTGCTGGATATTGGGGGTGTGGGGGTGTGCCGAGGTGGTTTTTAGTTTTCTCATTTAAAATCTTTTTTATTTCTCTCTTGGTGAATTTCTTTGTTCCAGGGTAGTTCACCTGTGGTGAGTGTGGCAGCCATCCCTTAATGTTTATTTTGAAAGCAGTGATTGAAATCTGTAGGCACGTGCTCTGGGTTTCCTTGGAGGAACAGGCCTTCTGTAGATGGCTCAATTCTTGTGCTAAATATTTTACCAGATTTGAATTTTAATGTTCAATAATGCAAACAGTAATGGTGGCTATAGTAAGCTTAATATTTTTTACCCACAACAACATAAACCTTGCTATGAGTTAAATAGCAGTGGAATTAAATAACATTAATTATTACATTAATTATATATAAGTATAGTTAATCTTGTCCCTGACAGCAACAGGGACTTTTAGTGACTAAAGGCAAAACAAAGCAGCTGATTCACATAACCTTCATATATTCATTAAGTGAAGAATGAGCTGAAGTTCTTTTCACTGAATTAATGTATTTTGAGAACACAGTAGGTGCTTTAACATTGTTTTCCATGGCCAGAATCCCTCATTAAACAGTGCTCTAAAATATTCTATTTACCAGGATAGTGGTGGGGTGTTTCCAGGTGTGCAGCTGGTCAGCCCAGCTTCACCCACCTGAACTCAGCCTGGCATCAGCCACTCCTCCTGCCAGCTCCAGCCTAAGGCACAGAAGAGATTTGCCTTCATACCTGAGTCATGTCAGTTCTGGTTCTAAAATTGGTCCCCTCTTCTGAGTGCTCATGTTAGACATTTTTGGGCCCTCAGCTTGAATTTGAATGCAAAAAGCTGTGATATACCTGTGGGAGAACTTTAGGGTTCTCAGATGGGTTCATGCATAACCTGGTGTATTCTAAGTAAGGAGGAAAGGAAGTTGGCAGCATGAGAAAAAGTGTGTCTGTGTAAATATATACACCAAGACATTAAATGTATAAATGAAATAAGCATTCCTGTGAATGAGCTGTAAGAAACCACAGCAAGTTTCATAACCAGAAATCAATCACCCTGATTCCAGAGGGTGGCTGTCATTAAGCAGGACAGGGAGGTATTTGGAAATGCCTTTCCTCCTGAGTTCCATGCTGAAATCCTCTCTAACAGCTTCCTGCAGCTCATAATGGTTCTGCACGGAGGGAAGACAGCCATGCATGTTCCCTACTAAATAAATATGTAAATGGAGCTCCCAAACAGAGTCACATAGCATGGAGTCACATAGCTGAGAATAACTAAATGCTTTCCATTAGAGGAGAGTTCTTTAACAAATTCTGTTGTTTTGTACTGGCCCAGTAGTTTCTGGTGACTCCACAGTGACGTGGACATGGCAGAGCAATAGACTAGATTTGCAATCCAAATAGAAGAAAACTGATGTTTATAGTAAATGGGGAATTACTAGACAGATCATTATGGTTAAAGTGGCTTTTGTCTATATCCATATTAAGTCCTGAACTCCTTAATTTTAGAGAAAGCTTATAGCCCCCTCTCCAAACAGCAGCAGCCTCTCATTGTTATAAATAATGGCTTTAAGCCATTTTTCTTCTCTTGGACGTATCATCTAGGCATCCTTGCATTAAACAAAATTAAAGTTGCTCTGTGCAGTGAGCCACTGCAAATCCCATCTTGGTTTCTGCTCTTCCCAGGAGAGCATGAGGGACCAAAGCAGCTGGGGCAGGGGTCCAGGTGAGCCAGGAGGCTTGTGGTAAAGGGGAGGCAGCAAGGCAAGACATCTCTTACAAGCACACGGTGTTAGTCATAGCCTAAAACTAGAGAATTAGAAAGTAATGGGTGTTTCTTTGGTTCCTTAGTGAAAACCCATATACAGCTTCTGTAATGTTTCCAAGAGTGTCTGTCTAATGAAAAGGAAATGAGTGACAGGTGACACAATGCCCAAGCCAGGGAAGAGTGAAAGGAGCTTGTGAGCACTTCAGAAGAGAAGCAGGCTGCATCCCTTTTCTTGTCAGAGTTTCCTCTGTTTGGTAAATTGGTGAAATGCAGCATCAACCACTCAACTCTGTGTGCACTCTTCTTTCAATTACCCAAGTGTGGCTGTGGGTGCACCACCAGAGATGGTGTGGAAACAAGGAGAGACAGGAAAGAGGTGAAAAAGCTTCAGATTGTGATTTGTGTGATCCCTGCAAACGCTGGCCTAAGTGTGGTCCATAATTCACATTACCCTTTGGTGTAGTCGTAGACAGTACGAGTGGAAATTACCTCCTGCATTGTCCCATCACTCTCCTTCTTGGGAAATACGGGCTGAAATTAAGTATAAAATTGTATGTTGGGTTTCCCAAGCTTTCCCAAGGGTGCTGAGATTCTGCAACCATAGATAATGAGTCAATCACAGTCAGTAAATTGACTTCCAGGCAGCTGCATCAGCCTACCATTACATACTTAGAATTAAGTCCAAATAGTGAAAGAGAAAGTGAGGGAAACTATATATTGAAAGAAGTGTACTATAAGGGGATAGATAGGTACATTGATCGATCGATCGATTGATTGATCTACTTTTTACTGACCATTGAGTAGAATAGATTGATTCTGGAAAGAGCATCATGAATTCATCCAAAAATTATGGCAATGCACTCTACTGGTATATTTAGGCCTGAAGCAGGAGGTGTAATATGGTAAACCAGCCAGGAGGCCTCTCCTGAGTGTGGTACCAAACTCCTGTGTGTCGATGGCATTGGATGCTGACTTTTCTATTTTTAATGAATGTGCCTTTATGAAGCATTTAGGTAGCAACATCCATCTGTGTAGGCTCCAGTAAAAGTCTGCACTATGGAAAGATCTTTTTACCTTTCCTATTGGGGGGGAAGGGCAAGGATGTGGGAAATGAAGAGAAATCTGGTGGCTCTTACAGCTTTTTCGAGATGGGTTGGTCACTCTCTCCCTTGAACTAGGTAATTTTTAGACTTGGCTGGAAAGCAGGCAGCTGTAGATCTTATTTTGTAGATCTCAAGGAATAATTTGTGATCATCCCTTTTTCTCCAAAGTGCTTTCCTGTGTATAGGTATAATAATAAGGAAACCATTTTCAGCATAAAAGATGTGCTTGTCAAACCACAGCAATGATTTTCCAGTTCCTGGCTTTTTTAGTTGTGCAGCCTTCTAATATTTCTGCTTGAATTCTTTCACGACAGAAGCAAATGAAAATTACACCGTGGTTTTTAGGTCTCTGTTCCCTGATTTTTGCTTGTCATGTCATGAACTTCTTCGAAGCAGTGAAATGGCAGCCCATCTCCCTGAGAGCTCCAGACAGATTTCTAAAGTTGTCTTGTTAACAGCTTGTCAGAAACCTACATTTCAGTCTCGCTGAGTTTATATCATGCAAAAAAAAAAAAAAAAAAAAAAAAAAAGTTGCTGGAAATTATGATTTTTACAGGTTCTGACATTTTTCTAAAGAACTGAAATGCTCAAGGCTGCTGTCTCCCTTAACAGGCTGTGCTGTTTTGGGTAATATTCTGCGTTGCATCAACTGAACATCAGAGCAACATTCAGTTTCTTCCCTTTAACATGTTCTTTGAATTATTTAAGGTGTTTTGATGTTGGCTAGAATTCGTAACAAAGTCCTCCAGCTTTTATCCTAAAATATCAAAAAGGTTGAGATTTTTTCCTTCCCCCCCTCCCTTTTCTCCCTCTTCCCTAACCCTTCCTCCCTCCCTCCTCCCGCTTTTAATAGATCCTTGCATGGATCATCAGGGGACTTTCTTTTATGTTGTACAGCATGAAATGACTTAGTCAGGGTCTTCCTGATTAATTTATGAGTGCTATGAAAAAGGGAAGGGGGGAAAAACAGTCCTTGAGGGATTGACCCTAAGCTGCAGCAGATCAACTCAATTTTATGGAATGAAAAGAGACTTAAACAGTATTTTTAGCGTCAGTTTCTCAACCCACAGAGGTAGAGAAGCTCCCTGCATCCGGCAGGCTGGAGCAGGGCAGGAGGTGCCCATCTCTCCAGGTGGCTGATGGAGTGGAGCTCCAGTCTTTGGAGGCACCAAGCACGTTTAGAGTTAAAGCTGTGGCAGATTGGTGGATTAATGTGCTCTGCCTCCAAGGGACAAATGCTTTTTTTTTCCCTTTCCCCTTTTCCCTTCCCCTTGCTCCCTCCTTCCCCACTCCAGGCTTGCAGATGACAGCTGTTGGTCACTTAACAAAATGTCCTCTTGATTGCTGCTTCACAACAGGGGCCCCCTCAGACCAAACAGCACATAGCCCATACAATGCATCACTGCCCCTCAAAATTAGTTATAGTGCTCTGGGCTATTCTCAGCTGCCATAGCTAATACTCTCTTGCTGTTCTTCTCTCTCCCCCTCGCCCTCCCCCTCTGCAGACAAAGGCTCAGCCTATACATCTGTAGTGCTCATAACCTCCCCCTTCCCCCAGCCAAATGCTGAGGAGAGAAAGGGAAAAAAAAAAAAAATTGCTGCCCTGAGGCTCAATCTGTTTCTTACAGCTCTACCCCGGCACTTGGAAGCCTGAGCTGGTCTAGCCATGGGGAGGCCCTGACTCATTTCATCAAGCTGTCAGGGAGGCAGTGGAGCTAAGAGGACTCTGCTGCCTGGGGCAAGTTCAAGTCAACATTCGATTTCCGTCCTCCCCCCGGCCCCCGCCTTTCGCTTGGACACTTTCTGTGCTCTGGATCTAAACTTCTCCCCGAGCTGCAGCAGCTCACAGCTTCTTGCCAGGAGGAAGGACTTGTGGGACCTTATAAAGGACACAGTGGCAAAATTGCTGCAATAAATCAGTGGCCCTCTGACACTTGGCGGTAGCTTAATGTTTTGGCACTTTCTTTCCTGTGTATGCCTCAAGTCCCATTAGCAAGCTTTTCTGTCAGTCTGGCTCATGATAAAACTCTCTCTTCCTATCATCTTAAGCAAGCCCCTGCAGACATGAATCTGATGCCAGACTTAATAGGAAACAACACCCTCCCCTGCACACCCAAGCGCGCATCCGTGCGCGCCGCCGCTGCTCCGGGGAAGTCAGCTCAGAGGGCACCGAGAAGGGAGGGCTCCAAAAACAGGCTTGATTTTACTCCAGCCTTTAAAAGAAACCTTCACAACCTGGGATTTAAGCTTAGTACTTCCCCAAGTCTCGCTATTAAAAGAAAATTCAGTAACTGAATATGGTTGGAAATAATAAGATAGCGGTGACATGGCTGTGGGTGTGCAGGCTGCATAGGAGTCTGCCCTGTTCAGATATTCTGTGCAACTTTCCACGTACATACTCTACCCTGCCAGCTTTCATTGTGATGTTATAGGCAGTATATTTAATATTTTTGCCTCCTCTCCTCTCTTGCCCTTCCCCAGACAGCTCTAGTTGCCGGTAGACTGCTTAGATTGCAGGTCCCTCCGGGCTGGGATCTGTTTCTTCACATGGCTAGCTTAGATGTCTATCACCCTCTGCTTGATCATAATATAAATAATATCTATAGGTATGTGTGTTTATGTGGAGAGGAATAAAACAAGCCTGTCTGGGCAGTAACTCCTGTGCTGTGCAGTGTCTGGCACAACAGGTCCCACAGTCTTGGGACTGTGTAGGCACAAACTAAATCAAAAACCACTGGGTTTGGGTGAAGTAGGAGATAACCATGTTTGTGTGGATAAGCTGAGGTGACTTCTCAAAAGCTTGGAGGAAGTGGCTCCATTTGAAATAACTGTATTTCTCTGCACCCATCATGACATAGCATCCAGGTATTGCCAGTCTTGTTGCAGTGTTAGGAGACTTGGTTGGTTTTGTTTCCATTTCTTGAAGCTCTTATTCCTGCTATGAGACACTTCACATGACTATGTGATGTCAGTTAATCAATGCAGAGTTTTTATTATGTGAGGAAAAGCTGGATGATGTAGTAGTTAAAACACTGGGGGTAAGAAAAGAGTCGAAGGACATTCTCCTGATTCCTAAACCCACCAGAAAACAGTGAGAATCACAGTACAGTTTTAATACAGCTTGCAAGGAGCTCAATGCCAGTCTAATGGTAAGAGAAGGTCCTTTGCCAAATATGCTGTTGCCTGTTGTACAGTAGCTGTAAGTCCATCTTTGTCCCCTCTTGAGGTGGTTTGTAGGAGGTCATGGAACACATCACAGCTCCTTGCCTGGTTGGAAAGCCATGAGGGAGAGGAGCCTTGAAAAGAGAGATTCACCCTAGGGATCAAAAAATGAGAAACTACAGGGCCCAGTCAACACACATGGGTGCTCCATCTGTGATTCCTGAGTTTGGTGTTGTCCTGCTGAGCCTCACCTCATGGGAGCCTTCCTTCTGACTGGAATCTGGCACTGCAAGAAATTGTTTCCAAAAAGCCGTGCAATTAGGGGTCGCCTTTGCAAACATTCTTGGTGGAATTGAGGTGCAATTGGCACAACCCAGTGAATAATCCCCTTAGGAGCCTTTATGAACCCCTTACAATGGCTGTTTACAGTCCTGCTTATAGACCAGGAGTGTTAACAGGACTTTAGAAAAATCCAGGTAATTGAGGCTTTTGTCTTTCAATGAGCCCCCGTTGCTTTCAACAGTTGCCATTCTCCACATTTTCTTTAACTTTTTTTTTGTTTTGACAAGGGCTTTTGTCCCTCAACAACAGCAGCGTGGGAGGTGAGCCTGGCCGGGTGGTGGCCTCAGCCTTCGCAGCATGGCCTCCTCCTCCTCCTCCTCACTGGGGATAAGTTGGCTTTTAATGCACAGAAACCCCTCTGTGGCCAAAGCAGAGTTTCTCCCATGACTGCATTATTCATCCCAGCATCCCAGGGATGGAAGGTCCCTGCCTCAGCCTCTGTGCTGAGCCGGGGCTCTGCAGGCAGGGCTGAGGAGGAGGAGGCTGGGGGAGAGCGGGCGTGTGAGGCTGAAGGAGTTCCCACAAAAACTGAACCAGCCCTTCCAAACTGGGGCTTTTCAACATGCACAGGGGACAGGGGTCAGCAGTGCTTCTGCTTTTCACTGCTCTGTCTGGACCCGTCTGGTTTTGCTGGCCTTGGTTTTTCTGCGCTGTTGCTCGTTCAGCAGCCCCTGGGTTCCTGTTTCTTGGTGCAAGGGTGGGAGCCTGTTCCTTTTACATGAAACTAAGAAAACCTGTGGGAATTCTGAAGCTTGGGGGCTTTTCCACCAAAGCTGGTTATGTTTTCTTCAGGGGTCAGTGGGAGGTTAGCATAGGTTGGTAGCCATGAGTCTCGAGTTTTTATTTTCTTGTACATTAAGCAGAAATCCAAATTTTATAAATATCAATGTGTTGATTCTTCCCCACGATCTCTGATCCTGTAGGCCAGTTTTGAACATTCTCACGTGGATTAAGATAAGTGTTTTGGGGGTTTAAAGCCAGGTAGGAGCCAATAGAAGGGACAGAGTGTGCGTGAGTGATCCTACAGAGGGGGCAGAGGATTTGCTTGCACAAGGCAAACAAGAAATTGGGCAACTCACTGCCACAAATGCAGTTTTCAAACCACTCATCTTGCAGTCACAGCTTCACAGGAGGCTCTGTGTCCACACGGAGCCACATTCACATCCACAGCCCTGCTGCCTTCTGCAGTTTCCAGACTGATGCAATCATGATTAAAGTAAGGAAGATGTAAGCTAAAATGAAACAAAATTCTTTGCTGTCTTTTCCATTTTAAAAGCAATTAATTATGAAGTCTTTACAGATCCTGAATGGGGAAAAATGTATCCTCAGAGAGCAGATGTTTGCTTCATTCATATGTCTGTTTATAAAATCTAGCATGTGGATTTGATGGTTCACTGGCTTTTTGCAACTTTCACTTATCTAGATGAGACAAAGTTGCATATTGGTACAAAGCAAAATTAGGCGCCTAAATAAAGCAGTTCTGCACCTTTTAGTAATGTAAACCATCTGTAAGGCTTTTATACTCATTATAGGTATAGAAATTTTGGAGGTAAAATCTGTTTTCAACAAGAAAAACCCTCTTGTCTTTTTTTGTAGTGTCATAATGCAGTAAGAATTAGGTTTTGTTACAAAACCAGAGAAGACTAAAATACTACCTTGTATTTGAATAATAATGGTTACTAAAGTTCAAAAAAATTGTTTACATCTTGAATATTTTTCTAAATTTGGTAATGCTTACAGTACTGAGGTTTTATTGAGCCAGGACTCATAGGCAAAAGTATCTGAGATTTAGTGATAATTTTGAATGCTTTCTAGTCAATGGATCTCAAAGTTTAATTTATTTGGTTATTTTATTGCTGCAGTGTATAATTTTTAAGCCCCTGTTGGAATTGAAATTTGTGTTGATATTGCCCAAGAAGAAACCCATGGCTGAGTGTCCTTACTTATTTTTATGCCATTCTTGCAATAGGTGTAATTCTGCTGTAACATGCTTTAGTCTGAACGATGAATCACAGAGTCAAAATATTCTCCCTCTAAAATATGAGCGTTCATGTGAAGATTAAAATATTCTCCCTCTAAAATATGAGCGTTCATGTGAAGATTAAAATATTCTCCCTCTAAAATATGAGTGTTCATGTGAATGAGCACCAAGATTAAAATGGTAACTTAGGATACTTCAGTGTAGACAGGCTTTAAAGGGTAAAATAACAAGGTCCTTGTGACCCACTCCATTATGCCAATAATTTGGGGGAATGCACAGTCCCTGTAGCATTAGGGCTTGATTTGAGCTCCCCCTGGGTGAGGTGAAAGGCTCCCTCCCCTCAGCCAGTGTTTCTCAGGAGCATGTAAATAATAAGAAGTGGATTGCTGTGGCTGCATCTCCCCCCAGCCCAGCTCAGCTGTGATGAATGTGTTGCTCTGTCAGCGTGAGTTATCGCTGTCCTGGGCAGGCACAGATGCAGCAGGTACTGGGGCAGCCTTTGCCCAGCAAACCTGTCTCATCATGTCTCAATGTGATGGACAATTAGTCCCATTCCAAGCCCAGAGCAGGCACTTCTAATTGTTTGTGGTTTGGGGAAGTCAGCAGATGGCTGCTCATGGTGATTTATCAGGATTGATTTTGCTTTTGGTTTGTGAAAAAAAAACCAGAAACTGTGTTTTATATAATAATTTTCATAAAGGTCAGTGACGGAATAAAAGTCACAAAAAAGGCACAAATGGCTTATGGCAAGGTATTTACTAAAGACATGGCTGCCTGATGTTCTTGCCTACTACAAAGCAGTTGGCTGGGACTTTGTGCAGTTTGATGGTAGTAGCTCTGGTTTTCCCTGTAGAACTTGCCCACTCAGCTCCTGGCCCCTGCAAGGCAGTGTCCTATGACTTCTTCCATTTTTCTTCAGGTTCTTTCTTTTCCAGAATGGTTACACATACAATTAGATCTGTGCACATCCTGCTAAACAGTCAGATTTCTCTGTGAAAAACATGGATCATGTGGGGCAGTGTAAAAGGGTTTCCTGTTGAAAGAAAAAGAGTTCTGCTTAGTCAAGACTATAGAAAAACAGAATCCTTAAACCAAGCTGCATTTTCACTGCAGTAAAATGGGAATAAGGTGTCAGTTGGGAAGCTGAACACTCTTCACTGAAGAATCACTGTGGGAGATTCCTCCCAATATATTGGGCATGTTTGTGTGCTTGGTGTGTTCCAGAGAATTTAAAAAGAAAAGGTTCAAATAGAAGAAGAAGAGATCAAATATTCTCTCATAAATCAGCAGAAAATTAAGAATGTAACAGCTGAAATTTCTGCTGTGTGACTTGAGGATAAAAGAATGTGACAGGAAAGATCCCTCTTCCCCACTCCAGGAGGAAATCTGGACAAAACGACCCAACAGTTCTATTCCTCCTTTTACATTCATGACACCAAATCATGTGTGTTCTCATGGACCATTTCCACGTTTGGAGGTTGTCACTGCTGGCTTGCAGAGTCCCCTCTTGATGACCCAGTGAATTCTGTAGGGTGATGCCAGTTACAGAAACCCACCAGGCCATCCCCATCAGCAGTTGGCTGAAGGAGAAAATTCATATTGGCCACCAAGGCTACAGAACACACTGACCACTTCTGTCAGCATAACAAGCACCAAGGGATTTACTGCTGCTCCCAACTGTAAATCTTTCTGAACTCCAGCCAGCAAGATGTGCCTGTCCTGAAATGTTCAGTGCTCAAGTTATCTTTCCATCATTTGTGCTGTGAAAATACAGCATTTCATTTTCAGAGCCTGAAAGAGATTGCACTCCAAAACTCTTTAAGTAAACACTTCCTCCTGGGATCGTGATCTCATTCAAACTAAAAAATGTACCAGAATTTATGATGTATTTTAATTACTATTCTTGGTACCACTCATTAAATTAGAAATTGATTGCCAGTTTCACAGTTTCCTTGTTAGATGACAAAGTGCTTATCAAGGTGAAGCAATGCAAAACTGTTACTATATATTCCATGATTTGGGATGATAAAAAGGCATGCTTTTTGTTGTGGTACTCGTGTTACAGTGGTTGTTATAATGGATCACTGATTGTCTTTTTTGTTTCAAGTTTGCTTTCCCCCATCCAAGAAAGAGTACACGATAAATTTGTATAAGAGAGGATCTGGCTTTGTCTGGTTTATGCTAGCAATGTAAAAGGCATTACTGCAGCCATCAGAAGTGTGTTTCATTGAACTGTGAACATCATAAACAGCTATCCTAAAGATTTAAGAGGATGATGCAAAAGATCCCTATACATAAAGGTGTTTCTCAAAATCTTTTTTTCTCTCTCTCTAATCCACAGTGTGACAGCGAGAGCGATATTGACGATAAGGTAAGACTGAATTTTCATATTTCATATGCTTGGAAATTCCCTGATACTCAAAATAAGAACGAATTTGAAAATAACATTTTCCTCCAGTCTTCATGTCAAATTTAAAAATATCTACAATTGAATGAAAAATCATCAGATCAGCAACTCTGTGATCTTCGCTAGCTTCTATTTAGAGGAAAGAGAGTCCTGTTAACATAATAGTCTTTATTGATTATTATGTGAGCATTTTGTGAGACCTGAGTTACAGCATTAGTGCTGTTTCAGAGGAAGTTTCCACTGATAACTTGTCAGGAGCCAATATTTTATATATAGTAACCTTTGAAGATGTCAGCTTTGTAATCAGGTAGAAGATGGGACCTGCCCTCCCAAGGCAGTGTGGTAACTGTCAAGGAGTGTTTTGTCATGTTGCATGCATATTTATCACAGAGCAATGATTTTTCTGACCTTCTTTTGAATACTGAGGTTGGTCATTGAAAGGTTGTAGTTTGTGCATGGGGATTTCTTGTTCACCTCTGCAAGGAAAACAGACAAGTCCCACTGTGTAGTGCCAGTGGCACCATGCTTTTGAACATCAAATATATAAAAGACTTGGGTATTCCGTGCCAGCTTCTGGCAGATCAAACCTGTCAGTCTCAGGTCAGCTCTTCATCAAATCTTTCTTACATTTTGGCTGTCCAGTCTCTTGCATTCATTGATGAGAAGCTGTGGCACAGAGTTTTCTCCTGGATCAGCATTACACAAGTAAAGGCTGACTTCAGGTAGCCCTGTGTCCTCAGCAGCACACCCGGCTGCAGCCGAGGTTACCATGAGTTCAAGAGACTACTCTGAAAGCTTTTTGTTAGTACTGTTGGAGCTTTAGAAACACTAGGGTTCCTTCAACTTCTTCTTTTAAAAATAACATGAGATACTAAATATTCTTGGAGTATGGCAAGCTGTGTTTTAAGACGACAGCTTGATTGAAGAGAAACATTTAAATCGTGTGTTGAATGAAAGATACTGTACATATTTTATTTTATATTATTTTAAATTTATTTGAGTATATATGTATAAAGTCTCTTACTGAAACCACCCCTCTCCCCAAGTTCTTTTTCTTACAAGGTTACACAGCAGCAGAGCTGACAGCAGGGGTGGTGAGGGTGAAATATTGTTCCCTAAAAGCTTAGATACCATGGGGTTAAAACGTTTCTCAGACTGCCCAATCAAAGGAAGTAAAAGCAATCACTTAGAAAACTGTTTAAAGATCTGCCAGTCAAACCTCAGATGAAGTTGTAAGTGACATGTAGTTTTATTATACAGCTATGCTATTAATGATTATCTAAATTACACTGGTAGACCCAGCTAGCGGCATTACATCTGAGACTGACGTTTGTTAGATTAGGTTTGACTTCACCTTGTAGAGAAGAAATTGAAATCTGAACAACATTGATTAGCTTTCAGAATGTGGGATCTGAGGTTACCTTCAGAGGAAGCTGCATTGTGTTTGGCTGGTAACTTGCTGTCCTTTACAGCAAATGAAAGGCTATTATAGTGTTCCTTGCCATTAATATGACATTTCTTTACATTTCTGTAACTGTAATTTGACTTTCTAGGCTCACCTATTTCCCAGCTACCTTCTCCTTAAGATGACTCTGCCTTAATAATAACAATTCTTTTCTTCATAAGGAGAGCAGCACAAGATCATCATCTTTCTATCTCTTGCCTGATCTGCAGAGATGTGAAACATGACACAGTCCTGTTAAATAGGTCTCTGGAATCAAGTGGGGTTGTTTTTCTTGTCAGCAAAGATGTGGGCACATGCACATAAACTCACCAGGGTTGAAGTGAAGATGCTTCAAACCTTTCATGGGGATAATGTATTTGCAACATTGCCTTGCAGTTGGGGAGCACAGGGGCAGCCTGGCTCGCTCTGTTGATACCTGACATTCTGCACTCCCCTGGAAACTCACTCAGTGTTTGGCTAAAACTTAACCTGACTGATGCAACCAAGAGCTGTAAAAATTTTGGTGCAACTGTCCTGAGGGACCACACTCATTTTCCTGCTCCCTGTGATGGCAAAATGTGTCTCCTGCTAATGCTCCAGGCTGTTGCAGCCAGGTGGAGGATTCAGCACAGTGCCTAGCCCAGCACCAGCCTTCCCAAATTACGTGATGGATTGGCTTCTTTCCCCACTGCTGCAGAGCAATGCTGCCTGGTCAGCAAGAACCAGCTTTTTCAAGGTACACCTACACATGCTGGCACTAAGGAAGGGCAGGGCAGGAATTACTAATGTACTTTTGATTTGCATAACATTTTTTGTTAGTCATAAACAGCGGGTCAGTGTTGCCTGCATAAAACTCACGAGGAAGGCAGACAAAAAAAGTTTGTGTTCAAGTACAAACTGAGTCAGCGACTGAGCTAGAAGCAAAACTGAAATTTTCCACCTCCTACTTCTCTCTCTGTACCATGCTAGCAATTATCCACTATTTATTTTGTTCATGGGTGTATGGGCTATTGAGCTCCTAATGTTTTCAAACATAGATGTTAGGGTAAAATTAAGGTTTTACCTTCACTGCATTGTAAAATATAAACACACTCCTGATGGTTTGGTTTTTTTCCTTGCGCAGGGCTCCAGGGGAGAAAAGCAATTGAGCATAGTCAGTCACATGTACAGTGTATCAGAAAGAGGAGCCATTACTTTAGTGCAAGGTACAGTTTCACAGCAGATTGTGAGTGTTTCCAAACATTGCGCTGCTGTTTTTAATAATTGGAGAAGAGGAGCTCAAGGCAGGGGACTTGTCAATCCCATCTACTTTCTGAGAACTGTCTCTGGCCAAGTATAGCCTTTCACTTCTGCATCACTGCTGAAATCTCAGAGGAAGTAAGTGGGATGATACTTTCTCACACCTATCATTCTGTCACCATGTGCTTCTCACAGAACTGTTTGAGATACCCAAACTAATAAAGTGAGCTGTCCAGCCATTTAACCAAGCGAGAAACTTAGCAAATCATGCGCTCCCCGAGATGGAAATGCAAATCCTGTTTCTGTACTCTGTGCTCAGTGAAGGACATTGGTCCGGGCTCTGCAGCTGTGGGGAGGGTTGCAGTGCTGCTTGCTGAAGCTGTGGAAATGATACTGTGCTTTTTGAGAGGGAGGAGGGAGAGAAAGGGAGTCAGTCTGATGCTTGTATTACACTGTCTCTTCTCCGTGCACTAGCTGAGATGTGAAGCTCACGGTCCATAAACATTGTTACTGAAAATATATACTTCCTTTAATAGCAACAACAGCATTAACAGATAGCAATTACCCTTCATTTTCAGGAACTATAAAGTCTCCATTAATTCAAGATTTATGTAGTTATAGCATTTAGCACAGGAATAACACCACAGAGAATTGGTTTATACACATGTAATGAGAGAGCTTATGGCATACTTTAGTGAACATTAACATAATAGAGTAATATAAACCATCAACAGTTCCACTTATTGTCTCTTACCTGCTTTAGCATCACTGTGAAAAGTGGCTAGCAGCTTGGTAATGTGCTCTGTTAAATGGTGTTCTGCAGAAAGCCAAAAGTCAACTTGTGTAAAACAAGGGAATGAGTAATCTCTGCTCGTTACTCCAAAATGTTGCTCTCATTTTTTTAATAACAGTGTTCAAGATTGCATTTAAAAGGCGCCTGTTTCTTTCTTTAAAAGTGTTCATGTTCTTTCAGTCTTGGACTTCTGTCTGCTCTGTGTGAAATTGTGGGTTGTCAGCTTAATTACATGGCCCCGCCATGTAAGTGAGCTCTCCAAATCAGGGGTTAGATATCAAGCATTCTTCATTTAATGTGGTGCTAAGTAAGATGTGCAAAAAATGGAACTGTATTTGTAAGTTCAGTCAGTATTTACTGTATATTCATTCTGTAGTTTGTGTTGAAGCTATAGCAAGCAACTTCTGAGACAGGCAAAGTTAAATCCAAGGTGGAGCCAAAAACTTTTGAAGTCATTTTTTTTCTCACAACTTTCTGCAGCAGCCCAGTGAGTTCCTTAGGCTGTGCTTGTGGCAAAGTGAATCAGCCTTGCCATGCTGTAGTTTGCTAATCCCAGCGTCCCAGGAGGTGCCTGGAAGTTGGCAGCCCCAGGAGAGCAGGTGCAGTTTAGCCTGGGATAGATGGGAGGGGAGCAGCGCGGTGGGGCTGTGATCCCTCCACCTGGGGCTGGGTTCCCACCCTGCTGTGTGCTGTGGAAACACAGAACAGCTCATGGCTTAAGGATTAGATGAGGGAAAAGGGACCCAGGTGAGTGGGGGGACACTGTCAACAGCAGCACTGTTTGGTATGCCAGCAGCCTCGTTGTTGTCCAGCTTTGATTTTGTAGGCATTAATCCAAAGGGGGTATGTGTAGGTATTAATGTTTTAGGAGGCATTTGAGAGGGAAAGTCAGGTAGCTTTCTGGCCATGAATGGGAAGTTATTCTCTGTAGCAAAAGGCACAGTGGTGAGTAGTGAGGAGGTGCTCATTTGAAAGTTTGCCAAGGGGGTGATGGAATCAGACCAGTGAGAGATGGAAGTTTGCAGCAATGCTGAATGTCAGCGTTGGGAAGAAGAAGTAAGCTGTGAAAGAGTCAAAACACAAAGAGTGCTAGTTTGCCATTCAGGAAGTGAGAAGCTGTGTAGGAAGCAAAGCCACAGATTAGGAAAATGGTCTTGCAGCAACTTTTCTTTGGCACAAGGACACAGTTACGTCTGCTGTCACCAAAGGAAAGACAAAATGGTAAAGGAAGGGTGGTGTAGCTTGACCAAGAATGAAGCTGTGTAGATAAACAGAGGATGCCCATTATGTTACAGAGAACAAGGATACACAGGAGTTGAAACATAGGTTGAATATTTTGATGTCAGGAGTATTGTGAGTCAAAGAGAGTGCTGAGAACTGTGGGCTTGAGTGAGAGATGGAGGTGATAAGAGTAGAAGCAATGAGAAGAATAAACTGTATGGAAGATCTGGGGGGTGAAATTATCAGTTGTTTCAGCTGTGTTGACCTTGAAAGGATATCCACAAGCCCACAGGAAAAATCATAGTTCAGGCAGCAGGAGAAGGGGATGCAATAATGAAGAGAGGCCCAAGAGTTGCTCTAGCAGGAATGGTCACTCTGTTTGTGTATGAGATTACCCAGCAATAAGAAAAGCCCCCTTCAGCCATTGCTGAAGGCTTCTCTTCCTCTGCTCATTGCATTTTATCTGGCCATGGAAAAGGTGGGTTCCATCTGATGTGGTTTTGGGAGGCTGGAGGTTTACTTCCCACTTTAGGTAATCTGTTATTTGCTGGTTTTGAAGCCTACCCAGACCCAGATCCCCAGACTGGTTTTGTCCATCATTTGATTGTCCTTTTCTCTGAGAAATTCAACTTGGTACTTTCCCAGAAATTGAGATTCATACCGGTTGCAGCAGAAGGGAAAGATCAAACATGGAATTGAACTGAGGGCTTTCACATGGCAGTATTTGCACTTCTGTTAGCATTGCACTTCAGCCTGTGACAGTTCTCAGCTGTGGCTAATAGTGAGACATCTCCATTTGCCAGTTACTTCCCAGCTGGGTTCTCAGGCAGAGCTGAAGTGGTTTTTACCATAGGATGCTCTGGCTTATGGACAGCAGTGCTGAGTGTCCTTGTGGAAGTGGGTGGCTGGGCTCTGGCATCCTGCAGGAGTGTTGCATACATGCATGTGCATGCACATACATGCACAGAATCAGTGCTTCTGCTGAGGTTCGTTTCTTACAGACAGAAAACCCAGTGATACAAAGTGAAAAATAGTGAGAAAACTCTCTCCCATACAGTAATAACTGGGTAAAGACTGTTAGTTCTCCTAATGGAAGAAAGCCTCTGTTTTACAGACAATCTGTGTGTTGTTATTAAAAACAGATCTGCTTTTTAAACAATATCAAAATATTGAATTTAAAATAACCTTGTAGCCCTTGAAAGATTTGGGTGCTATAAACAGGCAAATGTAATCTTGTTGCCAGTACAGGAAGACAAAAATTCACCACTCAGTGAATTTGTTTTATTTCAACATTCTCCATGAATAGATTTACTAGAAAAATAGCATCCTCTAAGCCCACTGCATACCCAGTTCACTCAGTTGCTCTTTGGGAAATGCCAGATGGGGGAGAGGCTTGGCATGCCCTGGGCTTCCATCCTTCCACCCACCATGTGCAGGGAGCAGACACAAAGGTTCCCACTGAGACTTGGGGCAGCTGAGTTAAGCCCTGCAAGTCCTTCCAGAGGGAGAGGAGCTTTCCAAGTTGTGCTTCTCAACTACAGCTCTGGTAAATATTATTAGTAATAATAGCCCTTCTTGACCTTTATATTTAAATAAAGCAAGAATGCAGTTAAAAAATGAAACAGAGTCAAAGCTTCATCGCCAATGTGCTCCCCTCCTACTGATATTTTGTGTTTTTTTCTTATCCAGACAAAAACTCAATTTTTAAGTACATTAGTCTGTATATAACAAGCTGAGTCATCACAGTCTGTGGTGCCCATACACATTCTTGAAAATGTAGAAAAGAGTTTTCAGAGCAAACAATGAGAAGAGCCTTCTAGTTTGCTGAAAAAGAATCCATCATCAATTCACCTAAAAGGCTTGATAAGATCTTATGTAGAGCTCTTGGGCACAGCAGGATAATACCAGTTCTGTTGCTGGCAGTCAGCATGCCCCTGGCTCCCTGCTTTCTCCATTGTTTAACATCTCCCTGTTCCAGTTCCCCATCCAGGAGCATTTTCTTATCTTAACAGGGACCTTGTGGAGAAACTTTTCAGATGTGAGGCAACAGAGAAGAGAGCAGTTGTGTACAGCTGTCTGCCCACATCAAGAAAAACCATTCTAACATTGTAAGGTAGTCTGAGTCCAGAGGGCTGCCTGTGCAATAGCAGGAACTCCTTGGAAGGTGATAGAACATAACAGAGTGGGCTGGTGATAGGAATTGGCAACTGAGTTGGGCAATCCAATTAATTAAATCGAATGATATAATTAACCGTAAAGATGCCAAGGAGATGAGGATTCTGGAGGATGCATGCTCCAATAGCCACAATTGCAGGCCCTCCTTTGGCTTGCAGAGTTTCTCATTCCTGTATTCCAAAGTCATTTGCCAGGTTAGGTAACACAGAAGGGCACAGTGTGCAGCATCGTGTCCCCCGGGCAGGAATAAAGGATACGGCTCAAGCGGGCTCTGTTCCTGCCCTGGCTGCACCTGGAGTGGGAAAAGGAACCTTCCTCTGCCCTGCCCAGCCTTGATCCTCAAAGCACATTATCTGCAAACCTGGTACTTTCCTCTCATCACGAAATTCAAGTTAGGATGTCACTTCTGATTCCATATTAGTCATTATTAGTTTCTCTGTGTGTACTGCAAAGATTGTGTAATTCCAGATAATACTTCATACTTTTTAATGTTTTCTGGTGGTCTTTAGCTGTGAGTTCTACCCAGCTGCATTTTTCTTGAGAAGGAAAATATTCTCCAAATGACTCACATTTGGTTTTGTACAGCTCTTGGTCTTCCAAAGTTTCTGCATTTTCATGAGTTTGCTCTAGTTTTGTTTGATACCCGTATGACTGTCTGAGGAATGTACATTCAGGCAAAGTTGTGCATAAGTGCAAAACAGAGCAGTGGCTTGAATGAAGCTTTTATGAGTTCTTGTCTGCTTAAGGTGAACTCTTCAGGTTGTGCTCTGGGGCACGTGGTGCAGCACAGCTCCCATCAGCTCTGTGTCTGGAGTGTCAGAAGCATCAGCAGGTCTTGATTACACCCACTGATGCCCAGTCTTCCACTCTTGGATGGTCAGATTGAAATATCCCACATTGCAGGCTCAGTTTCCAAGGTTTCCAAGCCTTTCCTTGGCCTTTGCCACACCTGTGTCAAAATTAGTTGGAGATCTTTGCCTAAATCTTTGGCAGCAGCTGACTTAATTTGTGGTTTACTACTCCTGACAGTTTATTGGGGAAGCAAAGCGTGCCTTCATCTCCAATAATAAACAGCCCACCCGCCGACACTTTGACAGACTTAATGGTTTTTTTATACAAAAATGGACAGACTTAATGTTTCAACTGTAGCGATCATCTGTCCTGATCTCCTTAATGAAATTAGATTAAGTGCACCTGGGAAAATGCTGAGACGGCACATTGCCTTCATCACCTTCCTTAATTTAAAACCAATTTGCGGGGAAAATATCCTCTGAAGCTGAGGGAGACAGAGAGAAGGGGGAGGGAAGGGGATTTTAAAATCTATCTGGATAGCTACTGGCAGTTTTAATTCCTTTCCCTGCTGGCAATGTGAAATATTAACAGCCATAAGAACTGAGAGTTTAAAGACTTACTAACCTTTTTTGCCTTTCTTAGGGGAAACAGAAACAAAAAAATATCTTTACCATCAAGATCACATATAGGAACAAAGTCCAGGATATGCTGGGGATCAGAGTTGGGGCTGGGCAGGGAATAGAGAAATGGCTGAAATACCAAAGTGTCTTCCTCCAAGAGCTAGACCATGTTTTCCTAAAATATATTGTACCTCTAGGTGTTGGTGGTGCTCACTGTCTGCTTTTACCTTGATAATGATTTAGTTGTGCTGAAAAATAGTAATTTGCCCACATAGCTGTGAAATCAGCTGCAATATGTGCAATATAATGTGACCTGAAAACAACTGAGAATGTTCCTTTGGCTCATTCTGAGGAGAGCAAGAAACATGTCTTTTTAATTAAAAAGAAAACGTTGCAAAGAATAACAATAACTTTTCTTTTTCTCCATGAAGGATGATTCCTGTTCTCTCACTGACTGCACTGGTTGGAAACATGCTAGCAGTTAGCTCAAGGTCCTCCAGTGCTGAGGTGGAGAGAGCACAGCAGTCTGTGATAGGCTGGAAAGTCTCTTCAAAGCAGAATTTTAAATGCTTACAGCCTTTGTTATTTGGGCTGTTACAGTCCGAGCTCAGCAGTTGATTTATCCATCTCCTCTCTCTGATTTCAGCATTGCAGGAAGAGGAAAATTCACACTGGAGATGGGCATTTTCTGCTGCTTGGAGATGGTTTTCTTTATTTGCTTAGAACTGGCTTTGTTCTTGGTGAAATCTTTCACAGCCCAGGTTGGGCAGAGATGTCCAGACCTTGTGTCTGGCTGCTCTCAGGATCACTGTGAGGCCACACCAAAAAGGGAAGCCCCACCTAACCCAGTGCTCTAGAAATGTCTGCTAACAGACATTTGTTGAGGTAATTGATGCACAGTCACTCCTGTTCCTCCAGCTGCTGCTGATCACCCCTCAGGACCTCAGTCATGGTGACCTGTGAAGAAAAAGTCATTCAGAACAAGCATGCTGAAAGTCTCAGCTAAATTACATTAATTAGTGGAGGTGGGGCCCCATTTTCAAAAGTGCTCCTCACCCTAATCATAGTCAGCAGCGTCTGTGGATGCTCTGTGCATCCCAAAATCTGTTCAGCCATCCTCACCCACTTGACTGGTCTATCAGTGGGACTCCCTCTGTAAGTAGGAGTTTGTATGAGTAGCCCAATTGCTGTCAATGAATAATTTAAATGATTTAAGCCTCAGACGTGCTTCTTAATAATGAGGGAAATCAGCCCCATATGTCCTTGTCCATAAATACTAGAAGATGGGGACAAGTCACTTTTAAATGGGATTCATTTATTTTTAAATGGAATCATGATAAGTGTTTTAAAGGTAATCAAGCATGTGTCGCTATCCTGAATATTATAAATATAAAAGAATATTAGCCTAAAATTGAAGGGGATCCCATTCATATATAAACTCAATTATCATGCAATGATAAAAGCACAGAGTAACCTTTGGTAACCAACAAAGATTTTAAGGTGTCTGTTCTTTTTATTAATTGCCACAAAGGTGGCTGAAGTGACCAACATGTGCTATACATGTCACTATATATTATGGACACTCAGATCCCAGTTACTGAGTGACTGCAGCCATTTTCACCCCTTCAAATTTGTAGATAACCTCACCCTGCCTGCAGAAGGTGAAGCTGAAGGAAATAAGATTTTTTGTACTGTGATTATTGAGCTTGTTCTCATAAAACAACATATATCCTACCAAAAAGGTCTCCTGCCTATCCTTGTATTTTTAGTCTCCTTTTCTTTTGTGAAACATGAGTTTCTTGTCCTTTTCCCATCTCTCAGTTTTTGTCTGACAGCATCAGTGGCACCTCCTCTGCTCTGCCTGTGTTGTTGGCCCTGGGCTGTGAGATGCCAATCTCTTGCTGGTGGTTTTCTCTATGAGACAGGCTGCCTTCAAGGACCAGCCCGTGGCTCTTCCCCACAAAACCTAAAAAATGTTATATATAGGATGGTGTGCCGTTAGTGATTGTATTTATGGCGAGTGTTGCATTTTAGGATCCATAAGAGAGGATCCATATTGAGATAGAGGCAAGGGGAGAAGTATGCCTGCCAGTTATTTTTAGTAGCACTATAAAGTCAATTAGAACTAAAGCAGATGTGTATCAGAAGTTAATTCATATTAAGAATAGCACTGCACTAGCTACCACTTTCATCTGGAAGCAGGTGCAAGTCTGTCTGTGCTACTTGCTTTTAATGTGATCTAGTGCAAAAAAAAAAAAAAAAGGATCTTTTAAAGCCATCTTATTAGCTTCAAAAGTTATTATATCCCACCTTCTTAGTCTGTATGATCACTGGTGTTGAATTGGTTTGTCAGTGCTGCCAGTTTGCATTGCCATGGATGTAAAGGAGATAGGAGGAAGGACAGTTCTTGCCTGGGCAATTCTGCAGTTTCCAGCTACAGTTCTTGGCTGTTCAGCTGGTGGATATATTTGGTAAAGTAGCAGTGCTTGAAAATATTTCAAACAGGCCTGTAAGCCCCAGTGATCATTAAATCCATTCTGTCTGATAATTTCAAACTTTCTTCTCCCTCCCTACCCTGTCTCCTGTTTGCCTTCCCTCTGCCTTGCCTGGTTCTTTCAAGTAAATGCGGTCCAAGGCAGATAAACAACACGAAAAGGGATTGAATGGAGGTAGGAAAGGTGATGTTGTTACCTCTCAGTGTAGTTACTCTTCTTCCCTCTGTTCAGCAGAATGACTGAGCAATGCTAATCATGTACCCAAGCCTCCTCTGCATCAGTTTAAATACTTGGAGAGCTGGGAGAAGTGGATTAAGCCTGTGCCCTAGTGCCCTGCTAAAACCAGATCTCGTTTTTCACTCCCTCCCAAGCACACACAGCCCAGGGGCACTGGGATCTGCTTGGAGTCGGGGCTGTAGCAGCACAAGAGCCATTTCTTGTGGCTGAGTGCTGAAACTCGCTGTTCTCTGACCTTGAGCCGTGGCTGTGTCTCAGGCTTGTACCTTAGGCACAATTCCCATTCAGCCTGCCATTGTAAAGAGCAAACATTGGGGGGGCAGAACAACTCTGCGGTGAGAACTGGATAATGTAGTTCAAGTCCATGGCCTAATTCCTCTGATGATGTTGTTTAAAACATTATTTTCTCATTACCCTTTGTGAGCTGAGCTTCAGAGCTCTCCATTAAAAATAACAGCAGTGACTTGAATTAATTGGTTAGAAAACATTTCTTCTCTCAGCCATGTTCCACAACAAAACCTGAGGAAGCCAAGAAAAATGCTGGCCCAGATTTGGAAGAAGTTTTGTTGAGAGGCTGAAGCCTCCACGTTGCTCTGCAGACAAACACACACACACACATCCGTGGGTCTGTTGTAACTGCCTTGGGTTTACAGGAAAAGAAGCCAGCCCGGCTGCAGGGCTCAAAAACAGTTGCTTGCCAGATTCTGATTTATTTGACAGCCTCTATAATAAAGTAACTATTTGTCTAACTCTTCCTGATTAGTCTGAAGAGGTTCTGCCAATCTGAAGAGGATTGACTAGTCAGGAAACCACTGGTATTTTGACTTTTTTTTTTTTTTTCCCTTTAAGGGCTGATATTATTTGCAATAATTTCTCCTTTATTAAGTTTGGCATTTCAAAATTATTCACTGCTGCAATGTGAACATTTTCCACATCAACAATAAGTCTATTACGGAGAAATTTACAAAAACAAAATGACTTCATATTGCTTGCAGATGTATTCTGTAAAAGTAATTGTTTTTCACTAGATTTTAATGTTTCTAGGCCTTTGTAAACATAATGCCTAAATACTTTTATTCAATAAACGAGACCCATTCAGTAATTGCTTGCACATTTGAAGTCCAGTAAATAAGGAGCAGATTTTGACCAAAATCTGTGTATCATTTAAGCTGCTTAGGTCACAGCCCTAGGGCAGAAAAGAACTGGTGAGAAACTTGTGTTTTCAGAAGTGGAGAACTGTGACTTCAGAAACCAAGACAAATAAGCCCCATTTCTCTTTAATTAGTGGATTCCTGCTTTCTTTATTCTTCATTCAGTAAGGGAATTCAAAGGAGGCTGGAGATGTTAAGCATTCTGTTCTCTGGACTTTCTTTATAGTCTAGGGATACCAAAGTCCTTGAGGCTCCATTGGAAATCCCATCACACAAATCCATATTTCTTTCCTTGAATGCATTGTTTTCAGGTTGGAAGCACCACTGTGCATGGACAGAGAGCATGCACACATGTGGAATGGAAATTGTGGCTGGTGTCACTAACTCTGTGCCTTGGTTTTATGTGTATTAGGTTTAGTATGTACTAGTTTTTAAAAGCCAGAAGTGTGGGAGACCTCACTGAAGCTAGGAGAACCTCTAGGAAGCATCTTGCTGTCTTCGATTTGGGCAAGATGTCAAACCTTAAAACAAAAAAGGCAGCGCATGAATAACTGGATATTGCTTGTCATGCAAGAAAAATAGCTTACAGAGCAAAGTAGAATCCAGAAATAAAATTGAAATAAAAACAAAAACAAACAAATACCACATGTATTGTAATTTTTGTGTGAGACATGTTTGGTGGAGTCCTTAAATTAAACAGCTTACAGACTGCATTGATGAGCTCTCATCGTGCCTGAGGAAAGTAATACCCAGAGAAGTATTTTCTGTGGTGGTTTGTTTTCCTCTACAGATATTTTACAAGGCACGGGGACCTTTTAATGGAATCAAGGAGGGAAAAGGTCTAAAAGACAATGTGTATTTTTTCCTCGGACCTTGTTACCTTCTGTTCTCCAGACACTGTATTCTCATGGGTGAATCTCTGGCCTGTTCAAAGGCAGCAATAAAATCCTGTTCCATTTAAGTATGACCAAGATTCCAGCTGGTCCCAGCAGGAATGCACCTCGCTGTCCCTTAGGCCATCGTGTTCCTTTAGCGTGGGTGCACGGGTGAGCAGTAGGGAAGCTGGCTTTCCTCTGGAGGAAGGTGTGTGCAGGAGATGAGCAGTCATCCCTTATGGCACTGGGGATGTGGGGTGCAGCAGGTCACTCTGACCCCATTCCAGGTGACAAGTCATGAAAAAGCAGAGCCTTTGGGTAAAACTGGCTTTGTGTTTATCAGCCCTTAATCTTCCGCTCGTGTGTATGACCGGGTGTTTCCCTGCCATCACAGGTCCTTCCCAGCCAGCTCCCTCCATGTCTGATTGCCTCTCCTTTCCCCCTCCTATCCAAAGAACAACAACCCTAAAGCCCCATAAAGCTGTGCAGCTGTTTTCACACATAATTAAATTGTCCTGGGTGATCCTTGCCGGTGGCTCTGGTACAGAGCTGCGGGAGTCGCATTGAAGCCACCGCCGGGATGTGATTGCTGGGATTCCTGTCCACATCAGCTGCTCCACCAAGGCCTCTCTGGTGTTTCCAGGGCTCAGGAAAGCTTCACACAGGGAAGAGACATCCCTTGTTCCTCATAGCAGCTGCCTCTGCCTGCACAGGGGGAAGGAGACACAGAGCAGGGAGAGGAGCTTTAGGCTCTGTACCTGTGGCTTGGGTGTTGCCTGTGATCTATTCCGTGTAGAAACTCCCTTAGTGCTTTTGAATTAATCATTTTCGCTTGGCCAGAGGTGTGTTCCTGCTCTTCCACCTGCTTATCTTCCTCTCCTATGCCTCTAACTTTTGCTTCTCCCATTATCAGATATTTCATGTTAGAGCATAGTGTGAAAAACATTGAATCAAAGGAAATAAAGGGTGATTTGAAGTGACCCTTGAGCATCCAGAACTGCAGTTTTCTTCTGGAGTTTGCAGAGGCTGTAGCATTTTTCAGAGCAGGAGTGAGCTGGAAAGTATTCCCTCCTTCAGAAAAGTCAGGAAAATCAGTGTAAGAACAGGGACATACCAAAGCCTTTTTTTCTCACTGGGTAGTCTCTCCAGGGAATTACATATGCTGAGTATTGCCATGATACATGCTCTTTATTATGTCTCTCAGCACACAGCACCACTGCTGAAAGTACTTCCATTCACTTGTTATCTAATCTCTGTCATCAGAGGTCAATGGATACAGCCCAAGGTCCTCCCTTGGCTTAGTTCCAAGCAAAACCCCTGCATCCCTTGAAAAAGCCTGTTTCAAATGGAGTATGAACAGGGACTTGCCTCACACCCTGGCCAGGAATCCAGGTTCTTCAGTGTCCCTTTCCTGGGTGGTGATAGTCAGTGGTGCAGCTTTGTCACTCCTTTCCAAAGATGTCTCTCTTGGTGGTGTTGAAATAGGCTGTGTGTTGTATCAAAGCCCCCTGGAGCTCTGCCAAGGACCACATCCTCACTAGGATATTTAGGTCAGGGAGAAGGCAGAAGGCAGAGTGTGCATGGGCTCTGAAGAGGTCCCATGAGCCAACAAGGAGAGGAGTGGCTCTGTCAGACCTGGAATGCCCAACAGCTGTCCATGGCATTGCCATCAAGGTAATGTTGAGGAGGATAATTTTGAGGAGGCAGATCTGTAGGGGTCAGTGGGAAGCTCCTCCCAGCTGCAAGGAAGAGAGCATGGTCCAAGAAGTGGGTGCAGGAGACTGGTCTCAACCTGTTCCCACTGTGGCTTGGCTCTCCAGAGACCTGGAAAAGGATGAGAGGAGATGCAGGGGAGGAGCAGTCTTGTGTGCAGTAGCTGTGCCTTGTAACAGCTCTGTTATTAGAGGAAGAGAAGCTTGTGTCCCAAGGAAAACACCCAGGTTGGTAGGCTGTCCTGCAGCCTGACTAGACACTTATGCATGAAGGGAGGTCACATCATAGTAATTGGATTACCTAATAAATAGCTGGATGTGGGCCTGTTACAGACAGGGAAGGCTTGCAGGGCACTCCCACTTCTTTAATTGCTGCTTTAGCCTGCTGGTAGGAACTGGGAGGTGTTGGGAAATGACACAATAGCAGTTTCAGGAGCATTGCTCATGAATCACTGTCTGAGTACATCCTCTGCTCCAGTCTGTGTCATGCAGCAAGGGGGTTTTATGACTATTTTGTTTGTTCCTATGATTTATTCCTAGCATTCTTCTGAAGCTGCCAAGGCAAGGTAAAAGATGCTTGTCTCTCAGTGTGTTCTTGTAAGTCTAAAGTTCAGGGTTATTTTCTAAAGGCAAAATGAGCATGGAAATATTGTCCAATCTCTGCAAAATTTTTTTTCCTTGAAACAGCATTTGTCTCTGTCATGTGCAGCTGACTTCATTCTCTGCTTGAAGCTTCTCACTGGTAAGCTTTGCTGTCATCCTGGATACACAAATTATCCTTGTTTACTTTGGAATAGCTTTGGAGACATGTTCTCTTCATTCTGCTCAAAGTCACAGAACACAGAGGTCTCTTCCACCCTCCTTTAAACAGGATGGGAAGGAAAGCCAGATGTCAAGGTTATCCTACAATTTGTACCATGAAGCCCTGCTTTTACACGCTTACAATCTGCCCTGACTTTGTCATTGTGAATTTCCATATTGAGAGTCTTCTTCAGACAGAATTATTTGGGTGAATTTCAGCTGAAACACTTCAGCAGAGTGAGATCTTCCACTCAGCTCTCCTTGCTGCCAGCAAAGATCTGGAGCAGTGAATATGGTAGAGGCAAAAGCACATCCGTTTACACTTACAGCTTTTCCTGTTGGCATCCAGCAGTGTGGAAGAAGATGACAGGTGCTGCAGGGTGGAGGTGTGGGCCTGATGTGGTGCTGGGGAACCAGAGCCTGTGAAGGGATTGCTGAGCAAATGTGGGAGCCAGATTTTGAAAACAAAACACAACTAAAGCATGTGTGCAAAAGGGAGCTAAACTAAGATTGCATGGACAACCCAAAGTGTTTTTTCCCCCAGATTTTTTTGAAATGCTTTACTTTGCATCTTTAAGCATTTGCTTTTTTCATGCCTGGTTTTATGGTACTTGAAACGAGTGAGACTATATAAAAAGCAGTGTTACATTTTGTATGAGCTAGAGAGCCATCCTAAAGTGAGAAGCAAGAAAGTGTTTATCAAATGCCTGTGTGTGTTGTTGGGTGCAAACAGATGTTCTCTATGTGAAACTTGGATAGGAACACAAGTTTAGCAAAGCCTTCTCTCATCTTTTGCTGCTGCTTTTAGGGATGTATCAGCCTTCCAGAGATCAGGTTCTGCAGATGGTACAAACCATTGTTTTTTCTTAACAAGGTTTGCCAAGCTCGTCCCTGACTGTAAACCTTTATTTCCTGTAATTTAAACAAATGGTGCATTTCAGAAGTGACTCAGTTCCTTGAAATAAAGATGTATTTCTGCTAGCTGACTAGATGGAGGCCTGGCTCATCTGTACTGCTGCCTTTTCCAAAGCTACTACATGGCCCATAACGCTGCATGCAGCTCTTCTCAGCTTTGCTCTGAATTCTTCCACAATCTCTTTCATGCCAACCTGTCTGAAAGAGTGCTTGGATAAGTTTACAAATCATCAATATTTGAGTGGACTGGCCAAAAGTAAGGTGATTTTTTCTAGAACTGACACTGCTTTCCAGAAGAGCAGGCGTGTTTGAGATGATCTCTGGCTCTGTGTCCATACCAGACTCAGAAAATTTAATGCAAGTCAACTTAAATGATAAAGCCAAAAGCCAAGTGAAAGCATGTCCACATGGAGGATGCTTTTTGTGACATTTCATCACTAAGCTGATCTGTAAAGTTCTAAAGTTGTTTTGAGTTGTATAACTATTTCAACTAATCTGCCTTGTCTTTGAATCTTTGCTTGCCTTCCTTTGCCTTTCTTTACCATACCTGTATTTTGGGTGCCATAACACTGGTCTGATGCTCAGAAAGTTCTGAGCATTACCTCTAGTTAACATTCATTCTTCCTTCCAACCTGTCTTACTTGCTGCCTGATGACCCATTAGGCAATTGCTTTTAATTAGCACGTTAACTACTAGTTTGCAGTGCCATGATTAAAAAAACCCCAAAATAAACAAAACACTTAGCTTCTCAAAAGTGTGGGTTAAGTTATTTACGATACTTCTTGTAAACTTCTTCAGTGTATTTATTAAGAATGGTGAATTTTTGTAGCTGGTGGCCTCCTTATCTTGTCCTGCAGTGTCTTTGGTAAACAGGGAGAAAGAAGACAATGTATGCTTCTGTTTGAAAAACCCCAAATTGAGGAAATTATTGTCTAGAACAGAGATTTCATCAGATACTTGTGGTCAGCCAGAGAGATTTGCACAGGGCTCAGGCACCTGCATAAGAAGAGCTGCAAAACCTGTTGATGGAATGAATGACATGCAGGGACTCTACCAAAACTCTCCTTAGATTTCAGCATAAGTGAAAACAAATGTTCTGCTGTAAATATCCCCCAGGTGAATACATTTTTTCTCTTCACAGCTTTGAAACACGCTTCAGGCTAGAGAGGCTCCCTGGAGAGGGAATTTAGCGCTCAGAGCTAAAGGTCAGGGTCAGGTCACTCTGCTCCATTTGAAATTTGGCACCTAGGTACATATGGCAACTGCATCATCCCAGGGGCTAATTTGCCAAATCAGATTGCATCCTCTTTCATTGCTGTGTGCCAAGCTCTTATGTCAGTCTACTCCCTGCAAAGTTGAACGTCGAACATCCAAGACCTTCTTGTAGCACCAGCCACTTTCAGCAGCTGAGCTCCCTTGGAAGAAAACCAGAGCACACCTACCCGATGATAAGAACAACATTTACATGGTGGTTTTGATTTCAAAACTTTATTAAGCATCAAAGGCAAAGTTGCACTTGACCCTTGGAGGCATTTACAAGCAGCTCTCTTCCTTGCTCCTGTGCAAGGGATGAGTGGATGGAATTGCAGCCTCCATAGAGGTGGGTGCAGACCCTGGCTCACAGCCTCTCCTGTGAAGCCAGCACCTCCCAGGAGTTCCCCTAGAGCTTATAGTGAAGACACAGATGGATGAGAGAAGGAAGCAGAGGCACTGGAGAAGGTAGATGGTGAGGACAGGGGTGTCCAGGAGCGTTTGTTTGGCTGAGTGCAGAATCCACGACGCTCTCGGCGTTATCGCGCTTCAGTCAGAGTCAGGTTATTACACAGCCCCACTTGGGATGCCGTGGTTATCTCTACACTACAAGTTCTAGCAGCTTAATTAGGTTGGTCTGGGGTAGGAGGAGGTTGGTAAAAACTCCTGCTGCACATACAGTTATGCTGAGAAGCTAGGTTTTTTTCCCCAGTACAGCTTTGCTTTGATAGGTTTTGTTACTGGGATGAGTGTTCCTGGCATTAATACACATAAGTTGTTAAGAGTTTCTAAACCTGGATGTCCTTTCTTCAAGACAGAAAAGAGGAGTCATGTAAGTGAAACAATGGAAGAACTGCAGTGAGTTTCTGCCAGTGATTATAGTGAGATTTGGGATGGTTTTGTTCCTGCTTCTGTACCCAGGCTGCTATAAAAGGCATCTCTGTTGTGTCAGTCATCTGGATGCTTTTGCAGAGGCTGGGGCAGGGAGGCCGCAGGGGGGGCAGAGGAAATGCTGAGATAGAGGGGGAAACTTTGGAAAACCCAGAAGGTGCTGGAGGCTTCAGCTTGCTTCAATTAGTGGAAGT
Source organism: Fringilla coelebs (assembly GCF_963513975.1). Lineage (NCBI taxonomy): Eukaryota > Metazoa > Chordata > Aves > Passeriformes > Fringillidae > Fringilla > Fringilla coelebs. The sequence continues at coordinate 9,070,020 of NC_140043.1, read as the reverse complement.
CATTGTGCGCCTCCTTCCCTCACTGCCTCCCTTTGATCTTTCTTAAAGGTGTAATGCTAGAAACAGATTTAATCATGATACAAAAAAACTGGGAAATCCAGTCTGTAGCTTTTATGATTATTCCCTCAAAAGGGCCTTGGAGATTTTAGCTTTCCTTTTCTTCTGTCCTTGGAGAGAAACATGTTCATATAACCCTGCTGGTTTATCATTCCTATCAGTAACACGCCTGCTGCCAAGATCAGGCATTTCCTGATACAGAGGCTGTGCCTAAAAATTGCCAGCTCTGAGGGGCTTTTGAGGATGATGGTTGTTTTCTCTGCAGATGGGTGTGAACAGTGGATCTGGAGAGCACAGTCCCTGCTGGATAATGGTGCACCCACCCTTTGCCCTCTGTTTCTGCTGAGCAGTCAGTTGCCCTGATTTGTAGTGCTCTCCAATGCCTGTGCTTTTTCCTCCCCTTTTTCTACATGACGAAAGGTTCATGTGTTTAACCTTTAGAGGCGTTATTGTTGGTCTTTGTTCCCCTTGCCAGGAGGATGGGGATGTTTCTGAATAATGAAGTCCAGGAGCAGGGTGGGACTTTGGACCAGAAGGTTGTGTTTATCTGCCATGGCATCCTCACCACAGTCATGCAGTTGGGAGGAAGGATAATCTTGTATTTTGAGTGATTGAAGCCTCCTAACAGGAGATAAAAATACCTCTCAGAAAAATAGCTGGCTAAATATCCATTGGTACTATGCTGTGTCCAAAAGTCAGGGAAGAATTTTTAGCCTGTCAAGCTACTGAGAGCAAATGTGAGCCATGTTTTACCCTAATTCAGTAAAATAAAAAACAAGCCAAAATGTTTTGTAAAAATTAGTCTTTGATCTTTCCTAATGTGCAGGCTGTGTTAGTGGTCACAGCTGTCCAATTCTCTCAGCCTGTTTCTGTTCTCCCTGATGCCATTTTTACATCGGTGCAGTTTCAGTGGCGTCGGTGGAGCGGTTCCAGATTTATACCAGCAGTTTGGCAAACCCCAAACGTTTAAAAATCATGAGTCAGGCTCCAGAAAATAATGGGATTTTTCTTAAAAATCATTATTTAGAACGACACATTGGACTGGGGGTATGTTTTTTAATTTTCTTTTGAATGTTTCTGCTGACAGGTGCAGTAGGTTTTCTTTAACCTATCTGTGAGGTCTGGAGGATTAGTTTGCAGTTGCCTGTGGAAGCTGTGACTCCTGCTCGAGCACAGCACTCCTTTAAAACTTGTAAACTTAGAACTTTTAAAGCAGAACTTTAGTCAGATATTCTTTTTGCTCTCTGGGCAGCACTTGGAGGGAAGTCTCTTTTGTGGCCCATGCTCTGAACTCTAACGTGTATATAAAATGTGGTAATTATTCAGCACGATTAATAATCACAATTTTAATCAACATAATCAATATAACAGTCATCAGTATTTTATATTAAAACCCTCAGAGTTGTCAGAATTGCATTTCAGTAAGAGCAGAATGCATTGATTCACCTCTCTGTAGGCTGATTCTTACCAAGCCTGCAGACAGAACACGAAGTTTGCTGTGCAAGTTTGCTTTTAGCTTGGAACCACGACACCAAGAATGCAGCCAAGTGCTGGAGTTCCCAGTGAGCTGATATTTTATACTCCTGGTTGGATTAGTTAAACTGCTCGGCAGGAAGGGCTGTGTGTGTGTGCGCTTGCACGGATCCAAACAAAGCTTCCTCACACACACACCGGCAGCCAGCCAGCTCCTCCATTGATTGTGGCTTTGTCTTTCTGTTGCCCATGCCTGTGCCTTTTATCATTTATTTGGAAAGTTAATGAAAACAAGCTTAGTACAAGGAAAAGCACCCAGCAGAGCAGCCATCAATGCTGCAGAAGTTTCTTCTTGCCTGCTTATAATTAATGCCTCTTCCAGCAGAGAGAGACTTAATGTGGCAGAGCCAGCCAGCATATGCATCAGTCTGCTGGAACGGTGATTATTGATAATGGCTGGGAGGGAAAGCTGCCTTAGGTAGAGGGAAGACAGCATGTCTTACCTTGTGCAAAGGAAAGTGTGAAGACCGTAACTTTTTTGAAAAATAATTTTAAAAAAATAAATATTTCAGCTATCACAATGACACCAGCAGCTCTGGGTGGTGTTGGCTGTGCTGCAGAGCTGTTCTGAAAGACCTAACGTGTATTAGAAGTCCAGTCTGGTGTGCTGGTGCACAAATGCCACTTGTGTTGCTTAAAAACAGTGAGCCAAATGTATTTTGGAAACAAAAGATGAACCCAGTATGGCATCTCTGGTTACTGTAAAGCATGGACTGACTGAACTGGAATTAAATATGCATTGAGATTAATGAGGAAAGTTGTAAGCAAAGCAGAGGAGTGATGGATGGGGATCTCTGCTGAGGTGGTCATGCACATCTCCTGGAATAAATGTCATTACAATTCATGTGGTTCATAGCAGCAGGTTTACCACAAAATCCTGCAGCTCCTGGCCTTGGGCTTTGGAGATGCTGCCCCACACAGAAATGCCTTCAGCCATACTCAGACCAGCATTTTGCTGCCATGGGATTTTAGAATTCTGTGTAGATGGTGAGTTAATGACCCGGCAAATTAATTGCTTCATGAGGCTGCATTAATAATTGATGTTCTCTTACTCCTTTTCATATTATATACAAACTCTCTGTTCAGCATCTGCAACTAAAACAGGCAAAATTACAAAATTGCTTATAATCCCTCACTGAGCATGTTGCTCTGGCAGGATGGGCACTCAGGTACTGCTTTTAGTGCTGTACTGAGGAAATAAATCCTATCAACGGGATCTGAACTTGCAGGAAAACTTGCTGCCCAAGGGGTAATGAGAGGTCACTTTTTCAGATGAGGGGTTATGCCTTTCTTACAGGAAGCTACATTTTAGTTGATTCCTGCCTGGTGTCTGGAGGAAAAAGCTGTGAAAGCTCTGACTTACATCCACACCAGCAAGAGAACACATTTAATTGAGAGGCCTTATCTACACAGAGTATTGTTAGTTGTGTCACTTTGTTTTCTCAATACATATTTCTTATTCTTGCAGCTCTGCCTTTGAGACCCCTGATAACAAATCACTGTGTCACTTAATTGTCTGGGACTTTCTCCTTTCTTCAGATTATTAAAGGAGGTGGTTTAAATATTAAGTGCAGGAGATCACTGATGGGCCTCTGTTAAGCTACTGTACTACTGGGAGAGAGAACTAGAGAAACAGAGACATGTTTTCAGGAAAAAGCAAGCATTTCTAGGAGGAGGTGGATGTGCTAATGTCTGGTGTTTAACCTGGTGTGAGGTCTGATGGCCCCTAAGTTGCAGCCACATGTTCCCTCTGGCACTGCCACCACTCTGTTTGTGCAGTGAGCCGCTCCAGGAAACTCAGCTAGCTGAAAAGTTGGAGGTTTGGGGTACTTTTGTTTGTCTTCTCTTCATCTGGGACAGCTCTGGATTTCTGTGTTATTTCATGAATTCCAGTGCTGGCACTGAAGAGGGGATGGGAACGTGCAACCCGTAGTGAGGGAGCCCACACTGTTTAAAGCTCCTGTGGCAGAGCATCTAGGTATCAAAGATGAAGGAAGTTTATTTCTAATCAACCAGTCTTACATTTCAATCAAAGAGTTTAAATTTATACACATAAATAATTCATGCACTTATTATGCTCCACATTCAGAATGCGGAACGCACATTAACTTGTCCTTGTCCCACTCTAACAGATATGCAAGTGTGATCATCCCTGTTTTATTAGGGGAAAATGATACCAAAGGTGAGATCTTGGTGCATTAAAATTCCTACAGATCCCCCCCCTCCCTTGCAGCTAGGTTTTCTCTGGAAATAAGTGAGGTGTCTGACTGTTGTTCTGAGGGCAGTAGTGGCACTTTCTAGCTCCAGTGCAATGATTGTGTCACAGAAAGGATGTTAGGGTAGTTATGTAGCAGAAATAAGTGAGTGTGGCATTGCCTCAGTGCTCCCAGGAATTAATAACCCCACAGGGATGTGAATGCCCTTACCTGCTTTGCCATTTTTAGTCCATGGGGCAATGCCACCTCTCATCTGAAAAACAGAGAGAAGTGTGATCACTAATGCTTTATGCTAAGAAAGTATATCCTCGCCACTTAGAGAAGGATAACATTTATTAAGAAGCTTGATGGTGTTCAATTTTGAAAATTTGGCCAGTTCCTGAAAGAATTATTTCATATGATATACATGAGTAAGCCTTTGGCTTGAGGAAAAGTGTTGTGCCTTTCCAGTTGCTGCTCAGTTTTGTGTTGTTCTAATTCATTTTCTTTGTTTGATTTTTTATCTTGGCAAGATCCTGATTTGTTATTTCACAGTTTGAGGAATTAACATTTCCTTTTGATTGAAGATACAATTGAAGATTATATGTAAACATTGTATTGCAACAAGTGTCACCTAAAACGTCTAAAGTAGACTCCAAATCTGTATGAATAATGGGTGAGTCTTTCAAGTGTTCCATGACTGATCCATCTTCCCTTGCTGTAAAAGCCCCCCAGCTGTAAGGCTGTGCCTTCTACACTCCAGCCTCCACGCTGTCAGCAGTGCACTCCCAAAGCACACCACAAATCACTGCTCCTGACCCATTCTGAAGAGCTGCCTGGAGAGGGCACAGAGCTGACACCATGTCCATGCCTTCCTGGCCAGGCTGCAGGTGGAGCTGGAAGCCCAGCCCGGTGTGGGGATTGTCTGGCACATCCCTTGCAGGGCTGTTGACAATTGCCTGTAGCTTTGCCAAACTTTAACTGTTGGAGCTGAAATTTTCCATGTCATGTGTCTGCCTGCAGCTGATTTCCTTTTCTTTGAAAGTTCAAATAGAAAGATTTGGCTGCCTAAAAAAAACAAGGTAGGGTGAAATAAATTGGTCTGGTCGTGCTGTAAGTGCTTGCAAATAGTTTGCTAGAGAACTTGCACACTTGCATACTTTGAAGCAAGGATGTGAAATTTGGCCAGGATTTAGCCCTGTGGAAGACAAATGCCTTTTGCTATCTCTACAAAAGTTGCATAAGTCCTGCCAAATCAGAATAGTCTCAGAAGGATCAGTTTGCACATTCTGAGAGTTTCAGGAAAACACAGGTAGGCTTTTGAAAGGAAAATACCATTTCCTAAGTAGTTTGCTGGATATCCTGTATATGGAGTTTTACAAAAGACAGCCTCATAAAGACATGTCTTCCATCAGGAAAAGAAATGAACGCTCAGAATTGCTTAGCAGCCAAGATCACAAGAAACCCCAAGTGTACTTAAAGGGCACCCGATAAGATCAGTGAAAAAATACCCATTGCTGCCTCTTGCACATCATGTAAATCTGTCTGCACTTGCCTTTCACACTTTTAATTGAAAACATAAAGGGGTGGGGGGGGAGCATTTGAGCAGATTAGCTAATTGATTGATTATTTACAAGGAATCAAAATTAGAGGGACAATGATGTCTTTTTAGAGAGGCGTCAAGGCAAATTATTTGATTATCAAGTCGCCCACGTGCACGGTTTGACGCTGCAGCATCCATTTGTACACACATCATGCACCAGGGGTTTTCCTAGCACATTTTGAGAGAATATAACGTGCCTTTCTCAAAACCACAAAAGCAATGCCATAGTGCATTAAGAATGAGATATTTTACTCTGGCAGCAAGCACTCACTTCTCTGCCTCGTGGATGCCAGTAGGGGTTTCAGCGCAGTATTGACCATGGCTTTGCTGAATGCTCTGGGGCCAAATCCCTCTCCTGCTTATTCCTGGGACAGAGACAGGCTCATGAAGAATGTGTGTTAATGTGCACCATATTCTCAGCCATCTGTTGACCCCATCTGACTTGCTCTTGCCTGTGCCTGTGGGGTTGCTCTCTGGGGAGAGCCAGCAAAGGTCAAGAGGGCACCCAAGCCTTGTTGTAAGCTGCCAAGTGACAGTACCATCTGTAAGACTTTCTTCCTCTGCTTCTGTTCCAAGTCTGCCTTATTGAAGGTGGTGGACAAGTATTTTGATATAATTAGCTAATCCTGAAAAAGCCAGCCCCATCCCTGGCAGCCAGCAGTCCCGTCCTGGCTGGAGCAGACCCGCCAAAGGGAGGGACCTGCAAGTTCATTCTGGTTGTGCTCTTGCTGACAGCCCTCGAAGCCCATGGGGATAGCTTGGCCAGAAGTGATTCCTTGCAATGAATGGTGTGATTTGTGCCAAGTGTTTTGAGACTATCTTCTTTTTTTTTTTCTTTTTTTAAATATTCATGTATTCAGTACTTTTGTCTGGGTATGGACAGCCTACCATTTTGGCATTTTGAAATTTAAGCACCTTCCTTAGTAGCAAAAGGCAAGTTCTCAAACGTTTCCCCTGGTGACATTCACTCTTGGATGTCTGTTACAATCTTGGCAAGCAAAGATGACGGATCAAGCGCAGGACCTGGCCTTCTCTCCAGGTTGCCTTGATTTCTTATCTCTGAAGCTGGATTTTTTTTGCACAAATCTTTGCTGTTCCATAGTTTTCACGGTCCTATTTCATTTAATGCCATCCTGGGGACACATGAGCCCAGTGTAAAATGTCATCACAATGTTTGAGAGTGGTTTTGAGAGTCTGTTCTGCACATACTAAAATCTGTGTCAATACATAGCCAGGCTTTTAAAAGTGGTGTTTATAGCACCATAATGACTCTGTATCTAAGTCTTGAATCAGAACAGGGTGTGGGCCCTTTACAATGTGAATACAATAACATGTATTAAATAACATTGAGAAGTTACTGCCAGTGCACAGTAGCCAATTTTCCAACGTTAATACCTGAGAACAACAAATGGCGATTGAGGCTGCCCAGGCTGGTGGCCTTGGGCCAGCTTTTCCCCAGGCAAATCTCTCAAGTCAGCCTGGCTCAAGGTGAGCTCAGTGCTCGGTGGGGCTGAGCCTTTGCAGCCAGCAGCAGCTCCCTGTCCTTCCCCCTGCAAAGGCAGGAACCCTGGCTGGGCTGGCCCTGACCCCCTCCCCAGGCTGCCCTTGGAGGGCTGGGTGGGGGAGCCAGGCTTTAGAGACCCTGTTGTGAAAGTGTTGATCTAGATCCCCAGGAAATCCTGTTAAGCAACAACAGAAGTGCCTGGGGCAGGGGAAAAAAAAAAAAATCTGTCTGCTCTGAGCTGTGGCCCTTTCATTTGCATGCAACATATGTCCTCTTCGTTTGCGTGTCAAAATAACCCTGCCCCAGTTGCCTCAAGCAAAGAGATTAGATCTGGGGAGGAGGCTTGCACCAGGACAACTTTTAACACAACAAGGAAATTCTGAAAGAGTAAAGATAATTAAAAACAAGAGATGAAAGCTAGCTCAGTCAGCTTGCTTGACATAGCCAAGTATCTCCCAATATTTCAAGAAACCTCTCAGTATCCAGAACTGTCCATCATCCACCCTGTTTTCCCCTGCCAGCACGATCTGGCATTTTAAAATTAAAATTGTTGTGCTTGTCCTGCTGACTCATATGTTGTGCATCTCTTTTCTGTCCAGATTTGGGATGAAATCTTGGCCCTGTGCTGTAAGCCTGTGTTATGCAGGAGGTCAGAGCAGTTAATCAAAATGGATCATTCTAGCTTTATAGCATAAAAGTCAGTTAAGTCATTGGCAAAACTCCTGCTGATGCCTATAAATGTGGAATTCAAACTATATAACCCCAAGACATCCAAGTGGCTGGCTGTAAGATTCTGAGCCCAGCTCTTCTGTTTAGAGCTCCAGAGCCTCTCTGCTTATTTACTTTCCTTTTTTCACACACGTCCCATGGATTTGAAGAGCTGAGATTTTTGAGTGACAAAAGCAAAGCCTTGTTTCTTAGGAATAAAATGTGGTTTCAATATATTATTTTTTAGTGAAAATTATTGACTTGAAAATACTCCTAATCCATTTCTTACCTTTTTCACTGTGAATTTTCTTGTGCCATTGCAATAAAGCAAATTTATTTTTAATAGGATTAAGGGGAAAAATTTTAGCATCAGTTTACACCATATTTCTGCCTAGAGCTGAAATCTCAAATCTAACATATAAACCCTTAAAAATAGTGAGGAGGAAAGGAACATTAATAACTTTAAAACTAGTTTTGAGACTCACCATAAGAACATTATCTGTAAAGGCTGCATGTTGGTTACACTGACAGCCATTATAAGCAAGAAAAATAAAGCACACTGCAAATCTGAAACAAGCATGAAAGCCTAAAATGTGAATTTTGGAATGTTCCATAGTGATGTGGTTGACCAGTGCCGCTGTAGTCAGGGTTTCTGCATGAAGATACACCTGCTCTTTAGCACCTTGCCCCTGCTTTGTTTGGAAGCTCTTGCTCCTGCTTTTCATTGCTGGAAAATGCAACTGGGGCTGCCCCACAGAGGATGTGGTGGTTGATGGACCTGTGGAACACATTTTGCTGTACACAGGTAACCCAGCAGACCTGCAGTTTAGGTGAGTCCTAAATAGAATGAAAACTGGCCTTGGATCAAATGCACAGTTACCTTTGTGTCTTCTCAGGGGGCTGAGAACTCTCCACGGGGCAGAGAAAGCTCAGTAAGTTATGCAAACGTTCTTGTGTGAGACTTGTGTAAGGGCTAAATCATTTTAGCCTCTGGGCTAAATTGTTTGATTGGATGGAAACCATTTAAGATGAGACTGGGTTTTTTTTTTTTTCCTTGAAATAGTTTATTCCCTGACCACATTTTAAGTAGCTAGAATGTTTTGCTTGGTGGAGTGTATGACTGTGGGGGGTAGAGAGCGAGGGAAAGGGAATTGGGATTCATTTTTGTGGATATCCCAAAATAACCCAAATGAAGACAATCCAACCTGAAATGTAAGAATTCCCAGAGGCTGCTTGGTCACAGGATATATTTCCACATTGTATTAGAGCAATTCCCTGAACTGGAGAAGGCAGAGGCAGTACTGGCTGACTTGTAGTTTTACTGCCCAATTGTTTATTAGCAATCCTGCTGTGCAAAAGCATTGAAGAAATGGAAGTTATTCAGAGGCGACTCTGAGCCAGCCTTGATTGTTAGCAGCTTTAGGGATTTGGCTATTAGCTGGTGCGTTCTGTGGTAATGGAATATTGTAAAAATGTTTATATAAAAAAGTGCAAATGTCAAGGCAGTGTGTATGTGAATAACTCTTCATACAGTAATAGTTCTTAGAAGCAAAATTTACCAGAAGTGTAACAGTAAAAAAAAAAAGTTACTCTGACAGATTTGGTTAGTCTTTAATTTACTTTGCTGTAAAACCAGCTCCTTTACCCTAGCCTGCACACCGGGCCCAAATTATAGAGCTTGGAACCCCAGAACTGTCTGACCTGACTACTGATGATCAAGTCAATTCTTTTTATTACTGCCATGAGGTTTGCAGCGGGCTGCAGGGTTGTGCATTGAAAGTACATCAGTGCTTTTAGGGTGAACTGGTGTTTTAGGTCGATCGGTAGGAGATAAATTGGAGCTTTCAGCACCCACTAAAGAGATGGAGGTAATTTTTTTCCTCTTTTTCATCAGCAATTTGCACAGCCATTTCCAGTAATGGGGATAGGGCACATCACAGTTTGGGGGCCAAGGATGACTTCAGCAGCAGAGCACGAATGTGGAACCCTTCATCTCCAACACAGCAACTCGCAGCTGCACCTGACTGCTCTGCTGCTCCTGTCCCCCAAAACTGCCATCCTTTTTGGTCAGCCACAGAAGTGTAAATTAATTAAAGCTATCATTGCACAGTCAGCCAGTTGTATTCATCTCCAGCCTGTGCTTGGTAGGTTTCTGAATAAATGCCCGCTCGTGCTGTCTCAGGGTCGCTGTTCCCGCCTGTTTCCAGCCTGGATAGCCGTGGTTGCGTCAGCTTGTGCTCCAAGGTTATCCACCCAACCAGTAGGATTGCAAGGGCAATATATTTCTTAATGAAAATGTTGATTCTGGAGTACAGTTATAGGGTCATTTACATTATTATGCACATAATCTCTTTCAAAGCAGGGGGTCTAGAATGACCTTTTAAGGTCCCTTTCTGTACTGCATTTCTATGATTCTATGAAGTCCTTGCTGAAAACAAATAAATGTTATCAACATTCCTATAAATTATTCATTTTTTAAATCCACTGGTCATTATAAGATGATTGGCATAAGTAATAATCTGTGCTAGGGATGCGAAGGAGAGTGAAACCATAAAAAGCCTCCTTGATGTTCTGCTGCTGTTTGTCATCCTTTTGGGAGAAAGAGGGGTCTGACAGCCCTCCAGCTTTGCCCTCAGAGGACCTGGGCACCAGGCCCTGCACTTCTACTGCTTCTTTTGTGGTCTTGACAAGTCATTAGGGAAAGACTGAGACAGTGTTTTCAAAGCATCTTAGCTGCACTTCAGCTGGCTGCCCTGCTGCTCCCATCCCCCAGACTGCCCGGCCTCGCAGACTGCATCAATCAAAACTGTCCAGAGACATTCAGCCACTTGCGTCCATCTCCAGCCTGTCCTGCTTCTCTTTGGCCCACAAGCAGTTTTTAAACGTGCTTCTTGCCTATATTTTGATTTTTCCAGGTTTCTAAAAGACCTTTGCTTTGCATTTCTGTTTTCGAACACGGATTATAAAAAATAGATGTTCAGTGTGTAAACACTGTGCCCCCAAAATCAGCTTTCTTCTCCTTCTGCTCACTCTCATCTTCCAGGGGAGCTGCTTGCAAGTGGCTCAAACTCATCTGACCAGACACCCAGGGCTGCAGCTTCATTGCTCTGTGCCAGGTCAGTGGAGTCACCACAAATACAGGGCTCCTCACAGCCCTGACCAAACTGCTGCAAAGCAAAGAACAAAAACTAAAGCTGCTCGTACTCATTTGGCTGCAATGAATGGGTTTCAGCCATAAGTCTTTGGTTTCCTCTTCAGACACTTTCAAACACTGTGCCTGTAGTTATTATTTTTAATCCCTGTGAACTCACAGCACGGGCTGGATGTTGGTGACCGTGGTGGCGTGGGTTGCGCAGCTCCTCGAAATGTTGATTTTGAATCTCACTTTAACTTAACCAAATGTTGCTGGTGGGCTCAGATCCGTACAATTAGCTCACTTAAAATGATGCCTCCGGTGTGCTAAGACACTTAAAATTAGGACCAGAAGTTAGGCAGTTAATCTGTAAAGCTCAATAAAGCCCCCTGTTTCATCCAAGGGTTGTCAGAAAATTCGTTCCACATCTGTACAGAAAAAAAGCGAGGTGTAAACTGCCAAGAACCATTTTAATGATGGCTGGAGAAAAAAGCAGCCAGATGGCAGGCTCTGCTGTGGCTGCGGTTGGTATTTAACTGCTTTTTTATTGGAAAAATATGGGGTGAAAAATTGTGTGGGACTCATTAGGCAGCCTGCTGCGATTCTGATCAGCTTGCCAATCTGTTCAGTGTGGCAAAGATCCAAACAGCCATAAATTTTTAGCAGAGGCTTATAATCTATGACTTGGAGCTTGTTAAACCTTCTCTACTCCCCCCACTTTTGTACACTGCTTGGTTTGGGGTTTTTTTCCCCTTTTTTATTTTTTAATAAAAGCTTCAGGGCTCAAGCTGTGCTGGGAAAAAAAAAGGGAGGGGGGTGATCAAGTCTCTCACAAAAAAGCTCCAGTGAATAGCACATCTCTTTGCTCCCTCTCAAAGTAAGAGCCCATAACACAAGTTTAATTTTCCTGATCCTGCATATTAACTAAAAAATTGGGTGTGCAGCAACATCTAAAGCAAGAGAGTGAGTGGTGTTATCATTCCACTGGCATAGAGGAGCAGAGGAAATCCTCCTGCTCCTCTTTTGTCATCTTCAGAGGGAGGAAGGTTGTCGGAGGAGAGAGCTGTTTTTGCGGGCAGGCAGCTCCGTGGTGTTTTTACCTTTTTCCTGAAACAATCCCAAAGTGAAGAATATGCAAATTTCAGGATTTCATAGCTTGGAGCAAAGTGTTAGGATCACAGCACGGCTGGCGCTCAGGGGAGACGGTAAACTGCTGGCAGGTTTTAATTTTCCGTCGGAGTGGTGTCTGGATACCAAAGGATTCACAAAGGATCCTAAGAGGAAACTTAAAGCTTCCTTTTTCTTAATATTTGCATATTACAGAAATCAATTTCAGACAAAGGAAAAAGAGGTTTTAGAGGCTGCTGTGACATGTTTCCAAGTAACATACACAGAGCTATTGATCTGGCCACTTTTACGGAGATGGAAAATAAGCAGCCAGCACTCCTTCATGGGAGTATAAATATTGGTTTTGAAAGATTTATGGAAGCAAGAGGCCAGCAGTGGTGTATATGGTCTCTAGTATATCTACTGTTAAAAATACTGAAGTATTTCTCAGAAATTGCCCCAAGAAGTGAAATAAAATCATAAGCTCTGGAGTTTTGATGCTTAACTGTAGCACAACTCTGCTGAAATATTTTTATAACGATAACACTGAGCTCACACATGCATTTATATCTGGGCATGCACGCTGCACGTATGCTGTAGGTTCAAGGTTATTTCAAGGAAATGTTTTAAACAGAGCAGTGAGCCAGTTAAAAAAGATGTGTATGCAAATAGATCAGTGTGCACAATTGCTGTCACAAGCAACTAAACCAGAGTCCTTCTTGCTTGGCCAAGGCAAAGGTGTTAATTTGACTCCTACAGAAAGTGAGTGGGACTTCAGTTGATTAACTTGGATTTTTCGTACAATTTTAAATATGGCAGGAGCTTAAAAATGAGCATCTGTACTACCCTAGTGTCAATGATTGAGATTTCTTTTTATTTGAACTAGCATTTCCAGTAGCATGTCTCTTCTCATTATATTTTGGGACAACAGTGCAACAGAAATAGAGAAGAGCTAGCAGACTTCCTTGCAAATGCCACTGAATTTGTTTTAATGCTGGCCAAGCCTTCTCTAGCTGTCTGCACCAAAATCAGAGCCCACATGGATGGATATTTTCCTGCTTTGTCCAAGCTTACATGTACCTATTTCCCTCACCTTCTACTAAACACTATGGCATTTCTTGCTACTGGCTGATTTCTTCTAGCTGTTGTCTTTGTCTAGAGTACACATGTAAATAGGGAAGATAAAAGTTCTTTCTTTCACAGAATTTACTGTAAAAACAAGAAAAGAACACTATGAAAAAGCCTAGGGATGTTGTCTCATATTTGCTATAAACATAATACAATCAGGAAGTCTATGTTGTGAAAAGAGGATAAATGAGCAGATAGCAGTAAGAAAATTCAAGGGTGCAGTGATCTGCTTGCAGTCTTCCTCCTTTTTTGTGTTCTGCCAGTGGGAATATTTGTATATTCCTGTTCAAAGAAAAACTGTCTGTTTTCTTCCCAAAGTAATAATTTATGATGCATGAAGGACACTTTTTATTCATATTGACTTGTCTGTGTTTAGAGAAAGTTGTGTTTTTCCTTCTCCTGCTGCAGGACTTTGGGGTTTTGGGCTCGGGCTGCTTGTGGGTTTTTCGGGATATTTCTGCCACTTGGAGTGGCTTTTCTTTAAACAAAAAGTTGAATCACGCCTCTGTATTCCCAGCTGGCCTCAGACTTGCAAAGACAGCCAATTTTTCTTCACTTCCAGGAAACTGGTTTATTCCTTCCCCTCCCCACCTCGACATCCATACATTCACACACAGCTCCTGCCCATGGAGAGCCTCCCTCACCCTCCAGCACACAGCATCTCCTAAAGGTGTCGAGAGGACTTCACTCTGCCTTGCCGCCTTCTTGTTTCTCTTTATGCCTGTCTGCGGGGTGTGTAGCCATGAAAACAGCCTTATCACAGCCTGTCTAGCAATGAGATCCATGAATACTTTGGCTGCTCCCCAGGATGGGGAGAGCACAGCATGCCTGTCACTCACACAGAGCGGGGAGCAGAGCGGCAGGGTGACAGCCGAGTCGCTGAATTTTGCTTGGTGTGGGAGGAGGCTGAAGAGGGACTACTGGAGTGTCACCAAACCTTATAACTGTGCTGCAGAATGTGTCCTTAAAGGCACAGCTCCTGGAAATCTGCAGCTTTGCTACAAAGGATGAATTAACCCATGCAGCCACTAAGGAGATTTGGCAATAGGGGTGACCCCACTGCAAAATCAGCAAATAGAAGGAATGCCCACTGTATTTATTTAATTAGGTTTTCATTTTCCAAGTTTGAAGCCAGTCTTCTGATTTGTTGGGAGAAAGGGAGGAAGGCAAACAAGCAAAGATGGATTTGTGTTATCTACCCCTTTGGTGGTTCATTGGAAACAAGGATTGCCAACATACCTCTGGTAGTTCTTACTGAGAAGAGCTTGTTTTGAAAAAGTAAAAAATGAATTAGCATAGGCTCTTCTCACACACCACTAATCTTGCTTCTGTCTTCAGAGGCTTCCATCAAAGGCCAGCAGTGGTTTTGGGAGGTGAATGCTGCATGTGGGGTGGATCCAGCCTCTTCTCACAGCCTCTTCTCTTCTTCTCACGTGAACATCAAATAGAGGCTGAACTCAATTTATGTCAGTGACTTGGAAAGGAAGGACCAAGTTCCCCAAAAGTTTTTTCTTCTTGAGCAGTATAAAGCCTCACATCCTCCTGGCCAGGCTCTTCAGCACAGGGCAGTGTGGAAGTTGATGCCCTCAGAGCTGCTGTGATCAGGGCAGGAGGCTCCCGAGCTCTGTGCTGGGAATGGGCCCCAATGCCAGCTCAGAACAGGTCCCAGCTGGGCGCAGCCGTGTTCCAGTCCAGGTGCTCACCACCATGGGCTGTGGGTGAGCAGAGCAGCATCTCCAGGACTAACTTTGGGTTAACAAGTGGACAGGAAAGATCTCTCTGGAGCTGCTATTATTTAACACACAGCATGATTCCAGCTGGCTGTATTTAGCGAGTGTATTTTTTTCCTGTGCATCAGCAATGTACAGAAAATGTTGTTTGCCTTATTTTAAATGCCATGTTTCTATACACAGCAGCTTTGTGGGGGTTACAGAACCCTCACCAAAGCTGGGGTCGTCAGTCCCTTCCCTGTGCCACCTGCACAAACAAGCTGCTGTAACAGCCTCACTTTCTAAGATGCTCTTTTAAATAAATAAAGACAAACTCCCAGCAGGTACTAGCCCTTTACTTGCTAATAACACTCAAGTCCTTTTGGCTCTCCAAAACATCCCTTAAGAGAGGGGATTCTGCATTAAGCAACTTGTTCTGTCAGGAGCGATTCGCTCTGCGACAGGTCTGGCCCGCGGAAGAGACGGTCGTCATCTGTGCAGCCTCTGCCTGGGGAGGAGGAGGCACAATAAATGAAACAGATTAGTCATCTACAGGAGGACTTGGTCGTCTGTCTTCCCAGATCTCTACGCTTCCAATGGAAGATCTAATTTTTCAATAAAGATAATTCAATTAGGAGGTTTTAATTAGGGAGTTGAAGCTGATTCCCCCCCACACTCCTTCCTGTAGCTGTCAGCCTCTGCGCGGGAGCATCCGCGCCCCTCCGTCCACACTTGCTTTTATTTATTTTTTTCAATTCCTAATCATCCTGGTGGAAGAAAGCAGGGACGGGGGAAAGATGATGAAGGGAGAACAGGGACATTAAAAAAAAAAAAAAAAACCAAAATAAAAAAAGACCCACAGCATGTTGTGCCATTAAAAAGTGCCTTGTATTACCCGGGAGCTTCTCCATCTGCTTTCGGTGGGCATCCCAGGAGGACTTGGCGATTATGAAGGAATTCTCGGAGGCCATTACTGGGAAGAGGAAAAAAGGCTTGCTGCAGACAGCTTAATGGACTAATTTGTAACTGTGAGAGCAGGAGAAATGAGTTGTTGGCCACGTTTTAATTTGACAGCGAGTGGCAGAACGAATGCGAAATGTGATGAGTGAGCAGGCGCGCTCCTTTTCGCAGTGCACTTTGCAGGGGCCCCTTGGCTTTCCCCTGGGGGCTGTCACTATTATTTTTTGCCTTCCCCATCCAAGCGAGGATGGTGGGGGCAAATTGGTTGGAGGTGCAAGGGGTGAGGACAGGTTGGAGGAGGGGAAGCGTGATCAAGCAAACAAGGCTCAGGATCCAATTTTGTGCCAGCGTGAGGAAGACAGGAGGGGACAGCTAAAGAAATTACCAGTATGTCTTAATTCTTTGTGTGATGAATGGGAGGAAGGTGCCTTATGAAGAGCATTTTCTGTGTACGTAATGGCTTTGTTGTCATCTGACATATGTGCAGCCCTGCCTTCAGCGATCCACGTGTCCAAAGGTGATGACCTGCCAAAGCAAAACTTGGTGGTCTTACCAGGAGAAACTGGAGCTCCTAATTAGGCTCATAAAGCTGATGGGCAGTTGTTGACCATTGCCCAAAACTTGTGTCCTCCCTACAGCCACTCAGAGGCCCTTGTCCTCCAGTGCTGGTGCTTCCACCACCTCCCAGGGACCCCTCACTGCTCTGGCACTGCCCAGTCCTGCCTGTGCCCTTTGGGGCAGGGCATTGATTCAGGTGGCGTCCGACATGGAGCCAGGAAAGCCAGAATTGCCACTCCTGCTTGCTGCCCCCATGACAAGCCCTGATTGTGGTCTGATGGGCAGCTTCAGCCCCCAGCACCCTCCTCTTGCCCTCCAGTGCCTCTGGGCACATCTCTCACACTTTGGACTGAGGCTTCTGCCTGAGGGCAAAGGCAGTGCATTGCCTTTCCTGCATCAGGAGGCCTCTGTTCCACGCTGACATTTTGTCAGATCCGTTGTTCTTTAGCTTGTGATGTTTAAAAATCAATGCTTCCCCACCCAGAGGCTATAGCAGAGCAGCTTGTATGAATTGATAGATAAATAAGTGTGGTTCTGTCCATACTACCTTCTTGGCAGCCAGTGCTCACCAGAGCTCCCCATCATGCACTGTATTTTTTCTATTACCTGTTCTTTACTGAAGCTCACATAAGGGGAAGAAATTCCAATTGGCTGCTGTGTTTTCCAGTGGGTTCTCTTCAACAACCTGTTATGATGTTGTATTTGAAAAATACTGATTCTGCCAGAAAACACACATGGATTGCTAATAAAATTGATTGATATCTATGAGCTGAATATTTATGGTTCTCTCCCCATGCTGCACTGTCAAGCTATGGTGATGATATAAATTGCATGAGAGTTTCTTGCAGGACAGCAGACCAGATATCATCCCACACCCTTGATGGGTTCTTGGAGTTTGGAGTTCCCTCTCCTGGTCTGCTCTTCCTTGCAGCTATGTGCTGTATAAAGGGCTCCCCTATGGATCCACTACATGGCTTCTCTGTGTCATGGCCACCTTTAAGTGCCTGTAAAACCTTATAGGAGCCATAAATCTTCCTCAGAGCTTTTACTAAGCACCTAGAAGGAATTTGACATTACCTGAGTTGGATTATAAGAATTTATTTCTATTACTGCTGATGGCAGGTATACAACATCCAGCTCCCCTTGATAATCTAAATGTTTCTTTAAAGATAGATTAACCTTGTTTGAAATCTTCATGTTACTCACCTTAATTATGTGTAGCTCTGGACTTTTAAGTGGGGTGGGAGAAGATCTAAGAAGACAGAAGCCCACACTTGGTCATGGCACGGAGAGAAGATGACAAAGAGAAAGGAGACTATTCTTACAGTACAAAATGTTGGCTTTGTGCCTCCGTAACTCATTAAGCCTCGGCTCTTGCTTTGGTGTTTTGATAGAGGGCGATGGGCAAAGGACCTTTTCAGTGCTTATTTCCATCTCACCTACTTTCCTGTTTCATCTCTATCTCTGAACATGGATCTCCAGAAGAGAAGGCATTGGGATTTCTCCAAGCTGTCACCCAGCTTCAGGATGTGATCGGTCTAGGGCAGCAAGGAAACTAAATATAAGGAAGATAGAGTGTGTATGGCTGTATTTATCAGAAAGACTAAGTGAATGAAATCCATGTTGCCCCCAGGACTTCTGTTCACACCTCGACCTGTCCCCTTTGAATCTAGAAACATGACCCTCTGGTTTCCATCCTGCATGCACAGGCAGATGAATGGAAACTAAAATTCCTAGATAGCAGCAGCCAAGATGTTCATTTACAACAAACATGATGTTTTATGTGGGACTCCCACTCCCACTGGGCTGTGAGTCCACCGTAAGCAGGGCTGGAGAGCTGGGGGTAGGGAATCTCTAGACTGTCTCATTCCCAGGTAAAATCTTCCTTCTAAGGCTCATGTCAACTTTTGGGGGTCCCATGCCCTGGGTCTGTGGTACCTCAAAAAGCAGAGCTGGGGCTCGGTGGCTGTGTGAATTCCTGCCTTGCAGCAGCTTCCCTTCCCAAGGCAGCAGGGCTCCTGCTGCTGCCGTGGCCGCTCGCCCCCCTTTTACCTTCCAGCTCACTGCCTCTGTTCCTGGCGGCCCCGGGAGGCTTTAACAACCACTAGATTGTTAGTGACAGTCAGACACTTTAACACTTAAAGTAGAAGGTTTGATTTAATCGCAAGGCTGTCATTTATTATTTGTCTGCTGTGTTCCGCCGGGGCGCCCGCTGATCAACTGCCTGCTCCCAGGAGGGCTTTTTTTTTTCCTTTTTTTTTTTTCCTTTTTTTTTTCTTTTTTTTTTTTTTGTTATGTCTAAATCCTCAATACAAATTGCAGCGCTCCTAGATCTCCCAGCGGGACCCATTACCGCCTGTGGGGCATTAAGGATCATTAATAGTGCTGTCAGCAAGCTAGCCAGTTGGTTAGCTTCTCATAAATAGGAAATTAATCCATCTACTTCATTAATAATGCCGAGTGTAGCTATTTTGTTGCACTTGATGTAAGGGGCCCTGTGTTTGTCTGTAATGCGATAAGACAGGACTCCAAATTAGCATTGAATGTCTGATACAAGAGTGCAGACTCAATTACTTAGTGGAAAGGTTTTTGTTTTGGTTGGGATTTTTTTGTGGTTTGTTGTTGCTTTTTTTTTTTCCCCCAAACCTCTTTAAAGTTCTTGAGCAGCAAGGAAAAAAAACCCAAAACAACAGCACTGATGTGCTCCATTATTTGTATTTTACAGGTTCTGTTTCCATTGCTTGTTTCTGTTTTTAAGAGTAAATTGTTGGGGAGGGAAACCAGTGAGTGAGAAACAGGGCCACACCTGGCAGGAAAAGCAAAATGCATTAATTAGAGACAGGGCTAACTAGCTGTGCTCATCAAGCCTTCTGCACTGAGGGCTTGGGGAGGGGGGTTTGCTTTTTACTTGTGTCTCTAGTTCAGGAATCATTACTCCACTGATGGATATTATATTTCACTTTGGAGGAGGAGGAGAGGAGGAGCAGTAATAGAGCAGGTTAAAGGAGAAAATGATCCATGGTAAGAGTCATCCAGCTTTTTATGAGAAAATCATTTGCCTACCCAGCAAACACAGAGTCCCTGATGGGTGGTACTGGAACCACTTAGAGGATATGAAGAATTCAAAGTACATTTATCTATTGCATTTCTAATTAGTTTTACTTAATAATATCTAAGCACCAGGAACAAAATAGAGAGAGTTGCATGGCAATTATCCATAAAAGTACTTCATCCTATGCTTCTGTGCTGTTCAGATCTTCCTGCATTTCCTTCCTTCCTATAACTTTCTCATCAGTGCATGGGAAAATACAAGTAATTTTTCAGCCCTAATTATTAAAGAAAAGCTTTTCAACAGGGGAATGGTTTCCCTCTTGCCCTGGAAAGACTGTACATTTGCCTTTTTGTACTTCAGCCTTGTGAGCTTGCTTTCAGCCAAACAAAAAATTCAGCTCGGATGACTGGCTCTCACTAGAGCTGGAGTTGCAGTTTAGGGAACCACTCAGTTTCATGGGAATTTTATCCAAAGCTTTGGGGAAACTTTGCTGGCAGTCTCCTTTGTGATACTTGAAGAAATTGCTTTCACTGGCTTTTAAGCAATATGCTGTTAAGTAGCATGTAGAGGAGGGATTATAAACATGTAACCATATCGGGTCCCTGCCTCTGTCTGGGGCTCCACAGCACTGCCACAACATAAATAACAATCATTATAACTAATTACTGTTTGGGCATTGGGGAGGGAAAGCACTTGTATTTATTTTTATAATGGGAGGCAAATAAATTTCTGAAATATCAAGAGGAGGGAGGAAAGAGCTTCTATAAAGTGATGTGATAAATAGATTTGGAAACATTCCAGTTCTCAGAAGCCAGTAGTCTGGAATGGATATTTTCTGTTTACAAACTCTTCAAACCATGTGAGCTCTGCTGTATTTATTTACATCAGTTTTGCAGCATAAATGCATTTTCCAAAAGTGGCATGTGAACGAAGAGGTACCAGTACCACGGCAGGGATGATCCCAGAAGGAAAAGATGTAGAGAACTTCCATACCAGGCCATGGAGAAGTTTGCATTTTTTGTGCTAGATGCACGTTGCACGATGGTGCCATCTGAGTAATAGCCCTGAAGTGCAAAACATACAAAGAAATACAGGAGACATAGACCCTATCTCTAAAAATGCCACTATGGGCACCTTCAAACTTTACGAATATTCATTGTCCAAATTCCAGTGATGGTTCTGGATTTCACAATTGCCCTCTAGGACAAGAGCAAAGGGAGAAGCCCAAACAACTTTGAATGTAGATTTGCACTGTGGGGACAAGGAGGAAGTGTTGGAAATTCATATACAGGAACTGTGCAGATTTCCTCCATTTCCAAAGCATCATTTTTTTTAGACTGCTGCTTTCTCCTGTTAGGAGCTGTTTTGTGGTGTACAGTGAGTGGCAATCACAGCAAGCTGTCTGTCTCCATGTCCCCTCACCTATGTAATATTAGCAGCAGTGGTGCCGAGAATCCAGTGGCCGTAAAAAGCCCAGCTGCAGCCAAAATCCTAATGCACTTCCAATTCCCAGTGCATTAAGCTTGGAAGAGTCTGTTGTGTATTATCCCAGGCTCTGTCCAGTTTCTCTAGAGGTTTTCTGGTGCTAAAATCTTTGCAAGCATTTTTGTCAAATGCCTAATGCTTTAAAACTTAAGCTCATTACACTCTAGTCTATTTCTGTATTGAAGGAGAAGGGAGCATGGGAAGGATCTTTTCCCTGAAATTAAAAAGTCCAGCCAACATAAGTTAGATGCTTTGGAGGTTTTTTTATTGTAAACTACAGGAAAGGACTTTGGCAATGTGTTGAAATTGTTAGATTAAAGCTTTCTCCTCCATCACGCCCCATTCTGCCATTAAAGACCAATGCTGCTGTAAACAATTTATGGCTTTCTTAAAGGAAGTCAGATAATCCTGGCTGATTTGTGGCCATTCCTTTATTGCCTTGCCAAACTCTGCTTTGTCATTTCTGGTTGGAGGAGAAAGCACACACAGCCACATATGTGCAAGTTTCTGACTTCATTTTGAATGTTATGAGGGAGCGAGCAGATGTGTCTTCGGAAAAAAAAAATAAAAGAAAAAAATCCTAGAGTAAAAAAAGAATAATTTCACTAGTAATTATGTTTTTTAAGAAATATGGGGTGTAAAATATACCATTACTGATTTTACAATCACTTGGCCAGCCAGGCAGGCGAGCTGGCTGACCCAGCCTAGCAGAGAGCACCACTCCACATTAGTGTCAAAATGGATGTTTAGTCGTGTGCAGCCATGGTGAAATTGGAAGTGGAAAGGAGCCAATGCTTCTTTCAGTGAGAGGGGAATAAGAAACCCTCCCTCTTGTTTTACAAATCTCTCCAGGGATGATGAAAATGGCTCTCTTCAGCATCCATCTCGTCCTTAGTTCTAGATCAGCACATGTGGTAGGAAAATGTGTAGATGTGTCATGGCTTCAGAGAGACTGTGAAAATAAAAGGGGCACATTTTTCCTCTCTGCAGCCCTCCTCCTCCTTGCATTGTGAATAATTATGTTACCAATTAGTGAATATTTATTGTTATAAGCAGAGCTCGTGGTTGAGCATATAATGACGGTGGCCTGGCGCATTTCGCTAGATGCGCTTTGCGGTGCAGGTGTGCACTGCCTGTGTCTGTCTGGTCTGCAGTGTGGATGCACCCTGGATGGAGATTAAGCTACTTAAGTTTTAGAATGGCATAGGTGTGTCAGCAAAGAATGTAGTGAAAAGCAAGGACTGACAAGAAACAAAAAGAAATTGAATTTTAGAGCTGTCCTCTAAAATACCCGGTGGTAAGATTGTTGAGCGCTCGATTCTGCTGTGACCATTGGGGGCTTGCAAGTGCTCCTCTCCAAGCTGGGCCAGAGAGCTTTCAAGAAGTATATCCAGAAATTCAGGGACACTGGACTACAGTACCATTTTTGTTCTTAGAAATTGTGATTCTGAGATTTGTGTCCAGAGCCATATGGAGAGACTTTGATGGAACCAGACTTTCCACTTCCTGGAGTCTGCACTCTTCAAACTTTCTAAAAAGCAAGAATGTTGAGTCTTTTACCATAATGGTGAATTGCTTCAGGAAATCTAAATCTGAAGGTATTTTGAAAAGCTGGTAGCGAGGAGATTCAGATTTATATTGCTCAGAAATGGCTGCAGTGGAGAAGCCTGCTCTGGTTTTAATGCCACAGTGCTGCTGCAGACTTTTCAGATACCAACTTCTGTCCAGTCCAGCTGTGCATGAAGCAGCAGACTAGACTGGAGGTAACTGATGTAAAACATCATTTGGCAAACTCTTCAGATCTCTCCTGAAGAGAGCATAATCCATGTTTGTGGTGGGGTTGAGCTGATTGTGTTATGAAATGGCATTCGATGCAGAACAAAGTATTGCCACAGCAATCATTTCCAACATCCAGCTCTAACAATAAGTCATCCCCAGATCCCTACCACAGAGGGCCAGGCTCTTTGTTTACTGTCAAAATGAGAATTGTGAGACTGCAACCCTGCTTGGCTTAAGCAAGAGCTGTGGCATCTCACCAGTGTTGTATTAATAAGAAAACTACTGAGACCCCACATGGCCAAGTCGTGTCTCCAGCCTGCCGTGACCTCTCTCCTGACAGACTTTGGAGAGGATCAGCAGGACTCAGCCAGAAGGGAATCTGCTCCTGAGGAAGCAGCACCTGGGGAGGGAGAGCAGTGCTGAGCTCTGCCACATCTCAGCACTCACTGTGAGCACACCCTTGGAGGTGGCTCCTTTCTCCAGTTTCACTGCTGAATTGGAGTTGCAGGAGCCCAGGGCAACACAGCTGTAGTAACACTTGCATTTTCTGCAGAAAGTCATTGGTACGTGAACTAATCCTTTCAAAACACATGTAACATCTGTAGGTTCTCAACTACTTTCCTTATTAATACAACACTGGTGAATAAAGGGACAATGTTGTTAGAGATTATTAGTAATAAACATGTCACCCCTTGAAGTATATATGCTTTATTAGCCTCTTCCTAGCACAGCTCATTTTTCAACTGGTTATAATTTCTCCTACTTATTCTTTCCTTCATGAATTTTAGAAGACTTACTATGTGCATGCTTGCAGTAGTGAAAATAGCCTTTGAAGATATGTGTGTACCTTTTTTCAGCCCATTTTTGAAAACTACTTTATTTTGTGTTTGGAAGGAGTGTGGTTTTTTTGGGGTTTTTTTTTTATTGTAAGCAAGGAGGACTTTTTTAGTTTTAAAGTCATAATCAATAGCAATTGCAGAGGAGCCCAGAGAACACTCTGGATTTGTAATGCCAAGAAAGCCTAAATAGGCTTTTGTGATATGTTTCATTGATATCTGGTGATGGTTTAACTCAAATGATAAAGGGATTTTCCCTATCACTCTGTGTTTCGGTGATGATGTTCCACTTCTTTGCTGGCTTATATCTGCCAATTTCCACTACCCACAGAAAAGAGAAAGAGAAAAAGTAAATGAAACACCAACAAATAGGGGTTTTTTTCAACAATTTCTTTCAACTACCAGCTTCAGCAGTGGCTGTTAGATCTCTTTAAACTGAACAGTCTCCAGCAGGAGCACATAATAATAAGTGTTTGGTGTCTTCTTCAGCCTCTTGGAGCAAAGTTGTTTCACCACTTCTTGCTCTCTGATGGTGTTTGTATCCAGTGGTTGTTACTGAGACCATTTCTCTGCATTTTGGGTTGCACCAGTTGAACAATCCCACACTGCCACTTCTTTATTGATACTCCAGATGCATCAAGCTCATAAAATTTAACTGGATGTGAAATGCTGCAATTAGGCTTCAGTAATATATGTGGGTTTAACACGAAATCATCACTGGTTTAATCCTGTCCATTCCTGCTTTTTCATATCCCAGTGCTTGCTCCTACTCTTGGAAATGCAGTCCCCTCTGCATGGGGTGGGAGCCATCCCCTCCAGAGGAAACCTGCTGCAGCTGGGTCAGGGCAAACCCCATCTGTCTAATTTATGAGCAGCACTAATGGGTCCTCAAGGGACCCCATCAGGAGCTTCATGCAGGATGCAATGCCCACGACACAAACCTCCAGGGGAGTCTGGGGTTGGTTTTAGGAAGAACCTCAGGATGAGTGGGGGCATGGGGAACAGGAAAGCACAGGATGTCTCTGGGGGATGGAAAAATTATCACCCCCACAGCTACCGCTGTTCTGCCTCTCATGATCTCTGAACAAATGTCCCTGCATCATCAGGTCAGAAATCTGCACAAATAAATTCGTGTGACATGTTTTTCTCTCCTGTGTTTAATGGCTACCCAGTCAATAAATAATTATTAAGCGATGATATAAGAGCTGCTGCATTCTGAGAAAATTCAAAATTTAGTTTCAGGAAAATGAATTCATCCAGGAAAAACACCTTTGTGCAATAAAGACTTGAGAAAGTAAAATGAGATTGAGGGCTTTCTTTCCCCAGGCTTGGATATTGCTTTATCAATACAGTTCTGTCAATAAGCTGTGAACAAACGCAGGCCTTGTCAGATTTACTAACTAATCACAGAAAAGTGTTGGCAGGGCTTAAAGGATTGAGTGACCAGACACAGTAACTCATTTTAAGTGTTTCTGCTTGCTGTATTTTTTTCTTTCTTTTTTTTTTTCTTTCCCGCTCCTTACTTTTGCTCTTTTAAGTGAATAGGACAGCAAACATCTTCTTTTGACAGCTTCTGTCACACAGAAAGATGTGCAAATTCCATAGGTTTTGCTTGTCTTCAACCTAGTTCCTGAGCCACAGACACAAAAATACGTATGTGCCTAAATACTGTCGTTCATTAGGTGCATGCACATCTTGGCAAGCAAATATACATATTACATGGGTGTGCTGCCTGTGTAAACACGTGGTAAATTTTTAATTGAAGGCATTCCATGGCTCTGATGGCTCTGTAGTGATTTCCACCCTCAGCTTTAGTGGAGCTGCTCATTTGGGCTCTTGATAACAGGTTTTCCTTTAACTGAAAAGACGAAACGAGTACATTGGAAACGCTTTTCTCCCTCTTCCTCTCCATAATTTCTGTCATGAATTCCTCTGTTTTTGCTGTTCGTTCCCTGCTGGCAGTTGCCATCTGTAGCAATTTTTCTTCTGCCAGAAGGATTGGCAAGCAACTCCCTCCAGTGCCCACATCAGTGATGCCTGGGCGACAGCCCGGGTGCCGGAGCGCTGCACTACCTGCACCTCTCCCCCCGTTCCCCCACCCACACATCCCCGCTCACACAGCCTCAATATGTCACTTTTGGAACAAAGCTGTGCTGCCAGGGCCCCCAAATCTCTGCCAGCCTGCCTGGGGACTCCTGGGGTCCAGCCCTGACGTGCTCTCCTGCAGCCTGAGCACGCCCCAAAGGTAGGGCTGCTTCTGCCTCCACCTTTCTCTGCAGGCACGGGAGGATTATATTTCAGTGCTGCTTGCTTGGAAGGCAGTGCTTGGCTAAGGCAGCTCCAGCTCACATTTGCTTTCCATTGGGAGATTCAGACCTAAAGTTAGAGTTAATTAAGTCGATAGCCCCTGTTAGAAATGCTGCAAAGCGATGATGGAGTGAGGAGAATCCTCCCTCAGAAAGGCTGGGGTTTAGATTGGAAGCATTAATCTTTGCAAGAGTGAGGGAAGGAAAGAGAGAAAGAGGAAAAGAAAGAGAGAAGGAAAAAGCTAAGAAAGAAAGAAAGAAAACACTATTCAAGTATGAATGTTTTTTAGATTACAAAAAAAATAAATGTGTGGTTATGAGAGGGAGCAGATCCTCCATTTTCTAAAAAATGGGGGAGAAAGGGTTTTATTGCAAGTTAAAAATAGTTTCATGTGTGTGAGGGTTGTGATGTTATTAACCTGCTGGCTGCTGATGTGATTTGAAGGATGGAGCTGGTGTTCTTTGTTCAGAGGCAAATTAGAGATTATTTGCTGTAAAAGGACGGATATATTTGTGTACACATATAATTGCACAAGACACTTGTTTCCATGCGGTCTTTCACTTCATTTAAAGCACCCATTCTGTACTCCTGATGCCTGAGACTCTGCATCATCTTGAAAGAAGTTCAAAGACAACCCATAATTCAGCCCAGAGGTGGAAGGCATCTGGCAGCTGGAAGATGCTTTGGGGTTATCACAGCTGCCATAAATATCCCCGAGACCTGCAAGGAACCCGATGCAGTAGCTTGGTGGGCAGGGCAGGAGGGGCAGCAGGAGCCATCTCGTGTTGGGTTTTTCTGTCAGAGAAGGGGTGAGCAGAAGTCCTGCTGCAGAAATGTCCTGCAGAGGATTGCTGGTGCAGTTTAACAATGGCCAGTGGTCAGGGCTGGTGTTAATCTCTGTGTGTGAGAACTGCATACTGACCTTAGGGTGAGCAAATGTTATTTCCAAAGCTGAAAGAGGAGCATGTCCAGGAAAGTCTGGGGCTCTGCTAAAGCAGGGCTTGTCCATTGCAGTGTGGGTGAGTTTGGCCCTGGGACAAGTGGCTGTGGGTCTCCCAGGACCTGTGTGTGTCAAGCCTGGGTGCAGCTCCTTGTGCATGGCTTGAAGGGAGGATGTGGCACCGCAAGCCCCATCTCCCTCAGCTCCTCTCCTCCTTTCCAGAACCCCCAGAGCTCTGCCTCTAGCCTTGTTTCACAGTCAGGCTTTTCCCCTCATCTCCCTGGTGGCAGCCCAGAAAGACCTGAACTTGGCTACCTGACTGCACCTAATGGAGAGAGCAGGGCTCCTGTTTCAGCCAGAGCTGCACAGCTTTCCCCCAAAGTCTCTGCTGGTGCAAGAGCAGTTTCAGTGGCTCAGGCTAAGAGCCTCTCTCTCCTCCAGCTGTCAAGGAAACTTGAGGAGGCATTCAAATGAGAGACACATGGATGTTTATAATTCACAGTTTTGCCATTGTTGTCACCAGAGATTTGTTCTTCCTGCTTGGTGAAGGGAAAAAAGGAAGGATAAAATTGGTACCATAACATGGCCAGACATAACTTGTTTGAAAGATGGGCCTCCAATTATTTACTTAAGGAAATAGTGGGAGATTTATTAATAACCTCTGGCGACTTAAATAGCTCTAGTGATTTCCATGTGTGACCTGAGGCCTCAGCCTTCCTGGCTGATTAGACACGAAACTCAACTAAAGAGCTGACCTGGTTGGTTTCAAGCGCTCTGCTGGTTAAGTCCCAGATGTGAGGCCGAGGAAAAACAACGTCTGTCAGAGCCATTACAGAGCGCTCTGCTACAACAGATTTAATCTTGCCCCTGATTTCAGAGGAAACTGTGCAGTAGGAGGGCTGAAGCTGTAATGATCTCTTAACACAAAAAACTATTCTCTCCCATGCATCTGAGAGCGAGCAAAAGTCCTCATCTATCACTGCCTGCGCCGGGAAGTCTCCGCTGCCGTTTGTGGATATGTCACTTTTTTCTTCTTTAAAAAGAAAGATTTCTTTTTAAAATATAAAACCCAGAATAGTATATTTTTTTCCTGGCTATGTGTAGTAGTATTTCCTGGGGCTGGTATCCATATTGCTGCTGGATGGCTTTGCCAGATGTTGTCTATATGAGATAGCTGGTGACCCTGAAATATCTCTCAGGCTTTACGTCACCACAACAGGATCTGCTCATTCTCTTTGTTTCTCTTCTAATGGAAGCTGCCATGGGTTGGAAGCAAAACTTTTCTTAAAAAACACTGAACAACCCTCTTCCTGCCTTCCCCTTGCCTCCAAATAAATTAAAGTGCCCCATGAGGGGACAAGAAAAAAGAGAAAACCAGAGGGAGAGGTTTGTTGGGGACCACTGCCTCTCCTTGGCTTTTGCTGGGGTCACCACAGTGATTTCTGGTGCTTTTGAGCTCAGGGTGGATAACTTCTTACAGATTCCAGTATGTTCCCAGCTGACAGGGATGAGAAGAAATGTTAATGTCTTACAGACTTTTTGTGGGACTAGAAGACTAAAAGCAAATTAGGGAAAAACAACAAATTAAACCAGCTAGAATTGCATTAGCATAGCATGGCTCTGATTGAAATTAAGGAGGTGTTCAATTACCAAATGGTTGATGGTATCTGACCTGAAAACAACTAAACCTGATGCAACAAATTGAGTAAAACAGCACTGAAAAATAATTTAGATCTACTTAAAGAATATGCTGATGGTGTGGAACTTGGTGCTGTGTTAGCATTCATCTTGATGTCTGTCTTCAAATTGGCTTCCATACTCAGGCCCTGCTCATGCCTTTTCTTTAATTTTGCAAAATTTATGACTAATAGAAACTGAAAGGAACAAATGGTGGTGTTGTTTATAGGTGGTAGCTTTAAAAAAGAAAAAAAGAGGCTTAAGTGTTTTCCTGTGATTTATGAAGATAGCCCAGGGCTGACTGGGGGAGTTAGGGGTTCTGTTTGGTCTGTAAATCTTGGTTTGATCTGTAAATTTTCTGCTAGTCGTGCATTGTCCAGCTGACTACTAAGGACTTATGGAATCCATGGAATTACATGACCAGGAAGGATCATCAGATGGAAAGCTTAAAAGAATAAAATAGTTTTACTCAAGCTGTTTAGGCTTTGTGCTGCTGAAAGTTCTTATGTAAGAAGTACAGTGGATAAAATCTCAGTAGGTATATACATGTATTGTTAAAAAATGTTTTGGACCATCTTTGTACAGCACAAGGTAACAATAAAAGCACAAATGAGCCTTTGATTTTTAAAAAAAAAATCTTTTCTAAGAATTACTTTTACAAGTGCTGAGAAGTAAAATAAATCTGACTTAGGCACTGTTTGTATTCACAGTTGTACTAGTCTCTAAGTAAGGACAGGACTTAAATCATTGAGCTTAAACTATGCAAAACTCAGCATAGACTTTCTTCTTCCCTTTTAAACCAGGATTAAATAGATTTATCTAGATCTTAATTTAAATTTGCCTAGGCTTAAATCAAATTGAATTTGAAACAACTGATCTAAGTTTTGCCATGCATTAGCAAAATTGTTTTTTAAAACAGTGGAAATTTGTACACAGACAGGATGTTATTGTGAATTGGGCTATTTAATTAATTAGATGGCTTTGGCTAACTGTTAACCAAGGATTTTGGATCATGATGTTTTCATTATGTCTTGTAGGAAACTTACACAGGTTAATTCCAAATCTGGGCTATGCTTTGTAACTGAGATGTGAGACTAAAGAATGGGATTAAGAACTTGTGCCATTTTGGAGTTCACAGAATATGAAATTTAAGTTACATCTGGGTGCTTGCAATGTGGGACTCAGTTGAGTCTGATAAATAGATTTCAGTCACTTCCTCAAACATCACATTTCCTAGAAAATGTTTTGTTTTTAACAGGAATGTCTTGGTTTTTAAATAAGGTCTTTTTCTCTGCCTTACCCCAGCCTTTGGGTGATGAGGGAATGCATTTAGATCACATTTTTAAGCTTCACAGTGCTAGAAATTTATCATTTTCTGTTTCATTGAACACCGAGATTCCCACAGAATTACACTTAGAGATGGGCTTCAAGAAAAACAACAACAATCATAAGACTTAAGAATTGCACTGTGAATATAAGTCAGAGAAGGAGATCTAGACCTCAGAATTATGTCCCTGTTCATCTGCATCCTATTGAAGCAAACTCCTCCTGCATAAAATGCCATAATAATTCTACTTTTGCAAGACATTTGGACACAGCATTGTTTAAATTACTTAGAGGAATAAGAGTCAAAAAACTCTGCTGAATATGTTCAGCTGTTTCACCAGAATTTGATCACAGTAATAGAGCAGCTGCACGATGCCCATAGGAATAAACAATTTATTCAGTTTAATATCTTATTTGGATCTTCTTTTTGAACTGGGATGGCAAGAAGTGTGAGATATTTTGTCACTGAAACGATTAGTAAAGCTTGTCTTTTATTGAGAACTGTGAAGAATTCGGGGGGAAAAAAAATGGCAGCATTCTGCACGTGACCAAATTCCCGGCTTTGCAACAAATTTTAGAGCAAATGTTGTGGAGATCAGAGGAATCACCATATGGGGCTAGTTTGTCTAGCACAGAAATCCCTGCTCCAGCAGTGGTCTGCAGGAGAGGCTTGGGAGGGAGTGTGAGAAGCAGGACTGTGAACCTTGCCCCAGCCTCTCCTCCCGTCTGGCCATCGGCACTTCAGGAACTTCCTGAGCCAGAGGTCGCATCCCCACCATTGTGTTTAATTGCCACTGGTGGACTTATCCCCCGTGCATTTGTCTAATCTTTTTTTGAACTCCTTTATATTTTTGGCCTCTGCAACATCCTGTGGCAGTGAATTCCACAATTTAATGACATGTCAATGTGGAAAAACTGCTTCCTTGTGTTTGCTGTAAAGAAAGCTTTGCAGGTTTCGTTCAGCAAGAGCTGATTTCAGCTCAGACATCAGAATTAGCGCTTTTCTGAACTGAGGTCTTGGTTTGAAGCTCTCTAGAGTCAAGAAGCTCTGCATTATTTTTTTGCAGAATTAAAAACATTTTAAGTTTCCAGACTTGTTTGACACTAGCAACATATTTTTCTGTCAGTCAGGCAAATTATGTGAAAGAATTTGGTCATACCACTCAAAAGATGGATTTCTGACTCTTACAGCTAATTCAGTTGCTGTTATTGATGGTGTTAGTAGTAAAAACCCACTAATACCCAGCCTGAGCAGAGTGATAGCCAACATATGGTGCTGCCTGAAGTCCCTGTTTCCTCAGAATTTCATTGATAGCAAAAAAGCATTGGAGCTGGAATTAGCCAAGTGTTGTTTGTAGTGGAGTATGTTTTTCTTCATTTTGACCACTTCAAACAAGTGTTTTCCTTTGGCTTTCTCCACTTCTTGGTGACATTTCAAGACTTCAGTCAACCAGGACTTGGCGCAAGAAGCGCTTTGGGGCTGGAGAGGGAGCAGATTTGGAGCCTTTCAAGAGAAAGGAGCGCACTTCTGTTTCCTACTGTGTCATCCTCCCAGCTCAGCTTCCCTCCTGTCCTGTGAAAAGAGAAAGGAAGCTTGTCTGGGAGTCCTCAGAGAGCTGCTGGCTGCATCCAGAAGCCTGGAGCTGGCAGGCAGAGCGCTCACTTGGAAGTGGTGGGTCCCTGACAGCAGGCATGCTTTCAGAAAGGAAAAGACAGGGAAAACACAAAGAATAACCAAAATAACACAGTGGTCCCAAGTGTCAAATGGAGCACCAGCCTCCTTCTTCTTTGATGGGATGGAGCAAGGCAGGATGTGGAGGGAGGCAGAGGGTGCCTGGTGTTTGGCCAGCAGATGGAACTGCGGCAGAAGGACAGAGTTCTGGCACACAGCCCTCACAAAAAGGCCACTGCAGAGGCTGTGTGTTCTGTCCAACTATTTAGAACAACAAAATAATTCACCTCTGCCTTAAACCTGACCCTATGCTTGTGGTGGCACGGAGGGGTTAAAGTAATCAGGAGCTGCAGGTCACCCAGCAGCTCTCCCTCCATGTTGCCAGGTAGCTGCTGTCTCCACACAAGGCTCTTGTGGCTTTTTTCTAAAATGGAAGTGTGACAAGTCATACAAGTCATGCATCTTTCTCTATTTTTCCCCTAAATACTCCTAAATCTCTTATTCTTAATGGTGGAAGTTTTTTTCTGCAGCTGCTTGAGTGGAGTTGCAGAGGGCAGAGCTGTCCCACAGCTGGTCACATCCCTACCCAGGGAGCCCCAGCAGAGCCAGAAAGGGAGCAGGTGTTTCCTGAGCAGGGATTTCATTTTGGGTGTTGATATCAGGAGGTTTAGTTAAATCTTGGCCTCTACTGTAAATTCATTAGTATAGGTGTAAAAAGCTAAGAACCAAAATCCATTTTTGAGTTTTCAATTTGTCTTGATTTTCAGAGCTCCTTATCTCGTATTGACTTAGGTATCTAATGACCCAATTCATCAAGTAGTTTAAGCATGTCGCTAATTTTAATCAAGTGCGTAATCCCACATTTAGTTAGGCACTCGTGTAAGTATCTTTCTAAATGAAAAATGGGTATAAAGCCTAATTTAAGACAAATCCCTGCTTGAATGTGTTGCCTTTGTTCTTCCTGAGGAAAAGGAAAGTGGGAGTATTTTTGTAAGGAGATGTTTCCAGGGCAGGTCCTGAGTGTGGAGGCAGAAGTGTGCAGGTGAGCTCTTCCCCCAGGGCGTGTCCCGAGCTCCGCCTCGTGTGCTGACCCTCGCCTCCCGACATCCATCCCCCTCGCCTAACAATGACAAATGGAGTTATAATATTGGTTGTTGAACCATAAGCTGTAGATAAATGTGCTTCTGAGAACCACCATTAAGTCCCTAAATGGATTATATATATTTGGTTTAGAAACCTAATATTTAATATTAGTGTACTCTCCAGCGGTTGGCTTTATTTCTCTTGATAATCTATTCCCACTCCATTTCCTTTTAGATTTCTAACCTCATTAAACCTTTCATATCACAGTTATTTTCTGTTCTAAACAAAATTAAAGACACACCATCCCCAGGTTTTAAGAGTCTAATTTTACTCCTGAACTGGAGGAAACACAGAGATAAACATTCTTTTCAGTGATGAATTTTAAAACCGCTTTACGAGTCAGCTGAAATTGCTAACCATATTGAGGATTGTAAAAGTCTGTGAAAGGCAGCATAATAAATGATGCTTGAAATGGCATTTGTTGTATGGGAGTTCAGATGCTTACATGCTATCTTCCCCTTCTTGGTTTTGTATAAAATGTGAGGCTGTATCTCGCGTCATACGGTACCTTAAGAATTTATAACATTTTGCTTCTGGTCTGATTGTCTGCAAGGAATCTCAGTTACCAGCAGGGGTTCCTTAAATTCACATGGCCAGGAGAAAGCTGTATCTGTGTAATACTCTGCTCCCAGTGTGCACATTAAACTGGTTTTTCTTGATCGAGGACACATTTCTTCCTTATCATCAGGCACTTTGGCACATTGCTTGTTCTGATATATATAAGTATTGCATTCTGCCTTACTAGACACATTAAAATTGTGTTTGGCCATTCTTCTTGTTATACAATGCCCTGGCCCCTACAGTGGCTGCTGCAAGAAAAAATGCTCTATATGTGCTGTTGAAAAGAAATCTGCAGGCTGGAGGAAGCTCTAAAACATAATCTTTATTTGCTTGAATCCATCTCTCTTTCTCTTGTTTTCCTGTAAGGCCTATAATACCTCTGCTAATTATCAAATTGCATTAATGGCATTAAATCAGGGTTATGCACTTCATAGCCTGCCTGCTCTTCTCTTTCCACTTCCACCAGAGTCCTGTGGCTGAATGATGACATCCCACCAGTGTGCAACATTCCCATCACAGCTGATGGGGATCTCACAAGCACAGGATCATAGGGAAGTCTCTGTTGCAGGCCTGTTGTCTTTGGTGCAACAGCAGCTCACATAGTTCTGCTACTTCTAATTCCAGTGCCAAGACTTGTTTTCTGAACTAGTAATTAGCACTTTGCATCTTTAAAAAACTTGTCTTCCCTTTGCCTCGTGGCAGATACTGGTATTTTCCATCCCTCTTGTGCAGGCAGGGAAGGTTGAGGCAGGGCAGGGTACCCAGGATTTTATGCTGTGCATCAATAGCCAGAATTACCCCCAGCAGCTCCTGGCTCCCTGTCCTTTGCTCATCTGTTAGTCATGAGGTGGGAGCTAACATTTTAGGGATTTAAAATCAGAGACAGGGGGCTCTGCAATTTGCAGAAGCTCTCAACATGCCACAGGAGCAGGCCTGGTGACAATAGGCATTTGTTTGACATTGAAAAAATGATAGTGAAAATTGGCCGAGCAGTTTCTGATCACTGAAGTCCCTGCTGATAGCTTTGTGCTACTCTTGTTGAAATTCACTGTAAGAAACAGCATGGTGCTAATCGCTGAGAAGTTCTGGGAGAAGGCTGGTCAGCAGGGTGCTTATATGAAGAGTGATGTGATGAAATGACAAGGAAATAGGTCTTTACCCTGGCCCTTTTCCTCTCCCTTCCAATTGCAAGGAGCAGTTAACGATCACCAGAAACTTTCCTGGCAAACTGACCTGCAGGTTTACGTTTGTTTTCAAAGGTTCAGCATCATTGTCTTCAATAGGATGCTCTCATTTGGGACTTGGTCGTGGCTGTGTACAAGGTTCCTACATTTATGTTCTCCTCCTGTTTTCTTCCACACACAACATCATTCAGGTGAGGACAATGTCCTTGAGTGCACTGTGGTGCAAGAGGATGCATTATTACCACAAGGGCATTTTGAGCCAGTTTCCACCAGGATTATTACACCCTGTGAATTCATTAGGCTCCTGCTCACCTGTTCTTGGAGCATGTGACAGTGTTATCATCCTCCTTTCAGAGGGCAGGAGCAGACTGCTCAGTTTTAAGCTCTAATGGCTCCTTATTTAATATGCTTTTATTTTCACCCACCCGTAGCAATCATCACCTTAAAAATCACCTCCATTATATCCATTCTGTTCTCCACTGCTGAACAAATCAATGCACCTCTGACAGTCAGAGGCTGTGTGAGCGTGCAAGAATCCTGAGGAATCAATAGCACCCAGGTGCAGCAGAGAGGATTAGAGGTTTTCTCCAGGGAGAAACGGCTGGCAATAGAAGCCCCCTGTTCTCATGACTCAGCAGCTCCACTCCAATTTCCCATTTCAAGTACAGAACAGCGAGCTCTAAATCTTCCATGGCTGAGTGCAGAGTGGAGAGCCCAATACAAAGTTACATTTCAGTTTGCACTGACAGATGGGAAACCATCATAACGTCCCTTTCCCTGTGAGGAGAGCTGGGTTCCCACAAGGCAGGAGAGACTCCGAGTGCTGCTGCAGAGGCTCAGCAGTGCCAGGAGCTGGATGCTCGTGTGAGAATCCAACGGATGTTGCGTGGTGTCTCGCCCCAGGTGGGAGAGCTGCCATCTGTTCTACAGCCATGCTGTCTCAGACTGTTTGCAAATCTTCTCCAGTACCCCAAAAATGCTGGAGGTTGAAGAAGGCAGGAGGAGTGAAAGCCTTTAAGGGTTGGGATAGGTTTCAGGAGGAGATCAGGCTGGGAAAGCATGTTTCTACTCCACTGCACGAGTGGAGACAAAGGATTTTAGATGTGGGCTTGGTACGTCTCACCGATACTATATTTACTCTTAGGGGTTAATGTGGGGCATCTGAATCTACTATCACTCAGCAGGCATCAGGATGAAAGAGACAGATCCTTATGACCATAAAATAGTGATAATCCAATGCCATAATGTTAATGAGCCTCAGGTTTCCAGGCTTGCCATATGCAACCCCCCGTTGGCTTTAGCAGACACTACCATATGCGTCAGATGTCCAGAATCAGGCTTTTTTTCTCATTTCCCATGTTGGAAGAGATGCCTTTCTGCAGGAAAAAAATCTGCAAGTTTGCCTGTAGGTCAAAATAAAAAGGTTTCTCATCAAAGGAACAAGTTTCCTTCCCGTTTTGCTCACTGGTGCTTTCAGAAGCTCCTCTCATTTACGTCCGTCGTGCCAAGTCAGCTCCTGGTGTTCCTGCGCAAGAGACGCTCAGCCTGCTCGGACTGACTCTGAGAGTTGGGAGCAGATGTTGGCTCCGTGACAGGTCTGTGTCAGCAACGTGTTTTGATAAGAAC
This sequence comes from Fringilla coelebs, assembly GCF_963513975.1. Taxonomy (NCBI): domain Eukaryota; kingdom Metazoa; phylum Chordata; class Aves; order Passeriformes; family Fringillidae; genus Fringilla; species Fringilla coelebs. The sequence goes on along the minus strand of NC_140043.1, from coordinate 9,034,237 downwards.
AGACTATTCCCAGCTGGTTTCTGAAGAGTTTTTCTCTTTTTCTCTGTTTTCCTTCTCTCTTGCTTTGAGCCCTTCATCAGCCTCAGAGCACGCATTCTGAAAAGATTGTGTCCAGCTCTTTTCTCGATGTAGTTTTATTTTCTGCACATTTTGAGGCCTTTTGTAAAACATTATCTTTCACATGGTTGGGAATCCCCCAAATTCAGCTTTTCCTTTGCTGACTAATTTCCATGGAAGAAATCTCTGCGATTCTTCCAGTCAAGCAAGAACATGGAGACATGCAGTCCCTGTTTAATGTGGCTCTGCCACCAGAAACCAAATAAAACCCCAGATTTAACACAGTTAGCTACATCCTTTCTGGGAGCTCTTGGTGCTGAGCTTTGGTATCACTAATCTGGGCAGGCTGTGGGAGATGGGCACAGCTGAGCCCAGGGAGTGTCAGTGGTGGAGAATCACGTCCAAATGGGAATGCATTCCCTGCCTGCAGCCCAGCAGTGCTGTCAGCCAAACCATGGGTTTCTGTCAATGTGTTACTGGCCTCCAAATAAAGACTTGAAGAGGAGGAAGCTTGTGATGTCTCTCTAGATTAAATGTGGGAACCGAAGTTCACCCACCACGCTTCTTATCTTCGATCAGATTCAGTCTTAGATTAGTGTCAGAAGAATGAAGACTGTTGGGATAATTTTTTATTCCACCTCCACCTTCATGCATCTGCTTACCTGGTTAATTGTGGTTGGAAAATCCAGCAATCCCTTATTTTAAATATATATGACATTTCTGTTGCCTCGACAGGGGAGGAGCTCTTGGCTGAGCCCACACTCCTAGAGGATTCCTCAGAAAGAGATCTGTCTGCAGAGCCAGTAGCCAATTTCCAGGCTCATTATTGAAGCAGTGTGTGAACAAGTTACTTGTCCTCTTTATGCTGTGAATCTATAAAACCAGGCTGGAAGCAGAACCTCTTGGAGCTCCAGACAATCCACACCCTCTGTATTCTCTTGGCTTCCAGTGAAGCTGCATGAGCCCTGCTGGCCCAAGTAAATAACTCTCCTTTTTTACCAGGAGTCTCTAAGACCTGGTTGTTCATTCAACTACTTTCTCCTGGAGTCTCAAACTCCCTGCAGCAGTTTCTAGGTGAACAGCAGGCTTGGGGACTGTGTTGTAATGGGAGACCTCTGTTTCCCTTTTAACCAGGACTTCAACCCTGCAAAACAATCAGCTCTTCCCTTTCCATTGAGAGGCAGCAGTATCTAATCAGGTTTCACTCCTTTGTTGTATCTATTGATCCTCAGCACTGTAAGATGCAAATTGCCATGCCTGACAGGATTCAGGGTGTTTTATCATCAATGGAGAGTAATTATCCTTGGCTGCACCAATATTGGATTGTTAAGCCCCAGGATAATGCACAAGGTAAAGACATTTAGAAGGCAGTCCACCTTGGGGATTTGTGTAAATGTGATGGATAGAGTGAGAGCAGGATAGCTGAATTACAGCCCCAGGGACTGACAGCTGCATGGGGCTGTAGCCTTGATAATCCTTACAGAGAAGCTGGTGCTGCAGTTGGTATTGAGACACAAAGTGTGTCTAAAGCTCTGAGTTTCCCTTTCTGTTTAATCCTTGTAATGTGTATGTGCTGAAGAAGAAAACTTATGCAAGATTTTAAATGGATTCTGTGCTCTTGTGAGAATGGCCAAACAACTTCTTCTGTTCATTTATTTATTTAACCATATTTCAAGCTTTTCAGTTGTGCATATTTTAGAGGCAAAAGGGTGTTCAGGTGCTTATTTCTTTGTCTGTGGATCCCAGTTCAATACTAAAAGCAGAATTACAATTTAATAAGTACGAGATGCTTTTATTTTTTTGGAAAATATCTGGTTAACCATTGCAGTATTCTGGAGCATAAAGTAGTTAAGCTGTCTTAGCTGTGGGGAGAAAATGTATGTCAACAGAGATGCCATGTTAGCTGACTAATCCTCGGCTGATAGCAGCAAACCTGAAAGTAGTCTCAGGGAAGAAAATCTCTTTTTCCAGAGTTATCCATATGAGCTGAGTCTTATACCTGTCACTTTTTTTTTTTTTTTCTTTTAAACAGACCATTTCTGTAGCTGTGAAATAAATAAGAACAGAGATATAAAGAGGAAAAAGGAGTGTTGGTGCCTGGAAACTGCTGAGATGAATGTTGAGGGTAGTTCCCAAAGACCTTCAGGCTTCAGGTGCAACACTAAGCTTGCAAGCTCCGAGTTCTGTTAACATTTTTTAATGTTTTTAGTGGCAGTTCTTTCTTGTCAAGCAACTCCTTGTGTTTGACCAAGGCCACGACTAAGATCAGCCAACTTGCTTGGCATGCAAAGCACGCTTTATTCTTGTTAAAGCTGCTAAGGATACTGCGGAGCAAATGCCAGAAACTTAAGCAAATAGTCCATGTTTTACCAGAACTGGGCCAGATTTTGCAGCTCTTTGCAGCCCTGTGCTGGCAGCCCGTGCCCTGTGCTGCCACGGAGGCGCTGGGGTTACTGTGCTCCAGTGGGATTTTTCTGACATCCTTCACAAGCGCCCCTGGCTGCTTCATTTCACACATTATCATCAAAGTGTGCAACAAGCTCCTTGCAGCGCTCCAGACCTTCAGACAAGTGAGAGAGGGGGTTTGCTCCACAGCCAGTTCTGACTGCAGTTTGGAGAATAGGAGAAAATGGAGAAAGACTAAGAAAATTGTCTCACATACCTACGCCGTTTGTCATGTTTTTAAAAAAGGAGCAAGTCTCACAGGTGTTTTGATTGCCAAGTCAGAAAGGCACTGCTCAGGAGGATGGAGCCCAGGGAAGTCATGTTGGGGGACAGAATAGCCCCCCAAGCTGGGAGGGGGTTCTGTGAACAAATGAAAATGATGCAGTAGAAGCTGATGCCAGTTGGGCTTCTCCCCCTGCCCTTGGCTGCCCAGAGCTTTTGGGATGCCCTCCAGGGAATGCTGCTTGGGGAGAGCAGCTCCTGCAGCCACGGCCCCATCTGCCCCGTGCTGCTGAGCTGTGCTGGCCTCGCCACGTCCCTGCAGGTGACCCTGCTGCCGTCTGTGAGCGCAGGAGCCCCGCAGCCGCTCGGGCAGATGCTGCGGGCGAGCAGAGCAGCCTGGAGCCTCCCATCCGTAATTGGCTCCCTGCAGCGCTGCAGGCAGCTCCCACCTCGCCCTGTGTTTTCCTGGGAAGCTGCAGCACCACTCTTCCCAGCTGCTCTGGCAGCCCACGGCAGCCTGGGCTCGGGACAGCCGTGCCCTGAGCCCCCTGAGCGTGCCGGGCACGCACAGACTCGAGCAGAAACGCTGAAATCCAAATTTCAATATGTCCCTGCTGCTTCTCTGCCCGTGCTGCATGGGAGCACTGGGGCTTCTGCAGGCTGGCCAATTTCTGGAAATGTCAGTGTATGTAGGGCAGTATCTTTGGGGAATTTTGTTGCGTGCTCCCTCTTCCCCACAATCCCTCCCTTTTTTCCCCAGAAGCATCTCAAAGCTGTGCAGTTCTGCAATTGAAATGTGCCACGGCTCATAGAGCTCCTTGGGATGCAGAGAGCGGGTTTGTGGCCAGCTGACAGGGCTAGCCACTGTACTCGTGGGGGGGACCCACAAGCAGAGCCATATTGTAGCTTTAAAAGATGAACTGGTGCTAAAATTCCAAACACCCCAGTCCTGTAGTCTGGGGAACTCAAGCTCTAGACTCCCATTTTGTAGCAGAGCCTGAATTTGACTTAGACCAAGCCAGAAATCGTGTGAGCTGAGAGGTTTGGCCCTCAGAAGGGGGAAGATGCTGGTGCAGAACCAGAGCTGAGACCTTTTCTGCTGCATGGCATCGTGCCACAGCACAAAGCCTGCAGAATCCCGTAGCCAGTACAGATTTTTTAGGTGAAGTATATGTGAGTGGAGGATCAATACCATATGGCATGCGTGTTAAAATAAAAACATGCGTACACTCAGGGCTGGATTTGCTGTATTCCACACGAAAGTAGGGTTTTTTTTATTGGGAAAATGGTTAGATTTGATGGCGGTATGTAATTAGTAGTTTGCCAGCAATAATTACAGGGCTGTGCTCCAGAATAAATTATGTAGCATTCCTGTGCATATAATATGGTATACCACAAAATAGGAGTTGGAAAATTGCAACATTGCTGGATCATCATATATCTGACATGTTGAAGGGGTTTTTTTTTGCTCTGATAGTTTATGAAAAATAGTAAGTATGGTGCACTGTGAACCAAAAGGCTTGCTTTGTTAAATTAACCACAATTGCAACCACAAATTATGGCTTCACAAACTATAGATTTAAGACTGGCTTTTCATAAATAGAGCTTCTTTGTGTTACAACAAAACATACATGAAAGAATGGAGCTGTACAGTGATGCCAAAGTAGCACTTTCAAAATCATCAGCCCATTCAAGCCTTTGGAATACAATCATAATATTTGTTTAAAGTTTAATATACAGAAAGGAAATTCATAGAAATCCCATAAGCTTACAGAGTTCTAGTGTAATTTTGGTGTGCTTTAATGAAATAATAGCAAGATAGCAACCTTGAAAGATAGGTTTGTATTAATTTGAAAGTTTGTGTACATTTGAAAGTTTCACATACACGAGTGAATAATTTGACACTAAGTGACTGAGCAAAGTTTCTGCAAAATGAAACAGGATAGAAAAATCCTTCTGTGTTTTTTTACACATAACATGTCCATATATGCTAAGGACCCAAATCTTTCCAAGCAGAGGGAGTTATGCCAGTTTCTACCAAAGGTAAATGTGCCCAAAAAAGAGTTTTCTCCAATACAGGATGATAGCTTTAGATGTCTCCAAGTTTTAAAATATCCTACAGATTATTGGCATGCTGATCCCAATTTTGAAAGGCATACTTTTGGCAGCAGCCAACTGGGGAGGGCCATGTGTTAACATCCTGGTTTAGCAATATGTATTCCCACATGCTAAGCTCTCGTACAAATGTAGTTTTTATTGCTGTTGACTTCAAACAAAGATGCTTTGACATCTAAAGTTGTATATGTTACAGATGCGATGCCTAACCATACTCATGCTGTATATTTTAGGATGAGCTGGCTGTGCTCCCAATTATCCAATGGAGTATAAACACTCCTAGGATCCAGGACCTCATAGGGAGAGTCACTTCCCTGTGTTCTGCTCTGTTGTACTGCACTGCAACATCTTGCCGTGTCTGACGTGTTGTACTCCAGCTCATTTGCACATTGTTGCTTAACACAATGTATAAATAACATATAGGAGCAGGCAACATCTCTTGTAGTCTGCCTTGGAACGTGGAACAAGCATTGTGAAGGATAGCTTGAGTCTCTCCCAAATCCACAGGGTAGCAGGCTCTCCCTTTCTTTCCCATTCCGTGTTCTCACATCCTCACACTAGCAGTGAGAAGGAGGATAATAACCCAGTTTGGAAGCATTTCTAAAGAAAAAAACACAAAAGTGTTATTTATTGGCCAAAATTTTTTGTGCTAAGAAGTTTAACATTTTGAAATGGTGGTTGGTGGTTGGTTGTTCCTTTGCAGCAATAGGTTGGCTTTCTGGAAAAAAATCCTCTAAAAGTTGAGTCAATAATTATTCCCCTTCCATCACTATCCTCAGCAGGAAACCAGAGTTCTGCTTGCTTCTGCACCCATCTTTACAAGTAATCTGAGCCAAGGAAGGGCTGGCTGGAGCTGTCTTCTTCTGTCCTTGTGAAAGCTCCAGGTTCTGTCCTGGCTGCTCTGGCAGCTGTGTAGGGTCTCCAGTGACGACCCATCCACTACCTGTTCTGTTTAGACTCTCCCAGCAGTAGAAACCCTGCCACTCCTTTCATTTGCATCCAGGAGGTAGCTGAGCCAGCACTTTGTAGGTGTGGAAGCACCCCAGTGTCTCAGGAGCATCCCTTTGGGGATGGTTTGCCAGGAGGGAGGTCTGTGAGGGCTGGCAGATCCATGGGGAGATGGGGAACCCCGGGGGCTGCACCATGCTTGGCAAGAGTCCAGAAAAATACAAGTCTCACCCGTCTCCTTGTGGTTTTGTTCTTCAAAGGTAACTGGATTTGCACATAAGGTTTTCACTCCTGTGGCTGGCAGTGTGTGTACAGGAGTTCTTGTAATAATAATTAGCTGTAAATATTTTGCATCTAATTCTGAAAGGTTACTTCAAAGAAACATTTTGTCTTATCGCTCAGGATCTTTTCTGATGTCGAAATACACATTCATGAGTGAAGCACTGCAATTACAAGGATGTTTAGAGAATCACAAAGGTATTTATTCTTGTCCTGGCTAGTTTATAGTAGCAAAAATTGCAAGTGGAAAGGCTAAGAAAATGTATTCTAAAAACAAACGTGTAATTGTTTTGTTGAGAGTTAGAGTCAACAGTGTTTATTCATGAGGCTTAGCTGCCCCAGGCGAGAGCAATCAGACTGGAGGTACCACCTCCTGTATCCTTGTTCTCTTTAATTGGAGCCATAGCCTTGGATGCCCCGAGGCGAAGGGCCGTCTCTAAATGTATTCTGTTCAGTTTATGAACATTTGAAAGTGCAATGGAAAAAAACATTCTTTTGTTTAGACAGTTTCAGACTTCCCCTCCCTCTTCTGTTCAGCAAAAACTGTATGTCAAAGTTAAGCTCTTGAGCAGCTATAGATTTTGCATGTAATGTGATCCTCCAATGGCTAAATAGTTCTGGAGTGTTGCTGGGCCTGGGAGAGGAGCTGTGTGTCATCGGCAGGCTCTGGGATGGATGGATGGATAGATGGATGGGTGGATGGATGGATGGATGGATGGATGGATGGATGGATGGATGGATGGATGGATGGATGGATGGATGGAGAGCTGCAGTCCTGCCCCGGTGTTGTCTGCACAGCCCCGGCACTCCTCAGCCCCGCCGCACCCCCTCACCCCTCACACAGCGGCTTTGAGGCAAATCAGAGCACATTTGAACAGTTGCACTGCAAATTCCTGTGTAACTTCACTTGTGCTGTAGGCCCTGTGAGGGTACCTAGCACAGCCCCAGCCTGGGAGCAGGCTCAATAACAGATTCAATAAAGCTCCTCTCCGGCTGCCTCCCAGCAGAAGCCCAGGTGGGGACACACAATGCAGGAGGAGGCAGCATCTGTTATTGAATCTCGCCCGGAGTTTATCCAAGCTCTTCCTGAGTGTTTTTCTACTCTCTCTGCTGTATAATCCTGATTTCCTCATGATATCTTTATGCAACACAATGGTTAAGTGCTTTCTCTGTTGTCAGCACTGCCAGTATCAAACTGCTTGAAGCTTTTAGCTCCAAAATAAGAAGTGTGCTCTGTCTCGGGGTGAGAGTCTTCCGTGCTCTCTTCAAGCATCGGTCTGGTCTGATGGATCCTGTCTCTAGGGAGAGCTCTCCACTTGAGACAGATATGCTGGTGGAGTGGATGGCTGTGATCCTGCAGCCTTGAGTCAGGCCTGAGTGAAAACAATAGCCCCAGCCTATCTCATCCCATCTCATCTCTGAGAACAATCACGCTGGCCCCACACCCTGGCGTCCCAGCACGCAGCACCAGCTCGGTGTGGAGTCCCTCGTGTGGTCTGCTCACGCTGTGTGTAAGGTGTTGGTGCTCAAGATAGCATCTTGAAAACCCGAGAAAACAAGAATACACCCCATCTCAGCGTGGCTTTCACATCACCCCAGCCCCGTGCCTGGCCGTGGTGCTCTCAGAGTTCAAGCAAGTAACACCCAATGTTGTCATCGTGGTTTGCACATTCGAGGGCTGAACCGAGAACACAGAATGAGCATCTGATATTGCACCCTTTGTGCACTTAGCCACCAATCCCCGCCTTTCTGGAAGGGTGTTAAGTGGTTTCCCCTGCCATTGATGCTACTTTAGGTTAATTCTGTGCTGCTTCAAGCCACCTCTGCTCCCCATTGTGTTCTACTGCAGTCAGAAGCAGGCAAGAAGGGGAAGGGATGGTGTGGCAGGTGAGTGATGGGATGAGTCCTTGGCTCCAGGAACACTTGTCCTTCACTGGTGGGGACTCACTGCCAGTTCCTCTATAGGTCCATGCAAACAGAGATTTGGAGCTCTTCAGAACCCTCTCAAGGGTTTCATTTCTCACATCTTCTTAAAACAATGTTACTGAGTGGTTTACCAGATATCCCTGATTTTCTAGGCTATCACTCCAGTTGTATCTTCACTGAAGCAAATAAGGAGGCTTAAAAAGGCACCTGTTTATTTAGTTATTTCATGCAACTGCAAGGCTTAAGTCGTGTCCCTGAATGGTATCAATTCTAGTAAGAAGTATGTCATAGCCCTGGAGACTTTGTCTAAATAATCACAGCTTTCCCGAGTGCAGTTTTCAGATTTGAGTCATTAGATTTAAACTTCTGGTCCTCTTAGCAAAACACCTTCCCTTCCATCCTGTTTCTTGCCCCTGATCCAAGGTTGAACTGTCTGGAGGATGGCATAATATTTGCTGCATATTTGCCTTGACAAATGGCTAATTCCCACTCGGATCCGTGGGGGTTTGCTGTGCACCAGGGACAGCAGGCTCCTTGGCTTCCTTGCCGAGAATATTTGTTTAAATGCAGCAAGTCCTTTCTCCAATGTTGTCTTTGCAGAATGTGGAGGGGTGAGCCTTTTGATGTTTGTATTTACAGTGTTTTCACATCTGGATGTCATTTGTGACACAGGCTCTCCTCCTTCTTCTATCCCTGTGTCTTCCTGTAAAATACATTTTGAACATACAAGCTCATGTGGCTTTAATGCGTGGTAGTCGGCCAATGCATTTAGCAGGCCTGCAGTAGGCCAATAAAGAGGTACCTTGGGTCATGCTGTGAGCTCTTGTAAATTTATCCCGAATTAACCCTGATTGGCATCCAGCTCCCCTGCTGTAAAGATACAGATGTGCATGCTCTCCAACATCTGCTGCTTCGTGAGGAGCTGTGCCATAAATCCACAACCCCCCCGTGACCTGCAGTCTGGGCTGATGGTTTGGGGACGCTCCTGTGCTCCCCAGTCAGGGTGGGTACCTGCAGGAGGCAGGTGGCAGCTCTCCTGACACAAGGGCAGCTCCATCCTTGCGTTTTCACATGAAAATCCTGTTGGTGTTGCAAGAGGGTGTTCTTCACCATGAGCAACACCGAGGTACAGCCTCCAGTGTGGATCCTTCTTGTTGCTCCCTGTTTCACGCAAGCGGTTTGAATATCCTCGTCCAACAGGTTTCTTTGGGGCTCGTATTAATTCAGCTTCATCTTTTAAAATGCAAACTTGGGCATGGCAGAGCAGGCTCTTTCTGCTGCCTTCACTTGCAGAGGAAAGCCGGGGAATGAGATCAGTCAGAGCAGCCAGAGCGTCGCTGCAGTCCTGCAGCCAGCCAGGATGCAAAGGGAAAAACATACCCATCAATTTCTAAATGTCAGCTGAGATCCCCTGGAAATTATTTATTGCGTCTGCTGTCGTATTTAATGATTTAACAATATACTAATAATCATAATATATTAACTTTGTGTAGTGATATACCAATCAATATAAAATAATGAACACATCTAATGGATTTAATAGTATACAGATGTTTACCGCCTTTCTCCCTGAAGATTTTCAGATAATTTCTCTGGCCAGCTGAAGACCAGGCTCGGGCAGCTCCTTTCCCCGACCCCAGAGGCAGTCACAGTGCTGGGGCCATTTGGGGACACCCCACATTCCTGCTGAGTGAGGGCCAGCAGGGCAGGGCAGGGTGTTAGGGTGCAGAACAGGCTGTTGGGGTGCAGGCTGAGTGAGCAGGGGCTGTGCTGGACGTTCATGGGTGTGACACCCCCATCCCACACGGGTACAGGAGGGCAGGGGCTGTCCCCATCCCCATGGATCACGTTTACTGCAGCAGGTGCTAACCAGGCGTGTCAGGCAGCGGGGATTGCCGGCCCTGTGGCCATTGATTAACCATTTATTAAAGCACCTGTGAATCACGGCAATAGTAATTATATTTTAAATATACCTACTAACAACTGTTTTGCAATGGGGAAGGTTAATCACGATTAAACATTTCCTTTGCTTTTCTCTTCTCCCTCTGCCCGGAACCAAATCCCCTCGGGGTCCAAATGCAGCTCAGGGACACAGGAGACTGCAACTAACATGGAAAACAGAGGGAAAGGAGCCCAACCTCAGCCCATCCACAGGCTGGTGGGGGGGAGGGAGCGTGCACACACACGCACACGAGGGATGCACACACCAGGGCATTCAGAGAGCGCTGACACGCTTCACGCACCCTTCGACCGTGCGCACACAGGCAGAAAGCTCAGAGACTGTGCACACACCCAGACAGCGGAGTACACACACACACACAGACAGTGGAGTGTGCACACACCCAGACAGCGCTGTGTGCACACACACACACACACACACAGGTGTGCACACACTGGCTGCGCGCACAGACACGGCACACACACTGCAGGAGCCACAGACCATGCACACACAGAGACTGCACACACGGACACAGACTGTGCACACATGGACACAGACTGTGCACACAGACACAGACTGCACACACGGACACAGACTGCACACACGGACACAGACTGTGCACGCCTACAGTGCACACACGGACACAGACTGTGCACACACGGACACAGACTGTGCACACGGACACACTGCACACAAGGACACAGACTGTGCACACACGGACACAGACTGTGCACACATGGACACAGACTGTGCACGCCTACAGTGCACACAAGGACGGCGCACATACAGAGATCGCATCCACGGCTCACGCACACCTGCCACGCAGACACACCCCGTGCACCTGGACGTGGGCCGTGTCCGCACGGCCCCTGCACACCTGCGCACGTGTGCGCGCCCAGACAGCCGCGGGGCACGGAGCGGGCGCTGCTGCACACGCTCACGGTCACCGCCGTTCGCGCACCCGCGCTGAACTCGGGCTCACTCTCTCCCCTCTCGCGTCCCCCGCCCGCGCGCTCCCGCGGCGCGCGCCCCGCGCCCGCTGCCCCGACGGCGGGTCCCGCGCGCCCCCGCGGCGGGGCGGGGCGGGGCCGGGGCGCGGCGGGCGCGCGCGCGGGCGCGGCGCGGGGCCGCGCGTCTCGCGGGCGGATTGGCCCCGCGGCGCGGGCGGGCGGGCGCGGGGCGGGGCGCGGCGGCTGCGGCCGCGCGGAGCAGTCGCGCCGCGGAGCGCCCGGGGAGCGGCACCGCCGCCGCGGAGCGGAGCGGGCTCGGCGCGGTGCCTCCCCGTCCATGCTTGGGAATAATGGCTACCGAGGCGTGAACCACGAAAAGAAAGAAAGAAAGAAAGAAACCCGCCGCCGGGGGAAGCCCCTGGATGGGGCCGGGCTGGCGCTGCATGCGGAGCTGAGCGTTTCTCTGTTCCCCTCCTCGGATGCCGGCCGGAGCCGCTGCCTGGGTCGCTTGCTTTTTTTTTTTTTTTTTTTTTTGCTGTGTTTTTGCCTTTTTTTGGTGCGTCTGTGGGCTTTTCACCCCTTCGTGTGTTTTTGGCCCCGCGGGTGATGGACCCGTAGCGCCGTCTGCGCGGCGGCTCCGGAGCTGAGCGGGCGCGGGGGCGCAAACTTTGAGCCTCGGGTTCGACCGGGGGGAGAGAAGAAAAAAAAAAAAAACACAAACAAGGGGTAAAAAAATAATAAGAAGGAAAAAAAGCGAGGAGACGCTGTGCCTGCAGCCCCAGGAAGAGCGGAGGGAAGGAGCGAGTGGCGGAGGACCGCGGCGGGAGGAGGAGGCGGGGGCCGGCGGGACCCCCGGGGCACCTCCGGGCCGGGAGCCGCGTTGTGCCGCTGCGGGGGGGCCCCGAGCGGCTCCGCTCCGCGCCGCGCCCGCCCGGCCGCGCCCGGAGGATCATCCCGCGGGGGCCCGGCGGGCCGGCGGGGCTCGCCATGGTCTGCGCGCCGCGCGGTGAGTAGCGGCGGGCGGGTGGGAGCCCTCCGGGCCGGGGACCCCCCACCCCGGGGACTTCTGGTCCCCTCCCCGAGCCCCGTTCCTCGGCGGGGGAAGTGTTTTCCAGCCGGGGAGCTGGCGGCTTTGCGGTCAGCCGAGGGGAGGAAATCGCCGTGCTTCCCGCCGGTGTGGTGGTGGCTCCGTGCGTGCGGTCTCTGTGTGTTTCTCTTTTTCTTCTTTCCCTCTTGCGCCGTTTTCGGTGCAGCCGGAGAGGTTGCTTCGGTTTTCCCGGCCGCGCTGCCGGCCCCCGCCAGCCCCGGTGGCTTCCTTGGGGTGGTTCGCTCCGCGTTCTCCCGAGCGGGGGGCGGGATGCGGAGGAGCAGGAGCAGGAGCCGCTCGTTGCCCATTCCCGGAGGCGAACCGAGGAGCTCTCCGAGCAGAATTGTGGAGGTTTTTTTGCGGGAGAAACTGGGTGTGTTTAAATAAAACGGAAGACAAGAAAGAGGCGCAGCAGCGCGGAGCTGCTTGGATGCGATGCGCTCCCGAGCTGCTTTTTTTTTTTTTTTTTTTTTTTTTCTTTTCCTTTCTTTCACCCCATTTCGCACATTCCTCCAGTGCGACCGCATCCCCCTTCCCACCCTCGCGGGAGCGGGGAGGGTGAATAACAAATATTGAAGCTCTGCCTTCTCCGGGCGGCAGCTCCGGAGCCGGGGCAGCGCGGGTGACCCGGCGGACGCGGCTGCTCGCACCCACCCGCGGGTGGCCGTGGCCGTGCCGGCCCCGCAGCGCGGCTCCCTGCGCCTCTCCGTGGTCCCCTTGAGCGGAATATCGCGACTTGGCTCTGTCGGGTGTTGCTGGCTGGCTGGCGCTGTAGCCGGCTGCCGGATGAGGCCGGTGTTGGTCTGGGATTTCTGGCTGTTGAAAACGGTAACAAACTCAAAAATCCGTGCCCGGCGGTTTAACCCCTTCGGTGCGGCCACAGCCCCTCTACTCGCAAGGAATAGCAAGTCTGAAAATGGTCGTCGTGGATTTTTTTTTTTTTTCCTCCTGTGTCTTTTGGCCGCCGCTCCCGGACCGGGCAGGTTGTGCGGGCCAGGCTGGATCGCGGGGTGCGGGGCTGCCGGGCTCCTCTCCCCTCCCCGCGCCTGCTGCGGGGCCCCTCTGCTTAGCTTGAATGAAAAATTTAATCCAATTAAGAAATTAAACCTTGTATGTTTAAAGTGACAAATTTGAGAAGGGGAGGGGGAGGCGAAATAAGATTTCCAGGTCACTGGTTTACTAAAGATGGTTTGGAGAAAGAGCTCGGGAATAAGGTGAGGGCAGAGGGAAGGAAAGAAGGACCTTTTTAAATGGCAAAGGCTTGTTTTTCTCTCTGGAATTCAAACTGGTTTTTAGGCTTGTAAAATCTTCTTGAAGTTGCGAATTTATCTCAGGAGGCTGCTTGGCAGCTAATCTTCTCAAGGCATGTCCTGATTTTTTGTAACGTTACAGTATCTGAGGTCCTTTTAACCTAATTTTGTAACAAAGATAATTTCTTGTTATGTAAGTTACTGTTCTGAATGATTGCTTTGGGTCTTGGAGAGCGTCCTTAACTGGTCTCCCCTGTGCCGCAGAAAGTGGAATTATTTACTTCGTTATCAATTCTTGAAAGAAAGCCTTGCTCAACTGGAAAAGGCTGCCAAGGTATTACAGGAAAACAGAGTCTTACCATTCTTCTTTCTAGCGAGTTAAATCTTTGGTCATCCCTGATCAGAATTTACTTCAGAGGTTTATGTTTATGTATAAATCCGATTTTCCCCACATACAGACTTACAAGGGTGAGCTGCTTGAATTATACACACGGCATTAACTTCCCACAAGTGGCAGGCTCCTAATGCTCTCTTCAAGAATTTCCTTCTTTGCTGACAGCAGTTCGCTAAAACTGCCCTGTGCTAAAGCCAAAAGGCACCAGCTTGAGATGCCTGATTTTCTTTTCCAGTGGAGATTAATGCTATAAGACAAGGCAGGCAGTATTTTATTTAGCTGGATACCAAGTTTTCACTAGTATACAGTGAGGTTTTTTTTAAATTTTATTTTGTTTGGAAGGTGGGCTATTCTGAGTGAAACCTTAAGCCTTGTTTATCTGAGAGGGGCAGTCTGTTCTCATAAACAAACGAAGCAGTAAAATATATCCCAGTGTTATTCTATCAGGACATGCAGTCATCTGCTGGACCTTGTGGCCTGGGCTGGCTAAATCAAATAGCAGTGTCACACGTAGCTCTGGTATTTTGAAGTTTAAAAAGGGATTGGAGTGTGTCTCTGGTTCCAGTGACAAACTACAGATATTTAGCAGAAGTTGATACTTATTTTCCTCTGATTTTCAAGAATGTGCCATCTTGAAGTGTTAACTCTGAACAAGGGGTATAAATATTAGTGTTTGCTGTTGCTTTTTAAAGTAAAACCTGGTGGGATGTTTGGTGGTGATATGTTCACAGAAGTGGCAGGGAAAAGGGCTGCATTCTTCAGCTGGCTGGTCTGTGCTGCAGGGCACTTTTGGAGAGCCTAGATGTGTGTGTCATTTTCTGCCTTAAATATTTTCTTTCTTTCTTTTTTTTCTTTTTTATTCCTCGATTCCCTGCATCCTTATGTTGAATTACCCACAATATCTTGGGCTTATGGTGTCTGGATACACTGGAATATGAAACAATCTTTTAAAATCCATTCAAATAAAATTATTTGTATCATCAAGTTAGGAAATACAAGATGCTTAATTTTAATGACTTTATGAATTTGCAAGATCTGAGGTCAGGCAGGTATAAGAATGTGTTACTCCTTGCTTAATAGCATGTTTGAGGAGGGATTGGCATCACTCATCAGAAATGGAAATTTTAGGATCTCCTGGAAGTTGGTTTTTTTTTCCCTTCTGAATAAAGATGGAAATTCTAAACTAGGTAAAGAAACATATGGTTTTACCAGAAATGATTTCCTAGACTGATCAATTACTAGGAGATGTAATGAGAAATATACTCCTTAGGGGGAGGAAGGAGGGATTGCCATTACATAATATCCCTTGGGAGAATTTCTGTATCGCATAATGAGGTTGATGATGGAGCATTTGGGGAAAATGCCTATGGATAGGAATTTGTTCTTCAGATTTCCATCAGGAAAACATATTACTGGGAAACAGGCTTGTTAGAAGTAGTACTGATATGTTAGTAGGTGGGTTGCTTTGCCTCTATACACATTTCTTTTGTTCTCATAACTACTGTGTAAGAGATTAGGTAACTCTAAGATTGAAACATCCGCAGAATGAGAGATGCCAGTGAATAATTTCCTCATTTACTTAACACCAAGGGTAAACCATTAAGGGCTTATGTTTTGTTCTAGGCTTTGTTAAATTATTTCTGTTTGTCTATTGAAAATAGGTCCTGAGGAGAAGTAAATCGCTAGCCTAATGGGGGAAACTCAAATTGCCTTACCCTCATGCTGATGAAAATGAAATATATAGAAACATGTATAGGTGATGTGTGGATTCAGCAAAACACATATTTTCAGAGTCTTTGTGATATCCTCAGGATCACCTAGGAGTTGTCTTTCAGATGGAGAAGCAAGCGTTTGTTAAAAGTTACTTCAATAGAGTCTCACTCTTTTAGTAGCAGCTGCCTTAAGGAGGTAAATAATCCATTTCCACACACCTGCCCTTCAGCACTGTTGATGCTCGGAGTCCAGGGAGGCTCCAGGAGCCACAGCCTGGCCCAGAGGTGTTAAAACCAACAGAGGAAAAGGTGAACAACCTTAGCACCTCTGTCACTGCTGGGGAATTTGCCTAATTTGAGCTGCTCATTTAAAACCTCGAGCGGTGGTGATTTTACCCGCCTTTCAGATGGCTCGGCCAGCTTCTCTCCCTGGAGTTGCAAATGCGTTCCAGCTCGGCGGCTCCCTCTAGCAGTCGGGTTGTGGGGGCGCAGTGAGCCCTGGCGGTGTCGGGGGTGGGTCCCTGGTGGACGCAGCCCGGGCTGCGGGGGTTTGGGGTTTTTGGGGTTTTTGGGGTTTTTGGGGGTTCAGGTGCGGGGCCGGGCGCGCTCGGAGCGCGGCTGCGCCACCGTGTGGCCGCGGGCGCGCACTGCGCCCAGGTGCGCCCCCAGCACCGCCCCGGCCGCGGGGGCTGCGCCAGCTCGGGGCGGTGGCACCTGTGTCACTTACCTGTCCTCAGCTGTGTCACTTACCTGTCCTCAGCTGCGACACTTACCTGTCCTCAGCTGCGAGACCCTGCCCCGGCTCGGGGCACTGTCACCTGTGTCATTTACCTGTCCTCAGCCATGAGACCCTGCCCTGGTTCGGGACACTGTCACCTGTGTCGCTTACCTGTTCTCACCTGTGTCACTTACCTGTCCTCAGCTGTGAGATCCTGGTCCATGGAAGCACAAACCACAGCACTGGCCACTCACTACTGACATGTGTCTTACTGTCTAGGCTTGTGTCAGGGCTTGGCTTTCCAAGAATTAGGAGCATGGTGCTGGATTTAATCACTGAGAGTTTGCATAAAGGAAATAGTGATGTTTCTGCACCACGTAGAAACTGTTTCTGCACCATTGCCATCAAGGAAATGGAAGATAAGCGTGATGTCAGGACTTGATTGCAAGTGGTGATTTTCCTTGCTGCCTGTCCTGTTAGGGCTTCACAGACAGGGACCCCTGCATTAACCATCTCAGAGGCACAGGTAGTGACAGCATCTCTCAAGGTAGCTAATGTAATTTTGAGCACAACCTGTGATTGATTGTTCTTGGAAACTTCAACTAGAATGGTGCTGTTGGCATGGACATAGACAAATAGGTTCTTGAAAACACCCATTTGTGCCTTGTATGGCTGCATGGGAAGGGTTAAAGATAAATGTGTGATCTTGAATACTATAAAAATAAACCTTCTTTTCTGGTGGGTGGTAAGAGGAGAGCTGGAGTTTACACGAAGCCAGCATTTCAAGGTGGCTGTTTGTGTTGTTACCAAAGATATTTCTAGCTTGCTTACAAAATGAGATTTTTTTAAAAGATGCTTTTATTTTTGCAACTACACAGTCTAGCTTTTGTTCCTGTGGAAAAAGTGTTACAGTTAAATTGCTGTGGAAGGTAGCTGCAAGATTTTTAATATTGGGTTGAAGCAGTCTGGGTGCATTGTTTGCCATAATGTTTCTGTGGGGGGTAAAAAACATCTGTACATGGATGCTGTTCCTGCAGTTACTGCTATTCCAGAGGAGAATCAGGGACAATAATGGATATAAATCTTAGGGGTTTTTTTCCTGGAGGAATCAACAATAAGAAGTGTTTAGGCTATTAAGATACCTGCAAGAATATCCTCACTCCAGAGCTGTCGGTTATAAAGTTACAGCGCATTCCACCTTCAAAATGGTTGGAAATCCGTCATAAATATCTCTTTCCCACATCCCCTCTATCTCCCTGGATGATTGGCTTTCTAGCAAAGCCTTCCGTAGAGGGTGTACTGTAATCCTTTTACGTTACTCCTCCAGTGCAGATTACGCAGCAAGAAATAATTAGGAGATTAATTTTCACCTGTCACTGCCAATAATAGATAACCTTGATACAGTGACAGGGCGAGGAATTTGGGGGGGGGGAGAGCGGAAAAGCGTTTAACCCTGTAGTGCTTGCTGCAGGGACCAGGCAGAAAATGGTTGCCAGAGCCATGACCTCCCTGCTGGCTGTCGGGGAAGGCAGAGCCGTGCGAGCTCCGGGCTCGCCCGCGGACGCTTCGCCTCCATCCGAAATTCGCTCTGTGCCGCAGCGCTGCCACGCGCGCCTCCCGCTAATCAGCCCCCAGCAGCCGTCGGAGACCTTTGTAGCTTAGGCTTTTAATTCACATGCAGTTCTGTTGCTTTTCATGATTTCAATTCCCAATCTGACTGGTATTCCTAGGCTGCGAGGGAAAGGAGCGAGCTAATGAAGATGGCTTCATTAGGCAGAGCGTGGTTTAGCCCTTGCTTCTCTCCAATAAATGCAGCTGAAAAAACATCCCAGAAGTAACTGGGGTTTTGGTCTTCAGAGAAAGCAGAGCTGAGGTGTTTCTGCTCCCTTTCAAAATTAATTACTAGCTCTCATCAGGTGAGCTTAAAAATGCAGCCTGTGCTCTAAGGCACTGAAGGTAAAATGGCAAGGAAAAAAAAAAAGCCGCTCTTCACCCCCCATACACACATACTGTGTTCTTTTTTATTTTTTCTCTCTTTTGTGCTTAAGTTTACAATCTGTTGAAAATGTAATGGGAAACCAGCCTACAGAAAATGCCATTATTCATATCATCGTGAGCTCATTTATTTTATCTGCAATAGTAATGATAAGACAGACTGCTTGGCAATGCTGATAAGCTGAGAAATATCTTAGAGCTATTTGTAAAAGTTAAAGCAGATCTTGGTACTGAGAGATAGGGAAACTGATGAGCCTTTGGGCAATCTGCAGAACTGAAAGCTAATAAAGATTTTAATAGGAAGGCCTCATTAGGATTAGGGAGATCTATTATCTGCGATTTACACAACACAAACAGTGGGACAACTTCAATTTTTGCTTCTTTGTTCATTAAATACTATTGCTGAATGTGAAGCCTTTTAACTGGGATCTGGATCTCTTCCTCTTCAAGGAGCCATCACCAGTTGATGGTTGAGCAAAGATAAGAGGGGCAGCTGATGAGGGAATGTGTTTGGCACACAGGGGCAGTGCCAGCAAGCCCTCATACTCAGGGACCAGTGCTTGTTGGAGGTATAGAAATGCAGTTGTTTGTAGGTGCCTGGGTGGCAGGGTTCTCCTAACTGTCTTTTTTTTCTCTTATGAACAATATTTGTAAACTTCTGGCCCTAAACAGCATATTTAGAAAGAAATTAACATGTTGTTGTGCTGCTTCCCTGGATGGTGATGCTGAAATACTGCTATGGATAGCTGGCCAGCCTGGTGGAGTGGCTCCTTCATTAATGGTGGTCACCTCTTGGATCTGTTCTAGGAGAGGAGCTGTCTCCAGTGCCATTGGGGTTGCTATGGTAGGAGCATGTGCCATGGGTGACCTGATCCAGTGTTTTGGTAATTATACACAGGACTGATTTTAGCACCAGGTGCATTCTTAGACGTGTGGTGTAGAAAACCTCACTTTTTGAGGTTGTGCAGACACCTCATGGGCTCAGTGGCTTTAGTCCTCATGTGTAACACGGTGTGTAAGGTGCATGTAAGCTGCTGAAAGAGCATTCGTTTACCTGGGTTTACAGATGTATTTAATTTTTTTTTTCAAGGACCATCCAGGCATTTTTTGTGATTGAACTGAATTGTAAAGCAGGAGCAGAAACTGTGATGGAAAATTCTTTGGTTTGCATTTGAGGTCAAACCACGTTGTAACCTGATTCTGCTAACCTGCAGGTTACATTTTTATACACAGGTGCTGAGATCTAACTGCACCTCTAATGCAGATGAAGGGCTTTGTTGGGTGATATCCATGCTGGATGTGAGACATGTGACCACACTTGTGTTTGGGAGCTGTCTGTTTTCTTCTCTGTGTGGAGCACACAAGAGCACCAGAGTCTTAGCTTCTCTCTGTTTTCACGGCACAGACCAGCTCCTCTGCTGCTGCTGGGTCAGATAACCCCAGTGGTACCTACAGTAACATTGCATCCATGGAACAGTAGCGTTTGGAAAGCGTGCTCTTGTATCTTCAGCTGTCTTTAATGTGATGTAGCAGCCAAAACCCAAGAAGGACCACAGCACCACCAGCCACAGAGAAGTCTGTTCCAGACTGTAGTTTGAGTTCTGCTGGTTCAAACCAGTGCTTTAATAGGGCCTACGGAGAACACTGCAGTGATGGATTTAACTCCAAGTATTCCATCCTCCATGTGCTTAAGGAACTCAGAGCAGCTGGAGCTGTAACCCCCTTCCCTTTGCCATCAGCAGTGTGCAGACAGACGGGCAGGGCAGGGCTGGGAGCCCCTCCTGCCAGGACTGGAAGAAGTTACGTTCCTCCCAGTGGGTTGGTGTCAGTCTGTTGTACCTTGTCTGTGAGCACTCACAGGTTCTGTCAGCCAGCCAGCGTGGCCTCCGAAGGCAGCAGTGCTGTTTGCACCTAACGTGTTGCTCCAGCAGGGCTGCCATTTGAGACGTTTCTAATATTTATGTTCGATATGAATGAAACTTTTTGTTTTGTCTGTAGACCGCAACGGAACTGGAGCTGACTCGTATCAGGAGTGCCTTGATAACAAGCAAGGTATGAGATCAAGTCTCTCCAACATGGGCACTTGGGACTGATTTAGCTTGATTTCTTGCAGCTGAATTGGTTGCTGTCTCTGTCTCTCTCACTCTGTCTCCCTTTTTTTCCCCCCCCTTTTTTTTTTCCCCACTGTCTCCAAGCCAATTCACTGTTAACAGTTCCATGTCAGCTAACCCGTTAGCTCAGGGTCTCATTGCACATTTGTGATAAGTCTTCTTGTTTCTAGCACCCCAAACCCTCAGCTGTCAATGGAGGAAGTGGGAAGATTGTAGAACAGAAGTAGCATGTGCAGTTGCTTGCAGCTGTCTTCTTCCTCGAGGTTTAGTTGCACAGCCAAGCAGAAAAATATTAAAGTTGAGCTAGGGGAAGGCACGTGCTAGGCTGGGTTACCTTAACACCAAACATCCTGTTACCATTTGTGTCCTGACATGCTGCCTCAGACTTGTCCAGCCTGCTGTCTTCTGCCATGCTAAAGTTGGTAAGAGCTGCAGACATCTCTAGTGATTTACAAGAGAGTGATGATGGTGAAGGAGGAATCTATTATCCTTTTGCTCTAAACCTGGAAACAAGAGTCACATCAGTAAAAATGAAAATTGTAAGAAGTACCTCAGAAACAGGACTTCAGTGGAAAAATCATTGATGTTGGATTTAGGAAAAGGGTTGGTGTGTTGTGTTCTGTTCAGATGCCTCTCTGAGAGCTGCAGTCAGAAGTGCCACTCCATCTCTGTAGCCATGTAGTAAGTGTTGAACCTTCTGGTAATCAGGGAGCATAAGCACCCTTCAGTCCAGAACATCATTCGTCATAAGCCGCAGCAAAGAGATAAGAGGAAATGCTTATCCTAACCAGGTTATAGGCATCAATTACAGGTCAACTTTTACCCTGCTGTTGACCCAGATCTGTGACAGTAGCTAGAATTATCATTTCCTGAAATTCTGATCCTTCTTGAGTAGTTTTCTAAAGTAGGAGCCAGAAACATAAAAAAACCTGTCCCAATTTTGGTGCTTGCTTGGGTTTTAATTTTCCACAGGTGTCTCTGCTTTCAGTATCCATCAATCAGTGTTACATGTGCTTTAAGTCAAAGCTGCCATGAAGTGCATCTCCCCTTGCTTGTTGTTGGGTTTGGGATGGGATTATTTGGGGGGCGGGGGTTGGAGTTTTTTGCTTGTTTTCTTTTCCTTCTCTCAAAAAAAAAAAAAAAAAAAGGAGGTACATTGTTCCTTTGATGGCCTTTACAGTCATCTTTTTCTTCACTATTTTTCTCTACTGACTGTAGTAAATACCTAATCATTGCTAAGCTTTCATTTCAGAAGTTACAACTGGAAGACTAATGCGGAAGAACTGTAATCAATAATGGCAATTCTTATTAGATTAAGTTTAAAAGTCTTGTAGACCAGTGTAATTCAGGAGGCTCCTTTGATAGATAATTTGTTCTTAGGAAGAACAGTTTTCTCCAGTAACATTTTTCTCGTTGGCTGAGGGAGGCTGATCCACTTGTCATTTTGTAGAAAGCAATCAAGTTTCAGATTTCAAGAAAAATGAGTATTCTCATTTTTGGAAACTAATTGCAGTCCCTTTGATGTGCCAGTTACCCTGATTTATCTGACAGGTGGTATTAAATGGCGTTATATCCATTACTTTCATTTGTCTGTTAATACTCCAGATTTTTCTTGTACTGTGATAGGTTTCTTTGGCTTCACTGTTAAACACATGAGCAAACTGTGTCATTATAAATACTTTCAATCCAGTATGGATTGGATCTGGTTTGGGTAATTTACCCTGTCCATGGGTATGCATCATGGTGTTTAAAGCAACAACCTTTAAGAATGCAGAAGTTTAAAGGAAAAAGTATACACAGTAACTTGTAGTGAGTCTCTTACTGACTCAGTTACATTTTTTGAGTGTGCCTTAGAGTTGAATTCACCATTTGCAACAATTTACAGAATATAAAATACATAGCTGACAGCGGACCCATAATTTTGGTTGTTTCTCTTGCGTTCAAAACAAAACACCACCAAAGGCTGAAAGTAGCGGTGGCTGTTTAAAAGTATTAAATCTTCAAGCTATGTGAAATGCTATTGCCATGGATTCCTTTTATAACAGCATGCTTGTCTCCTGGAAATTATGCTATAATGAGGTTTGGTTTATATATTTTACCCCTCTCCTCATTAAAGTGCTGTCTCTCAGAAGAAGCGCTTTGTGTTTTGAAATACTGCGCGGTTAAAACGAAGGCAGGTTTATAACGATTTAATGTACTTGGGAGCCAAGGTTTTGCAGCTTTATGGCAAAGATGTTTTAACAAAGGGCTTTATGGTAAGGGTGTGCTGTATTTTAGTCAGGCAGTTGCTCAGGGGAAAATTTTAAGTGTGAGCACGTCACAGCAGCAAGGAGAAATTCAGAGGGAAACAGGCTACCGAGATCCAGTCACCAGCTTGGCTGATATTAAGGCTTAATTCTTTGCTGTTTCAAGCCCTGTTTTTTTTCTTTTTTTGTCTTTCACCTCTTCACTCAAGGAAGACAAAGCCTTGTGCCATATAATGTAGCATCACAAGCAGGCCATTTATGCTTCCCATTTTTGTGCTTCAAGGAGAGCGTGCTGGGAACAGGCACAGGTGGGATTATTACACCCTCTCAGAATGGAGCTTGCTTTTTCAGCCTTATAACTCCAATATTCATTATTAAAATTATACCCTAAAAGCAAGGCATTTTCTGAGCATTTGTGGTTTGGAAGTAGAGAGGGCAGCAGTTCAGAGCAGCTGCCCATCCACTGCAGCAGAAGACGTGTCCTGGATCTGTCTGTTTCTCTGGGATACACTTAATATCCCATGGTTTCCTGAGAGCCAGGGGGTTCTGCCATGGAAAACAGGTATAATGATTACTACCAGACATAGTTGTTTCTGGAGCTTCTCAATAGGAACTCACTGTTATAGTTATTAAAACAGTGCTGGTGTAGAGGTTTAGGCAATGAAAAGCCCTGAGAGAGGGCTCTGGTGGCAGCCAGGAGATGTCACCTCTCATCTTTGAAATCGTGTGTAGAGAAATAGAAACTGATTCCAAGTGTTTCATGGTATCATGTGTAGCACCTTCTCTTCTTCATAGAAAATGGTGTTTTACTTTGCTTGAGCAGTCTCCTCTGTGTCCCTGTGCCCTCAGGTGGGCTGGTAATGGGTGTTTTGCCCTAGTGGGCTCCAGGTTGCTGCTGGAGGAGCCCAATACCTTTCACTTTTCCTACTTGTTCTGAGGAGTATTTCCCCACAGGTGAATTAGCTGGTATTTTTCCAAGATGAACATGGCTTCATCTTTTTGATGGCACTGTTAACTCTTTCTGTTTTTCTTTGGGTATGTCACACCACTTCCTGAGGTCGGTGCTGCTCGCTGCTGATGGATTTTGTCAGCTCATCTCAAGGGGGAGGGTGAATGTAATTTGGAGCAGTGTTTGGGGGCCAGGAGGAAGGATGGTTAATATTGACAGGGATCAAAATGTGGCTGCAGCTGAGCCAACAGCACCTCTGTCTGAGGTGATGGAGGACCGAGTGCTCCTGCCCTGGGTTTGTGCTGTGAGTGGATCCCAGCTGCACTGCTGAGCACGGGCAGGATGTCTGTAGCATCAGGCTTGATTTTGAAGTAGTGGCAATAAACCAAAGACTTTTTCATCCTGTTTGCAGCCCCCTGGGCTGTGCAGTCCCAGTGTGTGTCATCTTCTATTAGTCTCGATGCAACCAATGACCTTGTTTGTGTGAGCACATTAAGCACAACATTAATAGCTAATTTGACTACTTTGGATTCAGACAGGCTGCAATCCATCACCTGAACTCTCCTGATAGCAAATATGGTTGGATGGGATTAAGGAGAAAGGATAAAATGCCTGCTTGGCCATAACTCTGGGAAATTGGAAAACTGCTTGTGAGCCTGTGTGGCTGATGTAACTGTAGCACTTGGTGGGAGCATGTTCTTCATTGGGGAAAAAAGCTGCAAAAGTGAGAAGTGTGTGGTCTTCAGAGATGTTTGTTCAGCCCTCTTCCTGCCTGTCAAATACTGGCATGGCAAACGAGACCACCACGATACAGAGGCATCTTTTAGAAGATGTTATTGGGGTAAGTTCTAACCTGTTCCAGTTTTTGGATCCCTTTTGATCCCTAACAGGATTAGTTTCAGGATGGCAAAGATGAATTATGAAGCAGATAAATAAAAATGGCAGCCTGGCATATAGCTGGACTGGAAAGTGCGGTCAGAATAGTTCTGTCACTGAAGATGTTATTTCCATTAAATGTTTTGAGATTTAATATTGATTTCAGTGAAATTACCCTTGAAAACAGATTTCCTCCAAACCTTTTTTTTTATATATTTGTTTTGGAACTATTTTAGGAGGCAGAAAAATGAAACTCCAGCTTCAAACAGTTCTTATGTTTTGAAATGGGCTTTTTTCACTGTATGAACAATTTTTAAAATATTATTGTTATTTGTATTCCAGTCATGCCTGTGCACTCTAGTTATGGGCTGAACGTCATTTTGCCAACCACAAGGCAGACTGGGGGGGATCAGTTTCTGCCTGAAAATGCTTTGGGCGTGTATTTCTGACGGGCTGCATTGATTGCCAGTGCCTATTTGAAGAAAAACCCTACAACATTCTCATTTTACAATATGTTGGCTGCCTTTTTGTTTAAAGAATTATAAATAAATCAGCAGATTTTCCACAAAAACACATATGCTTTCTTCCTGATGAGCATGATGATGCACCAAGAATCCTTGCAAGAGGCCTTGAGTTTCCTTCAAGTAGAGGGTAGGGCTGAGGTTGAAACTGAAGTTTTAAATAATTCTCTTCTTTAAGAAGGATGCTGCTGGAGCCTTGTTAGCAGAAGAATTGCCATCTTCTGACTAATTTTTTTTTTTTTTTGCCAGCATGGGAACAAAGAAAGAAAGGAGGAGGCAGAATAAAAGCCTGTGTGAGTGTACATACAGAGGCTGCTGCTCTCTAGACTGGTAATGGTATCTGGAAAGGGTCCAGGCTGTTGTAAATATGAACTTTTGTCAATATTCCCCAAGCTTCTTTGGACTCTAGGGTGGGCTTTATTAGCTGAAGGTCACACCATTGTGCTGCCTCCCTCTCCTGAGACCTCTGATACCTTCCTGAAAGGACAGCCCATTATCCCTGGGCTTAGAAGCCAGCTTTCTCTTCAGTGGTGCTGAAGCTGATAAGCTTAAGAGGCGTATTTCATCCCCCCACTGCTGCTTTCAGGAAACAAACAGTGTTTATCATTCCTGATTAATTCCAGTTGAACAAAAAAATAAAATAGAAGGCATGTGTGTGTGCACACGTGCACAGGGACACAGAGATTTTTTTTTTTTTTTTGAGACTGTTCTTGTGTAAGGTCAGCTCACGGCACTGGACACAGTCAGCAGTGTCTGGAGCTTTGCTTTTCCTGGGTGCTGCGTCCAAAGGTGGATTTAGTAACACGAGAGGATCCCAGGCTGCAGTCAGTGTGAGGAGAAAGGGTTGGAAATGGGGATGGGGTAGCAGCAGCCTGAGCATCAAGGTTGGAATTGATTTGTGGCAATTAGGCATTAAGGTCTGTGAGAGCAGGCCCACCTGCTGGGAGATTGGCTTTCCATCACCTGGGGAAGATGAATGGCCCCAGGAGAAGAAGGGGCAGGGATTTCGTACTCAGCTACCTGGAAAGAATCGTAAACCACCATATCTCCCTTTGGTGTCTTGCAGCCCTTTTTATCACAGCTAAATCCCTTTGCTGGGAGTTGTATGCAAGCAGGTTGGAAGATAAAAATGCTAGTTGTTGCTGCTTTTTCTCCATTCCTCTCTTTGGCTCTGGCTTGAAATTTGCTAGGAGGTGTCTTACTGACTTTCTTGTTAGTCCTCTCTGAGTAGGACTGTGTTCCATACATGGCCCAGTTTCTTAGGGTTTGCTTTTCCCCTTGTACAGAGATTCAGAGTGTGGAATTAATAATGAATAACACATGAAACAAATACCATATTGCCCCTCTGTGCTGATGCAGTATGAAAAGCACCCAGATGGGGTGTCCCCGTGGCCAGGTCACCCATCTGTGCTGTGTGCTCCTCTCCAGCATGCCCTTGATGGGCAAGGCACCTCACCTGGCTGTGCATCTGGAGGTTCTCGAGTGGAAAATGGGAGTATTGGCACTGTCCACAGTCCTGTTGGTTTGGATGAACGTGTAGCTGCAGCCCAGGTCAGGTCTTTTGGTCACGGCCCAAGTTGAGTCATAGATCATCTAAGTAATGTGTGTTGCATCAAATTTTTATTTCACTTCCAGCATGGGCTGTGTTTAAACCAGATTTTTGGTACTGAGGTTACAACTGGCTTCATTTAGTTTGCCAGATCAGAGATGGAACAAAATTTAAAAACAATTTTGCAAAGCTATATTTACTTTTTACCAGTGAGGACCATATTTAAAGACGGATTTTGGTATTATGGCTCCAGTGCTAACGTAAACAGGGTCTGATGGGAAAGGCTGTAAAATAATAGGGCTATTGGTCATGTTTGGGGAGAAAGAAATTTCCATAGTAGATTTCAAACTGGAATAGCTCTGAAGGTTTGGCTGGCCAAACCCAACTAGCATTTCTGATTTAAAATTGCTATGGTAGCATGCAGTGGAACAGTGGGCCACTAGCAGCATTTTTTCAAAGGTAAACTACACAAGCCTTTGTGAATTGGGTTAAACTTGTCATTCTTCACATGAAATAGAATACATTTAAGTTTTAGATGAGAACCTCCTTAGATATACTGCAGGCTCCTTTCTGAGGGCAAAGTAGATTTGAGGAAGATAATTATCTATTAATCTCAGTGAAAGCTGCATATATGGTTCTTTCTCCAGATGGGTTAACATGGTGGAAAGATCTTTATCAGCCCAGTTGTGCACCACAGTCTGCAGTAGCATATGTACTTGCTTGGACCCCGAGTTTAGCGATAAGTGAAATGTTAATATGTGCTTGGCAGAGCAAGCTCTTAATTTCCCTTAAAATGGAGGGGGCAGAAATGATCTCATCGGACAAGATGTCTTTGGGCTACTGCCCACTGTTAGGTATGTCCTAGACAGGGTTTATTTACTTGGGGTAGGCAGATTATTTCCCTTTCCCTCCATAAATCTGGCCTGCGGTAACTGTTAGCAAAAGAGCTTTCCACCTCCTGTATTGCAGGAAGCATTTAAGCTCTTGTTGAAATATGAAGCTCCCTTCCTTTATTAAAATTAAGAACCACTTTCTCACATGGCAAAGTGATAATAAAGACTGAAATTGGATCTATAACTTCATGAAAAGAAGAAGAATTTTTTTTAAGACAAATCATGCATGGTAATGCCTTCATTGTTCTCTCGCTGTGTTCTTTGTATTGCTTAACTCCCTGCGAACAAAGAACCCATAACTGGAATTGTAAAAATAATCCAAGCATTTAAGTCAAAACTCAAAAGGCCCTTGGGAATCTCGTGCGAAGGTGTGCCCTTGAAATGGTGGTTTGTGAATTGTCTGAACAGGTTTGAGCATCCTGGCCCTGAGGAAATCTCTGGGAATTTCGCTGCTGACTCCAGCGGGGTCAGGATTCCGCGCTTGGCGCTTTGTGCCGGGCATTGAGCGGAGCCGTCTTTCAGCCTTTGAGAAGCTCTGACTCCCTCCTCACGGGCAGGCGGGAGATTTTCTACTTGGTTGCACTTGTGAATTCTAGTTAAGGGAATTGCTTTTGGTCCCTCCATCTTTGTCACTTACTTAAACAAACATGCAAACTGGAAACATGCACTTGCTCAAGCTTGAGCAGCGAGTGCCTCCTCGAGATCTCTTGCTACTGATCTAGAACTTAAACTGATTGGGAAAGTGGCTTTAAGATGAGATTCAGTCATGCTTAAATGAAACCAATTGGGCAGAGAGATGAGAAATTTTACTCGTACTTGCCATTCAGGTGTCTGAACCCAGCTAGTTTGAAGTATGAAGGTTCGAACAGAGATCAGTAGGGAGGTTGTAAATTGAAGCAATGAATATTTCTTCAGTAGTTTATTGCAAAATAACGGGGTCTTGAAAATACAGGGCTGTCCAGGGTCAAAGTCACTGGGAAAGAAAGGTAGTTAAATAAACAGTGAGGGAGTTAGTCTGAAATTTTTTGCATGCAGACTCAGATAACCCAGGCCCTTTAAAACCCGACTGAACATAGATTTAGCCCTGTTGAGGAGGAGACAGAGCCACAGGACCTCTCCCAGCCCCTTCTGCATCAGTGACTCTGATCAGATGTCTCATCCCTGCCAGGGTGTTCGAGCAAACCAGTGGTTTGTCTGGCTCTGATTGCTGTAAAATGGGTGTTATCTTCCTCTGTCATGTCACAGTCCAGCAAGAGGAGGGGGGAGTTACCAGAGCTGGAGGGAATTTCCCCATATCCCATCTTCCACATTCATGGTGCAGTGGCCAATGACATCATCTGTTGCTCAAGAACTGCTGTTAATGAAATAAGCTCTGTATTTAATGAAAAGCAAAACCCAAGGAAACCATATTCCCCAGAAACATGATCCAGGGCTCCAAGAAAATTGTTACACTTTAGTTGCCTCATCCTAGTTCTCCATCAAGAGAAAAAGTTAAGGAAAAATTGCTAGAGAAAACTTTCTAAGCTTTCAGCAACAATATCCCACAGTCTGTTGGTCATCCAGAGTACCCCCACAAAGCTCAACAGCCTGGTTTATAGCAAACTTGTTTTTAATTAGTGCTAAAATTAGGTCCAAAATGTGAGCTGTGTACCAGTGGTGTTGCTCTCAGTAGCTGGAAGGGGGTGTTGCAAAGCTACATCCCAGGTGTATGATGAGAGCTTATTTAGACTTCCCTGCCACTCAGGATCACAGAAATGTTGCAGTGGCAGAAAGATTGGCCGTAACCTTTCTGTGTTTAGCTGTAATGGAACGTGCAAAAAAGCTTGAAAATTTCTGGGAGGTGCCTGGAGAGGCCTGGCCCTTGTCTCAGCAGGAGTATGCATTGAAAGCTGCCCAAGAGAGGGATATTTCTTAGAATAGTTTGCAAAAAGTAACAATCACAGCCCAGTATGGACCATCAGAGAATATTAGAAGTAAATGGTTAATTTTTCCCTACTTTTCTTGTTCAAAAAAGAAGATTGGTTGTTCCTCACTGTAGCTTTGTCTTGAGGGCTTTCCTTAATGAGCCATCTCCTTCTGTCCAGTATGGAAAGAAAAACAAAAGAGTTAGAGACCTCCCTTTGTCTCCATGTGATTTTAATCTGATTCATTCATTCCTAATCATCTTGAAGGATTATAAAAGCAAAACCTGTTAAATCTTGATTCTTCCTTCTTTTCTTCCTCTCCCAAACATAATCATTTGTTCTTTTATCATGTTGCATTTCTTTGCCCGTGAATCAGCTGCCTTTTTATTTTTCCTCTGTGTAGCAGAAGTCGGGGAGGGAGGGAGGGGGCGATGGGAGCTCTGCTTCCTTTGATTCGTTCGACACACAAGTGTTCCTTGGCCTTTCATACCCAGGAGTGGATGCAGCTCTTGAACAAATTGGACCTACTTGTTTGCTGGCCTAGGCCATCTTGTTATCCAGCCAGCTGTGTTTTGATCTTGGAGGGCCATTTGAAGATTAAATTGAGACATCTTTTGTTACTATTAAGTGCAGTAATTAAATCAGCTCAGTGTTATTTAAGTGTGGAAAATGTCGCTTTGCTGGCCCATGGGTGTCTGAAGTTGCCATTAGACAGCTGTGTTGCTTCCAGTGCTAATGATGAAGAGGTAGGAGAAAGGAGCCAAGTGCTCTCTAAATAATTTTCACCTCTTTCTGGGTGATGCTGGATCCCCTCCCCACCTTTTTGTGCGCCGTTTCTCCTCCGTCTCCTCAATTCACGAAGAACAAGGTTTTAGAGAGGAGCTGGAGCTCTGTGGGGTGGAGAGCTGGCAGCGAGTGCCCCGTCCTGAGCAGAGGGCTGGAACGGCGTGGGTGAAACATGCTGAGCTCTCTGGATGGCAGCTGCTGCCCCATCTCCGAGCCTGCAGTCGTTGGCTCTGTGCACAACAAAGAGGCTGACCTAGCAGGGTGGATCTAATAAATGAGCAAAGTTGACTGCCTGCCCCCCTCCTCTGTGGTGGGAGTCTGCCAGTCAAGTCAAGCACGGCGAGTACATTTGTTCCCGTGGGGGTCATTGTAACACAATTTGCTGGCCTGGCTGTGAAGTGGTGGCACCTGGGAGATGCCAACCCCTGCTCAGGCCAGGGCTGGTATCATTCAGGGGTCACCTGGGGCTCACTGGGACAAGTCAGTTGCCCTTCCCCAGCCCCCTTTGCCTGCTGCTTGCTGAGCAGATTGCTTTGAGAGAGGTGGCTGGAGGTGATGATTGGCAGCAGGGAGCGGAGCAGACAGACGCTGGAGGAGAAAGTGAGAACCTCAGTGGGAAAGGCAGTTCTTCGGAGGTCGAGTACGTTTGAATGCTGGGTTAAGTTGCACAGCAGTATTGGCTCATTGCTGCTGGCAGCACTGATCACTTGAGCGTTGCCTTACCCTTCCCATCCTGCCCTTTAGAGCCCTGCCTTACCTCCTGGGCGCAGATGAACATTCTCCTTGCTGCTCTCCCTCCCTGGCAGGAGCAGCCGCTGGGCTCCTTCTGCTGCTCCCTCCAGTCCCTGCTGCCAGCCTTCCTCCTCGTCAGCCTGGCCTCCCAGATGCACCCAGCTCCGGGCTCCCACCCCCAGTAATTGCCCAGCAACATCTATTTGCATTGCTTTTTACGCCCGCCGTGTTTTATGGAGGGGGAAGCGTGTTTGCGCTTCGTGAGTGTTTCTGAGCCGTGGCAAGGGCAGAAGAATGGCAGATGGGTGGGGATGAGAGAGTGGGGGGAGCGTGATGAATCTGTTTTTCTTACCTTGTTTAAAAGCGCCTGTTAAAATTCAGCAGCCGCACCTCCGATCAGCCTAATGGTGTCTGCCATGTTGCGAATACACAGTCATTAGTTGGTCCAATTCATGCATGCTGAGGTAGGAGGGTGATGTGAATGCAAAGGAGCTGCAGAGAATGGGAGCTGGGGGGGCAGGGGAAGGAGGGGGAGAAGCTTGGTAATACAGTGACAATGAAACATACGGTAGTCACACTGGAAAACTTTCTCCTTCATTAGCAGGGATCTGTTGAGTTTCTGCTCACATTAGGGTAATTAACACAAGTACAGATTGTTGAACATCTGTGCAGTTTAACTATATGGCCGGTTCCCAGGCTTTAAACAGGGCTGTGAGGAGCCAAATGCAAAGCAGTATGAAAAGCCCACACACTATTCATTTTACTGAAATTAGCATTTCTGGATGAAAGCTGATGTTGCACGTCGGCTATAAATTTTCTCTGGTCTGTTGCCAGGTTGGCTAATGATCTGAGGTTAGTGTTTGTTAAAAAATTTTAAAATTTGTTACTTTTAATATTCTGGAGGGGAAGTTTCTTAAAAGGCAAAACAAAAAGCAAGCAAAACAAAGCATATGGGTATATTATATGTAATGTTCTTCTAATCTTTTTCCAGTGGAAGCTCAGGAAGGAATTGCTGGTTCAGCCTCTCTCAGAGGCTCTTGGCTCCATGAAACTACCAAGGGTTCTTTAGTATTTCGGACCAAACTGCAGTTTTAATTTTCTAGCCTTGTAAATGCCTGGGAGGCTCCGCTTACTGTGTGTTGTAGATATGAGCTGTGTAAATGAAATGCAGAATTCTGTCTGCAGGATGGTGACTACACAGGTATTGCTGCTCCCTGGATTACCATATATATTTATGGACACTCTTCTGCAGTGGTTATCCCAGAGGAGTGTTGTGTTGCTGTGGCATCTCGAAGCTTCCTCCTTGCTCTTTTTACCTTGCCCAGCTGAGAGCACACATTTTTTCTACAGGTGGAATTAAGTGTTCAAAGCCAGGCTGGATGGGGCTTGGAACAGTGTGGTCTAGTGGAAGATGTCCCTGCCCATGGCAAAGGGGTTGGAACTAAATGGGCTTTCAAGTCCCTTCCAACCCAAACCATTCTGTGTTTCAATGAGTTGCTGTGAGATGCACAGCCCTTATAGCTGGGACAACAATTAGTGTGCCATGTGTGCCAGGAAATTTTGATGGAAAAGACTTTGGTGTGTGAAGATAAAAAGCCTACCAATGTGTGTAAAAAGAACAATCCTCATTAGCACTATTTTGTTCTTGCTGTTTTCACTAAGTAAAAAAAATTTGTTCATAGTGGAGTTTTTTGTTAATGTAATCCCTGTGGGCTGATGTGAACAGAGCTGACCTTTGAAACACTATTTAAATTTTAAAAGGTTTGTATATTTTTTTGTTTAATTGGGAAAGGAAGGGCTTGGTGTCTTGCAGGAAGTGTTTTTCTTACCAAGAGTGAGGGATTTGATCCTTCAGTTCACCCTGAGCTCCTGCTCTGTAATGGCTTAAACTCCAGCCCAGAATTTAGTTTGGCATCACTTGAAATTGTTGGTGAAATTGTTGCACTCACCAGCTCCTCAAAAGTCTGCTGGCAAACATCAGAAGCTGTCAGAGCTTCATATTCTTAGTGACTAAAAAACCTTCTGGGACCAAAATCCAGTCTTCACATTCAGTCCTGCCCTTGTCCTGTAATTCAGCCTCATAAATGGTTTGTCACTGAAGGATCTCTTTCTGGGCTTAAGGTGTCCAGACAAGACAGGCTTGCTGAATCAAAACTCTGGAAATTCAGTAAAATATGTGATTTATTTCTGAAGCACTAATTTAGTTAATCTAGTCCAAAATAAAATTTAGTCTGGCCAACCTACTTTTGTAATAGCTTTTCAGATAATTATGTGTGTATATGTGCACACTGGTTTAGTTAGGAAGGGAAAAACTGAGTGAAATGTTCAGCTGCATTAGACTTCTTACCCTCTCCACAAAGGATGTCAGGAGGTGGCATGTTGCTTGGTCACCAGAGCTCAGAGAGCATCTCTTACAAGAGGATGACAGAGGGCACAAGCCCTTTCAAAGCAGGGTTGCAGTGAACTGAGCACTGAGATTGCCTCTGTGGTGGTCTTGCCAAAAGGGTCCTTGGATAAGAAGTGCTTGTTTAAAAATAAATTGGAAGAACAAGGTATCCTTACTGTTACTGTTTGGTTTTTTCCTGGTCTCAATAATAGGGTTACTTTGATACTGGCAGAATAGTGTGACTGAAGTTCACGAGGATGTTCACTCTTAACCATGGTTAATGTTTATGCTCCATGGATTTGTACCCTCTGTATCTCTGCTTGCATTTTATTTCTCTCATTCAAGGAAAACCCAGCTCTATGCAAGAGAGTCATGCTCAGAAAAAAACCTAAAGAGTATTTCTGTTAAAATAAACAGACAGACCTGGATTATTTTCACTATTAGATAAATCAAACTCACCTCTTTGGGTATGTGCAACTGACTATGAAACTAAAGGGCTTTTGTATCTGCAGACACACAGCCAAAATTAAACAAAATTTTTCTTTATTAATGCCCTGTTCCATTTCAACCCTGCTTTTTGAGAATATTTTCCACAAGCTGGACTTAAAATGCCAGAAAATGGCAATGAATCCAGAGAAGTGGTTTCATGATTTTGGTAGATGGGAAAACTGCAGCTGGTGAAATGTGTCTGTCAGCCTTCAGTTACGTAGCTGTATCTGAGAATGTATGTGTAATCATTTTTCTAGCAGAATTTTCCAGTGTGCACTGGAATGCAGTGATAAATTTGAGGACATCATTCTGAAGGCCTCCCAAAGTTTCTTTGGAGTTTTCACTTCATGTATCACTAAGCCAGCTTCCGTGAAGCAAGTTCTCCTGTGTTCCTGCTTTGAGCAGGCAGATGTATTTATTTAGATACCTGAAACAAGCTCAGAGAACTCGGCACTGTTGTTTGTGAGGCTGCACATCCTCAGGATCTCTCAGACCTTTATCAGCCTCCAAACTGAGCGTGTCTCCCTAACTCTGCAGTTGCGTGGTTGGAATTATCTCCATTGTGTAGATGGGAACACTGAAGCAGATTGGAAATTACTTGCCCCAGGCCATCTAGTGCTGACAATAGACCACACAGTCCCTCGGCCTCTTTCTGTGCCAAAACCATTCTCTTGTGTCTGCATATGGAAAAAACAGAGTAGATCGAGCAGAGAGTGGTACTTGTTGTGATAACAATGTGCATTGGGTCCCAAAAGGCCCCTGGACAGTGATGGATACATGGCTGTGAAATTAGAATCACCCAGAGATGCACAGAGGAAGGGCTGGAGTGGTCTTTGGGCAGGGGAGCAGGCAGGGAGGTGCAGGCAGCAGCGCATTTGCATTCTCCTGTCAGGGAGCTGGAATCCGCCACCGAGCAGTTTATACTCAGCCTGTGCTGGCCTTGAATTATGCATGACCAATTTATCATGCCCCCAGCTGAAAAACTAATTGTGTCCCTGGGATATATTTACTAGAAATTGTAGTTTGCTGTGCTGGGGTCCCCGGAGTGTCCGGCAGAGCAAACGACTGGGAAGTCAGAGCATGTTCAGAACAGGACTCCTGGCTCCACTGGAGCCCCTGTGCTGTTGATAGATTTTTCACTTCGATTGCCTTTCCAAGGGTTTTCCCCCTCCTTCCTATTTTTTTACACTGCATTACACTTAATCAGGCTGCAGGAGTCCTTCCAGTAGTCTCCAGTATTAAAAAGCACACGATGTGCCTGAAAAAAGGCAGTTTATTCAGGAAATGCCAGCCAGGTTGGGAGAAGGGGGCTGGTTTCCTCTGTGTGTGGTTTTACTCTTCTTTTTTTTATAAGCACAGTGTGGCTTCATATAATGTCTCCAATTACCATGAAAGTCCCCTCCCTCTCCAGGTCTAGAGTGATGAGATTCCCTAATTACTGTCATTTGAGCAAGAGGTTCAGGAGGAGAGGATTTCTTTTCCTCATGCAGAGCTTGTGGGGTAGCTGAAGCTTGCAAACTATTGCCACCAGGTCTGTTGAAGGAACATACAGTGTCCCAAATGGAGTTTCTCAGTGGTGAAGTGACAACTGCCAAACCTGTATCAGGCTGTAAACCCCTCATGAGGTAGTGCTAAATCATAAAGATCATCAGTGGGGGCGAGGTTTGAAAGGGAAGGAGGCAATTCACTGATAAATTAATCACTGAGTTCAGCCTGTCCTCCCCCACTTGTCACAGGAGGAGGATGTCAAGGAGTTAATCACAGTAAAGGAGTCAACAGTAACGAGATTCAGAGGCAGAAGAGCCCTCTGGAATCTCTTGTTCCCTCTCTGTTCTCCTCCGTGCCTGATCTGGTCCAGCTCCGCCTGATGCCGAGGAGCCGCATCTCCAAGGCCACCAGGAGCCGTGCCAGCTCCGTCTGCATGGCTTCACTGCTGGCAGCACGGGCAGGCCTGCTCTTCTGGGAGCCCACAAGCCAGGGCTTAGGAGAGAAGGACTGCTCCCCTGCCCCTCTGCAGCGGGCAGGAGCCTTTCCTGTGACCGTGCCAAAATGGGCTGTGCGCTCCATGGCCAGGCTGGGCTCTCCCTCTGCTTTGATGGGATTCACTGCATGTCCTCCTGGGAACAGAGCTGCAGGGAGGGTGAGCTGGGCTGGAAGAAAGGTGCTGGCAGAGGTGCTTTCTTAGGTAAATTTAACATCTATGAAGCAGTTTATGCAAACTGTTTGTAGCATGGGAAGTTGGAAGAAGTGAAGGTGGTTTTACGCAGTTTCTGAATGCCACAGATCTGGATCAGCTCGTAAACATTCAAAAGCTCTCCACAGCTTGCCTCTTTGTAGTTCCTCAAATTTGTATTCATCATCAGTTCCCCAGAAAGATCTGGTGAAAGGATTTGTTCAGGTGACGACGCATCTTGCTGTGGAAAAAGTAGAGCAGATCTGCCGTGTGATGAAACCATGCTCCTCTCTGCTGAAATACGTGATACAACCAGCATAAAAGTGGATTTGAAGCTTGTCAGTTCGTTTCAGAGAGAAGGCGTAAACAGGTTTGTCCCTGTGTGCTGCCAACCAAAGCAAAACCAGTGCAGAGTTCAAGGTTGGCATGAACTGCCAAATCAGGATTACCCATAGTGTATCTCCTCAAACCCTGGTGAATGAGAAACAGTCACGAGTCGAGATGTCCTTGCAGATCCCACACTCTAAAGTTGCCTTGCTGCCTTGAAACTGCTGATTTCCAAAGAGCAGTGGGCTGATCATGGAGCTCAGGGGTTCAATGAGTCTGTGCAGAGGGACAAAGGAAATTCTTGAGCTGAGCTGTACAGTGTTTGTTCCAGTCTGGTTTTTGGGGGGATGTTGTAGCACTGAGGAAATTACTGTGCTTTTTGAACAGAGGGGAGAGCACAAGACAGGCAGACTGGCAATAGGATGGAGACCACTTTGATGTAGCAGCATTTGTGCTGGTATGGAAAAGGTAGGGTAGTGTGCATCGCAGCATCTTTTGTTAGATTTTTTTAGCTGTGGCAACTCAGTGTCTGAATGCCTTTGCCCTTTCATCCTTCAGAATGAAACACTTTAGTGAATCCAGGTTATGTTCCTTTTGCTGGTGGTTCTTGTTAGCTTGTTAATGATCCTGCTAGGTTTTAAGTGCCTACAAATGTGAGTTCATGGCTAACTCGAGTTCAGGGCAGCCATCCTTGGCACAGTGTCCTGATTTTTCCTATGAAAATCTTCCATGTTTTGTTCTATCCCAGCCCCTGTTAACTTGTCATTATAAATAGAGGGAAAAAACCACTGGCACTGTGTTGCCTTATGGATATTGCTTTTCCCTGAACCTGCCTCTTATACTCTTGGATTTCCAAGGGAGCTTGTCTGGCAATTCACAATTTCTGAGTGGCTCTACTGGGGTTTTTTCCCTCAGTTTTGTTATTCAAGTACTTTTGGCTTTGCTGCTTTTTGTCAGTCTGTTGCTGTGCTGTGTTCAAGTTGCCTGAGCTGTTTGGTTTTCTCTCGTTTGCTTTGCTGCTGCAGCGTTGCTGGGGAGGGTCAGGTGCAGAGGAACCCACAAACAAGCCATGGCAGCAGCTCAGAAGATGCAAAAAGGTGGTGAAATAGGGGTAAAATAGAAGTCAGTGACTGTTTTATAACAGGCTACATGACACAGACTGACACTGCCCTCACTCTCTTAGATTCTTCTCACCCAAAGGTCTTGTCCTCCATCCTTTTCATCCTCCTCCTCTTTCCTTCTTGTAGCTAGGATACACTGCAGTGTCAATTTTCATTTAGTCCCGTGCTTAAAGTTATGTAAACAGAGAAAAGCAAGTTGTGATCAGCAAAGAGAAAAGTGATTTTAAGAAGGGTTTTTTTTTTTTTATTCATGCTAGAGTGTTGAGGGGAATTACGCTAACATCAGCTACAACTTAAACATAGTACTTGCTACCACAGTTTCAAATCAGTGTGAACTTGGCTAAAACACCATTCCAGCTTGGGAATTTTTTTGGGGGGGATTGGATGGAGCCCCATGTTCTGAGCATTCTTAAAGAGTCTCAGGAATGAGAACTAACAAAAATAGATGGAGGAAAGGGGGCAATGCATTTTTCTCATAACACAACCACGGAAGCATCTCTGGAGACATGTGCAGACGCAGTGGCACATCCACATCCCTGGCTTAGGGAGCTGTGGAGGAATTCTGAGGCGAGGGGGGGGTCGGCGGGGAGCGGGAGAATAAACCTCGCCGCTCTAAGAAATCCTGAAAATGTCCATCAGAAACGCAGCGAGCGTTCGGAGGCTGCTGGAAGCGTTCCAGTACCGGAGTCTTTGTCTCCATCCATCAGAGGCACTGCAATCTTTGTGCCCCCAGCTTCAAACAAGGGCTTCACGCTGTCCTTGCAATCTGCCTTTATGCAGCGGAGTGTGGAGGCTTCTAATTACGAGGCCGAGCGGCGCGGCGGGTGGGGAGCCGTGCTGCGCCCCGCAGCCGCGCACCTGATTATCCCTTCCCGAGGTCGTTAGAAGGGTTACTCCTGAGTTTAAGCCTGCTCTGCAAGACCCCTAATTATATGCTGCTCTGCAAGTTGCATTAAAAAGAAATTGTTGAAAAGACAAAGGACAGAATAACATTTCCTCCCTCGTCTTCCCCTCTCTCCCCCCACCCCCCCGCGGCACACACAGACACACTCCCCCACCTCTCCCTGCTGGGCCCAGAGCTACTTCTCACGCTTGAGTTGGTGCAAGCTCTGATAAAGCCATTGAAAGATGCAGCGGGGAGACAGAGCGCTCCCAGGGACAGAGGGAAGCAGAAGAGGAAGCCGAAGTGAAATGACCCCCTCCCAGGTAGATACAGCCAGGCGCTGCTTGCTGAAGGAGTTGTCCCACAGAGCAGAATTAGAGAAGAGATTAACCGTCCTTTATTGTTTTGTTTCACTTCCTAGGGAGCGATGTAATGTGGTTTCTTCCATCGTGAAAAACCTGCTTCATCTGGAGCTCCGGGAAGCCTGAATCGCTATAGATAAGGCATTCAAAGTGCAGTATCCCTTGCACATGCTGCCAGTTCTCATTTTAATCTCCCCAGACATCAAAAAAATTAAAATGTAAAATTCTAAGCCATGCAGTTGAGTGACATGAAGGGCTGCATTCGCTGCAATGCAATTTGCAAATCTGGGACATGCACACATGTGTCCACTCCTGTCAGAGATAACGGGTTTATGTGTGCTTTCCATGAGCCCATGAAGGGTACCACTGGCAGAGACAGAGAATTGAATGAGTTCTTCATTGCCACATCTCGGGGCTGCTAATGAAACTAAACCCAGGTTGATAACAGTAGCACTAAATATTTCCAGCACTTCCTGGTGCAATGGTAACATTTTCAGATTATGGTGGAGATTATTACAGGGGTATCTGCAGTACCAAGGGCAATGTTTTTTTCAGATTGTTGTTTCAAGGGTGGGTGTTTTTATTACTCTCTGCATTCTAGTTGTACCTGAAGGCCTGAGTGGCAGACCAGGATTTCACCACACTAGGTTCTGTACAAACATGGTGGGGAAAAAAGGATTCTGTGCTGCAGATTAGAGGTTTTTTGAGACATGGCTATGACATTTTTCATTGCTTCTGTAGCTGTAGAGAAACTCATATTTGAACAGGAATTTCAAAGTCAAAATGTCAAGGTTGGAGTCACTTCTGCACTGGAGTACCTTGCTGACTGTTGTACTGTGCTCTAATCTGTGAGCTTTAAACCTTGCTCGGTCTCTTGGATATCTCAGCAGCAGTGCTCCGTTGTATGCTCCGTGTTTCTTACGGGCTTGGCTTCATTTCATTCTGGTGCAGAGCACTGGATTCACTGCCCACCCAAGGCACTAACAGCAGGGGAACTGCTGTCTCATGAGGCAGTTGTTTTTTTTCTCTGCCAGTGTTTTCGTGCGTTCCGTTTGTCTCTGTGTAGTGAGGAAGGTCCCTGTGCAGTCTCTGGGGTTCTCATGGCTAAAGAGAGCAGAGGTGCAGCCACGCTGGCAGCACACCACATTGTTCCCATGCCTTTGCTGGCATTCCCTGCAAAGCTGGGCTCAGGCACCGGGGAAGGGTTGAACACACTTCTCTTGGTCACCTTGGGCTCACCCACATCGCTCCCTCCAAGGGGAGATCCCAAACCATGGAAGGATCACTTCCTTGTGTTTGATGTGAACTCACAAGCCTCCCTCTGTGCACAATGTGAAATAATCCCAAACCCTGAATCTGATAAACCCATTTTTTTCCTCTGCATCAACTTGATGTACCCCTTTTGCTTGCTAGTGCCCTGCTTTTCACTGCTGCCTCTTGAAACATGTCTTAGCTGTGGGGCATCATTCCTGGCTACCTACCCAACAGCAGGATGAATGTGGCACTTATCCCACCTGCAGCTTTATATGGTTTTTATGTTTTAGCAAGATGGTACAACAGAGCTCCCTAAAGTTACTCTAGAGAGCAAAATCTTTGTTTCAAACAGTGTTTGGAGATCTTGGAGTCATGCCTCGTATTTTCATGACATCTGTGCCTTAATCTGTATCGTTGATTTTAAAATGTCATTTTGTTTGGGCTGGAGGTGTGACCCTGTTTTCAGGCCAGGTGCAGCAGTGCTGGTACCTGTTTGGTAGCTGTGGTCCTTTCCTTGCCCTGCACACTCTTCAGTGAGGCTCTTGTTGGCCTCTCAGTTTTGTTCTGTGATATCTCCCTGCTTTAAAAGGTGCAAAGAGCGATCACTGTGTTTTCATGCATGGTTTGTCGTTTCTTCAACCCCAAAGTCCCCAGAGTCTACAAGTTGAGTCATTTTTCTGCTGCCAGAGTTGTGCAAGAGGTTTGCCTCTGGAGACAGCAGAGAGTCTTGAGGCTTCAGCCATGTATTGTTGAACAGCCTCCAGAGTGAGTGTCGGTTTGAAGTAAAAGAACTTGAAATCTAGAAGCAAGGAAGATAAAAGTGAATTTGATTATAGTGCTTTTCAAACCCTTTGCATAGGCAAGATAATGAAGCAGGCAGTGTGTTCAGCCATAGGTCACTTAACTCATGTTTGATGCCATAACCCATGGTCATGGCTGCTGCTTTTGGAACGCAGCACTCTGATTTCCACCTGCCAAGGAGGGGCAGAAGGAACCTGGTATTTTGCTTGAGACACCTTTAATGTGATCATTTCCCTGTCTCAGAATCAAAAGTGTCTAAATTCTTACCTGTCATCTCAGAAGTCTGGCTTTGGTTCAGAGGCCACCTGGATATGAACTCAGACAAGCCAGATATGGCTCACTCCCTCTGGGAAAGGATAGCTTAGTATTTTTTATGTTTTACCATGCTTTTCTTTCCATTGTGTGAAAATGGTTTTGGGAAACAGATAAGCACTGGATGAGATCAGGTGTATGTTTGTACTAGTGGAGGTGAACAAAGAGTGCTTTGATAGAGCTGTATTTCTTCATTAATTACTTCCCTGTTATAAAGGTTAGATCTCCTGGCTGCAGCCCCGGTAGATGTGACATATCCACCACAAAATGCTGCAGTAGTAATGCAAAAGAAGTATATTTAGGTTTATGAGACAGTGATAAAATGGGCCCTTAAAAACACATGTGCCTGATGCAAGCCCTGGCCCTATAGCTGACGTTCATGCTTGGTGACCTTGCACACCAGAAGGATTTGCTGCCATGCTTTATGACTCCAGTTCCACCCTGGACTCTTCAATTCAGCACAAAAGAACTGAATATTTTACAGTGGTTGCTGCAGATTTGTGTTAGGATGTGTTTGTGGCAATTCTCTGCATCCACTTCAGTTTGTGGTGTGGTGAAGTGTATTGAAAGACCCTGGTCTGCAAGGACTTGGAGAGATCAGGGAGCAAAGGAAGGGATACAGATGAGGCAATGAATGCTGGCAATTACCTGAATTTCAATGGAGTGTCTTAGCTGGGACTTCCAGAAGAGTTGTGAATTTTTCTGTTTGAAAAACTGAAGACAAATCTCTTCCGCTCTTGTACAGCTAAAGAAAATGTTTATATTTGGAGTAAGGGATGAGCAGGTGAAAGAAACTGACTCTGTAAGTGCCAGCCCTGAGCCTTACTGTAATAGAAAGTGTAAAGTCATAGAGTCAGTGGTCATGATTCAGAGTCAAAAGGTTACAGAGTAAAAAAGAAGTTTAAAAAAAAAAAGGGTTCCTTATTTGTGCCTTCTAAGTAGTTGTGTTTTCTGTCTGGCCAGCTGCCACAGCCTTAGGACTGTGACCAGCCTTGTGTATGGAAGGTTTTCTTTTCTTTTCCAGTTGATCCCTCAGTTTATCCCTCCCACTCTTTAGGATGGATACTAGTCAAATATGTTTTAGAAACATTGTCAGTGGCCGCTGCTCTCGCCTTGTCTTCCCCAGCACTTACACTGTGGCTGCAGCTGGGGGAGCAGAAAGCTGGGATGGATCAGTTCAGCAGAGGTTAATGCCACTGGTGTGCCACGAGAGCCCCATTTAAATCTGAACCTTGCAAAGATGTCTGAAAGCCAGCAGAGCGGGTGGCTGGGAGATTAACTCTGCACAGGGACACTTTGGGGAGCAGAGAGCCACAATAGCAGCTTCAGTGCCAGCTTTGTCCCAGCTGCCAGAAGGGACTTTGTCAGGGGAGTCCTTTACCATGGCACTGCTCCCCCAGCTGCTGGAACAATTGCTTGAGACCACTGGCAGTCAGCATGATTAAAGCAGCCTTCAGGCAGCTTTATTTTACAAGGGCAGCTATCCAGGTCCAGGGATTGGCTCGGCCTGGAAGGATGCAGAAAGAAGTTTGCTGTGTTGTACCCTTCCATGTCTCTTCTTCATCTGTGTTTGAGGGTCAGGCCTGGCTTTGTGGCTGATCTGTGGTCACCCCGTGTTGAGTCCATTAATGCTCCCAGTATCTCTAGATATTGACTGCTCTGCCAGGACAGACTGTTTTTTCTTTGTACATAAAGGTGCCGTTTCATTGAATTAATTACCTAATCTATTGCTAGAGGAACTGGATTTTCACTGTATGAATTAATAGTTTAAAACTTAAACCCCTTTCCTTTCTCTCAAACTGGGTTGCAGCTGTTAGATCCCATTTACAAACCATAAGTAATGCAACTGCTGATAACACAGTTATCAGTTCCATGTTGGGATTCAACTGCAGGAACCAAACAAGGCTGCTTGCTCAAGCTTCAGTTTCTCCCTTAGACCAGGTAAAGCCTTTCCTTTGCCTTTGTATTTTGAAAAATGGGAGCTAGGAGGTTTGTTTACCAAAATGGATTTTTGTCCCAATGGGAATAGCCCTCTTTTGCTTTCCTCTGCTTTTTATATGTGAGTATGTAAATATATGTAAATGTATACAGGGGCTTGGATTTACCCTCTTCGTCTCCCCCTCCCATGTATAATGTATGTGTTAAACACGTAATCATTAATCAACTTTGTGGGGAGTGGAGACAAGAAGGGCTCTTTGATGATAGATGTATACTTGTGACTGTGCTTGTATGCGTGTTTATTAGGCAGCACAGTGCTATCAAAAGAAACTCCAGGTCCCCAAGGATGAGAAACAGCACAGGGAACAAATGAAGAGGAAAAAAAAATCCAACCCCTCTTACTGTAAAACCCTCTGTCTTCTACCATCTGTCTCCTTTTTTGGAGTGAAATAAATTGGGGAGAGAGCTTTGAATAAGGTGCTTATTTGTAATGCACTGAAACGCTCATGAGGAACAGAAGCAAAGTTATGGTTAATGTTGCCTCTGATGGCTGGGAGTGTTGGAAGCAGGATGACATTATTTCTTTTGTCTGTACATGCTGGAAGTGGTTTAGAGAAAAAAAGCCTTCAGGATATCATGCACAAGCACAACTATTTCTGAGGTTTTAATATCATGTTTGATGTTCTGGAAGGCGCAAATTAAAGGTGGTCATTGCCCTGAAGTATTCATAATAAAGACAACAAAACCCACAGTGGTTCTTTGTGAGTACCCAGCTCAGAACATGCTTCAGGCTGCTCTCTGTTGCAGGAGGAGGACTTGGGGCTCTGGAATTACATGTCTGGAGATTAAGGTAGAAGCATAGGGATTGACTTCTTGCATTACTTGCATACAGCAGCAAGTCTTGGGACCTGAAAGCTTTGGG
Source organism: Fringilla coelebs (assembly GCF_963513975.1). NCBI lineage: Eukaryota > Metazoa > Chordata > Aves > Passeriformes > Fringillidae > Fringilla > Fringilla coelebs. Next base: position 8,990,665 of record NC_140043.1, on the reverse strand, counting down.
CTGGATGTAGAAAACCAAACATTTCCTTGGTTGTGCCAGAGGGGAGCTTCATCGGGTAGAATTGAGCTTATGGTCTTGCACAAAATTGTGCTGTCCAAAATGATGAAGTTGCAACAGCCATGTTTGGGGGGGAAATTAAAAATCCAAACTATTTAGGTGCCTTAGATTATTTTTTGCTATTCTCATTTAACTTGTGCATAAAGGTGCCTATTCTGAGAAGTACCTAGTCAAACAGATATTTTAAATGAGCTTAAAAAGTGGCTTTGGCTGAGTGGGCGTAGCGCTGCTGCAGGGTTTGCTTTGTGCTCTTGCAGGGCTAGGCAGGAGGCACCCGGCTCTGATGGGAAGCGCTGAGTGCGCCGGCAGCAGCATCCCAGCTCCATCAGCCATCTGCTCCCCGTCCAGGAGCCTGCACCAGCCAGGGCACAGGGCAAGGGCTTGCAACCGTGTTCGTGGGGAGCAGCAGCAGTGAGACAAATGGGTGGCAAGTGGGAAAGCAAAATTCCATTTTCTGCAGTCTGCTCAATGTAGAGAAGCTGATGGATTGGCTGCAGCATGCCAGATTCGTCGAGGTGTATCTGGTATTGTTTGAGCAAAGGGAAAAAAACAGTGAAATCCCAGGAAGGTTATACTCAACAACAGAGATATTTGCTTTGCACAAACCTAGGCTTTGTTTATGTTAACATACCCTCATCCATTCTGGCTATTTTTCTTTATTTTCTATTTATTTCCTCCTCCAATTTGCCAGAGTCAGCACTTCCAAATTGTTTTACAGATAAGCTGAAAGCCACAAAAATTCAGAAATTTTCTAAGCTGTTGACTGTTCAGGTCTACATTTTTGTTTTTTGGAGGTCTTTCCACCATTTTATCTTTCACAGGAGGAATAAACAAAGCTTTGGTTTAGGACAGTGCTTCAGCTACAGTGAGATTAAGCACATACATGGAGCTAAGCATTTGATCAAGTGCTTTTCTGAATGCACTTTCTAGAAAATTGATGTCCCTTCCACTGCTCTTGCTAAGTTAATCGGGAGATGCTGAGGTCTGATGGGAGCCTTTTGTGCATTTTCAAGATAGTGTCTCTGGAGGATCATTACACACATCCCTCTGCAGAGACTACAAGGAGATTGTCACCAGGAAAGTGTTAGTCACTGTGTATTAACATGCAGGATTATTCTGCCTCTTTCTTCACTGTAAGCTTTTCATCTCCTTACTAAGCAAGCACAGTCATGTCTGGGCTAAAATCACAAAGGTTTCTTACAATGCTCCGTTTGTGCTTCCAGTTTAGAAATAAACTCTGGTAAAATGAGCTGTTAGTGGTTGTGGGACTTGGGAAGAGAGGCAGGGAAAGGGCAGTGGCTTCAGCCACAGAGAGTCCAAAGGGAGATGAGGCAGGACCAGGGCACAGGAGCCCAGCACTCAGCTCCTGGAGGTGCAGATGTCTGGGGGTAAATGACCTGACAGCTGAAGGGAGCTGTGGGTGCCTTGGCCAAGGAGCAGATGGTCAGCCAGGGAAGGGTCGAGCACAGCTTGCTCTCCTGTTCCTTCCAAAAGCATCTCCCATGCAAAGAGATGGCTGAACACACAGCACTGATGTTCCTCCTCCAACTGGACAGCTTTTGAGCCCAGAGCCATGGCCGTGCTTGTGGCATCAGCAAGGCAAGCCACGTCTGTGAGTGTGCTGGAAGCTCTCCAGCTGGCGGCTGAGCAGGGCGAGCATTAGTCAGTGACTGAAAAGACATTTGCCCCTCAGACATCACCATGAAGGGAGAAGAGCAAAGCCTGACCAGTGGTGCTGTGCACATTCCCAGCTCCGTGAGCAAACACAGTGGAGAGTTTTAGAACACAAAACAGACAGACATCTATCGCTCGCCGCGGGCAAATGAAACTTTATGGGTGAAATTGTACTGGTATATATGGAAAATTAACCTAGTAATTGCCCTGCAATTATGCCTCATCAAAGCAGCTGCTGTTAGATGGCATGTCCTGCTACACCACCTTCCCAGTACGAGTCATGCATCTACACTTACAGCCTTCCATCCTTCTTGAGAACCACCAGACTCCAAGTGGAGCAGAGCCATGTTTTTGTTGGAAATAGCTGGTTCCTGATACAGGCCAGTTACTGGAGATGTTTCTTATAGTTTGTGCGTGAGGAAATGGCCTGTTTTTGTGGTCAGCAGTTGGCATGGTATGCATTTGACTGCTTTAATAGTTTTTGCAACCCCACCCAAATACTCACTGTAATACAAAAGAAATAAATTTGGAAGAGCTGCTTGGGTGTAGCTGATCACATATTCACCCTGTTAGCTTCAGCTGGCCTGTAGAGTCCTTGTACCCAGAACATTAGGAACACACAGCTTTTTGAAATAAAACTAGCTGTTCCCTATGTCAGATCGGTTCATGTCTGCACAGATGGTTTCTCAACTGGAATTGCCAGTAACATCATTGGCAAAGGCTCTGAATGACATTTTTTGTCCATTTAGGTTTGGGGCATTTTTTTGTTTTGTCTCTCTGATTGTGTTCATAAAGGAAAAATTGCAAAGAAAAGAGTCAAAGGGAAGTCAGGAGGCATTGTACAAGAAGGAAAAGATTATAGCAGGGAGGCATAATGTATTGGAAGTGAATGACTGTTCCCATCTATGGGGAATTTTCTCAAGAATGTGAAAGTACACATCTACTAGAAGAATGGGGAAAGAAGGGCTGACACTTTGTGGGGCTCAGACAAAAGAATATAGATCCTTTTGCCTTTGCATCAAGTGGGCCATGGAAATTAAATTGTCCTCTAAATGCAGGGGGGAGTTCCTGTCCAGAATGGATCACAGCATGGTGGTGACTGTAAAGAGGGTTTCTCTTCTACTACGCTGCTCCACAGGGCATTTGCTGGAAGAGCATAATTAGGATGTGCATCTGAAAAAACACACAGGCAGACAGAGATACAGTAACACACTGGAATTCGAGTGTATTTTAGTCTGCTGCAGACGATAAAAACTGAGATGAGCACTGGCTAAACTTACTTCCCATGGACTTTCTCTCATCATTTCTTCACATACTTTGGCTTACTCACATACAGACCTCTTTCTGTAATGGGGAAAGTTGGGTTGTTTAAATGCCATGAAAGAAGTTTGATTTAAGAGGAAGTTTTAAAAAGAGAGTGAAGGCCTGGCTGGTGAGGCCAGGGAAGCTTTTTGTGCTTTGGACAGAGGGCACAAAGAGCCTGGGTAGCTCTGTTGGCCCAGGGTTTACAGTGTGGCTGTTGGTGCCACAGCTGGTTTCTCAGAGCTGGGAGGTGCTGAAGGGAGTCTGTTGTTGGCCAAGTTAGTCTTAGATGGCGGGGGGTGGCAAGATGCAGGAACTGAGAGTCTTTTAGGATTCTTGGAGACAAGGATGAGAAGATTGTTTGTGAAAGCAACTGGAATGGGGCATGGAAAAATCCAGGAAGGCTGTTTTACCCACGGGTGAAACTCTCTCTTTGGTTTGGACTGTAGCCAGTGGCACAGAGTAACAGAAACCTTTGAATTCATGCATCTGCTGCTTGGCCAGTCCTGGCTGGAGGCTCGAATGGAGCTGCCTGTTCTGGAACCATTTTAGCTCGAATCAGCTCCCAGAAGAAGCTCGTTAATAACTCATGTCTCATCAGCCCTCTCCTCCTTCACTCCACTCCCTAAAAACTGGGCTGGGATGCTGTGCAGGAATTCGGGCTCTCGGGGGCAGGCCAGCAGCGAGGTGACAGGCTGAGGTCACCTGCTAAAGCCATCGTGCTCCCTTTCTGTCTGTTTTAGTGCTTTAAACAGGGCTGTGCATGCAGCAGGTATTTGTATAAGCGTTCTCCAGGCATTTGAAAGAGACTTCTGTTTTCCAGAGAAGAGGAGGAAAGGGGCCGGAAGGAACTCCGTGGGGCAGAGGAGGGGTGAGCGATAGGGGGGCAGCCAAAATAGAGGGGTTTGGGTGAGCTCGTGGGGGTGGCTGGGGGCAGACACAGGGCTGCACACAGGCTCCATCAGGCTCCCCCACACCTGGTATTAAATCAGAGAAAAGCCTTCCACCTTCTGGTGCTGGGAGTTATGCTTTTTAGAGCCGAGTTCGACAGTTGTTATTGCAATTTTGTGGTGCTCTTTTGATTTACAGCTGTTTTTACGACCATTGAGGCAGCCACAAATCGAGGAAATCTCATAAAACAGAGAGTAAACGTCTCCTTCACAACCCAGGCAGAGTTTTGGCATCCGTGCTTATTCCATAGAGCAGGATGTGTAAACAATATTGTGTCCCCTGAGTGGCTGATATCAGTACAGTTAAGTGGTAACAGCTTGAAAAATGCATTTCTCGTATATTGGTGGTAAAATTCGAAATGGGCCCCCAGGCTAAAGTAAATTGGTGACATTTTGCAGCAGAAAGGGGGAGAAAAAGGGAAAAAAAAAAAAAAAGAAAGGGCAGCAATTGGAAATGCAGAGCCCCAGCTTTGAAAGCAGTGGGACTGGAGCCAAAGTTGGATTTATCTGCATTATTGCAGTATGGAAATAAATGGATCCACCACACTTGTTGCAAAGCGTATCTAATTGGAGAAGACAGATTATATGTTGGCTGCAAATGGGGGACTGCCCCATTCACCACCTTCTTATACAGAAGATGAGGTCAGTTAATGCCATATTTAATCAAGGTACAACAATGAGAGCTTCTTTCTTGACTTGCACAGGAGAAAAGCTTGGTGACCCTTTCCTGTAGAAAGTAGGTGAGTGCACTTCACTGCCCTTGAATGAGTGAGGGATAGGAAGCCAGATGCTCTGCAGATGTGAACCACAGGCTTCCTTCCATATTTTTTTCCTCTGAAGCCTCCATTTGTAGGGAAATTTATATGCTGTCCTTTTCTAAGGTGTTCCTAATCCCTTCTTTTGGGTCTTTAAATACGTGGCCCTGTGGTGTGCCTTCTGTGGTAGGTGAGGGTGTCCAGCAGCGGGAACAGAGCTGTGGGAACAGCCAGTCCAACTGGGACTTTTTTCCCCTAAAATGTAGAAACACAAGACCTGAGACAGAGGGAGAAGGGTTGATGGGCAGACTGGATAATGAGGTTAAAAGAGTCAATCTAATAAAGACCAGAGAGACAGCTGCTAGAATTTCACCATGTTTTGGGATTACCGCATTGGTATTGTTTACCTAATGAATGTTTGATGCTTCCTTCATGGATAGAGTTGCTGTTACGTGATGGGGGTGACAGGAGGTGTTGTAGTCCTGTAGCTTCTCCATCTGATTACCCAGGGTCTGCTGAGCATAATGAGTGGGGGTCCAGTCCAGCTCAAATTAATCTGGTGTCTGTTGGCGAAGGAGAGCCACGAGGAGACCTTGGGCAGCTGTCTGCTTCACAGAACCTGGCAGGGAGTTCTCAAATAAAAAAGCTGTCGTTCCTTTCCTGGACTCATACTCAGCATCTACTTGCCCAGTTCTAATTAACCTAATGGATGGTGTTAAAACTGGGCATCTGCAAGGGTTCGTAGACCAATAATCCAGGTGGTTTGGGAAATAGTTTCCTCATTGGATCAAGAGAGGAGGAGAAGGCAGATGATCATTCATTTCTGTTTGATTTTGCTTTCCTGTGCTGTCTGAAAAGAGCTAGCCTGAAGATGTTGAGTTAGGAGGTGGCAGCCCTCTATTTCTGCAGTTTCCATGGGCAAAATGGGAATGGCCATTTCCCAAAATCATGCACACACCCAGCACTGTTGGTGGCAAAGCTGCAGTGAATGACACTTTTATCCAGAGGGTATTTGTTTAATTCTTTACTGGTGTGATAACAGAAAGTGCTGGAGAAGAGGTGATTGCACTGTATGCTTATGAATGTCTTCATGTTGCTGACATTTTTATTAAAATTTTACCTTCCGGAGTCGTGTTGCTGCATGGGAATCTCAGCTTCCACACATTTTACACTTCAAAGGAAAAATCCAGCTGTGTGCCTTGGTCTCGAAGATTAAACTTGAAAATTTTAATTTAGAAATTAATGTTGACAAATGTAGACAGATGTCCAAATTGGTTTCCTTTAAAGTTGCATTAGATTTTAAATCTTTTTAGTGTGAGTCCCCTTGGTTCTTATATAATTATTTTGCATTGTCCTGCAAAATAAAGCTGGAGGGCTGCAGGGGGTACTGGCAGTGAAGCAGAGGAGAGCAATCCCTGAAGCACAGCCCACCAGCAGAGGCAAATCTCCTAAATCTCTGTGCTCGTACAGCAGCCGAGGTGCTCGGAGGGGGCAGGGCACTGCTCTGCTATGGCTCACATGACTGTAATATTCATCTTGTAACAGGAATCTCTCCTACACATAATTCTGGTGGGAATGAAAATTTCCCAGTGAACCTCTTAGCAAGGTTGCTGAATTAAAAAGAGGAGATACTTCTTAGGTGGTGAAGCCTGCCTGAATCACACAATCTCTGCAGGAGCTGCTCCTGCCTGCCAGTGCTCCCGTGCCCGGGCACATCCTGACGCTGCTGTCAGCTGCTGGTGGGCCAGTGGCCCCATCCAAGAGCTCTGAGTCTCGTGGGATTTGCCTTCACACTCACTGTGAACACATCCAGCACGCTGCAGCTGTGGGTGAAGCCAGGGATGTGCTTTGTGTCCAAGCTGAGTGATCTTCTGCATGAAAGGGGAGCCCACTTGAGCAGCCCCATCCTCCTGGGTTGCACAGCTGTGCAAGGAGTGGACCTGGGAAAGAACGGTGCTTTTGTGCAGCACAGTTATGTGTTTAACATAATAAATGTTTATTGTCCTCTGGAGCAAAGGAGCAATAGGCTAAATTATAGCCCGGGGAGGGAAAGCTAGAATCATGAGGTATAGGCTGTTAATTATCTTTTTTTTTTTTAGCTGTCATAATGTACTGGCACTTGCCTGCAGCTCCCCCCTTCCCACTGCTCCATTACCTCCACCACCACTATCTCTAAAATATCTGCTTCCCCTACCACTGGGCCCTCCTCCTCTCTGGCCTCCTGCTCTTTCATTTGTAAGGCATCTCCGGCCTCCTGAGAGATTTGTGACTTCTCTCCCAGCAGCCGCTTACGGTGATAAAGGCCCTCAGACTGCCTCTCTCTGATTAATCAGCCCTCGTGCAGCCTCGATAGGGTGTTAATTTGTAAACTCAGTGGACAGGCAACTGTGATAAGCCTCTGCAGCTGCTGTGTGTCTGCCGGGGGGATGGGCAGATAAGGCTTCAGCCCTGGGATGCAGCCAAGAAATATTTTGGAGCAGTGAATTAGAAACAACAACAACAAAAGAGCCTTCTGCAGAGGCACTCCTTTGAGGTTGCTGTGGGTAAGACAGCAAGTTTCAATGGCAGCAGACAAGAGCTGCTTTCCTGATAAGCTCCCTGACCCCCCAGGCCCAGGAAAGGGCCACGTCAGGATTGCATCCACAGTGGGAAATTGTGTCAGAGGGATGTCCGTGTGTCACAGAGGGATGTCCGTGTGTCACGTGCCATGGTCTGGGCTAGGAGGACAATGCCATGTACTCACTGCAGTTAACCTGATGCTTTTCAGAGAATGTGATGCTGGTTTGTCAGGGCTGCCTGGTATGACATGTCACCTGCAAGAAAGGGATGGACACTGAGGGTGTCCAGAACAGCATTAGTGTCAGACGATTTCTGAGCACCCTTAAATGTTTGCTCTGTGTGTATGGTTCACATAAAAGTCTATACAGAGTTCACTATGTATCCAGTGTATGGATTTAAAACAAGAATACAGCATTTTCCTGAGAGAGCAGACCATGCTGAGTGCTCTGAGAAATAGCAAAGCTGGGGGTTAAGCTCTGGAATACCCAGGCAGATTGGAGAAGGCTGCAGTGATGACAGGCATGTATTCTATTTGTCTGCTCGAGGAGGTTATGTTGAATGTTTCTGGTGTGCTCATGCAATTTTCCCTTTTTTATTGATTTGATTATGTTTTCTTCAAAAATTGAAAGGAGGAGATATTTCACTGAATTTTTATCAGTGCTTTGGTTCAGCTGAATCCTAATGATCCTGCCATTGTTGGCCTCCCTAATTGTTCTAACATTATCTGACAACATGCAACAGACGATGGAAGCAGTTCCTTCCCTGTCTGCCAATGCAGGTTGTTATTCAGTTCATTTTTGAACTGCAGCAATCCTCAGACAGACAGTGACCTTTTTATGAAATCAAATGTCTTGCAAAACCCTCTTGGTCTCTGAACTGTGATTTATAGCCATTTGTGTTGGAGAAAGCTGCAGGTGGGATTTGGGTGACACATAATTGGTTAAAAGATAAAATAAAATGAAGGTTGCCCTGCTGGTACAGTGATGGCAGGAGCTACAGGAATGAATTGCTTGGCAGTGCAGAGCCTGGCCCTCCTCCTCCCGCCCTCCTCCGTCGCTTGCCAAGTCCTGTCTGGCAGGCCATTACAATGATAAATGCAGGTAGCTGGCAAAGACCACAGCTGAGAGTTTGTTCTAGCATGCCAAGCCCTGCTTGGCATTCCCAGTTGGTGCCAGCATTTGCACTCTTACTCAGTTTGACGGAAACCAGGACATGAGGTGTGAATTTATGTCCGCATCCTTCCAGGAGAGAGTTGGGATAATGAAATGCCAAGGCAGCCCTGGGAGCAGCAGAGTAATTTGGTAGGTACCAAACAACAGTCTGCCACCTGTCATTCTCAGCACAGTCCCTGCTCTCCCCCATCGCTCTTCCCACAGTGCAGCCTTTGAATTATAAGAAGTTTTAGATAGTTCTGCAAAGAGCACTCGCCGTTCCCCCTGATTTAGTGCAAATAAAAAGCCATATCCCCGCCAAATAGATGGGCTGACTAGATAGGATCAAGCTGTAATGACAATAATACAAACTGCTGGAGCAGTGTGTTACACAGCATTCCCAACCTTTCCTACCTGAAGGTAGGTTTTCCCTTACATTTGTAGCAAAAGATAAATCAAATCTCTGCTTGCCTAAGTGAGTGTCTGGGTAATGAAAAAAATTTGAATGTGGAAGTGTAGGCTGAAGTCTGTTTTGGGAAGGAGTCAGCTCTCTGAGAAAGGCATGAGGGCTCTGGTGTTTGGGGTGTTTTAAAGCAGACCACACAAAGCCCTTTTCTCAGTGTGTGATGGAGAACTGTGTTTCCCTGGCTGTGGTGTGTATCAGTTGCCTTGAACACAGACACATCACTGCCTCCAGCTTACACTGAGAGCTGCAGCCTCACCCAGTGGCACAGGGAAAGGACTGTCCTCTGGATGCCATTCATAGACCCAAGAGCATATGAGCATGTGTTATGGGGAAATCAGTGCTGGTTAAAGTGGAAAATAGCAAGAGTGTAAAGCAAAGGTAGATTTGGTAGTGGTTGGGGAGCTGAGGTTTGCAGGAGGAAGACCATGAGATAAAGACCAAGTGCACCCTAATTTAAATTAGGACACACAGGCACACTAACATTAAGCAAGTATTTTGGCTGGTTTTAATGAGGGACAGCTGGAAATTTTCTTTCCTTCTTGGTGTCTCTGGAAACAACTGAGGAACCTTCTGCAGCTGTCTGACGAGGTGAGGTCCAGGAACTCCCCAGCTTCCTCCCTTCTCCTCCTTCACTAATTTTTTTTTCAGTACATGTATCTATTTATTTATTTATTGGAGCTGAGCTGGGAAGGAGAGGGAGTTTGATCTTTTCCTTTGGGAGACAGCAACTGCTCAGAGGAAGATGAATCATAAAGCATCGCTAATGGAGGGGATGGGAAGGGGAGAACTCTGGGCTCCAGCCGTTCCCCAGGGGCTGGGGAGGATGCTTTGAGGGGAGAGGGAAGAGGAGTTAGCAGGCCTGTGCCCCGAGGCTCTGATGGCAGACATGCTGTAGGTCAGATGTCCCTCTGTGTCAGGATTCAGTCACCCTTTGTCAGGGAAGAGGCACATCTGTGCAATAACACCCCACAGCAGCATGTTTAGGAATTACTGCTGCTGCTGCTCGATTGAAACTGGTTTGTACAGTCCCACAATGGTTGTAAAATGATGAGGAACACGCTCAGGGTTCAAAGCATTGTCAATTTAAGCTTACCACTGTCTTGCCAAAGAGGACCAAAACAAGATGTCGAACTTGTGGAGGAGCAATGAGCTGGGTTCCTCACTGCCCTGCGCTGAGTCAGGCTCCATGCAGCGTTTCCTTCAGTGCCTCCTGTTCCACTTGCCATTGAGTAAAGTCAGTGTAATTCAGGGGTGAGTTAGGACCAGTGAGCTCTGCTTCTAGGCTCTCTATGGCCTCATTTAATCTGTGTTCCCAGACCTGTGCTACCTTCTCAAAGGGGCTGTTGGAAAAAACAGTCATGGTTATATAAACTGCCGAGAGAAATGAGCATGCTTGGAAGAAAAAGTGACAAAGAGGCGAGTGCACGGTGACAGTCCCTTCCAGGAGCAGAGCACTACTGAATATGTCTGTGCTAAATGGATGTAGGTGGGAACCTAAAGACGTGTGTTGCTGTATGGAAGTACAATCCAAGAAACATTTTGTTTCTGGTGAGCTTTCTACAGAGTAAACTCATGAAAGATACAGAAGACCATCACTACCTCTCAGAGATGGCCTTGAATCATAATTGAACTAGAGGTATCTGTGGCATTTAAGGCATTGCCATATCAATAAGTAATTGCTGGTTTGGGGTGTTTGTGCTGTGTGTTTCACTGTGATGTGTTATGGTGTAACTGAAGGTACAAGTGTGTCTTTAGGATTGCTGGAAAGGTGGAGACTCTTGCTTTGGGAATACTCTTGCTTTACTTATTATTAGTCCTTATTTGCACTGGAGGTCAACAGACAGAATTTCATAAATGATCCCAACTATCAGGTGTAACCAGATTTTTCATCATTCAGGTTTCTAAATGGGTTTTTGGAAATGCTCTATACCCAGTAGCTCCAGTCAGGCTGATGCCCCAAAGACGGCTGCTGAGTGCTGAGCCCTCTTGAAAGCCCAGTCTCTAAATTCTGTGGGAAGATAATCACAGTGTGGATTTGTAGAAGTCCTGCTCCCTCTTGCTTAATCCCTCACACAGCTGGGCTGTGCTGTGTCCCAGCCAGCTGTGTACCACAAAGCTGGATATTCCTAGTAGGTTCACAAAAATTACTGAATTGCAGGTCTAACTTTTCTTTTGTCTTCCTGACTGAGCTTCTCTCCAAAACTAATGCAGGTTTTGGAAAGACTGTAGGCTACCTTGAAACATCCCCTCACAATGCAGGCAGTGTTACCCATGGGCTGCTTCTATATCCTGAAATGTGTAGAGTACTTTGTAGGTCTTAAGGGGGACTTTTTACTTTGGGTTTTTGTGTGCATGTGTGCTATTTCTAGGCTTCTCTTGCACCTTTCCATATGTATCAATTTCCATTTCCTACAGAAGAATCACAACCCAAACAATACCTTCCTGTTTTAGTTATTGTTCTCATATTACTGGATGAGGGTTCTGGTATGAATGACTTGCAGGGTGAACTGCAGAGTAGTGAAGCAGTACTGACGTGCTGAAATTCTCTGCTGGACAAGCGATCAAGTGGCATTGGAGTGGTTGGTAAAAGCGAGGGATACAGATCAAAGGAAAGAATGAAAATCGATCCAAAATTTTCAGGTATTGTCCATGCTTTATGCTAAAACTTTCTTGGAGCGTATCCAGCACTTCTAGTTTGGAAATCTCCCAGAGAAGGGTTTTCTTGTGAGCTTTTTAGTGCTTGCTAAGTTCAGTAATTGTGCAAACAGTCTCTCTTGAGGCTGGCTCTTGGCTGTCTAGTAGATAGGCAGCCATCCAGATCTAAAATTTAAACTGGATTTTAGTGTCTCCTTCTTCTGCCTACTGTACTGGACTCACTTGGAGGGAATGCTTGGCTTTTGCCCTGTGCATGACATACATACCAGGTCCCTAACACTCCTTTGCTTGTTCCTTGTGAACCACAACTGCTTATTAGCAGTTTCCCAGTGTCTTGCTATCAGGCTCCTGGAGTTTCAGGCTTGGATCTGGCATTTGGTGCTCCAGGAGATGGCATGATGGTCCACAGAGCCTCTGTTGTTGGTGATAAGGAGCAGTTCTAGTCCCTGTTAGCCATTTATAGGCTACAGATAAAGGGGACAAAAAGAAGTAATTGCTGTGAGGCCCCACATAATTTATAATGCTGTCTTTGTCAGATGATGTTGTTCTGTTATATGTAACTATTCAATTATTAATCTGCAAGAGCTCTCGCACCTTTCAGCTGCCTTGGGTTGGTGGGAACCAGGATGGATGAGGCATGGACTTCATTATGCCTCACTGCTCACCTTCACTGGAGAGGGTGTGCTACATCCTTTGTGGTTACCACCTCACATTTGAGGAAAAAGCTGCCTTTGCTGAGCTTTTAGTGCTGAAAATTGAATCAGTGTTTATATGTGCTGGGTTCAAGGGGAGGAAGGGGGAGGGACTGCAGCACCACTCCTCTGCTTGCTCTCCACAAAGCAGAAAAGGGCAGAAATGTTATTTTCCTCTGCAGTGCATTCAGCCTGGTTTCAAGCTGTCACAGAACTGGGTGGAGGCATTTTCCCATTTAGGTCTAGAGCAGAAAAGAAAGAAAATCAAAAGGTGACAAAGGATAGGTAACTTCATTGAATAGGCCACAAAGGGGAGCTGGAAGGCTTGGTGTCATCTAAAGGGTGCTGAGTCTTGGGGATTTCAGCAACATGGGATTACCTCAGGAACTGCTGCTCTGGGGACAGATGTCAGATATGCCTCAAGTGCCACAGATGTTACTGGGGACAGGGTGGGACTGTGCAAGCAGCATTTTTACGAGCACAAGCCCGTGGTGGGTTCTGTGGCTGGGGGCTGTGCTCCGGGGCAAAGGAGATGAGCAGCCAGTGAACTGGGAAGGGTGGAGGTGTCTCGTGTCTGTGAGCTTCAGGCTGGGCAGGTCTCGCTGCCTTGTGCAGCAGCAAAAAGGAACTTGAGGGGTTTGTGAAATGGTCCTTCAGATGGAGACAGGCAGGAGGCGACAGGAGGGGGAAAAAAGGAAATTTTTAGTTTCATTTTGCAATCAAAGAACATGTGATTTCCTGTGATGGCTTGAACTCAGCATAAAAGACTCCAAATGCCTGGTTTTGTTCACAAGGGAAGATTTCCACTTTATTAATATTATTTTTAAAACCCTTGTTAAACATATGCAAATTATTTGGGAGGGGACTTGTTTTAGCAGATGTGTCGGTTTGCTGGATTTTTTCCCTCATTAGTGGGCTCCCTCAGACACATAGGTTTTATTGTACGCTTTCTTTAAAGGGTGACTGATAGGGCTGAATGATGTATTCAGGCTCTTCCTCCCCCAGCTTCCCTCCTGCCTTTGCAGCAGCTCGCAGAATATCCTATAGCACAGGCGTTCACTGTTTCAGAATGGTGCTCGTGCCAAAAACTGCTCAGATCTGGAGCTAGAAATCACCAGAAGTGAGAGCAAAAGTTACTGTAAACTCTAGGTGTGAAGGTTTGTGTCTGTGAACTGAAGCTGCGATGTTGAAAACGCTGCTCTGTAAATGTTGACTCTGATTGTGGAAGGCGGCGGCACATGCTGATAGCAGAAGACTGAGCAGTAATCCGACTGCTTTACTCGGTCTTTAAAGTGAATTTTCTGGCTTGACTGCCTTAAACGTTGTTTTTATACAGTCTGGACCTGTAGCTCTGAGATCTTTGGCTCCCGGCTGAGCGCCGAGCCCGCGGTACCGAGGGGCACGGGCGGCAGTGAGCTGGTGGCCGACACAGAGTGGTGGCCGTGAGCCCAGACTCTCCAGACCAGGGGAAGCACAAAGCTTCTCCCAGCTGGGGTGGCTGCCTCTGGCCGTGGCTGGCTCCCCAGGAAGGGTTCTTCCCAAGCAGGCTCCTCTGGAGGGCTGCACACCCCAGCATCTGGACCCGGCACTTAGGATTTGTGGCTCAGCAGCCGATTTACTGCCGGGGCTTTAGTGCAAGCCACGCCGAAGTTTCATGGCCTGTAAAATGGGGGTATCTTATTTATCCACCTGCCACGTGTCCCAGGGCTCGTGGAGTGCTTTGAGAGTAGCCCTGGCTTTGTGTGAGCTGCTAGCACGGGTGAGCTCCCAGAGCCTGCAGATGTGTTCTGCGTCCGTGGTGACTTGGTGTTGATTGTAAGTGAAAAATCTCCTAACAATGGGTTGTAAATTCAGAGTTGGCTGTCAAACATTTTATGCACCACTGTTGTTGCTGCTCTGTGACTCTGTTACACTTTCTTTGCAAACCAGCCTAGGCAAAACGTTGTTTAATCCTGGTTCTTCCTCTTTTTAATCCATGCAGTGAAGGGATCGTGCAGGTAACTGATTTTCCCTAAGATTTTAGGATCTTTTTGCTGAGCTGTGTAATGATCATACATGCCACAGCTACACGTGCAGCTTTGTCGTGGACATAATTCAGAATTTTTTTCTTATGTGTCTCAGCCTCAACCTATTTTTCATGTTGTTTTCCCTCTCTTTTTTATACATTTGCATTAAGTAAGACATTCAGTGCTTGCAGTGCCACTTTTCTTAGAAGTAACATTAATGGATCACTCTTGCTTCTTACTATATCTCATGCAGAACTTCTTGCATTTTACTATTTGTTTTTTTCCTTCTGAGTCGTCATTTAAAATATATAGCAATGTGATACAATTTGTAGTGCTCTTTATCATGCAAATCTCCCAAGGCACCTTAGAATAAAAATCAATAAAATCAAAACTAAAATCAACTTACTTCAGCCATGTGTTGAATTAATTAATTGTTTTTAAAGCAGAGCCAGGGGAAAAAGGCTTTTTTCACTCTCAGTATCTTTTGCTTGTCAGCTTTGTACTTCACCCATTTTATTCATGCAGCAGTCAGTGCCTACACGTTGATGGTACTTTCTTGTAGATGGTAGTAATGTTGATCGTGCTCCTGCTCCCAGACCAGCTTTGATTCTGGAGAGGCTGCTTGCTATTTTATCAGATAGCGAGGAGGAAAAGCTTATGCTGAAATCGGTTGACTGCTTGATATCAGTGGGGGGAGGAAAGGAAGCCATCAAATTAACTCATAAAAGCTTTAGTTACGATGAATGGACTTTTTTCCCTGTCTGTCGTTATCATCTTGTCTGTAACCCAGTGACCCTGATTGTCATGAAGCTGTTTACAAGGTTTAGGTTAATTGGATTTCTTTAACTGTTTCCCAGAGCTGTGAGGAGCACAAATACACTGCTGTGAAGTTCAGACAGCATAGTGCAACCCAGTCTGCAAGGATACAGGCTTCTTCCAAGAGGAAGTCGTTTTGTTTCATACTCAACTAAGTGCATAGCAGCATGTACCTATCATTTGGCATAATATTGAACAACACCCTCCTTCATACAGATGTGTTCAGTTGCAACTTGTGTTTCCAATACACAAATTACATTTTGCATGTTCAGCAAGAATTGAGCTTATTTTCAGTGAGAGAGCCTTTGAAATGTGTTTTGGTTCGGTTTCTTTTTTTTTTTTTTTCCTTCAGCTTGATAGCAGTTTCACTGGTTTTGTTTTTATACGAGGAATCATGGATAAAATAGCTGTGCATTGCATGGCTGCCTTAAACAAACGAGACAGGAGGATGTAGTTGGGTGAGATCAGGACAGTCCTCTTGCTTGGCTTTCATCTCCTCAGGATGCATGCTCGTTCTTTAATGGCACAACATTGCACCCTCCAGGTGCAATGCGCAACTGCAGGTCTCCAGATAACCCACTTGTTTTATGAGCTGTGTTTTTGTGAGCAAGCCTTCCCAATTTCTCCCCCACGATTATTCACCCGCTCTTTCTCTTCCTTTTTCAGGCTTCTGTAGGCTCTGAGAAGCTGTTCTCCCCTGCAGCAAATAAAGGTAAGTGATCTGGAGAAATGCTTTCCTTATCTTACAGCGAGAGATTTGGGTTGCGAACCCGTGTCGTGCGAATAGCAGGACATCAGTTTTGCCAGAGCCTGTAGCTCGGCCACACACATTGTCATAAAGATCAGCTTTACAGGCTTGTGATGATTTAAGTTAAAATTTAGAGCTGCATTGTCTCAGTGTGGGGTGGGACTTCTTCCCTTCCAGTAAGATTTGTATTAAGAGTCTTGGAGGAGAGAGAGATTACTGACAAAGGACTCCTTACTGTAGGGGATGTGCTTCTCCCTCTAATACAATCAAATCCTCGTTTCTTTTAAACAAATCAGTATTTCAATGCTGTCTGTGTCATCCTGACAAGGGCTTGCACATCCCTCCCCTGCCAGTGCCCACGGAGCATTTGTGCCTGTACATGTTGGTTCTCCAGGACACGGTGGAGGGTGCTCAGCACGGCGCAGCTCCGCTCCTGCTGTTAATGACAGTCACCTGTGAGAGGCACTGGGTGTTGCTAAGAGACTGCCTCCTTCCACAGCCCCTTGGGGGCACAGCCACAGATCTCTAAATACGCCCAGCCCTCCTCTGAGGGCTCGGCAGAGCCATAAAACCAGGCTGCTCTGCTCTGTGTGTTCCCAGGGATAATCTCACTGAGATGGATACCGGGCAGAAATGCCAAAGAAACAGGCAAACTGTGCTACACGGTGGAAAATGTTGTGCTGGGAATGGTTCCACTCTGCCATGCTAGGAGGTTTGCCTGGCTCCAAATTAATTGCCAGGGCTTGTGGCTGTCTGCAGCGTCCTCTGCACTGAGCTGCAAAATAAAATCAGTTCACAGCAGTAGTGGATGTTAGGGGCACGCAAATACCCCAAAGAGGGGAGATGAGGCCCATCAACAAGAAGTGATGAAATAAACTTCTTGCATTATTTCAGTGGGGCCAAGAAAGGAACAATTTGCAGTTGTGTAGGAGTAGGTGCTGGACATGGAAAGGCGTTTTGGTGGTTGTGTGCTCCATCACCTGGATCCAGGCCTAGTTTTTAGCTGGGCTCTTCAGCAGCAGTAACTATTAGGAATTCTCTTTCTTTCCAAGCTTTGCAGATTTTCAATGCCAAATGTGGAAACCGATGACAAGCCCATTATGTTATTACATTTGTAGATATTTTTACAAAAGTATGCAGCTTTATCTGGGGGAAAGAGGGAAATTTAAACAAATGGTGGGGAAGAACATTTCTCTTCTCTCACTTGGCTTGCTGATAAGGCAAACCAGATTGCCCATATGGCACTGCCTCGGCAAAACAAAAATCTTGCCATCCTGCATAATGCCTGGCACAGAGATCTGCTGGAGAGGCTTATGTTGAAGCGTTAGCAGCTTTGTTGGCTCCTCCTTGTGCTGAAGCCCAAGATCCCCCACCCCTTCATATCACGGAGCAGCTCAGCAACATGAGTTTTCAAAATACCTCCCTATCAGGAAGTTAAATGTGCGAATGCCTGTGAATTTGCTGTCTTGAAGTTTGTGTTCAGTGCTGTTTATATCCCTATAATTTCAGCCTGTTCCTGTTTGCTTTAATGTGGGTGTAGACATTGCCAGCTTTGGGTTCAGATCATGGGTTTTATCTCGTTTTCTCTTTTACCCTGGCCCTGTACCATGCTTATGGCACGGCCTGCCATCATGGGCAAGCTCTCCTGGGGCTACCTCAGCATTTGGCACTTGGCTTGATAGGTGAGAGAAATACTCCTCGGCAAAGATACTGTGCGGAAACCCAAACAGTGCTAAATTTTACCCCTCGCCCTGTTATCACTCCCGCAATGCAAGAGCCAGATTTGTCTCTTGCACATGCAAATGAACGCCGCTCCTACACGACCAGGCTCGGGGATGCCATATGGCCGGGAGAAAGTGACTTTCAAAGCATTGCACTTAAATTCCTTTTGTGAGATAAGAGCGTTGATTTAAGGCCGTGTTCTGCAGGGCTGGAGCCCTGGTGGCTCTGTGGGGAGGGGATTAGCTCAGCGCAGTTTCCTGATGGGCACACGCATGGCGCGGCACGCGCTCATCCTCTCCCGTGGGCATTCGCGCCGTGCCCTTCTTTTGTCAACACTGGCGGCCTTTTTGGGGAGATATTAGCTAGCAAACGTGCAGCATCCATGCTGCAGCTTTTATTGAGGGCAACCAGGCTTCTAAAACACGTAAAGTGGATTCATTGTCTGGTGCAACTCCCCGTGTTCCCGGCCCATTGTTCGGTGCAAGTCCCTCTGTTCCCACAAACTTTCCCTGGGGATGTGTTTGGCCCTGCGTGTTTGTTTTATGCCGTCCTAGTTTATCAGCAGCTTAGCAATGCAATTAAGTATTAAGATAGGCGGGTTACGCTTATTTGAGGCTGGAACAGCTGTAAAATGTGACCTTTGACCACATTTGAGAGCTCCACAAAGGGCCGGAGGAGCAGCGTCTTTTGTCTGGGGCTCTCTGGGTAACGTTTGCCTTTGCCCCCTCCCCGGTGGGGCCACGGTGGTGGCCGTGCTCCTCCTGCTGACACCGGCTCATCTGCAGCAGCAGATGCACGGCAGGCATGTCCACTTCGGGGACCGGGCGCTATTATGCTGCAGAGAGAGGTGTCCTGACCCGGGGTGACCTCAGGAGTCACAGCTGTGAAATAGGCTGAATGGGGCACTTTGAGCTTCCAGCAGAAGAGGAGATTAAATCCTCTGTGTGAGGAAATAATAATTAAAAGTAAGAGCGGAGAAGCCCTGATCCGCTCTGCTGACAGTCTTTGTTTTCTGACGCCGAAAAGTGTTTGTTTGGCCAACTTGTCGCTGCAGTACGGAGTTACAAGGGCATTTGCTGCCGAGGGCCGGGTGTTACATCCTCCTGGAGAATAAATCAATAAACAAATAATAAAGGTCTGTTTGCTCTCTCATGCAGCTCCTTTCTCACAGGAATCTGCCAGCCAGCCCTTCCTTTTTCTGAAGGGCAAGTACCAGGAAAGCCAGGGGAAGCATAGGTGAAAGCCAGATCTGTCCCTCTGTCTCCAGGTAGGAGCCTGAGGCAGAGGGCTGATAGTCAGATGAGTTGTGGGGCTGAGGAGGTGAGAGGGACAGACACCCCTAAGTCACTGCAAGGACCTTTTCCTGCCTGCTGTGATCATATTTTCAATGTGTGGGGTAGGATAGTTGGTATTTGCTGGACTTGAGTGTTGGGTCCTCACTGCTGGCTCCCTGCAGCTGTGGGCTTCCCTCGTGGCTCTGGCCGGAGGCAGTCGAGCTTCCTTGCACCAGTCCTTGCTCCAGAGCTGCTGAATGCCAGGGAAAGCAGGAGAGGTTTGTACCACAGTAGCCTTGCAGCTGCAGCCCAGGTGACCTGCTGAGTCCCCAGTGTTTGAACACAAGGCCACTGCAGCAGTGAGAGTGAAATGGATGTGTTAAAGGAGCTGTTCTCTTCTTGCTTTGATGGGTCAGAGGCTCCAGGGAGGAAAACCTCCATCGAAAAGTGGAGCCTGGGCAGCAGCCAGGGTTTCTCCATTCATAACCCCGGGCAGGCTGTGGGTGGGGAGGTGCCTGTGAGATGAAGGAGGTGTCCAGGAGCCCCTGGGGCACGAGATGCCCATGGAGGAGCCAGACCTGCACAGCCCCGTCTGCCCTGCAGCCCTGGGAGGCACTGGGCAGCAGTGAGGGGAAAAAGAGCTTTGAAGTCTTCTGAGAACAGTATGTCGCTCCTATCTTTGGATCCAAACCAAGCTGGGCACGGAGGGAGCAGTGTAATCCATCTGTCTGGTGGCACAGAGTGGCTGGCCAGGACCCAGCCCTGCCCTGGCTGCTGGGGGCTCGCTGAGCTTCATGCCTCAATTTCCCTCTCCTGCAAAATGAAGACTAATGCTTGTCAGCCAAGTGCGCTCAGAGACTTAATTAATGAATGTTTGTCAAGCGATTTATCAAGAGATCCTTTTAATGAGAGATTCCATAAACAGTGCAAGGCTTCATTTTCATGGCAATAATAAATGACAGTGAAAGTAAGTCTTATCCTTCCCCCGCATATGCACCCCCCAGGAAAAAAGATTGCTTACCCTCCGCTCTTACTTCTCCCTGGGTTTCTAGGCAAAGGGCTTTGAAGTGCTATCTTTCATCATGAACTGTACACATCCTCAAAGCTCTAAAGCTCACAGCCTGTGTCTTATCCCTCTGACAAGAGGGAGGCAAGCTTTCTCGGCATGCAGGTCATAATTGTCAGCCATGGGATGTGCCGCAGCCACCCGCCCCAGCGGGCTAATGCAGCTTATGCTTCTTTGAAGTTCCCTCCCTTTATTTTCTGTCCTCTTGACCACAAAACTGTGCCTTGGGCCAGCAAGAGAGATTTCTTGTTCAGAGACGACACTGAGCTCTGACAAGCACATCTGAACCAGAGAAGAAACCCTTGTTCCTCTGAGATCACTGCTCCATAATGTTGTTGCCTTAAGGGGACTGTCTCTCCTTTTTCTCTCTGCTTCTTCTCTTCCTTTTTCTTATTCTTTTTTTTTTTTTCTCTTTAATTCAGCACTAAACTGTCACACTAAATCATTTTAAAAGCTGGAACTACAAAACCTCCAGTGTAGGACATGCTGTTAAAAACTGATGGTTATTACTGTGAGATGGGGTGAGAGGGGAGAGGAGGGGCAAGGGGGGCAGGAGCAGGACGGGAGAGCAGCAAGTCAGCTCTCCAGGAGGAACCTGTGAGTGCCTGGTGAAGCAGAAAACAACCTGAATGCAGCTGAGCTCAGAATACCGTGCTTGGCACAGGTTTGCAGCAGCACAGCTCAGAGGATGCTCAGCACTGACAGGGCAGTCAGGAGCCCAGTGTCTCCCGGGCTTGCCTGCACGCCTTGGTCCTGTCCCCCGGCCCTCTGTCTCCAGTTGTCAGGGTCAGAGACTCCCTGTCTGGGCTGGGACAGCATCTCCTGTAATCAAGTCCACCTCTCCTTCGGGGCTTTGCCTTACTGTGCCAGGAGAGAGGGCTTTCCACCACTGCAAGGTCTGCACAGGCAGAGCAACGGAGTCTCACCACACCCGCCAGGCAGTCAGCTGTGCTTTACATGAATGGAGGTCAGGAAAGAGATGTCATAAATTTTCCCAGTTTTCTTGTGTGGGGTCCACAGTGGGATCTGAGCTGCATCCTGTCTCTTGATCTCAGTTTTATCCCCATGTTCTGCTTAGATTTTGATGAGGTCACCATCTTGTGCTTGATTACCTGCGCAGCCAGGGAGCTTAAGGGGGATGATAATTTACAGCTGAAGCTTTGGACAAGAGTCCACCATGATTACAGGCATGCAAAAATTTCCACAGCAGCATCTGTAATAATAAATAAGTAATGCATTTATTTAGATAGCAACCATATTGCTATGATTTATACAGTGCTCAGGATGCTCTGCAGCTGCCCTGCTCCCCATGCTGCATCTCTGGTGATTTTATCACAAGCTTACAGGACTCTGTTTTTTTCATGAAAAACAGTCCCTCAGAGGATTGTACCAAAATCTAAGATTTAATTTCGTTATTTAGGCAGGACTTCAGTCTTCCTAACTACAGAGAAAAGCCTAGAATTTTTGATTCTTCTGTGCTTCAGAGCCAGCAGGCAGTCATAAAGAAGTCCAAATAATTTGGTTGCAACCTTGTTTTAAAGATAGTTTGTGTTCTGTAAATGCTTCTGGAGTTGACAGTACTGGATACCCTGAGTTTAATGATAAATCCAGTATGTGAGCCCATCCCAGCATCCCCTTTTGGAAAGTTCTATCTAATTTTGCCACCAGGATAAGCGAATTAGCTTTCTTGCATGTGTATAAACATAATTATACAATGGTCTGAGAAGGAGGACTTTGATTTTCAAAAAGCATGGGCAACCAAGACAATCACCCAAGTCGCAGCCAGTTGCCCACATTTAAAATCAAAACTAAACACAGAAAATAGTGCAGTCTTTTAGTACTGTAGTTTTCCAGTTTTGCAGAGCTCAGCCTTCTCTTTGGGATTGGGAATGCACTCTGTGTCTCCCCTGTTAGCTATTTTGTGTGTATTTATTAGTGCTGGCTATAGCCATCCCTATCTGCAGCAGCTGTCTGTGAAATTATGACGGACAAGCAAGAGACCGTTCACCGTAACCACACTGTCCGGTTAGTTTGGTAAAACTCAGACTGCAAAAGTGGATAATTTATTAACTTTGACACAAACTGAGTGTTGTGTGCCTCCCAGAGTGAGAGCTGCCTCGTGCAGGCCAGCAGGCTCTGCTTGCACCCGTGGCCATATGGTTTGCACAGCCATCTCCAGGCTTCTCCCCTTGCACTGAGCCAGCATAGAGCTTTCTTTGTAGCTTCAGGCTGCATCCAGGAGAGTTGAAAAGTTGAATTATAAACATTTCCAGGCCTTCTGGTTGGTATCTTGTGTTTTGTTTTCTTACTTTAAGGATGTGGTGGAGTATGTTGCTGCATTCCTGTCAGTGGGATTAGAATGAATAGAAGCAATACTGTAGGAGATAAAATGTGTTTAATTATTTATTTGAGAATTACAGACTGAAATTGCTTTTTGAT
The DNA here is from genome assembly GCF_963513975.1 of Fringilla coelebs. Classification (NCBI taxonomy): domain Eukaryota; kingdom Metazoa; phylum Chordata; class Aves; order Passeriformes; family Fringillidae; genus Fringilla; species Fringilla coelebs. Next base: position 8,968,333 of record NC_140043.1, on the reverse strand, counting down.
TTAAAGCTTCCAAGTCGTGGATATGTTTTTGGAGTAGAGAGAGGCTCACAGAAACATATATATGCACAATTATCTAGGGTAATGTAAGAAGTCTCTTTGCTCAACTGCCCTTCCTCCCCAGAATTTGTTAATTTCCTTAAAGATTTGAAATTTCAAATGCGGCTTTGTTAAGTATCACAGAAAGCTAACAGCATGCTGTGCCTTGCCCACCAAAATGTAAATAAAATAAATAAAGTCTTCGTTGTATAAATGTTATGAAGTGGGTGGTTTATTTTCTTTAATTATACTTTTTATTTAAAATAAACTATAAAAGCAAAATATTATATATCCTGAACGGGCCAGCACAAGCTCATATTGATTGAGTAGGCACATTCTAGCTTTTCTCAGTTCATGTAAAAGTAGATAAAAGGACCATCAAACTGTAAATCAGAAGAAAAAGATAGAAATTCCCTCCAAGTGCCTGTAGTAGTTTACATTGCCTGGGCTTTTAAAGGTCGTTTGAAAGATACCATCTTTTTACTCCTTGTTTGTAGTTTGTTTTTCTTTTTTCTCGAGTAGCAAAAGCCAATGGGTAAAGCCCCAGTGCTGTCTCCAGCTGTGGTCCCTGGTTGCATTTCAGCACAGAAGGATGCTGTAGGGGGGTGATGTTAAGAGCAGCAGTTGCAACCCCCACAAAACCATTGGGTCTTCTCAATTCTGCTTTTAAAATACCTCAGAGACATGTTTTATTCATGGGAGATTTTGTAAAGCTTCAGTTTCTGAGAAAGTTAAACGCTGGGTATAAACCTGATTCGCCCTTCCAAGGGGCGAGCAGTGCAGGATGAGGGGAGGTGTCTGGTGTGGGTCTGAGCACATCCCCAGGATTTAACTCAGCCTTGCTCCTTGCAGAGGAGAGTCCTTGCTCTCTTCAGCTGCCCAGCCTGAGACTGCTCAGCCCGGGCTTGTGCTCTGTGCTGCCCCTTTCCCAGCTGCTCTGCAGCCTGAGCTCTGTTCCTGTGCTGCAGGAGCCCAGGGTACCATGACAGGGTACCGTGTGCTGGGCTCTGTGACAGCCCCTCGCCCTGCAGGTCACCAGCACAGAGCAGGGCAGCCTGGCCATCCACCAGGGGTTGACAAGGCAGTGCTGGTGAGGGGGGAGCTGGGTCTGACCCCGGGTCAGCTGGTGTTTCCTTCTGGGCAATCAGTGGGAGTGATCAATGAGAGCAGGGCGTGCTGTTTAATTGCAAATGGATCTGGCTACTCTTTTGTGTGCAGCGCTGGCGAGGTCTGTAAGTCCCAGCAAGAGACCTCAGGAACAGAGGATGCTGTCAGCATGTCACTGCTTCTCCTGCCCCTCTGGAGGCTGAGTCCTTCCTTCCTTCCTCCTGGGGCAGGGCTGGGGCTGAGACAGGACTCCGCTGTCCTGATCAGCCTCTAGCAGTTCATGCTGTTTCTGCTTTGGGCTTGATTTTTCTGTATTAGCTTCATTTGAAAGCAGTGCTGTGAGGGATGGTGCTCTCTGTTCCTGTCCTGTGGGAGGGGAGGAGGGAGGCCAGGTTCGGGGTTTGCTTTCAGCCATGGGGTTCCTGCCGTTTTCTTCTTTAATAACCGTGTGAGCCGTGCACGCATGTGCTCGCTGCTTCCCTCACCTCCCCGCTTCTCTGGCCATCCTTCCTGCTAACAAGGGCTGAACACATTCCCCGTGGAGCCTGTTAATGTTGCTGCTGAGCTGCCTGGGGACTCACAGCATGAGGCTTTCCTTCCATCTCTGCTGCTCCGGGCACTCGGCCCCGGCTCCCGGCCTCGGCTCAGCCACGTAAAGCCATACTGACTCCATTGACTTCCCCGTGTTTATTTGGGTTTACACCAGTGTATAAGAGCAGGACTTGGCAGAGTGTTTGTGTTTGCGTGTCTGTGTTTCTGAAAAGGATACTTGTTCTAGTTTGTTGGGTTTTTTCCCCAAACAGTAAATATTTTCTTGTAAATCGCTGGGAGAGAAAAGTGACTACAGTGCTTTTAATGTATTTGCTTTAAATGGATGGCAAAGACCTGCAGGAGGTAATAGGAAATTAAAATCTTTTAACCATCCTGCAAAATTTATTGCAGAATTATATCCCCACTCTGGGATTCTGTCGGACAGTTCAAAAAGCCTTTGGAAAGGTTCTTGTTCACCATTAAATTTTTAAAGTTATTGAAGTAATTTTATGGAACCCTATTAAGTTTCTGAAGAAACACACTGGTTTCATCACTAATAAATTCTTAAAGGCCTATCCATAGGGGAATAGTCAGAGTTCCAGATCTCTCTCCAGTGAAGTGGACATTGATGTTTTGCCCTCTTGGAGATATATTCTTAAAAAATGTCAGCAAAGTGAGTGGCAGAGCTGAGGGAGCGTGATTGCACCCAAGCTCATCAGCAAGCACTACGTCATGTGTTCAGTGCTTTGCCAGTCAACCCCACTGGAGTTAGGGTGGAGATTTTAGAAAGTGGAAGTTTGTTTGTAAGAAAAGGTAAGGAAGAAGATTGCAGATGCATCTATACAGATAAATCGTGGTGTGGTGTTAAACTTAGACCCTGGCATCTGTTTCTGAGCATCCTCACGTTCAAGGGAGCTTGCAGCCTTCTCAGAAAGGGACACAGTGAAGCCTGGAAGTCCCTGTGTCTCAGGCACTCGTGGTGCTTTCAAAATAATGCAAAATAATGTGTTCACTGTGCTTTCACACCACATCCAGAAAAGCACACAGAAACTTCCTCCCAGTGAAAGCAGAGCATCAAGCTGGCTTTGTGCTTCACTTAGTGCTCACAAGCCCCTTTGGTGTGTGAGTGCAGAGCCACCTGATGCACCGCAAACGGGCTAGCAGGGAAATAAAATTGTGTAATTGCCAGTTTCCTTCAATTCCACTCCCTCTCCCGTTGTGCATAAAGGAGCCTATTTAAGTCTCAGCTGGAGTGAGGCTTGGTAATAAGCAGACATCTATGAACCTGCATCTGCTGCTGGTGTCTGCTAGGTTTGTTCTGTATTTCCATATTTATTGATGATCCAGTTTTGGGAGAGATCTGCCTGAACGCTCCGTGTCCCATGCTGTGAAACTGTGGAAGATTACTTTGTCCCTTCAGTCCCATGAGTCCTCATCCTTGGGACACCTTGGGAAGTGCAGGACCAGGCAGCATCACCAAAGCTTACATCAGAGTTTGCAAACCCACCCCAAGCTGTGTTGGCTTGCAAAGCCAGAGCTGCTCCCTGGGAAGCTCCGTGCAAGGCAGGGTGGCAGAAAAGGGCCAGCCTTGTTGGGTGAAGCAGCCAGCATTTTAATGTTTCTCAGTATTGTGTGATTTGGCTTCCAAGCAGCTGAGCTGTCCCCAGCCACTTGCTTTGGTGCATGGCTGGCCTTCTCTGGGCACAGGAGAGGTGCTCACAGTGCAAGCTCTGCAGAGACAACCTGATCTAATACAGGCTTAATGGCTGGAGGAAGAAATTTACAGGGTGAGCACTGAATGCTTATACATTAATGAACATGTCATTATTTTTGTTATTGAACCAGCCTTTGAAACTGAGCTAGAGATATGCAACCAACAACTAGAATATGTTCATTGCATTCTGTACTGATCAATTTAGTAACCAGACTAGAGCAGATTATTGTATGCCTTTCATTGTATCAACAAAAATGTTCTCTGAGTGTAATGTACCTTTTGGCCTGAAATATTTTTGTGTTACAGGCCAGTCTCTGGGCTCTTTATGTCATTCTAGCAGTATGTGCTGTAAAGCTGCCTTCAGCAGACATCTGGGGACTCCCCACTGACTGGCAGCACGCTCAGCCAAGCTTAGTCCTGAGGCCAGGGCAGAAAAGGGCCTGACTCAGTGGTTGTGAGCAGCAGAGCACCCTTTTGCCAGCCACGCAGGTGGGAGTAATTCAGAGCCCTCTGAAGGTACTCCAGATGGCTCTGTGAGCTGTGCCAGGAGTTCAGATGCCCCCGAGAGTCCGTGTCAGTCATCTCAAGGCTGCCCAGTGAGAGATGCTGCCCAGGCTACCCTGCTTGCAGTCTCTCACAGTCATACCACTGCTTCACACTAATAGGCCATCATGGCTACATGAAGAGCCAGAGCTTGAAAACACTGCCAGAGAAGCTCTCTCCTTTTCTCTCATCAATTCCCTCCTCCCAAAGATTGAAGAGAACTGGGTCTAGGGTTTTGGCTCAGACCCCTGCCTGCTGCATACATTTCCTCCACCAAATGGACACAACTATAAACCTCTTTCTGCATCATTTCCTGCAGGCCTGTACTAAACATGCCACCCAGGTGTCCCCGTGTAAAGCCACTTCTTGCTGTGTCTGCTTCTGTTGCTGCTGGCAGACTTGCCTTTGCGTGCTCACGGCAGGGCTCCCATCACAGCGTGTTAATTTTAAACAAACAAAGACTGCATTTTGATTTGGAAGGGACTTTCCCATCAGTTTGTGTCAGAGTTTCTTTTAAAAGGAAAGGCTGGATTTTGTTTTGTTTTATTTTCTGTTTTCTTCTCTTTTAATATGATCCCTGCAATTTTGTTTTCACTGAAATATTGACTGGCAGCATTGCAAATTGCCTGCATGCAGTCAGGAGCTTGCCAGCACTTTCTTACTCAGCTAGCCGTCAAGGTTGTGGATTCCACCACAATCAGTGCCAGGAAAGCTGTTGATCAAAAATATTCCTAACATCTGTGAGTCCTCTCCATCCAAATGAGATGTAGTTACATTCTCCTTTTCCCTACGCTCCTTCCAAAGTGTTGCTTCAGACACCTAGAAAGCCCTGGTTGCAAATCATAAGCTGATCTCTGTTTGATTTGCAGCTCCATTTCCAACTCTGTCGAAATCCAATATAAACTACGAAGTGCCCTTCCCCCAAGCATAATAAGTGAAAAATATCTGCTTCCAAAGGGAGAGCAGATGGGTTTTCTTTGCCCCGAGCATCATTTGATCCAGATGCTGTCCCATGCTCTCTATGGCCATTGTGGTCACAGGCCAACAAGGAGGGTCTTGTGTGGGTGGGGAGAGAGGACAGGGTGCAGAGGAGGCTGCTAGGCGTGCCCAAAGCCTCACACACACGTGTGTCTGTGTGTCTGTGTGTCTGTGTGTCTGTGTGTGCGCACAATTCTGCCAGCACAGGCGACTGGGGGCGGGGGGGAAAAGCTGATTTCCCTTCCCCCCTGTTTCTACCACCACCACCAATTCACAAGCCAACTATTAAATAATTAACGTACCCAGTGGGGCAGGAGGAATCAAAAGCTGTTGTGTTCCCAAGTTTTCTCTGGCTCTGGGAGGCACGTCTCGCTGTGTATTCTGGCACCTCGGAGCGGGTTTTCCTCCCTCCTTCGCCTCCCCCTTATTATCCCGTATGTGTGCTGGAGAGGGAAGTGGCGTTCCCAGCCCAGCGGGGGATGCCTGTTATTTCAGACTAGCAACAGGGGAAAAGGAACAGCCTGTTGCCTGATTGATGTTTGTTTTTTGTGGACAGACACCAAAGGTTCATTAGAGACGGAAGGTTTGGGAGGAGGGGGGCGGCGGCGGGGGAGACGCTCGCTCTTAAGGAACTATTGTACCCCTGTGCACTAACCTGGGCCTGCACTTTCTTTGACTCCTGTGAATGTCTCAGCTGTACCATTTTGGCCCTGGCAACTTTAGGAAAATATACAGGCCACAGAGGTTCCAGTGAAAGCTCTGCGAGGAGGGGGGGTCAGGGGAAAAGGAAGGGGAGGAGAGAACAATGCAGTAGGTTTTGCTGTAATTAATTTCAAATGTGCTGCTCATCTCTTCTCCTCGGGTTTCAAAGGGAATAAGGGGAGCTTGCAGGGCTTTTCCTACCACATCTGCATCTTTCCAGAGGTGGGCTTGGAAAGGCATCTTTCCTTCCATCTGTGGGTTTGACCGGTCTGGCAGTGTGGAACGCCGAGGGCAGCACAAACCAACACTGAAAATAATGTGCTGTCCAGAGGTGGAGGAGAGGGAGAGGAAGGAAGGGTGTGGAGGAGCTTCTCTTCTTACCACACTGGGTTGATGAAGCTGGAGAGACTGAGGAGGTTGGTACTGGGTAAAGCAGATTTCTCTGCAAAGAGTTAGGAGAGCAGGTTTGCTCAAATAACAAATGTTGCTATATGCTACTGTTGGTCCTGAAATGCTGCCAGGTTTTGGTGGAGGTGAACTGCTACAAAGCTTTTAAAGGGTTGGGTCAAACTCTCAATCTCTTGGTGACTTCATGCCTTTGAAAAATCTCACTTCCTAACTGGGTGGTAGCTAATAAGTTTATTGTTAAGCCATTGGTATTATGGCATCTTGAGTAGAAATATTTTCTTCTGATTGCTGTGTCTGAAATCTCATCTGTTGGACTGCTGTATCACACACAAAATAGGAGCTTGGCATCTGCCATAGGGCACTGTCCTTGTCCTTTGCCTTTGGGTCTTAGTATTGATGAAGTCACACAATTGCAGCAGTAAAGAGAAGCAAAATGGGCCTGTTAGACTATTGACTTCACTCCCCTCAACAAGATAACCAGATGCTAATTTGATAGCACTATGAATCTTAGCCAGAAAAATCAGTAAAACAGAAACTTAAATTACACTAAATTACTGTTACTGCTTTAACAGCTCTATTTTCAAATTGCTTCTTGCTTAGAAGCTTGCACTGAACCCTGGTGCTGGTGGATAATGACCTCTTGTTTAAACACGTGGCTACTTTACGACCCTTAGCTCTTAGAAAAACCAACCTCGATATCAGGCGGTGGATATTTCTGAAGTTCGCCCATAAGGAAAACATTTCTCCAGGGTGATTGAAGAAAGTGTTCTCTTTTCTGGTCAGAAACCAATTCAGTGCAGCCACAACATGCTGAATATCCCAAAGGTACTTGAGGTGGGCGCTTGTTTGTAATGCAGTCCTCTCCAGGATGCCAGCGCTGGTGTGTGACAAGTAGAGCGTGACCATACAGTGATAAATGTTTCTGTGGTTCTTTGGAAGGGATGTAAATACTGCAGTGCTGTTCTGGGCTGTGAAAAGGAGTGTGTTGGGTTCTGTAGTCTTAAAAACTCAATGGACTTTCTGGCACTGCTGTGGGGCTGGCTGCTGAAAGGCTGGTCAGTGATGGAGTTTCTCCAAATGTATGTGCAGTGCATGGGGTGGGGTGGGCATAACTCCAGGCTGTGAACAGGCAAAGTTGGTATGGAGAACCAAAGGTACGGGGAGAAGTCCAGAGCTTCTAAATGTGACATATCTGTAGAAGACTGCAAGGACTTCAGACCTTTTTCTCTATACATTTCTTGTGGAGGAACGGGAAATCAAATCTGGAGAACGTTCAAACCCACTGCCACCCCCTCTTTGTGGAGAGAAACCCATATGAGAAAGGAGGAAGAGCTGAGTCAAGTCCAGGTTTAATTTCCTGATCTTCCTCCATAGGAAGAAATACCCCTTCCTTTTAACTCTTGAACAAACAACTGCATTGGCCACATCCATAGTGAAGTATCCCTTAGATCCCATCTAGACAAACCTGGATTCCAGCATTTGCTCCTGGTCATGGATGTTTTTGCACCCTGTGCTTGCCAGCACATACAGGAAAGAAGCAATACCTGAGGTCTCTGCAGAAAGCACATCTATTCCTCTGCCTCCTTTGCTGTTAGCTGGATTGGAGACCGTATCCTAATTCCCTGCACACAGGGAGCAGCCATAACAGCACTTTGGAGCACAGCAGGGGTGCTTTGAAAGCTTGCTCTCCAGTCTTGGCCAAGCCTTTCCAGCTTGTCGCCTCTCCCTTCATCCGTTTTGACAATAAGGGAAGGAGAAAGGCGGATGGCAGGGCTGGAGAGGGGAGCTGGGAGCGAGCTGCTGTCCTGGGCTGCAGTTCTTTCCAGGAGAGCTGCTGTCTCCAAGTGCCACACAGCGAGCCCAGCCTTTGCCAGCCACGTCCTGGGGTCCTTTCCAAGTCAGACTTCTTTACCTGTCAAGTATAAGGCAAGAGATTAAGGTGTATTGGGATGTTTCTCTCCAAGGCTGAAGATCAGAAAGTTACTGTAGAGGGGTTTTGCTAAAGAATAAAAGCAAAGCCCCAAGGAGGGCTTTGCAGGTCTGGCTTTTTGATCTAGCACAAAACTTTCTTCAAGCTTGGGATGGTTTCTATATGTTTGAAAAGGATAGAGGCTTTTGCTGGTTTTGTAAAGCTAGATCTCAAATCCTGGGCAGAAGACAGGCTCAGCCCTTAGCCTGTCCCATCAGGCTCTGGAACTGTGCAGTGTGCCTGAAATCCCCCGTAAAGCAGGCAGAGCCACCCTGCTCCCTGGCATCCCAGGGATGTCCATCCTGCCTGTCCTGCAGCTGCAGGGCTGGGGTGCCAGGGGGGCACAGAGCACACAGGGCAGCAGGATGTGCCTGCCATCCGAGCAGCTCCCAGGGCTGCTCAGTAAAACCACGGGGATCAGACTTTTCCTCTCCTTTTATTGGTTGCAAATGGTTTTTCTCTCCTTTTGAAGGATTCCTACCACCTGTTCCTGTCAGCCAGCAAGATTTGCTTTAGAAGCTCATCTTAAAAAGGGAGAAGGGAGGGATGGGGTATTCAGGGAGCCTTGAACCACTGAGAGTTTGCCTTTAGAGATTCACAAGGGAAGAGCAGGAATAGGGAATGCTGTAGGGAGGTATTAAATGAGGCCCTTTTGTTTCACTCCTTGTAGAGCATGAAAATGCCCAAGGCATGAATACTCTGTTAAGATTATTCTTGAACATTTAAATGTCTGTTCTGGTAATTTATAAAATGAAGGGGAGGGAAATGCCTTACACAAGGAAGAAAAGGGAGACCTTTACTGGCATCCAGCTCTGGTAACTGGGGAGTTGTTCTCTGCTGCTGTGGGAACAGGGGGAGAAGGTGGATTTATCTGGTGGATGCAGAAAATTTTAAATCCCCAGAGATGTGGTGTGGCATTGGAGAGGCTGACTGCTCCCTCAGTGTCTTTTTCCTCCTTTCATAATGGGGAATATCTTTGCTTCTTTCCTACCCCTCGTGGTTGTGTTCAGCCTTAAAAGAGGACAGGATTTTTCAGAAACATGCAGCACCCAGCATAAGAAGAATCTGGCTTTGGTTTTAACAAATTCATGGGAAGAAACATACTCATTCAGAGCATGTTCTCTGAGCCTCTGGCAGGCTGAGAGCTCGTTGGGAACAGCCCAGCTCAGAGCCAGGCTGCCTGCAAAACAAAGGGCTGAGGAGAGCCCTCTTAAAAACACAGGAGTACTTGCTGTCTGTGAGAGATTGTTGCATCATTTCCCCTGCTTCCCATCTCTATATATACAATAATGGGTGCTCTGTCCCTCCTGGCCTAATTCCTGTTTGTGGAGTGACCATAAGGTAGAATGTGACACCCCAGCCATTGCCATTAGCCATGAGCATAACCTGTAACAAAATCCCTGTTGTTTGTGTTTTTCTTGTGACAATTACCCCACTTTGAGGTCCACAACCCCAGCATGGACCAGTGCTACTATTTTCTGTCTTCTGGGAGCACTGACAGTGCAAAGCAAATATAGGTCACTTCTCTGGTAGGGTGAGGAATCAGGAGGATGGTGTGGATTTTATTACTTTCAGATATTTGGGCTGGAGGCTCTCATGCTGTCAGAGCTGAATCAACTCTCAGCCAGTTTGCACGCAACATATGTGATGGATTTTGCAAATGAATATGTTAATGTGGGAGGAGGTGGTTTTCCCTGAAACCAACTGCTGGCACTTTGGAGTGTTGTCCTCAAAAACAAAACCATATTGTGTCCTCAAAACCAAAACCAGTGGCACCAGCCCTTGGATTCTGCCCCTTGGGAGATGAGGCATTTCATTTGTAATCGTTGAATTGATTAACCATTTTGAGGTCCATTAGAAGGAATGCATTTCCCCTCCCTGCAAGGATCTAGGATGTCATCTCCAGTTAGTTTAATATGAGCAAAAATACCTCAAACCATTGCTGCAGGGCTGAGATGAGGAGCTGCATCACTGCACTTCCCTGTGAGCCTCTTTGGTACAGGAGCTATGAATTGCTTCTTACTGGGCTGAGATTTCCTGTCAGTTGCAAATACTTCTATTTCTGAGCCCTGCCTCGTGCAGAGGGCAGCACTCCTCCAGCCTGTGGGATCTGGGGCTGATGGGGAGCCAGGTGGCTCTGGGTAGAGATGCAACTCTCAATTCTGACTGCACAAAGAACTGCTTGAAAGGAAATACAGATATAATGAGTGAATGATGTTGTCTGCTGTGCTAATGGGGAGTTCGTGGGAACTCCCAAGAATTAGCTTAGACCCCACTTTCCTCTCTAATGTGCAAGAATCTGGGAATACAGGAATTTGCCAAACCCAAGTAACTGCTTAGTACTGGACTGTAGGCATGTTTGTGTGTGTGCAGTTTGGAAAAACTGTGACATGGAGAGGACTTGAAGGAAAAATTTAGAGTGATTTCAGTGGGATTGTTGGTACACATGGCAAACATGTAAAAACAAGATTACGAATTATGCAGCAATTACTGTCTCGGAAAAGTATCTGCAGGCTAAGCCCACATACTTACTTGTCTCTTTTCTTTCACCCAATATTGAAATGAATTTTCATTTGTGCAGCAGTTTCAGAGCAGACTGTTCCTGTGATTATCTTTGCAGAAGTCTGAGCCTGTACCTGTTTGTGTCCTGGCACAGAGGGTGGATGTGGCAGTGCCTGCCCAATTCCAGCTCAGAGGGTAACGTGGGCATTGTGAGAGCTGTGGCTCTGCCTGGGAAGTGGCAGAGCTCAGAGCTGTGTGCTGCTGTGCTCCTGCAGACCCCAGGCACCAAGAAAGCCAAATGCCTCAGTCAGTAGGGCAGTGAATACTCTCCTGAACAACTTCCCTCACTACAGTGAGCAGTCTCGTGCATGTCAGGATCACAAGGGTTTTCCATGGCCTTGACAACCTGCAGCAGATTCCATCCAGCAGCCTTCTGGAAATTGTTGTGCTTGATGATCTTTGCAGGGCCACTGCAGTGGATGTAAAGGGACCTCAAGGAGTCAGTGGGAAGGGGAGTGTAGAGCACACATTTGGCTTGGCAAGTGCTGAGTGGCTGTTCCAGGCTTTTTGCACATCCAGGCTGGCATTGCAGCAACCCGTGCTGCCTTGCACCCTCCAGCCTCATTAGACTTTTTTCCACAGCCATAAAGCCTCACACAAGAAGAGATTCAAGAGTACCTTTTCATTAATAGGGTGTGATTCCATTGCAGTGCACGGCACAGTGTTCCTCTGTTAGGTCTCACTAGATGCCAGATCATACATTATCCTCCAGCATATCCAGCACTAAAATATTTCCAGAATTTCTACTGCCCATTGAAGAATTCACACTTCATCAAAGGAGAAAGCTGGAAGGAGCTTTGCAGCTGCACTTCACACACTGAGATCATGCTGAAGGAGTTTGCCTTCTGCAGTGCAGTGAAGTGTTCTTTTCTTTCCCTTATTGCATACCAAACCACTCTTTCCTGTTTAGAAGGAAAAACCAATCATCCCTCACATTTTCCTTCTTGAGCATTCTGCAAAGCCATCCCTCAGATGCTGTGGAGTTCTCTTAAGTGTGGTTCCTGTTGAACCAGGTGGGACAGAAAGATTTTTCAGAGGATGCAACACCTTCCAATGTGAGGAGTGCAAACGCTATCACAAAAAGCCAAGGATTGAGAACTGAATTAAAGAAAAGCTCCTCTGTTCTAGAACTTCTGTTATCAGCAGTCAATAATTGTGATTCATGTGCAACACAGTCCAGTTTTCTTGATAGTGGGCATGTTTAAAGGTGAAGTGAACTTTTTCAATCTTAAAAAGCAAAAGGCCATCTGTGACTTCCTGGTGCTGTTTACAAACATTTTTTTTTGCCTGTGCTGTGCTGTCAGTAGCTGGATTTATTCATTGCTCACTCTGTGAATTAAAATGTTGAGGCAGCTCCTGACATGCTTCTTACAGCATATCCTTTTGGAGTGAATTTTTGGTTGCCATAGGGACCAAATCCAAAGGGCACACACCATTCAAATAAATGTTCCCTGATTAACAACTTGCAGCTTGTCCCTTAAATATTTTAATTATCCATGATGCAACTGGAAATGTTCTTGAATGTATTTAGTCTGTTAGTTTCAATATCTCAATTTTTTTGTAAGATGCCATTCCAGCAGGTCAGTAGCTGGATTTTGACCATGCAAAGAGAATTGCTTTTAGACTTGCAGAAAAATTCTTCCAGTTTCTCTTCATCTTGACCCTACATCCTCAACCAAGTTAATGGAAAGAGGTGTTACTTCACAGCTGCTGTTAGAATGGAGGCAAATGGGTAACATGTTGGTTTAGGGCAGTAATGTGCTGCTACTGGATCCATGGGAGGGATTTAGCAGCAGCATGGATTCAGAATCCATGGAGGGATCCTGCCTGAAAGGGGCCTCCTTGTGCCTGGGAATGAAGAGGGAGGGCAGTGGGAGAATGCAGGGTATGGGGAGCTGCTGGCTGGAAAGCAGTGGCCCCACTTGACAAGCACTCGACCTCAAGTGTTGTTTTCACAAATTATGATCATATTAGTGCTAATGTGACAGCAGCTACTGAGCTGTGAGGGCTGGACATAACAAATAAACAAGATGGGATTTTGCCAATTTGTGCGTGGTCGGTCTCTCCTCTTGGCTCCTGCTTAGCAGAGGCTCTGTCTCCTTGCAGCACAGCTTTGCATTCTCACAGCTCCAGCCATAACATCAGGTATGGACCTCACTCAAATCACTCTCACTGGGACTGCTTCTAAACAGGTCTGTTTGCTGCCCTTTAGGGAGGAAGAAAAGTTTTTGGGCTCTTTCTGGCTCTGCTGCAGTGGGGAATAGATAATCCCTCTGCCTTCCTTTGGTAAAATCTGCCTGGTGGTGGGAAGCCATGGTGAGACCCCAGTAGTAACACTGCCCCTCTGCCTGCTGCTTTTCTTGTGGTGCCTGGTCTGGTGCCATTTTTCCATGCCAGCAGCAAGGGGCAGCAGGTAGGCAGGGTCTGAAGGGTGAGGTATGAACTCATCTTGATTAGCTCTGTGGTGTGGGTCCATCACCACCTAACTGGCTGCCAATAGCTCCCCTAATGAAGGGTGATGGATTGGGCTCCAGGGCTGTGGGAAGGGGCCAGCCTGTCAGAAGCAAGGATGCTCAGGAAAACATATCTCACCTGGAAAGGACGGAGAGCCAAGAGCTTGAGCACAGACAGTTCTTTCCTTGCATCAGGACAGGCATCAGTTGTCTTCCAAGGCAGAGATGGGGATTTCTGTGACCCTGCATATGCTTGGCTGGTTAGGACAATCATCTGTTCCCAGCAGAGATGATCTGGTTTTTCAGAATGTTCTTTCTTGCCTTTTTCTGGTTTTGGTTAGCAAGTGTGCTTTCTCAGCCAGACGTTGACTTAACTTCTCCAGGCTGGAAGATCCGAAAGGTCACTGACGCTCCTCCGGAACAGTCTCGCTTTCTGATTTTACTTTAAATCATTCTTTGGGAGCTTGGAGCTCTCTGATGTCATTTTAAAAAAAGAATCAAAACCTTCATAAGACTGTGCAGATGAAACAAAATTGTTGTCTTAGCCCACACAGGGTATTATGCAGCCTGGCAGATCCCTTCCTTGTAGCAATAAGAAAAGGATTTGGCATTTAACCTCTTGAAATTAAACCAGAGTGTGAACTTCAATAGTTCAATCTTATCAGGGCTTTGCTAGAATAACAAATTGTGAAAAAATGTAATCATGTCTCCAATGTGACCTTGGCAGATCTGCCTCTGTGATGTGAGAGATTAGGTAACTCTAAGCAGATGTCTGTTTATTTTGAAAATAATAGTTATAAAATCTTTCTTTTCCCAGTTTGTTTGCGCTGCCTGTGAAGGATATGACAGAGAGAATTGTGGTCTGCATGGAGCTCTGTGTTACAAGCTGCTCTATTATGCTGAGCAGTAATTGCTCTTGGAGGTTTGAGTTATCGATCTATTGGTGGGGGTTCAATTTCAGTGTAAAGACCTGTGTTCATGATTTAATTGGAGTGATTAATAACTCACTCACAGGCTAGATGGGAATCGATATGGATTTCAAACAGCAAAAGTAGTACATTTTCTCTGGTAATGTAGTAGTTGATGGTTTATTATTTGCCCTTGTTTGCCTAATTAAAATCAAAAGATTCCTTGGTTTATAACAGTTCTGTCTGTTAAAAAGCTTACAGCTGGAGTTGAGGATGTGTGCTTGCTTGCTTTCATATTGGGGGAGTGTCTTTCTGAATAATTGACTTGCCTTGCTGCTGTCTGTCACTCAGGTGTACAAGGGGCCATCACACATTAAAAACAGAACAAGACAAACACACCTTTAGTATACAACTACAAGAAGCTTTAGTAATGTTTTCTGGCCAGAGAAGCAGAGTGGCTCCTACGTCACTGGTTTGTAGGCATTCAGCATCTGCTTAGGAGCATTGCTGAAGAGATTTAACCCATTTCATCCAGCATTATAGCCCTGGATTAAAAAGCCTGTATGAAACTTTCAATCTCATTACAACGGCAGCATCCACAGTAGGTGATTTAGCTGCAAATCCAGTTCCAGCTTTGCATTGAGATATTGCCAGAAGCAGCATTGCTAGGAAAATGCAGTGTGACTTACTTTGGGGGGATTTGAATGGTGATCCTTCTTCTTTGTGCTGTGGCCCCAATCCTTGTGTTTGGCACCCATTTTCATTCAGCTCCTGCAGCTTTGGTGTGTCATCATGCATGCTTACAGCTAACATGCCTCGATAGAGCATGGAAAGCTCCCAAATCTCTAGGAATAAAACATCCCATTAAAGAACCATAGAGCAGCAAATAGGCATCAAGTCCATAGATCTTATTGCTGCTGCTCCTCAGCTTCTGCAGGAGGGGGTGGAAGCTTTCTGTGCTTCAAGCTTTCTCAACAAAGGCTCTTATCTACAGAGCTGGCTGAGGAAAGCATGCAGTGTGGTGTGTTTGCATTTTCTTTTGGATTTGTAGAGTCCAGTGAGCTTTCTGCTGGACGGCAGATTCCTATGTTCAAATAAATTCTAGTCATGGCAGACCTTTTCTTTTTGATTAACACTCACACACATCTTGGTATATATGTGAGCCACAGACTGAAAACACTGATCTGGATGGAAGTGTTTTAATTTTAAATAGGTATTTCTTTAAGGAATCTTTCCTACCTGTTCTGGAAGAATCAAAGTAAATGTAAATTTGCCGTGCTTGAGGTTTTGGTCATGGGAGAAACTTTAATTATACTGAGAGTGGGGGACTGCAAAGCCCTGGAGGTGGTCGGGGTACCCTGAAGCCCTTGGGTTTCATCAGCATTGGGTGTTGGTGACCTGGAGCTGGCTCTGGGGAGTGCCCACTGGATGTGTCCCTGTGCAGGGGAGAGGAACCCTCTGCCCAGCTGTGCCCCACATGTGGAAATCGAGGAGCACATCAGCCCTTCGTTCTTGGGAGCTGCTGGCTCTGTGATAAAAATGAGAGCTGCTCTCCGTGTCGTGACATTATGAAAATGACTCGAAGATATTTCACTTTTTAAACTTGGGTGCTTCGGGAGGGAGAGTGGGGGAAGATACCCTTGGAAGTTAATTCTGAGGACCGAGCTGACAGCTTTTTGCCACTGTTGCTTTCTTCTAGGTTGAAGAGCTGAAGGCTTGTTACAGCCCCAGCATACAGCAATCTAGCAGGTTAAATGACTTGGGCAACACAGTTTATTAAAACTGGCAAGTGCTCGCTCCAGTTCTCTTCCTGATAGTCAGGGCTGCCGGGGAGAGTAATTGATAGTGGCAGCTGTTGGGAGGGTGTTTCAGATTGCAGCGGGCGACGTGCCCTGACAGACAGCTCTGGACAAATGAGCTGAGCGATAGGGGACGAGCCCCGGCCGGCTGGGAAGAGCTCCCCGCTTGTTCTTGGGAATGCTGTGGGAGCCACACCGGGAACAAAGGCCAGCTCTTCAGCACCCGGGTTCAGAGCCGCGCACAGGGGCTTGTGCTCACGCTCAGTTTGCTTTTCTCTGTGAGAAAACACTGGAATTTTTTCTGAAAAATCCACCAGGAGCCCATGGCAGAGGAGAACATTGTTTTGACACAGCCTAACGTGTCGTACTGCTGTTGTGATGGAAACTTGGCCTTTGATTCTCAGTAATGTTAAAAATCATCGTGTTGCACACCACGGACCCTTCCAGACGGTAGTTTTATGTGCAAGTCCCATGTCTTTATGTCTTATCTCGAGCTGATTTGCATTAGAATAGGTGGAGGAACTCTGTGCTCCCTTTGTTGGGGAGCTTCTGTGCTGCAGTTCTGCTTGCCTTACCTTTGCAAACAGCCTAATCTCTTAAAGTCTTAAGTAGTGCTACTCTCCTAAAATGCAATGAAAAAGCCATTTATATAAAAGCAAAAGCCATCCAGGGATAAAGAAATAGCACTTAAATATTGATTTTCACTTGTAAGCACTCTACCAGCATCAGTGTTATCATTGTCAAAGCAAAATGCTTTATTCTCTCTTCTGCTTATTATATGTTCAATATCCACAATACATTATGCAGCAGCCTAAAAGTTCAATTTAGAATTATTTTTTAAAAAAAAACCCAAAACCCACAAAAAGTATTTATTTAGTTATTTCTTCTTTTTGACCTCCTTCTGGAAAGTCCTGCTCTTCTTTACTCTTTCCCCTTGCTGATGTTTCAAAACTCTTCTCTGGGACTCATCAGCTCGCTCTGAAATTCTCAGCTTCTTGCCATGTGTAATTCCTGTGGTGCTGCTTTTCTAGCATTTCTTGCTGGAATATGGAGCAGGGTTCACCATAGCCAGTCTGGCCTGTGTCTGTTTTCAAGGATATGTACAGGGCGGATAGATGGGCTACAGATGGTGGTTGTTGTGTTTCTTGGGAAATTGCCATTGGTAAAGATGTCATTGATGGATGTAGGAGAGGAATTTCTTTCTCACATCATCCCATCACCCTTGCTGTTTGAATGCAACAAGGGAGACTGCAGAGGGGGGCTGCAGAAAGACGTCTGAATGACTCCACTTTTCTTTTTTTCAAGAGACAAAGGAAAGGCGTGCAAGCAAGATTAGATTATTTCCAATCACATTGTACGTGTGTTGACAGTCCCCTTTCAGCAGCAACCAGCAGCTTGCAAAGAGCAAGAGGCAGGGCTGGAACTGCTGTTGCCCTAAGTACTGTTTGTATAACACAGTAACTGCTTATTGGAGTTCTCAAAGCAGCCTTTACATGTTTAATCCCTTGCACTTGAGCTACTCTTAATCAGCTTGAAAGCAAATTCCTGTAACAGAAAGGTTTAATTTGTGTCTGGGACTTTCTGTATTGTGCCTAGGCTGCAGTGCCGTGTAGTTACACACTGGCAGGCATGTCACCCTCTGCAGCCTTGGGGATGGGCAGAGGGATTCCAGCCTCAGATGGTTATTCCAGCATGCATGGTTATTCCAGCCTCAGATCCAGAGTTCAGGGAACTTTTAGATGGGGACCTTGGCTGATGGTCTCTCAGCTTTGGGGATTTATGCAGTAATTTAAGCTGTTGGTGACTTCGGGGTTTCCCTGAAACTTTACCTCTGGTTTCTGCAGATTTACACAGCGGGAGCTAAAGCTCTCTGTGCTTTTAAAAATTGTTACGTTTTCTTCTTTACCGGTTGAAGTTGGAATTGGATGTAGCCCAGGACGTAGGGAGGTTTAACCTTCTGCAACACTCCAAATGAACAAATTAGTCCATCAGGGAGGCAAGAATTACTAATCCCAGGTTGTTGGGGGTTTTTTCTTGTTAGAGCAGTTTCAGCCTTTTCTTCCCTGTCTCTCACACTCAGTCATCATTCATCCCTGTGAGATCAAGACAATGTTTCACTGTCTGTTCATTTAAGAAAACCTCTGAATGGAAGAAGTCCAAGGTGTTTGGTTAGAAAATAAACAAAAGTTGGCATGCTCAGAAGGGGTAGTGCTGTGCACAGTGGAGAGTGGCAGATGTGATCCAGCCTTCCCATAGCATGGCTGGAACATGAATCATTACAAATGTCAGATTTCCTGTGAAGGGACAAGCTGAACTGACATGCGTTCAGGTTTAATTAAGGTTGAATTATTGGAGCTGACTGTCAAGTCTTAGGCAAATTGGCTCAGCCTGTTATCATTAAGCATGAAAATTACTCTAGGACTTGGTAAAAATAAACACATTTTTGCCTCTAGAACGTTGTGGTGTGGTTGGGTGGATCTTTGTTTTTGTTGGGGCAGTTGTGCTCAGCTCCCTGGGTCCATCTGCTCAGGAGGGCTGGATTAGCAGCCCAAGAACAGAAATTTCTGAAAGGATCTCAATGCAACCTGATCCAGCTTGCACAAAAGGGAGTATTTGGTTGCTTTCCTTGGGTTATTTCCATATGTGAGCAGCAGTCAGGCTGGTCAGAGCTTGGGCATGCAGGAGTGTAGTTCTCTTAGGGGGCATATTCAAGTATCCTGCAGAGAAACTACAGAGTTCAGGATCCTGATCAGAATGGGCAACATCCCTCATGAAATCATTGAGATGAACTTTCTGAGGGATTTCAGGAAAGACAGCTCAGAGACTTCCATGCGTGCATTGCAGCCATCAGGAGGAAAAATGACAAAGTCACCAAACACCAGGATCCTCCCCTTCCTGTGTATGGCTGAGAAGGCTTGGGACTGCTCTCTCAGATGTTTTTCCTCTCTTGCCCTTGTATTCACATCACATCTTTCCCTTCTCAGTGATTCTGCTTTTGTGCAACATGGCTGCAAAAGGAGAGAAGATACTCCCACTCGTGCCTGTAGTTTTCTGGCGAGGGGGAAACTGGCATGTGGATATTTTCATTGCTGTGGAGAATGAAATGCAAAAACATTGTGGTACCACATCCTGAGAGATGGAAGTTGGCAGCAGGAATTAGTTGTGTACCCCTGGTACTAACTAGCACAACCAGGCTTGGCTGGTCAATTCAGTCAGCAAGGGAGACTGAGCTTTTGCTTTGAGAAAATTGCAAATGAGAACTAATGCTGAAACCACAGGGAATCAATAGTTGCACATAAAACTGGTCAAACAGCTGGTTTTAATGTGGGACTTTATTGATTTGTTTTGGATCTAATTGACTTTTTACTCAACTAACTTTCGTGGTGCCAGTGTGTTTTGAATATACACCATTAGTCTGCATTGCTATAATTACACAATATGAAGTTTAACTCTGTAGGAGGAGGCCTGTTGGAAGCAAAGAGCTAATGGGCTCGAAGGAAACCTATGCTCAGGAATGAAACCCAATTGCTTTTAATGGGTAGCTCCTGAAAAATAGTGGAATCTACAGCTGTGAACACACTTGCTCCGAAATGCAGTGTGGGGAGCCCTGGCTTGACTAGGCAATGACAATTTTTCAACTGTTAGCAGTAAAAACTGAGGAAAATTTACCAATATATTATAAAAAATAATGTTGCGCAAAAGCATTGAGAATTTTACTTCAAAAATAAATTCTGAATAGCATTGGAACCAAGCCTAGCTACAGCACACAACCAGGTTACCTGTGATGCATGAATTCATATTTGGTAAAGAAATTCACTGAAATGAGAGGCTTGTATTTATTGTAGAGATTAATTTAGGATCTCCAGACATTGTGTCAAACCTGTAAAGATATATAAGGTGCTGGAAAGTACAGTGTTGATAGTACTTGTTGCCAGCCAAAACACTGGTGTTTGGAAAGGCTTCTGTTCCTGTTGCTTGTGGGTTTGAGGCCCCAAGACCTCAAGACATTTTCAGCTGATAAATACAGCTCATATGTTTCCATTCGCCCTCTCCTTGCATTCTGAATTTATGCACACACAGTGATGGGCTGAGTGAGTGATGGCTGAGGGGAATGGTGCAGTGGTGAGAGCGCAGGCAGAGCCATAAGCAGTGTGGGAAGGAAGCTGCCTTTCATCTCAGGGGAGGAGATGCCATCCCCACGTGGGCACTCTGGGTACAGAGCATGAGCTGGGGTGCTGCAGGCTCTGACTCAGTGCCGTCCTCCTCCCACCTGATGCCAGCACGGTGGCACCACTCAGGCTGTGCAGGTGGCACTGGGGGCTCTGTCCTGGCTCACAGACACGGGGCAGAGCTGCTGCACGGCCAGAATTAGCTCGTGGGGTGTGCTGTGTGTTATTTCCACACCCTCCTACATCAGGAACTGGCTGGGTCCTTTGATGAGACGGGAGAATTTCAAAGGTGGAATTTGTTTCTGAGGATGGTGGGAGCATGTTAATGAGTGTAGGTAGCATCTCCTGCGTGTCTGCAAGGCAGCGAAATGCCAGCAGCCGCCAGCACGTTTTGGTGGGTAACAAAAGTGTCTCCTGAGAGTCAGAGGTGCTGTGTGTGCACAGTGGGATGTGTGTGAAACACACCAACCACCTCGTAGCCCACGAAGAGCCTTTCTTGTAGCTGTGGGTATGTGTGCACTTAAGGATACACAGATGAGGGTGAAAAGGGAGTTACAGTGGGAGTTGAGTTGCTTTCATGTTGGTCTTTTCAGTTGTCTTCAGCCTTTTGGATACTGCTTGATCTGAAATATCTCATCTTTCCTCCCTCTTTCCTTTCCAGCCTTTTAACTCTTTGGGATGCTTTGTTTAGCTTAATTATGAAAAATGGCAGGGTTTGGCACCACAGAAGGAGTAATTCCACATGGAGTTCTCTCTGTAGGTGCATTTTGCCAGGTTGTAGCATTCCTGATAGTTTCAGCATGCTGAGCATACAGATGTGTGCTGTTCAGGGTGAGCAGAAGTACATTTGGGTGCCCACTGAACTTCTGACCAGATTTTTCCAGCATTCTCTGTTCTGTTCTTCCACACAAGTGTGTGGCCAGGGTACAGCTGCATCCCAGCCTGTCTGCAGAGCTGTCCCATCCTTGGCTACAGAGGTAGTCTCCATCCTAGAAGACAGGTAGGGTTATCATTAAGGATTGATGCTTGGCTCCTGGTGCATTGGAGCTGGAGTTGAGCCTAAACCCAATGTGGGTTACCTTGAAAGAGCATTGAGAAAATGAAATGTCTTAATGATGAGGTCTGTGTCGCATGAACATGAAACTTACATTGAGCAGGAAATACCGTAGCAGTAACTGGAGACACGTTCACACTCCTGTTGTACATAACCTCGGGCCCCTGAAGAAGTCACAAAGAAGAGCACAAAGTGTTCTCTCTAGCATGTATTCATTTAACGACAGCCAAGTCTCTTGCACACATGCTGGAAGTCCTGTGGACCGGCCAGTCAAGGACAGCGGAAGGACAGACTCACACACACATCCATCTTGTAGCAGCAGCGCTCCCACGGCGCTCCCACGAGCTGAAACATGACTTGTGTTTTCCCAGGCACATGTTCTACCCAGCACAGACAGAAACACAAACCTTTCAGCACGCGCTTTGTTCTTTCTCTTGTCGCTCCACAAGGTCCCACCTTGAATGACAAGCCAGAAGCGAAAGCAGCCAATGTCCCAAAGGTGTCTGGGCTAGAGCGGAGCCGGGAGCTGAGCACCGAGGTGCCCTTCGCCCTGTCCATCCCCAGCCCCCAGCCCGTCGCTGCCGTCGTCACCTCGACTTCCTCAGCGCCCACGTCAAGTGCCAGAGCGAGCCCCCTGCTGAAGAAGGAGCCAGTGATTTCAGCACCAGCACCACCCAGGCTCACGCCCCAGCCGCAGCCCCGGCCGCAGTCCCAGCCGCAGCCCCGGCCGCAGTCGCAGCCCCAGCTGATCCCGGAGCTGCGCAGCCAGCCCCCGAGCCACATCCCTCCGCCTCTCAACTACCAAGTGCATCACCAGGTGGCCCACAACGGACTCAACAACATCAGGTTAGGAGGGGGAAGGGGTGCTCGCGTCATCTTCGGGCTGCTGCGGGGCTAAAGCTCGTTTCCAGAGGGTGGGAGTTGCTGGGAGGCAAGGTGAGCGCTCACCTGGGGTGGGATGGTCTGAGCTTTGGGTGTTGGACTTCATGGGCTGACTCCAGGCTGGCTTTTCCAGCTGGGGTGGATCAGTGCATTTGAATATTGCAGTGCATTTGCAATTTGAGGGGATAAATGCACACCTTCTGGAAAAAGGCACCTGTTCCTTTCAGTCCAGTTTCAAGTAAAATTTTGCCTGCTCTTGTCTGAGCTGGCTAGTTGTTGACTCAGAAATTTAAGGTGGTTTGAGTTTGAGCAACACCTTTGTTCCATATTCAGAAATCCTTCCGTTGCTCATGGTTCTCAGGTTTTTTGGCTCACCAGCATCAAAAGAGGGATATCTGTCTTGGACTCTGGTCCTTGTGGGTCCCTTCCAGCTCAGAATATCATGTGATCTGTACTGGAAAATGCTCTGTCCCTGGAGACCAGGGCTCCCGTGTGGGCTGAAAAATCTTCTTCAATCTGACCTGTTCAGATCTTGCAGGAGGCTCAGCTCTGCTGTTTAAATTGCCTCCATCCAGTCAGGAGGGTGGTTGAAAATGATACGGATAAAATGTTTCTAGAGAAAAGAGTTTAGTCAGTCAACTGGAACCTGTATAGTCTTTTTGCTGGTACAGAAAACATGCCTTGCCTCCCAAGCAAGGGCTAGACTAATTTAAACAGGATGAGAAAACTGATTTAAAGCATAATATTTGACTGCACAAAGGTCAGAATATGAATACAGAGAGCTGCCATTAATGTGTATTTCATAGTATCCTGCATACTTAAGCTCTGTTGTGGTTTTATCTTGTAAATGCCACCATAGTATAAATGGTGAATAATATTTCAAGCTATTCAAGATCTCTCTGAGGTTTAGCTTGCAACAGATATTCAGTATTGTGGGAATTACAAAACTAATCTGCAGTGATAGTGTGTTTCAGCCCACAAAACTTAGATCACTTGCAATGGAGTAATAAGAATAGAAGAAGATGTAAATTACAAATTACTATGAGAAAAATTATTAACACGGTGTGCATTTGCATGCTTGTGTGACTACAACTGCACAGCACATGTGCAGCACATCCAGCAGGGTCCCAGTCACTGTGCAGCTCTGCACATTCAGAGCAGCAGAAAAAGGAATTTGTGTCATTGTGTCCTCTGGTCACAGGGATCCACATGGACACTGCAAGGTCATCAGAGGCTCCATAAAGGTGCACGATCCAGCTGCCTCTGTGGCCCTCATCAGTACTTACAGCTAGCTCTGAGGATTGCAGCACTGGAGGAGATGTCCCTCCAGAGAGCCCAGGGCCCGTTCTGCCCTGTTGGAGTCGTTCATTAAGAATCACTAACTATCTCCACTGCCATTAAGACCAGCAAAGGATGAGCCTGGGGAGATCAATGTTCCATAGTTGTGTTGTTTCTGGTAGTGTATTTCTTGCACCTTTTCAGTCCTGTATTGTAACACACTCTTTGTCTGTCTGTCTGTCTCCCCTCCCTCCCGTCTCTCTCTCTGCAGCCGGAGCAGCAGTGCTAGCAGTGCAACGAGCATCAGCCTCCCGAAGCACCTGCCCCTGTCTCCCCAGATCCCAGCACACCATTCCTCCGGCCCAGCTCTGCCCCTCTCCATCTCTAATCTTGCTACCTCGCACTTCTCTCTCAGATCGCAGGCCCAGCACCAGCACCATCCGGCCATGTTCGCCACCCCTCCCACGCTGCCACCTCCACCAGCGCTACCCACCAACAGCCTCGTGATACCAGGGCACCCCGCCGGTAGGTGCCTCCTCCTCCAGGCCGTGCATGCTCTGCAGGGTGTTCAGACATGGGCTGGCTGGTGGGCAGGTGAAATCCCTTGGCACAGACCCCTCAGTGTGTGCTGGAACTGTGACAGTGCTTGTGGAACAGGAGGGAGACCTCGACGTGCTTTACCAGATGAGAGATTGTAGGTGCATCACTTACTATAGGAAGTCTTCAAAACAAATGCTTAAAAAAAAAAAATCCTGTTCAGGGCATGAGTTGTCCAGTGTGGCATTCCACAGTCATCAGACATTTTTTAGATTAACAGAGAAGTGATGCACAGTTTGCCATTCTGTCCTTCTCTTCTCCCCTCTCCGAAGAAAAGTGCTGCTGTTAGAACTGATGAGGAAATACTGTTTCTACAATTGTTCTAACCAAGCACTTGAATCTCACGGAATCCCCTGCCTGATCCTTCAACCAGCAGCACATCCTGCTGGCAGAGCAGGATCCTCTGCCTGCAGCAGCTGCTCTGTGCCCATGGCTCCGTGGCCTTTCAGTCTGAGTCAGAGACAGCTCAGCTGACAAGCTCTGCTGTTCTACTCTCACTATCTTTGCATCCTTTTAAAAAGTTTCCTTTGTTCACCCTGGCCCCCGTTCTATTGTCACTTCTGCCCTAAATGCCCTGTTTATAGCTTATCCATTAGCCTACAGCTGTCCCTGGAAGAGACCCTGGCAGCTGGAGACTTCCCAGCAACTTTCACTTGCTGGGGCCGCCTTTTGATCTGGCATTTGAATCCACAACTAACTCAGCAGGGATTAAACAGGACAAGCATTTTGCAAAAAACACACTCTCTGTTTCCTATGAAGTCAGTTAAAGGAATAAGGAAATGACAGATTTGCTGTGGAAAAATCTGATGGTCTTCCATCTCCCTTTTTTGCTTCCAGGAGCTAAATAATGTCTCATTATTTATTACTGCTTCTCTAAGTGAAAAAAACAAAAGTACGAATGGGTCCAAAGTGAGCTCTGAGAACCACGATAGTGCTCTGGGTTCCCTGCCAGAGACAGGACCACATAGGCCAAAGCTGGCAGCTGTCACCAGCCCTGGCACCATCTAGAATTTCAACCACATGGCTGGGAAGATGTTGGCAGCGCTGTGGGAGACCTATTCATTGCTTCCCCTGTTTAAGGCAAAGCACTACTGTGATGGAGACTTTGAAAGCATAGCAAAAGGAAATAGCAGAGCTCTCACTAAAAGCATGATATTGCAGCCACTGAAAGCAAGTATGTTTTCACCATTAACTTCAGGAGATGCAAGATCAAGTGACCTATTCACATTCAGCAGCTTGCCAGGAAACAGTAAGAGTCTTGCTCCTACTAAAAGGATTTCTCCTGCAATTTAAGTAGAAGAAGCCGAAGTTAGTGGAGGGAAAGGTCTGGGTGTCTAACCCTGCAGACAGTGAAATGCCTCTTGTCTGCACTATATGAAATGCCTGCAAAATGGCACATCATAAAATCAATACAGAGTGCTGCAGAGCCAGGAGCTTCTGTTGTCATTCACATAAAACTTCCTTAAAAGCAAACAATTTTGCTGAGCAGCCCTGAAGAGTGAGACAAGAATGCACTTCTGGTGGCATTTCTTCCTTTTGAAACCTAAAGCTAATACAAGTAACTTAGGAGCAACCCTTGCTGGGCTTCTGCTGTCTGCTCAAGGGCTGCCCTGATGTGGGATACCCAGAGGAGACAGTGGTCTGTGTCTCTCCTCTCCTGAAGGTGAGGGCACCATGAGCAGGAGTGACGTTTTTGTGCCTTGCCCAGCTCGTGTGTGCACCCAGGACAGTGTTGGCAGGTCCCAGGGGCTGTCAGCACCCTGCCCCTGGGTGTGTTACTGTGTGACTGCACCTGACATCGCTGGCAGGTACAAGAACTTAGTTCTGATCCAGACCTTGCTCAGAGCCCCTCACAGAGCTGGCTATTCCTTTGCAATTCCATCCTCACTATGAAGCAGCCACTCCTCCAAGTGCCACTCAGCTTCTCCAAACATCTCCAGGCCTTTTCTTTTCCTGATGGAGGCCAAAGTTGTGGTAGAGGGCTATGGGCTGGAGCCAGCTGCAAATCTATCAGTCTGACTTCCAGTCTCTTAAAGAAATTGGATATCAGAGCACTTACAACTGCCAACTTGCTTTTATCTCTCCCTCCAGAAAAGTGGATTATCTTGATGCTAACAGAAGGATTCAGTTTCCTTAAGCCATGCCAGATTTAAAAGTGTAAACACACACACACACACGTGAAATCATGCTCATATTCTCTAAAGAGGTTAGGTTTTGGATCTAAGTGCTTCCAGCCCATGGTTTTTTTTTTTCTTATTTGCTCAATCCAAGGAGAACCCATTATATACTCTTTTGCTCCAGAGCCTTAGACTTCAGTATCACAAATATCTATACTTTCTGCTTTTGTATTAATTATTATATGGATTATAGCAGTACACAGTACCTGCTCTTAGCAGTACATTTATTACTGAAAAGCAAATGACTTAGGCACCCAAAATTTGCTTTCAAATGTGACTTTCAATTGTAGGCTTCTAAGTGGTAGTAGAGACCTTGAAGTTCCCCATCAGAGTGCCTGTTTTTAAAGATCTTAACCATGTCACTTCAGAAAGTGATTGATTTAGACATTTCTAATGTTACTGTAAAAAATTGAAGTGAAAGAAATCCCTGCAGAACATGAAATAAAACTTTAAAGTGCAGGTGTTCTTTTGCCCCTTTATATTCAGAGCTGTAGTTTAAAGGGGTTGTTACAGTGAAAGAATTGGATTCATGTAAATTCAGAAGCCAGTAGATCAGTCAGGACTGGGTGTGTGTCATCCACAGCTGGGGACACAGGTTGGTCTTCACTTAAAAAATATATATATAACATGTTAGATGCTAATCCCTGTTTGAAGTTCTTAAGCAAAGCCAGAGATAGATTTAATTGTTACACCAGCAGACATTGTGGAGAAGTGGACATTGGTCCTTATTGTCCTCAGTAACATCATTTCTAAAGCACTGGTGTCTTCCCCTGCCCTGAACCAATTCACATTCAATGCAAGTTGCTATTCCAGAGGAAGATGCTGAGAAGAGGCCACATCATATGGTGGAACATTTTGTTTCAGCAGTCATTGCAACCTTGATGAGATCGTGAGCCACTTCACTGTTTGTCCCCCTCCCCACTGATTCCTCCTCTGTATTTTGTCAGAGGAGAAAAGCCTGGAGGCAGCGACAAGAAACAAGAATCACAGCTTGTTACAAATTGAGGAAAGGACTGCTTGCTATTTAAGATCTCACAAAACACCCTTACTGCAGAGAAGGCCTTGATCTATAGGACAGATGTTTCTGGTCTCTGCATGCATGTCCTGGGGCTGAGAAGAGGGGGGATGGCACAGGGATGGATGGCACAGGGATGGATGTCCGAGCAGACAGTTTCCAGCCACCCAAACACACAGTTATCTCATTGTACTGCAGATCTTATCAACATTTTACCTGTGAAGTGCTTGTATGTCAGAGCTTAACACACATCAGTTCTCAGTGTGTGTGTGTGCCTCTGACTGTCACACACCCAGAGGATGAAGATCAGTACTGCTCATTTCAAAGTGAGCCTCCAGAGCACTCCTCAGCACCTCGGTGCTGCGGGAAGGTGCAGCTCCCATGAATTTGGGCTGTGACCCCAGAGGTGAGGCTGGATCCCTGGGCTGTGACCCAGGGGTGAGGCTGGATCCCTGGGCTGTGACCCCAGAGGTGAGGCTGGATCCCTGGGGCGTGCTCCCAGAGGTGAGGCTGGATCCCTGGGCTGTGACCCCAGGGGTGAGGCTGGATCCCTGGGCTGTGACCCAGGGGTGAGGCTGGATCCCTGGGCTGTGACCCCAGGGGTGAGGCTGGATCCCTGGGCTGTGCTCCCAGGGGAGAGGCTGGATCCCTGGGCTGTGACCCCAGAGGTGAGGCTGGATCCCTGGGCTGTGACCCAGGGGTGGTGAGGCTGGATCCCTGGGGCGTGCTCCCAGGGGTGAGGCTGGATCCCTGGGGCGTGCTCCCAGAGGTGAGGCTGGATCCCTGGGGCGTGCTCCCAGGGGTGAGGCTGGATCCCTGGGCTGTGACCCGGGGGTGAGGCTGGATCCCTGGGCTGTGACCCAGGGGTGAGGCTGGATCCCTGGGGCGTGCTCCCAGACACGCCTGGCTCAGCAGCCGGGGAGGAGAGGCGGGTGGCGCGGGCGGGCGGGCGGCGGGGCGGAGGCGAGCGAGCCCCGATGATGTTTTCTGCTGTGATGACTCATGGTGTTCTCTCTTGTCTTTAGATACCAGCCTGTTGATATCATTCAACCAACCAATCATGTATTGCCAGCCTCATTCGGGGATTCTGATTGGTACTTTGTCACAGGCATCTCTCTTACCTCCACCAATGAGTCCTCACGTAGAAAACCACCACAGCATGACCTGCAGAAACAGGGAATGCCAGGTGAATATTGACTCTTTCTCCTCCGTCTTTGTGGTACTCACAGGCCCACGGGCCTCTGTGTCTTTTTTTTTTCTCTCTCTCTCTCCTCTAGATCACGAACTGCTCAGGCAAGAGCTGAACAACCGGTTTTTGGTTCAGAGTTCGGACCGGGCCGCTGCCTCACTTGGCCCGGTGCCGCTGCTGAGAGCGGAGTTTCACCAGCACCAACACACGCATCAGCACCAACACACCCACCAGCACACATTCACTCCTTTTCCATCCAGCTTGCCCCAGACGCCGCTCATGCCGCCCTCTGCACCTCCCATGGTGCGTACCCCAGCCCAAAATGTGAGGATAAGTAGAGCATCTCTGGTCAAAAAGCCTAACCCGCTCTTGTCAAACAAAACCCAGCCCTCTTCATTTCAGCCAGGGGTGCTGTCCCTGCCCTTCCCACCTGGAGGCCAGCGCTCCCGGAGGGACCCCTTTCCACCCAGAGCCCCCTGGTCCCCCGTGCTGCCACCCATGAGCAGATACAGCACCCACGAGACAAGTCCAGAATCCCTTTATTTTCCTTTTTGTGTGTCCTGCTGTGTATTTCTATTCCCCTTTCCCAGAGCCACCCGCCTTGACACATCAAAAGATGACACCGACCAGGATGGGTGGCTGCCAGCCCCAGACACTGTCTCCACAACTGCTGGGTGAAGGGCAGACCTCGCTGGCTTACCCAGAGCTCTCACCACAGCACAGCATCTCATCTGTTACCAGTTCTGTCCCTCCCTCCTAATACCTGATCTGTATTGATTTAGGCATTTTATTACTTGATTACATCAACAAGAACTAATTTGTGTGTGGCTGGTTCTGCTGGGAGAGATCCTCCTGGCCACATAATAAGCATTTGGTCATTGAATTTGCTTGTAACACAATGGGACTTTGCTGCAGCTGTTACAAAATTGTTAGGGATCTGCTACAAATGGATTTTGTCAGTACTTTAAAATGCACTCTCTCCCCATTTCTGGCAATTACTTTGTGAGATTGAAAGCACAAGATTGAGCTTTTTTCCCCCTCTCAGTTTCACACTGTGTCCAAAATGCAGAAGCAACCCTGTTTAAGGCTAGCAAAAGCAGCCTTTGGGAAGAACTACCAAGGACTCAAGGAGCATAATGCTTCCCACTTTTTTTTCCCACTGCTGGCTGCTCAGTGACATTACTGGGTTGTAATCTGCTTAGCAGCAAGACAATTAAAAGCAATATCATCCCCCCAAAATCCAGCCCCAGGTGTTTGCTCAGTGTACTTGCATGTAAACACCTTCCCTTCTATGCTTGGTCTGTGTAAAACAATCCTGAATCTTTTCTCAGAAGTCTCCTGTGTTATTTAAGAACCGTGATACCCAAGCTTGTGAACAGCTCTCTCTCCTCCCACCCATGGCCATTGATGACAGCCAACTTGCAAGGCTCTTTTGTTATATTTCAGTCACATCTTATATTCCACCAGATCAGGTCTGCTAATCCTAACACCAGAGAAGAGTGTTGAAATTACAGCTGCATGTGTTTGGTAATTTACGGTATTTACACTGGAGGGGACATGGCTCCAGTAATAACTGTAATTAATGAAATTACAAATCTACTCTCCTGCACATAGAGGAGTGTGAAACAGCAGCTGACTTGCCAAATAAGCAGCTTTTCCTGGGGTCCTACAGCTCCCTTCCCTGCCTTCCTTCCCATTCCCTCCTCCCCAGCAGAATGTACATACTGTTCAGAAATGCAATGTGTGTGTGCTTTGGGTTTTCTTCCAAGATGGTACAGGACAAACAGGGCACAGACTACAGACATGGAGGTGTTAAAACCCCGTGCTGGAATGGAAAAAGTTTACAGTCACCTTTTCTCTGGGGAGCTCCCCCTTTTGCAGGGGAGGGCGAATATATCGAGATTTGTGTATCTAAAGTA
Source organism: Fringilla coelebs (assembly GCF_963513975.1). Lineage (NCBI taxonomy): Eukaryota > Metazoa > Chordata > Aves > Passeriformes > Fringillidae > Fringilla > Fringilla coelebs. The sequence goes on along the minus strand of NC_140043.1, from coordinate 8,938,343 downwards.
AATCAGCCCTTTTCCAAAGAATTTCAGTGCTTACAGGAACCCAGGAAACTGGGAATTGGAATTGGCTGCCCCACGGTAGATGTTGGGGTCTTATGGAAAATGTTTCTTACCTGCTAGTCTGTGATCTAGTTCAGCAATCCAGGGGCAGATCCCAGTTGTGGACCTGGAGCTGAACTTCCCTGTGTTTCACTGAGCTGCAGTATCAGGACTGCTCTCTTCCCAGAGCAGGAGCCTGGTCATGCAGTGCCTGGGACAGGGTTCTGCAGTGAGCCTTGGCAGTGCCCAGCGTGGCCTGGGGGCTCCTCTCTGTCATCCTGGGGAAATCAGTCATCTCCCTGATGGGAGAGTATGGAATAACCAGTCAGTTCTGCTCTGTTAAACGCTTACACACGGGCCATGATTATTTGTCTGTGTTGAAATCCTGATGTGTCTGCTCCTGCCAAAACCAAACTCACCTGTTTCCTTTTTTTTTCTCTTTTCTTTCCAGTTTGACAAGTACGCTCCCAAATTAGACAACCCTTACTTTCGACATTCCAACGTGAGTGCTCGCCTTCCTCCTTGGTTTCTTTGTTAATGGTTCTGCTTGCTCTTCTTTTGCTTGTTTTCAATTGATGAGTAGTGGTTTGATCCATTCATTTCTAAAGCTCTTTTTTCCTTCTTGATTTTTTATGTTTTTAAGGTACCAAGTTTTCTTTGGGCTTTTTTTTTTTTCTTTTTTTCTTTATTTTTTTTTTTTTAATTCTCTGTCTCCTGCATTTTTGCTGCTGCGGCTCTGTATGGCTGTGCCTGGGATGGCAGGGAATGCGCAGGAATTGCTCAGTCAGTGGTCACTGCAGTACCTTTGCAGCTGGTGCTTCTCCCAGTGCAGCAGCCCGGAGTGCATGGCTCTTTCACAAGGTTTTGCTCAGGTCACAGGAGTAAGTCAGACTGGTGGTTTCTTCCTGGTGCTCCCCACTGCTCCAAAGCACAAAAAAACTACATGTTTTGGGACTTGTAAAACTGCTCTGTGTGTGCTCAGGAGAGGCCTAAGCAAAATTTCACCCAGCCTACACAACTTACAAGGTGGTGTGCCTGTGGTTAGAGTGCAGTGCAGCATCTTGTGGTTCCTTCTGCTTTAAAAATTAAAGCAGGTCACATTTCAAAACAGGATCGATTTGTTTGCAACGGCAGAAAAATGCAAAGTTAATGGAAAGTGAACATAAACTCCAAATTATGCTCTGTGCTTCCTGCAATAGTCCACAATTTTTAAAGGCACACTCATTCAGCACTATCTAGAAAATTTATCAGATGAGTGCATTTTTCAAGTTTTGGCTTTGCTCTTAAAAATTTTGAAAGCAAATTTATCGTGTATTTTCACTGTGGCATTTGTTCAGCACAGTACTATTTTTGTATGTGCCAGGCTTGGCACCTACCTCCATTATTGTTCAAGTCATCCTGTGACATAAGCATCTCTTTTTCTTTTGTAGTTCTTTCCAACCTATCCTCCAGCAATGCCTGGAATGCCACCCATGCTTCCACATTCAGGTCCCTTTGGGTCACTTCAGGGAGCATTTCAACCGAAGGTACAAACTTCTTCTTCTGAAGGCTTTGTTCTTTTGCTGGGAGAGAAACTGTGTTCAGAGTCTTGTCTCTGGTGATTTTGCAGCACATGATTTGACTAGCAGAAGTGCAGCACAGGGTTGGAAAGGATCACCCCGCAGAACTGTGAGCATCCTCTGCACAAAGCAGCCAACACTTTAGCAGAAATTTTCTCTTGGCACTGCAGATCCTTCCTTGGAAAGGATGTGGTGGCTCACTTGGGAGGTCTGCTGAAACTGGAGGAGACACATGCAGTGAAGTGCATTATTTTGATCGAAATATTTACAGCTCATAATAGACCGATGAGTCCCAAATCATTTTATAAATCTAATGGTCTGAGATTGCAAAAGATAAACTGTGTTTAGTCCCAGAAAAAACAAAGAGAATTTGACTGCACAAGTGTGGGAACAATAGGGAGAGACTGCTGGAAATGGGTAGAGCAATTTGAAGGAGCTGAATTTTTATTCCCAGCTCCAGCACTGTCTGACCTTGGGCAAGTTGCTTAAACCTTCTGTTCCTCAGCTTCCTCATCTATAAAGTTATCTTGCAGTGGGTTTTATACGGGTTGATTAATGCCTGCAAGCTTCTTTGAGATAATGTGTTTGAAAGGTGCACTGCAGCTGTAACATGTCATTACAACTAGCACTGATTGGCATTTGGAAATGTTGCCATCATAACCCCCATTTTTTGGCAAATTCTGTGGTGTGCACTGCCTTTTTTTTCCCCTCCCAGACGTGTTTATTTTTATTAACTATTTTTAAATGTACCAAAACTGTTAAATCTCTCCAAACAAGAAATAATGGATTGTATCTATATAGCATTTGTCTGAAAATGGAGCACATACTCTATTTGTAAGGTGACATGTTCAGCTTCCTCACATGCTGTGATTTTAGAGATTTCTTATCTTGAACTGCATTTCCATAGAACTCTGCTAGTGTGTAAGAAGGCTTGAAGGAGCAGCACTGTAGCCAGGCCATTCCTGTTTGCATTTGGAAGGTGATTTCCATATCCACACCAGGCAGGTCTGAGGGTCTCACTGATGTCAGTGGAAGTCAGTAATTAGCAACTGCAAATAAGGCCTTTTGCAACCTTCCCCCTTAACTTAATGCTTTTAATGGAAGCCAGAGGATTTCCTCAGTGCCCACTGAATCCTTGGCATTATTTTGTTTTAGGGATACATTACAAATAGCAAAGTCTCTAAAATGGCTTTGTTCAGAGGCAGTTTTGTATGTGGTGGCTGCAGGCCTAGAGAAGGAGCAGTTCATGGAAGCAGAGGGAGCAAGATGGGCAGAACATGGGCATCCCTTGATGGAATTTGTCTGCCAGTGTTAATTGTTCTTACTCTTGCAAGGGATGACAGGGAGTCCCTACAGACCCTGGGTACTCAGGGTGTGAACTTGATTTTCCAAGAAAAGGAGCTGTGGGAATATTGTGAGAAAGAAAAAGTGAGCACAGACCCTTTACATTTTTAAGCAGTATTTAATGTTGTTATAACTACCTTTTAATTCATTTTAGATACATCCAGCATTTGCTGGCTTGAGTTTAACCAGTGCAAGGTCACACTCTGGTGCTGTGGTTAATCACTGACATAATTTGATCTTTGCACAGTGCAGTATTTACATGCAATCTAACGTCTGAAAAAGAGAGGGATAGGTTGAAAAATGTATCTGCTGCTTTGGCAAGTTACTTTCCAGTTTCCCAGAGGAGGCAGAGCTGAACTCTAGGCAAAGCCACTCCAGTCATCCTTACTGCATCGTTCTTCCATGGTCTCTCCCTCCCAAGCTGTTTGACTAAAGCTTGCATAATCACTACAGACCTGATGATTTGGCTTTAGCACTCTGACTCCTGCACTTCTTGCTTTCCAAAGCAGAGATCTTGGTTTTGTTTTTCCCCTTCCCATGTCATTTGCCTACAGCTGTGCGTGTGAGTCCACTGCACATAAATCCAGGCTGACGGTAAATTTCTCAGTGAGTTTCCCCAAGGCCATTTCTCACAAGCTAAGAACTTGAAAAGGTCAGAAGTATTCAGTTTACTTTGCTGGAGGAAGCATCCACGTCTTTCTCCAGGGGACGAAGGGACAGGATGACACCATACTGTTAACATGTTGTGATCTTTCAGCTCTTGCCTGTATGAAAGCTGTAACTTATTTGCCACCTTATATCTACCTCAGCTGTCAGACAGGCCCTGAGAGCTCCAATCTGCCTGGGGAGTGCAGTGACTTACCTACACATACACACACACACTCATGAGAATTCACTTTTTAATGAGTCTGGTAGTTACATAGCCTTAGACAAAAAACATACCTTCCCTCCTACACCCAGGATTATACTCATGACTCGTACTGTTTGAAATCTGCTATAATTTGACCTAAAACATGAGTGAAATAATCTCTTGGGGAATGAGGTTTAACCCCTCTGCACTTAGCTGTGCAGAGACACCAGGTGCAGTTGCTCTGGGAGTGGGAGATGGAAGAATGCCAGAGTGAGGAGATGGATGAGTTCTTGGGGATCATTAGGACAGGACAACAGGTGGGATCCACAGATTGAAGGGATTCCTTCAATGAGGTGTTTAATTCTTGCTGGAAGATGATGGGGTAAACAATGCAAAGCTATGAAAGACCCACAAGCACCTTCTAAGGTTTCTCCTTTTTGCCTTGTGGAAGCAAATGGATGGGCTGTTGTTGGTTCAGGCATTGTGTTACCCGGCCCCAGTCAGAGAGGGGCCGTGGTCCAGTGTGTGGAATGTGGGACTGGGATGCTCAGGTTATTCTGTTCCTGTCTGAAGCCTGGAAAATGGAGGGAGTCAGGCCACCTCTCTTGTTCTCTCTCCTACCTCTGGCCTGTTTTGGCTAAAGAATAAGCTGGGGGGGCAGGGACTGTCTCTTCCCATGCACATGCACTGCACAAGGGGGTGTGATCTCAGTGGGCTTAGGGTGCTACTGGAACACTGTTACTGCTGCTCAATAATAATAAATGACATGGTGGTTAAATGCTGTTGGCTGTCAGTAAGAGATAACATTTAGCACTAATGTAGCAATATGCGTGCTCGAAGCACAGTGCAAACATGGACTAATTAATGCTGTTAACATCAGATAAAGATGTTAAATGTACTGCTGGTGTGATACAGTATTATTCACGCTCTCTTCTTGTCTTTCAGACTTCAAACCCTATTGATGTAGCAGGTAGACCAGGCACAGTCCACCATACGCTGCTGCAGAAGACTCCAGGGGTAGGCAACCATATATAAACTTCTTTTCAGCTTATCTGGGTGCACAGTAAACACAGTGATTGCTGATAAACAACGAGAGTAGCTGGTGAGTCAGTTGGCCCTTCTAGACTGGGAACATGCAGTGAGGAGAGAAGTTGTCTTTGTCTGGTGGGACAGCAATCTCCACCAGTCATGAATTCAAAGGGATGTATTGGCTTCTTTCAAAAGTCAGAGGAAAATGGGGCAGGAAACCCCTTCCATGTATTTCCTCTAGGTATTGCTTGGAGAGTACTTTCATCGCTCCATTTCAGAATAATTACAAGGTTCAGAAAAGCACTGGCACTGTTCAAGCTGCTTTGTTTATCATAAAATTCTGCTGAGTTTGGTTCAAGGAATGAAAGAGAAGTTTTAAGCCTTCTTTAAGCCTTTTAGGTTTCCTGTGTCACAGGGGACTTCTCTGGAACGTTGCTTTCTAAATACTTTCACTTGTTCAGAGGAAGGAAGTTCCCCACCTTTCTGTATATTGGCTAGTTTTAGAAAGACTGATTGTTTTATTTCTGCTTTTTCCATAGGTGTCAGACCCTTATAGGCCTCCAGTAAGAGTAAGTAAGGTTTGTGGGGGATTTTATATACATATTTATACACAGACACTTGGAATATTGTGCATGTGCTTTTGAAATTTAATACGTCCAGCAGAAAATCTCATCTTTTACTTCAAGCAAAATGTCAGTTAGCTCTCTGCCACTTCTGATTAATAGCATTTAGGTTGAATCCCGGCCTTATTTTGCATCCATTTATGTGCATTAATAGTTCACAGTATGAAATGAGGGTCACAGAAAGAAATGACTGGGAGCATGGGCAGACATTCACCAGCCAACAGATTCGTGGTGGCTTAGGTCAATGTGCTGATGTTCCACATAAACAGTGGAACAGTGAGTACCATGGCTCAGCTGAAAATAGGGACTTGTTCAGCTGTGGCACTGCTCATCCTGGGGATTGTTTGTCCCTACCCTTCCCCTCCCCAAAAGCCAGTAGCCATAATAACCACGCATGACTTAGCCTGCAGTGCAGCAGGGGTGAATGAACAGGGCTCTTTTCAGAAACAGAACTCTCAGCCATTAGTTGCTTTCTCTTAAGCATGGCATACTGTTCTTTGCTGCCATTCATTTCAGTTTGGGAAGGGGGGAGTGCAAGTAGGAAAGAACAAGGCAGGATCTCAGATGTCCATGAGATGGGGAAGATATCCCACATTCTTCCTGTTTCCTTCTTAATTTAAACATCATCTGCTGCAGTACAGCAGAAAATGTTGATCACCCATTGTGCCGTTTTAGTAATCAGCCTTTCTCATTGCTTAGCTGCCTGGCTGACAGCAAGGGAAATGAAATGTTCTATCTGATGTAGATTGCTAACGTATAAATTAATCTAAATTCTTGTGCTTTCCACTACAGAAACCCGGGAAGTGGTGTGCGGTTCATGTACAGATCGCCTGGCAGATCTACCATCACCAGCAAAAGATAAAGGTAATTCAGATGGCTTCTGGAACAAAGCCAGGTCTTTCAGCTTACAGATTGTATTTGAGTGAGCAATGGGCAGGAAGCAGTTACTGTGGTGATTCTCAAGCTTGCCTGTATTGATTAACTAATACTTACACTCCTTTAACATTTATTGTAGCAACTGTAAAGTTTATCTGAGGGCAGAGGAGCTGGGTGGAAGGGTGTACAGCCAGGAAGAGGGGAAGAAAGTGAGGGCAGAGTAATTTCCCCAAGTCAATCTTTTTTTTTCACAAAGCATGCACATTTAATGTCACTTCCCATCTGCATTAGTACCTCCTGTGGAGGAGGTAATGAAATGGCCAATGCAGTGAAGAACATTACAGAGCAGAGAGCAGCAGAGTAGATTGATAACATCAGTGTTAAAAGTTGTGGGGCTTCCTGTGCTGCTGTGATGGGGGGCAGAGGGAGGGGGTTTAACACTCGAGAGGTAACAGGATGTAGGTACCCTGGGGTGCTGCTGCAGGCTTTAGACTCCCTATGGCAGGTAGAATAGCTGATAAAAGGACTTGTGTAGATTTTATTTTTTCACAGCTCCTAGAGTAGTTTTTTTTTTCCCATTAATGAAGGCTATTCTCTGCTTAAGTAGGTGCCTCTGAAAGGGGTGTATGTCCATATATTTTTATAAGCAAATACATAATCTGTAAGCTATTCATAGGCTTCTCTGACTGAGTGCAGTTCTGGCCATGCTCACTTCTACAGGGCAAGGATAAAAACAGTCTCTGCAGGAGCCTCATAGCTTCCTTCATCCTTTGCCCCTTGCCTGCACACTGAGCTGTCCTGGCTGCAGGAAGGGCACAGGATGGGCACATCTCTCTCAAACTGGAGAGGCAGAACAGACAGCCCATCACCCAGAGCCCATCACCCAGAGCCCATCACCCAGCTCTCGAGGCTTCTCTCGGCAGTTTTGTGCCTGCAGAGCATTTTTGTCAGGCGGAGAGCACGGCTGCTCCTGGGGTGCCATGCACTCAGGTGTCCTGTTCCTGCTGCAGGCTGGGTGCTCCCTGCTGGCCTCAGCCTGGCATGGGGCAGCAGCTGAGAGGCTGCAGGGTGGGGTGGCCCTGCAGAGCCTGGCAGAGCACGGCCACGCTGCGCTGCGTGAGCGGGGACGCTGCTGTCACTGTCACTAACGCTCCTGGCAGGGCTAAGGAGCAATGAGCTTTAACTCCCTCTCTCGTTTTCCCATCAAAAAGGAAGTGTGTAATGAGATTTGTTTTATATCATTTGACAGCAAATGCAGCTGGATCCCCACAAGCTAGAGATAGGTGGTAAACTTGACCTGTTCAGCAGACCTCCCGCCCCTGGAGTGTTTCCAGGCTTCCATTATCCACAAGATCTTGCCAGGCCTCTGTTTTCTACCACAGGTAAGGGAAGATTATTCCTTCTTCATTAAAAATAAAACAAAACAAAAAACAGTCAGTGTATGTCATGCATGACTTTACAGCTACATATGCCTCAAAAACAAAAGCAAGGTTGGTTCAAGGGGTGCAAAGACACTGCTGTGACCAGGGCTCTGCCACCCCCTCCAGTGCAGGATCCTCTGCACATCACTGAGCTGCAGCAGTTGGCTCACAGTCCTGTGTGTGCAGCTGGTTCTTATCTGCCTGATTGGTAGGCTATAGAGTGATTTTTTTTAAAGCGATTTTGACAAAACACTTGAAAATGTTTCCATTGCACAGGATTGGAAGTGGCCCCAGTCTCTTTCTTGCTTTTATATTTGCCATGTTATTCTTCTCAGCTCCTCCACTCACCAAGTGTCTGTTTGTTTTCTGAAAACAAGGGGTTTTTGTAAAAGGAAAACTTCAATAACAGCATTGAAAATATCACAGAAGGTGTATTTGAAAAGTGTTTGTTCTTTAAATAGAAAATTCCTCTATGTGCTACAAAGTTAAACAAAGTCCAGGGCTTAAAATCATATATTGAATTTACAAAGAGCCCCAAATAATTACATGCAGTTTACACTGATCAATTGTTTTCCAATCTGTTGGAGGAGTAATTACAATTACACAATTACCAAAGGACAGTAACCTTCACTGTGTTGTTGAGGATGGCTCTGACCATGGCAGACTGCAGCTCTCCCATTCTGGTCTAGGATGCCAGCATGGATTCCTGTGGACATCTGTCTACCAAATGCTAAATGTTGTTCTTATTCTCAAACTTAACTTTCTTCTCAACTTCTTCACGTTTTCTGTCTGTGTTTGAGATGCCAAAGTCTGCATTCTGAATGAGCTGCATCAGTTGACGAGATGTAACTTAGCTCTTTATGTATGTAATTAATTGGAAAATAATGTCATTTTCTTCCCTAATGTTACTCTGGTTTTATGATGCAGTATTGCACAATCACCTTAACTCAGTGCAGACATGGTCATATTCAGCCTTGGTTCAACCCTGTGGAAATTAATGACTTTAGTTTTGAACTCAGTCCCAAAAATGACAGAAAAGCCACAGATGACAATTGAGCTGAAATTTCTCTAAGAACTGAGTTTCAAATGCAGATGCCAAATAGCCTTCAGGAACTCCACCAGTGCTTCAGTCTGTCTTTCTGCTCTGTCTGTGGATGGAAATGAAAGCATCAAATGCACATTTCTACCCCATGTAATCAGTGCTGTTACCAGCTCTACATAGGAGGGTGCTACCCTGTATTTTGGTCTCTAGAAAGGTGTTTTGATAGTACAAAGCCAAGATACTTATTGCATTTACTTGTAAATAAGCATTGCTTATTTACAAACCTCTGGCTGTTTTCCTGTGGCAGGTGTTTCCTTATCACTGTCCTGTGTTGTCATCACAAGAATCTTGTTTCATATCTGGTTTTGCTACTGTAGGCTGTTCTGGACAGAATTACCCTAACAGACAGAAAAGCACCAGTCCAGTTGGTATCTGGAGTATCTTCCCTTAAAAGATGCAAGCATGGCTTGCTTTGTATTTGTAAAAGCAAGAGGGAAAATAGTATGAAATAGAAACATTAAAGAAGGCAAACTAATAGAAAACTTTCAGTAGAGAGAAACAACCTTACAACAACTTGTCTGTGAGTATATTAATCACAAGAGCCATCACACAGTAAATCCAGGTAAAGAGTGCTGTCAGTGTGAGCAAACACTGCAGCTGGAATACTTGGAGGAATAAAGCTTTTACTCTGGAATATCTGAGGCATTCTTTTCACCTTACTGAGCACGTGTGCAGTGGGTGTGAATCATTGGTTCTGCTGCATTGCCTGGTTACTGGGGGAGACATAAGTTATCTTAGGGCCACCTGTCTCCAGGAGGGATGCTGTGCTGCCTGGCAGACAGTCTATTTAATAACAGCCTGACAGCCTGCAATGCTGCTCCTGGCTTCCTCCAGAGGATTTTTTATTATCAGCCCATGTAGTGGAGTTTGTAAGCCGTCTCCTTTGAAGAAATCTCCCATCCATTATACACCTTCTGAAATCTTAAAGGATTAGAAAGATGACAGTCTCCATCCATCTTGAAGCATTGGAGCAGTCAGAATGTTTATAGAGAGGTACTGGATAGGTCTCGTTGCCGTGGTCTCTCTTAAGTTTCTTCAACTCATTTTCTGGCTGCTTGGGTTTGAGGTGCCCAGGCTGGTGAGGGACACAGAGCTCTGTCTCCCTCTCAGCTTTCACAGTTTGCTCATGTTCTGGACACAGCAGTGTGTTTCACAGCAGCCATCAGGGGTTGGGCTCTGTCTCCAAGCAAGGCCAGGTCAGAGGCTGACCAAGTACCCCAGTGACAGGTGACACCAGTGCTTCTCACTCTGAAGTTGTGAGCCTGTTCACATTCACACATGCCTGCCTGCCAAGGAAGAAAAACTCATTTTCTGCTCTGAAAAGAGAGCAGAGTTTCCTGCATGAGCCTGGTCCTCCTTGAAATACAGGGCAGACCTGCTTGTTTCAGCCCTTCCTTCCCATCTCCTCAGCCTGGTGTAATCCAGCATACTCAGCAGTGGTGTTCTTTCCCACGAGGAAGTGTGGCACCATGGCAATGAGCAGTGTCTAGAAAAGGGAAAAAAATACCAGGGGGGAGCCTGTGGATGCAGAGACAGAGGTGAGAGTGTAGCTGCAGCTCTCATGGGAGAAGCATGACTGATGTTCCCTGTGTGTCTGTCATTAAGTGGTGTTCACACAGACTGATCAGTCACCTCTGAGCACCTTCTGGCTGGGCCCATAACCTGGGCTGGCCCTTTTTCATGTAAACATGGAGTAATGACTGAAAATGTCACACAAAGAGCTTGGCTTCCCTGTCCCTGCAGGTGAGCAGCAGCTCTCAGTGCAAGGTCTGCTCCTGCCCCCAGTGCCCTGTTGGACTCCTTGGTAGGGCTCTCAGGGAGATCCATGTTGCTCACTCAGCCAAGGTTTGGGGTCTTCCCCTGCCTTTGTTGTCTAAGTGTGGTGATGTGGCCATCACTCTTGAGTGTGATGCCCAGGAGCTCTGTGCACACAAGGAGTCACCTGCCCTGAACTAAAAAGGGACCTTGTTCTCACAGGTGCGACGCATCCAGCCACCACCCCTTTTGGTCCCTCACCTCACCACAGCAGCTTCCTGCCTACAAACCACTTGGCAGGTAAGTGTAAGGAGCCCTGCCTTCACCTCTGTACCTCTGCCCCCTTCCTGGCTCTCAGTGTGGTCCTGCACTAGGGGAGAGAAAAGGCTTAAAGTGCCCGAGGATCCCAAAGCTGGCCAGCTTCTCATCCCTGCCAGCTCCCAGCACGGGCCCTCCCTGTCCCCCAAAGGAGAGGGCAGTGCAGAGCTGTCACATCTGTCACTGCACCAGAGCCAAAATGTGACCTGTAGAGTCCTGTGCTCCTGAATGTGCCTGAAGAAATGGGGGAAATTTATGCAAAGATACCTCAGACAAGCCTCAGCTTAAAATGGGCTCCTCCTGTACCATTTTCCACCTATGAAAGGTCTTGACTAGGTTCTTTAAAAGAGTTCAGGGAACAGTTCCTGGCAAGTAGATGTTCTTCACATTTTGCCAGACTTTCAGTTTCCTAATTGGCAGTAAGTAGAGCCTGATTCTGTCAAATTTCCTCATTTTAGAAGCTCACAAGCAGCTCATTGCCAATTAAAGTTCAAGCTCTGTTGATTAATGTTTTAGTAACATTCATCCAATCAGTAAATGTGGCATGCCACATGACCTAGTAGACTTTTTTCTCTTGCAAATAGCCAGATTTACATCAATTCCTGAACATTCTGTCAAAATTAACTATCTCTACTGAGTCACTCAGCCACTTCAGATCAAAGAGGAAGGGCAAGAACTGTTTTAAATAATTAAATAAGCAAATAAGTGTTTGCTTTAAGATACAAGCTATTTGTGCCATTTGCCTTGATATTTTAAATGTGATATCTGTGAGGAAGTGGAGAGCAGCATTACCTCCTGTAACATGGCAAGTTAAAGGCTTGAAGGGGACAGTGAAAAAGCCAGTGGGCAGGAGGAGGAGTTGTTTAGAGATGACCAGTAGGAAAGAAAACAGGTACACTGGTAGGATTTAACCCATAGCTGTCTCTGGAGTGTGGAAACCTGAGATGGGCTATGTGCTCTCAGAGAGGAACCTCTTCTGGTGATGGGTGCCTTTACTGGAAAAAAAGTGCAGAAACAAGACAGTCATCTCCTCAGTGCTGGCCTAGGGGCCTGCTGAGATTCTTCTTTCAAGGCAATTGCAATGTTTCTACTATTAGTACTGATAAGGAAAGAGAGTTATAGCTCAGCAGCCACCCTAATTTCAGCTATTAGACCTTAATTTCTAACTCACTTCTGACTCCCATACAAAAGTTTATTACAGCACCTGTTTGCAGAGTGAGCACTGAATCCCTTCTCCATTTTAACATGATGGGAATTTTCTGTGCAAAGAACCTTGCAATGAGAAGGATCAGCTTAAAGTCTGGCCTAATCCTACTTGGATTCAAACCGTTAAGAAGGGGAGGGGTGTGTTTCATTCTCCAACATTCTTGGCTAAATGCCTGCTAAATCCCTGTTTGCCTTTCCAGATCCATTTAGCAGGTCAAGCACCTTCAGCGGCCTTGGGAACTTAGGCAGCAATGCCTTTGGAGGATTAGGCAGTCATGCTCTGAGTAAGTACTGGCTGGGTTACTGCAGACAAACATCCCTTCCAGAAAAGCCACATGCTAATATTTACAGCAGCTGGTGGTAGTTTTTAAAGAAGTTTAATTCCTAACCTCCATTCTCCTATCTGAAAACACTGCACCTAAGATTTCCAGGTCTCTGCGGTGGGAGCTTTTCTGCATGTCACAGAGATCAGTAGCTGTGCCCTGTGCCTCCTCACTGCTGAGGGTTGGTACCTTGAGTGCTCAGAGAGGCACTGGAGCTGCAAAACCCCACTGAGCTCTGGGACCCTGTGGGCACCTGAAGTAACACCCTTCACCAGCGAAGATGCACAGTGGAGCAGCTATTGATACTTCTAAATTGTGTAGACGTCATCTGTAACTGTTGGCTGAAGTTTAAATTACCTGTGTAAAATAATTCTACCTCAAAAACATGTTACCTGTAGGTGAAACATGCTTGAGAGCCACACATAAGAGAGCACATAAGAGAGCATGCTTGTGCATCTCATGGTGCAACAGGAATCAGCTGAAGATGGATGGAGGAAAATCGAGTGACTGTTCTGAAAAGCCTACAGCCAAGCTCTGTGTTTATACACACACATACATACCACCAAATAGTCTGGGTTCTTCAACAAAAAAAGTCCCTGAAGCCTCAGTTGCAGGCAGCTGATTGCTTGTAACTAACCACAAATTAAAGTTTCTGCCAGAGAGAGGAGCTGAGGAAAAATACTGCTTTTGTGCTGGAGCCCTTGCCTGGGGTGGGGGGAGAAGAGAAGCTGGGCATTTTCATTAGTCTCCGAGTTATTGAAATGTATAAAGCTTCCTCCAACAACAGCCTTTAAAGAGCTGGTGGATCTTACACCCAGTGTTGGAATTATCTGTCTCCACTCACTAGTGGCTCCCCCTCACCATTAAAAAGCCTTAAAAGGAGAGCTCTGGTTGTGACTAATATTGTGAAAAATGTCTGTATAATGATTGGCTTTGAATTATTTTTAACTCTTCCTCCCCCTGCCATTATTCTAGCTCACAACAACATTTTTACTCACAAAGATGGCCCAAACCTGCAGAATTTCAATAACCCCCACGAGCCATGGAACAGACTGCACCGGACCCCGCCGTCCTTCCCAACCCCTCCCCAGTGGCCCAAGCCCTCGGATTCGGAGCGGAGCTCCTCGGTGACAAACCACGACAGGGACAGGGACAGGGAGCGGGAGCCCGACAAGAGGGACCTTTCTCTGAGCAAGGACGACAGAGACAAAGAGAGGTGAGCACTGTGGGCTCCTGGCCACTTCCTCCTGGGACTGCTTTTCCTCTGTGTTTTTTCTGTTTCCCTAAAATGTTGCTGATCCTTAAAGGTCTTTTCGTCAGATAAGCACAAGTGCTGGCAACACCAAAAAAAATTCCTCTTTGCCTTTTAGGACTTATCTTCTGTGGAAATACAGTAACCCAGTCCCTGCTGGTCAGTTAACAAATCACACCAGGCTGAGAAATTGAGTCTGTTGCTGTGTTTTCAGTGCACTGAAAACTTGGTTGTTTTCAGTGCAGCTGCTTTAGGATTGCCGTGTATTCTGGAATTGTGACGGGTCCTTTGGAGGCAGTCATAGTTCTCATTAGTGTACAGATATGCTGATGAATTCAAATGTTAGCTGGACATTAAGGAGATAACAATGCAAATGCCTGTATCTGGAGCAGTGTGCAGGAATCCATTAGCAAAACTGATTTTAAAAAATTGCATTGTGGGCAAATCCTGATTAAGGATGACAGGCCTGTATCACCTGGGCTATAGCTACTTCATTAGCTCCCAGTTATATGATTTTGAAGCTGTGAAGCCCTTTATATTTCAGAGCCCAGTTGTCTCCAACAGGCTACTTCTTTGTAGGCAGTAACCACCTGCAAGCTTAGATGTGCGTGCTTGACTAGTGATAGAGGTTCATAGTTTGCTGGAGTGCTTTTAATGAGATCTTCAGGCAGTACCTGTGAACAAGATTATATGGAAGCAATAGGCTGAAAATCTTCTTGCTTTACATGTTAAATTGTCTGACATCCTTGCACAGATTTCCTTCAGGTAGGGAAGGTATCCCTTCTTGGCTCTAATGGAATTCATTTGCAGACCAAGGTTACTTTACTCTCAGGAGTGTTCACACAGGGGTTAACAGCTCTATTACACTTCTATTAATTTAGCTTAAGCTGTCCCCAGCATCCCTATTTGGCCATGGTTTTAATAAACCACATCCTTGACCAGCAATCAGGAATACCACAGAGGAAGAAAGCTCAGTTAGCAAATGTAATCATAAGGGATAAATACCTACACAGCTCCCCAAAACATCTCCAGCTTTCAGCACTCAGGTCTTACAGCTCTCAAAAACAAACACAACATAAAACTTAGGCAAAGTGAGTCTCTCAGCTGCATAATGCAGTTCTCTCAATCACACGATCATATTTTGCATTTAAAGTGTCTCTCATTCAGAGCAAAGTGCTTTTAGAAGGTGAGCATTATTTATTCCCCCGTTAAAAAGGTGGGATTAACTGTGACTAATTGGCTCGCTCAGAGGCAGAGGTGCAATTGGAAATGTAAACCTTTGTGCCTCTCTTTCTAAACCATGGATGTTGTCATCAGACCCCTTGTTTATTGCAGCAGGTCCTCTTGAAACACAGCTCAGTTGCTCAGTTCATGGCTGATTCAAGGGTGTTTCTCCTGAAGCATCTGGCTTACCTACAGGAACTGCCGACAACAAGAAGTCTTGCAGTTCTGTAGGAAAATCAGCTTCGCCTTATGGCTGCTTCCAGACAATGAGACTGGAATGCATACATTTCTGTAGGCTTCTGTTTTGTGTGCCTGGATCCATGTTTCAGGAAAGGAACCCAAGTTTTACAGCTGAGAAGGTCATTGCCTGGCAGCAAGATGTATACGTGAGCACACAATAAGCTTTTTTAAAAGAAAAATAAGCTGTCTAGAATTCTTCTTTCCTTACATTTCTCAGTGAAATGGTCTTAGGGTGAATATAGCATTCTTCCAGCCACATCCCCAGTTTAGTCCTACATTTGTGAACATTGAACTTTTTTTGTCTTTAAAGTATGTAAAGGCAGATTGTGCATATTGCTTACCATAGCATTCAGCTGTAGCTGATGTTTGTAAAGCTTTCCAAATCCTTTCCTGAGCAATCTCAAAGTGTACAACTGGGCACAGCACTGAGCATGCCCAACATCACACATAACCAAGGATGTGCCTTCTATCTTTTTACAGAGACCTCATGGATAAAAACAGACATTCGAACAGATCCTCGCCGGCATCCGCCCCAGTGACGCACCAGATCAGCAATCTCATCCGCAGCAACAGCCAGAGCTCCAGCGAGCCCATCAGGCAGGTCAGCCTCGGGGACAGGGAGAGGTCCAAGGAGCCCGAGAGGGAGCACCCTGACCGGCTGAGAGAGCCGCCCATAGCTGAACACAAGATCAAAGAGAGCCGTTCCCCAGTGAAGGAAACTCCAAGCCATGATAAGAGACCCTCTGAGGACAACACAAAGCCAGTAATCCAGTCTGTATCCCCATACAGCAAACCTGCACTAAGTGAGAGCCTGAAGCTTACCAATCTAATGAGCAAGGACATGGAGAGAAAGACAGAGCTTCCCAGCGACCTCCAGAAGATTAAGAATGACATCAAAGTCAAGGAGGAGAGGAAGGAAGACAGCGATGTGCTGGTGGTTGGGTCTGAGCCTTCCCAGCACTCCCGGTCAGTGGAGCATCCCCCACCGCCCACTCTCCATGGATTATCATTGCCTCACTCGATGGCTGCCTCCATGCCCATCTCCATGGGCAGCGTGCACCAGATGAACAACATGAATGTCCTGGACCGCAGCAGGATGATGACCCCGCTCATAGGCATGAACCCTTTGTCAGGAAGAGAGAGGCTGCCGCATCCCGGATTCTCCTGGGACCCCATGAGGGACCCCTTGCGAGATGCCTACCGGAGCTTAGACCTGCACCGTCGGATGGACTTCCAGCTCCGGACAGATCCTATCCATAGGTTTCCTACCACCTCTGGCTTTTATGACCACGAGCGTTCCTACAGAGACAGGGAACCACACGACTACAACCACGAGAACCTTCTGGAAGCCCGCCGAGAGCAGGAGCGGTTGCGGCAAGTGGAGGAGCGCGAGCGCTTGCACTTACGGGAAGAACTTGAGCGTGCCAGAATGCACCACTTGCACTCGTCCCCCATCGAAAGCCACCTGGCACACGTGCCATCCTTCATGCCTCACTTGAGCGGGATGCATTACCCCAGACTGAGCCCATCCACTGCCATGCACAACGGGATTTTGAACAGGAACCCGCCGACCGCAGCGCTGAGCGCGCCGCCGCCTCTCGTACCAGCCAGCAGCACCAGACCTGCCTCCCCTCGCAGGACTACCCCACTCACAAACTCAGAGTCCAGGGACTATTCCCCCTCTAGGAACCCCAAAGAAGTAGAGGCACGATAGTCCCCGACATTGAATTTTAAACTCACCTGTACATAAAAAAAAACAAGCAAGCAAACAAACAAGCAAACAACAACAACAAAAAAAAACACAAACAGGAAAAGAAAAAAAAACAACAAAAAAAGAAAACGACAAACCTTTTACAAAATGCACTGCTGTAAACTTTTTTTTTTTAATGTAAAATTTGTAGAAGTTAAGCACATTTCCATAAATAACGGGGTTGGGGACTTTCCAACAAGAAGGTTGCTGAGAATGGGAATTTAATATATAGGTATTGATTTTTGGTTTTGTTTTTTGTTTCTGTGCTAAAAAAAAAAATGAGTTAAGAATATCAAGTTTGTACATTTTTTCCCAAATGTGAGAAACATTTTTAATGGATTTGTATTTTTTTTAATTTTGTGCTCTTTATTCACTTAAAAAAAGAAGAAATTTTGCTTTTGTTTTTAGTTAAATTTGCATTTTAAAGGCCTCAGATCCTTAAGAAAAAAATACCCAGGGTTTCTTAAAAGTATTATTTATGGAAATACTGTAGTTTTACAGTCCACTGTGAGGTTCCCTTCTGAGGCCAATTGATCACTTACCTTGGTACTTTGGAACCGAAGTTACAGATATATATTAAAATATTAATAATAATAATAATGTACAAAACTGTTTGTTTTTTGCCTTATTATATTATGCAGAAATTTAAGAGGAATTTTTTTTGACTTCTTGTTTTAAACAAAAAAAAAAAACAAACTGTAAATATTCTGTTAATATAAATGTACACCAATATTAAATTCTTAACATAGGTAGACTTTATAAAAATGGTTTCTAGAACCACTCTGGTTATTTGTTAACATGGTTACAACTCATACTCTTGTCACAGTCAGAAATTCACACTCAGAAAGCTCAGTACGGCATATATACTTCAACTATGCAAGAACTCGGAGGCAGGTCTTAGTGGATGTTGGGGGGAGGAAGGTTTTAAAAAAAAAAAATTTAAAAAAAAAAAAAAACAACCCAAAAACAACCAACTCGCAACTCTGGAGACAGAATGGCAATGGCATGTGAACAGGAAGAAGGATGCTTGTGTTTAACAAAAAAAAAAAAAAAAAAAAGAGAGACTGAATTTTTTTGTACAAACACAAGGGACAGTTCGTCAAGGAAAGAGAAAGACACACGCTCCTGGAAGGGAATTTTGGTTTCCTACTTTTCAAGCTGGCAAAAGCAGATGGAACTGGCACAGTACCATGCGGCAGACCCTTTCCTTATTTTTTTTTCCTTTTTTTTTTCTCTTTTTTTGTGTTGTGGGCAGGATCGCTGGCAAGCAAGGACAATTTTCCGTGGACCCCTTGTGCTAATTGTGCAGTGTTCTTATTGGAATCTGTATACAAGACAAAGTAGAATTTTAGGAGTGCAAAAAAAAAAAGTCTAATGGTTGATTAAAAAAAAAAAAAAGAAATTCTGATATATTATCTATAGTACATGAAGACCATAAGCAAATGTTTGTTTCAGTGTGGTTCTGCCTTGAACTGCTTTTTGGCATGATTTATTTTTTATTTCCAATTTTACTTTTCATCCATATGTAAATTTTGCCATGTTTTACTTGCTGTACCATCCCCCCTTCCCTTATTTTATTTTTCAGTGTCCATGTTTTATATATCCTGGGCTTTTTCTCTCTAGTTAATTCAGCCATCCGCTACTATTTTCTTGGCTCTGTAACTCTTGTTTCCCCCCCCTCCCCGTCCTCCCCCCTGCACCCCCTGTAATTTTAAACATTCAGTTTCCTTGTAGATCAATGAAGATAAATACAACATTGATTTTGGATGAAAAAGGCAGTTGAGTGTTTGTGTGTCGTAGCCAGCGCTGTTGACTCGAGGCTAATGGTTTATTGACGGCTGGGAGGAGGCAGCTGGCGGAAGGGGCTGGTGCTGGGACAGGGATTTGCTTCTGCCCGTGAATCCTTCCCAGCAGAAGGAACAGAGGTCGGGGTTTGGGGGTTTGGGGAGGAGAGCAGAGCAGTGCCCCCAGCCCTGCAGCATCTCCACCCCACAGCCCAGGGGCACCTCGGGCTCTGCGTCCCCGGGGCTCACCCAGCATCTCCTGCCGGGGGAAGGAAGGACAAGCAAAGGAAGCACGGCCGGTGTGCAGCAGCTCCTGTGGAGGGACCCTGCTGCCAGCATCACCACGGGAAGGTTATCGCCTCCAGCGCTGCTCTGCACCTCCCATTTGCTTCCCAACCCTTTCCCTGGGCTGAGCTGTCTGCGGGGGATGGAGCCGTGCCCCTCGCGCTCCGCGGCTGACGGGGCTTTAGCAGCACGGTACAGCTCCTGGGCTTAAGTCTGCGTGTGACTAAATTACTGAGCGTGAAAAAATAAAATGAAATAAAATAGCAGGGTCCTTAATCTGATGAAAGGAGGCTTAAAACAAAAATAGGCATTAAAAATCAGCACCTGCTCTCCCAGCTGAAATTGCAGGAACATAGAACACATGGTGGATGTGAAAAGTGTGTTGGACTCAGCATAAAGATTCATAATGCTGGCTCAGGGGGATTGCAGTTCTCCTGGTGCCAGTGTCCAACATGGGATCTTGTTTGACACCACTTCTGACATGGATCTGCATCAATGAGCCCCCTTAACCTCTGCTAGAGTCCATAGCTGCATGTTCCTAATGCAGGTACCTGTGAGCAAGGAGGTTGTTACTGCAAACTTCAGAAAGAAATACAGAAATGGGCCATACCCTTTGGAAGCATTTGGTCTGTGTATGACTTTAAAAGTGAGCATTAAATCAATGCTATGCTCCCCTGGCATTCCTGAAGCATTGCTTATTGCAGCCACCCTGGTGCCAGAAGAATTCATCATGACTGATGTTGTGGTGGTCTGAATATTAAAAGAAAATCAGTGGTTTGCCATTTACTGTATTAGGAGGCATTGCTCTCACGCCTTCGGAGGATGACCCATCAATAATGCTGCACTACAGTGGGATTCCTGTAGAATTACACAGTGTTGAGTATCAGCCTTCTCACAAAATGGTTCATCATGATTAATGGTATTATTACCTAAACAGAGAAACTAATTAATTCAGCCTTATTCCTTTAAGCCACCCCAGCTGAGCTGCCTTCTGCTAAAAGAACTGGTACAGAAGGACTTCCTGGGCTTTATGCATTTCTGCCACTGTTCAGCTTTCATTTTGTGCCGTTTTCACCATTTTTATTCTACTTTTGGCTCTCTCCCTAAAGACTTCCCTCAGTCACCAAAAAAGGGTGGAATTTAGCAAACAAATGACAGTGGGTGGGAGGAAAAAGATGGGATTTGGAAGGTTCATTGCTTGCCTCAGGCAACCTGTGTTTAAAAAGATACTCAGGAAGGCATAAGGAGGCAGACCAGTGGTTGCACTTACATTACCTTTTGTCCAAAATGCCACGTGCCCGTTGGGGCTCCATGGAAAATGGGTGCACCAGCTTCAATTAATGGGGGTCACTCTTGGCCCAGTCAATAAATAGACCACCAGGATATCAGGGAGTGAGGGAAGAAGCCAATCTGTAAAGCTGTAACACATCAGATCACTTGTCAAAAATATTAACTGTTCCTTGACAAAAAAGATCTAGTGCTTCCCTAAAAACCCAGCTTTATTGCCTAAAATAAGCATATGGGAATTGTCCTTTCCAGCCTATATAGATACCATAAATATGTAGTTAGCTGTTGGTGACCTGGAGTCAGACAAACAGAGGGTTGATGCAGGGGAGCCCAAGGACTCGGGTCAGGGCTGCAACGCCAGCCCCGCCCGGGCCCAGAGGAGGGAAAGCAAAAGGAGCCAACTGGTCAGGAATGCAATGTCCTGAGAGCTTAGGGAAGAGGGAGACACACCAGCTGTGCTTCGGGCAGCCCAGCAAGTGCCAGAGTGAGAGAGAGCAGGGCTAGAGATCAGTGCTGTGCAGCTCAGGCTGGAGCCGAGAAACCGTCAGCAGAGGGGAAAACAAGATGTGTGTTTTTGTGTTTTCCTTAGCGTGTGCCAAGCAAAAAAAAAAAAAGGAAACTTTTCCTTACCTCCCTCAGGACCTCAGGAAATTCCTTTCCTTTTTGCCAAAGTCTTAAGAAAATAGTTGTG
This sequence comes from Fringilla coelebs, assembly GCF_963513975.1. Taxonomy (NCBI): domain Eukaryota; kingdom Metazoa; phylum Chordata; class Aves; order Passeriformes; family Fringillidae; genus Fringilla; species Fringilla coelebs. The sequence goes on along the minus strand of NC_140043.1, from coordinate 8,917,388 downwards.
TTGCAGTGTTGGGGGATTTTGGTAATGGTCTTGTGAGAGGCCAAACTGGTCACCAAAACCTGGGTGTCCCCATGCCAACACCCCTTGCAGAGCTCTCCCAGTACTTGCTGGTGCCCCTTTGCACAGGCAGCTGGCTCTGGGGAGAAAGCCAACAGCTAAGGAAATATAGAGAAAGGGGGCTTGGGTAAATAAATTTAGCACTTTTGCTGAAATGTGGGGGAGCTGGTAGCCCAGGGCTTAACTCAGGAGGTTAGCCTGCTGCTTTGGGAAGAGCAGGGCAGGTCATGGGCTCACCTCAAGCTGGGCATCACTGCGGGCAAGCAGCATTGTCCAGGGAGCCACTTCTTGTCCACTTGTGTCCAGCAAGATGGCACACATCCTCCTGCTGAGGCCACGGCTCTCTCACAGCACCGAGATCAATACTTTGTCAGGAAAATGCCTTTCCTAGGAGCGCACTGTATTATGTGAAACTGAATAAAAAGCAAGGAGTGGGGGAAGGCTACACCAGGCCTAAATTACAGGCTCCCGTTTCTGAACATAATGGAGAGAAAGAAAAATCAAATGATGTTTTGAAGTTTAACTTGGAAAATATTTTTCCAAAGCCTTTGAGGGATGTGTGTGTGAAGTAAAAAGGTCGGCTCCCCTCATCCCAGCCCCTGCTGCTGCGGCACAGCTGGAGGCTCCCTGCGCAGCGGCTGGGACCTCCTTGCAGGTGTCGGCACGGCAATTCCTTTGTCTTCTCACAAAAAACCTTCTGCTCCATTAAGCTTCCCTAATTGCTGCATTTATCATCAGCCATTTTCTGCTTGTTCTCTTCCTCATTCAGCGAGGATGTGTCAAAATAGAGATCCACCCGCCGTCCCTGGGAGATGAAGCTGTTGGAGGCACCGGCTGCTCAATTGGCCGTTCCGCAGAAGGTCCCTCATTACTCGCTCGTGTGTCACACACATCACAGCAGCCGGGCTCTGCTGGCCGGGTGTCAGGCCCTTTGCACTGAGCCTTGATAAATAGCTGAAAGGAGAAAAATACAGGGCTTCTTTTTTGACTCAAAACCCAGCCAGCTTCGTCCTCCTCCTCCTCCTCTGGCTCCTGATTGGAATTCACGCAGTGAGGTGCAGCTGCCCGCAGCAGGGTGAAGCCCTTCATCTCCCCCCAGAGCAGTCTGAGGAGCAGAGGATGTGTGTGACACCCAAAGGAGATGGGGCCCGGCTCACACCCACATCTGGTCACACACCAGCGGCAGGAGGAACCCTGGAAGAAAACAACTGCGGCTCAGCGGGGCGGGCAGGTTTGTGCAGCTGCTTTCCAGAGGAGTTGCCATCACATACGAAGTCATCATTAGCTCTTCTGCAGCATTTGCTCACTGTTTTATCAAAAACATTATTTACTACTATTATTATTATTATTATTATTATTATTATTATTATTTCAGGAAAAACCAGCCAAGACACTGAAGGAAGTGACCAGCTTTTCAAAAATGCTCCGTTCCCTTCCCTCCAGCGTTTCCAGCTGATGGAGGGCCAGAGCCCAGCGATGTTCTCCAGACACACTGGTGGTGGTGGGATCACTCAGAGGAAATTGCAAAGCAGAAGAATTCTGCAAATCCAGATTCAAAGTGCTGGCCAGAGAAAAACACAATGGTGAGGAACTAGTTTGGGGAAGCTTTTAGGTTTCAGTATTCAAAAATCTTTCCTTCCTTTTTGAATGCTATTAAAAAGCCTCCTCCTGTGGAGGGAACAAAGGAAAAGGGATTAATTTTATGAGGCTTTTTTCAAAACTAAGATGGTTCAGGATTTTTGGTTTGTTAATGGACATCTAAGAAACTACAGAGAGTGAAAAATGTCTGACAAGGGAACCTCATCTGAGGGGTGATTTGCACTAAGCCACTCTGGACAGGGGTGGTGGTAGTACCATAAAACACTGTAACAGCTTCCATTTAAAAGAAACCCACCTTAACTCCCAGCACATACCTGAAAAGGCCAAAAGCTGTGCTCTGCTGTCGTGGGGCTCTGCAGGTTAGCCATGTGTCTGCAGCTGGGAAAGCAGGGACCCAAAGCAGCCCAGCTATTGAAGGAATTAATTCAGCTGCTGGGGCTGGCTCTGGAGATCACACATGGCCAGATTAGCCTTTCCAAGAGCTCAGCATTTTCTGCCATGTCCTGTGGAGTTTCACTTGTCCAGCTCTGCAGAATTTAAAGGTTAAGCCTCAGGCACGATGCAGCTACTTTGCTGTCAGATACAGAATTCTGTGGCCAGCACACAGGGGCACTGGGCTGCTAATGGCCCATGCCCAGGGCCCAGCAGAGCCACAGGAGCAGGGACACCCTCTCCCACCTGGGTCTGCAAAGCCCACAGTGGCCTGTTTGGACCATTACTGACAGATCTTGTGGCAGAGGCACAGCGAGGTTTTTTTACACCCTGCCTTCAATGTGTTCACTGGATGACTTCACAGTCAGCCAGACACGGCCAAAAATGTGCCTCTGTGAACTAATGAATTGGTTTAATTGTCTGCCAAACCTGAGAGCAGCCAAAAGTAACAAATTAAAGTTTACAATCCTGTGGTCTCATTTACAAGGGGATAATACAGCAACTGTTTATTTTGTGAGATGTTGGAGTGAGTCGGGAGAAAATTACAGCCCCTATATAATATTAATAATAATCAGCATCATAAAAATACTTTTAATAGGAAACACCGACGGTTGTTTTGCTCCGTTAGCTTGTGCTATTGTTCCAGCCCGTCTGGCTGCCAGCTCCCAGGGCAGGGGGTGTTGATTCCCTGGAGGCCAAGCTGGCTCCACAGCCACAGCAGCTTCACACTCAGAGTTTAATAATCTCTCTGGCTGTAGCACGGGAGCACCCATGGGAGGATCCACAGGGCCAGATGATGCTTCACAGGGCCATGGAAAGAGCTCTGGGGAAAGAAGGAAGGAGATGCCAGGATGCCTGGAAGCTGCAGGGAGAATACAGCCGAGGTCCCCAGCCCAGAAGGAGCAGGCTGGGCAGGGAGGGTGGGAGCAGCAGCTCTGCAGCTTTTGGAAGATGTGTGAGCCACGGAGGGAGAGCCCAGCAGGCCCAGGGACACATCCCTGCCGCCCTGGCACCCGCCCCAGGAGCACCCCATGGGCAGCTGGTGTCAGCTCAGCCCCGTGGCAGAAGCTCTGCTCCTGCTGCTCTCCAGGACAGGGCAGCAGAGCGGGGACACTGCCAAGGCAGGAGCAGGAGCCTCCTGGGCTGGAGACAGCCGTGAGCCCAGCACTGCAGGCACCAGCACAGGCCCCCACACCACAGAGCAGTGACCAGCTGAAGCAGGTGACAACATCCCTGCCCAAGGATAGGCTCAGGCTCTCAGCCTTTTTCAAGCCACTGCATCAGAAGCCCTGGCTGCACCTTCCCTCGTGCACAGGTTGCTGAGCGTGGGGTTCCCCCGGGCTCTGACACCCCATTCATTCCAGCCACAGGCCCCAGAGGGGAGGACTTGTGAGACAGGCTCTGGGATGAGGGACAGTCCTAAATATGGGAAAATTGCCACAACTGACTTCTTTTTCCTTCAGAAGAGATGAGGCCCATATGAAGCTCAGCAGCTGGGTGAACGGCTGTGTCGCCAAAGGCTGTTGAGCGGGAATGCAAGAGGGGGAAAAATAAATAAATATGTCCGTACATCCCCATGAAATGAATCCCTCCCCATTCAGCCATTTCCCTTTATTTCTTCCTTTTAGAAGCAAGGTTATCGGGTCTAACATCACATCCAAACATTTCAGCACTAGCATTATACGGGATGCTCCAAGGTCAGCGCCTGCAGCTGTAAACTCATTAGTCTTGTCTTTTGTGAGAGAAGAAAGCCTCTTCATTCCTCTCTCACCCCCTTCCCCCCTAATTAAAATTAAAGTATTTCCTGGCCAAAAGTCATTTCTGCATTCATTCATCTCAATTCTTTTCTGTTTGGATAAACCACCCTTTGGTACTCCCAGGGTGTTATGTATACAAACTATAAACTCTTAATGGTCCTGCAGTGTGTTATGACTGGCCTAAAGAGCTAAAGCAGGCTCCGAAAAAGTGGTTCTTGGCAACGCTGTGTATGGAGTTCAGGCTCATCAGTCATATGCAATTAGAGATTAAAAGTGCTTGATGGACTATAGGGGAGACCAGCACAGAGGGAGATTAGGAATGTAGGAGAGAAAAGGCAAACAAAAGCTTTTATCTCAGCACAGCAGTTGCTACTACAAAAGCAGCAATGGAAGGACGGTCCCCATTTTCCAGAGGCACCCATGGCCTTTCCAGCTCGAGGGCCCCAGCAAGACCCATCCCCGTCCTGATGACCACCCACACTCCAGCAGGGCCGTGCAAGTCCTCAGGAACACCAGGGCTGGTGGCTGCTGCCCAGGGAGGGCTCGGGCAGACCAGGCTCTGGAGGAGGCTCACGCTGCAGCCCAGGCTTTCCAGATCCTCTGCCAGCTGCCTGCAGGCACAGTGCCTGGCAAACCAACCCCCCCCCAGGTGCTGGCAAGGCCAGTCTGCCCAGAACAGGGGCACCTGGAAGGCATCAGAAGCCTGGTGGGTCTGTAGGGATGGAGAGGGAACAGTAGCTCCCCTTCTTAGAACAAGTAGGTGTTTCCCCATTAGGGTCTTCTTGCCCTGAAGGGGAGGTGTGTGGATGGCATGTAAATGCTTTGGAAAGGTTTGTGGCCATTTATTTCCTGTTTTGCTGAGTGGGGGAGCCTGCTGCATGCTGACCAGGCTATGGGTAACAGCAGTCCCTGCTGACCATCCCTGCTGGATGCTCCCTAAGACAGGAAGGAGCAGGACACAAGGGTTGGCAGGGACTGTCTTCCCCTCTCTTTCCACATCCTCAGCCTGTGCAACCTCTCCAATTTTGGGCAGGCTTAAAACACTGGGCTAACATAGGATATGGGGAGACACAGAAAATTTTCTTCCAGCAGAGAAATATTGGGGTTTATAGACTGGAGGCAGTTTGTGCTTTGTGTAGGGGGAAGGTCTGAGCAGCTCTTCAGAGCACAGTGATCACAGTCTGGTAAATTGATTGTTGTAGTATCAGGAGATGCAGGTGAGACAGTACCTTGTGCCTTCCTTGGTGAGGCTCAGAGTGTCAACCCTGGAAAAGCAGGGAGCCTTCCCTCCTTTCTGTGCCCACAGTACAGTTGTGCTTCCATCCATTTGTTTTTCCTACCCACAGCTAACAAGAGAGCCATGGAGGCACTTGGAATGCCCAGCCCGAAGGAAGGAGCTGACTTTTTATGGAGTTTCATTATAGAAGTCTCAATCAGCCATTAGAGGTTCATTTAAATGGGTTTTCTTGAGCATTAATAGGATATGGTAGTGCATTCATAGCAAGCTTTCCTCAGGTTTTACTGAAAGTGGCATAAGTGGGTTTCTTCAAGTACATGTGATTGCTCATAGCCACTGAAGTTGATTTGAATCACTTGCTACCAGGCTCACCAATTTAGCCTGATAAATTGTGCATTATTAAATGGGGGAAGGGAACAAAGCTGTGTTCTCCCAGAGAAGAAAATGCAGGATTTCTCATCAATGAAGAATGATTCCTCTCATCAGCACAGTCTGAAAAAGGTCATAATGAACCATTTGCACCTAAGAGCACAAGCCTTCAGTCTACTTCATTCCTGATCCATCCTTGTGCTCGGAGATTCAGAGATGATGGGCTCTGCCCAGAGCCAGCCAGGAGGGCAGGTAAATCTGGCCAGCAACCCTCTGTGTTTAGCTAAGAGTGTGCTTATATCAGTGCTGCCTGGCTGTGCTCATCAGCCATCAGTGTATCCTCTGTACAGGCTCACTGCCTTTCTGCTCAGGAGCACTCACAGGCTGCAAACTGCCCATGAAAAGGGATTCAACCCCTCACTCCAAGCATTAGTTCTTGATAAAGAAACAAACATATTGGGAAGGCTTTTTCTTTGTGTTGAATAGGAAGCATCTGGCCTGCAAGAAATCACTGTCTGACTCTGGGGAGCTGGTCTCACCCTCAGCCACACAAGCTGCTTTCCAGTCAACTCCTGATCACACAGGAGGTCATGGACTGGGGTTTGGGAAGGGCTCCATTACTGCTGTAATGAGAGCATTGTTTTGGGCTGATGTTCTGAAATGCATTTTAGGTGGTTTCAAACCCAACCCCAGCTGCAACAGTGTCTGGGAATGCAAATAACCCACTCTGCCTGGATGGCACTGAATTTAGTGTTTTTAATCTACCGCGAAAGCACGGGGCTCTCTGGATCCCACTGCTCCATCACGACTGGCATCCTGCTCGAGTGTCCCAGCCTGCGTGGGGCTGTGTAATCAGGCACCAGGCTGCATTTCCCCATCTCAGCAGGGTTATTAAAGCTCTCTGTGTGACAGCCCCGTGCCTGGCTGTGCCACAGCCCCGCGGGGCCCCGGCTCCGTGCGGCTCCCGCTCACACTCCTGGCCTGATGGATGGACCCGAGTTAATGAGCTCCGAAGGGAACCACATGGAGCCCTCCTTGCTGCAGGCACAAGCCTCTAAGGGAGGGAGTTAAAAGGGGGCAAAAAAGAACAGTAGAGAAAAGGGATAGACTCCAGATAGCTCCTTTGGGGACGTGAGGGTTGTGCTTGATTAAAAGCAGTGCTTTATGAAAATGTTATTTGCTATGCTTGGAAGATGACATTCAGTGCAATAAGAGCGTACAGCAAACCTAATATGGTCCCTGTGGAAAGGGCTGGGGTGTGGGCCTGGGAATGCATCCTGCCCTCTTATCTTTGATCACTTCTCTGCAGTAGCTGGGTTTTTCCTCCTGCAGCTAGGAGGTTCCACTTTCTCCCAAATATATGGGCGTCCTTACTCTGTGCCAGTGTGCAAGGAATGAAGTGGAAAACTTCTTTCATGGGGAGATTCTCACAAGCAGAGGACTGTGACTGCCTCTCTGGGAGACAAGGATGACTGGTACCCAAATCTCAACCCTCCAATCCCGTCCTGAACTCACAGGGTGTATTTGTTTTGGCTGCCGTCAGCTTGGCTACACCAGCACAGCTGGAATGAGCCTTTCAGGAGGTGATGCACAGATCTATTTCCAAGTAGTTTGCACTAGACTTTGTCTGGATGTGTTTGGTTTTTAATGCTTTCCCAGAACACTTGTAAATTTTTTATTTCTGCTGAGAGCAGGAGAAACTAGCTGCTGTGCACAGAATAAAGTTGATTGTCTACAAAGTTTAATGCTGTTTTCTTGCTCTATTATTTGGCCGTTCTCTGTTTGTGCAAAACTGGTTTAAAGCTCACTCAGAGCTCCTGGGCTGTGCAAGGAAGAGAAAGGGGAAAAGTTATTTCTCTGCTCTGCCAAAATATACAAAATTTTATGTACCATGATGGAAAGTTAAGGTGAAAAGGGCTGGATCTGAGACAAGAAACATTTCTTTAATTTTCTCTACTTTTTTTAACAGGATTTGCTGTTGCTTTGAAAGCCTCCTGCTATTTTACAGGCAATAAAAAAGAGAGACTGAAAGCATTTATTTCCTGAGACCTGCTTGTTTCTTGAGCTCTGTTAAACTGAGCTTGCCTAGCAAAGGAAGGGAGCGGCACGAGCCCAGCAGAGCCTTCATCCAGCTGGGGAGACCAGGCTTTGCCTGCCTGGCCGTAACAACCGACAGCTCCATCCTGCTTGGCTGTGCTGTGCCCTGTCCCTGGGAGCTCCTGAGGATGGGAGCTGCCTCCCTGGAGCCAGGTGAGCTCCTGGTGCTGAGAGGCTGCGTGGGGCAGCAGCTCCCTCCTGTGTGCCTGCATCCTCACAGGCAGGGCTGGAGATTCCCCTGCCTGGCACACAGTGCCGGGCAGTGCCCTTCCCAGGGGCTGGCCGGGGTTGCAGGTGGCAACAGCCTCAGGTGTGGCCCATCCCCAGCCTGGGGAGGCACAGGAGCTGCTCCTGTGGCACAGGCTGTGCCAGGGCTCCAGCAGGACAGTGACCCTGTGCTTCCTCAGCTGTTGGCACAGCCAGGCCATGGACACGAAGGTCAAACCTGCAGCAGCACGTTAACATCCACGGACCATTCAGAAGCATGTGCTGTAAATGAGAGGATGTGTGAAATCAAAAATATTTTCACATGATTCTCATACAGTTTAGCCTTCCTTTGACCCACAGCTTTACTTTCACTTACTGCCATTGTTTTTGGCTGAAAATTACAAAGCTGAAAGAGCATCTGTTCCAAATAATGCTGGTCAGGCTTCTGGATAACAGCTTGGCAGCTTCCTGCCAGGAGCAGTTGCTGTGGCTTCTTGATTACTCTTAAGTATTCAATGTTTTGAGGAGGATAAGAAAGTATCATGAGGATATCATTATCCATTCCAAGATATTTATTAGCAAAAATGATGGGAGTATAGCCACACAATAGCTTGTACAAAAGCTAGTGTTTTATCTTTTAAACAGAATAAATAAATAAAAATAAAACCCGTTGTCATGTTTGTGACTTGATCTCTCCAGCAGCAATAGCTGGAGACTGGGAGTTACCGAACCTGCAAGCCCAGGGGTTGCTGATGGGATCTTGTGTACACAGATCCTGTGCTGGTCTGCATTCCTGCCAGATGGAAATGCACAGCAGGTTCCTTGTGTTTCTTGGGATGGGAAGGAAGATCTGGTTTTCTCCTGATTTACTTGCCTCCTGGTTTCTCTGGTATCTTGGATGACTCTTGTTTGTGAACATGCCTGAAAGTTTCTCAGCATTTTTTTTTCTCTCCCTCAGTTCAGATTATTCCCTAGCTCACAGTACTTTTCTATTATCTATTCAGATGGCTAAACTAGAAATTAAATGGAGTAAAAAGTTATTACATTTAAAAAAAAAGAACTTCTAATTTTTTTGGCTGAATTCCCTTGACTAAATTATATGGGGTTTTTATTTGCTACAGCAGGTCTCCAGGCTCCTGACTAATGGTGCAAAATGTTAATGGTTTCTCTCACTTTCCTGCACTCTTTCACCCACCCCCCAACCAATATCATGGTCTGCCCATCTTAAGTGGGTTTTTTGGGTTGTTTTTTCTTTTTTTAAAAGACTTTACTTCCCCATGGTAACAATGCTAGTGCAAGCACACATGGGCCATGTGGTTACCCCTAGGCTGTCCAAATCTGTACCCTAATCTTCACAGGATGCAGATTATCAAAGAAATTATAAGAGGGAAATCAGCCAGATTGCCACACTTGTCACTAATTTACACCCATGTGTAAATAAATATTTCCTTGCAGTCATGTTGCTAAGCCTGAAGGTAGACAGCTGAGTCTTTCAAGGATAAAACTGATATTGCAGCGTTGGGCTGTGAAGTGAATTCTTGGGATCTCATGATGGAGCAGGCTGAAGCATGCCAGGAGGTTTTAGCCAAAGTGGCTGCCTGAAGGTTACATCCTCCTCTGGAGTGTTTGGAGTTTGGGAATAAACAGAGCTTCCTTGGCAGAGGCCAGCCCCGAGTTAGGGACAGACCCAGGGTGGGAGAGGCTCCAGGAGCCACTTGCCCAAAGCACAATCCCCCATTAATTACCAGGAATGTTTCCATGTGCTGCACATTCCAAGAGGCTTTGCTTGGCAGCCCTGTCAATCATTCCCAATGCACTCTGAGAAGGGAAATTTGGGCAGTTCATAATTCTCTGCTGCCTGCTGTGTGTTGAGCACAGACTTTTGCACCTGCCCTGCTGCTGTAGCAGGCAAATGCTTTAGGGGGGGATGCTTTGCCTTGGGATGGGGCACGTGAACAGCTGGCAGAGCAGAGTCAAATCCCTCCCTCTCCCATGTGCTGTAGAGGCCAAAACCTTGCTGAAATGTTCATTTTTCTAACACCCTGCAAGACATGACACAGCCCTGCATTCTGGGGCCTGTCATGCACAGGTGGCAAGAGGGCAGACTACAGCAGCATTGTTTCAAATCTTTGGGCTTATCCCCATACCAAAAACCCTACAAATATTTTTCCCCCTGGGTTTTCCATGAAATGAAGCTCAATATTTCCAAGGCAGTGAAAAAACTCAAACAAACAACTAAAATAAATATAAGGGAATTGTTATTCCCCAAACAATCATTAAAAATGTAGGAACCCACAATTTGAGCCACATCTTAAAGACACTGCTCTAAAAGCCTAAGCAGAGCACAAACAAACAAACAAAAAGGTGATTTTATGGGTATGACATCCCCAGCAACCTCAGCCTCCCCCTGCAGTGACCTACAGAATTGTGGTTTAGGCTTGATCACTTCAGACTGAGCTTTCCAAGCAATGGAATGGTGGGGGACGTTGGGTTTTGTTTCCTTGACCCTTTTTGGCCCTGCTGTGGGCAGCTTTGGTGTGAAGCAGGTGGACAAAGTGGACTGGAGGTGCTTTGCAGCCACAGAACATTTCCAGAGGGACAAAGAAATCGCTGGAGCTAAAACCAGGAGTTTGCCGCCACAGGTCACCCTCTGAGAGCTGTACAGCTCCTGCAGTGCACCTGGTGCTGGGGTAAGGGCATGCCTGATGTAACTGGGACGGATTGGTGAATGTGGAGCTGAATTTGGAGCTAATTCAGTGATTTATAGACCATGCCAGACCCTGTGCCAAAGGCTGCAGTGCTTTACAGGGGTTGTATTCCCACTTCAGTTTATCCCCCTCACTAGTACTACCCTAAAGCTGAGGAAAGGGGCAGCCCTTAATGCTCAGGTTTGGGGCACTGTCCTCTTATTGCAGGGGCTCCATTCTGTTGTCTCCTTATTGCAAAAGTTCCACACCTTCTTGGTGTTTCTCATGGGCAGCTCCTCAGAGCACTGACTTTCACCTTCACCAAGCAGCCAACCAACTCCAGTTCCCTTCTCACCCAGCCAACCCAGTCTTCTAGAACACTCTTCTTCTCATTGCTTACAGCTGTGGCCTGGTAAAGTCAGGCCTGTTCCTAATCTTCGCTAATTGGCCCAGCTGCAACTCCTTAGGGGTAAGACTACTTTCTATACTATCTTTATTTTCTTATATTCTATCCCCCTCCACTGGGGCACTCACATGAACTTAAAAACAGAGGCAGCTGAGCCAGCTCATCTCCCAGAGCATCCCCTCCTGATGGAGCACTGCCTGGTCCCAGAGACATCCTTGCCCTTGTGCAGACCATCAGTCATGGGAAGGTGCTGAGAGGCTGAGTTCTTCTGTCATAACAACTCCACTTTCATTCCTTGAGGTTATTTGTAGCCTATATAATCATAGCAATTACATACAACCACTCTTAGCTGCATAGCTTAATTACAACTAATGCACGTCATTTCAATTAATTTTAATTATACGGAAAATGTGAATAGTCTGTTATTCCATTGTTAAAATCATTTGGGACAAACAAGACTAAAGTGCTAAATTTCATAGAGGACCTAGTTATTAATTTTAACTCACTAATGAATGGATGTATCTCTAAATTCTCTGAAGATATTGTCTCTACTTGAAGAGTCAGTGCTGTAGATTTATGGATATGCCAGCTTGCACAGAGATATTCAGTCCCAGCTTTAAATGCAAACTACTGCTGTCTCAAGCAATACTACCAAAGTTATTTCATGTTAATTAAAATTAACATCCACTGTTGCTGAAATATCACTGTGTGGACATACTTCTGACAAAATAAATGTAGGCATGACCATTTACTTGGAATAATTTTAGCTTCTAATTAATCCAACAATTTTCTAAGACATTGAAATCTACCTCCTACTAGCTCATTTCTATTTAGTCTTTGAAAGAAAATGTTTCATGCTCCTCAGGCAAGTTTGGAAAGTCTCATTTATGATATGTACTATTTTTATCTGCTCTTAACAAATACAACTCCCTTAGAAATAAAATGTTTCTGGAGTTTGCTACATTAAAAGGAAAAGAAAACATAGCAGAAACTTTGAGTCCAGTTTTAAAGCATAAAAGGGTTTATCTTATCTAGAGCAACCAGTACAGGATAACCAGTGTTATCTTATCACCACATATTGATGTCAGGGTTTAAAAGGACTTGAGGCTGTTATGCTACACGGAGCAGAACTCCTACACTGATAAACACTGATAAAGCTGCAGTGCTCTAATCTAAACTACACCTTCTTTCTGCCCCAAATACACATGAGAAGAGCCAGAAACATTTTTTCCTTGCACAGCACAATCCTCTGAGTGAGGGTGGGCTACTTGTCCCACTGGTGCTGCCAGGGAAGGTCCCTGAGCGTGGCCAAGGCTGACAACAACCTTGAGGAAAAGAAACAAAACCTGTTTCCCGGCTGAGCTTTGCCCAAGGGGATTGCTGAGCTCCAGCCTCACAGGAATAACCTGAACCATGGGGTTTGTCAGAGGGTGATGCTCATGTGAGAGGGTAGTGGATGGGCCTAAACCCAATTCCCTCTGTAAGTGGCAGTAGCCCACACTTGCAGTGTTGACTGCACCAACTCCAGCCCTTCACCAGCCTGCCTGGAATCATCTGCACTTTCTTTAGGAAGGGATGTTCAGCCCTAAGGACTTTGCTTGGAGAAAAAGACGCACACACAAAGTGAATTTGGTCCTGCAAAGTGAGAGCTTGTCAGGTGTGGGATGCAGGCTGGGACCCCAGGCTGCATAAGCGGTTTTTTCTTGCCTGAGTAATGTGGGCGCCAGTGACTGCTGCTAATGCAATCTTCCTGTGTTAGGCCGTGGGATCAGCCTTCAAAAGGAGCAACATGGATTCTAATTAATAGAAGGATGTTAATGACTTCAGGGGTCCTGCTTTGCCCTGCACAGCCAGGTGCTGCACTCCAGTGTTGCTCACTCACGATACCAGGCTCTGGACGTAGCCTATTGCTGGCCTAAGTTTGCTTCAGGGTTTGCTTCAGGGAAGGGGTAAGGGCATAGGTGTGACACTGATAACTTTGAGGCTGTTGGGGCCAAGAAGAAACCAAGTCATGGACAAGGTCCTGGCTGACTGTGACACTGATAACTTTGAAGCTGTTGGGGCCAAGAAGAAACCAAGTCACGGACAAGGTCGTGGCTCACCTCTGTCTGCACACAGCCCATCAGTGGGAGTGGTGCAGTGCAACGAGGCAAAGGGCACCAGGGTGTACAACAGAAATAAGGATGTACAACATCAGCAACCAACATGAAAGCTCACAGCAAGGACCAAAGTACAAGGCAGAGAGAATCATGCTGCAGATGTTGAAAATATAGTACATAGGACACCCACACAATCTATGCATGAACTCAGAGCTTGACACCTCTTGCCTGTTCGTGCAATTCCAATTAAATTTGGGTGCATTAATCTCTCTATTCTTAATAGAAACTCACTTGCTTGCTCTCTCTCACCTCCATTTTCTGCCAGCTGCAGATAAAACACGCAGGCAGCCCTCTGCTTGTTTGATCCTAAGGTGAAGCGATCAAACACGCTTGCAGCCTCGCTGAAGGATCACACAGAATGAGAAAGTGGCCTGCAAGGCAGATTAGTGAAATCACTTCCATTACAGCTCCAGGCACGGACAGTTGCTGTCTTGGCACGTTTCTTTTATGACAAGCCTAACTTTTCCTACCTTTCCCTTCAGTTCTGCTGTGGTATTGGCGTTCCTTTCTCTGGGTGCTGAGGTTAAAATGCCACACCTGGGAAGCATGGCAGCCTTGAAGGGCCTGATGTTATATTCTGTCATCAGCTGCACTGCACCAGCTTCTTTTACTTCAGTAGAGCTGCTCTACCCAGATGTAGGTGTCATGACACATATGGTACAACATACATCCTCTCTGTGTTGCTTTGAGCTGACAGAGTGTGATTCCCAGCTGTGTGGCAGCAGAGCCACTGCTCTACAGTCCTGGGACCAAGATTCTGCTCACTCTTTCCACACTTTTTTATAAACAATATGTGGCAATTTTACCAATTAAGTGTGTGGGGAAGCAGCGAGTTTGGATCAGATGCACACAGCAGCTGCCACAGCATGACTGCGCAGCACAGAGAGGCTGCAAGCACTTAAGCAAGACAGAATTATCATAGCACAAGATTAGTTCAGATATCATAAAGCACTGTTCCAACAGCTCCCCACCAGGAAATCTCCACCCATCCCTGCAGTGAGATGTGTATCCATCTTACAATGTTAATTGTGCTGGCCCTGCCAATTTGCCGTGGTTTCTGTAGGCAGCTCAACATAACTAACCTGGACAGTAAGGGCATCCCAGTGCTGGAGTGCACAGTCCAAAAAGGAATAAATGTAAGTCATGTAGTTCTGCTGAACCTGTGGTTTAAAGCTTCTAATTGCTAACTTTCATCTTTTACCAGCATAAATAATAAATGTGGCATGTTCCCCATTTTCCATCACCACCGCATTATTAAAGCAATAAAACAATTTCAAAGGTGTGGTTATCATAAGCTAATGGCACCTCTAGGGGATTACTGACACCCCAGGAGACTTCTTAGTCTTAAAAAGCCCGATACCCACTGTCAGTGTCTATTAGCTCAGCTGTGTGCCAGCATGTGCACAGCGGGCCCCGCTCATGCGGTGCCACTCGGCACGCAGGACAAGCCAAGTGACACAACTGCGGGCATAATTAGGTCAGAAGATCCTTCCAGGCAGACAATTAAATAAAAAGAGAGGAACCCTGCAATCACACACAGTTCAGATGATGCACACACACAGGTAACCCAGCTGCCTACAAGCCAGCTGCAGCTCCTTCCAACCCAGTTCAGAGCAGAGGGAGAGAATCCCCCTTATGGGGAGAACTGGGGAGGAAGAGCTCCCTGGCAGAGCACTGCAGAGTGAATGCTCTCCTTGCTGCACACCTGAGAGTATCTCCTCAAGAGCAGGCTGGTGGGAAGGGAGTAGGTGACTGAGAGAGGCACCCTGGAGGCATTGCTTGGTGGGGTTTTGCTGTGCTGACAGCAGAGCTGTCTGTGAAGACGAGACTCCTGTCTGCCACGTCGGGTGATTTGGGAGCACTCCTTACACACCACTGCCGTGTGGATACTCCTCCCTTACCTCCCCAGTCTCTGTAATCTTGGGATGACATCACTGGGAATTAGTTAGTTAGTTTTAGTATCTGCTGGGGCGTTAAGCCCAAGCTATTTAGCACATCAAAACAACAGTATTAGCAAACAGACCTTCCTTTAAGGTAATTACGCACCAAGGAGACTGCCTTATCTTTCATCTCCTGCTTATTTTGCTAACAGTCACCCAGATTCTTTAAGTAATACCTTCCCTGCTATCAGTTATCAAAGCAATGATGGAGGTGGAAGACAGCTGAATGCTCTAAGATCTAACAGCAAAAGCCTCGCAGGTGGGAGGAGGAGGAGGAGGGACAGCTGAATAAGGATGAGGGATGAGGACTGTCTGTCTCTGCCTTTGTCTGCCTGTCAGCAATGCTAAGCTGGGAGTTCTGATCCTACAGGACTTTGCACAGCCTGGAGCAGGGATGGGATTTGGAGAACATGCCCTACACTCTGTCATGCCGTGCAGGCTCTGCACTAGCACAGGCTTTTGCTAATTGCTCTTGCAAATGATCACAGTGAACCTTCAACTTCCACTGTGCCCACACTTCACTGTCATCCACAGTGAAAATAAAGGGGGCAAGAGTGGGAGCATCTAGAAAATGGGCATAAGGCAAAGCACAACAGCCTCCAAGATCAGTACCAGGGTAAGCAAGGTCTTTAGGTGAGCACTGCCATCCTCCCTCTCATGAAGGATGAATTCACACTCTGTGGTAGGCAGCAGAAGGCACCAGTGTCTTGGCCACATCATCCAGAAAGCACGCTGGGAACTGAGCTACTTGACCCCATGCTCAGCTTTAAAATAATAATGAACAAAGGAATCTTGGGAACATTTAAAAGTCCTGCAGAAGGAAGTGGATCGTGTCATGGTGATATTAAAGCAATGGAGTACTTGAATTTGGGGAGAAGTATTGCAAACTGGGGAGTCTTGTTGTGGTTTTCATGACAACCTGATAGGCCAAGAAGCCAGTTGTAGAAGAGGTAAAAATCCTCTTCCTGTGACTCATCAGAAGGACACAGTACCTGTGTCCTGTCTCTCAAGTGCTTTCAAAAGAAAGAGCAGTGAAATGCCTTGAGAGAATGAGGCCTTGGAGAAAAATCACAGTGCAGTGCTCAAATTGCAAACCTACCAGGGATAAGAGTGAACATAAGATGTAGGGTCTGTCTCCATTACAAAAAGAGCAGAGGGAAATGGAAGCAGCTCTGGCTGTAAGCAATGCTGGCACACGAATTTATAATGTTATATCCATGAATTAAAGGACAAAATAATATTTTTTTGCTAGGTACCACTAAGCAACGGACAATTGATATTATACTGGCAGAAAAAAGGGTGAAAATTAAATATCCAAACAATTTTCAAACAGGAATCAAAAGTAATCTGGAAGTTACTGTAAGCTTATATTTAGTAAAATAATGCAGATACTAAGAGGAAAATCTTTTAACATTCAAAAGATAATGTAATTATGGCTAATAAGCAGAACAATTGGGGGAGTTATTCTGGTTTTTATAGCTTTTTCATATGTGACTGATGGAAACAGTAATTTAAATCCTTTTGGGTATTGGCACAGTCATGCAGATGACAAAAGCATGAACTGTAAACAAAGGACTGCAGGAAGTGAATGCACTGTGTTAAAGAAGGACATCCAGGAATGTGTGATTCATTCATAGCTGAATACAAAGAGTAAATTGGGATACCAGAGCACTCTGTTGACTCCACTAAATGGGGAGGTTTTTTAATGCACCTGGAGGAGTAATAACAAAAAAAGGACCTAGATAGACTAGAAAGCAACAAAATAGGGAGATTTAATGTGGAAAACTGTAAGTAAATCTGTCTAGGGAAAACTAATCCAAAACACAGATGTTTTCCTGGAGAGAGAAATCTTGAAAGCAATCATGTTAAAGCAGACAAGGAATGACAACGGAGTTAATGGTAAGTCCCTGGTGCAACAGGCAGCACAAATTAGGCTGGGGAGTTTGTCTGCATGGACTGACAGCCCAGTGTTCATCCCATACTCCTGCAGAGCACAGCTCTTGCTGTGAAATGCTAATTCTAGCTGTGCCATGGGCACAGAGAGAACTCAGAGGGAAGGCAACCCTAAGAAGTAAGGGATAAGCCCATTAATTCTGAAACTGAAATGTTCCTTGGCATGGCAGATCTAAAAACTAAAGAGAAACTAGAAACCCAGTGGCAGATCATCTCTGTTTTGCAGAGTTCAGGGTGTCCTTTATCATTCATCTGAAAATTTCCTCTTAAAAACCTGCCCATGACTGACATAAAACTCCATCCAAAGGCAACAATAGAAAAGGCTTTGTCTGTGACTTTTTATTAAGAAAAATGCTTTCCTTTTAAAGAAAAATTCACTGGATTAAGGGTGATTAATAAAATGTCCAGAAATCAACTCTCAGAAATGTTATTCTGGACTCAGGAAAGGAAATGTTAACCCTTTCTGGGCAGAAAAATCTGCAGAAGGAAGCTAGTGGTGGCAGTGCTTGGTGGTGCCTAGGCTGGTGTGCCCCAGACACCTATCTGGGGCCCCAGAGCTGCAGATCTGTGTCCTGGTGACAACTTGGGCACAAATGCAATGCTGGCACATGGGTTTTGTGCCCCATCCTGTCTTCCATGGGCACCGTGGGCCCCAGCAGTAAGGTTGGGGCAGCGAGATGCTGCTCCCCTCGGCGGGCACACGGCCAGCGCTGAAGGGCCCTGCTGCAGCTTTTCTTTCCGGAGATAGAGAAGGATAAAATCTCATTTGGGAAGTGAAGCAGCTGTTGGAGGCACAGGACAATGACAGCCACCCAGGCAGCATTTCTTTCCACGTTTTGCCTGAGCTCTCGCGGGGGTTACAGGGCGGGATGCAGAGGAGCGTGCAGGGATGCGCGGTGATGCTCAGGGGTGCCCAGGGGTACCCACCCCCCCAAGGCTGCCGTTCCAGGGCTGCTGAAGACCCACATTGCCATCTAGCGCCGCCGGAGCACAAGGACAGCCGGCAGGCATCGCACAGGTGGCCCCGGGCCGCTCGCCCCGAAGCCCGTAACTCCCTTGGCTGCGGAAGCGCAAGGCGGGCCCGTAAATCTGAGGCTGCTCTGCCAAAACTCAGCAAGTCATGTGCAGCCCTGCCACAGATTCTGCTTTGTCCCGCGGACACTGAAGGGCTTAAGAGACGTGCAAATAGCTTTGCTTCAGAGCAAAATGTTACAGCTACTAACAAGCTCACCCTAACAATGGAGCAACTGAAGTAAGGTTCAGCAGTGTTTGAAGTACTGAATATTTCTGTATTTTCATGGAGTATTACATGGTCATGTGCCTCTAACCTACCCACCCCCAGCCTAGCTGCTGTGGCCCTGCTCTGCCCCAGTGCCAAGCAGGGCTGGGTGGGTGCAGGTTTAGCGCCCGCAGGAGCATTGAGGTGGTGCAGAGGACTTTGGCCAGTAACAATAAATGGTGACAGTTCTGGTGAGAATTGGGGTGTTCACCTCAATAGCCAGGATCCAGCTGTGGTTTGCCTGCAGGGAGGAGGTGAGGGGAAGGACAGGCTGAGCAGGTTGGGTCCCACCCTGCTCCTCGTGCAGATCCTGTGTGTCTGTCCTGGCAGCAGCACTGCAGGTACAATGGATGAGGTGCAGAGCAAGATCAGCCTGCTCTTGGCCCAGGAAGGATGGCTGGAAGGGGTGAAGCTTGAGGGCAAAAGTCCTCCTTGTATATCTTGGTCTTCTGCCAGGAAACCTCATAAAGAAAAAGCCGCTCAGAAGCATCAACTGATTGTGATCAGTTATTCAGCCCTCACAGGAGTGTATGTGCTCTGAGGGTCACTCATCAGGCAATGAAAGGGAGAAAACAGTACTGTTTTGGTAGCTGAATGTTTGCAGGTGTTCTGAAGATTGGGGGGAAGAGGGGGCTTAAACTCTTTCCACATTTTGCCTCGAAGTCTGTCTAAGGTCTTACAGGTGTCACAGGGGGAGACAGAGGGCTATGCAGGGATGAACAGTGATGCTCAGGAGAGTCCAGAGGTAGCCACCTCTCCTTAAGTTACTACTCTCTGGAAAAACATCACCTACTGAAGCCTTGTAAGCAGAAAATCCTTTTATGGAGACAGGCAAACTTTTAGAAATCCAGTCACTGTAAAATCTTTCACCCCTCATATCAATTTTTCACTAAAATCTGTTTATTTTAGGCCTGCTGTGTCATAACAGATCCAAGAGCTGCATTTTCTCTTGGAAAGAGACAACGTTTTGTTTAAAAATATTAACTTTTCATGACATTCAGTCTCAATGTCTACACAAGCTTTTAAACTTTGGCTCTCTGGTGCAGATGAAGGAACAGCTTCTTCCTCAGTGTAATTCTGCCTAAGCCCATACATTTACAAGAGGGGGTGAATTTTGTCCATAAGGTTTGTGATTCTCAGGCAGAGGCTTATTGACAGGCAGTGTGCTGAAGATATTTACATTCAGCAAGGCTCATAAGCCACTGAACATCTGTTCTCTCGTTAGCAGCCTCCTCAGCATTTGCCCTGTAGGCAATAATCTACAGGACAAGTTTCCCAGCATCTAAACTACTGTAGGATAATTCTTTAACTAAATGGAAAGCAAAGCCCAAGGCCCTGGGAATTCGCTTTTGTACAATAATCTTTTGTGTGCATACAGTGGAAACCAGAGGATTATGGAGTCAAATCATGAGAATTCAGGTCAAGTGAGATTTGGAGGGGGGAGGAGAAGATGACAGAAGCACCAGTGGGAAGGTAGTGATCCCAGGGGAAGTAACGTGACGCTTGCAGATAAGCCTGTTCTGCTGTCATGGTTTAATTTTACACATCAGTATTAAAATTTCTGAGCATTGCCGAACCTCAACTCTCCTTTGCTGCATGAGGTCCCTTTGTGTTGGTTTTTTTCTCCTCTAGCAACTGTGTTATTTTGGAGTATCCCTGTGTCTGAGTTATTTTCTTGTGGCATGCCTCCATTTTCTAGCTCTTTATTATTTTTTTTCTGTCTGAGAATTTGTGTGTTTAAATCTCCTTCCTCCATTCAGCTCCCTGTTACAGTAGATATTTTTGCCCCTGATGAAGGAGAGGAATGATGGGGAGGACTCCATCTTATCAGAAGGCTAATTAATTACTTTTTTATACTATATTACATTACATCTAAACTGAATCTGCCAAGCACTCAACTGCACTCCCCTGCCCAGAATCTCGTGACTGCCAGCCCACAGTCCTTACACACACACACACCTGGATCCAACTGGTCAGTGAATCGAAACACTCACACCAGAATCCAACTACCAATTCTCTTCAGGTAAACAATCTTCCACCATGCATTCCACTTGTGAACAACACAGGAGCAGTAAATGAGACAATTGTTTTTTTCTTTCTCTGAGGTTCAGAGAATGTGAAACCCAGAAATATTCTTGGGAAGAATTGTGCCTTGCTTTTCGCTGTGAAGAGAAATGTGGCAACACCCTGTTATTTTTTTCATTCTTGCTAGATCAAGGGTTTCAAAGATCCTCTAGATATACAAAGCAATTCATTTATCTCCCCTGGACATTTGCTTAATGGAAGGAAGGAAATGTCACTAAAGAAAAGCACTATGAAAAATGTGATGCTGCTTTTTCTCTTTCTGGCAAGGGATTGATGTGGATGTCCAGACCAACACCCAGAAACTCTATTCAAATGCTTCTCTGCTCTTCCCACAATGCAGAAAGATCCAGCTGAATCCAATCAAATGTTTAATGTGCTCTTGGCTGGTTTACACTGCTAGGCTGATGGGAGGATGTGCTGTTGGGCAGCGACTGCTGGGAAAACAGTGAAATAGAAGGTGTTAAATTATCCATTGGTGTAAGCAAAGGAGAAAACAGCATCAAGGAAAATTCACAAGGCTTCTGCAAAACTGAACAGCTGTATAACTCATCTGAACATGAGGATTTCCCTTACCTTGGTAAGAGGCAGGTAATATGGTAGAAAGTTGATGTTCTACCTGTGGCCTAAAATTCTGTTGCAATTGCCATATGTGAGACCTGGAACACAGTATCTCCTCTACTGCTTTTGTGAAATATAGCATGCTAAGCAAGACACTGCAAAAGCAACTCTACTTTCTGCTCTGCAATGGTGGTGGTGGTAGCAAAATTTGAGTCTCTAGTTGTTTGGAACCATGAATGTGCTGCAGATTGGGAAATGTAGGGGGAAGAGGGTTTGGTTGGTTTTTCTGTTTGTTTTCTTGGGGTTCTTTTTGGTTGGCTTTTTATATTTTGAGGGGTTTGTCCTGGTTTGTTTGGGGTTTTTTGTTCTGGTTTTATTAGGGGTTTTTGTTGGGTGGTTTTTTTTTTTTTGGTCACAACATTTTTGCCCTTCCAAGAAAAGAGTAAATGAACCTACCTGGATGGGATAGACCTAAGGTTGTCCAAAGAATTGTAATTCAATCTTTCTCTGTGTGTGTTATGATAGACCTGAGCTGTGTGCCTACACAGTTTTCCTTAACACCTCTGAGATATTCTGTGTTCTTGCACTTTTTCCTTTTTGTCCCCTTTTTAGTTGTTTAATTCATATGATCCAAATGAGGACAGACTGCATGCTGGGCCAGGGAGGGAGGCAGGACGGATAATAGAAGCCTTTGTGGGGAGTAACCTACAGTTTGGATGTCATATTTTAAAAGTATGATACAGAGTACAGATGTTATGGGTTGTATTAGCTTGGTCTGCAGGGAATGACATCCTGTATTGGATGAAATGGTTTGACCCCTTCTATTGAAATGCTAATGTTTGACCATTTCCTCCAGCAAAGTGAGTCTCATTATTTCTCATTGTAGCCTACATTTACCCTTCCTCCACTCTGCACCACCCTGACCCCAGAGTTTCTGCTTTTCCAATATGCACTTAAAATTTGTCTGCTATGTGATCGTTTTATGAGGTGATATCATGAAGCATAAGTATGTGTTCCAGCTGTGTTAGTGACCCTGCCTATAAACCAGGGAGGTTGGCTAAGCACTCTCTTGCCCTCTTGCTTAATGTGACTCACAACAAGAAGATGCAATGATCCACATTGCAAATGTGAAAGAGAGTGAAAAATCCAGATTAGACCCTGGAAAAAGGAAACTCTAAGTGAAACTGACTTTTTATCTCTTTGTGTCTTCATGTTGACACTACATTAGGAAGGCTGACATCAGATATCTCCAGAGGCCCAAATCCAATTTTGAATCAAATGTAAAAGACCAGCTTGTAAAGGCCAAGAATGAATTGGTTCTGCCAGAAGAAAAATTAGCACAGAAACAAGCTTATTTCCAGAGAATCCACTGAAATAATGACATGATGCCTTAATAGGGATTGTGCTTGTCTGATTTTATTTTTTAAATTAGTGAAAGTGCACCCTTTGAAATGACCAATCTATATAAGGAATATATCCATCTCCAAATTTGTTGCATGCCATAATCTGTAGTTAAGATTACTTAGTTAGCATTAAGACAGACTGCCCTTTTTATTCTCTGTGTCTGTTTTAACACTAATCCCTGAACAAATACAAAGGCAAAACAGATATGTGCCTGTCCTATTCCCTTCCACTTATATCTGTGAGAAGCTGCAGCAATTTTGTGCTGCTTAGCTGTCATGCCATTTCTTAGTGCCAAGTTCTCATATTGCTGCAGTTCTAGGCCATTTGCTGTTGCAGGAGAAGATTTAGGTCAGTGGTTTTTCAACCTTTTTTGATTTGTGGACCCCTAAAAAATTTCCAGCAGTAGTGCAGACTCCTTTAGGAATTTCACATATGTAGATTGCTGTCTGGCGCATATGAATTTTCTTTTTCTCAATCACTTCTTTTTTTTCAGATTATTTAGAAGTTTTTCATGGGCTTGCCAGGCTCTGCAGACCATAAACTGCAAACCAATGATTTAGGTGAGCTCTTGAACCATTGCTTCTCCACAAACACACTGCTGTAAAAGATGAGAATGCCATAAAACGAGTAACAAGACCAATGTTTTGGGATTGTGACTTCCAGTACTTTACAGTCTGTCAAAGCTGAATGCAGGCTATTTAAGTAGCCAGGGCTCACATATGAAAAACCACATGGTGATGGTATGCCAACACACACGTTGTCCCATGCTCTCTGCGCCTGTGGATGTTGAGCTATGGGTGTTCCAACACCCCCATAAATCACAGCCAGTTGCCCTCAGACTTAGCCAGCAGATAATACAGGCTTTTTGGCTTCTCAAAGCCTACCCCAAATAATGGTCTACAATTTCATTTCTTTACACTGAGACCAGACTTAGGAGGAAATGTGGAAAAATGGAACAAAGAGGTGATACAGACTGACAAGGTAGCAGGTAAGAGGTGAGATTTGACTCTTAGAAGTTAAAATGATAGGCTGGACAGACTTGGGTCAAAACAGGTCTTGGAAAATTAAGATAATTCAATTTTTCCGTGCTGCACTAAAGAATGGTGAATCAAAGGAGGGTTGTAAATAGAAAGTGATTTGGTCAAAGCAGGCCACTGGCTAGGAAAAGGAATGGGGCAAAAAACCAAATGACAAAAACAGAGAGAATAATGCAGCAGTGGAGATGCAAAGCACAGAGAAACATAAACATAAAAAACAAAATTATGGGTTCTAGCTTCATGGATGGAGAGAAGGTATGTATCTAATTTGGTTTACAGAAAGAAACTATAGATGCGGGCATCTTTTGACCAGGAGGGCCAAGAACGAGGTCCACGTTGAAGATGATGTCTTGACCTGCATTTCCTCTTCCTCTCCTTTACTTGGCCTTTGTTGTAAACCTACTATTCTCTAGCCTGACACTGATCTCAAGGTCACTGCTTTCATTCTGCTCTTATCCCTCCCGCCAAGAGGTTTATAGAACTTGGTGTTCTTTATAATGAAAGTATAGTGCCCATCAGCCAATACTTCCAGATTTTCAATTTTCTTTTTGGCCTCCTAAGGCTTTAATATGAAGCCTTCCATCTCACTGTCCATCAGAACTACTGCTCCTGAATTATGGCCGATTTCCTCTTAATATCCACAGCAGGGATTTTTAAGAAATCAAATAACAAATAAAAAATGTTGCCACGTCCCCCAGGGTTGACTCCCTGCCAATAATAAGCCAGACAAGATGTTATGGGACCTTTTGTTTCTGTACAGAACATAGAAGAGAGAGCCTTCCCTGTCTCAGTTCAGTGTAAACCAGGTTAGTTTACAACCAACTACATCAGTCTGCATCTACAAAGGTAATGCCAAACAAAAAATATAAACGTGTCTCTAGAATATAGCATGGAGAGAAAATGAGGAATAAAGTAAAATATTCCATTAATCACAGTGTCTAGTCTGAAGATCATGCTATTTAGGGCATGTTATCATTTACCAAAACCATTACTAGACTTCCAGGTACGTACTGCAAGTGATTTTTAATTTTCTGTTGTCTCTGTTTCAGTGCCTACACCAGGCACAGCTCCCTGCACAGTCACAGAAATCACTCCCAGCACTCAAGGCTTTGGTTCATGAATTTGCTGTGCTTCCACAGCAATTCAAAGTCTACACAAGTGATTATATTTTTCGCTGATGCAAAGTTGCCAATCACTGACTGCACTGGAGCTCCACTGTCAAAAGCAGCTGAGAGTTGAGAGAGGTGATTTTTTGGAATAATAAGCATCTCTTCTGCATCTCAGTAGGGTGTTAACTGACAGCCCTGGGTCCAATATCCCTCTAATAATGGATTAATATAATATTCAGGGTCTTCTTTCATTCTGACAATGTCCACTCTTATATGATATTATGGATTAATTATGTTGGTTTTCACTGCTAGCATTGACTGTTGTTGCTAATCTCAAAGTAAGAAAAGTAAAACTGCAAGAGGTCAAATTAAGGATATATCAGAGATTTTGTCTTTTAGTATCGGAGTCTCACAGAAATTGTCTCCTTAAATACTTATTCAGCAGAGATTTTACTGTCAAGTACAAGATAACCAGGCACTTTTCCAGTAATATTTATGTGGGAACCAGAATGGCTTGACTATGTGATTATTTTAGCTGCTGTGTGGATAAAAGAAACACATGAGCAGTGAAATGTTGAAAAGGTTTTGAAATTATTATATGACTTCTCAAAATTTTTCTTTTTTTCTTGCTCCTTTGTCTGGAAATAGTGATTAGATCAATTTCCCTAAGAGTAAAGCACTCGCCTGTTCAAGGCAAAGTTTCTGTTTTAAGTGACAGATTTCTATTTTCTGAGCCAGTGAAACTTCTTCACTGCTCTAATGACATTTACAGACATCCTACTCATAGCTGACATTCCCTTCAGACCTATAGAAAACCTGATGACACTCCTGACCATGTTTTCTCCAGCTTTTCTGTGTCATTTCAGTTCTTGCGTCCAGGTTTCTGTCCTTATTCATAACCTGGTTGAAGCTACATACAGCTGCCACTGCATTTGTTACTTCTTCCTTCCCCAAGGTCTCTTTTTTTCAAAGGCTAAGATGGATGTATTTCTCCACTCAGTCACTCTTAAAGCTCTTTTCTGAGGGATGAAGCCTGTCTGAACTCGGCAGAACATGTGTGTGACATTAATTGTAGGACCAGTCAGCAGTTTCTGACTTCAAGAGAGTTTTACAAGTGAACAGCTGAAAAATTTCACTCTGGACACTAAAACCTTTGGCTCAGACTGGAGGGCTGCATCACTCACGAGGTACTTTGAAATGTGCAGGATGGACAGTTCTGTCATTGGTGTGGATAACTCACACTTTATTTTCCAGTGGTGTTAATCTGGCACCCCCTGGAGGAAGTATATTTCAAAACACTCAAAGGAAAGAAATATTTTGAAAACCCCCTTTGATGCAATCAATTCTGCAACCAGACCATAATTTTTTCCCAATTTTCTATGGATTCTTTGCAGAAATACTAATGTAATTTTTCTGTAGGCAGGTTTTCATCCTGAGATAATGCATGCAATTTTTTTCTTCCTTAGACTAAACATGTCAGTCTAAGATTTACCGATGAAGTGCTGGAGGATTTCTCAAACTTCTTGAATTACGTGATCAAAAAGAAAACTTGGACTGTCACCGATAAATGACAAGAAGAACCAATCAAAAGGTCTGTGTGAGTCTGGTCCAAGAAAAGTGAGAGTCAGTGTAAGTCCATATTCTTGTGGCTAGGGTGGGGTCCTGCCAGGTAAGGTGGGGGAAGACTTTACTGTAGGGCTGAGCCTGGATCTGCAAAAAAACCCAAACCTGTGTCTTGGAAATCCTAAGGCTCAAATCAAGTTGAATTGCTTTCTTTATTAGACAGAATAGACCATCTGCTGGGGCTTGCAAGCTACCTTCAGAGTTTGATGTTTGGAAACTAAACAGTGCCAAAGGCAAGAATTTGAACTGCCTTCCCTCACCAGCCTGGGGAGAAGAAGGGAGTTAATAATGCCAAAAGGTGTATTCATACAGCTTAAAAATTCCATCTACATATAACAAAATAGTTGTTAGCAATTTCTAAGTGTCAATAAGGTTTCTTTTAAATTATTATTATTATTATTTCTCTTTGGGAAATGCCTGGCTGCATTTACAAAGTGGTTTCAAAGACAACTGGGAGTGTTGTTGATCAGCGCTGCATCCAGTGAAGCTCACTGGGGAAGTGTGAACAAGAGTTGCATTATTCTTGATCTCTGTTTGCCAGTTGAGCACAGACCAGCTTCTCCTCATAGCTCCTTCTGCCCCAGCAACAAAACTCACCTGTGGTCCCTGCTGAGAGTATCTTCTCCCTGGGAACTGCACTGCATCCTGCTTCCTTCATTAGCCATGCATGATTTTGGTGTGTTGGTTTTGTTTGCTTTCCTGGAAGGTCCTCTTATTTTCCCAGGCAGTCCTTCCTTTGGAGGTACTTAGACTCATTGCTGCTTAACTTTGAAATTCATGGATAATTCAATGCTGGTTTTCCTTACTCTGAAAGTGTCCCAAACACTAGCAGTAATGGATATCTGGTCAGTAATGGATATCTGGATGAAAAGCATAAGAAAAAGGACATAAGTGACACTTTTCTTCTGTCCTTTTCATGTGATGTCTTTGGCTGCCTTCCTTTCTCTACCACATAATAAGGAAGCAATCTGGGGCTGGCTGCCTGACTTGGAAAACCCTTCATGTTAATAGTGTATTCTCATTTACAGTATAGCAGGAACATAGATTATCTGCAGGACTGGGCTATCAGTATTTGGGAAAATGCTTGAGTAAAAGCATGTCCTTGGTATGTTTTCTTTTGCACTACAAAATTGTTTTTTCCTTACCTACAGACAAGCGGCCAGTGGTCAGAAAACATAGCTGAAGACGGCTGTGGGATAGCATTACTCTTGCTGGCTTAGGATGATATTAAATATTTTATTTTCCATACTGAACACATAGTTATTAGTTTAATAATGAAATATGTTTTCCAAGTTGCTTTTTCCAGTTCTGATATTAAGAATTTGATATTGCTTTCTCCAGAGGTGAAAAAAAAAAAAAGAGGAGAAAATGAAATAGCACCAGTCTTTCTGAATGTTATCTACAGGGTGATAGAGAGCTTCAAACATTAATGCAATACAAATGCATTTGAACATTTAGAGTAGGATTTGAGTAGCTGCCTTCAGGTCCTTTTCAAGTGAACTCCTTTTTATATTGTACTTTGTAAGGATGTCCTAAATTTCTTTTGCTAGAACCAGTATCAGAGGTGATACGAGTATCAGAGTTTCTAGCTTGTACCCCTCCATCCATGATGGGGTATTTTCACACTGCTGGCTTGTGTATCACTACTTGTAGAGAAAAAAGAAATAATATTTGTAGCTTCTTTTTCTCCTGGTATATGTGTACCTACACAGTTCAGAACCTGAAAATTAATTCCATCTAGAATGAGCTTGAACAAAGCTAGGAACAAAGAAGAGAAGGAGGTATATTGCTAAAGAAATATTAACTGAGGGAACAGATGGGGAAGGTGATCTCTAGAAAGAGATCCTCTCCATTCTGCCCAGCTCTCGAGGCTGACAAATACAAAATGGGGCTGTTGAGAGATGGATTATTTGGAATGTGCTATAAAACTACCCTGAGCTGGGAGGGAAGTGTGGTGAGTGTACATGGAGAGGAGTTACAGCAGTCAACTGCACACAGCAGATCAGTACATCTCTAATTATTATTTGTCTGGCTGGCTAAGCAGTGCAGCATTTAAAACCTAATTTGTTGTATAATTTAATTTTAATTGAGTCTCCTATCCACACAGGACTCGTTAAGCTAGCTGTATGTTTCACTTGCTGTCTTTTTACATGGATACTATGGGAGAGCTGCAGGAGCTGAACCAATCGTGTGCTTGCTTTGTGCTATCACCAAGGTGCAGTAATTCCTTGGTATGATTGCAGAGGGATCTCTTGGCAGGAATATTTGGAAAATACGTCTTCTCATTGCCACAATATAAAAAAACAACTTCTTCTCTTAGCTAATGCTACAGTTTACAAAAAAGATTTGGTTGTTGGGTTGTTTAGTTGCATCTCCCGTGTGCTGGTATTTTCCTCTGCCACTCAGAGATAACAATTAGCAGTCACTGAGAACAGTAATAAAAAAGAAGCAGCATGAAAATGCTTTTGAGTGATTGTAACTTCCATTGAAGTGCCTCTCTTAAAACGTATAAAAGGCTCTATTCCTAAGTGAGGACAATATTGAAAGCAGGATATTTGACAGACAAATACTTTTGGAGGGATGTACACAATCAGGTGGGAAAGAACACTTTTTTCATAATATATTAACTAAGGGAAGGGTTAAACACTAAGGTCAATAACACAAAGCTCTTAAGTACATGCATCGATTTCGACTCAAGTGGGATTATATATTTTTCCTGACCCAGGGATCATGTGATGGGGACAGCAGAAAAATATTTTGGTAGGTATCAGTTAAAAGTTCAGATTCAAACATTGCTACATTTGAATAATTTTGCCTCTAGCACTGGCCACAGAACATTTGAACAGGGTGGCAATACTGTGAAACTTGAGTATGCTAAGGGAAAAAGACACCAAAAACATCAAAATCTGAAATGTCAAGCAGTAAAAGCAGGCTAGGGCTAAGGCTGATTCCGAGGAAAAAGCTGTGGAGGAAGCCATGCTGTGGCACTTTTGTGTTCCCCTTGGGATGCCTTTGGCAGCTGCAGTGTGCCTGGAGCTCTGTGCAATAGTCCCACGAAAAGGAACAGAACCCATAGAAACGACTAGATCTACAAGTGCACAGCAGTGAGAGTGTTTTACACAAACGACCCCCAAATGTAGGACATGGCAATGAGGTAGTCGATGTGATAAGACAGAGACAAGTCAAAATTACCCCTGCTCGTATCCCCGATAACTCCAGGGATTACTTTATAGGAGTCCTCTGAGGAAATGTGGTGGCGCTCCCGGCACGCCTGACCCCTTCATCAGTGGACACTGATCCTTCTTCAGTCGGAGTTGGCTTTTGAAAGCCTGGCCCTGGAACATAACGTTGTGTTGTTTATTTAACTGCTGCTGGCAATCCAATGCGTGCTCAACATCCAAGAGTTAAGCTATAACAATTTTTTAGTGGATGACACTGTTGAAACGACCGCAGGCGGCTTCCAGCACAGAGACTGTCGTGGTGAGGAGACCGATCTGCCCGTAATAAAGATGGCGGCGCACGGCCTTTCCTGCCGGCGGACTAGCCCACACCCAAGGGTTCGCCCAAACCCAACATGGCCGCCGGGGCGTCACCGCCGCCTTAGATTCCTCGCAGCCTCGCTTTTTCCTACGGGCGGCGCGCAGCCTGGCCTCACCAGCATCGGCGGCGCTCCGGCCGGCGCGGCGCGGCTCGGTTGTGGGCGGCGGAAGGCCCGCCCCGCACGGCACGGCGGCCAATGGGCGCGCGGGCCCGCCCCGGCCGCATCAGCTGATGGGGCAATGTCTGTTGACAGGAGCCGCCCGGGCCGCGGCGCTGGGGTGAGGGGCCCGGGACGGGCCGCGCCGCGGGGCTGCCGCTCCCCCGGGCGTCGTCGGCCGCCCCCGCCCCTCTCCAGGGAAGGCAGCGGACGGACGTAGGCCGCGTCCGCTGGCTCCCCCGGCTCGATCGCCGTGGGGCGGGGAACGGCCCTGCGGGGTCGGGGCGCAGGGAAGGGGGTGGGCTGGCTGCGGGGGGCCGAGGGGGAGGGAGGGTTTTGCGGCGCCGCACAAAAGGGAGCGGCGGGGCCGGGGCAGCCCCGGGGGTGCGAAGGGGCTGTGGGGCAGCGGAGCGCCGGCCCGGCCCCGGGGGTGCCAGGGAGCGCTGTTCCGCCCTGGGCGCCGTGTGGTGATGGGGTTTGGGTTCGCTTTGTTTGTTTTTGTCAGATGTGAATCCAAATGGAGCGGTCGGAAGGAGGCGAGCAGAGCCAGCAGCAGCCGCAGCCCTGGGGGAAGCTGATCCGGCTGGGTGCTGATGAGGCAGAGCCGCACGTCCTGCTGCTGAAAAGAGAATGGACCATTGGGCGGAAGAAAGGTGGGACTGGGACGCGCTGCGCCGGCCTGGGGCGGTGTTCGGGGACAGCAGCATCCCCCCTCCTGGCCTTGGCAGCGCTGGGAGGTGGACTGAAACTAGTTGGGTTTGGTGCTTCCAGCGGTTGGAGGTGCTTGCCAGACCCCCGTATTCCCAATTTACCGCTTAGCTGTGTGAATAAGTAGTTTTATGCTGACCTTTTCTTTTTCAGTAACTTGTGACACGTTTTAAAGTCAGTGTGCCTTTTTAGGTAGTTTGTGGCAGTTTCTGTAAATAAGGAAACCCGACTGTTGATTCAGAAGTTTCTGTGCTTCAGTCTTGTTTACATTCTAGTTTCGTTTCTGTGGTTAAAATAAGTTGGAACTGCAATGCAAAACGCTTCGGCTTCACAGAGAAGAAAACACCCACATAAAAGCCCTTAATTCTTCTGGCCTTATAAAGACTGCCAACAAGTACTCAAAGTTTCTCTGAGATTCGATTTGAAAGCTATATTCCCAGAGTCTAGGACTTGTACTGCTTGCTTTATTTTAAAGGATTTCCTGGTCACTGTATTTGAGACAAGGACTGAAGTATTTTAACTTTCTTTTACACTGCCTTGACAGTGCTAATTTTCTTTTTCCTGTTCGTCAGTTCAAGCTGTTTGGCTGATCAGTCACTTCCTGTAAATCGTTGTGAACAAACACCAGATGCTATAGCTCTCTGAGAAAGGCCGTGTCTTGTAGGAAAAATGTTTTACAAATTTACAGTTGGTGATATCTATTGAGATTGCTTATCATTAAGCTGTGGGCACATTCTTCAAGCTGATGTCTGTTTGAGTGTTGTCTGGTAGAAAAAAAGGTAAAATCTTTCTTGTTCAGTAGCAAACAGCTTTCAATAGCTGTTTGCTAAGGGATTAGTTAAATTGATGGTTACTAGAATTTCAAATTGTCACTTTATAAGCAATATGAGGAAGTGCTTGCTGCTTTCCTGCTGGATCTGTTGTTGAGATCAGTTCATTCACAGTGTGAATAGGTGGAGGGGAATCATGGTTGTTAATTAGAACTTTGGTGTAAGCTAGTGCTTTGAGTCCTTTGTGAGAGATCAGTGGAGAGCCTTGAGTGTTGCTTTGAATATTTAATGTTAAAGTGAGGAAAAAGACAAGATTTTCTCAGAGCCTTTGAGTTGGAGGTAGGAAGGTTTTAATCACATCATCATGACTTCTCTTGTGTATTCCTAAATCTTGGTCCTGGATTTGTAATTCTCTTCAGCTTTGTTAACATAATAATGTTGTCAGTAGAGATGAGAAAAACTTTCCTGTTTCAAAACAAACAAAAGACTGTAAGATAGAACAGTGATAATAATTTTTACATATTTTTTTAATCAGTTAATTGCTCCTACTACTTCTTCCCAATACACCAGAATAAAACAGAAGTTAAATTCAATTAAACAGCAATGATGTGGAAAAAGAGCCGAGTGCTGTGATATGTGTGCCTTTAGGAGTTAAATTGAGCACCTCAGATGTGTGGATGTTTCTGTAGCACTATAGAACAGAGTGATTTGGATTTGATTTCCATCTTTGAAGGCTAGGATTGGTGGGAAAAAGGGAACTGGAACATCTTCACATGGCTGAAATGGTTACATGGGGCTATGTCACCGCTTGTGTCTCACACTAGGCTGTGTTGCTGCCTGTGTGACAGCAGAAGTTTTTAACTACTGCAGATGTACATGAGTCAGTTTATGCTGCATTTATAGCCATGTAGAATCCTGATCTGACTGTGTAATGTGTATTCTTAAGCTTGCTGGAAAATCTTTCTTTTTAAGGCTGTGACTTATCTTTCCCTGGCAACAAGTTGGTGTCTGGAGATCACTGTAAAATCATAGTGGATGAAGAGTCTGGTCAAGTGTCATTGGAAGATACAAGGTTGGTTTCTCAGAATATTCTTGGAGGGACTTTGTCAAAAGCTCAGCAAGTAATACTAACCCTGAGACACCATAATAACATATTTAATTGCCTTCAGGGTTGAAACAGGGATTGAACATGATATCCTTCACAACCTCAAGTGTGAGACTTTTCTCTTTATCTTTGTACATCATGGGCACGTTCTGCTGGCCTGCCAAAGTGCCCCTGATGGCAGCTCTACCCCTGCTTTGTTGTCATCTGCAAACCTGATAAGGGTGTATGCCCTCTCGTCCTCAAGGTTGTAATTAGAGATTGATCCAGGATATCCAGGATAGATTCCTGCAGGGTTTATACTCCCAGAAGCTGTGGGACAGAATGCTAAAATTTTGGGGAAAAAAGATTCTCTGGGATGTCTGGGAAAGGTTTATAGTTGTCATTCTCCAGTATAATCCTAAATTTCAGGATGTTCCAGACAACAAACCAAGCCATGTTTGCCTAACTTGGCAGTCTCAGAGTGTAGCTATAAATCTCACTTGAGCAACTGTCCATGGCAGAATTGGTTTAGACCAATGTTATGATAGAACAAGCTAAATAAATTGTACATGATGCAGAAACATTTTTTCCCTTACCCACCCCCTGAGGCAGAAGGTGCAGCCAGCTGAAAACTAGCAAAGCCAAATTAATGTTAATTTTGTGTATGGTATTTTCATGAAAAGGTGTGGCTTCTAACAAGGTAGTGTAACAGAAAGGCTCCACCATGGAGCATTGCCAGGGGGCTGCTTGTGCCTGTTACACTTCTGTGTATCTAACAAAGAGTAAATCCCTGGAGTGCTCTTCCTGTTTTGAGTTGAAGTGTGGCTCCAGTTGCTGAAGCAAGAAACCAAACAGGTTTGATATGACTGCTTGCAGAAAACCCTTCTGGTTCTTCTGGGTCTTCCAATGTTTGTGCCAAATAGCAGATGAGTCCCAAAATACCAGGCTGAAAGAAGATGGTTCTTGAATGTTTGAGTTGGCAGTACAGATGCTCAGAGTCACAGAAAAATACTGCAAGGTCAGCTTTTTCTTCTCTGAAGTGGAAAATAATTTGGAAGCATTGCTGTGGTCAAGCTCAGATTTTTCTGGTGAAGAGGAATGCATTGAAGGAGGCAGTGAGTGTGGGACAGTCAAACTGAGTGGACTTTGTTTCTCTGTTGTGTCTGATCCAAAGAATATAATCAAATATATGTAGACAGCCAACACTTTGTCTTCTGATAGCATAATGAGTTCTTGAATGTACTTTAAAAGAATTACCCAGAATTTGCAAGTGAAAGAAAATGTGTAGAGCATTCAAAATTATTGAGTAAATAAAAGTTTGGAAGTAACAAAAGCCAAGAGTTAGCAAATAGTAAAATAAAATACTCAGATTCACCCTCTTTGGGATATGCTCCTGCTTTATTTTCCAAACCATGCAGTGGTTGCTTTATACTGCTTGAAAGAAAACAAATTGTACAAGCTGACCTAACACACAGGCAGCAGTTGGGTTTCTCCCAGTAAAAGCAGTTGTAAGATTCTCCATTTTGAAAAAGAAATTTTAAAGGCCACTAGTGTAATTTCTTGTTGTTTTGTAGGCTTTTTCCATTTAAGATTCTGAGTAGTAGGTGATGTTTCTGATTGGGAAACTCTTTAGACAAGGCTGATACTCATATGACAGGCAGGCAGATATTCCTTTTTTGTGGGTAGATCAGAGATTGATCTGCAGTTGGTGCTGGTGTCCCTTCTGCTACTGAATTCTCCTCACCCTCCAGTCAAAACTATGTCTATCAGCATTAAGAGAGTGGAGAATTACAGTACAGAAGGGATTCTGTACCTTAATAGAATTCAAAACTCATTTCAGTTTACATTGTGTTCAGGATTATATGCACTTTAATATCAGATAACTGTTAACCCAGAAGCTTCAAAATAAACTACATTCTTTTCCTGGATGGATGCAAATAAATATTAGGAATTATTAGACTGGCATTTTTCTTGGAAGGATATGAAACTTTCTTACAAGACATAGATCATTCATCTACTTCAAAAGTAGCCCTGTTCTGAGTGAAGCTGTTCATATCAATTCTGCACAGCAGATGGGATTGGGAAGTAAACAGAATTTATGGTTCATTAATGAAACTGTAGAGTCATCAACCACATTGGAATTGAGTCAAGGCCTGACTTTTTTCGTTCACTGATTAAAAAAGTGACATTGGAACATTTTGTGACATAGTTTCACAACACATTTTATATCTGATAGTGCTGTTTTTCTTCTCTACTTGAAAAATAGTACAGCCAGTTGGCATCAATTTAATATCTAGTCCTAATGAATGGCCTTCATATTTGGGATTCTCATTGTACTTTCTGCTTATTTTATGGGGAGCTTAATTTGAACCATCAGAAGAATGTATAAATGTCATAATTTATCATGTGTGTCTGCCCACAACATTAATCTGGAATGTCACCATATCTGTTAAAAGCCTCATGATAAAGCCTGGAATTGGAAGTGAAACGCTGATACAATTATCTGGGATAGCTGAATAATTTTTTCCCTTTGGTTGTTGGTTAAGAGATAAATACAACTGCTTTCATTTACTAATGCATTGAAGAAAAGCTTATGATTTTCTGTGTTAAGTGATATCCATTTATTCCTATTTCATTTGGGTCCATGTGTGCCAAATAATTCATTAGTCAGCACTCATTGAAGGCTGTGTAACTACAGAGCTGAAAAGATTTGGCTGTCTGTGGTCAATTTGATGAAAAGGATCTTGCATAGCTATTTCTGCATCTTGCTTTGTAAATCCAAGCCTGAGTGGTTACTAGATGTGTGATGTTTGGGGCTTTTTCCTTTCCCCAAAAATACCTTGTGTTATTGTCCTGCAGAATAATCTTGGAACTTGGCAGTCATGACAGAGTTACTTCATAAAATACATTATTTGCCCCCTTTGTTTAGTGAAATGTTGGGGTGAGGAATTGCCTGTAGAAGTTAAAGTTCAGTCAAAGACAAGTCTTGTTTGACTTGAATTTGGCTGATTTATTATAAAAGAAGGTCTAGAACACTTGGGGCAGATGGGAGATGCCTTCTGGAAAACTGAGGAGGTCAAATTTGATATTTCGTAGTTTGTTAAAGGACCTCTGACAGGTTTCAGAGGTTGGTGTAAACTTACCTATTTATTTGGCAATTGAAGGAGATAAAAAGATTATGTTGAAGCAAAAATTGTGTTACCACTACCATTAGTATGAAGTAAAAAAATCAGTGTTGCTTTTAACAGAGTGACTAAAATTCTGTTTTCCTCTTAATTGCTAACCTTTGGCTATCATTTAATGATTCCTCTGTTCTGCTGGTTCTTCAGTGCTTATGTCTTTCAGCCTAGTCAGCATCTGTATGCCTGAGGGGAAAAGGATAAGCTATGAGGAGTTTTCTTGCTTGTAGAAGAAGCTTGACGTTTCATCAATGTGGCCCAAATTTTTTTTTTTATTATTTCTTGAAAGTTTAAAGTAGCACCTCATTTATGCTGGATTCAACCACATAGACTGTGGAAGCAGCTGCAGCAGCAAGACCAAGAACTAATAACTTGATCACGACTTGCTGTAGTGCTTCCAAAGGGCTTGGTTTTCCTTTTGGACTTTGAATTCATACTTTTCTGTTAGAAAAGAGAAGGGGGAAGGTTCTTATTTCCAAATAACTCCCCTGCAGTGAGGGACAGTCAGCGGTGCCCTAGGCATGGGCCGTGCCTCCAGGAGGTGGCAGCACAGCTTTGCTGTTATTTCTTGCAGCTGCTCTGCAGAGGATGAAAAGCAGATATTTTCTGTTCATTCATATTTGGTACCAATTGCTGAGATTTTGAGTAGCAGAAGTCTAAAATTCGAGAGGGCTGCAGCCCTGAAGGATGCTTACTGCAAGTGAGCTGGAATTATTCAGTACTTGAATAACTTGACTTGGTTATAAAACATTAATGGCTTGTGTATACAACATTACCCATAGTTAAGGGTATTAAGAAATTAATCAGCAATGCTCTGCATGTTCATTTTCCCTAGTTTAATTTCTTATACAAGTATTGAAAATTTTATCAATATCAAAATAATTCATTCCAATTCATCTTTCGTTATTTATCGCTTTTTTTCACCTTGTTAACTTCTCACTTTCAAATTCCAAACAGTCCAAGTAACCTCACAATTTTCAGTTCTTTTCCTTTTTGAAGGGAGGGGGCGAAAGAATTAACGCTGCATGACATCCCTGACTGTACAGGGGAAGTTCCTTTGTCATAGAACATCTCAGGGGATTTCCAGTATTAAATGGAAAACACAGCCTGGGACTTCTTGAATAGAACTCGTATTGGCCTTTTGCTTTTATACTTAAAGGGTAGAGACTATTGTACAGAAACAATCATCTGATTATTTGGAGACATTAACCAAATATCAGGGGTCTTTTGTCTGTCAGCTGCCATCTCTTTACCAATAGTGCAAATGAGCTTTGAAGTTCCCGTAGCTCTGCATTTCGGTCTTTGGCAGAATTTTTTTGTTTCTAGAGTTCCTTTTTTTCACTTCCTTTTTTTTTTTTTTTAATATTTTTTAGTCCACTTACATTTTTAGGGGCAGCCAATAGTTTTTTTTTCTTTAAATGTATCTTGTGTTTTCCCTCCCTTCTTCTGTGTAATTATGAAAGCATTTATGCTAAGTTATCTTTTCTTTCTCTTTACAGTACTAATGGAACAGTAATTAATAAACTGAAAGTGGTTAAGAAGCAGACATACCCATTACAGACTGGGGATGTGATCTATGTTGTTTACAGAAAAAATGAGCCAGAGAACAGTAAGTGAATAATATTTTTTAAATGGTGTGCTTAGTCATTTTCTTTTGAGTCATGAGGAAAAAGAAATATCAGTATAATAAAATTGAGTAGTTCTGCTTTAAAGAGACATGTGTTTAAAAACAAGTCTCTAGAGAAGAGGTCATGGGTGTGGCAGTTTTTAAAGAGACGAATCTGAGCAACTGTCTGAAATTTAAATGTGCCTAGAAGTAATTTTGGTAGAACTAATGCTCGGAATGGTAAGTAATGAGGTTCTAATCACATGTCCAGTGCTTCTTTTAGAAGTCAAATTGCTGGGGTAGTTAGTGATACTTTATATATCCCAGTCAAGCAGTTTTTAGCACCAGTAGGAAAGGCTGCAAAAGCTTTTTGTTTTGTGTGTGTAGGTTTTTTGTGTGTGTAGGTTGGCTTTTTTTGTTTTAAAGAGGGAAGAGGCAAAATGGGGGGGAGATGGGGAAAGCCCTACAGTAAAAGTAGAATTGGTAAACCTGGAACAATGCTTTATTTACAGTTTTCATACAGTAATAAACATATAAACTGTTAATTTAAAAATTCTAGATACATACTCACACTTCAAATACTTCCTTTATGAAATTGCTGTTAATTTATATACAGACAGATTTATGCTGTCTGGTGTAAATGCTACATGAAGCAGTGATAAACTGTATTTTTTTGTCTGTGGAGTTTATCTCACAAATCCTTTCTGAGTTGGCACTATTGCACTTGGTGCTACTTAGATGAATCACTTGGGTGAATTTTCCAGGCAATGAACTGAATCACTGATTTTCATTTGGGTTAATAAGTAGTTAAATTACCAAGCCTCCAGATTTGCTTTTTCAGCTTTTCCATCTTCAAACACAGATAAAAATTTAGATAGGGCATGCCTGTTTGGCCATTCTAAGTCCTACTGAAGGGGACAATATTTTTACTTCTGGTCAGAAAAATGATTGCTGCAAACTAAGACAGTCCTATTTGCTTGTAGGTGGTTGGAGGTGACAAAAAGGTAGCAAGGTAGAGGAATTTTTGGAACAATATTAAATTCAAGTAAGATTTAAAAGAAAAGGATATTATCCAATTGGTTTTATTAATAGATTTTAAATTAGTTTCTGGCTGAAACTTATGGCATGTCCCAGTGTGTGTTTTTGAGAGTTCATGTATCTCACGAAGAAATGAAATAATATTGATTGAAGAGGTTGAGAAGTGAGCTCAGAAATAATAAGCTTCTTCGAAGAACTTTAATTCAAGTATCAGTAAAAATACAGTCTGTTCTGACAGAGCAGATTTCAGGTTTAAGAAATGATTAAGCCTCTGGTTCCATGGCTGGCACAAGTTAAACGTCACACAAAAGCTGCTCTGCCTGGTTTCCTGGGAAGAAAAGATCTTGCTGTGCTGCTCCTAATTGCCTCCTAAGTAGGAGTATTAACATGGTGCTATTGAGGTGACCCCTCATTTGCCTCTTCCATTGTCAAACACTTTAGGGATGCAGCCACTTGTGAATAGAAGTTGTTTATGTGGGATTAAGTGAATTTTTGTTTAAAGAGCATTATTAATATTTTTAAATCTCTTTCAGATGTTGCTTATCTTTATGAATCCTTAAACACAAAATATGATGCAACTCAAGAACCAGTAGGTAAGGAAGTAATTCGAGATCCATGGTGAGGAGCTTAAGCTCCAATGACTAATGTAACCCTCTTGAGAGAGTTTGATTGCTTGGAATTTTGAAGCCATGATGTGGTGACTGTCACAAAGATATTTTTCTTTCCTTTCCCCCCCTTCCAACTGTAGAAGTTAATGTAGAAAACCAATGCCATGTGACCAAAGATACCTCAAGTACAGGAAGAAGTAATGATGAGACCCAAATTACCTCATCACTGTCAGCTACTCAGTCTTGCTATGAGGAACCACAGCCATCTACTTCTACATCAAACCTCTTTAATGCTTCTCCTACCTCTCCAGTTGAGTCTGCGTCTGTTCAGCAGGATAATCCGTCTACATCTGGTGAGGCTTGGGTCAAGTAGTTAAAGTTTGATCATACAATCATAGAGTATGCTCAGTTTGGTGGGGATCCATCAGGATGACTGAGTCCAGCTCGTCAACTGTTACTACAGATTTTAGCTTAAACAGATTGATCTCTTACCCCTATCTCAGTCTAGAATTGGCTTTGTAAAGTTCTAGTAAAAATATCAGGTGGATATGTGCAGTTTAACTTTCTCTCTATGGGCAGGCAGGATAAATCTTGATGGATAAGTGAAGGAATTATGAGAATTCCTATATGCATTTGTCAGCAGTTCATTGGGACCTCCTTGGCTCCTATGGACACAAAGCTTTCCCTTTGCTGTGATCCCGACCTGTTACGTATGATCAGTATTGCATAACCCCGGCCTGGCATCTTTGTCAGGAAGACCTGGGGTGGATAATAGTCTTAAGAATAAATACTTCCCAATTCAAATAGGAATGGGGATTTTAAGTAGGGTTACACAACTAATGGGTTGCTTTTTCCCCCAGGTTTTCCAATTAGCAGATTTGGTTCAGAGTGTGTTTAGTAAGTTATGCAGACTTTGCTTTTCTGCTCCACTTTTTCCTATTTGGATGTTTGGATTGATGTGTGTGCCACATCAGTTTGAGTACCTTTTGTTTTTATACATCCCATAGCAGTGTGCAGCCATGTTCATATTTCTGGTTTTGTTTTACAGGGTCACAGTCCTCAGTTGTCACTCCTGTGCCTGCTTTCCCCATCTTAGAATCCATGTGTGTAAGAGCACTGCACAACAAGCATGAAAAGGTGGATGTGAATGCTGAAGCTTCTGCAATTGCTCCAGAAATCACTGACAAAGAAAATGCAGAATCAGATTTTCAAAGAACAGGGGAGGAGGAAGGTTTGGAACCTGCTAAGAAGAAACTAAAAGGAGGCTAGTATACTAGAGTATTCTGCATCTTAACCCTTATCCCCACCCCTCCAAACTGAAGTACAACAGCTGTCATCAGTCCTTCAGCTTGTTTCTTATGTCTCGCTTACTTGATTTCTGTCCCATGAAAATAATGTCTTCAGTAGCAGAAGCTGTAGTGTGTAAAGCAAGAACCTCTTTTGGGACTGTTGCCAGTAAACAGTCAATCAGTGCAGATCTTTCAGGGATTTTTTTAATACTTGAATAAAAATAAGTTAAAAAAGGCTTTAAAAACTATCTCCTTCTGTCTTTGTAGATGAAGATACTTGTCCAAATCTTTCACCAGCAGCTCCAAGTGAATGTATAATTAAAATTGGCTCTGAAGATGCAAAAACATCAAATGTAAAACCAGATAAGATGGAAGAGACGTTAACTTGCATTATCTGCCAAGAACTGCTGCATGACTGTGTAAGGTATGTAAGAGTGACAAAAGCTTTAATCATGTGGTAATAATGCAAGACATTCAGTGACAGCTGTTTGAGGAGGTCAGGATAATCAGCATTTTCACAAGCCCTCTTGATTTTCCTTTTCCTACCCTGTGTAGATAGTCAAATCAATGCTAAATAGTATTTCAGGGTTGTGGATGTATCTGAAAAAAAATAAAGATTTGTATTTTGACTCCATTTCTTTGTTTTCCAGCTTGCAGCCTTGTATGCATACTTTTTGTGCTGCCTGCTACTCAGGATGGATGGAAAGATCTTCTTTGTGTCCAACTTGTCGTTGTCCAGTAGAACGTATTTGTAAAAATCACATTTTGAACAACTTGGTTGAAGCTTATCTGATTCAGCATCCAGGCAAGTTGAACAGTGTCTGTGGCAGAATCCAATGGATTTCACATGAGCTGCATAACTGATGTCAGGACACACTGTTGTCTATAAAATACCTGTGTGGGTTTTTGCCTTGCTGTTTTCTCTGACATGGCTTGTCAGAAAAGCAAGTGCATTTAACATGACATAATAAGCTGTGGAAGGTGATTTAATAATGTGCTAAGAATGCTTCATTTTAATTTGTTGCTTAATCATGGGAAGGATACTTTTGAAAACATACTTGAATGTAGATTTAATTAACTTTGATTATGACCTCTTGAAAACAAAACTTAAGTTGCCTGCTACTGGACCTCTTTAATAGAGAGTGAAATTTAACTAAGATGATTTACAACTCTCTCATCTAAAAACAAGTCTTATGGAAATGAAAACACAATAATGGTGACTGCATTAAGAAAGTAGAGTGCAGATAAGGGATGTGAGGTGTTATTTTCTCTTTTGAAATTTGAGTTTGGTTCTCCTGGCAGATAAATGTCGCAATGAAGAGGATGTTCGGAGCATGGATGCCAGAAACAAAATTACTCAAGACATGTTGCAGCCTAAGGTGCGGAGATCCTTTTCAGATGAGGAGGGGAGTTCTGAAGATTTACTGGAGTTGTCTGATGTAGATAGTGAATCCTCAGATATCAGGTATGTCTGTTTTTAAGTTGTGTCCTGAATTAGATGTGCCTATGTTTGAATGCACAGACCCACAAAGTGAGCTAGTTTCACAAGTGCTCTTATTCCTGATAGTATTTCCATGGTCATTGTCAGAATCTGTTTGCAGATTAAGTTCACTCTTGACAGTAATTAACTTGGTAGTTTGCTGGCCATCCTTTTGAACCTTGAGCAATCAGCAGAAATAAGACCTTCCTGGAAATCCAGCAAGATTCAGTTTGTGACCAACAGTTCTGTGTTGAATTGTGCAATAAAAAAAGACAGGTTTCTGGCTGGGAGATAAAGCAGTCCATGATCCTGTGAATGTGTTTGCAATTATTGTGCTTTCTTATGTGGCTGCTTTCACTTGGTGTATGGTACCAAAGCAGCTGATGCTTGACTCTAGGAATTCCCAAGTACCAAAATACCTCCTATTTCTTTTCAACAGCAAACATTTTTTGCTGAATGTCTACAGAGGAACAGAAGAATTCTTGTAGATAATTATTCCAGCTTTGTTCCTCTCTCTCTCAGTCACATTGCTCTTTTTTCCCTTTACCTTTTGTTTAAAACTTCTTGAGGAATACTACAAAACCCAAAGTTTTTATCTGTCACAGCTACAG
The DNA here is from genome assembly GCF_963513975.1 of Fringilla coelebs. Taxonomy (NCBI): domain Eukaryota; kingdom Metazoa; phylum Chordata; class Aves; order Passeriformes; family Fringillidae; genus Fringilla; species Fringilla coelebs. The sequence continues at coordinate 8,875,323 of NC_140043.1, read as the reverse complement.
CAGAGCTAGGTACTGAGTTACATAAGCTTTCATCTGTTACTGAATGAGGAAATCCTAAATTTAAACTTTGAGTCTGACCAACCTTGTCTAGCATAGTGACCTAAGTTGTATTTGCATTTGTATGGTATAATTTTATATTGTTCTTTCAGTCAACCATATATAGTATGCAGACAGTGCCCAGGGTACCGAAGACACTCTGTTCCAACTGTGCCTGGCACAGGCCAGGAGACAGAGGCAGGAGGAATGCAGGCTCTGGGAGATGCTCCATCAACCTCTGCCAACTTCCCTGCAGGTCAGTGTCACATTGCCCCAGCAGTGCAGCACTAAAATACTGCAACTCAGACACTCAGGGCAGCATCACAGAATGGTTGGGGTTGGAAGGGACCCTTGAATATCATTTCCACCTCCCCTGAGCTAAGCAATGAGCTGTGCTACAACAATAAACTAAGCTAGACCTGAGCAAGTTCCCTCTCACAGGACTGTGAGAGCAACTCCACACCAATGTCTTTGCAAATACAACATTTGGCTGTGATTGTCCAAAATGTGTTGCTGATGGTTGATGAGGTGGTTGAAAAGTTCTTAACCTGTTCTATATATGGAAATATTTTACACACCTGTGCAGTTCAGAAGTCTGAATGCTATTTTTCTGCTGCTTCATAGAGTCTTTGTAAAAATGTTGCTTTTAATTCAAGATTTTTATGTTGTTCATATTCACTAAGATTCCTCATCCAAATTGCACTTGTGTAAACTGTTCAATCTTTTTTTTTTTCCTTTTTAACTCATCCAGCTGTTCAGGAATATGTGTGTCCTGCTCAAGGAAGTCATGTCATATGCACCTGCTGCTTTCAGCCAATGCCTGACCGTAGAGCAGAGCGTGAACAGAATCCTCATGTTGCTCCTCAGCAATGTGTGTACACTTTTTATTTTATTTTCTACAGAACTCTCTCCTTATTTATTATTAAACCTAAATTTACTTGGAAGACTGGTTTTTGTATGAATCTTCTTTATTTGGATGCTTGTAGTGACAGTATCCAAGAATCTTCCTGTAAAGAATTTATTAGTCCTTTAAAGAACGTATTATAAATGAGAAAGTTGTACCTTTTTTAAAACAAGTTTATTAGGGCTCTGTTGTTGCTGATTTATGAGAATGGTAACTGTTGAGTTTTGTTTTATTCAGGTCCTTACAAGGGTTTTCTTTGTTATTTTGCAGGCACAGTTTGTCTGCAGCCCTTCTGTCACTTGTACTGGGGCTGCACTCGCATGGCGTGTTTTGGCTGCTTGGCACCATTCTGTGGTACTGTGGAGTAGTTTTTTGCTTATCAGCCTGTTCACTTTGCATATGTCTGCCTGTCTTGAACTTTAGGTTACTTAAGGAGACAGATTAGTTTGTAGCACAGTCATACAAAAAAAAGCAAGGCCTGTGTCCTCACATCACAAACACAAAAAATTTAACTGTCATGTGTCTTAACTTTGAGAGGATTTAACTTTGTGTCTTCATACAATATGGGGGTTAGAACTTGCTGAACACAATTTTTTCCAATATAAAAAAACCATGGTGTATTTCAGTCTAGTAAGAGAATCTTAGAAACCAGTGCAAAAGCACGGAACATCTGATGGTATTAGATTAGAAAAGAATCTTGCCCTCTTAAACATGCAGACTTCTGAAACTCAAGGTTTTTGACATTTAAAAAAGTAAATTAGAACAGTTGGAACGGCTTGGCTGCAGTTTGGAGCTAATAGAATATGCTTTATTAGCACTGGTGGTTTGTGCAGCTTGGTAGTGTTTGTGGACTGAAGCTGAAATTTTAAAATCTCAGTATCTTGTCTGTGCCACTAGAAGTTACAAATCACATGCATTAGCACATGTTGAATGCAGTCATGTACTTGGTGCTCACATGAGCCTGTGCATGTTATTTCAGGAAACAAGAAGAACCTTCAGAAAATGTGTGAGGGCCACAGGGTTTGGGCAAGAAATAGTAACTTTTCTTCTTGTTGTTGTTCTGTTTAGAAATAAATCTTGGTGATAAGTGTTTAGATGGCGTCCTGAATAACAACCACTATGAATCAGATATCCTAAAGGTATGTTTAAAAATCATTGTGTGTGATAATAACAAATGCACAAAGTTTAAGATGTACTCACTGATGAAATGGAAGTGATGTGCTGCCTAATAGTTACAGTGACAGCACTGTGTCACTTGCAGAACCTGATTCTAAAAGGCTGATTAAATGAGCTCCAAATGACCATCCAAAATACTATTTAAGAGAAAAGTCATGCAATCAAAACATGCCAGGAAAGCAATGCTTGTTAAATATTTTGTCCCAGACAAGTTAAATTTCACAATAACTCGTATGGAAAATATTTTGCCCATACTATAACAGGGTTGCCTAAATTAGGTCAACTGGCTGAAATCTGGATTTGATGTAAATGAGAATGTGACTGGAATGAATCTATTTGACAACTTTTGGCAAAAGTGGAGATCTGAAAAAAAAAATACTTAGTGGAAGGTGGTCTGAATGTATTGTGATAATTAATGTACAGGTATTTAATTTTTACTTGTCATCAGCATAAACCCATTCTGCAAATATGGTTACTGATAGATTTGGAAATATTTGAGAATAAATGGCTTGCTTACTCTTTAAGATTGGAGATTTTTCTAGATTAAACACTTAAATTGCTCTTTTCAGGATTACCTGGCATCCAGGGGTCTGACATGGAAAAATATGTTAAATGAAAGTCTCTTAGCTCTTCAAAGAGGAGTTTTTATGTTGTCAGGTATGTGTTGTGTTCAGTTTGCACGTGCATGACTCCTTGTCTGGATATAACTCAGCAATGTTATCAAGAAGTTTGGAGTTCTGTGTCCAGAACCAGTGCAGTCCTGGCTCTTTAGTTAAACCTGATTTATTAAGCCTTACATTTTTACAAACTGGTTTTCTCCCCAGATTACAGAATTACTGGGAACACAGTGCTTTGCTACTGTTGTGGCCTTCGCAGCTTTCGAGAACTTGCCTACCAGTACAGGCAGAATATTCCTGTTGCTGAATTGCCAGGTGGGGATTGTTTTAAATTACTTTTCCCCTCAGTAAGGAAGGGAAAAGTAATTTAAAGAGTTAACATGAGTTTTATCTTTGTATTGGTGTTCTTTTGGTACTTTCATGTAGCCCAGTGCAAATCTTGTTGCAGGGTTAATGTCTTAGCTCCTTGCTTTACTTGTCGGCTGCTAAGCTTGTGTATAGTTATTTTCAGACTACCTAATGGAACCTTTTTCCTTCAGTATCATTTCTCATCTGTAGAATAAGTATATCTGCAGAGTGAAAAGAGGAATTCAGTAAAATCAGAATATAATAAACCAATTAGCAATATCGGAACCAATTGCTGTAATTAAATTTTTGTTTGGGACAGAAGCCGTTCCAAAAGTTTGCTTTTAAATATTACTTAGTTCTTGCTGTTAGCAACAGCTTCCCAGTTTTAAGTTGAGAAATCTGCTTGTGCTGCTGTGCACAATGAGCAAAAAATTGTGTACCTGGTTTGCCCTAAGCATTGGTTTTCAGTTTAGCTGCTGGCCAGCTGAGTTGTAATGTATGTGAAGGTGGGGGAAAGCAGCAAACTCTACCCAAATTAATCATGTTTCTTTTGTATGCAAATATATCTAGGCAAATGCTGAGTGTCTAATCAAGTCTATCTCTATTAAAATAAATGGTAAAACTTCAGTTGACAGCACTGAGAACCAAATACTTTCATCATAAGTCTGCATTAACATCAAAACCTGATGGTTTTTTGTCCTTCACAGAGTGTTTGTTTTGTTTCCAGAACGGTGAAACAATACAGTTCTACAGTCATTTCTTGCCAATTATGTGTTGTTTCTGATGAGTAACCACCATTAGCAGTGGCTTAATAATCTGGGTCACTTTAATGACTTTTGTAATAAATACAGCATTTCATTTGCTCTTCTTGTAGTGACTGTCACATCACGTCCTGATTGCTACTGGGGACGCAACTGTCGAACTCAGGTCAAAGCACACCACGCCATGTAAGTTGTACACTTTAGAAGGTGGTTTTGCTTTGTGTTCCCTAAAAAAAACAAGCCAACAACAATCTAAATGCAGCCTTTCAAGTGCCAGAACTTGCAGCATAAAGCAGGATTGGGTGAACGTTGGAGAATTTTCTGTTATTTTTGTTCTTAACACAACTTTGAAATGAGCCCTCCGTGCATCTCAAGGGCACTGCCAGCACTTGTAAGTTCATGTAACCCATGGCTGACACGTCTTGAGTCTGGTTTTCCACCCACTGGGGTGGAAGGATTCTTTTAGTGAAGTGCAGCTTCCATTGAAGGGATCAATTGGTGGGAATAATTAGCAACAGGAGCAGCTTGAAGTATGTAACATAAGCCACAGCAGGTTCCTGAGGAGTTTCTAGGTCTTACATCTCTGACCCAAGGAATCTGGCATGCCTCAAAAATTAAATATTGAGCCTGAAAAGAGATTAACCCTCTACTTGTCAAGAGTTTTAATACCAGCCTTGGACTCCTGGTATCTGGTGAGAAATGTCCTTCCAAAGTAAATCAAGCTTCTTGAGTAAAAATATCAAGGCCTCTGATCACCAGTGCAGTTTTATTCTTATAAAAAGATGCACATGTAGTAAGACAAATATTAAAGACTCATAAAACAAAACAAAAATTTTCTCCCTAAGAACTAACTGGTTTCAGGGAGGGTTGAAAAATCCTTCTTGCCTTATGAATAATTCTCTAAATTCTCAGTGTAATTTAAGATAGAGGAGCTGTTACCCCTTATTGAGAAATTGCCTTAATGAATAGAAGATTCTGCAGTATCTTTCTAATGTTGCAATGTACATACCCGCTTAGCATAATTCCTTTAATATTTCAGGTACTGTGGGTTGAAAATAACCAGTCTGTGCAGCTCAGGCAAGCAGATCATAAGACAGACTTGTAAAATATTCATCTGCAGTCTCTTACAAATTCAAGGGTTTTACCAAATAGCTTTCAAAAATAATTCTGGATTTAAGTTGCAGATGTAATTTGAAGTACCACTGCTATCTGTAACTTCACATTATAGGACAGGCTGTGTTCCCAGAGGAGATTTTGTTTTGAAATGTTAGCGTTAATTCAATATCAAAGTACTCACCAGTCATCTTTGTTCATGTTGTGGATAATTTCATCTAGAATAAAAATGACTCAGGGCTTTTTTCCCTTCTTTTTTTCCTTCTTTCTTTTTTCCCCCCAAGCATTAATCCTTCCTAGAACTTTAGTGGCTGCTACTCTTAGTTCCCAAAATCCATAAAGCAAACAGTCCTGTCATACCACTCCTTTATATCCAGATAATATTTTAATTTTTTAAATTGAGCTAAATTGTTCTACTAAGTAGGTAGATTATGTGAGCAAGGTTTTTCTGATCTTTGATCTAATCCAGCTGAGGGGGAAATTCAGGGTCTCCTTTGCACCATTTCCTCCACATGTAGGGACACGCTCAATACCCCAACTTCTGTTTCAGTTGTGTGTGAGAGGCCACATGGTCCAAGCAAGAGAAAAACAAGGAGTGAACAGTGAAATGTTTTTAAAAAGTGGGAAGAAGTGCTTGGTACTAAATTATGTTATCTGTTTAATCCATGAAGATAGATTTGCCATTCCCATAAAACTTACATAATATGGGCTGAGAAAAACTTTTTTCTTTCCAGAAGATTCTAAGCCACTAAGAGAATGTGTTTATGTTGAAATATAAAATTAGCTTAGTTAATTCTAGTTCTTAATGACTTGTGTAATGCTGTCTACTAAAAGTTACTAATACCTTGCAGGGGAAAGTTAAATCACCAATTCCTGTTTTAATTGCCTTCTGGGTTTGAAGTATGCAGAAGTATAGAGGAATGCTTTTTAGTAACAGGTTTTGTGTGTGCATAATAAAACTAATGAGGGTTGGGCAGGAGAGATGTTGAAAATCCTGTTATGTGCAAAATGACAGTAAAGTATGACCTAAACAGGTTCTGAAAAAGAGATTTTAGTGTGTAAATGGTCTGCTTTAGACTGTTTAACATTTAAAATACCCTGTGCAAAATGCTGACTTGCTTTTGTTGCCTGACTTGTGAGAACTTTGTTACATTTTAATATTCTTATGTTTTTCTTTATTTTAGGAAATTCAATCACATTTGTGAGCAAACAAGATTCAAGAACTGAAAACTTGTAGTCTGTAGAGAGGGGACAAAAACCTGTTACACTGCTTGTACAGTTTAAGGTTTCAGGGGATCTGCTCAGTTCCCCCATAGCAGGGAATCATCACTTTTCCATCAGGTACCTGATGTGAAAGTTTTAATTTGTAGAATTTTACAGCTGTACATGAATAAGGTAGATTTTTTTTTTCAAGGTAATCCAGCAAGCATTGCATTCCATGCTCATGCCTACAGTGTCCCTGTGTCACTTCAGTGAAGAACACAAACAAATCACACTCACTAAAACCAGCCATATCTTGGGATGACCTAAGAATAAGGAGTGTATTTGCACTACTTGTGAAGAAACTAAGAAAAATCGTTAGACTTAAAATAGAGAAGTTTTGTAAAAGTATCTGATGGGTATTTCAAGAGCCATTAATATTTAAGAAGGATATTGTCAGTGTATATTTGTAACTGCATTTTGCGGTAGTCCGATATTTTGTTGCTACCCATTGCATTTGGGCTAGAAACCACATTAATATTCCATTTTTAAAAATCCATCCAATAAACAGCTGTTTCAACTTAAAGCTTCTACCATATGTGCAGTGTTACAGTGGAGGTAGTACAGTTTCCTTTCTTAGTTTAGACATGTTGATGTTTTTATTCACGTGAAATTACAAAAAGAATTGCACAAAAATTTGAAGATCACGTTTAAAGGTGGGGTAATACTTGAAGCAGAACAGACATCTGCTAATATTACTTCTGTAGTGTTTTATATCAGAAGACCAAACAGTGCTTTTGACATAGAGCAGCCAGTAGGACACACTGGTTCATTTTTTTTTTGTATTTCTTTTTTGGTTTGATACCATGTGCTAAATATGTACCTCTGCAATGCAGCTGTTCTCTAGCATGCATACACTGGTAAAAATGTAGAAAAAGCTATAATTTAAAACAGAATATAGCAGCTTTACTGGAAGGAACAATCTTAGAGAAAATGAGTGAATTTGGACAAATCGTAGCAATATGGAGGCATTTCTGGATAGGGATGGAGAGAGGGATCATGAAGGGGCACACTGGTGTCACTGACATAGGAAATGTAGATTTTATTTTCATGCCTTCTGCAGAGCTCATTCAGGAGTTGTCCCAAGTGTCATTAGAAACAAAGCAATCCCAACTTTCCCCCTTCCCTACAAATTGATATCATCATAATCTGGTTGCTAATGTTGACAAACCTCGACTGGGACCAATTTTGTTCTCATCCTACCTAGAAGAGTGAAGCAGAATGAGAAGAAAGCCTACAAAGTTACCTCTGTAGAGACCATGTTGTTTTAAGTATGCCTTATTTTCTGAGCAGGATTTATACTTGGATGTTAAAAAGTGTACACACAGTATCTTGTGATATAATGGAGCACAATGATGCAGCACATCGTGTCTACTGGTTGCAGTGAATTAAGCAACTATTTCCAGTAATGCACATCTTAATAAGAATGCTAATTAGAATGATGTCTTTCTGTTTAGATTTTTTATTTTTAAAAATACCTGTTGCAAGGATGGGTCTGTTGACCATGCCCTTATGCTATTAAAAATACACTTTGGTGTGGACTTCTTTTCCTAATCTCTGGGCATTTTCTCCTGTGAGTAGGATTGAAATTGGATCTGGAATATTACTTGAAACTTCTTTTAACAACAACAGTGTGTTTCTGTCTTTTAGTATTAACAATGTTCTGTTGCTTCTGTATTTGTATTTTATGTTTAGATTTTTTAATGGTTATTGGATCTTCTCAGGACAACCATTCCCAGCTGGTTTTGATCTCATTTCATCTCTGGCTGTGCATGTAGCAAATTGAGTGCAGTTGTGGAGATCAAGCCTTTGCACATTATATGCAGAAATGTGCTTTACATTCTCATTCACCACTCCCACACCCCAGATGGGCTTTCAGCACAGCCTTGTCACTGTGCTGGTGTTCAAGCCTCTTGTGCTGAAGTTGTTTTGTTGGTCAGGAGTAACTTGCACTTACTCAAGTTATGTTTGTGTAGGGGTGTATTGTGTGACCATAAGAAAAAAAAATGGGGGAAAAAAACCCCAACAGCAGAAGTTATGTGCTTAACAACAAAAGTACCTGTGCAGTAGATGTTCTTCAAATTCTTTTTCTAAACCCCTCTTCCTTCTCCCTGTCACAGGTAATTAATCTGCCTTTCTATGCATATAGGGTTGCAGTAGTGCAATGGAATGAAGGGATTTTTTTGTCATTTATATTGTACCAGGAAGAGATCAGAAATTGGCTTGCAGATGGGGAGGGTGAATAAATCCTGATCTTTATATGCTCTTAAGTAAGTAAGAGTATCTGTCATGGGTATTACATACTCTACATTAGACCTTTTTAAATGTATGGTTACCAGGTGATAGTTAATGTGATAAATGTATGAACTATGCTTGGTGTAATTGTTTAAATACTTTAAAGGTGCAGCATATTTTTAACCTGTCTAAAGCACATCCCCACCTCCTTTATAAGAGATGTTTGGAAGCTGAGCATGAAATGTGGTAGAATAGATGTGGAAACCAAGGTGATGATGATAGGATTTGACATAGTGGTGACCAAGGTATATAGTCTCTCTCTTTGAGAAAAGTTCTTTTATAAAGAAGGTGGAGAGTAGTTCTTCCAGTTCTCTTTTGTGGTTTATTTTTTTTTTCCTGAACTAAGAAGTTATTAATTAAAAAAAGTAAAAAAAGCTACTGAAGTTGTCTGTTTGTGTTTCTTCTGTGGCACTTAGTGTCACCACAGAAATGGATGTATGCAACACTTGCTAATACTCAGTGAAGCTTTTAGTTATTTGAATGTTGAGGTTTTACAAGCAAATACCGTCCCTGAACTTGGAGTAACTGAAAATGACAAGAGTTTTTATATAATTCTCAAACTTCCTTAAAAGTGTCAGATAATACTGCAAAGGATCATCAGTATCCCTACAGGATGTATAATAAATTGTATGAGCAAAAGATCATTAAATGGAAGTGAGAGGGCTTCAAGATGCTTACAAATTAAAAAGCTTGCTACTTTTTAAAAAGCAGGTACTATTTCAGTTTCTTGCAGCACCATAAACACTGAAGTGACAAGTATTTTACCACCTTTTTAACAGCAGCCTGGATAAAATTACTGTAATACTGTGTTCATCTTTATTACAATTTAATTCTTATAAATTACAAGGTTTCAAATGACTACTGTTAGTACAACTTTTTCTGCACAGGACTTTAGCCTTGCTGAGTAATTAGGAGGATTTTCCTGCACCCTGTTGTATCTGAGGTGGAAGACAGCGATGCCAGAGTTGCTAAGCTTCAAGTTGCAGTTTAGCATCCCAGGATTTTTGTGCTGCTGCCATTCCTGTACTTGAAGCTGGATTCCCTTTAATGTTGTAGCTAATCTATGTTCTTCAACCAGCTGTCAGGCTAAATTTAAGTGAAACCCAAACTCAGGTTAAGTATTGTCAAAGTGAAAACATAGTGTCGTTCTGTGCACCAGAAAGATGAGCTGATAGCCTTTAAAACTGGAAATTTTGGCTGGCCTTGCACTTGCAGTGGTGGATTTAAATGTTTTACACTCCATTATGTCCACAAATGACTTGTAACGAATTTATTTTGAGGAAGCTGCTGCTTTGGGATTAATGCACTATTGAGAGATCAGGTCTGGCACAGCCAAAGCTCTTCCAAGCACTTACTGCATAAAGAAAAAAGAAAATTGTTGGTGGGATTGAAGGGAACAAACATATGGCCACTGGAGTGGCTCAGGTACTCAAACTCTACAGGATAATTTGTGCTTAAACTCTGAAACTTTTCATTGTATTGAACAGGAGAAACTTGGTATTTTACAGTCCAAGGTTAATCATTAGCTCTTTCAGTCACCAAACAAAACACATGCATTTGGTACCAATTTCTGGTCTTTGGTAGAACTGTAGGGCAGATGGTTTAGCCTGCAGCAGGAGCTTAGGGAAATAAGCTGGTTCAAGTAAAAGGAGTTAGGAATTTGGGAAGTAAATGCTTATTCCAAGTTATGCTCTGAAAATCTGGTTTCTTATGGCCCCTTAGAAGTCTGCTGGAAAGGAGCCTTATTTTTTATGGTCTGCCCACTTAAAAATAAGTCAACAATCACTGAAAGTTAGGAAAAAAACATCTTGATTTGAAGAACATGTGAGGATTTTGCATTTTTTCTACCTATTTTATCTAACATTCCTTCTGCATGATGTTTGGGAGCTGAAATACCACTTATACAATTCCAAGGAATAAGTTCTGAAGAAAACTAATTATACTATTTCCCACAGCAATGCTTAATATGCAAAGATTGCTTCTAAATCTGCTTTCCAGGTCATCCTTCTTTTCTTCACACTTCCATTTTGACTTTCAATGAGGTAATTTCACCCTTAAGCTCATTAGTTTCCATAGGAAATGAATTATAAAAAATGCTAAGTGTGCCATATGAGGTTTAACATCAAAGACATTTCTAGACAGACCATGAATATATGTTAAAGCTGTATTTAGTCTCTGTTGGGTATTCTTTTCAGTGCTGCTGAGTTTCACTTGCTTTCATTAGGTAAGTGTTGGCTTAGGACTTACCTTTTCTTTTCCCTTGCAATTCAAATTAATCTTTAATTGTTTAGAATAAAATCTACTGACTGGACTGTTTGAGTCAAATGTGTTTTGTTAGGGCTCATGTGCCGCCCTCCTGAGGGGAAAAAACCCCAACAAAACAGGTCTGAGTAGAAAGAATTGCAACCAGCTGCTCTTAACAAAAAGTTAGAGTTCTGAAAGGAAACCTCAGTTCATGTTTTTCTACGAAGTTATAAGTGGATTTTTCTTGCTAAATGCTATTCTGAATCTTCCAAGTTAGGATGCATTACCTGGATGTTAAATCTGTTGTTTTCCCTTTGAGCCTCCGTTCCCAAGCAGTTCAAGTACCTGACAGTAAGAACCTCAGCACACCAGATTCTTGTCAGCTTGTAGATCTTCAAGCTTTTATTTTGAAGCACTGTTTGTACAGTGAAAAAATAGAGAATACCCACATATTTTTGTCCCATTTAGCCTACCTAACACATTGGCTAGAGTGTTTGACTAGTATACGCGAGAATAATTAATTTAAAAAAAAATAAAGGTGACTATTACTCAATTAGGCTGAAATGTTTTTTTTACATTTTTTCCCCCCTCTTCAGTGAGTGTTTCGAGTGCTTATCCCATCCCATCCCATCCCACTGCTTGGTAACAGAACACAGAATCACAGCAGCAAACCTGCACTGCACAAGGGTAAAACTGAGTCCAAGCCCATGCATGAGGGATGAGGTTTTCTGTCACTAAAAGTGGCAGCATAGCTCTCCAAAGTAATAATAGCTGTTAGGAACAAAATAAATGCCATAAGTAATACTATTTAAAAACTAATCCCAGTCAATATTTACAGCTGAGAGTATTAAAGCGCTTTATTCCACCCAGAGCTTTCAGAATTTCTTAACTCTGCACTGTGACTTTTTGGAAGAGTTTAGGTAGAAGGTGTTTGTGTTCCTGGGGGGGAAAAAATGAAAATATGAGAACTTCAAAACTGTTGCTTTAGCTGTAAGAGGAGGGAAATATTTTATACATTCTTTAAAGGTACAAAATATAACACAAATACCTTTTTAGCAGTTAATTTTAGTGAGCTGCCTAAAAAAAAAAAAAAATCCAAAAAACCCCTAATCAAACAAAAAAAACTTCAAAAGGCAGGTCAGGAACTGAAGTCTGCCCTGGGTACCTGCAGCACCCACCTGCAGGCACTGGGCTTCAGCATCTTCTAGTGCCAGAAGGCATCACCTTTAAATAGCTGGTAAATCATCTCTGTTCTGAGAATAAGCAGCACTGTTCAATATTTCGTGTTCATCAGGAGCAGGGCCTCTCTCACCACATATATGTGTGTGTATGTATATATATGTGTGTGTGTGTGTGTGTGTGTACAGTCCATGCTGCAGCCAGGATGTCTGGTGCAGTCCTGTGAATAATTTGCCCATATGCTGCTGCAGCAGGCACTGATGGACCTGAAAGGAAACACAAACTCCCACAGAAACCTCCTCTGGCAGCAGTTAGACAAACCTGGTGAGCAAAGTCTGGTCTTGGTTACACAACGGGTAGTGGAGGAGTCGGTGTAAACAACCACCTCATCTTCAGTCTTGGAGAAATTGGGAAGGGTCTAAAAAGGATTGTTTGCTTTTCTGCTCTTCTGCCACCACTGGGGTAACCCACACGCTCTCCTGGTGCTCTGAGGCACGACTCAGGCTTTCAGCAAAACAAATTAAGTGTTGTTACACCATAGAAATGAGTGGTTAAACATGCTTTTATTGAAAAAGCCACTTTTTCCAGCCCTTCAAATGTAACTATTGTCAATAATTGAACACAAGTACTTTTCAAAAGTAGATTCTAGTATTTCAAACTTTAGAAATGTAATAAGTAACAGAACATTAAATTACGATGCATATGAATTTAATGCAGTGGAAGTTATTGTTAGAGTACTGAAGACTTCTAAATATTTTTAAAACCATAAATATATTAATCTCTTCCCTTTGAATCAAGTAGAATTAATTTAAACGACAACAACAAAAAATACCCACCAAAAAAGAACCAACCAACATGGAGCCAGACTTTGGCACTGAACAGAGTCTGGAAATAATAAATGCAGAGACTTGTTTGCTGTTCATGTTTGAGTCAACTGCTAAAGGGCAAATGTGTTTTTGCTTCCACTGCTACCAGCTGCACAGCTTCTATGTCTAGGTAGACATGAAAACACTCAGAGAAAATATAAGGCAAAACCTATAGTCTTGTGTTGCATATCTCAGACATTAATGGTGGCAAATGGAAGCTGTAACAGCAGGTGAAATCATAAATAATTCAGTTAAATATTTCAGCAATCAGTCTTAAATGCCTTCACAGAGAAGGATTAAGATAACTGGATGCACACTGCAGCTAATACAGGGGAAGACTTGTGCAGGAGATTTCTTTCTGGCACCTGTTTTATGACATACTATTGCTTTAAAACAATGTGCTGTCTCAGCTGCAAAATGCAGCTTCAGAGGGAATTGTTTCATTTAAGAAAGAAAATTCTGAATTGTGGGACAAACATGCAGGAGTCTCTTGCAAAGATAGGAAAATATCACCAGGAGGAAATTAAAGTACTGATGGAGTTATTAAAGGCAATAGGACTAGCAGGCTTCCCTTTGGTTCAGTGTTCCATTGAATGCCCTGGATTTTTACTCAGGGAGGCACAGCCACGTAGGGTTCATTTCTAAAGAAAGTGAGCACTCAAAGTTTGCCCCACCTTAATTTTGTCTTTCAAGTCTTGCCTGCTAAAGGAAGGGGAATAGTTCTCTAGTCAATGTGCGTTACCAGCAATAAATAGCTGGTGAATATAGGATCAGAGCAGCTGCAAATATCCAAGACTATCCCTAGTATTTCAGTGTTTTTGTACACATGCTCCTGTTGCCATGAGGAGTCATTTAATGTAGTGGACTGAGGTGTTCTAAGCCTATGTAGACCTAACAAAGATACAGCTACATCAGACTTTAATAGAACAAGCAACTGCTATGGGTTGCTCAGCTTGTCTGTACACTTCTCTAAAGAGTTAGGAGAGGAGATAATCTTGCTCTTTAATATTAGAGCTGCTAATGCTTGGTAAGCTTTGTGCTAGACTGCAGAAGTTATGAAATACTTAAAATGAAGTTTACAAAACTGTATGCAAACATGCATGATTGAATTCTTACCCTTGGCTTGGCAAGGCTTGGATTGCACAGGCAGAGCTATAAACAGAAGCTAACTCAGAGCTCCCAACAGAAAGACTCAAGTGATGCCACAGGGACAGGGGACTGATTTACATTTCAGATATCAACTATGGTGTGACTGCCCCAGGCTACTTTCATTCCCATCCCAGAAAAGGGGTTCTGCAGTCTGAAGTACCTTTTCAGAGGATGCTTTCTTGTACAAACTACACCCAAGTCTCATGCAGGAGAAGAGAGATGAGGTTAGTGAGCTGAAGGGGAGATGGCATCTGTGATGTGCTGTGGTTTGTATCCTTGTAATCTCAGTCCCAACGTGTGGGAAGCAAAGACTGCTCTCAGCAAAGCTGCCACATGTGACTGCCACACTCAGCTGCTGGGCACAGCTTCTGCTCTGCTCATGTCCCTGCTCCCTCTGGCTCTGGGAACTGATGTTTCAATCTTTCCACCTTCATCGCTGGACCGAAGCTTGGCACAGCGTGGGAGCGGTGGGGGTGTCGCAGTTCTGTGAGGGCTCAGAAGTGTTGGCATCTCCACCTGCTGAGCTCTGCTGGTCCCTGGAGGAGCTGGGGGCCTTCCCATGACCTTTGTATGACGTGGGGGATTTAGCCCACAGGGGAAGGCTCGGTGGGAAGGGGGCAGAGCTGTTCCTCTCCGCAGCCAGAACCGCCGGCTGTTTCTCTGGCACAGCTGGAGCATACACAGCATTTTGCTCTGACAGGTGATCTCCACACTGACTAAGGTGTTCTGCCAGGACCAGAGGCTGCTGATCATCTCCTTCTTCAGAAATAACAAAAACTGGTTTGTTTTTATCTGTTTCTACCATAAGCTCCTTTGTTTTTGAACCGTTGACCAAGTTGATTTTCAGTGGGTTTGAGCTCTCTAGAAGATTTTTGGGGCTTTGGCTGTTAACTGGAGATGCTGCCCCTAGATGTCTTGAGGGATCCAAGGACCTCATATGTTTGCTGTCAGGGGAACTGGCTAAAAATCCAAAATAAGGGTTCCCAAATCTGGATTTCTTCAAATTGCTGGCGGTTAACTTTCGCTGCCTCTGTGCAGACAGAGTGAGGGGATAGGAGGCATTACTGGCAGATGAATCAGAGTAAACAGTCTCTGATGCTCCCTCTATCTCAGTGGCTGAGATTACCTTTCTGGTTGGCACACCTTGGGGTTTTGCAGCTGTAGAAAAACCCTGCACAAAATAGTACAAAATTAGCAGACATGCATGAAAAGCAGCTCTGTCTCGAAACTTTGATCCCGAGAGAACTAAAAATTCCTGGTTATTTTAGAGGTAAGATGCATTCTTTAGCAAAAACCTACGTTATTACCTTAAAAAGGAAGAAACATCCTTTATTAGCTTCGTAACAAGCTGTTGGTTTGATGACTACAGTCAGTGAGACCAGATATCCCTGCCACACCTATGGATTCCTTGCAGTGCAATAATAATACAGTAATTATAATAAATTCAAGGCATAACCAGAGGAAAAAAACACATGTCAGAACACTCAACGAGATAATCTTGTCTGAAGGCATTTTTTTAATGTTCTTCTGGACTGGGGATAATTTCTTAACCAGGTGCCAACTGCTGGAAAATACAGCTGCTAAATATTTTAGGAAAGCCTGGCTAAATTACAATATAATCAGGCCAGAGACTTTCCCATGCACGGAGGGAGATGGACTGAGATGTGTTTGCACTGCAGGACAGAGAGGCGAGGCCCTGGCCAAGGGGAAACGGTGTTCCATCAGTGAGCAGTGGGAAATACCGGAGCTGAGACCCCGACATCCTCCCCTCCCTGCAGGACTCACACTGCTGTCAACCAGCTTTGTGAAGGGGCTGTTGGTGCTCCAGCTGCACCATTTCTTCTGCAGCTGCGGTATTGGAGCCAGGAGGTCGTGGAAGGTGCGGGCGCTCCAGGTGCGCTGCCGCGGACAGGGATTCTCCAGCTGCACGTTCCCCTTCTCTGCAGCCCCTGCAGCTGCAGGGTGGGAGCTCAGCCAGTCAGACACAGAGCCCGGGCTTGTGACGCTTCTTTTCAGGTTTTTGTCCTGAAAAGAGTAAATAAAGATAATTTATAGGCGTCTTTCATCAGAACATTTTTAAAACACTTTGGAAGCAGGCTGTTGGTGCAAGAGACTTGCGCTAACAGTCAAGTCAGATTCAGTCGTTCTCAGAGGACTCAGGAATGCAACTTCTCATCATTTCTCTTCCTGTGTGCTGCCTGAAGCTCGCTGGCTTCCCTGGAGGAAAGTTTTACCTTGCTCCCCCAGTTTTGGGTTTAAAGCTGAAGTGGGGAATTTCAGTTATGTAAGATATAGTCCTACAACCCTCACTAAATATATGAAATATCTACAGCTTGATTTTACTGGAAGTATTTGACAAATCAGAGTCATAAACTTCGCTGTGTAAAACAGAATTCTTCCACTCTGCTTGGCTCTTGGAAGGCTCCAGGTGCGTCTGTCTGGGAAAATAAAACTTAAGGAGGATGGAGCCTACTGAAAGAAATCCAGAAGCAAGCAAGAGGAGAATCAGAAGTCTCAGAAATTCACAGTTTTGGAGAAAAGACTGAAGTAAGTGGTGCTCTTTATCCTATGTAAGGGAAGAATTAAAAATAATCAAAAATAAAGAGAAAGGAAATAATCTGTTCTCAGTGTCTGTGCTGAATAGAACAAGAAGCACAAGACCTGGATTGGAGCCAAGGGGATTTGCATTTCACATAAAAAATGCTCTTCAGGTGGACAACATGCTTTAGGAGTAGAACAAGGCATCCAGACAGCTGTAAAATTGGCATCATCAGAAGGTGAGACTACATTAAACTGCTGTCACCAGCCCTGTGAATGAGCAGAGTTGATCAGACATGGGAATAAAGTATAGACAAACATCTCTTCCATACTTTATAAGTTCTGATGTTGCATTTGAAATCACAATTTTTGTCCTTAATATTGATATAAGCTTAGAGCCAGGAAAGTTAGAGCATTCCTGACATTCCTACGAATCTCCTTTCTTTCTTACTAATACTTCACCTGTTATTTAAGCCTCCTGTTACACAACTCTATGCATATTTTTAATTTTCAGCTGTGTGAATATGGTTGTCACGAGAAGAATGCAAAATCCATATTTCCAAAGTTTACACAGTCCTTAAAGAGTGTCTGAAATAAATCCCACAGTGTCCTGGATTTTAAAATCCTGAGAAACCAGAAACATGTAATTTGTTATTTCTGAGAATCTGAATCTCCCAAGTTTCTGCAAATCAAAGAAACTATTTAGTGAATGTGTCATATTGGAAATGGATGGGCAGAGAGGCAAGAAATTAGCACTAGATCAGAAAAAGAAACTCAGTAGGAAGCCAGGAGAGGCATCAGGCTCTGGATAAGTTGATTTCAATATTAAGCTCCTAGTCTAAGATTTTATTAAAGGGACAATCTTTATTTATAACTTTTAAGCTGGCTGTCTTCTCCTTAGTGGCCTCTTAAGGCTGTTTTTGGATTTATTATTCTAATATTATTATAATTACCTCCAAACTGATGAAAAAATTAGCCTCTGGTTTTGAGATGGGTACACTGGAAGTAACTGGGAAGATGAACAGTGCATTTTCTAGACTTTGGAAAATGTTTTGGCAAGAAATTTTTGTTAAACTTCCATGATCATACTCTTTACTCCAACCTTTGCATCTGAAACTTGCAGTGCCTGATCAGAAATCAGAAGTCATGGTCATAAGTCAGCCAAAGGGTGAAGGATGCCTTAAACCAAAGGGGATTTAGCAAGTCATGACCCCTGGAGGACACCTGGAATCTCCCCAAAAGCCAGCCCACCCTCTGTTTCCTCACAGCAGTCACAAGCAGAGGGGTTCTTTGCTCTCCCAGTTCTTCCCTCATAACACAGGACTGATGTCTTCAAATAGGTTTGAAAAGCTGCAGAGCAGAACCCAGTTAATCTCTGGCTCAGGCCCAGCTGAGCTCAGCTCACACTCGGTGGGCAGCACAGGACCAAGCAGCCAGACGCAATTTCTCAGGGAAAAGGTCGAGATAATTTTTTTAATGAAAGCTCCTTATAATTTAACAAATTCTAGTCAAGCATTTTGCATGAGGTGAGTCTGCTGGCATTATTTTCTGCACTGTGAAGGCTCAGGATTTCACACATGTTTTCACAAGGGGATAACTGCTCAGCTCCTGCCAAGGAACGGGCTGGGCTCCAGCAGATATCTCATCCCACTGCCTAGTGCTGGCCACAAAGCCACACACCACATCCCCTGTGGGGCCTGGAGCCTGGCTGGCCAGCAGCATTTCACACCCTAAAAATACACACCTAAAAATGCAGCTGTAAACACGTCTGACATCCAGGAGCCCTCAGTATCAAGTGGCCTGATGAGAACCCCTGTGAGTGCAGGTTTGTAATTAGTCTGCTGTGCTCAATTTCCACAGCCCTGGAGAGGATGGTCTTCAGCTGTGGGGAAAGACCCCAGGCTTTAGAAAGGTCCTGCCATGGTTCCACCCTCGGTTCCTTGAGGAATTTGGTTGGGAGTATTGCCTCACTGCATGGGCATCACTGAGGATGCTTTCTGACTTAATAATGTGTTTAATTCTTTGGGTTACTTTCACTGTTTTAATGCTCTTTTATTTTTTTATGTATAAATGCCCTCTGAAGGTTGCTTGCAGAAGCAGTGTCAGAATAGAAATGGGTGGTTATGTGTATTTGTTCCTTCTGACTAAAGTGGGGAAAAGGGGCAGGAAAATGGTTTTCCCTCCTGCCTGGAAGCTGGATGTGTGGGGGGCAGCCATCAGGTGAAGCCCTCTGCTCTGGAAAGGACCAGGTTTGTTCAAGGGTGCCCAGTCTGGCTATAACTCCCAGTGCCCTGCTCCACAGAAGGTCACATTCAGGCAAGGGAAGGCTCCAGAGTTGTTTTCCCTTCTTTCCCTCTTTCTCTTCATCAGGGTGGCCAGCTGGAGGCAAAGCTCAGCACGTGTCTTACAGCAGTGTAGGAAAATCCTGACCAGCCTGGCCTCCTGGCTAATTTCCTAATCAAGTGCAGGGATACAGAATGCTTTTGTTTTGTAAACTGTGACAGAAGTATTACACAGCCTGTCCTGGGCATGTGAGTTCCTTGTGCTGGTTGTTTATCCTCTTGTGGGAAAAAGAGACAGGGCACTGGAGAAGAGAGTATTGACCTGGGGAAGGCTTCAGCAGACACCTGCAATGGATGTGCTCTGTCTGCACCCGCTCCAGGCTGAAGAGGTGGCAGCCAGACCTGAGGCTTCTGAGCCATCATCTCTTTCTGAACAAATAAAGGTCCAGGAGCCCAGTGGAAAGAGCTAAAATAAGAGACAACCTGTTAAATCAATCCAAGTTTCTGTCTGAGAATCTGTGAGGTCCTCAGTGCTTTCACTTGAAGTATTTGATTTTTTTGGAGCCATCAGCTTGGTGAGACACTTTCTGCAGAGCTGAGGAGCTCAGTAACTTCCCTGATCACTTGGAGTGGTGGGCAGGGGTAGGTCTGACTCTCAGACCTCTCAGTTGCTACAGGTGGTAATTTTAATGGAACATCAGCTTTGCCAATTAACATTTCTGCAGGTTGGTCCTACTGTCTGCTGGCAAACATCTCCATTATTTGCTAGTAGGATTCTGCATTTGCTCTTCCCAAAGCTTGGGAGATGCTGGCTCAGGGGATCACAGTGCACTTCATTTGATGGCAGCTCAGCTTGAGGTTCAGTGTCTGCCTTTCTAGAAAATGGGCATTAGGCAAAAATGGACAGGTATGACATTGCTGTCCAAGAGGGACACCCTGCAGCCTGCTGGAGATGCTGGGGGATGTACCTGTATCCTGTAGGTGGTAAAGCTCAGCCCACTGGTCCCAGGTCCAGCAGAAATGATAAACACTTCATCACTCCCAGTCTCCGTGGTCACTGCAGAGATGGAGGAGGGCACATCTGGGTCAGTGTCCTGAGGAGACCGTTCTGTGCTGCCTCTGCAGGAAGGGACTGAGAAAGGAAGAAAATCAATAAAGATTGCCTGCAAGAGTCCAAGACATCTGTTTCCAACTTCTCCCTCCCTCACCAGACAATCTAGAACAGCCTTTGGCTGGCTGTTGCACCAGCCAGAACAAAGTTCCAGTCAACAGTTTGCTCTCCTGAAACTGCAAGCTTTTA
This sequence comes from Fringilla coelebs, assembly GCF_963513975.1. Classification (NCBI taxonomy): domain Eukaryota; kingdom Metazoa; phylum Chordata; class Aves; order Passeriformes; family Fringillidae; genus Fringilla; species Fringilla coelebs. Next base: position 8,855,255 of record NC_140043.1, on the reverse strand, counting down.
AAAACAAAACAAAAGAGGAGAAACACCCTTGGGTCTGCTTTCTAATAAAAACAGTCATTACCTGAAATTCCTTGTGTTAAACACATGAGGTTGTGCTGCAGATCAGAAACTTACAAAGTCACTCAACTCATTATTTCTTTTTTATTTACTCCTACCTGCTAATACTGGGAGCTGTAGTTTTTGGTTAAACCCCAGTGAATCTGCTCCTACAGGCAGCCTGATGCTCCAGGGACTGCCATGGAGGGGGATGCGTGTCTGCATGTGCCCCCAAGGCCTGTCCTCTGGTCCAGGCAAGGAGAACTCTGCCCACAACCTCCTCAAGAAGGAGATGGAAAGCTGTCATGGCTGGGAGTACAGAATTGGCTGTTTGTGGAGGTACCCTTGTGAGAGCTGAGTGTGGAGTGGCTGATGGCTCACTGGGAAACTGATGGTGTGTCACAACACGGCAGAAAGTTCCTCCCCGTTGGCCTCCACTAACCAAAAGGGGCACTGGGACAGTTCATGTGTTGTCACTCAAAATTGCAGCACGTGACATTCTCTGCAGCTTGGCTGGGATGCTTTTTCCTGGAAGGACACTGTGAGGTAAATACCACCCAAAGCCCCTCCATCCATACAGACCCACAGAAACAGGGAGCTCTGGGAGCTGGATTTGGCCAGAGACCAACTGAGCACTGCAAAGCCCATCCTTTCTGGACAGAGTTAGGCCCAGGGCAGGTGCATCTCCTCCCCAGTTTATGGGTCTGTGTAGGTTGTGTGTAGCAGCCTGAACCCAACGCGTTTGCTCTGCTAACCCAGTGTCTCTGCAGCGCCATGTGCTGTGACAGCTTGTGCTGGCAGCGTGCTGGAGCTGTGCTTCCATGAGCTCCTTGCCAGGGGAATTACCCTAGCAGGGAGGGGGGGGCAGCAAGGGACAGTGCCCACAACAAAGCCTTTCTGCCGAGGAGCGGCTCTCCAGCTGTGCCCGGGCCAGACAGCGGCAGGGCTGCGGGAGGGAGGGTCTGATGGAGCTGCCCGGGGCTGCCCTGGCCCACGCCCCGCACTCACCCGCCTGCTCCCGGCTCACAGAGTGGTTGTTGTTTTCATTCTCCCGGCTTGGCACCACCAGCTGGAGCTCATTGATATCGACAGTGGAGTTCTGGATCCTGTTCTACAACTCAGAACATGCCCCAGTAAACATCGTCAGACAAACAGTGCAACAGCCAACATGAAAGAGAGAAACAGAAATTGCTGAAGCCATTAGCACTAACCTCCTGGTCACTGCATGCGTTGGATGAGCTCCTTTTGGGGCACGTTCTCTGCCTGGAAAGGAGAGACAGCAACAACAACAACAAGCCCTGGAGTGAGTTAAAGATCCACAGCAGGAAAGTTCTCGGCTCTGCTCATCCTGCGAGGGGAACCCGGCAGGTTATGAGCATCCAAAATACTTGCCAAGACTCAAGGCAGCAAGGCCTGTAAACAAGGGGAGAAAATGATATGCTCATGTGGTGGAAAGTCAGCTGAAGTAGAGATGAAGCTGTCATCTTCTTCCTCTGCTCACTGCAAAAGCAGGAGCAGAGCTCAGACCTGTGCCAAGTCCCACCAGGCTCCCCCCTGGCAGCTGCTCTTTCACATCAGTGACTGAACAGCAGGACTGAGATCCTTCAGTCTGGGCAGTGACATCCCTCCTATCCTGCTAGACAGAATATTTCATCTGCACAGCTAATACTGCACACTGGGTTATATTTAGCAAGCAGAGAGCATCAGATGCTGCTCATTTGTGTGACTGTTTCAGTGAAAGGCAGTGCTGTGGCAGATGATGATGGGATGAACGTGCCTCTTGGCTGAAGGGAGACACATGCCTGTTCTTCGCCATTTTTTCACATTTTTACTCAAACTGAGATTACAAAACAACTAGTGTTATAAACTTTTGGACGAATAAGACTTAAAGACATCACAAAGAAAGGCTAGCAGTGGTGGACCTGATAATGACTGAAACAAGTGCCCAATGGTTCTCCAGGGGACAGGGCGGGCTCAGGGGAGCATTAAGCACTGACTGATGGGATGCAACCCAGGTTATTGAAAAGGCAAATCCTTGCCCCAGGTGATGGATGGGCAGCAGGCAGTGACTGGCAGGGCAGCTTGGGTGGGGAGAGATGGCAACACTGAAGGCTTGATGGAGTCACTGCACACCCAAGGGTTGGGAGGCTGTGCAGACCTAAAGTGCAGCTGCAATTCATGGGTTGCAACCATACAGCAAAAGTTTGACTGCATGGGACAGGATTAAAATTAAATAAGATGGACATATCTGTTGTTCCTGGGGCTTGGGAAAGAAAATAAAAAATCCCCCATTACTCGAGCCAGGCTTCATGGCCAAAAGTAATTAGAATTATTGGCCAACTAACAACTGAAGCTTTCATTCCCTCCCCAAGTAGAAAACAAAAGCTGCAGTGTGGCAGAGACTTGGAGTTTCCCCAGAGAGCTTTGCCCTGCTCAATGCAATGAGCCTGAGCAGATACTGCTGATGACTTGGTGCACTGGAGTGGCAGTGGGTGCCAAGCCCATCCCAGGCCATTTCTACTCCTGGCAAGGCTGAGCCTGCTACTTTTAGCTAAGCAAGAGCAGCAGATAGAAATGAAAGAAAAAAAAAAAATCAACAGCTGAACCTGGTACCAGAGGAATAAATAAAGTATGAAGAGAAAAGAAAGTTGAAGGCAAGTTTACAAGGCCAAGAGCTTCCAGGTTCCTCTTGGCATCCTCTGCAGTGCCCAGTGCAGCCAGGACAGTGTCCCTGTGCCTCGGGGGGCTGGTCCCAGTTCTGAGTGTGCTGCACTGGTAAAGCAGCATCATCTCCCCTCAGCCCACCCCGTGCCACCCTGACATTTTCTGCAGTGAGGACAGACTGCAGCTAATACACATTTGACACCTCATTTCAAGCCCCTATTTAGGACAAGAAGCATAAAATAGAGCTTGATGGGCTCAATCTAAAAGAAGTTTAATGCTTAGAGCTTAATGGCCTCAGCAGTCTTATTCTGAGCTGCATTAAAAACCCACAGCTGCCCGTTGTAGGCAAGCTCCAGCCAGGGCCAGTGGTTCTGGGGCCACAGACCAACACCCTTGCAGCAGTTAGCACAGTAAAGAGGGAGAAAAGACTCTTCCAGTGCAACACAGGTGAGGTAACTCAGCACAGGTCATGGCATCACTTTCACCTGGTCTCACTTAAGAGCTCTAAGTCTGATAAAAAACAGAGTGGTGTAATCAAAGCTTCCCAAGGACAGCATGCAGGGAATCTAGGAGGCTGGGATAGAAAACACCCTGTTAAGAGGCTAAAGGAGTAGGGGTAGACTCTATTTATATTCAGTCAATAGCTGGCTGAGGTATAGATATCTTCTTAAAAAGAAAAAAAAAGAATTGTATAGCAATGAAGAGGCATAAATGCCAGAGTTAAAAGAAGCAAGCCTAATCCTGTGCCATAGGGACCCCTGTAGGATGTGTTCCCAGCGACCAGAACACACAAACATTGCTGTGTGGGGCTGCAGCCTGTGGACTGTTTTTTCTGTTGGTCAGCAAGAGCAGAACATTATTTTGTAAACATCTAACAAATAGAAAGCCAGACTGTGAATGTGAGCAGCATGGCCTGACTTTCTAAACAGGTTTTGCCGGGGAAACCTTAGCCAGTGGAGCCTCAGATTGCTGGTGCACTTTTTGGGTTGAATAATACTCTGCTCATGGATCATTACAGTGAAATTAAATAGGGGTATTGGAGCAAGAACAGCCTACTCAACATGTGTATCAGCCCAGACTGCTGCCATAGCAAAGGGAGCCTGTTTCTGTCTCTTTTGGAGATTGGCAAGGATATAAAAATAAAGTATTTGGTATCTGGAAGACATTTTCCACCAGACTTTTTCCTTTAGAGCTAGCAAAAAAATTGTGGTCTAAATTAGTGCTCTGCAAGCTCTTTAAAAACAAAAAGGTTAGTTAAATGTAGTACATGCAAATTTAACTCTTGCAGCTACAAAAAGCTCAGACCCTTAAAGCAGGAATTTCTATATGTACAGAACAGAGATGATATTTAAGCTTTACCACTGTGCCCATGTTCTCTGGTGCCCAGTGTGATTGGCCTGCCCTTGGTGTTTATTCTGCCAGAGCTAAAGTGCAGCCTCCATCAGGACAAGGAAAACCAAAGTGCTCTGCCAAACCAGCCCCAGTGTGGAGGGTGTCTGGGCAGTGCTGAGCTCTGGGGTTGGAGGATCCACACGGGATGAGGCAGGGGATGCAGGAAGGGAGAAACCAGAGCAGCTGCTGGATGGCTCTGGGAAATGAACACTCCTGCCACTACCCAGAGCAGAGCCCTGCAAGGGGCACTGCTTGTTTCAGTTTACCTGATGTTTTATCATTTGGAAAATGGTGTTTATTTTGACAAAAACCTGGGAAGAAAGGGCTCTGTTTTGAATTTGTTGGAAGGGAGAGAAATAAATCATGGTTTCTACAAAAATGTTTTCACTAGGGAGTTAGAAAAATGCAAACATATGCTGGGGGGCGGAGAAGTGTTCCTTGGATAGATATAGAGAAAAGAAATACATAAAGGAAAAGCAATTGACTAGAGAGGCATGCTTGTGTAACTGTTAGCATTTAACTAGTTAGCATCAGGACCTGGAAATCCACAACCCAGCCTGACCATCAGCTCATTTGACTGGATTGTTTTGGATTGCATTTGGGAACAATGAGAGCTACTGCAGCATGGCTCTGGGCTCTTCCCCAGCATCAAAGGGATGTGCAGATGACTTCCTAACACACTGAATGCACTGCATTTAGAATTTCTGCACAGTCTCTTGGATAAAATATGCTACAGATGGGAAAATATTTTTAAATCTTAATTCTATGTGGCAATACTTTGGTTGTTATTTACTTTTCTACAGAGTGCTAGTGATGGTTGGTTAGAGCCAAACTGTGGGATCTCTGTGAAAAGATGAAGTGACTGTCAGCTCACAGTCCTCAGGAGACTCAGGGGAGGGTGATCTTTCTCTGCTGATTTTGTCCACCAGCCAAAAGCTGAGATTCAAAGACACCACTGCCATTGAAACAAAAAATGCCCAGGAAAGTCCTGACTATTCAGGCATTTCTGCAGGAAAAAGAAAATAAATCCAAGGTACAGGAGTTGTAGAAGTAGGAAAGAAAACTGAGGAGCCTAGGGCAGGAGCAGTGGGGGGCACTGACTCCCTCTGTACCCACTTCACCACCTTTGGAGGACAGCAGGAGTTAGCAGAGCAAAGGACAGTAACTCTTCTCTGTGACTGTATCCCTTTTGTGGTCATTTCCCCGTGGCTAATATCACATGCTTCCAAGGCTCTGGCATCACCTTACCTGCAAGCTACGCAGAGGGCAGAGAGCAAGGCAAGAGCAAAGACAACAATCCCTGTGCCAATTGCCAGCAGCATCACGTTCTCCTTCCTCTCCTGCCTGACAGCCCCCACGGGGCTGGGCTCGCTGATGTTCCTGTACTCGAAGAGCAGCGCGAAGCCCCGGCCCCGGTCCGTGGTGGTGATCAGCTCCATGATGACCTCGACCATCTCCAGGGGTGACCCGAACACCATGGTCTTGTTCACGGGGGAGTTTGGGCCGCAGAAGCGAGAGGAAAACGTGATGAGATCAGAAACGTATAACACATCATGGGGACAGACATCCCCTGCTGGCTGAGGGCTGGAGGAGATTTCCATGGGCAGTGCTGTTGAGGGAAGAGTCCAGCTCCCTGCTGTGACTTCATCTCTCTCACCAGCACCTAGGTGGGCAAGCAACATCTTCCCTTCCAAATCCCCTCGTGTTTCCAGGCCGCTGGTGTTTGGCCTCTGCATTGAGGCACTTCCAGCCACAGGGAATGGCAGCTCCTCTGGCTGAGCCTTGGTAATCGCTTTGGGTTCCTTCATCTGCTTCCACTGGTTTTCTTCAGCTGCTTGTTTGGCTTCGTTTTTTTTTGAGATGGTTCCTGGAAGTTCATCCAGGTGGCCAGCAAGGTCCTTTGACTGGTCTCCAGCGCTGCTCAGGTTCTGAGCCACCTTCGGCGCCGAGCTCCGGAGAGAGGCTTTTGTGGTGTGGACAGCAAAGTCCAGGTTTTCCTCAAGAGAAGGCATGTCCTTATTTTCTGTTGTAGCAGGGGCTGAAAAGCCATCCCAGGGGGTTGGAGTTTCACTAGAGCTCTCAAAAATGTCAAAGTCAAATATTTCCAAGATGAGATGGGTCCTCATGGGAATGAAAAACTGCCAGACGCAGTGTGTCCCTGGGTAGTAGTTGTTTGGAAAACCTGGTGACAAAATCAGGCCTCTTTCCATTGATTCCACCACTGCACCACAGGAGTAATACACCTGGGAGATAAAACAAAGAATCTTACATCTTGCCACAGATTACACCCAGGATGTAGTCTGCCAGACCAATGGAAGGTCCAGCTCTTTTCTTTTCCCTTCAGAGACTGGTTTAAGATACCCCCAAGACAGGGAAATTCATTAAGCTTGTGCAAGTCTTAGCTCCTACTTTGTGGTGCATCAATCTAATATGGGAAGCCACTCTTAGAGACTATGGAAGTGTATATTGGATGGTCAACCTCCAAGAGAAATATAACCCACATAAGTAATTCACATAATTCTCACTTCCTACTACTGATAATTTGTGCTGTTGGCAAACGTACAACTTTTTGACCACACAAATATATTGCCCTAAACATTTGGTTGTGTGAGAAAAATCTTAAGAAGCTAAAGGGAAAATGTGTCACAGCATTTAAAACTCTGTGTTATTTTCATTACAAAAACATTTTCATGTAAAAAAAGAACCTTTGCATTGATGATCACCCATGATTCATCCAACCAACTCATCTTCTGTTTCAAGGGCATTCAGCCTTATTTACTTCAGTAAAATGTAGCTGCTTTTCATTGGGCAAATTGTCTCTTTTTCAAGTGCAAAGCCTCTCAAAATAGTGACAGCAGATATCAGCTCTCACCAGTAAACCAGCAACCGACATGCATTTTACATAACACAGTGACAGTTCCATGTAAATCTGCTATTTCTTCCTTCTCCACAAATAGCCTCCAGCCTCCAAGGAGGAAGGAAGTCCATAAATGGTGGCCATAAAAACCACCAAACCACCATTCTGCGCTTTTCTAAAGGTGCATCAGGCTGCTTTTGCACATCATATTTACAACTATCTTCTTCCAAAGCCACTCTCAGAGCCTTTTTTCAAGATTCTTTCATAAATTTGCAGAGCACAGAGCCCAGTCTGTGCCTTAGGCAATTGCTTTTGAAAAGGGAAAGAAAAAAACCCAGAAGTGCTTAGGTCACAAGCCTGGTCTAGGAGCATGGGTTTACGAGCATTAATTGGAAAAGAATTTGGGTTTGGGTTTGGTGTGGTTTTTTTATTGGAAATGATTAGTTGTCTTGGTCTGTTATCTATTTAAACACAAAGGAACTTGGCAGTAGAACAAACGAAGATTATGAAGTCCATATAAAGCCACAAAGATCAAAATACTCCAGATTTTTTTTTCTCTTGGTCCCTCCCCTTGGCTCATATTGAAATGGAAAGGAAAAAAATGCAATGCCAAATGTTAAAAGCTCCTAAATAGAAACAAAAAGCCCGACCTGTTCTACAAGGCACAGCCTTTGTTTTCCAGCAGGTGCTGCTCATACTCTGGGGGATTTCAGGGTGGATGCAGGATGGCCACAGAAAAGGACCAAAACAGCAACATGGGTGGAAACTTTGTTCTGTATTCAACTTGGAATCCAATATTTGACTTGTAAAAGTGTCATCTAAATCAAAGCCCACGTTAATTATAGTGGCATAAACTACAGGCTGCTCATTTAAGGCACCTGGGCTGGATTATGGCTGGAAGTCTCAAGTGGAAAAGAAACCACAATCATTGCCACACACATATTATTCTCTCTCTAATGCCTTAGGAGTCCCACATGTAAAACCAAAACATATTAATAGAAATTTACTGATCTTTTCTCCAGGAGGCAAAATGTTGGGGCTCAGTCTGTATTAGTTAATTCATTGTAAAAATCCAGGGGAAACAAGCAAAACTTTATGTCAATTTAAGAGGCTACAGGTCCTAACAGTTAGATCCATTTACTAATTCCCATCAGAAATATAGACACAGTCGTTGCCACTTGGATTTTACTGAAAACTTGCTGATTTCCCGGGAATATGCTCCTCTTTCCTCAGGGAGAGGATGCCTCTTCCACTTGGAAGAAGAATAGAGGGATTTTCTGTTACTTCTCTTGTATTCCTTTCCTTCATCCCAGCATATTGGTGCAGTCTTGCCTTTGTTCCACACGAATCTTCTGAGCTCACTTTTAAACAAGCATTTGCATAGCAAGAAACAGTAAACACCACCCAACTTTTGCACTCCAATATGTGCCCAGTTTAGGAGGCAGAGTGTGCACCAGCACTGCTGCTCTGGCAGGGTGGCACTCCTGGATGTGGGAGGATCACAGATTGGCTCAAGCCTCCTTAAATTAGCAGTGATTGAGGGCTGAGATTTTGTTTTGGGGAATATGGGAACCGATCCAGTTGCCTTTTTTCAGACACTGAGAAGGCGCTTGGAGGCGTTCACAGCCCCTCCTCTACTACCAGGAGACTTTGTTAACACCCCAGAGCTGCAGCCACCAGATCAGAGGGTCCTGTGGGATTCAGCAGCAGAGTGCTGAATGGGGAAGTGCATCCCCCCCAAATCCCTCGCCCCCACCCTCAGGATAAGCTCCCTTTCCTGCCTTGCCTTTCACTCAGATCTGTCAAACTGTCAGCATCTGAGCAGGAATATCTTGCACATTCTCTGTACATCCAAGGAGTCTCAGATGCAAGGTGCCTCTTGAGCCACCAGCTGGCTACAATAAAAACCCCCAAAGCTGCCCTGCACCCTCGAATCTGGGCAGAGAGGGAACTGCAATGTGTGAATTCCAGAAACAGGGCTGAAAGGTTGTGGCAGTGGGGGAATTTTTGATTTATTATGGCTTGTGAGACCAAAAAGATTCAAGACTTGCTCTGAGATCAGGAAAAAAAAAATCCACAAGGGACAGAAATGCAAGATAGATCTGAGGGAAGGGGAGGGGGAAGGATTTCTGATTAGTTTATAATCCCCAACTGACTGAATGACAAAATGGTTTTGTTCATTTGAATCACCCATTATAAACCCTGGGTTCTGCCAATTAGACACAGATGTTCCCTTCTGCAGCAAGCTACAGACTTGTGGGCTTTTGACAGATGCATGCAAAAAAAAAAAATTGGCACATTTTTAATCTTTGCAAATGATATGTTGTTGTCTTTTTAAAAACAACACTTGAAATATGCCCACACCAATCAGGTGAATTATGAGCAGGGAGAACCAGATCACCAGTCCTGTTTTTCTGCTTTCCAGTACTTTCCTCTCTGGCCAGTGATTCCAAATACTTCCAACAGTTGTGTTGAACTGAATCTCCAGTCCATCGTGGTCAGACAAATGCTTTCTGTACTGGGGGAACTGGGGAACTGCATTTAGTATGTTTAGAAGTGACTCAAATCTCAGCTACTGCTGCTCAGCCATAGACACAATGGTTGGCCATTTCAGAACATGCCAAGATGTTGCATTTCCCCCTTTGACACTACACAGCCCTCTGAAAAGCTTAAATCTCGTGCCATTACTAAAAAATGCCCCATTGTCATGTACTTACCTCCTCCTGTGCTGGTGTTTGGACTGAGAAGTTAATATTGGCATCAGCTTTGAGCTCTTTGAGATACACATGTGTAAGGAGTCATAAGGCACCAGGAAACACAGGGCTAAGGAGCACAAGGAGGACCTTGAGGCTGTCCCTCAAAGGGGACAGTGGAAGTGAAGCTGAGAATGCTCTGCTCCCCTCTGAGGAGCACATCTGCAGCAAACCCACATGTGATGCCGCTGTAGGGAGGTTTTCTTACACATGAACAGATGTGGCCAGAAGTGACTGCAGGACACTGCTCAGGAATCTCACTGCAGACACCAGATCTGGGCTGCTTCCTGAGCAGCACCAGCTCCCCAAGACCCTGCTGTGTTATAGAGGAGTGCAGTACAGAGCCACTGTGTCCCTGCTTCAAACTGGATTCTGTGCATCAAAGAGCTCTTAAGAAGTAGGAGGCACTGATGAAAAGCAGAATTCCCATGCATAAAAAGGAGAAAATTATTGTTTTGGCCAGATGGGATTTTACCATAAGGCCCACCCAAGAATATGCACTGGGAAGAGTAGTTATCATCATCTGATATATAATAAAACTCTTAAATCTGCTCTCCACTCACACCACACCTACAAATGTAGGCCTGGAGCCTCTGCATTCTTCCTGTAGGAATACTGTCAGGGGATCAACACATTCTAAGGGAATCCCACTCTCTACAAGATTAATTTAATTTAATAATATAATTACCACCCTTTAGTCACAATTACTCCCAAACAAGCAGGACCAGAGGCATGCTCAGAAGCAAGCTCCTCACTTTGCCAGGACAGGATAAGTTCTTGCAGCAGCTCATGCTCAGAACCTGCAGAGGTCTTACAAAAAGCCATGAATGGCAAGTTGTGGCAGCCTCTAGCTGGCCCCCAGCCTCCTCAGTGATGGGTGCCAGCCTCTGCCTGAGCCACAGCAAGCAGGCATGGCTGGGTTTCAATGTAGCTTGTTTTCTTTTATAAAATACCCAAGAAATAGCAAGTTCTTGGGGTGCATACCCTGAGTCAAAGCTCAGCAAAGGGAACTGAAGACACACAGCTGAGCCACTGAATTTCCACTACATGCCTGGGGCCAAAACACTCACCTAATAGAGGTACCCAGCTGCAGGCTTGCAAGGAAATGATGTGCAAAGTTCATAACCCACTTTGCCCTCATTAATGCTTTATGCACATCTCAACTTCTCTGCATTTCTCACATGTATTTCGAGTTCCAGGCAGATTTAAAAATGTCACTTCCTCTTCTTTTTAGAAACAAGCGTAGGAATAATCCACTATATTTCAAACTGACTGAACATTAAGAAGTGCTGCATTTCTTAGCCTTTTCAAGCACAGATGTGTATTAACTCCTTGTCCAAATAAAAGGGCTTTTTGGTCTTTGCTTGAAAGGAAAAATAAACTAGTACTGGAGTAAGGTGAGGACAGAAGCTTTTCATGCAGACCTTAGGCCCTTTAAAAACTCCTTGTGAAGACAGGATATTTGGTTATGATCCCATGATTTGAATCAGAAGATTATTTTATGTTTTGTCCCTTCCTGTAAAATAGCCCCACTACTTAAACACTTCTAAGATAGAAAAGAAAGAACTCCTCTACAGGTAGAGGGTTTTTTTTGCTTAATTTAAAAATCAAAATCCACTGCACATCCTAGAGCCAGAACAGGACAATGTATGGGCATCCCACAGCAGCCTTATCTGGTCAGCCTGCAGCTGATTGCACTGAAGCCACAGGGGTAAGCAAATTGTTTCTGCACAGAGATGGATGCAGTCTTAGAATCCAAGATTGTTCAGCCTAGATGATTAAATTTAGCCATCCGAGCTCAACATAGCATCAGTGGGATGAAAATTCAACAAGCTTTATTTGGGATCACTCACCCCTCCAAAATTAAAAACATCTTATGTGCACACATGCACACACACGTGTGCTTCTTTCAAAGAGCTGGAAATGCCTCAAGGCTCCTTCACCAGCTCCTTCACATTTATCCTGCCCAAACTTTAAAACTCTGACTACACCAACATCTTTGCTCAAAACACAGAGGGAGAGGTGTGGTATCCCAGCTACTTCCCCCTTCTTCCCTGCAAACATAGGAAGCTCATTCCAAGTTAAAGATCACTCGGGCTCCCGAGGACATTTGAACAGAGCCAGCCACCTGGGATGAAATATGAAGTGGCCCAAACATTCAGCCAGAGCAGAGAGAAAATGCTAAACTTGGGGTTTTAAAAAGAAAATGAGAAGGAAAAAGGGAAAGTTGTCATTCCACAATCCCAGTTTGCAAGGGAAAAACAAAATAAAGACAAGTCTTTACTTGCTGACATGGCTGGAACTCCCTGCAAGGTACCAGAAATACGATTCTTGTGGTTCCCAGCAACAGCCCCAAGTTTTCCTCTCACAGTATTTCCAAGCTAGGGAAGTCTGAGCTTTTTGGATGCTCATCAAATGCAGGATCTGAGGAAAGACTATCCCAAGAGTGAGATAGAAAACTCCAGTCTGTTGGTTTAAGAAGTGACCACATTTCCTTCGCTAGCTGACTGATCTAGAGATCAAAGCTGGTAGCAAAGCTGGCAGGACCTTTTCCAAGCACAGGACAAAGTAAACCAGAGACTTTGGAAAATTAGTGCTCTATTTAATTTTGCATTTTCAGCTCATCATTGCATGCAAGGTTTATTTTCTTCCATTAGAATGAACTAGATACAGCTGCAGCACATCTAACCTATTTTTTCCACCTGGCAGTACAAGAGTTCCTAGAAATGCCTTGGAATCACCACTTCCCTCCCTGCCAAAAGCCAAATTGCTGTTTGAAGCAGAGGCAACAGCAAAAGGAGACTCTCTCATCCCACGTTAGGGCAGCTCCTCAAGTGTCTCTGGGTGATGGAAAGTAGCAGAGTTAGCACAAGCAGATCAGACATGGCATGGACAGAGCACAACAAAAATTGCTGACACTGTGCTTGGTTATTAGCTTCCCCTGTCTCCTTTTTTTTGTCTTTATTTGTAATTATTTTCCAGCTTGATCTCCAAAAGAGTTTCTATCAATTTTGAGAGTACCCTGCTTGCTGAGGGGTCTTGCCCTGCCAACACAAACCCACCTCCTGCACACATGTGTGTTCTCCTTGCTCCCTGGGGCCATTCACACAAACAAGCTCTGAACAGGGCTCAAGCTGGGCTGAGCACACATTTGCTTTAATACATTTATGGTACCAGAGTGCCATAATACATTTTAATATATTTATGGTACCAGAGCAGTTGCACTCCTGTTTTTAAATGAGGACCTAATACTTCTTTAAATGAGTGCAACCTGCTGGATTTAAGCAAAACCAAACCCACATTTTTTAACAGATGCTCTGTTATTTTAGTGGTGGGCAGCAGCAGTTCCACCACATGAAAGTGATTATGGATGTGACATTTCCACTCTGCAAATCCCATTTTCAGGAAATGGACTTGTCTTGTATTTCTTCTTGGCACATATCAGACAGCTTCACAGGGCCCTGTTTTCACAATTATCTCTGGGTTTTATATTGGTTTTAATAATTTGCAGGACGTTTGGAAAGAACAAATATGCAGGTAGGAAGGAAAGGAAGCTGTGAAAGCCTCTTACTGAAGGAGACAAGGAAAACAAAAATACTGCTAGAAGAGTAGGGGAGGGAAGCAGGAATGCAGTTCAGCAATTAGAGCAAAGAATGCAAAGTCTGAATGAGACTTGAGGACTTGGAGGCCCAAATATGCCTCAGACTGCAGACATGCTATTCTCTCTTATTCTTCCCATATGTGACTCTGCTGCAGCTCAAGCATCACAAGAAGACTGCTGGGAAGGCACTGCTTTATTTCACTGGAGAACAGGCAACCTTCTCCTCACTTCCTACCAAAAAAAGAATAATCAGGGGGGAAGGAATGTTTTCATACCCTTGGATGGAGGCAAATGAGCTCTGCTGGGATGGAAAGAGGCTGGCAGGGCTCAGGGTACCCTCACCTGCTGCAGGTCTCCAGGGCCAGCTCCCAGAGCCTGCCTGGGGATGCAGCATTCCCTGCAGCAGCTTTCCAAACCGTTAGGCAGGCATGGCCACAACAACTCCCTGGGAATCAAAGCAGCTGCAGAAGAAGTGGCAGGAGAAGGTCAGTGATCTCATTAGAGCCAGGAGGCCAGGGCCCCCAGCCACAGCGAGGTCCCAGCTCCACAGCTGCAGTGTGTTTTGATACCTGGCTCTGGCAGATTGCATAACTGCACCATGAGGTCACCATCCCTCCTCCTTGATCCTCGCTCAGAGCAGGAGGTGGGGAAAAGGAAAAATACAAAAAAACAAACACGGGCACTCCGACAACCACCAGGCACTGTGGAGAACAACAGCCCTCCTCATTTAACTCCAGAGATGCTTGCTCCCAAACAACAAAAAAATGCTTGTTCCCAGGGACACAAGCAGGGGCTGTTTTGTGAACAATCACCCATGGAACAGCCCAGCTTTCCATAGCATGATCAGCATGTATGCACTCTGAGCATACATTGACATTTCGTGCTTGCCTTCAGAGCATGCTGAGTAAAGGCAGCAGAATGCTCTGCTGCTTTTGGGAGGCTCTGGTGAGAAGGAAAACCAGTTCATCCTCATTAGGCCAGAGATGCCAACCTACACCACAGTTATGAGCAGTGGGAAGATTTTTCTGCAGCAGCCACAGACCTTTTTGAGTATCTGCTGCAAGATTCCTGTATTAGATGAGGAACACCCGGCCCTGGGTGCAAGGAATGCTGGCTAATTTAGCTCATTTCCTTCTGCAGGCAGAAGCCAGAGTTCTTTCCTACAGAGGGAAATTCAGAGCAATAGTTAGAGATGGTCATAAGAGCCCTCTGGAAGAGGATGTCCCCTCTCAGCAAAGGTGGGACTGCAGGAGGCTCATTGCTAACTCAGCTACCTAAGGGCTCAGAGGTGAAGCCTCAGAACACTGAAAAGAATTCTTGTTCTCTTCCACCAGATCACAAATAGGGAGAAGTTTTAGTTCTCCCCTTTCAATTCTCTAGTTAGGATGGAGTTGGATTCACCTACAAGACCTCTCACAAGTTACAGCTATGATCTATATTTTTAGAGCTAGAAATGCTTATGGTGAATAGTTTTTCTCTGGGCTTGGCAGCTCATGGGTACATTTTTCACCTGTCAGATTCTCAGACTGAAGTTGCCATACAGGAGTAATCCTAGCATTCACTGATTACTCAATAGTTGTTGCATGTCAAGGTGCAGACATGCTTATGAAGTGGATAAAATGTTGGTAGAGTGTGAAATACAGATAGAAGTGCTCTGGAAGAGACCTAGGCCAAGGCACAGGACATTTTTTTTGTTTAATTTCATTTACATCAGGTGCTTTTACTAGAAACTAAGTGCCAGGTCTTATTCTGAATATTTCTCTATCTTGACTGCAGTCCCACATTACAATATTAATTTCATTCTTCTCATTTCAGTCTGAAAGGACAAAAGCCAGATTGTTTTTCTATCAAATGATTTGAAAAATCTATTAAAAATGTGCAAATCCAGTGCTTGGAAAGACCCACCTGGTTAGGCAGTGCTCCCTTGGGGACTGTAACCATTACACCCATAAAGCAGAACTATTTTAAGCAGAAACCTCTCATAACTGCCTCATAAATTTATTGTGCTCTCCTCCTGCAACAAATATGATCCATGTCCCTAGGAGAGCAGTCTGAACATTGGCTCTCCCCTTTCATCACAACATCAGCTTTTATGCCCAAGGAAGCATACAACATATCTGACATAACATCCACCAGGGAGTGCTGGAATTCCCAGCCTTTTCTTGTAGACCTTTCAGACTAATCCTTGCAGGGGGGGGAAACAAAGCAAACTCGTGTGACTGGACACTCAGCAAACAAATAGAGATTCTCCAACAAAGATGCAAGATGCCCTATCAAATAAGATCCTTCATCTACACAAAGCTGCTATCCATGTTCTAGTTTGTTGGGTTCCTTTTTCAGAAAATACCCTCATTCAAACATACAAAAAAATGTAAAGCCTTAGAAAGAGAAACAAAGGCATCATTTAGAGTGTCTCCTCAGGCAAATAATCCTGAATATGATGGGACCATGGTAAATAAAAGTAAGGCAGTGTAATGAAGAGTTCAAGATGCCATGGCCATTTGCTTCAGGGCTTTAATAGGTCACATAGGTCTATTCTCTACTGGAGCAAGTTCTCATTAACAAAGGGTACACAACACACCATAGAAAAATTAATAGTAAATGATAGGGTTGGTGGGAACTGGCAGGGGTGATGGGGCAATTTCCAGAAGATCAATCTGGTTTTCATTTTCTATAAATTGAGCCGTTTAAAGCAGCTCAAATTAAAGAGTAGAAAACATGGTCAGATTGTTTTCTACTGCTTGGTAACCAGATGGAATATATAACAAAACAAAAGCTATAGTCCTGCAGCAAAAGTTTATTTGTGGAGTTCAGTATAAAAATTGTACACCCTTGAACAAGTTATGTATATCCATAGGAATCTGTGAAATGAATGTTCCCAAATTCATATATATCACCTCCCAAATACCTGGGGGAGATATAAATAATGAAATCCATATGCACCTTAGGTGCCCAGAGCTGCTCTGTTTAATTTTGAAAGGACAAACAGGAGAAAGGAGAATTGAAAGGCAATCCCAGGCAAAATTTGCTGGCCACTTCCTGGGAAATAAACTTGTATTTTTAAAAGCAAATAAAACACACACATGTACATGTAAACAGGCCTGGCAAAAGAAGAGCTGTTTGTGTTTGCACTTCCAGCCACATGACCCTGTTGTTTCATTCAGACACTTCAGATGTTTCACATGCTGGAAGCCTATTGTACAAACATATGGAGAAAGAAACATTCCATATGAGAATGCCAAACCTGCAAATATTCTGTGTGACCATTACTGCTGCAGAGCTGTTATCCCAGCCTTTTGGGAACCAGGTTGTTGTGTCACTAAATGTCACTAGCAGGTGGGGGGGGGGTTGCAGAAGACATGGGTAGGGATCTTTCAAATGCAAGCAAAGAAAAACCTTCTCCCTTTCATGCAATCTTTTAAGCTGGGCTTCCACATGAGCCATTGCTGCAGCTGGAGCTGGAGCATCCATGGGTCTGCTATGATCTGAGTGCTCATCCTTAGCTTTGGATGGAATACAAACAGCAGCACTTCTCCCCACCTTCTCCTCCCAGGATTAGTCTCCTCTCGTGCACTCTGGAAAGGGAAATTTCCAAGACTCTGTCTTTGCCAGGATTTCAGAGAGGAGGATGCTTGTAAATTTTACTTTATTGCTTACACATAAGGAGAGACCATGAGGGCACAGCAGGGAGGGTTGGGAGAAAGCTGAAAAAAGTATCACAGATACTGCAGACAGAGGAAAACTTAGCCTGGGTTTGTTGTTACAGGGTCCCAACCAGTGAGCAGTTTGTTTTCCTAAATAAATCTGCTTTGCAGACATCCTTTCTTCTTCCCATTCACATTCCAACCAGGAAACCTGGAATAAGTTACTGTTGATTTTAGAGGCAAATCAAAGTGTTCAGCCTGCTAAGCTCTCATTTAAGGTTAGTCTTGATGAGCAGCTCCTTGGGGCCCTCATATTCAAATAGTGAAGGCTCAGATTTACCTGAAGTGCCCACCCATGCAGATCTGGAGCACAGGAGGAAGCCAAGGGCATGGGCAGCCTGGGCTTTGAGTCTCAGTGCTACCAGTAAAGGCTTCACATTTTCAGTCAAAAAATCCCTTTAATAAAAACTCAGTCTCTAAACACTGGAATATTTACTAACCAAGACCAGGAGAGAGATGGACTTAAGTAGTATAAATGGATTAGATCTCCCACTGCTAATCCCAAATGAAGCACAGTTCACAGCAGGCACGCTGTCCTTGGAAATGACCAACTCCTTGGGATTTGGATCAGGCTGGACTTTCAGAGGCACATCATCCCAGAGCTCCTGTGCCCAGGAATCTGTCATTATTGGCCTCCTTGTCACCTGACCCCAGCTAAGTCCTGCTACACCTTAGCAGAATAAAGAAATATAAATACTTTGAAAACAGATCAGTAAGAGATGGATGAACTTCCAGAATCCCTTCCTAAGAGCTGACAGTAGTTCTGAATGAAGGCTTGTGGCAGCTCATTTTGTTGAGCTCATTTGGTGTTGAAACCTGGCTGCTAATATAAAGAAATGAGAGGAGTAAAACACAGGATGAAAATGAGATAGTGTAGCAGGTTATGGCTTGCATGTGAAAAATTGCTTTTGTTTTGCCACTTTGAACACCACCCACCCCTGCTTTCTATTGAAGCATAATGGTACTGCCTGTACTCCCCCAGGAACAAGGATTTCACTTAGTTTAATAGTTTCTGTAATTAGATATTTGTGAAACTCTGAAATGCTCTGATGAAAGGTACTGTAAAAGTATTACCAACTCTTCCACCATGAAAGGGCTCCACCCAAACCCAAATACAGATGTTGTCCTCAATGCACATCATTACTAATCCAAGCCAGCAGTACTTATGGCCTGATTTACATCCTCCTGAAGTCTCAGATGACTTCTGTGAGCTCCAGTAGGGCTCCAAGAACTCTAGAAAGGAAATACAGGCAAATTAGCCTTTGCTCTTCTCAAAATTAGAACCTCCTTTCTATTGGCAATGACATGAGTAAGGATATTCAGAATGGACCACGGGGCCATTTGCTGCTGAGAGCTTGTGAGAGGAATGATAATGTTCTTACAGTGAGTTTGAAAACCAAGGCTGACAGTCAGGCTTCTCCCTACTGCTGTAAAGTTGTTACACATATTAATGAAATGTGCCTTGTCCCTGCTCCACCCTTCTCCTGCCATGAATTTGTACAAGAGGATGACTTTTCTATTTAGTACATCCCATACTCATGCAAGTATCTAAGCACCATGCTGAATATTTATCATTTATAGGTCTGGGATATCAGTGCATACAGAGGACAGTGTGTACTGGCAAGAACTGCTGTACCAGACCTGGTCTAGCTACACTACTGCTGGGGAGCCACTCTCTGGTACAAAATATGCCATGAGTTCCTTTTTTTTTAATGAAGAAAGGGAGGCAGGAAGAAAGAGACCTGAATATTTTACCACCATTCCTGGTCTGTCACACAAAAAAAAAGCAGAGGAGAGAATAGTAATTATTGGCTACCACAGGAAAGTTTGTTTGCTGGGTCTTTGCAAACCAGTGCAACAGGATTGTTTGCTCCAGCCTCTTAGATAGTAAGGAAAAAAAAATATTTCAGCGTTTTCACCCCAAGGATGGTTGGTATCTCTACCAGCACTACAGTCTTTTAGCTCCTTCTGCACAAAGATTACCCACATAATTCCAGAAATCTTCTGCCACTGTCTTGTTTCTCTTACCTTGGCAGCTGCTTCCATTGCTGGCCTTGGTGAATGAGAGAATTGTGGTTCAGCTCTACAAAGAGAGAATCCCCTGTGCTGTGCAGGACTTGAGGCCAGCCTTGTCCATCTTCTCAGCTTTCAGCTCCTCCAGTGCTTCCATAATTAGAATTATCAGGACTAAAACACTGTGGACATTATTGCTGCTTAGCGTGACGCTAACAAGCGAGCGCCAGATTTATAACACTCTGGCCAGACAGAATTAAAAAAAGAGTTACAAATCATTGCCCAGTTCCAGGGATATGTACTCCAGGATCTTATTTTGCCAGAGACTCCATGTGAACTTTAGCCTCTAGAAGAAATCCGCCTGCAATTTTCTAATTTAAATACCAGTCAGACCAGTGGCGGGATGTAAACTAACATGCATGAAAAATAAGGGTTCAATGACCCAAATCAATTATGTTTTAAGGGCACTGCTCTGGACTCAGTAGGAAATATTTTAAACAGGAAAAAGAACTAAATAGGATCATTCATTGAACTGACTTGGAAATGAGGCAGAAATTTGGTAAGTAAGAAATCCAATGCAAGCCAGCTTTATGAACCAAATTTAGTGGATTAAAAAAACCCAGCAAATCAACAACAAAAAAGAAAAACCGAACCAAAGTCAGAAAAAAATGAACCAAAACAACAAAAAAAACCCCAAGTCCAGATAATTTTTAGACTCAAATAATGTTTCAGGCTCCTGGGTACTAAAGTGAACAGTGCAATAAAACAAAGCAATTCTCACGCCTTCCTTGAGCCCAGTCAGTTTAACACTGTTTACTTCCAGACATTAAAAAAAAAAAAAAAAAACAAAAAGTGGTTTATAGAAACCCTGAAACTGCATCTTTATTAAAATATGACAACCTGCAGGTCTTCTGTATAAAGAAAAGTTAATAATTTAAAGAAAAAACAGCTTCTGAAGTTCAGAACCAACCACTGTGACTGGATTTTTAAAGTACATACACACAGGCTAGGGAGAAACAGCTCTACTGCTTCAGAATATATAAAGGTAGCTGCTCCCCAAACTGGCCAAACATCCAAACTCTGTGCACGGTAAACATCTGATCTGCCAAAACACATTGTAAACACAATAGGATGCAGTTATGGCAATTAATCAAGATACAAAGAAAACAGGAAAGACCTATCATTTCTCTGCTCCTCAAGCACAAAGTACTTTCACAAACAGTGAAGAGATTAATAGATATTAAGTCCACTGCCAACAAAACTTTCAGGTTCTTTGAAGGTGCCTTATTTGTCTTGACTGGCTTCATTTCTTGAGACAGAAATACAGCCTGGTGTGCATACTCAGTGCTTTACAGTGAGGAATAAAGCAAAAGCTACCTGGACCTAAAAATCCCATTAGAGTGTTACTAAAATAACCCCCACACCTGGCAGCTGCTGGGATTGGAACCAGATGTGCAGTACATCTGGTAAAGAATGGGACTGCTGCTAACAAACACTGAGCTATTTGAGGAATATATTTTTCCAGTCCAGCAAGGGTCCAGAATGACTTAGCAAAAGTTACTTATTTTGCCCCTACTTTTCTCAAGGCAGATGCTGACCACTGACAGACCTATTGTGCGCCAATTTAAAACATTTGAGACCTTCCCTATCCTCCTGCCCCAATCAGAAGTGCATATTTTGCTGCTCCAGTTGCATAATTTACTGATTCAGCTGCATGCTTGGTTGATCTGGTAGGAGACTAGTACAGTAGTTGAGATTCTGGATACATTGCCAAATGTGCAGCGTGCTTTGTTGATCAGGGCTGTAGAATTTAATAGCTGAAATTTCATACACTTTACTAATCAGGCCACATTCTTTGCTAATTGAGGTGCATATTTTAGTAGTTGATTTTTTTTTTAATCTTTCACTGATCTTGGGAAGGATCCTGCTCCCTCTGAAACCAGCAGGAATTTTGCCATAGTTCTTGCTGGGTAAAGGACTAAGACTTTCACTGGAGGGTCTAGGATTGCTAAGATTTCTTCTCTTAAACAGAACAAGAAAGGCTTGATTTTTTTTCTTTAAGCCCGCAAGTGAACAGAAGAATACCAGATGAAGGATGGCACTGGCATAGAGAACTCCTCCACAGGGATTTGATTAAACAGATAATATTTAATGGACATACAGAGACATAATTTTGACTGTGTTACTCTTTCATCAGGCTTACATTCTTCCTTCAGGATAAACAAGCCGCTTATCTGCACATCTTGTTCCATTTGATACAGACACGAAGGAGGAAACATCATGCACCTTATCTTCAAATTTTCTTTCATTTGATCTAACTCCTACTTTTAAATTGCTGGAATACTTGGTGAAGGATTCCAGAGAGAGCTCTACTTTGCCACAAAACATGTTGCAAACATCCACGCTACCTCACAGCATCACAAATTTTCTCAGCTCTTACTGGCAGAGACCACCTTCTTGGATGAAAAGAACAATTCAGTTCCCTGTATCTCATTCAGACTTTGCCCTTGCCAGGGGAGTTTCTGTTATGTGTTTACATTGCTAACTCTAAGCCAGAAGACAAAAAATTTCTCATAAATCGTTGAATACCTTTTTTCAACTGATAAACTGAACTACATTTGAACCACTAACTTAGAGTGGGATGTATATTTCTTTACTAGCATAGCAACACTATCAGTGTAGCCAAAAAGATAAAAATAGTGACGCCTACGCAGCACAGTGCAGTCCTTGATGAGTGAAGAGCAAGTGCAACTTACTCCAAGAAATAATAAAAACAGGGAGCAAGAGATGTACACACACGTCTGTTTGGACACAGAATTCCCCGTCACATTGAGGAAGATAAGCAATAGAAAATGCTTTTCATTCTGCAAAAGGAATTGTCCAGTATGTTAAGAGCCTATAAACAACGTGATCAAAACAATAATTGACACAGCAAGAAGTCAAGTTGGGGAAAGCAGGCAGGAGACTGCTGCTTCTTCATTGAAGAGGCAATTTCTTTTCTGTGGTGCTGTTGGTCAATACTTTAGTTCAGTTACTGCCTGGTGTGAAATCAAAGACTCCTGATTTCAGAGTTAGAGAACAATTGAAGTTGACTAGGAAACATTAGAGAAAAATTAGCAAAAATTAGAGAGTTTGCTGATGCATTCAGAGTCCCACCATTGCCTTTCACCCCCAAATGCACAGCACACAGCCAGTACTTGCTCCTCACAACTGTACAGGCAAAGGTAGAAGAAAAGCAGCACAGGAAGGATGCAATAATTCAGGGAAGCAAGCAAGTTATGTAGTTTAATAAGAGAGGTATGCAACTGGATGAGGGTAAGCTTGCATTCTGCAATGCAATCCTGACTTGAAAGAGAAACAAAATACAAAGCCCCACAACCATAGAATTCAATAGATCTTGGTAAAGTTAGTGTTTCAGAGCCAGAAATGTGGCTTAATTAAGTTCTCACTGTAGCTATCTTCACTAGGATACCAAAGTGAGATAAAACATCTTCATTTCAACCACAGTCATTGCTGCGTGTTTGTGTGCTGTGGCAGGGAATTACTTTATCAGGCAGAATTATAATGCTGTTTGCCACCAAAGAAAGCAACCCCACACTTTTTTTCTTTATATATACATGAATATGTAGCAAGACATAAATGTATGGAATAATATTTTCTTATACTCTAGTGGCTCATGTTTTATAAAATTGAGAATCTCTACTAGAGGTGTCAAACCATGGCTCTGTCAGGGTCCATAGAAAAGTCCCACTCCCTTTAGCGGGACCAGGACTGCTCATCCTTCCCAAATCTCAGAGCGACTGCTCTGCAGCTGCTCCTGGTTGTGGGGCGCTCCGTGTTTCCTCCTCTGCCTTTCCACCGCAGCTCGGGCGCCGCTCTCTCAGCTCCCCGTGCCCACTTGCTCCCAGCTCTGCGCGGATCCCTGCCCTGGGAGCTGTACCTGTCACTCGCAGAGTTTACCTGTTCCCCCTGCTACAGCCGAGGTGCACATGAGCGGTGACAGTAAAACAGCGCGAGGTATTTGGTTTGGACTCCCCGAGCCAGGCTGTGCCCGTGGCAGGGATGCCTTTGGGCAAGTGTTCTCATTTCTGCTGGGAATCCGTCGTCACTGGGCTTTCACCGGATTTCGGGTCCGGCTGTACCGAAGCGGCGGGGCCGATCCGGAGTCCCGGAGCATCCCGTCTCGCGGTGCCTCTCGCACTCCGAGGCGAGTCCCCGGCCAGCCCCACACCCCAAACCCCGAGAGACAGGAGCCGAAGGGACCCACAGCCGCGCCCGCCCCGCTGCATCTCTCCTGCCGGTGTCGGCGGCGCATCCCTGGTCCCGGGAGCACCGGCGCGCCCCTCACCCGCGCTGCCGGCAGCTCTGCTGCACCCCTCGCCCCGGGACTGCCGGTCCCTCCCCTCCTCCCGGCGGGGCTCCCGGGGCTCCCCCTCCCCGTCGGGCTCGCCGCTGCCGCGCTGCCCTGCCCGGTGCGGGCGGGGACCGGTGCCGCCGGTGCCGGGGGTTACCTTGGCTCCCGCCCCGCCGAGGCAGAGCGCCGCGGCCGCCGCCAGGACGAGCCCCGCGCCGGGGCCGCTGCGGAGCATGGCGCGCCGTGCCGAGCCGTGCCGAGCCGTGCCGCGCCGCGCTCAGCCAGCGCAGCTGCCGCGCCGAGCCGTGCCCCGAGCGGCGCCGCTGACAGCGACCCCCCGAGCCCGGCCTCCCCGCCCCTCGCCCCCTCCCCCGGCCGCTCCCGGCCCCTGCCCTCCCCCGGGGGGTCACCTGCGGCGCGGAGCTCGGCGGGGACCGGGCGGGGAGCGGGCTGGGGGGCAGCGGGGGTAGCGCGGTCCGAGCAGCCCTCCCCGGGGTGCTGTATCCTCGGCGGGCTCGGGAACCGCCGAGCTGGAGGCACCTCAGCCCCTGCGAGCGGCGGCGGGAGCGGATCCTGCGGGAAAAGTTTCGCCCCCGGGGCCGTGGGAGATGGAGGGGCTGCGGTGCAGGCACTGGAGAGGGCGGCTGCCCTGGGCAGCGCACCCGGCCGCTGCTCCAGTCCCCTGCCCTACCCTGCAGCCCAGTCAGGGGAGTGAAGGGACAGAGGAATGGGAAACAGGAAAAGGGCTCAGGTCTTTCCTAGCTAAAAGCACCCCGGCTTCATCTGAGCACGAAGCAAGGGACGGGAAAGGAATATTCACGAGCATCCTGGGGAGCCCAAAGCACAGGACCTGCACAAAAACCAGGAGTCAGGGTACAGCAGCCACTTAACCTTTCTGAGGGTGATGGGAGGGCAAGGGACACTTCTTGCTTCCGTTGCAGCTTTCTGGTTTACACTCTTCTGTACCCCATTGATTCACACCACATCCTGCAGTGAGTGTCAGACAACAATTTACTCAATGGGAAGAAATGGATAACACCTTCAGTTGGTGTCCAAGTGGATGCATATAACAAGCATGAAGTTAGAGGGCTGGTGTCAAAGAAAACTTTCTGTTTTCATAAATGCAGTCTTGTGTTGAATGCATCCCAGCCCTGACCCCATGTCTAGTCCAGGCCATTCACCTGCTCCGTGGGTTTGATGTCCTGATTGTAGGAGACAATGCCTGAATCCCAAAGAAGTGAAACAGATCTCCACCTAATCCTTCCAGTGCTCGTGAGATGAAGCTGCCTGTTAGCCTTTACTAGGCACCTACAAAAAGTAACAACGTGATTAGCCTAAGGCTGAGGGAGGCTCAGGGACAGGACTGCTCACTGCCCACCAGGACCAGGCTGCCTCCCTGGGAAATGTACATATCTCATTTAGAAGGAAAGACACATAAGGAATGTCTCAATAGTTTAATTGGCTTGTTTATACTTCTTGCACTGAAAGCAGAAGATGCAAATAATTCTTTGCGTGACCAATTCTTATTTTACCCTTCTTTTTTCAGGGCAAACTCCTGTAAAGGGCGTTCCTGGGCTCTGACCTTGTCAGTTATTTACTGTGACTGCCTGCGCTTGAATTTACATTTTGCTCCTCCCGGGTAATATTTCTTTGACTTACCTGTCAGATGAAAAAGCATATATCAGAGAATTTATAACTACATTTTATCTGTTCTGAATAAACACAAAACCCAGGACACTTGGCATCCTTGGCAGGAGGGTTTTTCTGAGCAGAACACTTCTGCCTGAAGGGCAGTCTGGTCTCTGTAGCATAGCACTGAGGCACATTGCTTTTCTCAACACTTACGGTTAAATCTCAGGGCAATGTCACCACAAATGTTTGTTAAGCTTTGAAAAATCCCTGAAACAAGAAATCTACTTTTTTTCCACATGAGGCTCAGTGTGACAAGAAGTAAAGGCAGAGATTCCATGTCCTGTTTCCTTATGCTGATGCACAGTTATTGAGGATGTAAGTAAAAGACTAGCTGGTAGAAAAGTACATTCAAAACCCTTCTTTGCTCAGACACTGCTGGAATAATAATATAAAAATATCTAAATGAAAGGGAAAGAACAAGTCCAAGTCTAGCAGCTCTCTTTTTAAGGATCTTACACCCCTGTTATTTGGATTCCTTTTCAGGGGTCATCTGAGTGCATGCACCCGTAATCCTTTGGAGGCAAAGAAGGTGCTCTGTGGGCCACACTACTATTCCAAGCTGTAGACCTTGGGCATGTAGCACAAACACAACTGTATGCTGATTTCTCATGTTCGTGTTTGCCCTGTTGTTGGCCTCACAAACTCTGTCAGTATGTCTTTGTTCCCTTATCTCAGCATCCCTCTGCTAGCAGAACCTGTCCACACCACTTTTCATCACTACGGCTCAGCAATGACTTAGCATCTAGAATTAAGGATCAAACGTACAGTAGTCTGCTCATAAAGTATCTTCAGCTCAAGTTGTTGACCCTTTCAAACCATATTTTAATGAGGATTATGTTTTATATTTATGATCTCCTTCTGTGAGCAGGCAGGAGGACTCTCTATGGGCTTGAACAACTTCCCACAGCAGGCAGCACAGAAGACTGGGTCCAAAAGGTGTCTGACTGCCCACTGGAGGCAATGACCACGAAGCCAGGCTTGCAAGTGGTACCTGCCAACCTCTTCCAGGTGAGCTGCCTTCCCCCAGTGTCACAGCTGCCTGTTAGACAGATGTGGCAGGCAGCTGGAGGATTTACTGGGAGGATCAAGAAAGGACAGAAGGGTAAAAGGTGCTTTGTTTCCTGCCTAATCTTTATTCCCCATCTCCCACTCCCTACAGCCCCACACCTCACAGAGCTGCCACACAGCCCAGATCAGAGCTGTAGTCCATTCTCACCACATATCAGGGAAGGGGAGATACAGGGGCAACAACTGTTCACATCCCTGAACAAGCCTCTTCCACAGTCATCTTTAAGAAAGCAAATGTCTCTGTGTTGGACTCCCCATTGAAAACTTCAAGGTCTTCATGCTCTTTTAGCATGAAAAGTCCTTCCAAGGATAATGTTTCCTATTGTACCATGCCATTTTGAGAGCTCCTGAAATGCTGAAGCAAGCACCAATTTCAGTAGAATAGTGACATTTATGAAGTTAGTGGATAGGACTTGTGTGTGTAATGGCAGCACTTTCCTAACCAGTAGCTCCCGGCTGGGAAAGTAATTTCCAGGAAAAAAAATAACTAGAAATTTACTGCTTCCAGACTGGCAGCAAAAAATCATTTATTGTGGGAAATCTAAGCTTGGAATAAACCCCAGTAATTTCCATCAACTCTCTCTACACCACACACACAGAGATACATGGAAAGAACTTTCTGAATTAATTTCCAGGAAAATTAAGGCATCCTGATACCAAAAGTAACTTTCCTCGCCCAGAGAGACTATTGTAGAATGTCCCACAGAAATGAATGCAGTTCTTAGCAGTTTCTGTTTTTCAAAACAGCTGGTGTGACAAAACTGAATCCAGATTTAAACAGGAGGAGGGCATTGGCAAGATACTTTCAGTAACAAGTCCTTAAATCTTAGTTTATTCTCTGTACGCAAGAGCTCCCATATGCAAACCTTATGGTTACACAACATGGCTTTTTATGATTTCCCAGCCTTCTCTTAGGTATAGTAAAGGTTGATTAAATCCATTCTGAGCTCTCTTGTTTTATCAGACATACCACAGTTGCATCTGTCTTCATTGTTTATAGCAATGAGTCAGGAAAGCAACATTTTAAATACTTATCCATGCTAGAAAAGACATGCTAAAAATTGCTTAGGTATAATGCTGTAAAAATGTTTCACACATATAAATAAAATTTATGGGTAAATAAAATACATAAATTAAATATTAAGGCAATGTCTAATAAAGCATATTTCTGAAGACCTGCATTCTAGTTCCATTGTCTGTATTTAATATAAAACCATCTTTTTCCTCAGTGGGTGTGAGAGGCGAGTTGGATGCCTGAGTCTGATTGCAATCTGCCAGTAATAGAGCTATTTATATGTGGTTAGCACAGGTTTCTTTTTTGATGAATTTTTTGCAGACTGAGTGACACCAAATAACAGAAATATGTAAGCAGAAAAACATGCAGTAAGTACAGGGAATTGGAACATTGTGTTGCCAGTGGCTAGAGAGCAAGAACTTCTCTAAGGAAATATTTAGAAAAACGTGTTTGTAGCTATAAAAGCTGTAAGTGGAAAGCAGCACCCATGGGCTTTGTGCTGTGCAGAGAGTGCCACCCTCTGCTCCTGCAGAGTATGGAGCCTTTCTCTCCTTCCTGACTCTTCTTTCATAGCGCAATTCTCCTGCAGTGAGTTACAAAATTAGCCAGCTGGACAGGAACTCTACAAGCGGCCAGTATTCCCTGGTAATTTTGTTAGGTCATCTCTTTAATTGCACTTTTTTTTTTTTTTCCCTCAGAGGAAAGATGAATAAATTTCCCTTCCCCTTTTAGGAACAAGGCCCTGAAAAAGACAATTTCTATTAAGGTGTGACAGAGCTCACTTGGAGAGAAGGCAGCATGGCAGCTCCTGTATGCAATATAGTTGAAGGATGAGAGAATGCTGCAGCTGGCTGTGGTTAAAGAATTTGTTGTGGCACCTTCTGATCTTTCTTCCTGAAGAATTAAAGAGTGCTCAGCAACAAGAACTCTAACAGGCTTTGGGATAAGCCATGGGCTCTTTCACTGTTGGAGACAGAGACTGCACTTCATACAAGTTGTCTCCTGCAAATTTACAGGAATTCTCTCCCTTAAAGGCCTCATTTGTGATAGTGTTTGACATTTTTTCTGGCTTTTTAAACCGCTACATTCCTCTGTTGTCCTAAAAATTACATTACTGATGATTTCAGTATGAAGGATTCTCTTTCAGGCAGACTGGTTAAGCCTGTTGCAGCTTTGTGCCATTCTTGGACAATAGTCTTCAAACAAGAGGCTATTCCTGTAGCTGGAGCTTTGGTGCTATGTGGCAGAGTAGCAAGTAAAAAAGAGATACTTTGGAGCTTTACCCAAGCATTACATTGCTCTAGAGAGATGGGATCAAAGTCAAGAAGCAAACATAGACAAATATTCCAACTGAAGAGAAAAGCTACTTCAGTGACTCAACAATTGAGCTCTCTGTTAGTTATTGTTTTCTGGTTTTGAGTTCTCTGTGAGAGGCAAAACTCCAAGCTTTTACATTCTTACAAGAAAATCAAAACCAGATCAAATGAAGATCAAGCATTCAAGTCTTCCTCACCATATTGTTTTTGACATCTTCTGTGTAAGAGTACCCAGTGAAGGTCACTGCTAAAGCTTTGGAACACTTGTTCATGCACGCAATTCTCAGGGTTTCCTCTCACATCTCAGCAGAGCCTCCTTCACTCAGCTCCCCTTCACACACATTCAAATCCCACATATGGTTTATGAGCTCAGCGCCAAACGTGCATGCAGCCAAGGTCAAACTTCAGTAGTGGTGTTGAGACACAGCCTGGGATTGCCCCTTCATACCAGCATCTGGCAGCAGAACAGCAGGAGGCTGTCCTGTGAATCCAGATCCACTTATCTGATACCTCTGATCATCACGCTGGGAGCCTCTCTTACATCCACGCATTTGCACTTGAGAACAGTCCTCTTCCTGACTTCCTAAAGTAATGGTCTCTTCCAAATAATGCCTAGAGGGCTGTGTAATGTGTGCAGGAAAACACCCAGTCGCTGGCAGGATCCAGGAGCTCGGTTAACAGGTTTGCAGTTCAAACAACATGCTGGTGCTTTGGTTTATCAACTCTCTGGACTTGTGGAACAGCCTCCCCTCTTCCTAGATAAACAGCTCAGAGGATTCATGCTCATAATAAGGATAGTTTGGAAAGGCTGATAACAGAGGAATATCTGGCAAAGCGAACACTGTTTACCTGGCAATTATATTAAGGGCGGCAGTATGACGTTAGCAGTAGTTTTCATTATGAAATTATGTGCTCCGATGCTCCAGCTCCCAATACCCCAAAGGACTTGTGGGATGCCCGGCTCCAGGAAGACGCTGGAAACTCTAAGGACTGATTTATGAGGAAAGGACCATCGGGAACGCTGAAAACCTGACATTTACACACATGTTACGGGATTCTCCAGACTCAGACCCCGTAAAAGGCAACGCTAATGTACGAACAGGAATGATGCAGATAGACAAAGCTGCGAGGGGCGCATCACCTTCACAAAGAAATTTTAATTTTTAATTCATGCACAACTTAATTTACGCACGTACGTGCCGGCCCCAGGGTCCCGACGGAGCAGCCGGTCAGGCCCCCGCCCCTCAGAGAGCCCTGGCACGGCCCGGGGCGGGCACTGAGGCGGCCCGGCCCGAGAGCCGCTCCCCCTCCGCGCCTCCGTCCCCTCCGTGCGCTGCCGGAAGGGTCCGTCCGGAAAAGCCGCCGCTTCTCCACGGGCCCGGCGGCCCCGCCGCCGCCTCGGAGCGCCCTAGCCTCGGCCGCGACTGTGCCCGGCGGGGGCCGCGGCCGGCGGCGCACGGGGGCAGAACCGTGGGGCCCGCGCGGGGCCGCGCTCGGCAGCGGCGGCAGCGCCGGGCCGGCGGCGGAGCGAGAACCGCGCTGCACCGCCCCGCCCGCCCCTTCCCGGCGCAGGCAGCGCCACGTCTCGGGCAGGAGCCGGCGCCGGGCGGGCGGCCTCAGGTCTGCGGGGGCTGGCCGGGATGGGGGGCGGCGGGGGCGGCTCGGGGCGGGGGCGCGGGGGCCGCTGCAGGCCGCGGGGCACTCGGGGCTGCCCGGGGGACCGGGGAACCGCCCGGCCCGGCCCGGCTCGGCTCGGCTCGGCCCGGCCCGGCCCGGCTCGGCCCGGCCCCATGGGCTGCGGCCCCGGGCCTCCCGCTGCTTCTACTGGCGCCCAGGAACGTGCCCGGCACAGAGACCCCGCGGCCGTGTCTGCCGGTGCCTCCCGGTCTGTGACCGGGACCCGCTGTCGTTCTTACTGTTCGTGTTTGAAGCAAAATCGGTCACTTTGATATAGCTCTCTCCATAGGAGCTTATTGCTGTGTTCCCGTGGCGTGCCAACATTTATATGTGTGTGTGTCTGCTTGTGCACAGCACAGGGATACAAAAGCACTCGGAGGCCAGAATACTCTTCCGTTTAATACTGTGAATGGGTTGCGCAGGAGAAAGCCATTCTTCATCACCTTGATCATTTAAACGCATTTTATGACAAGGACAACAAACCATCTCGTGTTGGCTGGATTTTGCCAAGGTGTAAGGAGCCAAAATCTTGCTTGCCTTTTGTCTGTGATTCCACTTGGTAACCTGTCACACAGCATCTGTTTGCTGTACCGTGGCAGTTCTAGGAGTTTTATTGACAGCTTTATTATACTGAAAATCTTAAAAAATTAGTAACTAATCACAGTGAAGGTATTAATTTTTTTGTTTGGGGGAGGTTTCCCTTTTGGAAAGGTGCTGCAGGTTTCTGGCTCCTTCACAGCTCACTTCTGTAAGGATCACCTACATAACCGTGTTTTCCTGTGTGTCCTGAGCTGTTTGCTGTTTCAGTTTAATTTTGGAGGTGATGGTGGTGTTGCAGGGTGACCACGGCAGTGTGGCACAGTAGCAGTTACACAAGTGCTCCCTGGAGATATGGAAGGAATGTTGTTCATAATGTTTGTGTTCATGTAAAAATGCAGTCAAAATATTCCTGATTTGACATTCTCCAACCCCCAGAGGTTAGATTAGGTATTCAGAAGTTAGATCTAAATACCTCAAGAATCATTTGCAAATTCCATAAACTGTGTTTTGAAAGCCTTTTCTTGGCTGGTCACAGGAGAAGGCAATGTTTAGCTGCAGTCCAGGCCATGTTCTGACTGCCAGCTTGTGCTGTAATGAATAGTTCAGAGTCTGTACAGTGATTCACACTTGTTATTCTGCAGACAAGTAAACAGTAATGATGTAATTTAATTTTTAAAAAGTTAAATCTGAATTCCATACTTCATTTTAACAAAATATATATTTAAATTAAATATATGGTATGTTTACATATATATACTGTAATTTACAGAGGAGAATACTACTCTGTTACTGTCTTTGTTCTTAAAGCAGAGGCCAAAGAGATCTTTCCATTAAAAGGGACAAGGATTCTAAATCAGCTGTCTTGCTAAATATCTGTTGCATCCTTCTGCAGTGTATCAGTGCTACTAAAACAGTGAGCATAAAGAGATCACTTTTTATCCCCAGAGATGGATACCTGGTTGTATTTCATTGTCTCTGTTGTTACTGCATGTCCTGGTTCTCTGTGGGCACTACGTTATTTTTAACTCATCTTTTCAGAGCTCCAGTAAATGTTTGTAAATTCACTACATTTTGTTTTTAGAGGATGCAGCTCCTTGGTGATTGCGACTTTGGCTGCCAGCTGTTTCCATGATGTGGAGTTAGCAGCTGCCTGCTGCACACCAGCAGCTCTACAGCTCACAACTGTGCTCTTGTGTGACACCTTGATGCTGTCCTTGCTGATGGAGAGAAACAGGACTTGGTAGTTCACTTGGTGGCAAATTGTTGAGAAGAAGAACTTTCCAGGGATCTGGATCATTTTTACCATGGACTCCTCATCTGACCAGCAGGATGTTAACTTGGAGAGCAGAAGCAGTAATGGGGCTCCCAGCAGCTCTGAAGAACTTTCAGATTGTAAAGCCAAGTCACAGCTAGTTACTACAGATGAAATTAACAGTAAGTTCTTTAATATGCACCAAATAATCTCCTAGTCTTACCCAGGCTTTTATATAATCATCTGTCTTGTTGTTCAAGTGAAGTTTTTGTACAGCAGTTTTAAGCACGTTTGGTGAAATCTATAGCTCTGTGTGCATGTAGAACTGTATTTTTAGCTGTAGAACTTGTTCTTCTGGAAGCAAAACAAAACTATTAGCTTAAATACTATCAGCTATCAGGTGAGTATTTATTGTTCAGGGTATCAGTCTGTCTTCAGATAATGTTTCCAAGAGTGTACACCTGAAGCTCTCTAGAATGAGCAGATCTGAAATGACTGTTCCAGAGTAAACTTATGACTGGAGTACTTTATTCTGGCAGAAGAAATCTTCCTAATAAATTAAATCACTCAGGCAAAACCCAAAATGTCTGGCTCTGCTTCCCTTTATGAAAGAGATGCTGGCGTGTACTCTCCAGTTTATCTCTAAGTAACTTTTATGTGCAGACAAGCTCTATAATAAAATAATCATGCAGCTGTTTATGAGAAACTATTTAGAGTCCATTATCTGAGTAGATTATAGAATCAAACTTGAGTTGGAAGAGAGCTGTGCAGGCTATCTAGTTCAACCTGCTGCACTGAGCACACCTAGTTCTGGAGCAAGATCAGGTTGCTCAGGCCCTCATCCTATTGAATTCTGAAAGTGTCTATAGAGGGAGGTTCATCAGCCTCCCTGCCCATTCCAGTATTTAACTGCTTTCATTGTGAAAGTGTTTTCCCTGCCCTGAATTGAAATCTCCATGTTTTCCTGGCAGGAGTCCAAGGATATGTTGGTGTATAAGGATGTGGGGGTGGCTGGGTGGAGAGGTGTGTACATTGTGGCTGCCTAGATACACCAAACCACAGTGGTTCCTTGTGTAAAAGGAGGTGACGTAGTGAGGTTGGGTACCACAGGTTTGTCACCTTGTCACAGGCAGCAGGGAGGAGGCCCTGACACTTAATTTGCTTTTCTTACTCTGCCTGATACAGAGTGGCAGAGCGTGATGATTCATTCCTCTTTTCTGAGGCTGGAGATCACACGTTCCTGTCATCTCCTGTGTTGGACAATCAAATTGTGACTTAGAATTAGACAGTGTGTCTTTATACTGTTTCTATTCTAATTGCATCTCCTTGCCCATTGTTATAAAAAGACTGCAGCTGTATTGACACTACTGCCTTTAAATTTCTTTAGTTCAAGGAGTGTTTAGATTGTGTCTCCTTGCCTCAGGAAGTCACCAGAAAACCATTCATCCAGAATTTTGCTCCAGCATCACTTTGGTATATGTTTACCACTCACTGCTGGGAAGAAAAAATGTGAATCAAGTATAAACCTGATGCAGTTTCTGAGATGGGCAGAAACAATATTTCTGAATGTATGAGCTGTCTTGTTATTTTTGGCTTCTTGTGGCTATTCTTAGCACTGACACCTATTTCAACTTCAGTTTTGCTAATAGTTTAGTTTTAAAATGTTAGTCATTAAAAAGCAGTCTTTCCCTCTGTCCACCTTTACATCCTTGTTGAACTCACCTCTTCCATCATGTCTGCAACTGTTCTTGTGACAACATGATGATCTAAATCAGAGAAGTGATTTAGGCTAAATGGCCTGAAATGTTGTCTGCATGACAAATAAGATTCTCAAAAGTATTTTATTCAAATCTTAGGGCTGGTGGGTTCTGGCATCCTGAGTCTAAAAACTTTTTATTTCTACCCAAATTCAGTTATCTCATTCAGTTTCCTCTATGCTGGTTCACACTGAGCTGGCTTGAGGGAAGATGCACTGCAGAGGTGGGAACTTAATTTTTTGCACTTGCAAATACTTTGTCATCATAAATGTTAAATATTTTCCACCATCTTTAGGAAAAAAAATATAAATATTGCATATTATTCTAGAGAGTTGCAGTTACTTCAGTGATAACATGGTGGGAGAATGAACAGAAAGGCAGTGGCTGTTTCAGTGCTCTGTTCATTTGAAGTGTATAGTAATTAAAGTTAGATACATGGTTTTTTTTGCAACAGCAGGTTCATAAATGTTAGTAGTGCCCAGCAAAGTTAAATAGAAATGAGAAATCCAGACTATAAACCTGTGAAACATTTATCTGGTTTTGAATATGCATTTTTCCTGCTGGAAAAGAAAAATACTAGTAAGTGGGCATAAAATTGGTGTTGAAGTGGTTCTTGAATTGCATTTTAATTGGTAGGTTTGTTATTTTGATACATATGAGCTTTGCTACTGTGCTTTTGATGAAGATACCCTATTTGAAAAAACAAAAGCTCAGTTTAAAATAGAGAAACTGCTTGGGCCAGGCTGGAAATGGGGATGGTGGATGCTTCCTCCCCAGTGCCCAGCTGCACATCAAAGAGCTGAATCATTCAGCACAGGCCTGCAGCTGCTGAGGCTTACTTGTAGTAGATTGTCCCTCAGAGTTCCTTACACTCTTCATGCTTCTAAACATAACAAGATTTAAAAACCTCTGTGAAGTTTTGAAGATATGTTTTATGATGACTTTTAAGGTCCTGCTTGAGGGCAACAAGTACAGCAAATGAAAAGTACTTGTTCTGGTCTTTTAAAATAAAGAATCAAAAATCCACTAGGAAATGTCTCCTGCCAGTTGCTGTCAATAGCAGTTTCTATGTTCATACAGTGTAAAGGCAGTAGTGCTGGTATTGTATTTGGGAGGAGCTGTGAAGATTAATTAAGTGGCTTGAAGTTGCAGCTCAGTAAAACTTTCTTTTCCAGCTACCAGTAATAACATCAATGAAGTGCCAAATGAAGAAGGAAGTCTGGAGATAAACAGCAAAGTGGATGCCTGCCAGAATGGGCCAGAGTCGCTCTGCCTTGACTCTCCTGGGTCTTTTGATCCTACCAGCAGTGAGCAGGGTGAAGAGTCATCCCCAGGTGTG
Source organism: Fringilla coelebs (assembly GCF_963513975.1). Classification (NCBI taxonomy): domain Eukaryota; kingdom Metazoa; phylum Chordata; class Aves; order Passeriformes; family Fringillidae; genus Fringilla; species Fringilla coelebs. The sequence goes on along the minus strand of NC_140043.1, from coordinate 8,820,225 downwards.
ACTGGTTTCCATGACAGCCTAAGGAAGTCTCAGGGAACTAGTGCTGAGGGCATAGCTCTTAGAAAAGAAGCTTTGCAGTCTCTCAAACTAAGTCTTCCCATGCAAGAAACTGAATTGTGTAAGCATCTGTTTATGATGGTGCCCCTGCTTTCTCTTGCTGCATAAAGCTTTTTACTCTGAGCCTGGCTCTGGACTTCTGTAACATCATTTAAGCTTGAACTAAACTTCATTTTTGCAGTAAACTTTTACTTAGAACTGCAATTCATTTTCTTTCAGTAAACCACCCTCTGCTACAGCTAAGGCACGTGCCTTACCATTTAAAACTGGCTCTTCACTGGAGGGGAATTCATGCTTTCTGGGGCTGAAGCTATTCTAATCTTCTTGATTTTTAGGAGTAACAGGTGACATTAAAAAAAAAGAACAGCAGAACCAGGTGATTTTAAGATAAGAAAAAAAGGAAAGGAGAGAAGAGCAACGAAGTGGGGGGGAGAAGGCAAAGCCTTTATATTAAGGTGTCTAAAAGTCTTACTACGGGAAAGGTTTAATGTGAGTTAAAGTTTAATGTGAGTTAATAAAAGGTAAGAAAATATATCTAGGGAACCATTTTCCACTACTTGTAGGGAATGAGTGGACTGTGTAGGCCCTGCTTAGTTTTATAATTTTAGTCCTGTCAGAAATGCAGGACAGGTGAGATTAAGTGCCAACAATATTTTTTTTCTTGCTGTATAATCTCTTGTCATCTCCTCCATCTGTGGAGGAACAGTAGCATTTGCAAACTGAGCAGTGGAAGTCCACAGGCTTTATCAGTGCTTACACAAGGATGTAACTGAAGAGGGTCATTTGAGGTGCATGTCAGTGGGCTTTCCTTTTGTTCCTTGCTTAAGCATGAAGCATGTTGCTGATGGTAGAAGGAGCTTTTACCTTTTGCATCCCTTTTACCTGTGTTGGAGTTTTCTGTTTGACTGTGAAGATGTCTTTCCCTTACAGGCTCAGTAGAGTCTTCACTGCCCCTGGAAAATGAAGAACAAATCAGACTTCAGGCAAGAAGGCGTCTGGAAGAGCAGCTCAAACAATATCGAGTGAAGAGACACCAAGAAAGAGTGAGTACCACACAACACATCTTCTAGATTGTGTTTTGTTGAGAAGCTTGAAAAGCTTACCATTTCTGTTCCCTGAATTAAAACATTCAGTAGTGTTCTCAAATGAGAGAAAGCAGTTTTGTCGTCTGGACAGGCAAAATTTGATTCTGTTATCAGTAATGTACCATTTTGTGCTACTTAAAATAGGGGAGGACAAAACAGACACCAAACTTAAAGCAACCTAAATGTTAATTTCGCCTATATTTTTCAGTTATCTTTTGGAGTCTCATGTGAACATTTTCAACATCTATATACTGAAGTGTGATAGGGTTCATTGCTGGTATAATTTACCTTGTTTATGAAAGGACATATGTTTAATATCTGTGTAAAAGTGTAGAGCTTTATATCTTAAGTTACAGCAAAATAAGTCTTTGATGCTATTTCAGAATTAACATTCTGGAATTTATTGTTGACTCTGCTTCTTTTAGTCGAGTCAGTCTACATCCAAAACCCGTCCCTCCAGCACCCTGGATCCTGAGCTGATGTTAAATCCAGAAATCCTGCCAAGAGCCAGCACTGTAGCAATGACTAAAGAATATTCCTTTTTGCGGACCAGCGTCCCCAGGGGGCCAAAGCTGGGTAGCCTGGGACTTCCAGCATCCTCAAAAGAAAGAAGAAGCTCAAAATCTAAGGCCAGCAAGATCCGGTCCTTGGCTGACTACAGAACTGAAGATTCAGATGCTCGAAATGCTACTGGGAATTCTGTGGCTACTGACTTACCTGGGGGGGCTCTGATGCAAAGCAGAAGTGGCCCAACATCAGTTGTGTCTGAGATCAGTCTGCCCTCTGACATGGATGATCGAGTAGAGAATTCCTCCTTGGCAGGAGACAGCATTTCAGAGATTGATGGGAGTGAAGTGGGAATGAGGCTGGATGGAAATGAGAGTGACAGCTCTACCTACAGCAGTGTGTCAGGGAAAGGGCTGTATAGCAGTTTGCAGAATAGAGAAGGCAAACAGGACACTCCATATACAATCAATGGCCAGAAGATACATCCTGAAGCAATGGGGCAGTTTCCTTCCATCAGTGAGGTGCTGCAGGCTGCAGCAGTGGAGCACCAGGCCCAAGAGCAAGAAGTTAATGGAGAGGTACGGAGCAGGAGAGACAGTATTTCTAGCAGGTAAGGATATCTGTTGTTAGTTAATGATATTTTCTTGGAATAGGCCGTCTATTACTTTTCTCTCCTACTAACTTTAGATCTAATTTTAACTTACACAGTTATTGAGTCTGTTAGTAGCTTAACGAATTCTAAAAGAATCTGAGAGGTCATTTCACTTGAGTACCTATTTACTAAGTGTATCTTTAGAGAAAGGTATTTTTGCCGCTGGCTGTGTTAAATGTACTGCAAGCAGTTGTTTCTGTCTGTATAGAAGGACTTCATTCACTGAATCACTCATGAGCCTTTGTCTACAAAGTCTGAAAGTATAGACTTGACTGTCCCATTGATATTTAGTATTGTTTTTTTCCTAACCTATCCATGTACCTTTCAGACCTCACATAGTTAAGAAATGCCAAGAGTCGTGTCCTAGATATCTTATCCTCTTCAGTCCTTTGAGAATGAGATTTAGTTTCCCAAGCTTATGTGTATATGACAGGTATTAAACTGATTCAGAAAGCAAGTGCATAACTGATGAAGCCCTTAACAATGTGTGCTTTTTATCAGTTGTCTGCAGATGCATATTTTATATGTCCTACTTTTGAAATTACTTCCCCCAACATTATTGGAATGAAGTGTTATGCCCAGATATGTTGAGGTGTACAATCAGTTGTTAATGATTATTCTGGCTTAGATTTATTTCTTATGGTAATGAGAAAAGATCTTTTTCTCCAGATGCCTTGGCTGTACAGCAAGGAATCAGCATAAAGAATTCCTTATGCCAAATACCTGTTATTCCTTCTTTTGCAGCAGCTGATGGCATTTCTCAGGCACATTAAAGCAGACAGTTATGAGAACAATTGTAAAGGTTTTGTGATTGCATCATGTCCAGTTGTCTGGTTAAAATGGGATCTGTAAATACAGAATATGATGAAGTCAATGATTGCAGTTCTGAAAAATAACAAATATATGGTGCCGCACTAGATTCTGGTTGCTGCAAGTACAGGAGACTAAAGTATAAAACCTTAACATGAATATAATTTCTTTCTCTTTTTAACAGAGGTTATTACACTGTGTTCTGGATCTATCATAAATCAGAAAAATGTCCTACAGTCTAATCCACATGGATTCTGAGTGCCTCTTAATTTCAGAGTCACTTTTCTTCAACTAGACAAGTGTTGTATTCCATCCCTGTAACTCTGCTTGTGCTGTCTCTCTCTCTCCAGTGTTTCTATGGAAAGCTCTATCGCAGGAACTCATGATGAGATGCTGCAGGTTATGAAGGAGAAGATGAGACTTGAAGGGCAACTAGAAGCGCTCTCACTAGAAGCTAATCAGGTAGAAAAATAATTTGGAATTCTGTATTCAGCAAATCAAAATGAGATTTTAATTAATTTTCAAGAACCTCTTGCTCATTACTTGTGGAATTGTGTTTTGTAAAAACATTATTGAATGAGGTACCTTACAAAAATGCCATGGTGGGCTGACCTTGGCTGGATGCCAGGTGTCCACCAAAGCTGCTCAGTCCCTCTCCTTCTCAGCTGGCCAGGGAAGAGAAGAAACAGCAATGAAAGGCTCATGGGTTGAGATAAGGACAGAGAGATGGGGTATCTCAGCTCCAGAGCATGAGGCACCTCCTTTGGTCTTTGCCTTATCAAAGCCACTTTGCTGGGCATCTTTTTTAGTCAGCCACTAATATATTTTCTCATGAGACTCCTGCATTTTGATTTTCTGGACACATTCAGGCTCTCAAAGAGAAGACTGAGCTACAAGCCCAACTTGCAGCTTTGAACATGAAGCTTCAGGCACAGATGGAACACAGCCAAAACAGCCAGCAGAAGCAGGAATCCCTGAGCTCAGAAGTGGCCACATTAAAGCAGTCTTGCTGGGATCTGGAACGAGCAATGGCTGACCTGCAAAATGCCTTGGAAGCAAAGAATGCCAGTTTGGCTTCTTCAAACAATGATTTGCAGTTAGCAGAGGAGCAGTACCAGAGACTCCTGCAGAAGGTTGAAGATATGCAAAAAAATGTTCTCACCAGAGACAGTACAGGTGGGATGATGAAAATGCTAGTCTTTAAAATTTGTTGTTCCATAAGTCATTTTATTTCAACTTGATTCTGAAGTCTAAGAAGAAGAAGAAATTTAAGCTTGTGTTTATTTGATATAATACTAATAAAATGGTCTCAATTCTAGATGTTTGGTTTTGATTTTGTGTCACAGAAGTGTCACAGTTTGCAAGCTGCCACTGCCAGCCTGGAGAGGGAGGCATAAATATTTAGTCCAGACAGGGGCCTAGTTGTTTTTTTGGAAAATTATACAAATGCTGATTTGTAATGATGACTCTATGTGCCAGGTCACCTACTTCCTGATTTTCAGTTAGTTCATATTTTCTGCCTCTAAGGAACTGTGAATGCTTACAGAAGTGATTCATTTAGTTTAATTTTATTCTGCTTATGACCTGATACTTTGGATTCTAGCACTTTGGCAGGAAAAGCCAATCTATCTATAATTAGGCATATGTGCTTTTGTTCAACAATTAAGGAAAAATAGATAAAATTACAAATACAGCAGTAATCCTTGAAAAAGGGTGCATCAAAATAGCACAATGGGGTGTGTTAGTTCAAGCTCTTTATTTTTGTTTTTCTAGTTCATGACCTGCGACAGCAGTTGGCTTCCTTGCAGACCCAGCTTCAGAAGGTGCAGCTGGAACGGACCACACTGACCAACAAGCTGAAGGCATCTGAAACAGAAATCACATCTCTCCAAAATGTGAGGCAGTGGTACCAGCAGCAGCTGGTCCTGGCACAGGAGGCCCGTGTCAGGCTGCAGAGTGAGATGGCCAATATACAGGTATTGTGATTTATGGCATATGGGAGAACTGAGAATCTGGTTTTTGTCAGTTTTATCCACAACACAACCTAGTGGCCTTCTACACTGGCCTGACTGCACCAGTGCAGTTCAGTTGCAGTGCAACTTTATGAAAGTAGTAGCTGAAATAAGGCACACACAGTTTCAACATGTTGTTGTTTTTTTGTTTGGTTTTTTTTCCTGAAACTCTTAAATTCTGTTGGCATTATCTGTGATTTTTTTTCCTTCCTTTAGGCTGGGCAAATGACTCAAGCAGGGATGTTGGAACATCTCAAACTAGAGAATGTGGCCCTGTCTCAGCAGCTGACTGAAACCCAGCACAGGTCCATTAAAGAAAAGGAACGTATTGCAGCACAACTACAAAATATTGAGGTATGGTTGTAAAGGGTTTTCATGAGTTATGATCTGGCTAGGTTGTGTATTTATATTTTGAAAAATCAAGGTTATTCTGGCAAAGTAACATAGAATTCTCACCAATTGGTTCAAATCCTGCATTATAAAGCAGTAAATATTTCAGAGCAAATAAATTTGCGTGGCATTATGACCAATAAGAGGGAACAAGACCATATATTTCTCATTCAAAGGTGATACTTGCATTTTCAGTTCTGGTATTTGTTTTTAATTGAACTTTGAAGGCAAATTTAAATGTTGTCCTTTGCCCATCCATGAACTTGTTCAAGAGAAAACTTAATTGGAAGTTAATCTAAATCAGTAATGTGATTTTTAAGTGTGCGAAATTGCTCGGTAACCAGGTTTGTCCTTCCTTCCCTCCAATAAGAAAAGTTGGGTAAAATCTGAAGTGCAGTACAGTGACTTCCAAAGCTCTTAGAGCCTTAAAATCCCTTGATTTTCAGTGACGTTCCTGCTTCTGAGTCTCAAAGGAGAGTGCAGCAGCAGGTTAGTGGAAGCACCCATCTGCAGTGGTACTGACAGCTTGTATAAATGACAGGACTGTTTCCTGAGTAGCTACAGCATCCAGGGAGTCCCTTCTGGTTTAGAATTTTCCCAGACAGCTTAATTTTAATAAAGATTCTTTTTCTTCATGTCTTGCTCATCAACAGAGAAAGGACAAGGTGTTATTTAATTGGAATTCAGATTGTCACAAGTATGCAAGACATTCACTATTATTCTAAGGTGTTTTAAGTATAGGAATGAGTGATTTCTGTAAAGGCATACAGGTGTGTAAGGCAGACATCAGAATTATTTTTGTGTTTTTTCTCTACAAATTTTCTTGATAACTTATTTTTCTCTTTTCCTATTTTTTTCCCACTCCTTCCCCTCCACTGAAAGTGTAGTAGTTGATTCCATGCTTTTTCTATGCAGGCTGACATGTTAGATCAGGAAGCTGCCTTCATGCAGATCCAGGAAGCTAAAACCATGGTGGAAGAAGACTTGCAGAGAAAACTAGAGGAATTTGAGGATGAGAAAGAACAGCTCCAGAAAATGGCTGATTCTGCAGCGACATTGGAGCAAGAATTGGAACAGGTAGACTGTTGTTAATCAACTTCCCAGGAATTCCAAGGGAAATACTGATTTGGCAGAAAAAGCAGTAGTAAATTGATACTGACCTCTAAACTTCTTTTTGAAACCTGAAAGATTGCTGCAAAAATGAAGTGCTTACTGAAGTCATTCTGTTCCAGGTGAAAAGGTCTTTTTTCCGACCATGTCAGTAATAATACTTTTTAAAAATTTCATCACTACTGTCTTGCCAGTTCCTGTTTTTTTTTTAGTGAATTCAGTATATGATTATTGTAAGCATAGACAAAAACCACAGATCCATGTTCAAAGTTGTTAGGTAGTCAGGATATCATTACATACATTTACACTTACAGAGCCCTGCTTTAACCTTGTAACCTTCTGCAGGCAGCATCTCAAGGGCTGCAGTGACATGAGTTATGTGATAGCTCAGTACTATATTCCATGTAATGATATGGTATTATTAATAATGCTGAATTTACCTGAATTTGCTGTGGACACATTTTTCAAGTAAAACAAGTAAAACTTTTGAATACAATGAATATTATGAATATTTTAGATTTGTCATTCTGGTCATTACTTAGCCTGTAAGCTAACAGATGCTGCTCAAGGCAGTCGATACAATTAACAGAGCAAATACAAGGGGCCTTGGAAAGTTAAAAATATTTTCACCTTCTGCTATTTTCTCCTACAGGCTGAAATATTAATTATAATACTTGATTTTGACTAAAGTGCTTTTGCAAAGATAACCTTTGTTTTATATTAATTTAATTTTAAAATATTTCCTGTCAGGTCAAGTTGACTTTGCATCAGCGAGATCTGCAGCTTGAATCCTTGCAGCAAGAACACCTCGACCTGATGAAGCAATTGACTCTAACCCAGGAGACACTGCACACCAAAGAGCAGTCCCTGGATGACCTGCAAACACAGTATGATGAACTGAAGGCCAGCCTAGAAGAGCTCCAGAGTGATGCTGCTTCTAAAGATGACACAATCCAGTATTTGCAGAACGAGAAGATTGTGTTGGAGGTGGCTCTGCAGACAGCAAAAGCAAGTAAAGAGCAACTTGATGAAGGGGCAGCACGCCTTGGAGAAGGTACAGAGGTAACATCACAAATCTTGGAGCAGCTGAAGCAAGAAATGGCAGTCAAGTCAAGCCAGGTAATGATCTTTCTGAAATCTTACCAGTTTTAAAACACAATAATTTGGAGTACAGGTCACAGTTTGGGTAGTAATTTTGTAGCGTGCTCTTTTCTGTGGCACTGTGGGCCAAACATCTTTCTTATGCAGTACTTTGGTTCATAGTGTGGTGACATGGTGAGTGTATTTCTGTATAAAATGTTGTGTTATCTAACCACTGAGACGCTTAGTCAGAAACAGGATCCTTGTTAGATTAGGCAATTGTTACAAATCAGACAAATAAGCTCACCAAAGAAATCAGGTATAATATGACATTTGGCACATAAAGCAATGTTTGCTTTTTTCCCCTCTGGCAGGTGGAAAATCTGCAACAAGAAAATGCCAGCCTCAAAAAACAGCTTCAAAAAGTGAAGGAACAGTTCCTGAAGGAGAAGGTAAGTAAAACCAAAGAAATTTCAGATACATAAACCCAAGGAATACACTTTTTTTTACAGTGAAGGCATGTACTTCTGGGAAGGTTTTGGGGATATTTAAATCTATTTTTAGTATCACAGAACTTTGTGACATTAAAATACAGAAAATGTGTAACTTTCAGTTGAATTTCTATCTGTAACTGATGTGAAAGCTGATCCACCAACAAATGCATGCTCTGATAGGGCTTCGGCCTTTGCCAAGTGATCCACCATAGAAAATCTGTCTTTGATTTGTTGGTTAGGTTTGCTTTTGCAAAAGCACTCATGTAAATCTTCAAGTGTTGTCATTTCCTTGCAGCTTTGAAAAATAACAGTTGCTTCCGTAATTCGATGGTAAATAACTGCTTTACTGCAAATTTTATTCTGAATTTACACAGTTTTGAAACAATAATTTGAAATGGATATGTCATTAGTGTTGCACATTATTTATAAGGTGGCACCATTAATTTGCTGCTTGATTGCTTATTAACCTAATGTCAAAGTTTGTTTTAGCTGGTTATTTTTAAGTTTGGGAAGACTTTTTGAACTGTCAGTCATAGTTAAGCTCTCTTCTCGTGGCAAAAGTTACTAATTGTGTGTGTAGGATGGTTAATTTTTTACAATTAGTTTGGTTTTTAAAAGTGGCACATAATGCAGTTTCCACAAAGAATGTGAAGAAGAGTGTCCCTTACTGCAGAGAACACTGAGGTATTTAATTTAATAAACTGCTAATATGAACTGTTATTTGATATCTGAGCCTTTGAACCAGAGTAAATATCTTACAGAAGCTGGTGCTGGTTTGTATGACACCCCCACCTCCTCAAACTAAAAGAATATCAGTAAATACTTTCTAGTAAATTAGTCAGAAATTTGCAAAGCTGAAACAGAGGTGACATTTTCCTCTTGTGTGCAAGGTCATGGTGGAAGCTTATCGAAGAGATGCGAGTTCCAAGGACCAGCTCATCAGTGAGCTGAAAGCTACAAAGAAGCGGCTGGACTCGGAGCTGAAGGAGATAAAACAAGAGCTGCTGAAAATCCAAATTGAGAAACAGTCACTGGAATCTGAGCATTCAAAACTACAGAAGGAAGTATCTCAGGTTCACCAGCAGATGGTGGAATTAGAAAATCACCTCCAGTCAGTGCAGAAAGAACGAGATGATATGGAAACACGCCTGCAGGTATGGAAGGTGTAAGGCTGTGGAGAGTGTTGCATCCAGGATACACTGCTGTTTCTGGTACCTTTGTAAAGAAACAGAATGACCACCTGCAAGTTAATGTTCTTGGTTATATATTTAAAATAGTCTAGAGGTTCAACACATACCTACCAAAATTCTGTAAATGCATGAGTGCTCACTAACATCTCGTGTAAGTAACTGGGGAGAAGCACTATAGGAGTGGTAGAAGAGTGATGTGGAAGCAGTTTCCTTGGTCCTAGAGTGAACTCCATCTGAGAACAAGATCCAAACACTCTTCATATGTGTTAACAGTGGTGGCCTCAAAGGAAAGAGTTAAAGAGGAAATAAAAGGGAAAGAGAATATGGAGGACTGGAATATTTAGAGATGGAAGTAATTTTGAAATTTCATGATTTTTCTTTTATAATCAAACATACACAGCAAACATGCTTTTGTTCTTACACTCTTCTTTTCCTTCCTGTTAAGTCTTTGCAGTTTGATAAGGAACAAATGGAATCTCTTGCTGAGGCAAATCAGGCATTAAAACAACAAGTAGAACAAATGCAAGAAGAAGCAAAAAAGTAAGTGTTCTTCTAGCACAGACAAAAGAACTACAGCATTTGGTTTTCATATTTGGCTTTCAGATGCTGGGTTTCGTTGGGTCATGTGAAAAATCTTGTAGTACTATTTGTCAAGCAGCTTTTGTTTTTACCTGGTGTTTTCTTTTCCTTTCACACCAGGGCCATTACAGAGCAGAAACAGAAAATGAAGCGTCTCGGGTCAGATCTGACGAGTGCTCAGAAAGAGATGAAAGCAAAACACAAAGCCTATGAGAATGCAGTCAGCATTCTCAGTCGGAGGCTGCAGGAATCTCTTACTGCCAAGGAATCTGCTGAGGCAGAGCTGAGCAAACTAAAAGCACAAATTACTGATGGCGGGAATGACCAGATTGCTCAGGTATGCAGATGTCCTTTGACATTGTACAAAGACAGAGCTATAAGTCTTGAAATACTGTTTCACCCTGAAATCATGAAAATACTTGGAAAATAAAGCTAGATAAGAGCATGGTGTCAGGGTTCTGAGCACTGAGAACTTCTTTAACTATGTTTGAGAGAAGTGATTTGGCAAGCTAGATTTACTGATGAAATTTTTATTGTTGGTTGGTTTTTTGCTGGAATTGTTTGATTTTTTTTTAAGGGTTAGTATCTAAAAGTTTTCCAAGATTCTAGCTCTTACTGCTATTTTCTCATTGACAGCTAAAAGTTTTTCAAGATAGCCATAGCTTATTTATATATGTTAGACCTGTAACAAGAAAATTAATTTACTAAGGGAAGCTCCAATTTCTTGAACCAATGGAGCAAGATATCAAATACACCTGCAGCAGTAACTGGATACAGAGGTGGAAAACTCTGAGCAAGACCTTTAAATTAAACACTAGCACCTTGTTTCATATTTGCTAGAGAAGCAGGGTTTTTAACCAAAGCAGAAGTGACTCCTGAAGGTGGGTGATGCACTAATCACATGTGACCTCCTTGTCTTTAGGAGAAGATCCAAGCTCTGAAGACAGAACTGCGAGCTGTGAGCAGCAGTAAGTTGATGCTGGAAAAAGAGTTGCAAGAAGTGATTTCACTGACCGGCCAGGAGCTTGAAGAATACAGAGAGAAAGTGCTAGAACTTGAGGATGAGGTGATTGCTTGAATTTGCTTGGTAGATGGGCATATGACAGTAAAAAGTGCATGCAAAACAGGGAAAAATTTTAGTACCAAAATTTTATTCCAATGGTGGAGAAAATCAGAATCATGGATAGGAAAAATCACGTCAGTGGTACTTGCAAATTTTGTTGCCTTGTGCTGGTTCTTTGTGGTTTCATGAGTCATTGTCCTGTCCTATAGGGAAAGAGGATGAAAGAGAAGAGTGGCTCCTGTATTAGATATCAGCTGTGTCTGGTCATGAGACAGTGAGGATACATAAACCATTAGCTTTTGGAACTGCTGGGAGTCATGGGTCCCCAGTGACGCTGAGGGTTCAGTTGTAGATTGGCACAAAAAAATTACATATATCAACTGCTCTGGGTCTGCACCTGAACAGTACTCCTGGATTCTTGTTTCTAGCAAGCATTTTAGTCTTCCAACAGGAAAAAATACCAAAGTGAACTTATTTTTTAATGTTCATTTAAAAAAGAAATAAAGAAAAGAAAAAAGAAATCCCACTCTAGAAAAACAACACATTTAATGAGTTTAACTCACAATTTTTTATCATAGTAGCGCGAAGCTGTTTGGTTATGTTCGTTTGATTTGTGTTTTTCTTTGACTATAGCTTCAGGAATCTAGAGGCTTCAGGAAGAAGATAAAACGTTTAGAAGAAATGAATAAGAAGTTGGCCCTTGAACTGGAACATGAACGTGGAAAGCTCACAGGTCTCAGCCAGTCCAACGCTGCTTTGCGGGAACACAATAATATCCTCGAGACAGCATTAGCGAAAAGAGAGGCAGACTTGGTACAACTGAATCTACAGGTATTTCACTTTTTGATGTACAAACTTCAGAAGAGAATTGGCTCATGTGATACAAAGTTGCTGTATTTTCTCCAGCTCTGGGTCCCCTGTGTGTTGTGACAGCATCAATATGGGGGTCGAACAAGAGAGCAGAAGTGGGACTTGGCACTAAACAGAGTTTTCTTTAAAAAAAAAATTAATAAAATTGCATTACAATATTTGCAAAGTGTAGGTATTTGGAACATACCAAATCCTTATGTGTTACATATGAATTCATTGAGATAAACAGTTTTTCATTCCAGTACATTCATGTAGACATAGGCAATGGGCTACCTTTTAACCATAGCTACTGGTAAGGTTGAAGGTCCTGTGTAGAAAGAGTGGTCAGTGAACAACAGAGAGTTTTTCTGCAATCTCTGCATTGGCTTGTGTTTATATTTCCTCTGCTTCCAGTGAGCCCACACAAAGCATGCATTTGTTTTTGTGATGTGTTACAGGTTCAGGCAGTCCTAAAGCGGAAAGAGGAAGAGGATCAGCAAATGCAACAACTTATTCAAGCTTTACAGGCTTCCCTAGAGAAGGAAAAGTTAAAAGTTAAAGACCTTCAGAAGCAGGTAATGGCTCATCTTTTATTTACTTACAAAGTGATTTAAAAGTATTTAAAAAGTATCATGAAATGAAATCTATGCTTTGTAACATACTGCTTCCTGAAGGGGGTCTGTCAGGATGGCTAGTGGCTGAAAGATCAGTTGATGTCTCCTCTGTTCTGTCCTGTGTCAAGCTCCCTTTTTGATTCACCCACAGAGAAAAAACAAAGTAAATCTGCATCTTTTTGTCCATCTTTTTGTTAGGAAGCAGCAGCCAAAGCGGATGCAGCCCATAACCGGCGACACCACCGGGCAGCGATGCTGGAGCTCAGTGAGATCAAGAAGGAGCTCCAGGCCAAAGAGCTGCTGGTCCAGGCCCTGCAGGCTGAGGTGGACAAGCTGCAGTAAGTAAATGTCTCAAAAAGAACAGTAATTAAAACAAATCCTCTGAAAAAGCCATATATCAGTGAATTTTTGGGTTTGCCCCTTTGGGGTGGATTATGGTGAATGTTCCTCAGCAGAACCTGACCATGGATGCTTGTTTGGACTCTGAGCAAATACCTGCATTTTTCTCTCTTTATAATTCAGTTAGACCTGAGGTACACTGTTTTTAGGCTTCACTAACTGCTTTTTTTTCACTTTCACCATACACTTCTACAATTTCACATTGCTAGAAAGGATTAACATTTTATATATAGACTGTTATTCTTCTCTTTTACGTCCCTGAGGAACTACATAGTGAAAAATCAAATCAGTTCTCTATGTTCCACATTGTATTAAAATTCAGTTTGCTCATATATAAAATTTTCTCTTAAATTATAAGAAATTACAGACCTAGATGAAAATGGATATAGGCTTAAGTCTGTTCCTCCAGAAGCAAAGCAAAATTGCTGACAGGGTTTTATTTTTTTTGCTGTGTAATCTGTTGTTTGTAATTGGACTATTACTGGTGCTCAAGAATTTCATAAATTTTTTTCAATATTTAATATTTAGACATATCTTTCATAAAATCTTCTTGTGATTTAACTCTTGCTCTATGAATGTGTTGGCAAAGCCCTCAGTCAAAGCTGTGATTAACCAGGTTCCATGCACAGTCATGTCATTTATAGTTAACTGGCTAACCCAGTGAAGTTCGTGTTTTAAAGAACAGATTGAGTAACTGCTGTGTCTGTTAATCTTGCTGTGCAGGATAGAGGATGAAAAACATTCCCAGGAGGTATCTCAGTTCCAGCAAGAGCTGGCAGAAGCCACATCTCAGCTCCAAGTTCTGCAGAAAAACCTGGCCGACAAACTTGGTGAACAGCCTCTAGTAAGCCAAGAGGTAAAAAGTGAACACTTACTGTGTTTATCTGTATTTCTGTTGCATTGTATGATTTTGTCTTTAATTCAGCATGTTTAATAAGGTTTTGCTAGGTTTTCTTAAGAAGGTTTTCATGAGACATAAATATTTAGGATTTTGTGGTTGATTGTACCTGTAGATAATTCCAATTATCTTTTTTTTTTCCCTGGTAGGTGGAAGACCTGAAGTGGGAAGTAGAACGAAAAGAAAGAGAAATTGAAACACTTAAGCAGCAGCTGGACATGACTGAACAACGCAGCCACAAGGAGTTAGAAGGGATACAAGTTGTCTTGCAGGTATTTAATCGGGCCAGTTCTGATGGATGGAAATTTTGATTGCTGTAGGGGAATAATTAAAACTATATTTTTATTTTTTAAAAGCATATTACAATTTTTTCTGAATTTGTATTTTGACTGTGCTGTTACCTTTGTAGTTCTTCAACCTCTATGCCATTAAAATAGGCTACTGACTTTTCTTTTAACCTAACCTCTGATTTTCTGCCATTTGCCAAATCTGGCAAATTTGTTCCAAACAGCAGACAGTTTCATACAGTGTTGTGGGTTGTTTTTTTCTTCTAGTTTCCTCTGGAAACTGAAAAGATTATAAAAACATGAGTTGGCTGGAATTTTTATGCTGTTTCTCTACATCACATTGATTCTCTTCCCATTTAGAACATCAAGACTGAGTTAGAGATGGTGAGGGAAGACCTGTCAGTGACTCAGAAGGATAAGTTTATGCTGCAGGCTAAAGTGACTGAACTGAAGAACAGCATGAAGTCACTGCTGCAGCAAAACCAGCAGCTGAAGTTGGACCTGAAGCATGGCAAGATGAAGAAGGTATTTAAATAGAAAGAATAATTTTCGTAAAGTACAGGAAAGTTCTCTGCTAATGCTCTTAAATAACCTAACATGAATGTGCCTGTGATTCCTGCTCCTTAGTGCAGATGTGCACCAGTAGTGTGATGTGAGACTCTTTCTAGGTGGGAAAAATTATATTGATGAAATAAAATTGTGTTTCTGACTCCTTTTTTTCCTTTAACCAGAGGAAAGAACTGAAAGGCGAGAATAACTCTTCCAATCCAGTGACTCCAGTCAAGATTCCTGATTGTCCAGTGCCTGCTGCCTTGCTGGAAGAACTGCTGAAACCAACAGCTGTGAGCAAGGAGCCTCTAAAGAACCTGAACAGCTGTCTCCGGCAGCTAAAGTATGGCCTGTTGTTTTAAACCATAGTAAGGAATCTCAAAAATGTTTTCAGGAAACCAGCTGTCACCATGAGGAAAAAAGGATTTGTAAAATTAATTATTTATTGGGACTATATTTAGGACAGTAGGATATTCTTTGTAAGTGCTTGCTTATATGCTCACTGCCATAGTGAAAGAAGACTTTACAATAAACTAAACAAAATTTCCATCCAGAATTGTACACAGCAGAAAAAAAATCAAAACCAGCTATTCATATTTTTTAATTAAGCACATTGTATTTGTTTTGCTCTTAAGACAGTTCCTAAGCTGCTTATGGATTTCTCTCTCTAGTATACAGCTATATCTTAGGTAGCCTTGGAGTAGGTATCAAGAATTAGAAAAGTAATTTTTTGGTCTTGCCTTTAGCAGTCAGTTTTCTGCTTGCTAATTTTGGCTTTTTTTGTTCTCAATACATCCAAAGGCAAGAAATGGACAGCCTTCAGCGCCAGATGGAGGAACACACCATCACAGTACATGAATCAATGTCTTCATGGACTCAGATTGAGGGCAAGCTAATGGACCTTACTTCTACAAGTCCTACAACTGCATCAGACCAGCAGGAGACTCCTACTGCAGATGAAAAGAAAGAGAATTGTAGTGTTAGTGACAAGGAAGCTTTGACACTATAACCTCCTTATCAGTTGTCTTTCTTCCTATTGCTTTAAGTATATAAACAAATCTTTATAAAAATTATTTATTTCATTTTTTTAAATGGTGTTCAGAGTTGTGCTTTTGCCTATAGAAGCAAAGGGCACTGATTTGAGAAACTGATGGAATAGTAAATGCAGAATGTGCTATTCTAAGGGTTTGAAACAATTCTGTCATGTTGAGTACTGCCAAGTTGTGAATCTAGCTCATTTGAGGGTTTAGTAAGAGATTGAGATGAAGATTTAAAATGAGGTCAGGAGGAGCAAGTTTCAAGTATGTAATTGTTCAATCTGGATGAGTTTGTTAAGGAATTACTGTTAATTATGTAACATCTAGGTTTTCTTGTTTTTGTTTTTTTTTAATTTGTGGGAGTAGGATGTATTTTTTTCCCTCATCTTGGATTGTAGCCAAACTACAGAGAAAAATAAGTTCTCATGTTCAGCCATTAGCAGTGGTTGAGAACTGGATATGCTGAGTATTCTCTTGTCCCTCCTATAATCTCTTATTTTTGAAATGCAAGTTATAGATATCTGTATTTGAAGGAAAATAAGTTAATGTAAACCATTTCCAGTTTTGAAGATGACCTCTGACCTATAGCTGAAGAAACAAGACTGTAAAGACAAGCAACACAGAGCAGTTGGTATCTTTGGCAGATTTGCCTGGCACATTTGCTGATGTTTTTCTCTTACAGTCACAGGCCAGTAGTGAGCTTTGCTTCACTGCACAAATACTTTGCACCTTTTTATTTCAAGTTTTGAAGTAGACACCCATTTGAAAGTATGTGTGTAAAATATATATATATATATACATAAGAAAAAAATCATAATTTTCTGACTTTGAAGATCTGGTTTAATATGCTTATATACTGTAAGTTAAGGCTACAATGAGGGGTTTTATTACTGTCATTGTTTTAATGTTATGTTTAAGTTTGCTTTTCTTTGACTTACTGTACAAATGGCTTAGGGAAATCAGCCCCTAAAGCCAGAGCTTTTAGAAATGTAATTATTTTTACTTTAAAAGACATAATTATAATGCCTATAAAATTATTATTTTTAATAGCTTTATCTTCTCCCACACACTCCCTCTACTTTTTCACCCTCTATTCCAAGGTGTCCAAAGTGAATGGAAGTGTTGGTACTGTGGCAGTCCCTCTGCAGAGCACCTTGACTAAGTTATTTTTAAGGCAGCTCACTTTAGTTTCCTTCATCTTTGGTCCCGTTGCCCCATGTGGCTCATAGTGCAGTGACAAGCCAGCCCTCTCCTCACTCTAAAATTCAGTGTTGGGGTATTTGGAAGATTTAGTGGTTACTCATGTACTAGAATATTTTTGTCCTTAAAACAAGTTCAGTTATATCCATTGTAGTTTGGTTTTCACAAAAAAAAAAACCAACAAAACCCTATGAAGTACAAGTGGGTTAAAAGGCTGGAAAAAAAAATTCTAGTTCATGTAGTTTTCCAAATAGGCTGTCACTGTTTTTGGGTTTGGTTGTTGCAGAGGATAGGGAAGGATATTGCATTTTGTTTAGCAGTAAGGCGAAAAATAAAAAACCAAAACTCCCAAACCCATCTATATTGATCCAAAGTCTGATTTCTCATAGCTACCACTTCAAGCTCTAGTCCAGTTGAACACTTTGCACTATAAATGTTTTTACTCAATGATTTCATGTCCTGCAGCTACTGGATTTTAACTTAGATTTTATTGGGATCAAAGTCAAGTGATGCTGACAGTCAAGGTTTTGCAGGTGGTAAAGGAAGAAATGCATTGATGCGGCATTAGATGCCCATCAGGTGGATTTACCAAACAATTCAAAATCAAAAGTTTTACAAACTAGCTTAAGACATGTCTGCACACTGTTGCAGTCTGCTTTGTAGAGTAAATGGTACTGATTATCTTGCTCTTGTCATGTTCTTGAAGTTGCCTATATATTAAGTTCAAAGAAGAAAAAAACCAAACCACAGTATTGTTAAAGAAAGAAAATAAACTGTAATGAATAATATATTCAGTACAAGAAAACTACCAAACGTCCAGGATTTAAACTACTACTTGTGCAGCATTAATGTTGCTGTTCACTTTATTAAATACATTGCCTACAGTTCAGAATCCACTATGTTCTAATCTGTTAGTTCAGCAGTGGTTGTATGGATAAAGGTTTTATCTGGTATTAAAGAAGCCAGAATTCTTAGAAACTTTTGAAGTTGTTCTGAATGTCAGCTCTCCTTTTTGTGTCCATTCTGCCTCCTGCTGCAGTTTCTCACTAGCTCCTGAAGACATCTGAGCTTGCACAACCAAGTAGCCTTAGATGTGTGTTTCCCTTTCCAAGGATGAGGGAGCTGTTGTGGATCAGATTCCTGCATTGGCCCAACTGCTGCTGGCAGTACCCAGACTCTGGGTATTGTCCTGTTACAGTCACCATGTGCTTTTTCTACAAACACCATATCATTTACTTAAATGAAGGACAGGGAGATTTAGTGGGTCTCAATCTGGTGAGGTACCAAGTCAAGTTACAGAAGTCACTGGGAGGTCTTCTAGAAGGAGCATGCAGTGTGTGATACAGGCAAGGCCACTTCTTTGGAGCTCATCAGCTATATTTTCATGACCGAGAGAAATAGTTGCTGCTTTATTAAAAAGCCTCACCCTGAGGCTGAGCATGCTCAGTCTGCAAAGCTTTGGGTCTCTGCTGTCTAGGCAATAAAATAACTTAGCTGTAGGAACGAAAATTGTCTCCCCTCTGCCTGTCACAGCACTGCCAAATAATCAGGAGAATCTGAAGAATAATCTCTTAAAATTTTATTTTACTTTTTCAAGCACTGCAATAGAATGTATTTTCTGTTTCTTCAGTGGTTGCTACGTACTAAACCAAATCTAGTTAATGAAGGAGAAATGTCACTGCAATGTGAGAATGTTCCCCCAGTGCTGAAAGCTGGTAAATGGTGCAGCATTATTTTTTCACATGCTGTTGAGTTTTTGAGGGCTCTTGAATAACTGTGCATTTAAAATAAATATCACAACAAAGACCAGCAAACCCTACAATAGAATAAAATGTTACTGAGTCTCTGGCATTGCTGAATATTGCATAATGCTCCATTCTGTTGTCTTCCAGATTTCTTGGAAATATTTGTGCAGTGTATTGGGATCAGCTGAGCCCCCTATCCACTCATGCAGCAGGAGGATTTGATCCCATTGTGTTTATTCAGGCATTATCCTAGCAGAAATCTATGGGATATGTGTAAAGTAATATCCAGGATGAATGTTCTACTGTTCATATTGTCATGGATTATATTTTCCTCCTTAGGGGAGAGAACTGCAGAGGCACAGCTATTTTAGTGTTAGCTGTGACAACATCAAAGGTGTGCTGGGGACAGGTGGTATTACCAGTATAAATTTACCTTAAAGATGACAAATTCACTCCTGGTGATGCAGAAGCTTGTGATGTACATTTTATTAACTTTGTGGGGAAAGTGGGATAGTTGCATGTGAGTTGCTGTGATCAGAGCCT
The DNA here is from genome assembly GCF_963513975.1 of Fringilla coelebs. Lineage (NCBI taxonomy): Eukaryota > Metazoa > Chordata > Aves > Passeriformes > Fringillidae > Fringilla > Fringilla coelebs. The sequence goes on along the minus strand of NC_140043.1, from coordinate 8,801,075 downwards.
TTAAGTATTTTCCTGTGAAAACAATTGCTGTCCAGAGGAATTACTAATGTTCATCAACTGTCATCTGATCACTCTGCCTCCTACTAATGAGCAACACTTGGATCTTGGGCAGCCTCATTTCCAATACAGATGCACAGATTTCTAGGGGAGGGAAAGATGTTCTGGATATTGTAAATGAAATGGTTCTATTTCATGTATGACATTCAGTAATGTCTGCTTAGGCTGTATTTGTGAAGATAGAAGTTAATAATTCCATGTTCTTGAAGAATGGATAACCCAGGGGCTGGAGGAGTTACACTATGTACAATTAATGTTTATGATCATACAAAGCATGTTGATTATAAAAATTATGTGCATAGGGATTCCTTTAAAAGTTTTGTGCAATAAACTATTTTTGCTAAAGGGCTCCATGTTGTTTCTGCTTCGAAAGAGTTGCCATTTTCTCTTCAATTTTGGACAGTAATTTTTGTGTTGGGATCCTGAATATGCTGTGTAGCCACAAAAAAGATCTTATTTTGTAAGACATTATTATTGTGTATTGATTTTTCACACATCTAAACTTCATTGTGTTGTATTTCCATTATATTTTCTTTTTCTCAGTTAGCTGAACTCATCAGGGAGGAAACACAATTCCTTGGCCTGAATTTGTCAGCCTGTGAAATTTGAGTGTACAAAATGGAACAATGCAGAAATGTCATCTTCATTCTAATTTACCCAATTAAAACGACGAAGAGAGAAATTCCTGTACCTTCCTTGCAATATTAAACAGTGTGAGTTAAGCAATACTATTTTCCTAAGGACAGCAACTTAAAACCACCAAGTGCCTGCAGTGCACATAGTGCAGGTGCCCGTACCCCCAAGGCAGGAATGTTGTACTCGCTGGGAGGGCTGGTTCTCATCTGTGCAGGGAACTGTTCTCATGGACTAGAGGCCTCCTGCTCCTTGGTTTTCCACCTCTCATGGCTCATACGAGACTGCCGCAGCATTTTAACGTTAATACCCGGACGGAACCTTTCCACGGCGGCCTCTGGAAGTGCCCGTGTGTTCCCAGTCCCCAGGGCCGGTGCAGTTCAAACCCAGCCGCCTGTCCCGGCCTTGGGCGGCGCCCGCCCGGCAGCTGCGGCTGCCCCGCCGCGTGTTCGGCCGGAGCAGCGGCGCCGCGCTCCCCCGGCCTCCCCGCCCTTCCCCGGCAGCGGCGGCCGAGCGGAGCCGCGGCCACGGCGAGGCCCAGGCAGGCGGCGGAGCCCCGTCAGCGCCGGGCGGAGCCGCCGCCGCGTCTGTTGGGGGGCGGGCGCGGGGCGGAGGAGGTGGAAGCCGCGAGGCCGCGGAGGTACCGTCCCTGAGGGCGTGCGGGCACGGCCGGCGGGCGGGCCGCGGGCCGGGCATGGAGCGGTGGGTCGGGGCCGCCGGGGGCTGGGATTCGCTGTGGGGAGCCGGCTGGGGCCGATGGCCGTGCTGGGAGCTCCTGGCTGCCTGCGCCGTCATCGGCGCCGTGGGCTGGCTGCTGCGGCTGCGGGACAGGAGGCCGGGCGGCCGCCGGGCGGCAGCGGCCGCCATCTCCTCCCCGACCCCCATCGCGTCCCCGGCTTCCCACTCGGCCCCGGCGCCGCTCGCCGCGGGGAGCCAGCGCTGCAGCGGGAGCCGCCCAGGTGAGAGACTCGGGGGAGGCCGGGGGATGGTGCTGGCCCTCGCCCCGCGGGAGGGCCGGGAGCGGGCACCGGGCACCGCCCGGGGAGGCCGCGCGGCCCTGCCCGCCTCCCCAGCGTCCGCGGGCCCCGCCGGGCCCGGCTCGCCGCCCCGCTCCCCTTCCCGCTTTGTCACGGCCGGGCCCCGCCGGCTCCGGCAGAGGCGGCTCCGCCCGGCCCCGCTCCCGCGGCCCTGCTGCGGCTGCTCCCGCATCCCCTCCCGCGCCCTGCCCGTCCGGGTCTAGACTTAGGTGTGCGTTTCTCCTCCCTGAAAAGTTGTCCCTTTTCCCCCTCCCTTTTTTCTTTTCCCGTGGCTTATTTCAAGTTTGTTTAGCAGTTCCCTTTCAGCCACGTAGTTCATGAGTGGTGGCTCATTTGCCCACAGGCGGTACAGACAAATCACCCCACCGCGGATCCACGGTTGCTCTAACATATGCAAATCCTATCAGCCGAATACAGCCGAAGACAGGATATGGTTCTCTATTCCTGCCTCGGAAAAAGATAAAAAAAACCAACCTCAGCCACAAAGAGTACTTTTTTTATATTACTCATTTATTAAAAGATTTAATGAGAGTAGTAGAGTAAAATAATACTGCCATCCTTAGAAGTCAGTCGTTCATTCTGTCTTGGGTCTAGTCTTATTTTTTTTTTTGGAAGCAGATTCTGCTGTTTCATTCTGACACGGTGAGATAAAGGAAAATACAATTCTTGCCCATTCTTCCAGGTTTTGATTGATTTGGAAGAACCCTAGAACATGTTGTTAAAGCAGTTATTCATATTTGCAAAGGTAACTCGCAAGGCCTTACATGCTGAACTATAAGAGGTAGCAACCTCAGTGCTGGCTGTGCTCTGGATCATTTGTAGTTATATAATACATTTTACAGTTCAAATAATCTCATTTTGCACCTGCACGTAACAGTTGAAGGATTGTCTCAATATGAGCAATTGTTGTTTCTAAGGTTTGCAAGTGACACATTTTGTTTTGGACAGATTAAAATAGGTAATGAAATTAAAAACCAATAATGCTTATCTAAATTAGCTGAAATCTTATTGTCAGAACACAAATGGATTTTGTGAGAGTTCTGTATTTTCACTCCAACAATGTTTTCCCTTTTCCACCCCAAATGCCCTGTAGAAAACTCTTCATACTAACAGCAAATCTTAAACCTGATTCTTCGCTGCTGGTTTGCTTTGCCATCTCATTTTGATTCAGTTGTGCCAGAGTTGTAATAGGCACACAAAATAAATAACTTTGTTTTTTTTAACAGACAAAATTTTGAGCACTAAGATTTAGGTACCAGGTTCTGTCAAAACATGAGAAAGCAGAGCAATCACTCCCTCACAGCATTTTTTTTTTGCTTAACCACAAGGCAGGAAGGATTTTTGCATGTTCCTGTTTGCTCTCCATACATGAATTATATATATCTACAGGTCTGCTCTTCTGCAGAATGAGTGTGCTAGTTCTGAACCCTAAAAATAGGAGTATTTCTCAGCTAATTCTTTTAAGGCATTATGTTGACTGCTCAGAGTGTTTTCACTGAGCTGTTTTTGCCATGAACTTTCTCACTGCTGAGTTTTCATCTTTTTTGTGATTTTACAGTTATGCAGTCTCAAAAGGAAAATCCTCAGAATGGCAAGTTTGGATATTTTAATTGACCTTAGGGGCACATCCCTTACTTAAAACATACTAGTATCAAATTTTATTTTAAAAAATAGAGGATTAAGAATTGAAAACTAGTAGGAGGATCTTTCATATCTGTTGTTGAAGTCTTGTAGACAAGTCAGATAATCGAACCAGTGAGGTTGCTTGGAGGCTGAGGCGTCACAGGGGAGCTACAATACATTTGGGAAATGGCTCAGCAGCATCAGCTGTGGCTCTGCTGCTCTTTGATGGGGTTTTAAATTGGAAATACTCTCATTTCCCATTGTTTCAGTGAGATTCCAGTTACTACTTGTGAAATGTTCAGGGCTGAGGTTATGTTTCTCTCTAACCACAGGCATTCAAAATAAGATTTTCATAAAAAAAGACACAGCTCTCAAAGGAAATGTCCCTCCAAGGAAACAGCCCTCAAACTCACATGACTGTTGACTTGTAATAATTGAAGGACTATTGAAGTTTGGAATATAGTACATTTTCATAGTGTTTCTTAATACTAGGAATGTGTTTGTTCTAGCTCAGATGTCAGTGAAACTTAATGTGGTGCTGTATCGATTGCTTCTGAAAACTACAAAAACTTGCTGTGTGCATTTGCTTTTTTTTTAATACATGAAAAGTAGTCTTAAGTTTCACTAACTGAGGATGAAACCTAAAATTGAAAATAAAGGACTAAAATGGCCATACACCCTGTCCAAAGCAGAACAAGGCTCATGAAATGGCTCAGCAGTGGAGGAGGGGGCAGTGCAAGGCAGGAGTGAAGGCAAGCTGAGGGAATAGCACAGCTGAATCATTCCTGTCTGGAGCTTCCCTTCCTGAGCAGTGTGTGCCAGGGGAGTCACAGCCTGCCTGCAGGTACATGGCTGCAGGACTGATGAAACAATGTGAAAGCTTCTTACGTTTTTGAGCTGCCCAAATCCTGTATTTTTCAGCTGTGTTTTTGTGTTGGCATCAGCTTGGTTTTAGTGTCTTCTTGCTGACCAGTGTGGAAGCTGTCAGTGTGCATTACATGGAGGGACATGAGCCTGGGGAATTGTATCATAGCAGAGAGAAGGATGTTCCTTTGGAAATTGAGAAATTCTCCCAGCTTCTGTTTTCTGTTGGAGAGGGAGATCTGAAAAGATCAGTTGTTTTTGTCTTCTGGCTGTTTGCTCTCAAAACAGGCCTGGGAAACAACATGCTGTGTACATATTTCCAGCCTTGCATCACAGCCAGAGAAAGCCTGCCCTGGTTGCTGCGTTGTGCTTGTCCCCATGACTTGTGTCAGCCAGAAAGTCCTGAGGAAATACTAGAAATAGTTCTGTGCCTTTAGCTGGAGGTGCAGCCTCTTGTCTTGGGGCTGACTGGTGCTCCTGTCCTTGTATTGCACTGCACAAATAGTTTGTGCCTTCTTGTCAGGAATCAAATATTTCTCAGTCTGTCGTAAATTTTAATGAATAAATGCTCTAGATTGAATTTTCACTCTAGAAGAAATTGAAAAAAGACTACCAAGAACAAAATGTAAGCCATAAATATTCTTTTAGGTGGTCAAGAGATGAGGAAGTAAACTTGCTATGGGTCTGGTAGCTTAAAAACATTGAATTGAAAAATATTTTGTTTTTTCTGCACTGCAAGAATCTCTTCAGAATTGTAAGAAATTGCTAAGAGGCATGTTTTTCTTTGCTTTAATACAGCATTTAAGTAGCAGAAGTTTTGGTTTTTACAGTTTTTCTCCTCTTTTTTGCCTTTCCTGTAGGTGGAATAACAATGGATACAATATTATCCCGATTAAAGAAGCTCAGCCACGATGAGCTTAGAGAAGAGATTGTGAGAGCAGGACTGAAATGTGGGCCCATTACTGCAACTACAAGGTTTATTTTTGAAAAAAAATTGGCTCAGGCACTGTTGGAGCAGCAAGGAGCATTGGAGGAGGAAGGGTCTGCTGTGTCAGAGGAGGCTGCTGGAAATGTCCCAGTGAATCACAACAGCCATGGGAGTGCTTCTGAGGAGGTAGACTTTGGGTACTGTGTGGGCCTAAACCCTCCAGAAGAAGATGCTGTGACACACATGAACTGTTCAGCTCCAGCCTGTGGTGCTGAGTCACAAATCACTGCTCAGACACCATCCAGAGATCCTCCACTGTTCTATGGTGTTTGCCCAGTTTATGACGACATATTGGCCAGGAATGGTAAATACTCACTTCCCTTATTTCCAGGGATAGGCATTTTAGTCATGTCTGAATAGAGTTCTTTTATGTAACAGGTGTTCTGAACACCACTGCATTGGTATTGTAAGCATTGTTTGAAGTATTTCTTTGTTCCTATAAATAGTATTTATTCTGAGGCAAAGAAACAACAGTTCAAGGCATTCCAGGTGTTTGCCCTTACAGTTCCTACATGTGAGGATCCTCTACCCTGTGTAGCTCAGATGGAGAAAATTATTTGTCAATGTTACTCTTGGATCCATCCTGTGCCTTTAATCTCTCTCAAGAATAAAAAGTAATCCTGTAAATAAACAATCAAAAAACTATTGATTTTGTCATCAGTTGAAGCTTAAATGATCCCTTCTAAAAGTTTTTACATCTTCCTTTCTGTTCCTGACAGGAGTAGAGTAGTGCACAGGATTATTTCCTCTGAGACAGTAGTAAGAATACTTACTAAGAAAAGATACATTAAGATATCCTTATTTGAACAATATCATTTAAAGGAGAAGATGAATTTGTTTATTATCTGAGATTCTCTATAGAGATCTTAAAGTTGTGGATCAGTTACAAAGTTGGTCTTTCTGAACAAGGCAGCATCAAAAGTAATTCAGGGTGAATAAGTTCTGAGTTTGCTTTTCCATCTGGAAGTGAAATGCTTTGTTGAAGGTGGCCCATCCTTTAAAAGGGTGTTTATTGTTGGGAATGGCTGAGCCCTGTACAGGGATCACCTGACATTACCTGGAGAGTGTGGGAGGCTCCTACTCAGTTTCCAAGAGACAGAATTGAAAAGAACTTTTGACCTTTATGTCATGTTTGGAAGAGAAATGATCTGAGACCAAAGCTGGAATGATAGTTTTAAGAATTCTGTAATCTGTCTAGGAATTGAAATCTGAGATTATTGAAACAATGTAACTTTGGTGGTTCTTTGTTGCAGAGAGAATACATGTTTATGAAGATAGAAAGGAAGCTCTCCAGGCTGTTAAGATGATTAAGGGTTCCCGTTTTAAAGCTTTTACAAACAGAGAGGATGCTGAGAAATTTGCTAAAGGAATCTGTGATTATTTCCCATCTCCAGGCAAGTCCTCTTTATGTTTGTCTCCAGTGAAAATGGGATCATTTAACAGAGGTAAGTGAGGAACTTCATCTCTCTACAGTAGATTCAATAGACAGCATTGATTTTTTTTTTTTGTGAGAGAAGCAACAACTGCCTTACCAATACACTAATAACAGAAAAATTTGAAGTTTAAAATAACTTCTACACTAGTAACTTTTACACCAATGCACTAATAACTGAATAAATTGAAGTTTAAAATAACTTTTATTTTAAGTGTAGAAATGTTGAAAATGTGGAAGATGTTTTAAATGTAAAATACCATTGCTACTCTTCCAAAGCTGAAATGTAGGTAATGGTCTGCATGGATACCTTACTTAGTATTCATGGTCATATTTGTTAGGATTTAATTTTACTCATGGACTTCAGGATTTTCAGGTTTAGTAAGACGCTGATAAAATTGCACAGTATATTAAAACTGTACTCAATTCTTAAGTAAATTTGTGAGTGCAGAAATAAAATGGTAAGCGCTGATCATATTTCACAGTGTTCCCGGTTGCTAGATTAAAGTGATTTAGGAGTTACAGAACTGCAGAAGCAATTTTAATAATCAGAAAATTGTTGTTTCTTTTTGAATTTTGCTTTTAAATTTGGATTAGAGAAGACTGGTAATTACAGAGTTTACCAGTCCCTATTAAAGTCTGAAACAGTTTTACAAGTTGATTCATCATTTTCCTCTCCCTCCCTATTACTAACTACTAGTGTATTTAAATGTCTTGTTATTGAGTTGTTTCCTTACTCCTGTATATTAAAGATGCCAAATTAATACATGGTTTAGATTAAAAGCATAATTTTCATGGCCTGGGTGTGCAGATGGTGATCACTGGGAAGAATGTATCTAGAAAGGAGTGATTTGTGTTTTGATAGATGGTTTGTGCTCCCCTGAGAGCGACACTGCGAATAAGGAGAGAGCCAACAGCTACAAAAGTCCCCGGACTCAAGATCTCACAGCTAAACTTCGGAAAGCTGTGGAGAAGGGAGACACAGCAACGTTTTCAGACCTTATTTGGAGTAACCCTCGTTACCTGATCGGGTCAGGAGACAACCCAACTATTGTACAGGTGAAAAGCCAGCAACAAAACAGGCAAATCCGGGTTCTGGTTTAGTGATGTAGCCTTTGGGGCCCGAAAGCAGAAATGGAAGGAGTGATGTTTCCTGCTCCTCCTTCAGGACACCTTGTTCCACCCGGTGCAGGGTTTCTCTGTTCATTGACAGCTGCTGGGGCACTTCTCTGTAAGTCACCCTGAGAGCTCCCTTTGCTCCAGCAGAGCTAAAGGAACTGAGTGTGCAGTTCTTCAGGGGAGGAATAGTTGTATTCAGTAGTGCAAGAATAGTCTTGTCTTCTTATTCTTTGGTCTCCTCCAAGTTATTGCAATCTTTTTAAAACAGACTAAATTTAAGGACCAGCGTAGGGCCTAGGCTGTAATTAGGTGTTCCTACAGCATTGCTTACCTAAGCACCTCTATTAAATTCCAAAACCATGTATAAGGTGCCATTTAGCAAACACTGACTATCTTACTTCAACTTATATCGCACCAGCTTTGTGAAGTTGTTGGAATTCTTTATGTAATATAGCAAAGCAGCTGAATTTTTTATGTCTATACCCATTTTCCTGCTCTGTATCTAAACTGAACTTCCTACCTTACTTTATTGTGTAATACCTCAGTGTACCTTTTTTGACACATTTTTTCCTTAAATAAAGCCTCTGAGTGTAAGAATAATTTCATTAATTATGAGAATAATATGGGTGTAAAGATAAGTCTTTACAAAAATATCCAGATAAAACTCAGTGTAGGAACCCATGTATTTTCACAGTTAAATCAGTTACATCTCTGGGTGTAAGAAAGCTATTTAGACTGAGGTTCATTTTAATACTGCTCTTTTTTTTCAGGAAGGATGTAGGTACAATGTCATGCATGTTGCTGCCAAGGAGAATCAGCCTGCTATCTGCCAGTTATTGCTGGACACTCTGGAAAATCCAGAATTTATGCGGCTGATGTACCCAGATGATAACGATGTCATGTTGAAGAAACGCATCCACTATATTGTTGATCTTTACCTGAACACCCCAGATAAAATGGTAAGATTTGGGGGGGGTTACCTGTTTATGATGATGATGATTATTATTATTGTTATTGTTATTATTACTGGAAGGGGTTAAGGATGTGTAAGGGAGACTGAAAGAGAACAGAAGGGGAGCTGTCCCTGGGTTCTGTGGGGGTTGGTAATCATTATTCTGCACTATGGTGGGAACAGATTTGTTAAGAGCTGAGATAATTAGTCATGACATGTATTTACTTTCCTTAGTCTCAAAATTAAATGTGTGGTATTGACTTTATAATTTTTCTAAGTGCCTGTGAATTTTTCCCTTTTTCCCACTGCAGTGGTTTGATACTCCATTGCATTTTGCTTGCAAGTTTGGGAATGTGGATGTGGTTAACGTGCTCACCTCGCACCCAGCCATTGTAAAAAATCCAAGAAACAAATATGATCAAACTCCAGCAGAAGTAAGTCCATGTCCACAGCAAATCCAGAATTGTTATCCTGATCAGCATTTTTCATATTCAGACATTACTGACTACCATAGAAGGAAGACTTGTAGTAAGGTGCTAGTGTAATAATAAAAGAATAAATTCTGTATAACATTAAGAATATTTTATGTTGATTGTGTTTGTGGAAAAGTTTTAGAATTTATGGAGTTGAATGTATTTTAGTTGGTCTGCTATGAATTCAAAGTACTGGGTGAGATGGGATGGAGCCATTAATGTGATTGTTCAGGAAGAGCACACACAGCAGTGTGCAATGAGGTTATTATACTGCCCTAACAAGTACAATTATGTTAACAGGTAGTTTGTGAAAGAAGCAAGAACAAATCTGCTGAATTGAAAGAAAAGATAAGAGAGTACTTGAAAGGTCTGTATGCAGAGTTTTGTACTATATCAGGCATGTATTTTGGCTCTTGGCTGTCTCCTGTTTGCGTTCTGTATCATAAATGATGCTGCTGTACAGTGCTCTGAAAACCGAAGGGAAATTCTAACATTGAGCAGGGACAGTGAACTTTTTGTCTTTTAAATGACAGCCAGAACTCTGAATGTATGGATCACAAGGTTGCCCTCATGGCTCTGTAATGGAGGCCAGGCCCTGATTCAGTAAGCCTGGAGCAGAGTGTTCAATCTAAAAGAAACAAAAACCTTTTGCAGGGCAAGAGGTGTATCTGTCATGCTTAGGAGTCCTGTCATTTTATAATTTCCTTGGCACAGAACTTTCTCTGTTTTGTCATGTGGGTGTTTCTAAAAGGAGGTTGTGAAAAATGTTAAAGATCCTGAGGGAAGGGCTTTATGGATTATTGCAGGTGTTTCTGTGTTTGAAAGGAAAGGGAACCTACACTAAAATGTGATCTGTAATCACTGAAGCAGTGAGTCTGAATTACAAGTAGTTTTACGAATGAAGTGAAGTCAGATGGTTCAGTGTGCGGGTGCATTGGTAGTCCAGGGAGAAACAGCAGGCAGTAACAAACTGATTGATTTGTATGATTTATTTTAGGTCACTATTATGTCCCACTCCTGAGGGCAGAAGACAATTCCTCAGCTCCGGTCATTGGGGCACCGTGGTCGCCCGACCAGACGGACGATGGCCCCCAGAGAACTTGGCCTAAATATCCTGGCAGCCCCAAAGACCCAGTGCTGTCCATCAGGGCTTTTGCAGGCCCCATGAGCCCCTCAAAGGTAAGGAGAGAACTCCTGGGACTCCAATGCTTATGCTTCTCCTTTTTATGAATAAAGAAGATCCCCACAGGGTTCTTGCGTGATGCAGCTTGCTACTGGTACAGATTGTGGCTCTCTCTTTGCTGAGGAGATGGATCTTCTTCCATGGAGAAGCACAGAATATGTAAATATTTTTTTTATTGCTGAAAACAGAAATGTGGTGTAAATAAGAAGAGTAGAAGTTCAGTAAAAAATTGTTTTCTTTTTCCTCTTGAAATCTATTCAAAGAACACCTTTGGCAAACCTTTCATTTCTTATAGATAATTGCTGTAACTTTCGAACCTGAAGCGAAGCCTTTCAGAGCAGCTATGAATCAGTTTTAAAAACCTTAACTGTTAAAAAACTTAACTGTTTAAAAACCTTGTTATCTCATTTCTAGAAGTTACCACTGGATTTTAACCTCTGCTTGTTGAATCAACCTAAATATATTTTTCTAGATGGAAAAACTGACAACTAAGTAGTAGGTGTTGGGATGGTTTTGGAAATGTATTGACTGTATAGTGGAAAAGCAAAATCTTCAGTTTTCAGAAGGAATACTTAGAAATCTGTTAAATATATTCCAAACTTACAGGTGTTTATTTGACTCATTTATTTAATGTGAACATATTGCAGATATAACAGCTATAGAAACAGTGAATACATACAGTGGAGGACTGATGGTTGCATTCTTTAAGACTGAGTTCTGCCAAAATGCTTAATGCTTTTTCTCCTAAGTGTTCTTGATCAATTTTCTGTTCAACTGACAGAAATTTAAATATAATTTATACACCAGAAAATATTATCTAGGGCGTAAACAGTTCATAATTTTGATTGCTGACATTTATTTTTAATGTCTAAATGTAATTCTTAGTCATTGTTGTGATCTTTGTCATATAAAGTGAAGTGCAGGATTTTGCAAAAAATTTCCCCTGAGGCATTCCAACTTCAAAATAGACAGCAAGAATTATTCTAATAATTGTAGCAAGTCTGTACATAAAATATATCCCCTTTGCATCCTAGAAAACAATGACCAGGAGGCATTTGTAATTAAATAGAATGACATGGCAAAATCAGAAGACACTTCTGTTTCCTGCTGCACACACATTAAAACCGGCAGATGTGGTGTCTGGGCAGTTGATTTTTAGATGATTGTACATTATGGTCCTTCTCCTTCATGAGCAGTTAAGAGATCAGAGTAACCACCAGTAGTGAAAGGAGTAACTTTAGATCCAGTGTGAGATCCTTCATGGCTGGAGTTGAGCAGCACTTGTGGACAGCAAACAGCTGAACATCTTCCAGGCCTGTAGGTAGATGTGTAGCCAGCACTGAGTGAGTTCACACTGTGAGGGATAGTTTTTGAATTTCTTTCTGTTTTTTAAAGGCTGAAGAATTTCGCAGGCTGTGGAAGACTCCACCTCGAGAGAGAGCTGGCTTCTTTCACAATGTCAGGAAATCTGATCTGGAGAGAGGTGTTGAAAGAGTTGGCAGGTATCTAAAAGATTATCAATATAAAAACTTCGTAATAGAGCATGTATAAGCAAAAGACTGTGCTGAGAGTACAGTTATTACTCACTGCACAATATCTTGGGGCAAAAGCTACTGCAGAAATATTAAATGAAATATTTTGCAGTTGGATATTTACTGTATTTTTGTGTAAATAAGATAGTTAAAATGTGAGATCTGGCTTTCTTAGCTTTGGCAATAGAGATATTTTAGCTGGTATTGATGGTATGTATGGAATGTTTTTCACAGACATTTACTTGCCTCATTTGTCAGACTTAAAAATTATGCATAGCCTGTTTCTTCTGTGAAAGTGAGGGATTCTTAAAAGGGACCAGAATGAAAAATACAAATTTGCTGTTTTATAAAGGCTGTGTGTGTGTGGTGTGTTCTTGCAGCTAAAATACCTTCTATCAGCAACATATGAAAAAATACTTTGTTAAAAGCTGACTGCATTTCATTCTTTAAAATAATCCCTCCCTCCTCCCTCTCCCATTCCCAAATAGAAAAAGCTGGTGCATGCAGTATCAGTGGGGATTCTTCTCTGTCTGATGTCTAGATAAAATCAGCTTAAAGATAGCAATGTTTATGCTGCCAACTGTAAAAATAGTCGATGAAATGTGAAAAATGCTCTAGAACAAATGAGGTGATACTGTGATTGCTAAGGATGTGTGCGTGCTTTTGCAGACTGTTGGTTGTGGTGGGATTGTGTTGCCTGGTTGCTCGTTTGTGCTCCTGTTTGTAGCTGTTAAAATGTGATCAGAAAAGTTGTTGTCAAACTGATATTTATGTCTTCACAAATGATTCGTTTTATTTTATTTATTGCAGGGAGTTAGCTCATGAACTGGGGTTCCCGTGGGTTGAATACTGGGAATTTCTGGGCTGTTTTGTTGATCTGTCTTCCCAGGAGGGGCTGCGAAAATTAGAAGAGTACCTGAGTCATCGTGAAATGAGCGAAAAGGCTCAGCCAGAAACAGGGGAAAATGAAACCTGCAATAGATATAAAACTCCACATCCCTCTGGTAAGAACAGGGCAAATGCTGCGAACAATGGGTTGTACCTGGGGAGAAGAGAGGCAGAAAAAGCTTGGCGCTCAGGGGAAGCAGTGTTCACCTGTGTGGTTGCTATTATTCATCTGTTATCCAGAGAGTACAGCATCAAAAAAAAAAAGCCAACTGTGAATGTAGAAGTACAGACTTTATCTTTCATGTGAAGTAGTTTGAGTGTAGTCCCCAGATGAAATCCCTGTAAGAAAACCTCTATCTTCAGTATGTTTTCACTCAGAGTATTTGGGCATTCATCTTATAGAATTTTGTAATCCACAGATATGGAATAAATAACATTTTAAAAATAATAGTTCTTTACAACTTTGAGCCTGAAAAGACACAAGAAGCAAAACCCAGGAAAGCTTTTGTACTCTGAACCACTGCTTGCCATGTGTGTATATTGCCTTTGTAGCTTTAGTCAGGTTAGTTCATGCTGTTACATATAGTCAGAGGTGTCTTCAGGAAATAGAGTAAGGCATAAGGATTGTGCAGTTTTTCCTAGCTTATGTACTTGACATTCTGTTTAATGTCTTCTTATGTGTTGCTCTTGTTAAAATTATTTACAGGCAAAAGCAAAAAGTCCTGCAATTCCATTTCTGTTGGAGCATTTTTGGATGAGGATGATGATGACATGAGCTTAGAAGAAATTAAAAACAGACAAAATGCAGCACGAAATATCAGCCCCTCTCTGGTGTCCAAGGAGCCCATTGGAGATGCTGAGTGTGATATCCTGTCTATGGAGTGTGCAGGAAACATCATAGAGACCTCAGCTCACCCTCGGCACTATGAGAAGGGGGCTGCTGCCAGCAAAAATGGGTTTTGCAGTCCTGTGTCCAGTAAAAGGCTCATCAGTGACAGAAAGCAGCTGCACGATGGGTCAGAATGCCTCATGGCACCTGTTTCCAATTTGATGTCAGAATTTGAAGGCCTGTCATTCCAAGAACAAGAGGTTGCAGGAGTATCTCATAAAATCACTGAAAAAACTGACAATGAGGGAATTCTGGACAAGACGTGCTCTGCTGAACCAAGTGTTGCAGGAAAACATGGAGAGACCAAGTTAAGGACAGACCACAGAATATCATTAGAAAAGGAAAGAGTGTCCAGAGAATCTGGAATTCAGACTAAGGAGCCACAGCAACGTCAAGAACTTTCTTCCCAGAAGTTTCTTTCAAAGAGTTCACCCACAAATGACAATTTAAAGTTATTTCTTCTTGGGTAAGAATTGTCTTTTTTAACTCTTACTTGTACAGACAATCTCTTTGCTGTGTTTTGGAACTGGGGTGTTTCATTGCCTTAACAAATACATGGTTCTCTTTTCATCTAGTTCTGTTTCCATTCTAGGGAGCAGCCCTCGAAGCTGGATGGTGATGTCTTAGCAGCTATAGAAGGAGCGGAGATTGATCCCCAGAAATTCCCAATGATTTACAAATGGAAACACGCAGTGCAATCCTACTCCTCATCTGACAGGCAAAGGTATTGCTGCAAACTCAGTCACAGGAGCTTAAGTACATTTTTAGTGGGTCAGTTTGAATAGCAGAATTTCAGGCCTTGTTGCCCTTAAACCCATATTTTAAATTCAGCAGAATTAACTGTGTTCTGAAGTTAATCATTAAAGCCTTTTTTGACTGGTGTCTATTGATAAGGAGTTTCCTGGTGCTGCAGTCATGTTCTTTCCATTCTACTGCTGTCCCAAGTAACTTGAGCATGTCTCCACAGAAAAATCAGACTTGACTGTTTTCCACTTGGCCAGTGTCTCATTTTACTGATTTGGTACTTGGATCCTTCACTGGACTCAGTGATATTTGTACTGTTGGTTTGTAATTCATCCCTGTTGTTGATGCAGTGCAGGAATGTTGTTTGCTGCCTTGTGGTACTTAGATTGTGCTGAGGGATATTAAGGTGAATTTAATATCTTTATGCATCTTTTTATTAGTGTTTTTATTTTTATCCTTTTTTACCCCAGTCCAAAAGAATTGTTCATGTGAAGGATGGCATTGTCATCATGGCCATTTTGAAAGAGACGATGTCTTACTGATTTGGGCAACACAATCTATATAGAATCTAGAATATATAGAATATTGGGCAACAATCTATAAAAAATATTTCGTGCTCTTCCTGTTCCTTCTTTTCTTCCAGACCTGTCTCTTACCAGACAGGATCTTTCTCAGCTGGTGCATTGGTTCTGAGATCGAAAGTGTTTCTGAGTTAAAAGTGCTGCTCTCATTATTGCAGTTTCCTTTAAAACGTGTGCAATGACTTCTGGTTTCTTTCAGTTGGCCAAGTCCAGCGTTGAAGGCAAGATTCCAGTCCCAGTCCATGGCTGCTGGTCTTCCAAATGCTTCAGTGTATCCTAGTTCAGGAAGAAACAGTCCCATCCCAGGAAGTCCGGGGAAACACGGCAGCGCTGCCTCCTTCCCTCCGGAGCCCGGCAGCCCCGGGCGCTACAGCCCCGCCTGCGTCCTGCGCTACTTCGCAGAGCCTCCTGCCCACTAGAGTGCAACTCCTCATCCTGCGACTTCAGTTCTGTTCTCATTGTTAGAGTGGAGGAAAAACTACAATGTTACTGAGGTGACATGAGGTTTGTACTCAGCTATTTTATTTTTCCTCAGTTGAGGACAACTGTATGTTTAAACATTGGAGTATATGTCTTAATGCCACGTACGAGGTAGATTATTACTGGTGATAAGCAAGAAGTTTGTGAGTGCAGTTGTCCAGTAGCTGAATTAACCCTTGTTGCCAGTACCACAGTGGGCTGAACTGTCCTTAGCAATGGTGGTAATTGCTATCACTACTTATCCTCGTTGTAATGAACACACAGCCCTCAACTGCCTTTCTTGACCTTGGATAGTCGAGGAAATGCATCATCAGCAATGCATAGAATGTGGGGGAGGAGATTGATGGAAGTGAAACGTTCTCCTGCTTGCAGGGGGAAAAGCCTAAAACATGTCTGGGAATGCGAGGATAGCTTTGCAGTGTGGAGCAGGGATGTGAGACCCTGTGCAGAAGCAGAGTGTTTCCAGCCAGCTGGGCTGGGCAGTTGATACCCACACCCACCCTCACCTGTCTGTCCGTGTGTGTGTGCACAGATCTGCACAGAGACCCTCGAGTCTCTGCTTGTTCTGAGGCCGTTTCAGACACTGAGATCTACTGAGTGCTTTAAAAACAGGGCACTGTAGAAACTATTGGGATTCCTTTAGTGGTAGTGGGAAGATTTAAGGAAAACCTTAAAAATTAGCTGGTTATTTTTTCCCCAGAGAAGCTATTAACACTAGCAGATTTGAATAGCTATTACACAAAAGCACATCAGCAATAATCTCAGCAAATTTACCAGCAAGATACTTTATCTTAATGGTCTGGTTTGTAATATATTAGCATGGTAGCCAGTGGCCCAGGAGGTGGCTATTTCCCAGCTGTAAAGAGAGAGGACTAAGGACAAAATATTTTTATGAAGTCGGAGCTTTTACTGTGTCTCTAGTGTTGATGTGGTAATGAGTTTTTGTTACAGCAGTCAATAATTTTATTCTGCAGCCTTCTGTAAGAATGACTTGTTTTGACAGCGTGATGCTGAGAATAAGAAAGCTTTTCAAAACTCCAGAGAGTTTTCCATATCAAGCCTAGTGCTTGTAATGTTGCATGAAAGGCTTCCAGAAACAGCTCTCTAGGTTAAAAAAAAAAAGGAAAAAAAAGAAAAAAGACCTATCTACTGTTACAAGATAAATCTGATCAGAAAATGAAGTTCTGCAGGACTGTGCTGGTGAGAAGGGATGGATTAGGAGGGGCTGGTGCCTCCCAGTCAGTGAGAGCTCAGAGCCAACTGGCAGGGCTGGAAGAGAAGGGCACCAAGATGAGCAAACACGGGTGGGAGGCGGGAGGGCCGGCCCGGCCTCCCCCGGGGTCCCACCCACCCCTCGGGGCCATTCCAGAGCCGCGGCTCTCACACGGCAGTGACTGTTCTACACAAACTGTGCACCCTCACAGCTTCGTGATTGGTACAAACCTAAACACTGCACTTAATGCTTTTGCAAGCTCAGTAGTGCCTTTTGTAATATATTTTTTTAATTAAATTTTTTGGTTTTTTTGGAAGTTTTTTAAAAAAGTGGCATCCACTTACTATGGGCAGATAAAAAAGTTTTTCTCTGGGCTTTCTGAACAGGATGTCTTTTAATGTCTCTAAGTTGGATTATTTGGTGCAACAGCTCTCCATGGGGGAGAGACTCCTCTTTTAGAAATTATTCTTTAAAAAAACTTTACATAAATGCCTCTCATTCAGTCATATTCCAGACAAGTACCAGGGGCCTGGGGGGTGTCATACTTTAGGAAACGTGTTTAAAAAAAAAAACCCAGAACCAAAAACATAACCTTCTGCTAATAAGTATGTTAACTGACTTATTTAATAAGGGTTTTTTGTGGGGTTGTTTTTTTAATTTTTTATTTTTATGTAGCAGGCTCCATGGTTTCAAAATATTTTAAGATCCCACATGCAAAGAGTTTTACTCCAAAAGGATTGATTGGCTTTTTTTTTTGTTTTGCTGGGTGGTTGGGCTTTTTCAATAATTTAATGTGAATTACATCTTTATCATTCTGGAGAAATTGATCAGCTGATGTAATTGCCTAATACCATGTTAGAGCCAAACTGCTGGGGTAAGTTGCTGTGGGTGCAGCTGCTGTTCTCCACCCTGGTCCTTCACAGCTATGGTACAGCAGCCTTGCCCTTTTGCTAAGAGTTTGTTACTGAGCCAGGAGACTGATACTAACACTGTAATTCTTTGTCCTTTTTACTTTTATTATGCTTTGCTTTTTTTTTTTAATATTTAAATGTATGTTAGTGGTATGTACATGTAGCCAGACACCCCCCACACACCCACCACACCCTTGCCTTCCACTTTGTAATGTTGTTTTGGTGCAGTCAGGAAGAGTATTTTTTTAACTGTGTTATATAATGTGCATTAGTCTCCAGTTGTACTTCACTTAAGAGGTCATTTTTCTAACAATGTGTTACTTCAGCTATGACAAAAATAGCAATTTATGCAGCAATTTGATCATTTGTGATTTTGTGAAGAAAGCCCTTCAACACTGAGCCTGTGGAGACACTTTAAATCAGAGTGATAGTGCTTGAATTGTGTTTTCTTGGCCAAAAGTTCACTTTTAAAGGTGCAAAATAGCTGTGGTTTTGTTGGTTGTTTTTTAATTAGTAAAGTGTCATGTAAAAAATACAGAAGTATCCTACTTTCTATTAAAATCAAATGAATAGCTGAAATGAATAGGTGTGTTGAATATGGGATGTGGGGAGCAGGAGCTGGGCATGACAGGGCAACTCACTGGCTTGTCCAGGCCTTGCTTGTACAATACCTGCAGCTTTTGTGTGTGCACAGTGACAATGGACCACACCACCAAAGACTTAAAAGAAGAGAATGACAGTGTTGAAGAGACAGGAACTCAGACTATGGTAAAAAAGACATAATTTTAAATTTCACACTTTCCACCTTAAGTGCCACTGAAACTCTTGTTAATTTCTGTACCTGTGCAAAGAGGTGCTGTGTCCTCTGGTTGCCCACCGAGAGCTCATTCACACACAGGGGATGTGTGTGAGAGGGTACATGTGCACCCACAACACTAAAAAAATCACAGAATTTTCATCTTACAGGTGCTGGTTCCTCATGGTGGTGACACAGTCCTGCAACTAGCTGTGCTTTGGCTACAGCAGTTCCCCTCTTGGGCAGCTCTGTGGCTGATGACAATTAACTGCTCTGGCTCCCACCTCCACTTTACCTTTCAGGTGGTTGGTGAAAGAGCTGTTGCCCTGAGCAGTGTGGGACACACCAGGTTCTGCACAAGCAGTCCCTGCAGAGCTCCAGCCACACCTGCTACAGCTGCCCATGCAGCCATTCAGCTGAAGAGACAGGAAAGACAGACAAACCAAGTATTTTATTCAAAACCTTAAAAAAAGTTAATAGACAAAAACTGATAAATTATTCTCATTGCATCAATGAGAGACATCCATGATGGTTTCCTCTTGCCCCCCACACCTTACACTACACAGTAATCAGTTCCCTACCCTGTTCCCTTGACCTTCTCCTGATGTAGCAGCAGTTCAGTATTAAGACCTTAAATCCTTTTCTCCATGGGCTGTGTGCCTTGATTATGCTTCATACAGCTCTGACAGGAGTAAGCTCAGCATCTCATCAACATCCTTATTGATCAGAGAATCTGTCAAACAAGGTAGTTATGTCTGCTGTCCTACTATAAACTGAGCCAAGTTTCTACAGCAGCTCAGGGTAGCCAGCTTCAGAATGCTTCTGAGCCCTCCCCTCCCAGAAGCCCAGCAGCATCAGAGCTGTATGAAGGAGGCCCTTGAAGCATTCTGCCCAATGCCTGTCCTACACACTCGCCCTAGACCAGCCACCCCATGGCCACCTGCTCACCATTCTGGCAACAGCAGTTTGCTTCAGTGCTGCAGCACCTCTGACCTGCAGCATCACTACCCTGAACTCAGTGGTGGTATTGCTCTACTCTGAAGGTAAGGGATCAACAAAGACAAATCAATGGGAAAGAGCACTCAAAAATATGTCAGTAACAGAAGATTGCTGCTTTCCTTTCCTCCCATCTTACTGCTACGGCCTCACCCCTACAGACTTCTCCAGACCATGTTTTGGTTAAAGGCTTTACAAGACTGAAAAATATTCTTTAAAACATCTTAAAGGACATCCTGAGGATGGTGGAACACTTAATAGAAAAGCAGCAGTTAGTTCTAGCACCACAGCTCTGAGGCAAATGGTTTTTTTTACCCTCTTTCCTTTATGCTCATAACCTCCAGGCACAGTTTACATGGGCTTTTTGGGGGCAGAGGGGAACAATGACACAACATCAACATACACACTCAACAGCTTACAAAAACTGAAGCTTTATCCCTTTGTCCTTTGGACAGCAGAATTCCCTGTTTGTCACTTCTGCAGGAGCTGGAACAAGCTGGCTCACCTTTTCTTTTAGCTGCAGTGTGATACAAGGCTGTTCCCACACCAGTCGCTTTCCTGCACAAGAAAAATACCCACAGGAGCAAGCTTTGGTTAGAGAAATTCACAGCGGGGTGAGGGAAAAGTCAGTGCTCTTGCAACTGCTGAGCAGACATTCAACCTGTATTCCACAGCTCAGCTTTGAGTTTTGGGGAATACTTAAGGACTGGACATGTTCAGGCTTACAAAGGTTTCTTCATTTCCGGACTGAAAGGCAGATATGAATATGAAGGAGGAATGGGGCTAAAGGACATTTTTAAGACAGCATCACACCCCAATGTAATAAAAATCTAGTGGTACTGTAGCAGAATGTGCTAGTGCAAAGAGACTAGAGGCAGCTCCTGGACAGCCTTCCATCCATTTGGCTCACTCAGGTGCGTGTGATTTTGTCTGGAGGCATGAAACCTGTGTCACCCAGTGTTCGAAGGGCCACTCTGCCGTTGGGCCGGATCACCAAGTGAGTGATGCTGCCGTTGTTGAGAGACAGTCGCAGCCAACCTTCTGGGGGGAACTGCAGTGCTCTGGTGACAAAAACACATACATTAGTAATTCATGAACAGCTAGATTAACAAGCCCTCAGAGCATCATCATCTGTCCCAGATAAGGGTGAGACGGAGGGGGAAACTCAAAATTGGTGAGCACTGTACAGCTTGCATACCAATGCCCCCAGTCAGCCTCGGAAAAAAAGCCTTGTAAAACTGCAGCTTGGTAACTGGACTGGGGCCAAGAGTGCCCTTGGCTAAGCAGAGTCCAGCAGATGGCTGTGATTACTGCTGACAGGATTAGTTCAAGTGGACAGAAGGCAGCAGCTCCAACACAGTGAGGCTGCCAGGAGTGCTCTGAGCAGCCCCATCACAGCCAGGGCAGGGGATGGCCCAGCGAGGCTGCAGCACCACAACACCTGTGCAGGTGGGACAGGCAGAGCTGGCTCAGCACCCAAGGGCTGCCTGAGCAGAGAGGACCTGGGTGTGGCAAACAGTGACTGTCACACTCCATTTTGGCCACACCCCCACAGCAAAGGCAGTGACACAGGATTCCCTCCAGTGGCCTGCACCTGCCTAGGGAAGAAATTCACTGGAATTACTTTCAATGGGCTACATCATTCCCCAGGAAGGACAAGGACATGTACATTGTGCCTTCCACAGAAACACAGCATCACAGCTGGTCTGCAGCCATTCTGAATTTCCTAACTCAGCCACCTCAGGAGCTCCATCAATTGTATTAAACAGCTGGAAAAAATACCATGCTGCATCAAACAGCTTTTGCCTCTGATACTGAGCAATAACTTCGTTTTGGCTCTTATGACAGTTGTAGAAAGCTCAAAAAATTAAATACCAGCTACAGCCAAGCTAGATTTGAAGGAAATATTACATGGATTGTGTTAAATTGTACTATCAGATTGACTGCAATCGAAGGCACAGAAGAGACATTAAAATGGAGAGGAAGGCAGCAGCAAAGAGAAAAAAGGTATGTAAGTATTTCAGATAAAGCCTTGGCAAGAACAACGTGGTATTTTTTAGCACAGGAAAGAATAGCCTGTTTACCTGATCAATAATTTCAAGTATAGCAATTCTGAAAAGCTCTAAAGCAGCCCACAGAGCAGACAGGCTAGAATTTACCTAGCTCAGCTAAATAAAGCTAACTGAAACTGTTGTAGGTATTGATCAGATTAAAGTTTAATCACATCTGTCCTGCTCACGACAAATTATCTTACAGACAGTGCTTTGTGGATGGGGAAGAGGAATAAAATAGACTCAGCTGACTGGATACAGAGACAGGCAAAGATCCAGAATGTTTTCTCCTTTACGAACAACCTTGATGTTATCGGAAAGATCCACTCTCCCTCTCTCCCTTTAATGCAGTACTGCAAAAACACACTAATGCAACTTCAACATAACTCAAAAATATCCATTCGTAAAGAATTCCCAAAACAGAATCAATCTTTAATTATGTAAGCTCAAATTCATGTCACCTCAAAGAGATGCATTCAGTAATGCATCTATTTGTAATCCTTTCCAACAGGCACTACCCTCAGTTTATGGAAGCAGAAGCATATAGTAATTAAAGTAATTGTCCAGATGTACAAAAAAGGTGAAGTTTCACTAACTTAGCCACTTTTGCTTTAGAATTAGAATGAAAGTGTTCTAACTATCAAATGTACCTTGATGAAGTTGCAGAAGCAGCTGCTCACAATGCAGGCACTGATCTCCAACACTTCAAAGAAGTGAAATCAACTCATCTCCTCCCTCAGTGGTGGCACAAGCCAGCCCAGCTGGAGTGAGCCCTCCCTGGAGCAGCCCCAGCGAGCAGGCAGCCCGTACCTGCAGACGATGTAGCGGATGACGTTGGCGTGGCACACGAAGATCTCGTAGCTGTCCTCCTCCTGCTTGGCGTCAGCTCGATGGATGAAGTTTCGAAAGGCAGCCTCAATCCGAGCACCATCTTCGTAATACTGCTGAGGGCACCGAGCTCACAGTTACACACAGCTCAGAGCAGCACTGCCTGCATCCCTGGGCCTCCTCCTCAAGAGCTCCTGGTCACTGGGTGCACACTTGGGGCTGAACTAATGCTCAAGGACTGCAGGTTATTTTAACTGTTCTGCACACTTACTGAGGAGGAGGAAAGAAGGCAATTATCTAAGGGCTGTGATAACAAACATCAGCTCAAACACTGCAAGTTATTGCTACTGCCCATACAGAGTATACTGAAAAAACCTCCAAACCATAAATTAAAAAAAAACTTTAAAGGAAAACTTACCACAGCTTCTGGTTTCCAGTGGGAGACTGGAGGGTCTGGTTCTATAGGTGCTCCCTCTCTCAGCAGATCAGTACTGATTTTTTTAACTCCTGAAATATTAGATACACATTCAGAAACAAGTTGTTCACGTGCCATTACAAACAGCCCCACAACTCTAGAATCAATACATTTTTCACAGTCTTTCTTTGAGGAAGGTTTACTCTCCAACATGATACTCTCCAACAAAACTGTTTTGCCATCAGCAAGAGAACTTATTCCAACCGAACAGAACAGCCTGTTACACTTTGAAAAAATGTATTTGTATTTTAAAGATAAACTGGAAACAAGCAGAATTACAGCTGTAGGTTTCTTTATAAATACAGACATTGACACAGGGCTGGGAAATGGCAAAATAACATCTCATCCTTAAGGAAAAGCTTAGAATTCTACTGGAAGCAGTTTTAAGAATCAGAAGACAATGAAAAATTAAGGGAAGTCTCTTACCTGGGAGATGTTTGCTTATAATTTCAGTTGTTTCAGTTGCTCTAGTCATAGAGGAGTGGATAATCTGATCAAATTTTAATCCCAAGCTTGCCAGCCTGCGTCCAGTCAGTTCAGCCTGCTCTCGACCTTAAAAAGCACATTCATTATATAAATTGGTTGACACTCCCATTAGAACTCACACAAACTACCAAGAGAGCTGTCCAGCAGACATAAAAGATCTACATCGATGCTGGGCTTTTTCCTTTCAAAAAGCAACTGGAAAACATTTTCAGAAGAGCCACTACTCAGGCCAAGCTTACTGGTTGGACAATTTCAAGTCCTACTTGTATCAGTAGGAAAAAAATTATTGGTTTTAATTAGGAAAAAACCCAAAACCCAACACTTACTCAGCAATGTTCACTTCAGTACTCAGTATCACTGCTAGCCCCATCCCCAGGAAGCAACAATCCCCCTGAGGCCTGAATGTGCTGTTGTTCATAAAGGCAACACCAGCTTGGCACAGTTCACAGCACATGGGCAGCCTCAGGAGGGTTCAGCCCACCTTTCAGGCAGGCAGGTGAAAAGACAACAGACAGGTTAAGTCACTTACTTAAGGCACAGGATGAGACAGGATTAACATTATGCTTTGTTACCAGTTTACCACAGCACTTAAGGCCTGCAATTAGCATTTCACTCCTGTTTGCACACCAGTAATTGAGATGTGGGTGGGAAAAAAGTCCACAGTAATAATTTTTCCCCCTCTGAAAACAGTGTTGGCAAATATATAATCAAGGAAGTGTTCGCTGCTTTTTAAGTACATTATTAAAAGTAATACTAATTAGCATCTGAGACCTAGTCACAGGATCAGTGAGTTAAGATTAACACAGACAAAGGTTATCCTCAATTCATGTAAGTGATTAGCAGTACTCCCAGAAACAGTGACAAAAGTGCAATGTATTTAATTATAAACGATCCGGCTGAAAGTCAGAGGCGTTTTCTTTTTAATAAATCAGCAGATTAAGTTAAGAGAAACACAAGGAAAATCCATCTAAATAAAGTTTAAAAGCCACAGCCCTTAGGAATTACATCAGCTGGCACGAAAGTTTGCTAAAGCAACCTTAAGATAATTTGGAATTTCCTTTGACAAGCTTCTTTACCACGGAATGTGTTCAGAACTCTCTAAATCACATCTTAATGTCTGGATCAAAACTGAAGAAAACACACTGATTCATGACATCTTTCTGCCACAAAAGAATATAGAAAGTAAGACTGAGGTTTGGCAGCAAGACCCAGAACAGTGCTAAGTTACTGACACCAGGTAAAAAATCATTTCCTCAAGATGCAAAGCATGATGCTGCTGGTGATACCTACCCAGTGGGGTCAGAGTCCTGTCCTTGTCAGCCCGGCCATCCAGGTGGTACTGGGAGTGCCGGATCAGGAATATGTGCCTGGTGGCTTTTGCTCTGCAGTGATCCAAGCGAGAGGCGAGCTCCTCTTCCCCGGTTTCTTCATTTTTCTTTTTGAGGTTGATAAGAGCCAGTGGTTCACGTCTAAACAAACACATTTAAAGAGTCATTTCAGATAGGGGAGACTGAGAGGCAGAGGATTTTTACAGATATGTAGTCTTGCCTTAATTCCAGACATAGCTGAAGAAGTAAAACTGACAGTTTAGCCACTTGTATCATGAAACTGATTCAAACGCTTGTGTGAAAAGTAAAAATAAATGTCTGCATGGAAAAAAAAAGTTATTATCATGGGTTAAACGGTGTAACTTGACAAAAGTAAATTTGTCACTTAGTGCTAACCACCTGAATTAACTATTGGGGGAAAAAAAAGCAATGAGCAACAGAAAAACTTGTAGGGTGTAACAGGATGGTTTTTGACAAGAAAAACTAACCAGGAAGGATACTCAAGAAGAGGAAAAGGTGCTGGCTGACCATTAAAGAAGAGAAATGCTTCATATCTAAAAAGCCCTGTGATAACACCTAAAAAATTTGTACTTTATCAATCGCATTTACATGAAATGACTAAAAAATCACCCCCCCCAACAACATCCTAGAAAGACTCCAACCTTCTTCAGTGCACACTGAGAATTATTTTCTGCTTTAAACTAGGTCACATCAGGTCTCTCCAGTAAAATTTATATTTTTCAGCCTGGAGTGTTTTATTTATTTATCCTTTCATCTTTTCAGCACTCTCTCCCCTCATGCCACTTTAATCTCTCTTCCACTTGTCACAGTGCACACAAGCACCCTGCTCTGCACATCACCCAGACAGCTGACCTGGTTCTTCCTGAGGACAGGGATCTCCCCCTCTCTCTGCTATCACAGGTTTAGTGCTACAGATCTCCCACCTCCAGTACCAACCCTGCACCATCAGCACCAACCCTGCCCAAACCTTCCCACCTTAGTCTGGGCCCCTCTCTGCACTGATCCTCCACCCATTAATGCAAATCCTTTTCTATGTCACTCCACCTCAGAGTGTATTTTATTCATACCACAACTCACTTCTTCCAGTATTAAACTTGTTTCTTTGATGATAGATTTTTTTTAATGGAAAATAATTTTTATTCAGTTTGGAAAAAAGTAATTTGTTCACAGAAAATTATTGTTTCCCACACCTACTTCTCACAGCAAGACTGGCTGTGCAAAGCCCTCCTGCCTCCATTTTGCTTTACTGAACACGTGATTTCCATCAGACAATGAGGCTCTACACAGTCCTCAAGCTGTTAATTCCTCAGGAAGGCATTAAAAATGAAACAACAGGCCAGTAACAAGAAGTTCTATTGCTACTTCACAGGATACTTTTGATTCACTGGAAACTATACTGCTGGCAAGATACAATACAAAAACAAAAAAAAAAAATCTTTAAAATCAATTCAAGCACATTAGTAAAGCAGCAAGGGGAATAAATCATCTGGTGTCTGCCATATTCCATTACATATTCCACATGAATGAAACCAGATCTGTCCTCTCTGAGAACTGAGCTGCACAATTCCTGTGCAAGTGGCAGACCAACATTCCACGTGTGATATCCTGTCAGACCAATAACAAGTTTGATATTTGCATTTGTTTGTTTCAAACTTGAAAAGCCATTGGTTTTTAAGAATATTGTAGTGTCAAGTTATCTGCTCAAGACTTGATTTTCTAAACATTCCCTGCCCCCAAAGAACAGTAGTCACATATTCATTATATTTATAAGCCATTTAACAACTATGCTTCTGCCAATAATATCCAAAAGTCAAGATTAAGATTTCAAGCAGGCACAACCTAAGCCACAACTGGTAGACCACAAGCAGCAGAAAACAAATTGATCTGTGGTAAGTAATATATTCCACTGCCACTGTCTGCACACTGTGACAAATGGTGATTGGCTATCCTGGCCTGCTAGGAAGTATTATCTGGCCATGTTTGCTCAGGCAGCGGTGACAGCTCTGTAAGCTAAAGCACAATCTCTACTTCCTGGATTGGTTTAAAAAAAATTAATCGAGTCTGAAAGTACTGTAGAATCCTTGAAGAAAATCAACCATTTAGCAGAACCAGGAAGGCCTGGAGTTGCAGTTAAACAAGCAGCTTTAGTACCTCCCTCAGTATAATTGTGTAACCAGCTGTAACCTTATTTAATGAAGGTATTTTTATCACTGGAGTGTACATAGCCATATTTACATGAGCATTTAATCCTGCAGCCTCTCAAAAATCAAAATGATGCATTATACAATAAAAATCTGTTAGTGCTTAGGTTTGAATTTACTATGATTAAACTGAAGCCTGACATAAGTCTCCCCTGGGAGATAATTCTACCAGACTGAAGCCAAATGAGCCAAAGCTCCATGCAGATATCTGCACGTTCTAATTAAAGATTCAGAAAAGATGTAGCCAACCCTTGTGTGGATGTGTTTCAACGCTGAAGAACACGAGTGAGTTAGGCTCAAAGCCACAGTGCCTTTACAAGGATTTAAGCCCAGGCAGCTTCATGAGCAGTAGGCCCCGTGCCTGCCCAGCACGTGAGAACGCCTGGCATCCACAGGGAGTGCTGCTGAAAAGCCCTGGTGCAGACACACAGCAGCATCGAGGCATGGCTGGAAAATAAATAAAAAAGGCAAGCTTCTGCCCAGCTTACATTTATCACAAGCCTGAGACTTGGCAGTCTTGCTGGCGGAAAGCATCAGAATAAAGGGATCTGCACAGGGGAAATCTCCGAGCTGTCTGAACAAAACCCAGCGCCCGCTCATCCCTCCAGAGCTCCAGCGCTCCACGGGTGTTCACGAACTTCAGCTGGATTCTGCTCTGAGCGGGTCACCACACGGAATTTCACCGGGAAACGAGTCCCGTCGAGCCGGGGGCTGCTCCCGCGGGGACCCGGGGCCTCCCGGCCCCTGAAGGACCCTGCCCCGCCCCGAGCCCGCTCCCCCCGGGGTTCCGGAGAGGGGTTTAGGGCAGCTGCCGCCGCCCCCCGGATCCCCCCCGGCCCCTCACCACAGCCGCAACCTCCCCGGGCGAGGAGGCGGCCCCGCCACGGCAGCCCGGCCGCGCCCACCTGTCCCAGTTGCTGTCCCAGTAGCTGCCGGTGCCCGCGGGTCTCTCGATCCAGCCGGCGGTCGGCGGGCAGGAGGCGGTGGGCGGCAGCAGCAGCAAGCCGGGCGGCGCGGCGGAGGGCACGGCGGAGCCCCCCGGGCGCGGCTCGCTATCGCCACCGCCGCGGGCCGGCTGCTTGCCCACGACGACGGCGGAGAGCAGGACGGAGCCGCCCGCCAGCCCGCAGGCGGCGAGCGCCAAGGCGCGGCGGACCGACATGGCGGGGCGGCCGCGTGCCCCTCACCGGCGAGCCCGCCCTGCTGCGCCCCGCCCCGGACGGAGCGCGGTGCGGGGCAAGATTCCTCCGCGAGCGGGGCGTACGGGGCGGCACGGAGCCCACCGACCCCCGGCCCTCACAGACCCTCCCGGACCCGTCCCTCTCTGCCCCAGCCGCGGTGCCCGTGGAGCTGCACCCGCCTCAGGCCGGGCTCAGGGGCTGGTCCTGCCTGGCCGCTCCCAAACCGGTTTCCACCCCAGGCGGGTCACCGTGTAGGGCTCGGCAGGGGATTCCCGCCAGCTCTGCCTGGTTTAATCGCCTGATGCCGTGATCAATCAATCCTTCAGGGTGGAAAAGACCTGTACGTTGAGTTCAACCATTAACCCGGCACTGCCGAGTCCGTCATATTTAATTCTAAGCCCTCAGCCTTATAACTCTGCCCAGCTGCTCCTCAGTACAACAAAGACCAGGAGTGCTGAGGAGGGTCCAGCACAGGCCGCAAGGTTGATGAGGGGTCTGGAGCTTCTCTTACGAGGGCAGACGGTGGGAGCTGGGCCTATCAGCCTAGGGTTAGGGCAGGGGCCAAGGAGAAAGCCCTCGAGGAGACCAGGTTGTGGCAGTTTTGCGATGCCCCTGGGATGCCCTTTGCAGCTGCAGTGTGCCCGGAGCCCTGGGCCTTTTAGTTTGCGGAAGCCTGACCCCTAGGCGTAACCCTAACCCTAACCCTAACCCTAGGCAGGGCAGCCAATCAGCCTAGGGTTAGGGCAGGGGCCAAGGAGAAAGCCCTCGAGGAGGCCAGGTTGTGGCAGTTTTGCGATGCCCCTGGGATGCCCTTTGCAGCTGCAGTGTGCCCGGAGCCCTGGGCCTTTTAGTTTGCGGAAGCCTGACCCCTAGGCGTAACCCTAACCCTAACCCTAACCCTAACCCTAGGCAGGGCAGCCAATCAGCCTAGGGTTAGGGCAGGGGCCAAAGAGAAAGCCCTCGAGGAGGCCAGGTTGTGGCAGTTTTGCAATGCCCCTGGGATGCCCTTTGCAGCTGCAGTGTGCCCGGAGCCCTGGGCCTTTTAGTTTGCGGAAGCCTGACCCCTAGGCGTAACCCTAACCCTAACCCTAACCCTAGGCAGGGCAGCCAATCAGCCTAGGGTTAGGGCAGGGGCCAAGGAGAAAGCCCTCGAGGAGGCCAGGTTGTGGCAGTTTTGCGATGCCCCTGGGATGCCCTTTGCAGCTGCAGTGTGCCCGGAGCCCTGGGCCTTTTAGTTTGCAGAAGCCTGACCCCTAGGCGTAACCCTAACCCTAACCCTAGGCAGGGCAGCCAATCAGCCTAGGGTTAGGGCAGGGGCCAAGGAGAAAGCCCTCGAGGAGGCCAGGTTGTGGCAGTTTTGCGATGCCCCTGGGATGCCCTTTGCAGCTGCAGTGTGCCCGGAGCCCTGGGCCTTTTAGTTTGCGGAAGCCTGACCCCTAGGCGTAACCCTAACCCTAACCCTAACCCTAGGCAGGGCAGCCAATCAGCCTAGGGTTAGGGCAGGGGCCAAGGAGAAAGCCCTCGAGGAGACCAGGTTGTGGCAGTTTTGCAATGCCTCTGGGATGCCCTTTGCAGCTGCAGTGTGCCCAGAGCCCTGGGCCTTTTAGTTTGCGGAAGCCTGACCCCTAGGCGCAACCCTAACCCTAACCCTAACCCTAACCCTAACCCTAACCCTAACCCTAGGCAGGGCAGCCAATCAGCCTAGGGTTAGGGCAGGGGCCAAAGAGAAAGCCCTCGAGGAGGCCAGGTTGTGGCAGTTTTGCGATGCCCCTGGGATGCCCTTTGCAGCTGTAGTGTGCCTGGAGCCCTGGGCCTTTTAGTTTGCAGAAGCCTGACCCCTAGGCGTAACCCTAACCCTAACCCTAACCCTAGGCAGGGAAGCCAGTCAGCCTAGGGTTAGGGCAGGGGCCAAAGAGAAAGCCCTCGAGGAGGCCAGGTTGTGGCAGTTTTGCGATGCCCCTGGGATGCCCTTTGCAGCTGCAGTGTGCCCGGAGCCCTGGGCCTTTTAGTTTGCGGAAGCCTGACCCCTAGGCGTAACCCTAACCCTAACCCTAACCCTAACCCTAACCCTAGGCAGGGCAGCCAATCAGCCTAGGGTTAGGGCAGGGGCCAAGGAGAAAGCCCTCGAGGAGACCAGGTTGTGGCAGTTTTGCGATGCCCCTGGGATGCCCTTTGCAGCTGCAGTGTGCCCAGAGCCCTGGGCCTTTTAGTTTGCGGAAGCCTGACCCCTAGGCGTAACCCTAACCCTAACCCTAACCCTAACCCTAGGCAGGGCAGCCAATCAGCCTAGGGTTAGGGCAGGGGCCAAAGAGAAAGCCCTCGAGGAGGCCAGGTTGTGGCAGTTTTGCGATGCCCCTGGGATGCCCTTTGCAGCTGCAGTGTGCCCGGAGCCCTGGGCCTTTTAGTTTGCGGAAGCCTGACCCCTAGGCGTAACCCTAACCCTAACCCTAACCCTAGGCAGGGCAGCCAATCAGCCTAGGGTTAGGGCAGGGGCCAAGGAGAAAGCCCTCGAGGAGGCCAGGTTGTGGCAGTTTTGCGATGCCCCTGGGATGCCCTTTGCAGCTGCCGTGTGCCCGGAGCCCTGGGCCTTTTAGTTTCTGGAAGCCTGACCCCTAGGCGTAACCCTAACCCTAACCCTAACCCTAACCCTAACCCTAGGCAGGGCAGCCAATCAGCCTAGGGTTAGGGCAGGGGCCAAGGAGAAAACCCTCGAGGAGGCCAGGTTGTGGCAGTTTTGCGATGCCCCTGGGATGCCCTTTGCAGCTGCAGTGTGCCCGGAGCCCTGGGCCTTTTAGTTTCTGGAAGCCTGACCCCTAGGCGTGACCCTAACCCTAACCCTAACCCTAACCCTAGGCAGGGCAGCCAATCAGCCTAGGGTTAGGGCAGGGGCCAAGGAGAAAGCCCTCGAGGAGGCCAGGTTGTGGCAGTTTTGCGATGCCCCTGGGATGCCCTTTGCAGCTGCAGTGTGCCCGGAGCCCTGGGCCTTTTAGTTTGCGGAAGCCTGATCCCTAGGCGTAACCCTAACCCTAACCCTAACCCTAACCCTAGGCAGGGCAGCCAATCAGCCTAGGGTTAGGGCAGGGGCCAAGGAGAAAGCCCTCGAGGAGGCCAGGTTGTGGCAGTTTTGCGATGCCCCTGGGATGCCCTTTGCAGCTGCAGTGTGCCCGGAGCCCTGGGCCTTTTAGTTTGCGGAAGCCTGACCCCTAGGCGTAACCCTAACCCTAACCCTAACCCTAACCCTAGGCAGGGCAGCCAATCAGCCTAGGGTTAGGGCAGGGGCCAAGGAGAAAGCCCTCGAGGAGGCCAGGTTGTGGCAGTTTTGCGATGCCCCTGGGATGCCCTTTGCAGCTGCAGTGTGCCCGGAGCCCTGGGCCTTTTAGTTTCTGGAAGCCTGACCCCTAGGCGTAACCCTAACCCTAACCCTAACCCTAGGCAGGGCAGCCAATCAGCCTAGGGTTAGGGCAGGGGCCAAGGAGAAAGCCCTCGAGGAGGCCAGGTTGTGGCAGTTTTGCAATGCCCCTGGGATGCCCTTTGCAGCTGCAGTGTGCCCGGAGCCCTGGGCCTTTTAGTTTCTGGAAGCCTGACCCCTAGGCGTAACCCTAACCCTAACCCTAACCCTAGGCAGGGCAGCCAATCAGCCTAGGGTTAGGACAGGGGCCAAAGAGAAAGCCCTCGAGGAGGCCAGGTTGTGGCAGTTTTGCAATGCCCCTGGGATGCCCTTTGCAGCTGCAGTGTGCCCGGAGCCCTGGGCCTTTTAGTTTGCGGAAGCCTGACCCCTAGGCGTAACCCTAACCCTAACCCTAACCCTAACCCTAGGCAGGGCAGCCAATCAGCCTAGGGTTAGGGCAGGGGCCAAGGAGAAAGCCCTCGAGGAGGCCAGGTTGTGGCAGTTTTGCGATGCCCCTGGGATGCCCTTTGCAGCTGCAGTGTGCCCGGAGCCCTGGGCCTTTTAGTTTGCGGAAGCCTGACCCCTAGGCGTAACCCTAACCCTAACCCTAACCCTAACCCTAGGCAGGGCAGCCAATCAGCCTAGGGTTAGGGCAGGGGCCAAGGAGAAAGCCCTCGAGGAGGCCAGGTTGTGGCAGTTTTGCGATGCCCCTGGGATGCCCTTTGCAGCTGCAGTGTGCCCGGATCCCTGGGCCTTTTAGTTTCTGGAAGCCTGACCCCTAGGCGTAACCCTAACCCTAACCCTAACCCTAGGCAGGGCAGCCAATCAGCCTAGGGTTAGGACAGGGGCCAAAGAGAAAGCCCTCGAGGAGGCCAGGTTGTGGCAGTTTTGCAATGCCCCTGGGATGCCCTTTGCAGCTGAAGTGTGCCCGGAGCCCTGGGCCTTTTAGTTTGCGGAAGCCTGACCCCTAGGCGTAACCCTAACCCTAACCCTAACCCTAGGCAGGGCAGCCAATCAGCCTAGGGTTAGGGCAGGGGCCAAGGAGAAAGCCCTCGAGGAGACCAGGTTGTGGCAGTTTTGCGATGCCCCTGGGATGCCATTTCCAGCTGCAGTGTGCCCGGAGCCCTGGGCCTTTTAGTTTGCGGAAGCCTGACCCCTAGGCGTAACCCTAACCCTAACCCTAACCCTAACCCTAGGCAGGGCAGCCAATCAGCCTAGGGTTAGGGCAGGGGCCAAGGAGAAAGCCCTCGAGGAGGCCAGGTTGTGGCAGTTTTGCGATGCCCCTGGGATGCCCTTTGCAGCTGCAGTGTGCCCGGAGCCCTGGGCCTTTTAGTTTCTGGAAGCCTGACCCCTAGGCGTAACCCTAACCCTAACCCTAACCCTAACCCTAACCCTAACCCTAACCCTAGGCAGGGCAGCCAATCAGCCTAGGGTTAGGGCAGGGGCCAAGGAGAAAGCCCTCGAGGAGGCCAGGTTGTGGCAGTTTTGCGATGCCCCTGGGATGCCCTTTGCAGCTGCAGTGTGCCCGGAGCCCTGGGCCTTTTAATTTCTGGAAGCCTGACCCCTAGGCGTGACCCTAACCCTAACCCTAACCCTAACCCTAGGCAGGGCAGCCAATCAGCCTAGGGTTAGGGCAGGGGCCAAGGAGAAAGCCCTCGAGGAGGCCAGGTTGTGGCAGTTTTGCGATGCCCCTGGGATGCCCTTTGCAGCTGCAGTGTGCCCGGAGCCCTGGGCCTTTTAGTTTGCGGAAGCCTGACCCCTAGGCGTAACCCTAACCCTAACCCTAACCCTAACCCTAACCCTAGGCAGGGCAGCCAATCAGCCTAGGGTTAGGGCAGGGGCCAAGGAGAAAGCCCTCGAGGAGGCCAGGTTGTGGCAGTTTTGCAATGCCCCTGGGATGCCCTTTGCAGCTGCAGTGTGCCCGGAGCCCTGGGCCTTTTAGTTTGCGGAAGCCTGACCCCTAGGCGTAACCCTAACCCTAACCCTAACCCTAACCCTAACCCTAGGCAGGGCAGCCAATCAGCCTAGGGTTAGGGCAGGGGCCAAGGAGAAAGCCCTCGAGGAGGCCAGGTTGTGGCAGTTTTGCGATGCCCCTGGGATGCCCTTTGCAGCTGCAGTGTGCCCGGAGCCCTGGGCCTTTTAGTTTGCGGAAGCCTGACCCCTAGGCGTAACCCTAACCCTAACCCTAACCCTAACCGTAGGCAGGGCAGCCAATCAGCCTAGGGTTAGGGCAGGGGCCAAGGAGAAAGCCCTCGAGGAGGCCAGGTTGTGGCAGTTTTGCGATGCCCCTGGGATGCCCTTTGCAGCTGCAGTGTGCCCGGAGCCCTGGGCCTTTTAGTTTCTGGAAGCCTGACCCCTAGGCGTAACCCTAACCCTAACCCTAACCCTAGGCAGGGCAGCCAATCAGCCTAGGGTTAGGACAGGGGCCAAAGAGAAAGCCCTCGAGGAGGCCAGGTTGTGGCAGTTTTGCAATGCCCCTGGGATGCCCTTTGCAGCTGCAGTGTGCCCGGAGCCCTGGGCCTTTTAGTTTGCGGAAGCCTGACCCCTAGGCGTAACCCTAACCCTAACCCTAACCCTAACCCTAACCCTAGGCAGGGCAGCCAATCAGCCTAGGGTTAGGGCAGGGGCCAAGGAGAAAGCCCTCGAGGAGGCCAGGTTGTGGCAGTTTTGCAATGCCCCTGGGATGCCCTTTGCAGCTGCAGTGTGCCCGGAGCCCTGGGCCTTTTAGTTTCTGGAAGCCTGACCCCTAGGCGTAACCCTAACCCTAACCCTAACCCTAGGCAGGGCAGCCAATCAGCCTAGGGTTAGGGCAGGGGCCAAGGAGAAAGCCCTCGAGGAGGCCAGGTTGTGGCAGTTTTGCAATGCCCCTGGGATGCCCTTTGCAGCTGCAGTGTGCCCGGAGCCCTGGGCCTTTTAGTTTGCGGAAGCCTGACCCCTAGGCGTAACCCTAACCCTAACCCTAACCCTAACCCTAGGCAGGGCAGCCAATCAGCCTAGGGTTAGGGCAGGGGCTAAGGAGAAAGCCCTCGAGGAGGCCAGGTTGTGGCAGTTTTGCGATGCCCCTGGGATGCCCTTTGCAGCTGCAGTGTGCCCGGAGCCCTAGGCCTTTTAGTTTGCGGAAGCCTGACCCCTAGGCGTAACCCTAACCCTAACCCTAACCCTAACCCTAGGCAGGGCAGCCAATCAGCCTAGGGTTAGGGCAGGGGCCAAGGAGAAAGCCCTCGAGGAGGCCAGGTTGTGGCAGTTTTGCGATGCCCCTGGGATGCCCTTTGCAGCTGCAGTGTGCCCGGAGCCCTGGGCCTTTTAGTTTCTGGAAGCCTGACCCCTAGGCGTAACCCTAACCCTAACCCTAACCCTAACCCTAGGCAGGGCAGCCAATCAGCCTAGGGTTAGGACAGGGGCCAAAGAGAAAGCCCTCGAGGAGGCCAGGTTGTGGCAGTTTTGCAATGCCCCTGGGATGCCCTTTGCAGCTGCAGTGTGCCCGGAGCCCTGGGCCTTTTAGTTTGCGGAAGCCTGACCCCTAGGCGTAACCCTAACCCTAACCCTAACCCTAACCATGGCAGGGCAACCAATCAGCCTAGGGTTAGGGCAGGGGCCAAGGAGAAAGCCCTCGAGGAGGCCAGGTTGTGGCAGTTTTGCAATGCCCCTGGGATGCCCTTTGCAGCTGCAGTGTGCCCGGAGCCCTGGGCCTTTTAGTTTGCGGAAGCCTGAACCCTAGGCGTAACCCTAACCCTAACCCTAACCCTAACCCTAGGCAGGGCAGCCAATCAGCCTAGGGTTAGGGCAGGGGCCAAGGAGAAAGCCCTCGAGGAGGCCAGGTTGTGGCAGTTTTGCGATGCCCCTGGGATGCCCTTTGCAGCTACAGTGTGCTCGGAGCCCTGGGCCTTTTAGTTTGCGGAAGCCTGACCCCTAGGCGTAACCCTAACCCTAACCCTAACCCTAACCCTAGGCAGGGCAGCCAATCAGCCTAGGGTTAGGGCAGGGGCCAAGGAGAAAGCCCTCGAGGAGGCCAGGTTGTGGCAGTTTTGCGATGCCCCTGGGATGCCCTTTGCAGCTGCAGTGTGCCCGGAGCCCTGGGCCTTTTAGTTTGCGGAAGCCTGACCCCTAGGCGTAACCCTAACCCTAATCCTAACCCTAGGCAGGGCAGCCAGTCAGCCTAGGGTTAGGGCAGTGGCCAAGGAGAAAGCCCTCGAGGAGGCCAGGTTGTGGCAGTTTTGCGATGCCCCTGGGATGCCCTTTGCAGCTGCAGTGTGCCCGGAGCCCTGGGCCTTTTAGTTTGCGGAAGCCTGACCCCTAGGCGTAACCCTAACCCTAACCCTAACCCTAACCCTAGGCAGGGCAGCCAATCAGCCTAGGGTTAGGGCAGGGGCCAAGGAGAAAGCCCTCGAGGAGGCCAGGTTGTGGCAGTTTTGCGATGCCCCTGGGATGCCATTTCCAGCTGCAGTGTGCCCGGAGCCCTGGGCCTTTTAGTTTGCGGAAGCCTGACCCCTAGGCGTAACCCTAACCCTAACCCTAACCCTAACCCTAGGCAGGGCAGCCAATCAGCCTAGGGTTAGGGCAGGGGCCAAGGAGAAAGCCCTCGAGGAGGCCAGGTTGTGGCAGTTTTGCGATGCCCCTGGGATGCCCTTTGCAGCTGCAGTGTGCCTGGAGCCCTGGGCCTTTTAGTTTCTGGAAGCCTGACCCCTAGGCGTAACCCTAACCCTAACCCTAGGCAGGGCAGCTAATCAGCCTAGGGTTAGGACAGGGGCCAAAGAGAAAGCCCTCGAGGAGGCCAGGTTGTGGCAGTTTTGCAATGCCCCTGGGATGCCCTTTGCAGCTGAAGTGTGCCCGGAGCCCTGGGCCTTTTAGTTTGCGGAAGCCTGACCCCTAGGCGTAACCCTAACCCTAACCCTAACCCTAGGCAGGGCAGCCAATCAGCCTAGGGTTAGGGCAGGGGCCAAGGAGAAAGCCCTCGAGGAGACCAGGTTGTGGCAGTTTTGCGATGCCCCTGGGATGCCATTTCCAGCTGCAGTGTGCCCGGAGCCCTGGGCCTTTTAGTTTGCGGAAGCCTGACCCCTAGGCGTAACCCTAACCCTAACCCTAACCCTAACCCTAGGCAGGGCAGCCAATCAGCCTAGGGTTAGGGCAGGGGCCAAGGAGAAAGCCCTCGAGGAGGCCAGGTTGTGGCAGTTTTGCGATGCCCCTGGGATGCCCTTTGCAGCTGCAGTGTGCCCGGAGCCCTGGGCCTTTTAGTTTCTGGAAGCCTGACCCCTAGGCGTAACCCTAACCCTAACCCTAACCCTAACCCTAGGCAGGGCAGCCAATCAGCCTAGGGTTAGGGCAGGGGCCAAGGAGAAAGCCCTCGAGGAGGCCAGGTTGTGGCAGTTTTGCGATGCCCCTGGGATGCCCTTTGCAGCTGCAGTGTGCCCGGAGCCCTGGGCCTTTTAGTTTCTGGAAGCCTGACCCCTAGGCGTAACCCTAACCCTAACCCTAACCCTAACCCTAGGCAGGGCAGCCAATCAGCCTAGGGTTAGGACAGGGGCCAAGGAGAAAGCCCTCGAGGAGGCCAGGTTGTGGCAGTTTTGCAATGCCCCTGGGATGCCCTTTGCAGCTGCAGTGTGCCCGGAGCCCTGGGCCTTTTAGTTTCTGGAAGCCTGACCCCTAGGCGTAACCCTAACCCTAACCCTAACCCTAACCCTAGGCAGGGCAGCCAATCAGCCTAGGGTTAGGGCAGGGGCCAAGGAGAAAGCCCTCGAGGAGGCCAGGTTGTGGCAGTTTTGCAATGCCCCTGGGATGCCCTTTGCAGCTGCAGTGTGCCCGGAGCCCTGGGCCTTTTAGTTTGCGGAAGCCTGACCCCTAGGCGTAACCCTAACCCTAACCCTAACCCTAACCCTAGGCAGGGCAGCCAATCAGCCTAGGGTTAGGGCAGGGGCCAAGGAGAAAGCCCTCGAGGAGGCCAGGTTGTGGCAGTTTTGCGATGCCCCTGGGATGCCCTTTGCAGCTGCAGTGTGCCCGGAGCCCTAGGCCTTTTAGTTTGTGGAAGCCTGACCCCTAGGCGTAACCCTAACCCTAACCCTAACCCTAACCCTAGGCAGGGCAGCCAATCAGCCTAGGGTTAGGGCAGGGGCCAAGGAGAAAGCCCTCGAGGAGGCCAGGTTGTGGCAGTTTTGCGATGCCCCTGGGATGCCCTTTGCAGCTGCAGTGTGCCCGGAGCCCTGGGCCTTTTAGTTTGCGGAAGCCTGACCCCTAGGCGTAACCCTAACCCTAACCCTAACCCTAACCCTAGGCAGGGCAGCCAATCAGCCTAGGGTTAGGGCAGGGGCCAAGGAGAAAGCCCTCGAGGAGGCCAGGTTGTGGCAGTTTTGCGATGCCCCTGGGATGCCCTTTGCAGCTGCAGTGTGCCCGGAGCCCTGGGCCTTTTAGTTTGCGGAAGCCTGACCCCTAGGCGTAACCCTAACCCTAACCCTAACCCTAACCCTAGGCAGGGCAGCCAATCAGCCTAGGGTTAGGGCAGGGGCCAAGGAGAAAGCCCTCGAGGAGGCCAGGTTGTGGCAGTTTTGCAATGGCCCTGGGATGCCGTTTGCAGCTGCAGTGTGCCCGGAGCCCTGGGCCTTTTAGTTTCTGGAAGCCTGACCCCTAGGCGTAACCCTAACCCTAACCCTAGGCAGGGCAGCTAATCAGCCTAGGGTTAGGACAGGGGCCAAAGAGAAAGCCCTCGAGGAGGCCAGGTTGTGGCAGTTTTGCAATGCCCCTGGGATGCCCTTTGCA
Organism: Fringilla coelebs; assembly: GCF_963513975.1. NCBI lineage: Eukaryota > Metazoa > Chordata > Aves > Passeriformes > Fringillidae > Fringilla > Fringilla coelebs. Next base: position 8,762,978 of record NC_140043.1, on the reverse strand, counting down.
GCTGAAGTGTGCCCGGAGCCCTGGGCCTTTTAGTTTGCGGAAGCCTGACCCCTAGGCGTAACCCTAACCCTAACCCTAACCCTAGGCAGGGCAGCCAATCAGCCTAGGGTTAGGGCAGGGGCCAAGGAGAAAGCCCTCGAGGAGGCCAGGTTGTGGCAGTTTTGCGATGCCCCTGGGATGCCCTTTGCAGCTGCAGTGTGCCCGGAGCCCTGGGCCTTTTAGTTTGCGGAAGCCTGACCCCTAGGCGTAACCCTAACCCTAACCCTAACCCTAACCCTAGGCAGGGCAGCCAATCAGCCTAGGGTTAGGGCAGGGGCCAAGGAGAAAGCCCTCGAGGAGGCCAGGTTGTGGCAGTTTTGCGATGCCCCTGGGATGCCCTTTGCAGCTGCAGTGTGCCCGGAGCCCTGGGCCTTTTAGTTTCTGGAAGCCTGACCCCTAGGCGTAACCCTAACCCTAACCCTAACCCTAGGCAGGGCAGCCAATCAGCCTAGGGTTAGGGCAGGGGCCAAGGAGAAAGCCCTCGAGGAGGCCAGGTTGTGGCAGTTTTGCGATGCCCCTGGGATGCCCTTTGCAGCTGCAGTGTGCCCGGAGCCCTGGGCCTTTTAGTTTGCGGAAGCCTGACCCCTAGGCGTAACCCTAACCCTAACCCTAACCCTAACCCTAACCCTAGGCAGGGCAGCCAATCAGCCTAGGGTTAGGACAGGGGCCAAGGAGAAAGCCCTCGAGGAGGCCAGGTTGTGGCAGTTTTGCAATGCCCCTGGGATGCCCTTTGCAGCTGCAGTGTGCCCGGAGCCCTGGGCCTTTTAGTTTCTGGAAGCCTGACCCCTAGGCGTAACCCTAACCCTAACCCTAACCCTAACCCTAGGCAGGGCAGCCAATCAGCCTAGGGTTAGGACAGGGGCCAAGGAGAAAGCCCTCGAGGAGGCCAGGTTGTGGCAGTTTTGCAATGCCCCTGGGATGCCCTTTGCAGCTGCAGTGTGCCCGGAGCCCTGGGCCTTTTAGTTTGCGGAAGCCTGACCCCTAGGCGTAACCCTAACCCTAACCCTAACCCTAGGCAGGGCAGCCAATCAGCCTAGGGTTAGGGCAGGGGCCAAGGAGAAAGCCCTCGAGGAGACCAGGTTGTGGCAGTTTTGCGATGCCCCTGGGATGCCATTTCCAGCTGCAGTGTGCCCGGAGCCCTGGGCCTTTTAGTTTGCGGAAGCCTGACCCCTAGGCGTAACCCTAACCCTAACCCTAACCCTAACCCTAGGCAGGGCAGCCAATCAGCCTAGGGTTAGGGCAGGGGCCAAGGAGAAAGCTCTCGAGGAGGCCAGGTTGTGGCAGTTTTGCGATGCCCCTGGGATGCCCTTTGCAGCTGCAGTGTGCCCGGAGCCCTGGGCCTTTTAGTTTCTGCAAGCCTGACCCCTAGGCGTAACCCTAACCCTAATCCTAACCCTAACCCTAGGCAGGGCAGCCAATCAGCCTAGGGTTAGGGCAGGGGCCAAGGAGAAAGCCCTCGAGGAGGCCAGGTTGTGGCAGTTTTGCGATGCCCCTGGGATGCCCTTTGCAGCTGCAGTGTGCCCGGAGCCCTGGGCCTTTTAGTTTGCGGAAGCCTGACCCCTAGGCGTAACCCTAACCCTAACCCTAACCCTAACCCTAGGCAGGGCAGCCAATCAGCCTAGGGTTAGGGCAGGGGCCAAGGAGAAAGCCCTCGAGGAGGCCAGGTTGTGGCAGTTTTGCGATGCCCCTGGGATGCCCTTTGCAGCTGCAGTGTGCCCGGAGCCCTGGGCCTTTTAGTTTCTGGAAGCCTGACCCCTAGGCGTAACCCTAACCCTAACCCTAACCCTAGGCAGGGCAGCCAATCAGCCTAGGGTTAGGGCAGGGGCCAAGGAGAAAGCCCTCGAGGAGGCCAGGTTGTGGCAGTTTTGCGATGCCCCTGGGATGCCCTCTGCAGCTGCAGTGTGCCCGGAGCCCTGGGCCTTTTAGTTTCTGGAAGCCTGACCCCTAGGCGTAACCCTAACCCTAACCCTAACCCTAACCCTAGGCAGGGCAGCCAATCAGCCTAGGGTTAGGGCAGGGGCCAAGGAGAAAGCCCTCGAGGAGGCCAGGTTGTGGCAGTTTTGCGATGCCCCTGGGATGCCCTTTGCAGCTGCAGTGTGCCCGGAGCCCTGGGCCTTTTAGTTTGCGGAAGCCTGACCCCTAGGCGTAACCCTAACCCTAACCCTAACCCTAGGCAGGGCAGCCAATCAGCCTAGGGTTAGGGCAGGGGCCAAGGAGAAAGCCCTCGAGGAGGCCAGGTTGTGGCAGTTTTGCGATGCCCCTGGGATGCCCTTTGCAGCTGCAGTGTGCCCGGAGCCCTGGGCCTTTTAGTTTGCGGAAGCCTGACCCCTAGGCGTAACCCTAACCCTAACCCTAACCCTAACCCTAGGCAGGGCAGCCAATCAGCCTAGGGTTAGGACAGGGGCCAAGGAGAAAGCCCTCGAGGAGGCCAGGTTGTGGCAGTTTTGCAATGCCCCTGGGATGCCCTTTGCAGCTGCAGTGTGCCCGGAGCCCTGGGCCTTTTAGTTTCTGGAAGCCTGACCCCTAGGCGTAACCCTAACCCTAACCCTAACCCTAACCCTAGGCAGGGCAGCCAATCAGCCTAGGGTTAGGACAGGGGCCAAGGAGAAAGCCCTCGAGGAGGCCAGGTTGTGGCAGTTTTGCAATGCCCCTGGGATGCCCTTTGCAGCTGCAGTGTGCCCGGAGCCCTGGGCCTTTTAGTTTGCGGAAGCCTGACCCCTAGGCGTAACCCTAACCCTAACCCTAACCCTAGGCAGGGCAGCCAATCAGCCTAGGGTTAGGGCAGGGGCCAAGGAGAAAGCCCTCGAGGAGGCCAGGTTGTGGCAGTTTTGCGATGCCCCTGGGATGCCCTTTGCAGCTGCAGTGTGCCCGGAGCCCTGGGCCTTTTAGTTTCTGGAAGCCTGACCCCTAGGCGTAACCCTAACCCTAACCCTAACCCTAACCCTAGGCAGGGCAGCCAATCAGCCTAGGGTTAGGGCAGGGGCCAAGGAGAAAGCCCTCGAGGAGGCCAGGTTGTGGCAGTTTTGCAATGCCCCTGGGATGCCCTTTGCAGCTGCAGTGTGCCCGGAGCCCTGGGCCTTTTAGTTTGCGGAAGCCTGACCCCTAGGCGTAACCCTAACCCTAACCCTAACCCTAACCATGGCAGCCAATCAGCCTAGGGTTAGGGCAGGGGCCAAGGAGAAAGCCCTCGAGGAGACCAGGTTGTGGCAGTTTTGCGATGCCCCTGGGATGCCATTTCCAGCTGCAGTGTGCCCGGAGCCCTGGGCCTTTTAGTTTGCGGAAGCCTGACCCCTAGGCGTAACCCTAACCCTAACCCTAACCCTAACCCTAGGCAGGGCAGCCAATCAGCCTAGGGTTAGGGCAGGGGCCAAGGAGAAAGCTCTCGAGGAGGCCAGGTTGTGGCAGTTTTGCGATGCCCCTGGGATGCCCTTTGCAGCTGCAGTGTGCCCGGAGCCCTGGGCCTTTTAGTTTCTGCAAGCCTGACCCCTAGGCGTAACCCTAACCCTAATCCTAACCCTAACCCTAGGCAGGGCAGCCAATCAGCCTAGGGTTAGGGCAGGGGCCAAGGAGAAAGCCCTCGAGGAGGCCAGGTTGTGGCAGTTTTGCGATGCCCCTGGGATGCCCTTTGCAGCTGCAGTGTGCCCGGAGCCCTGGGCCTTTTAGTTTGCGGAAGCCTGACCCCTAGGCGTAACCCTAACCCTAACCCTAACCCTAACCCTAGGCAGGGCAGCCAATCAGCCTAGGGTTAGGGCAGGGGCCAAGGAGAAAGCCCTCGAGGAGGCCAGGTTGTGGCAGTTTTGCGATGCCCCTGGGATGCCCTTTGCAGCTGCAGTGTGCCCGGAGCCCTGGGCCTTTTAGTTTCTGGAAGCCTGACCCCTAGGCGTAACCCTAACCCTAACCCTAACCGTAGGCAGGGCAGCCAATCAGCCTAGGGTTAGGGCAGGGGCCAAGGAGAAAGCCCTCGAGGAGGCCAGGTTGTGGCAGTTTTGCGATGCCCCTGGGATGCCCTTTGCAGCTGCAGTGTGCCCGGAGCCCTGGGCCTTTTAGTTTGCGGAAGCCTGACCCCTAGGCGTAACCCTAACCCTAACCCTAACCCTAACCCTAACCCTAACCCTAGGCAGGGCAGCCAATCAGCCTAGGGTTAGGACAGGGGCCAAGGAGAAAGCCCTCGAGGAGGCCAGGTTGTGGCAGTTTTGCAATGCCCCTGGGATGCCCTTTGCAGCTGCAGTGTGCCCGGAGCCCTGGGCCTTTTAGTTTCTGGAAGCCTGACCCCTAGGCGTAACCCTAACCCTAACCCTAACCCTAACCCTAGGCAGGGCAGCCAATCAGCCTAGGGTTAGGGCAGGGGCCAAGGAGAAAGCCCTCGAGGAGGCCAGGTTGTGGCAGTTTTGCAATGCCCCTGGGATGCCCTTTGCAGCTGCAGTGTGCCCGGAGCCCTGGGCCTTTTAGTTTGCGGAAGCCTGACCCCTAGGCGTAACCCTAACCCTAACCCTAACCCTAACCCTAGGCAGGGCAGCCAATCAGCCTAGGGTTAGGGCAGGGGCCAAGGAGAAAGCCCTCGAGGAGGCCAGGTTGTGGCAGTTTTGCGATGCCCCTGGGATGCCCTTTGCAGCTGCAGTGTGCCCGGAGCCCTAGGCCTTTTAGTTTGTGGAAGCCTGACCCCTAGGCGTAACCCTAACCCTAACCCTAACCCTAACCCTAGGCAGGGCAGCCAATCAGCCTAGGGTTAGGGCAGGGGCCAAGGAGAAAGCCCTCGAGGAGGCCAGGTTGTGGCAGTTTTGCGATGCCCCTGGGATGCCCTTTGCAGCTGCAGTGTGCCCGGAGCCCTGGGCCTTTTAGTTTGCGGAAGCCTGACCCCTAGGCGTAACCCTAACCCTAACCCTAACCCTAACCCTAGGCAGGGCAGCCAATCAGCCTAGGGTTAGGGCAGGGGCCAAGGAGAAAGCCCTCGAGGAGGCCAGGTTGTGGCAGTTTTGCGATGCCCCTGGGATGCCCTTTGCAGCTGCAGTGTGCCCGGAGCCCTGGGCCTTTTAGTTTGCGGAAGCCTGACCCCTAGGCGTAACCCTAACCCTAACCCTAACCCTAACCCTAGGCAGGGCAGCCAATCAGCCTAGGGTTAGGGCAGGGGCCAAGGAGAAAGCCCTCGAGGAGGCCAGGTTGTGGCAGTTTTGCAATGGCCCTGGGATGCCGTTTGCAGCTGCAGTGTGCCCGGAGCCCTGGGCCTTTTAGTTTCTGGAAGCCTGACCCCTAGGCGTAACCCTAACCCTAACCCTAGGCAGGGCAGCTAATCAGCCTAGGGTTAGGACAGGGGCCAAAGAGAAAGCCCTCGAGGAGGCCAGGTTGTGGCAGTTTTGCAATGCCCCTGGGATGCCCTTTGCAGCTGAAGTGTGCCCGGAGCCCTGGGCCTTTTAGTTTGCGGAAGCCTGACCCCTAGGCGTAACCCTAACCCTAACCCTAACCCTAGGCAGGGCAGCCAATCAGCCTAGGGTTAGGGCAGGGGCCAAGGAGAAAGCCCTCGAGGAGGCCAGGTTGTGGCAGTTTTGCGATGCCCCTGGGATGCCCTTTGCAGCTGCAGTGTGCCCGGAGCCCTGGGCCTTTTAGTTTGCGGAAGCCTGACCCCTAGGCGTAACCCTAACCCTAACCCTAACCCTAACCCTAGGCAGGGCAGCCAATCAGCCTAGGGTTAGGGCAGGGGCCAAGGAGAAAGCCCTCGAGGAGGCCAGGTTGTGGCAGTTTTGCGATGCCCCTGGGATGCCCTTTGCAGCTGCAGTGTGCCCGGAGCCCTGGGCCTTTTAGTTTCTGGAAGCCTGACCCCTAGGCGTAACCCTAACCCTAACCCTAACCCTAGGCAGGGCAGCCAATCAGCCTAGGGTTAGGGCAGGGGCCAAGGAGAAAGCCCTCGAGGAGGCCAGGTTGTGGCAGTTTTGCAATGCCCCTGGGATGCCCTTTGCAGCTGCAGTGTGCCCGGAGCCCTGGGCCTTTTAGTTTCTGGAAGCCTGACCCCTAGGCGTAACCCTAACCCTAACCCTAACCCTAACCCTAGGCAGGGCAGCCAATCAGCCTAGGGTTAGGACAGGGGCCAAGGAGAAAGCCCTCGAGGAGGCCAGGTTGTGGCAGTTTTGCAATGCCCCTGGGATGCCCTTTGCAGCTGCAGTGTGCCCGGAGCCCTGGGCCTTTTAGTTTGCGGAAGCCTGACCCCTAGGCGTAACCCTAACCCTAACCCTAACCCTAGGCAGGGCAGCCAATCAGCCTAGGGTTAGGGCAGGGGCCAAGGAGAAAGCCCTCGAGGAGACCAGGTTGTGGCAGTTTTGCGATGCCCCTGGGATGCCATTTCCAGCTGCAGTGTGCCCGGAGCCCTGGGCCTTTTAGTTTGCGGAAGCCTGACCCCTAGGCGTAACCCTAACCCTAACCCTAACCCTAACCCTAGGCAGGGCAGCCAATCAGCCTAGGGTTAGGGCAGGGGCCAAGGAGAAAGCTCTCGAGGAGGCCAGGTTGTGGCAGTTTTGCGATGCCCCTGGGATGCCCTTTGCAGCTGCAGTGTGCCCGGAGCCCTGGGCCTTTTAGTTTCTGCAAGCCTGACCCCTAGGCGTAACCCTAACCCTAATCCTAACCCTAACCCTAGGCAGGGCAGCCAATCAGCCTAGGGTTAGGGCAGGGGCCAAGGAGAAAGCCCTCGAGGAGGCCAGGTTGTGGCAGTTTTGCGATGCCCCTGGGATGCCCTTTGCAGCTGCAGTGTGCCCGGAGCCCTGGGCCTTTTAGTTTGCGGAAGCCTGACCCCTAGGCGTAACCCTAACCCTAACCCTAACCCTAACCCTAGGCAGGGCAGCCAATCAGCCTAGGGTTAGGGCAGGGGCCAAGGAGAAAGCCCTCGAGGAGGCCAGGTTGTGGCAGTTTTGCGATGCCCCTGGGATGCCCTTTGCAGCTGCAGTGTGCCCGGAGCCCTGGGCCTTTTAGTTTCTGGAAGCCTGACCCCTAGGCGTAACCCTAACCCTAACCCTAACCGTAGGCAGGGCAGCCAATCAGCCTAGGGTTAGGGCAGGGGCCAAGGAGAAAGCCCTCGAGGAGGCCAGGTTGTGGCAGTTTTGCGATGCCCCTGGGATGCCCTCTGCAGCTGCAGTGTGCCCGGAGCCCTGGGCCTTTTAGTTTCTGGAAGCCTGACCCCTAGGCGTAACCCTAACCCTAACCCTAACCCTAACCCTAGGCAGGGCAGCCAATCAGCCTAGGGTTAGGGCAGGGGCCAAGGAGAAAGCCCTCGAGGAGGCCAGGTTGTGGCAGTTTTGCGATGCCCCTGGGATGCCCTTTGCAGCTGCAGTGTGCCCGGAGCCCTGGGCCTTTTAGTTTGCGGAAGCCTGACCCCTAGGCGTAACCCTAACCCTAACCCTAACCCTAGGCAGGGCAGCCAATCAGCCTAGGGTTAGGGCAGGGGCCAAGGAGAAAGCCCTCGAGGAGGCCAGGTTGTGGCAGTTTTGCGATGCCCCTGGGATGCCCTTTGCAGCTGCAGTGTGCCCGGAGCCCTGGGCCTTTTAGTTTGCGGAAGCCTGACCCCTAGGCGTAACCCTAACCCTAACCCTAACCCTAACCCTAGGCAGGGCAGCCAATCAGCCTAGGGTTAGGACAGGGGCCAAGGAGAAAGCCCTCGAGGAGGCCAGGTTGTGGCAGTTTTGCGATGCCCCTGGGATGCCCTTTGCAGCTGCAGTGTGCCCGGAGCCCTGGGCCTTTTAGTTTCTGGAAGCCTGACCCCTAGGCGTAACCCTAACCCTAACCCTAACCCTAACCCTAGGCAGGGCAGCCAATCAGCCTAGGGTTAGGACAGGGGCCAAGGAGAAAGCCCTCGAGGAGGCCAGGTTGTGGCAGTTTTGCAATGCCCCTGGGATGCCCTTTGCAGCTGCAGTGTGCCCGGAGCCCTGGGCCTTTTAGTTTGCGGAAGCCTGACCCCTAGGCGTAACCCTAACCCTAACCCTAACCCTAGGCAGGGCAGCCAATCAGCCTAGGGTTAGGGCAGGGGCCAAGGAGAAAGCCCTCGAGGAGGCCAGGTTGTGGCAGTTTTGCGATGCCCCTGGGATGCCCTTTGCAGCTGCAGTGTGCCCGGAGCCCTGGGCCTTTTAGTTTCTGGAAGCCTGACCCCTAGGCGTAACCCTAACCCTAACCCTAACCCTAACCCTAGGCAGGGCAGCCAATCAGCCTAGGGTTAGGGCAGGGGCCAAGGAGAAAGCCCTCGAGGAGGCCAGGTTGTGGCAGTTTTGCAATGCCCCTGGGATGCCCTTTGCAGCTGCAGTGTGCCCGGAGCCCTGGGCCTTTTAGTTTGCGGAAGCCTGACCCCTAGGCGTAACCCTAACCCTAACCCTAACCCTAACCATGGCAGCCAATCAGCCTAGGGTTAGGGCAGGGGCCAAGGAGAAAGCCCTCGAGGAGACCAGGTTGTGGCAGTTTTGCGATGCCCCTGGGATGCCATTTCCAGCTGCAGTGTGCCCGGAGCCCTGGGCCTTTTAGTTTGCGGAAGCCTGACCCCTAGGCGTAACCCTAACCCTAACCCTAACCCTAACCCTAGGCAGGGCAGCCAATCAGCCTAGGGTTAGGGCAGGGGCCAAGGAGAAAGCTCTCGAGGAGGCCAGGTTGTGGCAGTTTTGCGATGCCCCTGGGATGCCCTTTGCAGCTGCAGTGTGCCCGGAGCCCTGGGCCTTTTAGTTTCTGCAAGCCTGACCCCTAGGCGTAACCCTAACCCTAATCCTAACCCTAACCCTAGGCAGGGCAGCCAATCAGCCTAGGGTTAGGGCAGGGGCCAAGGAGAAAGCCCTCGAGGAGGCCAGGTTGTGGCAGTTTTGCGATGCCCCTGGGATGCCCTTTGCAGCTGCAGTGTGCCCGGAGCCCTGGGCCTTTTAGTTTGCGGAAGCCTGACCCCTAGGCGTAACCCTAACCCTAACCCTAACCCTAACCCTAGGCAGGGCAGCCAATCAGCCTAGGGTTAGGGCAGGGGCCAAGGAGAAAGCCCTCGAGGAGGCCAGGTTGTGGCAGTTTTGCGATGCCCCTGGGATGCCCTTTGCAGCTGCAGTGTGCCCGGAGCCCTGGGCCTTTTAGTTTCTGGAAGCCTGACCCCTAGGCGTAACCCTAACCCTAACCCTAACCGTAGGCAGGGCAGCCAATCAGCCTAGGGTTAGGGCAGGGGCCAAGGAGAAAGCCCTCGAGGAGGCCAGGTTGTGGCAGTTTTGCGATGCCCCTGGGATGCCCTTTGCAGCTGCAGTGTGCCCGGAGCCCTGGGCCTTTTAGTTTGCGGAAGCCTGACCCCTAGGCGTAACCCTAACCCTAACCCTAACCCTAACCCTAACCCTAGGCAGGGCAGCCAATCAGCCTAGGGTTAGGACAGGGGCCAAGGAGAAAGCCCTCGAGGAGGCCAGGTTGTGGCAGTTTTGCAATGCCCCTGGGATGCCCTTTGCAGCTGCAGTGTGCCCGGAGCCCTGGGCCTTTTAGTTTCTGGAAGCCTGACCCCTAGGCGTAACCCTAACCCTAACCCTAACCCTAACCCTAGGCAGGGCAGCCAATCAGCCTAGGGTTAGGACAGGGGCCAAGGAGAAAGCCCTCGAGGAGGCCAGGTTGTGGCAGTTTTGCAATGCCCCTGGGATGCCCTTTGCAGCTGCAGTGTGCCCGGAGCCCTGGGCCTTTTAGTTTGCGGAAGCCTGACCCCTAGGCGTAACCCTAACCCTAACCCTAACCCTAGGCAGGGCAGCCAATCAGCCTAGGGTTAGGGCAGGGGCCAAGGAGAAAGCCCTCGAGGAGACCAGGTTGTGGCAGTTTTGCGATGCCCCTGGGATGCCATTTCCAGCTGCAGTGTGCCCGGAGCCCTGGGCCTTTTAGTTTGCGGAAGCCTGACCCCTAGGCGTAACCCTAACCCTAACCCTAACCCTAACCCTAGGCAGGGCAGCCAATCAGCCTAGGGTTAGGGCAGGGGCCAAGGAGAAAGCTCTCGAGGAGGCCAGGTTGTGGCAGTTTTGCGATGCCCCTGGGATGCCCTTTGCAGCTGCAGTGTGCCCGGAGCCCTGGGCCTTTTAGTTTCTGCAAGCCTGACCCCTAGGCGTAACCCTAACCCTAATCCTAACCCTAACCCTAGGCAGGGCAGCCAATCAGCCTAGGGTTAGGGCAGGGGCCAAGGAGAAAGCCCTCGAGGAGGCCAGGTTGTGGCAGTTTTGCGATGCCCCTGGGATGCCCTTTGCAGCTGCAGTGTGCCCGGAGCCCTGGGCCTTTTAGTTTGCGGAAGCCTGACCCCTAGGCGTAACCCTAACCCTAACCCTAACCCTAACCCTAGGCAGGGCAGCCAATCAGCCTAGGGTTAGGGCAGGGGCCAAGGAGAAAGCCCTCGAGGAGGCCAGGTTGTGGCAGTTTTGCGATGCCCCTGGGATGCCCTTTGCAGCTGCAGTGTGCCCGGAGCCCTGGGCCTTTTAGTTTCTGGAAGCCTGACCCCTAGGCGTAACCCTAACCCTAACCCTAACCGTAGGCAGGGCAGCCAATCAGCCTAGGGTTAGGGCAGGGGCCAAGGAGAAAGCCCTCGAGGAGGCCAGGTTGTGGCAGTTTTGCGATGACCCTGGGATGCCCTCTGCAGCTGCAGTGTGCCCGGAGCCCTGGGCCTTTTAGTTTCTGGAAGCCTGACCCCTAGGCGTAACCCTAACCCTAACCCTAACCCTAACCCTAGGCAGGGCAGCCAATCAGCCTAGGGTTAGGGCAGGGGCCAAGGAGAAAGCCCTCGAGGAGGCCAGGTTGTGGCAGTTTTGCGATGCCCCTGGGATGCCCTTTGCAGCTGCAGTGTGCCCGGAGCCCTGGGCCTTTTAGTTTGCGGAAGCCTGACCCCTAGGCGTAACCCTAACCCTAACCCTAACCCTAGGCAGGGCAGCCAATCAGCCTAGGGTTAGGGCAGGGGCCAAGGAGAAAGCCCTCGAGGAGGCCAGGTTGTGGCAGTTTTGCGATGCCCCTGGGATGCCCTTTGCAGCTGCAGTGTGCCCGGAGCCCTGGGCCTTTTAGTTTGCGGAAGCCTGACCCCTAGGCGTAACCCTAACCCTAACCCTAACCCTAACCCTAGGCAGGGCAGCCAATCAGCCTAGGGTTAGGACAGGGGCCAAGGAGAAAGCCCTCGAGGAGGCCAGGTTGTGGCAGTTTTGCAATGCCCCTGGGATGCCCTTTGCAGCTGCAGTGTGCCCGGAGCCCTGGGCCTTTTAGTTTCTGGAAGCCTGACCCCTAGGCGTAACCCTAACCCTAACCCTAACCCTAACCCTAGGCAGGGCAGCCAATCAGCCTAGGGTTAGGACAGGGGCCAAGGAGAAAGCCCTCGAGGAGGCCAGGTTGTGGCAGTTTTGCAATGCCCCTGGGATGCCCTTTGCAGCTGCAGTGTGCCCGGAGCCCTGGGCCTTTTAGTTTGCGGAAGCCTGACCCCTAGGCGTAACCCTAACCCTAACCCTAACCCTAGGCAGGGCAGCCAATCAGCCTAGGGTTAGGGCAGGGGCCAAGGAGAAAGCCCTCGAGGAGGCCAGGTTGTGGCAGTTTTGCGATGCCCCTGGGATGCCCTTTGCAGCTGCAGTGTGCCCGGAGCCCTGGGCCTTTTAGTTTGCGGAAGCCTGACCCCTAGGCGTAACCCTAACCCTAACCCTAACCCTAACCCTAGGCAGGGCAGCCAATCAGCCTAGGGTTAGGGCAGGGGCCAAGGAGAAAGCCCTCGAGGAGGCCAGGTTGTGGCAGTTTTGCAATGCCCCTGGGATGCCCTTTGCAGCTGCAGTGTGCCCGGAGCCCTGGGCCTTTTAGTTTGCGGAAGCCTGACCCCTAGGCGTAACCCTAACCCTAACCCTAACCCTAACCATGGCAGCCAATCAGCCTAGGGTTAGGGCAGGGGCCAAGGAGAAAGCCCTCGAGGAGACCAGGTTGTGGCAGTTTTGCGATGCCCCTGGGATGCCATTTCCAGCTGCAGTGTGCCCGGAGCCCTGGGCCTTTTAGTTTGCGGAAGCCTGACCCCTAGGCGTAACCCTAACCCTAACCCTAACCCTAACCCTAGGCAGGGCAGCCAATCAGCCTAGGGTTAGGGCAGGGGCCAAGGAGAAAGCTCTCGAGGAGGCCAGGTTGTGGCAGTTTTGCGATGCCCCTGGGATGCCCTTTGCAGCTGCAGTGTGCCCGGAGCCCTGGGCCTTTTAGTTTCTGCAAGCCTGACCCCTAGGCGTAACCCTAACCCTAATCCTAACCCTAACCCTAGGCAGGGCAGCCAATCAGCCTAGGGTTAGGGCAGGGGCCAAGGAGAAAGCCCTCGAGGAGGCCAGGTTGTGGCAGTTTTGCGATGCCCCTGGGATGCCCTTTGCAGCTGCAGTGTGCCCGGAGCCCTGGGCCTTTTAGTTTGCGGAAGCCTGACCCCTAGGCGTAACCCTAACCCTAACCCTAACCCTAACCCTAGGCAGGGCAGCCAATCAGCCTAGGGTTAGGGCAGGGGCCAAGGAGAAAGCCCTCGAGGAGGCCAGGTTGTGGCAGTTTTGCGATGCCCCTGGGATGCCCTTTGCAGCTGCAGTGTGCCCGGAGCCCTGGGCCTTTTAGTTTCTGGAAGCCTGACCCCTAGGCGTAACCCTAACCCTAACCCTAACCGTAGGCAGGGCAGCCAATCAGCCTAGGGTTAGGGCAGGGGCCAAGGAGAAAGCCCTCGAGGAGGCCAGGTTGTGGCAGTTTTGCGATGCCCCTGGGATGCCCTTTGCAGCTGCAGTGTGCCCGGAGCCCTGGGCCTTTTAGTTTCTGGAAGCCTGACCCCTAGGCGTAACCCTAACCCTAACCCTAACCCTAACCCTAGGCAGGGCAGCCAATCAGCCTAGGGTTAGGGCAGGGGCCAAGGAGAAAGCCCTCGAGGAGGCCAGGTTGTGGCAGTTTTGCGATGCCCCTGGGATGCCCTTTGCAGCTGCAGTGTGCCCGGAGCCCTGGGCCTTTTAGTTTGCGGAAGCCTGACCCCTAGGCGTAACCCTAACCCTAACCCTAACCCTAGGCAGGGCAGCCAATCAGCCTAGGGTTAGGGCAGGGGCCAAGGAGAAAGCCCTCGAGGAGGCCAGGTTGTGGCAGTTTTGCGATGCCCCTGGGATGCCCTTTGCAGCTGCAGTGTGCCCGGAGCCCTGGGCCTTTTAGTTTGCGGAAGCCTGACCCCTAGGCGTAACCCTAACCCTAACCCTAACCCTAACCCTAGGCAGGGCAGCCAATCAGCCTAGGGTTAGGACAGGGGCCAAGGAGAAAGCCCTCGAGGAGGCCAGGTTGTGGCAGTTTTGCAATGCCCCTGGGATGCCCTTTGCAGCTGCAGTGTGCCCGGAGCCCTGGGCCTTTTAGTTTCTGGAAGCCTGACCCCTAGGCGTAACCCTAACCCTAACCCTAACCCTAACCCTAGGCAGGGCAGCCAATCAGCCTAGGGTTAGGACAGGGGCCAAGGAGAAAGCCCTCGAGGAGGCCAGGTTGTGGCAGTTTTGCAATGCCCCTGGGATGCCCTTTGCAGCTGCAGTGTGCCCGGAGCCCTGGGCCTTTTAGTTTGCGGAAGCCTGACCCCTAGGCGTAACCCTAACCCTAACCCTAACCCTAGGCAGGGCAGCCAATCAGCCTAGGGTTAGGGCAGGGGCCAAGGAGAAAGCCCTCGAGGAGACCAGGTTGTGGCAGTTTTGCGATGCCCCTGGGATGCCATTTCCAGCTGCAGTGTGCCCGGAGCCCTGGGCCTTTTAGTTTGCGGAAGCCTGACCCCTAGGCGTAACCCTAACCCTAACCCTAACCCTAACCCTAGGCAGGGCAGCCAATCAGCCTAGGGTTAGGGCAGGGGCCAAGGAGAAAGCTCTCGAGGAGGCCAGGTTGTGGCAGTTTTGCGATGCCCCTGGGATGCCCTTTGCAGCTGCAGTGTGCCCGGAGCCCTGGGCCTTTTAGTTTGCGGAAGCCTGACCCCTAGGCGTAACCCTAACCCCAACCCTAACCCTAACCCTAGGCAGGGCAGCCAATCAGCCTAGGGTTAGGGCAGGGGCCAAGGAGAAAGCCCTCGAGGAGGCCAGGTTGTGGCAGTTTTGCGATGCCCCTGGGATGCCCTTTGCAGCTGCAGTGTGCCCGGAGCCCTGGGCCTTTTAGTTTGCGGAAGCCTGACCCCTAGGCGTAACCCTAACCCTAACCCTAACCCTAACCCTAGGCAGGGCAGCCAATCAGCCTAGGGTTAGGGCAGGGGCCAAGGAGAAAGCCCTCGAGGAGGCCAGGTTGTGGCAGTTTTGCGATGCCCCTGGGATGCCCTTTGCAGCTGCAGTGTGCCCGGAGCCCTGGGCCTTTTAGTTTCTGGAAGCCTGACCCCTAGGCGTAACCCTAACCCTAACCCTAACCGTAGGCAGGGCAGCCAATCAGCCTAGGGTTAGGGCAGGGGCCAAGGAGAAAGCCCTCGAGGAGGCCAGGTTGTGGCAGTTTTGCGATGCCCCTGGGATGCCCTTTGCAGCTGCAGTGTGCCCGGAGCCCTGGGCCTTTTAGTTTCTGGAAGCCTGACCCCTAGGCGTAACCCTAACCCTAACCCTAACCCTAACCCTAGGCAGGGCAGCCAATCAGCCTAGGGTTAGGGCAGGGGCCAAGGAGAAAGCCCTCGAGGAGGCCAGGTTGTGGCAGTTTTGCGATGCCCCTGGGATGCCCTTTGCAGCTGCAGTGTGCCCGGAGCCCTGGGCCTTTTAGTTTGCGGAAGCCTGACCCCTAGGCGTAACCCTAACCCTAACCCTAACCCTAACCCTAGGCAGGGCAGCCAATCAGCCTAGGGTTAGGGCAGGGGCCAAGGAGAAAGCCCTCGAGGAGGCCAGGTTGTGGCAGTTTTGCGATGCCCCTGGGATGCCCTTTGCAGCTGAAGTGTGCCCGGAGCCCTGGGCCTTTTAGTTTGCGGAAGCCTGACCCCTAGGCGTAACCCTAACCCTAACCCTAACCCTAACCCTAGGCAGGGCAGCCAATCAGCCTAGGGTTAGGGCAGGGGCCAAGGAGAAAGCCCTCGAGGAGGCCAGGTTGTGGCAGTTTTGCGATGCCCCTGGGATGCCCTTTGCAGCTGCAGTGTGCCCGGAGCCCTGGGCCTTTTAGTTTGCGGAAGCCTGACCCCTAGGCGTAACCCTAACCCTAACCCTAACCCTAACCCTAGGCAGGGCAGCCAATCAGCCTAGGGTTAGGGCAGGGGCCAAGGAGAAAGCCCTCGAGGAGGCCAGGTTGTGGCAGTTTTGCGATGCCCCTGGGATGCCCTTTGCAGCTGCAGTGTGCCCGGAGCCCTGGGCCTTTTAGTTTCTGGAAGCCTGACCCCTAGGCGTAACCCTAACCCTAACCCTAACCGTAGGCAGGGCAGCCAATCAGCCTAGGGTTAGGGCAGGGGCCAAGGAGAAAGCCCTCGAGGAGGCCAGGTTGTGGCAGTTTTGCGATGCCCCTGGGATGCCCTTTGCAGCTGCAGTGTGCCCGGAGCCCTGGGCCTTTTAGTTTCTGGAAGCCTGACCCCTAGGCGTAACCCTAACCCTAACCCTAACCCTAACCCTAGGCAGGGCAGCCAATCAGCCTAGGGTTAGGGCAGGGGCCAAGGAGAAAGCCCTCGAGGAGGCCAGGTTGTGGCAGTTTTGCGATGCCCCTGGGATGCCCTTTGCAGCTGCAGTGTGCCCGGAGCCCTGGGCCTTTTAGTTTGCGGAAGCCTGACCCCTAGGCGTAACCCTAACCCTAACCCTAACCCTAACCCTAGGCAGGGCAGCCAATCAGCCTAGGGTTAGGGCAGGGGCCAAGGAGAAAGCCCTCGAGGAGGCCAGGTTGTGGCAGTTTTGCGATGCCCCTGGGATGCCCTTTGCAGCTGAAGTGTGCCCGGAGCCCTGGGCCTTTTAGTTTGCGGAAGCCTGACCCCTAGGCGTAACCCTAACCCTAACCCTAACCCTAGGCAGGGCAGCCAATCAGCCTAGGGTTAGGGCAGGGGCCAAGGAGAAAGCCCTCGAGGAGGCCAGGTTGTGGCAGTTTTGCGATGCCCCTGGGATGCCCTTTGCAGCTGCAGTGTGCCCGGAGCCCTGGGCCTTTTAGTTTCTGGAAGCCTGACCCCTAGGCGTAACCCTAACCCTAACCCTAACCGTAGGCAGGGCAGCCAATCAGCCTAGGGTTAGGGCAGGGGCCAAGGAGAAAGCCCTCGAGGAGGCCAGGTTGTGGCAGTTTTGCGATGCCCCTGGGATGCCCTTTGCAGCTGCAGTGTGCCCGGAGCCCTGGGCCTTTTAGTTTCTGGAAGCCTGACCCCTAGGCGTAACCCTAACCCTAACCCTAACCCTAACCCTAGGCAGGGCAGCCAATCAGCCTAGGGTTAGGGCAGGGGCCAAGGAGAAAGCCCTCGAGGAGGCCAGGTTGTGGCAGTTTTGCGATGCCCCTGGGATGCCCTTTGCAGCTGCAGTGTGCCCGGAGCCCTGGGCCTTTTAGTTTGCGGAAGCCTGACCCCTAGGCGTAACCCTAACCCTAACCCTAACCCTAGGCAGGGCAGCCAATCAGCCTAGGGTTAGGACAGGGGCCAAAGAGAAAGCCCTCGAGGAGGCCAGGTTGTGGCAGTTTTGCGATGCCCCTGGGATGCCCTTTGCAGCTGAAGTGTGCCCGGAGCCCTGGGCCTTTTAGTTTGCGGAAGCCTGACCCCTAGGCGTAACCCTAACCCTAACCCTAACCCTAACCCTAGGCAGGGCAGCCAATCAGCCTAGGGTTAGGGCAGGGGCCAAGGAGAAAGCCCTCGAGGAGACCAGGTTGTGGCAGTTTTGCGATGCCCCTGGGATGCCATTTCCAGCTGCAGTGTGCCCGGAGCCCTGGGCCTTTTAGTTTGCGGAAGCCTGACCCCTAGGCGTAACCCTAACCCTAACCCTAACCCTAACCCTAGGCAGGGCAGCCAATCAGCCTAGGGTTAGGGCAGGGGCCAAGGAGAAAGCCCTCGAGGAGGCCAGGTTGTGGCAGTTTTGCGATGCCCCTGGGATGCCCTTTGCAGCTGCAGTGTGCCCGGAGCCCTGGGCCTTTTAGTTTCTGGAAGCCTGACCCCTAGGCGTAACCCTAACCCTAACCCTAACCCTAGGCAGGGCAGCCAATCAGCCTAGGGTTAGGGCAGGGGCCAAGGAGAAAGCCCTCGAGGAGGCCAGGTTGTGGCAGTTTTGCGATGCCCCTGGGATGCCCTTTGCAGCTGCAGTGTGCCCGGAGCCCTGGGCCTTTTAGTTTCTGGAAGCCTGACCCCTAGGCGTAACCCTAACCCTAACCCTAGGCAGGGCAGCCAATCAGCCTAGGGTTAGGGCAGGGGCCAAGGAGAAAGCCCTCGAGGAGGCCAGGTTGTGGCAGTTTTGCGATGCCCCTGGGATGCCCTTTGCAGCTGCAGTGTGCCCGGAGCCCTGGGCCTTTTAGTTTGCGGAAGCCTGACCCCTAGGCGTAACCCTAACCCTAACCCTAACCCTAGGCAGGGCAGCCAATCAGCCTAGGGTTAGGGCAGGGGCCAAGGAGAAAGCCCTCGAGGAGGCCAGGTTGTGGCAGTTTTGCGATGCCCCTGGGATGCCCTTTGCAGCTGCAGTGTGCCCGGAGCCCTGGGCCTTTTAGTTTGCGGAAGCCTGACCCTTAGGCGTAACCCTAACCCTAACCCTAACCCTAGGCAGGGCAGCCAATCAGCCTAGGGTTAGGGCAGGGGCCAAGGAGAAAGCCCTCGAGGAGGCCAGGTTGTGGCAGTTTTGCGATGCCCCTGGGATGCCCTTTGCAGCTGCAGTGTGCCCGGAGCCCTGGGCCTTTTAGTTTGCGGAAGCCTGACCCCTAGGCGTAACCCTAACCCTAACCCTAACCCTAGGCAGGGCAGCCAATCAGCCTAGGGTTAGGGCAGGGGCCAAGGAGAAAGCCCTCGAGGAGGCCAGGTTGTGGCAGTTTTGCGATGCCCCTGGGATGCCCTTTGCAGCTGCAGTGTGCCCGGAGCCCTGGGCCTTTTAGTTTGCGGAAGCCTGACCCCTAGGCGTAACCCTAACCCTAACCCTAACCCTAACCCTAGGCAGGGCAGCCAATCAGCCTAGGGTTAGGGCAGGGGCCAAGGAGAAAGCCCTCGAGGAGGCCAGGTTGTGGCAGTTTTGCGATGCCCCTGGGATGCCCTTTGCAGCTGCAGTGTGCCCGGAGCCCTGGGCCTTTTAGTTTGCGGAAGCCTGACCCCTAGGCGTAACCCTAACCCTAACCCTAACCCTAGGCAGGGCAGCCAATCAGCCTAGGGTTAGGGCAGGGGCCAAGGAGAAAGCCCTCGAGGAGGCCAGGTTGTGGCAGTTTTGCGATGCCCCTGGGATGCCCTTTGCAGCTGCAGTGTGCCCGGAGCCCTGGGCCTTTTAGTTTGCGGAAGCCTGACCCCTAGGCGTAACCCTAACCCTAACCCTAACCCTAACCCTAACCCTAGGCAGGGCAGCCAATCAGCCTAGGGTTAGGGCAGGGGCCAAGGAGAAAGCCCTCGAGGAGGCCAGGTTGTGGCAGTTTTGCGATGCCCCTGGGATGCCCTTTGCAGCTGCAGTGTGCCCGGAGCCCTGGGCCTTTTAGTTTGCGGAAGCCTGACCCTTAGGCGTAACCCTAACCCTAACCCTAACCCTAGGCAGGGCAGCCAATCAGCCTAGGGTTAGGGCAGGGGCCAAGGAGAAAGCCCTCGAGGAGGCCAGGTTGTGGCAGTTTTGCGATGCCCCTGGGATGCCCTTTGCAGCTGCAGTGTGCCCGGAGCCCTGGGCCTTTTAGTTTGCGGAAGCCTGACCCCTAGGCGTAACCCTAACCCTAACCCTAACCCTAACCCTAGGCAGGGCAGCCAATCAGCCTAGGGTTAGGGCAGGGGCCAAGGAGAAAGCCCTCGAGGAGGCCAGGTTGTGGCAGTTTTGCGATGCCCCTGGGATGCCCTTTGCAGCTGCAGTGTGCCCGGAGCCCTGGGCCTTTTAGTTTCTGGAAGCCTGACCCCTAGGCGTAACCCTAACCCTAACCCTAACCCTAACTCTAGGCAGGGCAGCCAATCAGCCTAGGGTTAGGGCAGGGGCCAAGGAGAAAGCCCTCGAGGAGGCCAGGTTGTGGCAGTTTTGCGATGCCCCTGGGATGCCCTTTGCAGCTGCAGTGTGCCCGGAGCCCTGGGTCTTTTAGTTTGCGGAAGCCTGACCCCTAGGCGTAACCCTAACCCTAACCCTAACCCTAACCCTAACCCTAGGCAGGGCAGCCAATCAGCCTAGGGTTAGGGCAGGGGCCAAAGAGAAAGCCCTCGAGGAGGCCAGGTTGTGGCAGTTTTGCGATGCCCCTGGGATGCCCTTTGCAGCTGCAGTGTGCCCGGAGCCCTGGGCCTTTTAGTTTGCGGAAGCCTGACCCCTAGGCGTAACCCTAACCCTAACCCTAACCCTAACCCTAGGCAGGGCAGCCAATCAGCCTAGGGTTAGGGCAGGGGCCAAGGAGAAAGCCCTCAAGGAGGCCAGGTTGTGGCAGTTTTGCGATGCCCCTGGGATGCCCTTTGCAGCTGCAGTGTGCCCGGAGCCCTGGGCCTTTTAGTTTGCGGAAGCCTGACCCCTAGGCGTAACCCTAACCCTAACCCTAACCCTAGGCAGGGCAGCCAATCAGCCTAGGGTTAGGGCAGGGGCCAAGGAGAAAGCCCTCGAG
The DNA here is from genome assembly GCF_963513975.1 of Fringilla coelebs. Classification (NCBI taxonomy): domain Eukaryota; kingdom Metazoa; phylum Chordata; class Aves; order Passeriformes; family Fringillidae; genus Fringilla; species Fringilla coelebs. The sequence goes on along the minus strand of NC_140043.1, from coordinate 8,743,340 downwards.
GAGACCAGGTTGTGGCAGTTTTGCAATGCCCCTGGGATGCCCTTTGCAGCTGCAGTGTGCCCGGAGCCCTGGGCCTTTTAGTTTCTGGAAGCCTGACCCCTAGGCGTAACCCTAACCCTAACCCTAACCCTAGGCAGGGCAGCCAATCAGCCTAGGGTTAGGGCAGGGGCCAAGGAGAAAGCCCTCGAGGAGGCCAGGTTGTGGCAGTTTTGCGATGCCCCTGGGATGCCCTTTGCAGCTGCAGTGTGCCCGGAGCCCTGGGCCTTTTAGTTTCTGGAAGCCTGACCCCTAGGCGTAACCCTAACCCTAACCCTAACCCTAACCCTAGGCAGGGCAGCCAATCAGCCTAGGGTTAGGGCAGGGGCCAAGGAGAAAGCCCTCAAGGAGGCCAGGTTGTGGCAGTTTTGCGATGCCCCTGGGATGCCCTTTGCAGCTGCAGTGTGCCCGGAGCCCTGGGCCTTTTAGTTTGCGGAAGCCTGACCCCTAGGCGTAACCCTAACCCTAACCCTAACCCTAACCCTAACCCTAGGCAGGGCAGCCAATCAGCCTAGGGTTAGGACAGGGGCCAAAGAGAAAGCCCTCGAGGAGGCCAGGTTGTGGCAGTTTTGCGATGCCCCTGGGATGCCCTTTGCAGCTGCAGTGTGCCCGGAGCCCTGGGCCTTTTAGTTTGCGTAAGCCTGACCCCTAGGCGTAACCCTAACCCTAACCCTAACCCTAGGCAGGGCAGCCAATCAGCCTAGGGTTAGGGCAGGGGCCAAGGAGAAAGCCCTCGAGGAGGCCAGGTTGTGGCAGTTTTGCAATGCCCCTGGGATGCCCTTTGCAGCTGCAGTGTGCCCGGAGCCCTGGGCCTTTTAGTTTCTGGAAGCCTGACCCCTAGGCGTAACCCTAACCCTAACCCTAACCCTAACCGTAGGCAGGGCAGCCAATCAGCCTAGGGTTAGGGCAGGGGCCAAGGAGAAAGCCCTCGAGGAGGCCAGGTTGTGGCAGTTTTGCAATGCCCCTGGGATGCCCTTTGCAGCTGCAGTGTGCCCGGAGCCCTGGGCCTTTTAGTTTCTGGAAGCCTGACCCCTAGGCGTAACCCTAACCCTAACCCTAACCCTAACCCTAGGCAGGGCAGCCAATCAGCCTAGGGTTAGGGCAGGGGCCAAGGAGAAAGCCCTCGAGGAGGCCAGGTTGTGGCAGTTTTGCGATGCCCCTGGGATGCCCTTTGCAGCTGCAGTGTGCCCGGAGCCCTGGGCCTTTTAGTTTGCGGAAGCCTGACCCCTAGGCGTAACCCTAACCCTAACCCTAACCCTAGGCAGGGCAGCCAATCAGCCTAGGGTTAGGGCAGGGGCCAAGGAGAAAGCCCTCGAGGAGGCCAGGTTGTGGCAGTTTTGCAATGCCCCTGGGATGCCCTTTGCAGCTGAAGTGAGCCCGGAGCCCTGGGCCTTTTAGTTTGCGGAAGCCTGACCCCTAGGCGTAACCCTAACCCTAACCCTAACCCTAACCCTAGGCAGGGCAGCCAATCAGCCTAGGGTTAGGGCAGGGGCCAAGGAGAAAGCCCTCGAGGAGGCCAGGTTGTGGCAGTTTTGCGATGCCCCTGGGATGCCCTTTGCAGCTGCAGTGTGCCCGGAGCCCTGGGCCTTTTAGTTTCTGGAAGCCTGACCCCTAGGCGTAACCCTAACCCTAACCCTAACCCTAACCCTAGGCAGGGCAGCCAATCAGCCTAGGGTTAGGGCAGGGGCCAAGGAGAAAGCCCTCAAGGAGGCCAGGTTGTGGCAGTTTTGCGATGCCCCTGGGATGCCCTTTGCAGCTGCAGTGTGCCCGGAGCCCTGGGCCTTTTAGTTTGCAGAAGCCTGACCCCTAGGCGTAACCCTAACCCTAACCCTAACCCTAACCCTAACCCTAGGCAGGGCAGCCAATCAGCCTAGGGTTAGGACAGGGGCCAAAGAGAAAGCCCTCGAGGAGGCCAGGTTGTGGCAGTTTTGCAATGCCCCTGGGATGCCCTTTGCAGCTGCAGTGTGCCCGGAGCCCTGGGCCTTTTAGTTTGCAGAAGCCTGACCCCTAGGCGTAACCCTAACCCTAACCCTAACCCTAGGCAGGGCAGCCAATCAGCCTAGGGTTAGGGCAGGGGCCAAGGAGAAAGCCCTCGAGGAGGCCAGGTTGTGGCAGTTTTGCAATGCCCCTGGGATGCCCTTTGCAGCTGCAGTGTGCCCGGAGCCCTGGGCCTTTTAGTTTCTGGAAGCCTGACCCCTAGGCGTAACCCTAACCCTAACCCTAACCCTAGGCAGGGCAGCCAATCAGCCTAGGGTTAGGGCAGGGGCCAAGGAGAAAGCCCTCGAGGAGGCCAGGTTGTGGCAGTTTTGCGATGCCCCTGGGATGCCCTTTGCAGCTGCAGTGTGCCCGGAGCCCTGGGCCTTTTAGTTTCTGGAAGCCTGACCCCTAGGCGTAACCCTAACCCTAACCCTAACCCTAACCCTAGGCAGGGCAGCCAATCAGCCTAGGGTTAGGGCAGGGGCCAAGGAGAAAGCCCTCGAGGAGGCCAGGTTGTGGCAGTTTTGCGATGCCCCTGGGATGCCCTTTGCAGCTGCAGTGTGCCCGGAGCCCTGGGCCTTTTAGTTTGCGGAAGCCTGACCCTTAGGCGTAACCCTAACCCTAACCCTAACCCTAGGCAGGGCAGCCAATCAGCCTAGGGTTAGGGCAGGGGCCAAGGAGAAAGCCCTCGAGGAGGCCAGGTTGTGGCAGTTTTGCGATGCCCCTGGGATGCCCTTTGCAGCTGCAGTGTGCCCGGAGCCCTGGGCCTTTTAGTTTGCGGAAGCCTGACCCCTAGGCGTAACCCTAACCCTAACCCTAACCCTAGGCAGGGCAGCCAATCAGCCTAGGGTTAGGACAGGGGCCAAAGAGAAAGCCCTCGAGGAGGCCAGGTTGTGGCAGTTTTGCAATGCCCCTGGGATGCCCTTTGCAGCTGCAGTGTGCCCGGAGCCCTGGGCCTTTTAGTTTGCGGAAGCCTGACCCCTAGGCGTAACCCTAACCCTAACCCTAACCCTAGGCAGGGCAGCTAATCAGCCTAGGGTTAGGGCAGGGGCCAAGGAGAAAGCCCTCGAGGAGGCCAGGTTGTGGCAGTTTTGCTATGCCCCTGGGATGCCCTTTGCAGCTGCAGTGTGCCCGGAGCCCTGGGCCTTTTAGTTTCTGGAAGCCTGACCCCTAGGCGTAACCCTAACCCTAACCCTAACCCTAACCCTAGGCAGGGCAGCCAATCAGCCTAGGGTTAGGGCAGGGGCCAAGGAGAAAGCCCTCGAGGAGGCCAGGTTGTGGCAGTTTTGCGATGCCCCTGGGATGCCCTTTGCAGCTGCAGTGTGCCCGGAGCCCTGGGCCTTTTAGTTTCTGGAAGCCTGACCCCTAGGCGTAACCCTAACCCTAACCCTAACCCTAACCCTAGGCAGGGCAGCCAATCAGCCCTAGGGTTAGGGCAGGGGCCAAGGAGAAAGCCCTCGAGGAGGCCAGGTTGTGGCAGTTTTGCGATGCCCCTGGGATGCCCTTTGCAGCTGCAGTGTGCCCGGAGCCCTGGGCCTTTTAGTTTCTGGAAGCCTGACCCCTAGGCGTAACCCTAACCCTAACCCTAACCCTAACCCTAGGCAGGGCAGCCAATCAGCCTAGGGTTAGGGCAGGGGCCAAGGAGAAAGCCCTCAAGGAGGCCAGGTTGTGGCAGTTTTGCGATGCCCCTGGGATGCCCTTTGCAGCTGCAGTGTGCCCGGAGCCCTGGGCCTTTTAGTTTGCGGAAGCCTGACCCCTAGGCGTAACCCTAACCCTAACCCTAACCCTAGGCAGGGCAGCCAATCAGCCTAGGGTTAGGGCAGGGGCCAAGGAGAAAGCCCTCGAGGAGGCCAGGTTGTGGCAGTTTTGCGATGCCCCTGGGATGCCCTTTGCAGCTGCAGTGTGCCCGGAGCCCTGGGCCTTTTAGTTTGCGGAAGCCTGACCCCTAGGCGTAACCCTAACCCTAACCCTAACCCTAACCCTAGGCAGGGCAGCCAATCAGCCTAGGGTTAGGGCAGGGGCCAAGGAGAAAGCCCTCGAGGAGGCCAGGTTGTGGCAGTTTTGCGATGCCCCTGGGATGCCCTTTGCAGCTGCAGTGTGCCCGGAGCCCTGGGCCTTTTAGTTTCTGGAAGCCTGACCCCTAGGCGTAACCCTAACCCTAACCCTAACCCTAGGCAGGGCAGCCAATCAGCCTAGGGTTAGGGCAGGGGCCAAGGAGAAAGCCCTCGAGGAGGCCAGGTTGTGGCAGTTTTGCGATGCCCCTGGGATGCCCTTTGCAGCTGCAGTGTGCCCGGAGCCCTGGGCCTTTTAGTTTGCGGAAGCCTGACCCCTAGGCGTAACCCTAACCCTAACCCTAACCCTAACCCTAGGCAGGGCAGCCAATCAGCCTAGGGTTAGGACAGCGGCCAAGGAGAAAGCCCTCGAGGAGGCCAGGTTGTGGCAGTTTTGCAATGCCCCTGGGATGCCCTTTGCAGCTGCAGTGTGCCCGGAGCCCTGGGCCTTTTAGTTTCTGGAAGCCTGACCCCTAGGCGTAACCCTAACCCTAACCCTAACCCTAACCCTAGGCAGGGCAGCCAATCAGCCTAGGGTTAGGGCAGGGGCCAAGGAGAAAGCCCTCGAGGAGGCCAGGTTGTGGCAGTTTTGCAATGCCCCTGGGATGCCCTTTGCAGCTGCAGTGTGCCCGGAGCCCTGGGCCTTTTAGTTTCTGGAAGCCTGACCCCTAGGCGTAACCCTAACCCTAACCCTAACCCTAACCCTAGGCAGGGCAGCCAATCAGCCTAGGGTTAGGGCAGGGGCCAAGGAGAAAGCCCTCGAGGAGGCCAGGTTGTGGCAGTTTTGCGATGCCCCTGGGATGCCCTTTGCAGCTGCAGTGTGCCCGGAGCCCTGGGCCTTTTAGTTTGCGGAAGCCTGACCCCTAGGCGTAACCCTAACCCTAACCCTAACCCTAGGCAGGGCAGCCAATCAGCCTAGGGTTAGGGCAGGGGCCAAGGAGAAAGCCCTCGAGGAGGCCAGGTTGTGGCAGTTTTGCGATGCCCCTGGGATGCCCTTTGCAGCTGCAGTGTGCCCGGAGCCCTGGGCCTTTTAGTTTCTGGAAGCCTGACCCCTAGGCGTAACCCTAACCCTAACCCTAACCCTAACCCTAACCCTAGGCAGGGCAGCCAATCAGCCTAGGGTTAGGGCAGGGGCCAAGGAGAAAGCCCTCGAGGAGGCCAGGTTGTGGCAGTTTTGCGATGCCCCTGGGATGCCCTTTGCAGCTGCAGTGTGCCCGGAGCCCTGGGCCTTTTAGTTTCTGGAAGCCTGACCCCTAGGCGTAACCCTAACCCTAACCCTAACCCTAGGCAGGGCAGCCAATCAGCCTAGGGTTAGGGCAGGGGCCAAGGAGAAAGCCCTCGAGGAGGCCAGGTTGTGGCAGTTTTGCAATGCCCCTGGGATGCCCTTTGCAGCTGCAGTGTGCCCGGAGCCCTGGGCCTTTTAGTTTGCGGAAGCCTGACCCCTAGGCGTAACCCTAACCCTAACCCTAACCCTAACCCTAGGCAGGGCAGCCAATCAGCCTAGGGTTAGGGCAGGGGCCAAGGAGAAAGCCCTCGAGGAGGCCAGGTTGTGGCAGTTTTGCGATGCCCCTGGGATGCCCTTTGCAGCTGCAGTGTGCCCGGAGCCCTGGGCCTTTTAGTTTGCGGAAGCCTGACCCTTAGGCGTAACCCTAACCCTAACCCTAACCCTAGGCAGGGCAGCCAATCAGCCTAGGGTTAGGGCAGGGGCCAAGGAGAAAGCCCTCGAGGAGGCCAGGTTGTGGCAGTTTTGCGATGCCCCTGGGATGCCCTTTGCAGCTGCAGTGTGCCCGGAGCCCTGGGCCTTTTAGTTTGCGGAAGCCTGACCCCTAGGCGTAACCCTAACCCTAACCCTAACCCTAACCCTAGGCAGGGCAGCCAATCAGCCTAGGGTTAGGGCAGGGGCCAAGGAGAAAGCCCTCGAGGAGGCCAGGTTGTGGCAGTTTTGCAATGCCCCTGGGATGCCCTTTGCAGCTGCAGTGTGCCCGGAGCCCTGGGCCTTTTAGTTTGCGGAAGCCTGACCCCTAGGCGTAACCCTAACCCTAACCCTAACCCTAGGCAGGGCAGCTAATCAGCCTAGGGTTAGGGCAGGGGCCAAGGAGAAAGCCCTCGAGGAGGCCAGGTTGTGGCAGTTTTGCTATGCCCCTGGGATGCCCTTTGCAGCTGCAGTGTGCCCGGAGCCCTGGGCCTTTTAGTTTCTGGAAGCCTGACCCCTAGGCGTAACCCTAACCCTAACCCTAACCCTAACCCTAGGCAGGGCAGCCAATCAGCCTAGGGTTAGGGCAGGGGCCAAGGAGAAAGCCCTCGAGGAGGCCAGGTTGTGGCAGTTTTGCGATGCCCCTGGGATGCCCTTTGCAGCTGCAGTGTGCCCGGAGCCCTGGGCCTTTTAGTTTCTGGAAGCCTGACCCCTAGGCGTAACCCTAACCCTAACCCTAACCCTAACCCTAGGCAGGGCAGCCAATCAGCCCTAGGGTTAGGGCAGGGGCCAAGGAGAAAGCCCTCGAGGAGGCCAGGTTGTGGCAGTTTTGCGATGCCCCTGGGATGCCCTTTGCAGCTGCAGTGTGCCCGGAGCCCTGGGCCTTTTAGTTTCTGGAAGCCTGACCCCTAGGCGTAACCCTAACCCTAACCCTAACCCTAGGCAGGGCAGCCAATCAGCCTAGGGTTAGGGCAGGGGCCAAGGAGAAAGCCCTCGAGGAGGCCAGGTTGTGGCAGTTTTGCGATGCCCCTGGGATGCCCTTTGCAGCTGCAGTGTGCCCGGAGCCCTGGGCCTTTTAGTTTGCGGAAGCCTGACCCCTAGGCGTAACCCTAACCCTAACCCTAACCCTAACCCTAGGCAGGGCAGCCAATCAGCCTAGGGTTAGGACAGCGGCCAAGGAGAAAGCCCTCGAGGAGGCCAGGTTGTGGCAGTTTTGCGATGCCCCTGGGATGCCCTTTGCAGCTGCAGTGTGCCCGGAGCCCTGGGCCTTTTAGTTTCTGGAAGCCTGACCCCTAGGCGTAACCCTAACCCTAACCCTAACCCTAACCCTAGGCAGGGCAGCCAATCAGCCTAGGGTTAGGGCAGGGGCCAAGGAGAAAGCCCTCGAGGAGGCCAGGTTGTGGCAGTTTTGCAATGCCCCTGGGATGCCCTTTGCAGCTGCAGTGTGCCCGGAGCCCTGGGCCTTTTAGTTTCTGGAAGCCTGACCCCTAGGCGTAACCCTAACCCTAACCCTAACCCTAACCCTAGGCAGGGCAGCCAATCAGCCTAGGGTTAGGGCAGGGGCCAAGGAGAAAGCCCTCGAGGAGGCCAGGTTGTGGCAGTTTTGCGATGCCCCTGGGATGCCCTTTGCAGCTGCAGTGTGCCCGGAGCCCTGGGCCTTTTAGTTTGCGGAAGCCTGACCCCTAGGCGTAACCCTAACCCTAACCCTAACCCTAGGCAGGGCAGCCAATCAGCCTAGGGTTAGGGCAGGGGCCAAGGAGAAAGCCCTCGAGGAGGCCAGGTTGTGGCAGTTTTGCGATGCCCCTGGGATGCCCTTTGCAGCTGCAGTGTGCCCGGAGCCCTGGGCCTTTTAGTTTGCGGAAGCCTGACCCCTAGGCGTAAACCTAACCCTAACCCTAACCCTAACCCTAGGCAGGGCAGCCAATCAGCCTAGGGTTAGGGCAGGGGCCAAGGAGAAAGCCCTCGAGGAGGCCAGGTTGTGGCAGTTTTGCGATGCCCCTGGGATGCCCTTTGCAGCTGCAGTGTGCCCGGAGCCCTGGGCCTTTTAGTTTCTGGAAGCCTGACCCCTAGGCGTAACCCTAACCCTAACCCTAACCCTAGGCAGGGCAGCCAATCAGCCTAGGGTTAGGGCAGGGGCCAAGGAGAAAGCCCTCGAGGAGGCCAGGTTGTGGCAGTTTTGCAATGCCCCTGGGATGCCCTTTGCAGCTGCAGTGTGCCCGGAGCCCTGGGCCTTTTAGTTTGCGGAAGCCTGACCCCTAGGCGTAACCCTAACCCTAACCCTAACCCTAACCCTAGGCAGGGCAGCCAATCAGCCTAGGGTTAGGGCAGGGGCCAAGGAGAAAGCCCTCGAGGAGGCCAGGTTGTGGCAGTTTTGCGATGCCCCTGGGATGCCCTTTGCAGCTGCAGTGTGCCCGGAGCCCTGGGCCTTTTAGTTTGCGGAAGCCTGACCCTTAGGCGTAACCCTAACCCTAACCCTAACCCTAGGCAGGGCAGCCAATCAGCCTAGGGTTAGGGCAGGGGCCAAGGAGAAAGCCCTCGAGGAGGCCAGGTTGTGGCAGTTTTGCGATGCCCCTGGGATGCCCTTTGCAGCTGCAGTGTGCCCGGAGCCCTGGGCCTTTTAGTTTGCGGAAGCCTGACCCCTAGGCGTAACCCTAACCCTAACCCTAACCCTAACCCTAACCCTAGGCAGGGCAGCCAATCAGCCTAGGGTTAGGGCAGGGGCCAAGGAGAAAGCCCTCGAGGAGGCCAGGTTGTGGCAGTTTTGCGATGCCCCTGGGATGCCCTTTGCAGCTGCAGTGTGCCCGGAGCCCTGGGCCTTTTAGTTTGCGGAAGCCTGACCCCTAGGCGTAACCCTAACCCTAACCCTAACCCTAACCCTAGGCAGGGCAGCCAATCAGCCTAGGGTTAGGGCAGGGGCCAAGGAGAAAGCCCTCGAGGAGGCCAGGTTGTGGCAGTTTTGCGATGCCCCTGGGATGCCCTTTGCAGCTGCAGTGTGCCCGGAGCCCTGGGCCTTTTAGTTTCTGGAAGCCTGACCCCTAGGCGTAACCCTAACCCTAACCCTAACCCTAACTCTAGGCAGGGCAGCCAATCAGCCTAGGGTTAGGGCAGGGGCCAAGGAGAAAGCCCTCGAGGAGGCCAGGTTGTGGCAGTTTTGCGATGCCCCTGGGATGCCCTTTGCAGCTGCAGTGTGCCCGGAGCCCTGGGCCTTTTAGTTTGCGGAAGCCTGACCCCTAGGCGTAACCCTAACCCTAACCCTAACCCTAACCCTAACCCTAACCCTAACCCTAGGCAGGGCAGCCAATCAGCCTAGGGTTAGGGCAGGGGCCAAGGAGAAAGCCCTCGAGGAGGCCAGGTTGTGGCAGTTTTGCGATGCCCCTGGGATGCCCTTTGCAGCTGCAGTGTGCCCGGAGCCCTGGGCCTTTTAGTTTGCGGAAGCCTGACCCTTAGGCGTAACCCTAACCCTAACCCTAACCCTAGGCAGGGCAGCCAATCAGCCTAGGGTTAGGGCAGGGGCCAAGGAGAAAGCCCTCGAGGAGGCCAGGTTGTGGCAGTTTTGCGATGCCCCTGGGATGCCCTTTGCAGCTGCAGTGTGCCCGGAGCCCTGGGCCTTTTAGTTTGCGGAAGCCTGACCCCTAGGCGTAACCCTAACCCTAACCCTAACCCTAGGCAGGGCAGCCAATCAGCCTAGGGTTAGGACAGGGGCCAAAGAGAAAGCCCTCGAGGAGGCCAGGTTGTGGCAGTTTTGCAATGCCCCTGGGATGCCCTTTGCAGCTGCAGTGTGCCCGGAGCCCTGGGCCTTTTAGTTTGCGGAAGCCTGACCCCTAGGCGTAACCCTAACCCTAACCCTAACCCTAGGCAGGGCAGCTAATCAGCCTAGGGTTAGGGCAGGGGCCAAGGAGAAAGCCCTCGAGGAGGCCAGGTTGTGGCAGTTTTGCTATGCCCCTGGGATGCCCTTTGCAGCTGCAGTGTGCCCGGAGCCCTGGGCCTTTTAGTTTCTGGAAGCCTGACCCCTAGGCGTAACCCTAACCCTAACCCTAACCCTAACCCTAGGCAGGGCAGCCAATCAGCCTAGGGTTAGGGCAGGGGCCAAGGAGAAAGCCCTCGAGGAGGCCAGGTTGTGGCAGTTTTGCGATGCCCCTGGGATGCCCTTTGCAGCTGCAGTGTGCCCGGAGCCCTGGGCCTTTTAGTTTCTGGAAGCCTGACCCCTAGGCGTAACCCTAACCCTAACCCTAACCCTAACCCTAGGCAGGGCAGCCAATCAGCCCTAGGGTTAGGGCAGGGGCCAAGGAGAAAGCCCTCGAGGAGGCCAGGTTGTGGCAGTTTTGCGATGCCCCTGGGATGCCCTTTGCAGCTGCAGTGTGCCCGGAGCCCTGGGCCTTTTAGTTTCTGGAAGCCTGACCCCTAGGCGTAACCCTAACCCTAACCCTAACCCTAGGCAGGGCAGCCAATCAGCCTAGGGTTAGGGCAGGGGCCAAGGAGAAAGCCCTCGAGGAGGCCAGGTTGTGGCAGTTTTGCAATGCCCCTGGGATGCCCTTTGCAGCTGAAGTGTGCCCGGAGCCCTGGGCCTTTTAGTTTCTGGAAGCCTGACCCCTAGGCGTAACCCTAACCCTAACCCTAATCCTAACCCTAGGCAGGGCAGCCAATCAGCCTAGGGTTAGGGCAGGGGCCAAGGAGAAAGCCCTCGAGGAGGCCAGGTTGTGGCAGTTTTGCGATGCCCCTGGGATGCCCTTTGCAGCTGCAGTGTGCCCGGAGCCCTGGGCCTTTTAGTTTCTGGAAGCCTGACCCCTAGGCGTAACCCTAACCCTAACCCTAACCCTAACCCTAGGCAGGGCAGCCAATCAGCCTAGGGTTAGGGCAGGGGCCAAGGAGAAAGCCCTCAAGGAGGCCAGGTTGTGGCAGTTTTGCGATGCCCCTGGGATGCCCTTTGCAGCTGCAGTGTGCCCGGAGCCCTGGGCCTTTTAGTTTGCGGAAGCCTGACCCCTAGGCGTAACCCTAACCCTAACCCTAACCCTAGGCAGGGCAGCCAATCAGCCTAGGGTTAGGGCAGGGGCCAAGGAGAAAGCCCTCGAGGAGGCCAGGTTGTGGCAGTTTTGCGATGCCCCTGGGATGCCCTTTGCAGCTGCAGTGTGCCCGGAGCCCTGGGCCTTTTAGTTTGCGGAAGCCTGACCCCTAGGCGTAACCCTAACCCTAACCCTAACCCTAACCCTAGGCAGGGCAGCCAATCAGCCTAGGGTTAGGGCAGGGGCCAAGGAGAAAGCCCTCGAGGAGGCCAGGTTGTGGCAGTTTTGCGATGCCCCTGGGATGCCCTTTGCAGCTGCAGTGTGCCCGGAGCCCTGGGCCTTTTAGTTTCTGGAAGCCTGACCCCTAGGCGTAACCCTAACCCTAACCCTAACCCTAGGCAGGGCAGCCAATCAGCCTAGGGTTAGGGCAGGGGCCAAGGAGAAAGCCCTCGAGGAGGCCAGGTTGTGGCAGTTTTGCGATGCCCCTGGGATGCCCTTTGCAGCTGCAGTGTGCCCGGAGCCCTGGGCCTTTTAGTTTGCGGAAGCCTGACCCCTAGGCGTAACCCTAACCCTAACCCTAACCCTAACCCTAGGCAGGGCAGCCAATCAGCCTAGGGTTAGGGCAGGGGCCAAGGAGAAAGCCCTCGAGGAGGCCAGGTTGTGGCAGTTTTGCAATGCCCCTGGGATGCCCTTTGCAGCTGCAGTGTGCCCGGAGCCCTGGGCCTTTTAGTTTCTGGAAGCCTGACCCCTAGGCGTAACCCTAACCCTAACCCTAACCCTAACCGTAGGCAGGGCAGCCAATCAGCCTAGGGTTAGGGCAGGGGCCAAGGAGAAAGCCCTCGAGGAGGCCAGGTTGTGGCAGTTTTGCGATGCCCCTGGGATGCCCTTTGCAGCTGCAGTGTGCCCGGAGCCCTGGGCCTTTTAGTTTGCGGAAGCCTGACCCCTAGGCGTAACCCTAACCCTAACCCTAACCCTAGGCAGGGCAGCCAATCAGCCTAGGGTTAGGGCAGGGGCCAAGGAGAAAGCCCTCGAGGAGGCCAGGTTGTGGCAGTTTTGCGATGCCCCTGGGATGCCCTTTGCAGCTGCAGTGTGCCCGGAGCCCTGGGCCTTTTAGTTTGCGGAAGCCTGACCCCTAGGCGTAAACCTAACCCTAACCCTAACCCTAACCCTAGGCAGGGCAGCCAATCAGCCTAGGGTTAGGGCAGGGGCCAAGGAGAAAGCCCTCGAGGAGGCCAGGTTGTGGCAGTTTTGCGATGCCCCTGGGATGCCCTTTGCAGCTGCAGTGTGCCCGGAGCCCTGGGCCTTTTAGTTTCTGGAAGCCTGACCCCTAGGCGTAACCCTAACCCTAACCCTAACCCTAGGCAGGGCAGCCAATCAGCCTAGGGTTAGGGCAGGGGCCAAGGAGAAAGCCCTCGAGGAGGCCAGGTTGTGGCAGTTTTGCGATGCCCCTGGGATGCCCTTTGCAGCTGCAGTGTGCCCGGAGCCCTGGGCCTTTTAGTTTGCGGAAGCCTGACCCCTAGGCGTAACCCTAACCCTAACCCTAACCCTAACCCTAGGCAGGGCAGCCAATCAGCCTAGGGTTAGGGCAGGGGCCAAGGAGAAAGCCCTCGAGGAGGCCAGGTTGTGGCAGTTTTGCGATGCCCCTGGGATGCCCTTTGCAGCTGCAGTGTGCCCGGAGCCCTGGGCCTTTTAGTTTGCGGAAGCCTGACCCTTAGGCGTAACCCTAACCCTTACCCTAACCCTAGGCAGGGCAGCCAATCAGCCTAGGGTTAGGGCAGGGGCCAAGGAGAAAGCCCTCGAGGAGGCCAGGTTGTGGCAGTTTTGCGATGCCCCTGGGATGCCCTTTGCAGCTGCAGTGTGCCCGGAGCCCTGGGCCTTTTAGTTTGCGGAAGCCTGACCCCTAGGCGTAACCCTAACCCTAACCCTAACCCTAACCCTAGGCAGGGCAGCCAATCAGCCTAGGGTTAGGGCAGGGGCCAAGGAGAAAGCCCTCGAGGAGGCCAGGTTGTGGCAGTTTTGCGATGCCCCTGGGATGCCCTTTGCAGCTGCAGTGTGCCCGGAGCCCTGGGCCTTTTAGTTTGCGGAAGCCTGACCCCTAGGCGTAACCCTAACCCTAACCCTAACCCTAACCCTAACCCTAGGCAGGGCAGCCAATCAGCCTAGGGTTAGGGCAGGGGCCAAGGAGAAAGCCCTCGAGGAGGCCAGGTTGTGGCAGTTTTGCGATGCCCCTGGGATGCCCTTTGCAGCTGCAGTGTGCCCGGAGCCCTGGGCCTTTTAGTTTCTGGAAGCCTGACCCCTAGGCGTAACCCTAACCCTAACCCTAACCCTAACTCTAGGCAGGGCAGCCAATCAGCCTAGGGTTAGGGCAGGGGCCAAGGAGAAAGCCCTCGAGGAGGCCAGGTTGTGGCAGTTTTGCGATGCCCCTGGGATGCCCTTTGCAGCTGCAGTGTGCCCGGAGCCCTGGGCCTTTTAGTTTGCGGAAGCCTGACCCCTAGGCGTAACCCTAACCCTAACCCTAACCCTAACCCTAACCCTAGGCAGGGCAGCCAATCAGCCTAGGGTTAGGGCAGGGGCCAAAGAGAAAGCCCTCGAGGAGGCCAGGTTGTGGCAGTTTTGCGATGCCCCTGGGATGCCCTTTGCAGCTGCAGTGTGCCCGGAGCCCTGGGCCTTTTAGTTTGCGGAAGCCTGACCCTTAGGCGTAACCCTAACCCTAACCCTAACCCTAACCCTAGGCAGGGCAGCCAATCAGCCTAGGGTTAGGGCAGGGGCCAAGGAGAAAGCCCTCAAGGAGGCCAGGTTGTGGCAGTTTTGCGATGCCCCTGGGATGCCCTTTGCAGCTGCAGTGTGCCCGGAGCCCTGGGCCTTTTAGTTTGCGGAAGCCTGACCCCTAGGCGTAACCCTAACCCTAACCCTAACCCTAGGCAGGGCAGCCAATCAGCCTAGGGTTAGGGCAGGGGCCAAGGAGAAAGCCCTCGAGGAGGCCAGGTTGTGGCAGTTTTGCAATGCCCCTGGGATGCCCTTTGCAGCTGCAGTGTGCCCGGAGCCCTGGGCCTTTTAGTTTCTGGAAGCCTGACCCCTAGGCGTAACCCTAACCCTAACCCTAAGACTAGGCAGGGCAGCCAATCAGCCTAGGGTTAGGGCAGGGGCCAAGGAGAAAGCCCTCGAGGAGGCCAGGTTGTGGCAGTTTTGCGATGCCCCTGGGATGCCCTTTGCAGCTGCAGTGTGCCCGGAGCCCTGGGCCTTTTAGTTTCTGGAAGCCTGACCCCTAGGCGTAACCCTAACCCTAACCCTAACCCTAACCCTAACCCTAGGCAGGGCAGCCAATCAGCCTAGGGTTAGGGCAGGGGCCAAGGAGAAAGCCCTCGAGGAGGCCAGGTTGTGGCAGTTTTGCGATGCCCCTGGGATGCCCTTTGCAGCTGCAGTGTGCCCGGAGCCCTGGGCCTTTTAGTTTGCGGAAGCCTTACCCCTAGGCGTAACCCTAACCCTAACCCTAACCCTAACCCTAGGCAGGGCAGCCAATCAGCCTAGGGTTAGGGCAGGGGCCAAGGAGAAAGCCCTCGAGGAGGCCAGGTTGTGGCAGTTTTGCGATGCCCCTGGGATGCCCTTTGCAGCTGCAGTGTGCCCGGAGCCCTGGGCCTTTTAGTTTGCGGAAGCCTGACCCCTAGGCGTAACCCTAACCCTAACCCTAACCCTAGGCAGGGCAGCCAATCAGCCTAGGGTTAGGGCAGGGGCCAAGGAGAAAGCCCTCGAGGAGGCCAGGTTGTGGCAGTTTTGCAATGCCCCTGGGATGCCCTTTGCAGCTGAAGTGTGCCCGGAGCCCTGGGCCTTTTAGTTTCTGGAAGCCTGACCCCTAGGCGTAACCCTAATCCTAACCCTAACCCTAGGCAGGGCAGCCAATCAGCCTAGGGTTAGGGCAGGGGCCAAGGAGAAAGCCCTCGAGGAGGCCAGGTTGTGGCAGTTTTGCGATGCCCCTGGGATGCCCTTTGCAGCTGCAGTGTGCCTGGAGCCCTGGGCCTTTTAGTTTCTGGAAGCCTGACACCTAGGCGTAACCCTAACCCTAACCCTAACCCTAGGCAGGGCAGCCAATCAGCCTAGGGTTAGGGCAGGGGCCAAGGAGAAAGCCCTCAAGGAGGCCAGGTTGTGGCAGTTTTGCGATGCCCCTGGGATGCCCTTTGCAGCTGCAGTGTGCCCGGAGCCCTGGGCCTTTTAGTTTGCGGAAGCCTGACCCCTAGGCGTAACCCTAACCCTAACCCTAACCCTAACCCTAGGCAGGGCAGCCAATCAGCCTAGGGTTAGGACAGGGGCCAAAGAGAAAGCCCTCGAGGAGGCCAGGTTGTGGCAGTTTTGCAATGCCCCTGGGATGCCCTTTGCAGCTGCAGTGTGCCCGGAGCCCTGGGCCTTTTAGTTTGCGGAAGCCTGACCCCTAGGCGTAACCCTAACCCTAACCCTAACCCTAGGCAGGGCAGCCAATCAGCCTAGGGTTAGGGCAGGGGCCAAGGAGAAAGCCCTCGAGGAGGCCAGGTTGTGGCAGTTTTGCAATGCCCCTGGGATGCCCTTTGCAGCTGCAGTGTGCCCGGAGCCCTGGGCCTTTTAGTTTCTGGAAGCCTGACCCCTAGGCGTAACCCTAACCCTAACCCTAACCCTAGGCAGGGCAGCCAATCAGCCTAGGGTTAGGGCAGGGGCCAAGGAGAAAGCCCTCGAGGAGGCCAGGTTGTGGCAGTTTTGCGATGCCCCTGGGATGCCCTTTGCAGCTGCAGTGTGCCCGGAGCCCTGGGCCTTTTAGTTTCTGGAAGCCTGACCCCTAGGCGTAACCCTAACCCTAACCCTAACCCTAACCCTAGGCAGGGCAGCCAATCAGCCTAGGGTTAGGGCAGGGGCCAAGGAGAAAGCCCTCGAGGAGGCCAGGTTGTGGCAGTTTTGCGATGCCCCTGGGATGCCCTTTGCAGCTGCAGTGTGCCCGGAGCCCTGGGCCTTTTAGTTTGCGGAAGCCTGACCCCTAGGCGTAACCCTAACCCTAACCCTAACCCTAACCCTAGGCAGGGCAGCCAATCAGCCTAGGGTTAGGGCAGGGGCCAAGGAGAAAGCCCTCGAGGAGGCCAGGTTGTGGCAGTTTTGCGATGCCCCTGGGATGCCCTTTGCAGCTGCAGTGTGCCCGGAGCCCTGGGCCTTTTAGTTTGCGGAAGCCTGACCCTTAGGCGTAACCCTAACCCTAACCCTAACCCTAGGCAGGGCAGCCAATCAGCCTAGGGTTAGGGCAGGGGCCAAGGAGAAAGCCCTCAAGGAGGCCAGGTTGTGGCAGTTTTGCGATGCCCCTGGGATGCCCTTTGCAGCTGCAGTGTGCCCGGAGCCCTGGGCCTTTTAGTTTGCGGAAGCCTGACCCCTAGGCGTAACCCTAACCCTAACCCTAACCCTAGGCAGGGCAGCCAATCAGCCTAGGGTTAGGGCAGGGGCCAAGGAGAAAGCCCTCGAGGAGGCCAGGTTGTGGCAGTTTTGCGATGCCCCTGGGATGCCCTTTGCAGCTGCAGTGTGCCCGGAGCCCTGGGCCTTTTAGTTTCTGGAAGCCTGACCCCTAGGCGTAACCCTAACCCTAACCCTAACCCTAACCCTAGGCAGGGCAGCCAATCAGCCTAGGGTTAGGGCAGGGGCCAAGGAGAAAGCCCTCGAGGAGGCCAGGTTGTGGCAGTTTTGCGATGCCCCTGGGATGCCCTTTGCAGCTGCAGTGTGCCCGGAGCCCTGGGCCTTTTAGTTTGCGGAAGCCTGACCCTTAGGCGTAACCCTAACCCTAACCCTAACCCTAGGCAGGGCAGCCAATCAGCCTAGGGTTAGGGCAGGGGCCAAGGAGAAAGCCCTCGAGGAGGCCAGGTTGTGGCAGTTTTGCGATGCCCCTGGGATGCCCTTTGCAGCTGCAGTGTGCCCGGAGCCCTGGGCCTTTTAGTTTGCGGAAGCCTGACCCCTAGGCGTAACCCTAACCCTAACCCTAACCCTAGGCAGGGCAGCCAATCAGCCTAGGGTTAGGGCAGGGGCCAAGGAGAAAGCCCTCGAGGAGGCCAGGTTGTGGCAGTTTTGCAATGCCCCTGGGATGCCCTTTGCAGCTGAAGTGTGCCCGGAGCCCTGGGCCTTTTAGTTTCTGGAAGCCTGACCCCTAGGCGTAACCCTAACCCTAACCCTAACCCTAACCCTAACCCTAGGCAGGGCAGCCAATCAGCCTAGGGTTAGGGCAGGGGCCAAGGAGAAAGCCCTCGAGGAGGCCAGGTTGTGGCAGTTTTGCGATGCCCCTGGGATGCCCTTTGCAGCTGCAGTGTGCCCGGAGCCCTGGGCCTTTTAGTTTCTGGAAGCCTGACCCCTAGGCGTAACCCTAACCCTAACCCTAACCCTAACCCTAGGCAGGGCAGCCAATCAGCCTAGGGTTAGGGCAGGGGCCAAGGAGAAAGCCCTCAAGGAGGCCAGGTTGTGGCAGTTTTGCGATGCCCCTGGGATGCCCTTTGCAGCTGCAGTGTGCCCGGAGCCCTGGGCCTTTTAGTTTGCGGAAGCCTGACCCCTAGGCGTAACCCTAACCCTAACCCTAACCCTAACCCTAGGCAGGGCAGCCAATCAGCCTAGGGTTAGGGCAGGGGCCAAGGAGAAAGCCCTCGAGGAGGCCAGGTTGTGGCAGTTTTGCAATGCCCCTGGGATGCCCTTTGCAGCTGCAGTGTGCCCGGAGCCCTGGGCCTTTTAGTTTCTGGAAGCCTGACCCCTAGGCGTAACCCTAACCCTAACCCTAACCCTAACCCTAGGCAGGGCAGCCAATCAGCCTAGGGTTAGGGCAGGGGCCAAGGAGAAAGCCCTCGAGGAGGCCAGGTTGTGGCAGTTTTGCGATGCCCCTGGGATGCCCTTTGCAGCTGCAGTGTGCCCGGAGCCCTGGGCCTTTTAGTTTGCGGAAGCCTGACCCCTAGGCGTAACCCTAACCCTAACCCTAACCCTAGGCAGGGCAGCCAATCAGCCTAGGGTTAGGGCAGGGGCCAAGGAGAAAGCCCTCGAGGAGGCCAGGTTGTGGCAGTTTTGCAATGCCCCTGGGATGCCCTTTGCAGCTGAAGTGTGCCCGGAGCCCTGGGCCTTTTAGTTTCTGGAAGCCTGACCCCTAGGCGTAACCCTAACCCTAACCCTAACCCTAACCCTAGGCAGGGCAGCCAATCAGCCTAGGGTTAGGGCAGGGGCCAAGGAGAAAGCCCTCGAGGAGGCCAGGTTGTGGCAGTTTTGCGATGCCCCTGGGATGCCCTTTGCAGCTGCAGTGTGCCCGGAGCCCTGGGCCTTTTAGTTTCTGGAAGCCTGACCCCTAGGCGTAACCCTAACCCTAACCTTAACCCTAACCCTAGGCAGGGCAGCCAATCAGCCTAGGGTTAGGGCAGGGGCCAAGGAGAAAGCCCTCAAGGAGGCCAGGTTGTGGCAGTTTTGCGATGCCCCTGGGATGCCCTTTGCAGCTGCAGTGTGCCCGGAGCCCTGGGCCTTTTAGTTTGCGGAAGCCTGACCCCTAGGCGTAACCCTAACCCTAACCCTAACCCTAACCCTAGGCAGGGCAGCCAATCAGCCTAGGGTTAGGGCAGGGGCTAAGGAGAAAGCCCTTGAGGGGGCCAGGTTGTGGCAGTTTTGTGATGCCCCTGGGATGCCCTTTGCAGCTGCAGTGTGCCCGGAGCCCTGGGCCTTTTAGTTTCTGGAAGCCTGACCCCTAGGCGTAACCCTAACCCTAACCCTAACCCTAACCCTAACCCTAGGCAGGGCAGCCAATCAGCCTAGGGTTAGGGCAGGGGCCAAGGAGAAAGCCCTCGAGGAGGCCAGGTTGTGGCAGTTTTGCGATGCCCCTGGGATGCCCTTTGCAGCTGCAGTGTGCCCGGAGCCCTGGGCCTTTTAGTTTGCGGAAGCCTGACCCCTAGGCGTAACCCTAACCCTAACCCTAACCCTAGGCAGGGCAGCCAATCAGCCTAGGGTTAGGGCAGGGGCCAAGGAGAAAGCCCTCGAGGAGGCCAGGTTGTGGCAGTTTTGCAATGCCCCTGGGATGCCCTTTGCAGCTGCAGTGTGCCCGGAGCCCTGGGCCTTTTAGTTTCTGGAAGCCTGACCCCTAGGCGTAACCCTAACCCTAACCCTAACCCTAACCCTAGGCAGGGCAGCCAATCAGCCTAGGGTTAGGGCAGGGGCTAAGGAGAAAGCCCTTGAGGGGGCCAGGTTGTGGCAGTTTTGTGATGCCCCTGGGATGCCCTTTGCAGCTGCAGTGTGCCCGGAGCCCTGGGCCTTTTAGTTTCTGGAAGCCTGACCCCTAGGCGTAACCCTAACCCTAACCCTAACCCTAACCCTAACCCTAACCCTAGGCAGGGCAGCCAATCAGCCTAGGGTTAGGGCAGGGGCCAAGGAGAAAGCCCTCGAGGAGGCCAGGTTGTGGCAGTTTTGCGATGCCCCTGGGATGCCCTTTGCAGCTGCAGTGTGCCCGGAGCCCTGGGCCTTTTAGTTTACGGAAGCCTGACCCCTAGGCGTAACCCTAACCCTAACCCTAACCCTAGGCAGGGCAGCCAATCAGCCTAGGGTTAGGGCAGGGGCCAAGGAGAAAGCCCTCGAGGAGACCAGGTTGTGGCAGTTTTGCGATGCCCCTGGGATGCCCTTTGCAGCTGCAGTGTGCCCAGAGCCCTGGGCCTTTTAGTTTGCGGAAGCCTGACCCCTAGGCGTAACCCTAACCCTAACCCTAACCCTAGGCAGGGCAGCCAATCAGCCTAGGGTTAGGGCAGGGGCCAAGGAGAAAGCCCTCAAGGAGGCCAGGTTGTGGCAGTTTTGCGATGCCCCTGGGATGCCCTTTGCAGCTGCAGTGTGCCCGGAGCCCTGGGCCTTTTAGTTTGCGGAAGCCTGACCCCTAGGCGTAACCCTAACCCTAACCCTAACCCTAACCATGGCAGGGCAGCCAATCAGCCTAGGGTTAGGGCAGGGGCCAAGGAGAAAGCCCTCGAGGAGGCCAGGTTGTGGCAGTTTTGCAATGCCCCTGGGATGCCCTTTGCAGCTGCAGTGTGCCCGGAGCCCTGGGCCTTTTAGTTTGCGGAAGCCTGACCCCTAGGCGTAACCCTAACCCTAACCCTAACCCTAGGCAGGGCAGCCAGTCAGCCTAGGGTTAGGGCAGGGGCCAAGGAGAAAGCCCTCGAGGAGGCCAGGTTGTGGCAGTTTTGCGATGCCCCTGGGATGCCCTTTGCAGCTGCAGTGTGCCCGGAGCCCTGGGCCTTTTAGTTTGCGGAAGCCTGACCCCTAGGCGTAACCCTAACCCTAACCCTAACCCTAACCCTAGGCAGGGCAGCCAATCAGCCTAGGGTTAGGGCAGGGGCCAAGGAGAAAGCCCTCGAGGAGGCCAGGTTGTGGCAGTTTTGCAATGCCCCTGGGATGCCCTTTGCAGCTGCAGTGTGCCCGGAGCCCTGGGCCTTTTAGTTTCTGGAAGCCTGACCCCTAGGCGTAACCCTAACCCTAACCCTAACCCTAACCCTAGGCAGGGCAGCCAATCAGCCTAGGGTTAGGACAGGGGCCAAAGAGAAAGCCCTCGAGGAGGCCAGGTTGTGGCAGTTTTGCAATGCCCCTGGGATGCCCTTTGCAGCTGAAGTGTGCCCGGAGCCCTGGGCCTTTTAGTTTGCGGAAGCCTGACCCCTAGGCGTAACCCTAACCCTAACCCTAACCCTAGGCAGGGCAGCCAATCAGCCTAGGGTTAGGACAGGGGCCAAAGAGAAAGCCCTCGAGGAGGCCAGGTTGTGGCAGTTTTGCAATGCCCCTGGGATGCCCTTTGCAGCTGCAGTGTGCCCGGAGCCCTGGGCCTTTTAGTTTGCGGAAGCCTGACCCCTAGGCGTAACCCTAACCCTAACCCTAACCCTAGGCAGGGCAGCCAATCAGCCTAGGGTTAGGGCAGGGGCCAAGGAGAAAGCCCTCGAGGAGGCCAGGTTGTGGCAGTTTTGCTATGCCCCTGGGATGCCCTTTGCAGCTGCAGTGTGCCCGGAGCCCTGGGCCTTTTAGTTTCTGGAAGCCTGACCCCTAGGCGTAACCCTAACCCTAACCCTAACCCTAACCCTAGGCAGGGCAGCCAATCAGCCTAGGGTTAGGGCAGGGGCCAAGGAGAAAGCCCTCGAGGAGGCCAGGTTGTGGCAGTTTTGCGATGCCCCTGGGATGCCCTTTGCAGCTGCAGTGTGCCCGGAGCCCTGGGCCTTTTAGTTTCTGGAAGCCTGACCCCTAGGCGTAACCCTAACCCTAACCCTAACCCTAACCCTAGGCAGGGCAGCCAATCAGCCTAGGGTTAGGGCAGGGGCCAAGGAGAAAGCCCTCGAGGAGGCCAGGTTGTGGCAGTTTTGCGATGCCCCTGGGATGCCCTTTGCAGCTGCAGTGTGCCCGGAGCCCTGGGCCTTTTAGTTTGCGGAAGCCTGACCCCTAGGCGTAACCCTAACCCTAACCCTAACCCTAGGCAGGGCAGCCAATCAGCCTAGGGTTAGGGCAGGGGCCAAGGAGAAAGCCCTCGAGGAGGCCAGGTTGTGGCAGTTTTGCAATGCCCCTGGGATGCCCTTTGCAGCTGAAGTGTGCCCGGAGCCCTGGGCCTTTTAGTTTCTGGAAGCCTGACCCCTAGGCGTAACCCTAACCCTAACCCTAACCCTAACCCTAGGCAGGGCAGCCAATCAGCCTAGGGTTAGGGCAGGGGCCAAGGAGAAAGCCCTCGAGGAGGCCAGGTTGTGGCAGTTTTGCGATGCCCCTGGGATGCCCTTTGCAGCTGCAGTGTGCCCGGAGCCCTGGGCCTTTTAGTTTCTGGAAGCCTGACCCCTAGGCGTAACCCTAACCCTAACCCTAACCCTAACCCTAGGCAGGGCAGCCAATCAGCCTAGGGTTAGGGCAGGGGCCAAGGAGAAAGCCCTCGAGGAGGCCAGGTTGTGGCAGTTTTGCGATGCCCCTGGGATGCCCTTTGCAGCTGCAGTGTGCCCGGAGCCCTGGGCCTTTTAGTTTGCGGAAGCCTGACCCCTAGGCGTAACCCTAACCCTAACCCTAACCCTAGGCAGGGCAGCCAATCAGCCTAGGGTTAGGGCAGGGGCCAAGGAGAAAGCCCTCGAGGAGGCCAGGTTGTGGCAGTTTTGCGATGCCCCTGGGATGCCCTTTGCAGCTGCAGTGTGCCCAGAGCCCTGGGCCTTTTAGTTTGCGGAAGCCTGACCCCTAGGCGTAACCCTAACCCTAACCCTAACCCTAACCCTAGGCAGGGCAGCCAATCAGCCTAGGGTTAGGGCAGGGGCCAAGGAGAAAGCCCTCGAGGAGGCCAGGTTGTGGCAGTTTTGCGATGCCCCTGGGATGCCCTTTGCAGCTGCAGTGTGCCCGGAGCCCTGGGCCTTTTAGTTTCTGGAAGCCTGACCCCTAGGCGTAACCCTAACCCTAACCCTAACCCTAGGCAGGGCAGCCAATCAGCCTAGGGTTAGGGCAGGGGCCAAGGAGAAAGCCCTCGAGGAGGCCAGGTTGTGGCAGTTTTGCGATGCCCCTGGGATGCCCTTTGCAGCTGCAGTGTGCCCGGAGCCCTGGGCCTTTTAGTTTGCGGAAGCCTGACCCCTAGGCGTAACCCTAACCCTAACCCTAACCCTAACCCTAGGCAGGGCAGCCAATCAGCCTAGGGTTAGGGCAGGGGCCAAGGAGAAAGCCCTCGAGGAGGCCAGGTTGTGGCAGTTTTGCAATGCCCCTGGGATGCCCTTTGCAGCTGCAGTGTGCCCGGAGCCCTGGGCCTTTTAGTTTCTGGAAGCCTGACCCCTAGGCGTAACCCTAACCCTAACCCTAACCCTAACCCTAGGCAGGGCAGCCAATCAGCCTAGGGTTAGGGCAGGGGCCAAGGAGAAAGCCCTCGAGGAGGCCAGGTTGTGGCAGTTTTGCAATGCCCCTGGGATGCCCTTTGCAGCTGCAGTGTGCCCGGAGCCCTGGGCCTTTTAGTTTCTGGAAGCCTGACCCCTAGGCGTAACCCTAACCCTAACCCTAACCCTAACCCTAGGCAGGGCAGCCAATCAGCCTAGGGTTAGGGCAGGGGCCAAGGAGAAAGCCCTCGAGGAGGCCAGGTTGTGGCAGTTTTGCGATGCCCCTGGGATGCCCTTTGCAGCTGCAGTGTGCCCGGAGCCCTGGGCCTTTTAGTTTGCGGAAGCCTGACCCCTAGGCGTAACCCTAACCCTAACCCTAACCCTAGGCAGGGCAGCCAATCAGCCTAGGGTTAGGGCAGGGGCCAAGGAGAAAGCCCTCGAGGAGGCCAGGTTGTGGCAGTTTTGCGATGCCCCTGGGATGCCCTTTGCAGCTGCAGTGTGCCCGGAGCCCTGGGCCTTTTAGTTTGCGGAAGCCTGACCCCTAGGCGTAAACCTAGCCCTAACCCTAACCCTAACCCTAGGCAGGGCAGCCAATCAGCCTAGGGTTAGGGCAGGGGCCAAGGAGAAAGCCCTCGAGGAGGCCAGGTTGTGGCAGTTTTGCGATGCCCCTGGGATGCCCTTTGCAGCTGCAGTGTGCCCGGAGCCCTGGGCCTTTTAGTTTCTGGAAGCCTGACCCCTAGGCGTAACCCTAACCCTAACCCTAACCCTAGGCAGGGCAGCCAATCAGCCTAGGGTTAGGGCAGGGGCCAAGGAGAAAGCCCTCGAGGAGGCCAGGTTGTGGCAGTTTTGCAATGCCCCTGGGATGCCCTTTGCAGCTGCAGTGTGCCCGGAGCCCTGGGCCTTTTAGTTTGCGGAAGCCTGACCCCTAGGCGTAACCCTAACCCTAACCCTAACCCTAACCCTAGGCAGGGCAGCCAATCAGCCTAGGGTTAGGGCAGGGGCCAAGGAGAAAGCCCTCGAGGAGGCCAGGTTGTGGCAGTTTTGCGATGCCCCTGGGATGCCCTTTGCAGCTGCAGTGTGCCCGGAGCCCTGGGCCTTTTAGTTTGCGGAAGCCTGACCCTTAGGCGTAACCCTAACCCTAACCCTAACCCTAGGCAGGGCAGCCAATCAGCCTAGGGTTAGGGCAGGGGCCAAGGAGAAAGCCCTCGAGGAGGCCAGGTTGTGGCAGTTTTGCGATGCCCCTGGGATGCCCTTTGCAGCTGCAGTGTGCCCGGAGCCCTGGGCCTTTTAGTTTGCGGAAGCCTGACCCCTAGGCGTAACCCTAACCCTAACCCTAACCCTAACCCTAGGCAGGGCAGCCAATCAGCCTAGGGTTAGGGCAGGGGCCAAGGAGAAAGCCCTCGAGGAGGCCAGGTTGTGGCAGTTTTGCGATGCCCCTGGGATGCCCTTTGCAGCTGCAGTGTGCCCGGAGCCCTGGGCCTTTTAGTTTGCGGAAGCCTGACCCCTAGGCGTAACCCTAACCCTAACCCTAACCCTAACCCTAGGCAGGGCAGCCAATCAGCCTAGGGTTAGGGCAGGGGCCAAGGAGAAAGCCCTCGAGGAGGCCAGGTTGTGGCAGTTTTGCGATGCCCCTGGGATGCCCTTTGCAGCTGCAGTGTGCCCGGAGCCCTGGGCCTTTTAGTTTCTGGAAGCCTGACCCCTAGGCGTAACCCTAACCCTAACCCTAACCCTAACTCTAGGCAGGGCAGCCAATCAGCCTAGGGTTAGGGCAGGGGCCAAGGAGAAAGCCCTCGAGGAGGCCAGGTTGTGGCAGTTTTGCGATGCCCCTGGGATGCCCTTTGCAGCTGCAGTGTGCCCGGAGCCCTGGGCCTTTTAGTTTGCGGAAGCCTGACCCCTAGGCGTAACCCTAACCCTAACCCTAACCCTAACCCTAACCCTAGGCAGGGCAGCCAATCAGCCTAGGGTTAGGGCAGGGGCCAAAGAGAAAGCCCTCGAGGAGGCCAGGTTGTGGCAGTTTTGCGATGCCCCTGGGATGCCCTTTGCAGCTGCAGTGTGCCCGGAGCCCTGGGCCTTTTAGTTTGCGGAAGCCTGACCCTTAGGCGTAACCCTAACCCTAACCCTAACCCTAACCCTAGGCAGGGCAGCCAATCAGCCTAGGGTTAGGGCAGGGGCCAAGGAGAAAGCCCTCAAGGAGGCCAGGTTGTGGCAGTTTTGCGATGCCCCTGGGATGCCCTTTGCAGCTGCAGTGTGCCCGGAGCCCTGGGCCTTTTAGTTTGCGGAAGCCTGACCCCTAGGCGTAACCCTAACCCTAACCCTAACCCTAGGCAGGGCAGCCAATCAGCCTAGGGTTAGGGCAGGGGCCAAGGAGAAAGCCCTCGAGGAGGCCAGGTTGTGGCAGTTTTGCAATGCCCCTGGGATGCCCTTTGCAGCTGCAGTGTGCCCGGAGCCCTGGGCCTTTTAGTTTCTGGAAGCCTGACCCCTAGGCGTAACCCTAACCCTAACCCTAAGACTAGGCAGGGCAGCCAATCAGCCTAGGGTTAGGGCAGGGGCCAAGGAGAAAGCCCTCGAGGAGGCCAGGTTGTGGCAGTTTTGCGATGCCCCTGGGATGCCCTTTGCAGCTGCAGTGTGCCCGGAGCCCTGGGCCTTTTAGTTTCTGGAAGCCTGACCCCTAGGCGTAACCCTAACCCTAACCCTAACCCTAACCCTAACCCTAGGCAGGGCAGCCAATCAGCCTAGGGTTAGGGCAGGGGCCAAGGAGAAAGCCCTCGAGGAGGCCAGGTTGTGGCAGTTTTGCGATGCCCCTGGGATGCCCTTTGCAGCTGCAGTGTGCCCGGAGCCCTGGGCCTTTTAGTTTGCGGAAGCCTGACCCCTAGGCGTAACCCTAACCCTAACCCTAACCCTAACCCTAGGCAGGGCAGCCAATCAGCCTAGGGTTAGGGCAGGGGCCAAGGAGAAAGCCCTCGAGGAGGCCAGGTTGTGGCAGTTTTGCGATGCCCCTGGGATGCCCTTTGCAGCTGCAGTGTGCCCGGAGCCCTGGGCCTTTTAGTTTGCGGAAGCCTGACCCTTAGGCGTAACCCTAAACCTAACCCTAACCCTAGGCAGGGCAGCCAATCAGCCTAGGGTTAGGGCAGGGGCCAAGGAGAAAGCCCTCAAGGAGGCCAGGTTGTGGCAGTTTTGCGATGCCCCTGGGATGCCCTTTGCAGCTGCAGTGTGCCCGGAGCCCTGGGCCTTTTAGTTTGCGGAAGCCTGACCCCTAGGCGTAACCCTAACCCTAACCCTAACCCTAGGCAGGGCAGCCAATCAGCCTAGGGTTAGGGCAGGGGCCAAGGAGAAAGCCCTCGAGGAGGCCAGGTTGTGGCAGTTTTGCGATGCCCCTGGGATGCCCTTTGCAGCTGCAGTGTGCCCGGAGCCCTGGGCCTTTTAGTTTGCGGAAGCCTGACACCTAGGCGTAACCCTAACCCTAACCCTAACCATAACCCTAGGCAGGGCAGCCAATCAGCCTAGGGTTAGGGCAGGGGCCAAGGAGAAAGCCCTCAAGGAGGCCAGGTTGTGGCAGTTTTGCGATGCCCCTGGGATGCCCTTTGCAGCTGCAGTGTGCCCGGAGCCCTGGGCCTTTTAGTTTGCGGAAGCCTGACCCCTAGGCGTAACCCTAACCCTAACCCTAACCCTAACCCTAGGCAGGGCAGCCAATCAGCCTAGGGTTAGGACAGGGGCCAAAGAGAAAGCCCTCGAGGAGGCCAGGTTGTGGCAGTTTTGCAATGCCCCTGGGATGCCCTTTGCAGCTGCAGTGTGCCCGGAGCCCTGGGCCTTTTAGTTTGCGGAAGCCTGACCCCTAGGCGTAACCCTAACCCTAACCCTAACCCTAGGCAGGGCAGCCAATCAGCCTAGGGTTAGGGCAGGGGCCAAGGAGAAAGCCCTCGAGGAGGCCAGGTTGTGGCAGTTTTGCAATGCCCCTGGGATGCCCTTTGCAGCTGCAGTGTGCCCGGAGCCCTGGGCCTTTTAGTTTCTGGAAGCCTGACCCCTAGGCGTAACCCTAACCCTAACCCTAACCCTAGGCAGGGCAGCCAATCAGCCTAGGGTTAGGGCAGGGGCCAAGGAGAAAGCCCTCGAGGAGGCCAGGTTGTGGCAGTTTTGCGATGCCCCTGGGATGCCCTTTGCAGCTGCAGTGTGCCCGGAGCCCTGGGCCTTTTAGTTTCTGGTAGCCTGACCCCTAGGCGTAACCCTAACCCTAACCCTAACCCTAACCCTAGGCAGGGCAGCCAATCAGCCTAGGGTTAGGGCAGGGGCCAAGGAGAAAGCCCTCGAGGAGGCCAGGTTGTGGCAGTTTTGCGATGCCCCTGGGATGCCCTTTGCAGCTGCAGTGTGCCCGGAGCCCTGGGCCTTTTAGTTTGCGGAAGCCTGACCCCTAGGCGTAACCCTAACCCTAACCCTAACCCTAACCCTAGGCAGGGCAGCCAATCAGCCTAGGGTTAGGGCAGGGGCCAAGGAGAAAGCCCTCGAGGAGGCCAGGTTGTGGCAGTTTTGCGATGCCCCTGGGATGCCCTTTGCAGCTGCAGTGTGCCCGGAGCCCTGGGCCTTTTAGTTTGCGGAAGCCTGACCCTTAGGCGTAACCCTAACCCTAACCCTAACCCTAGGCAGGGCAGCCAATCAGCCTAGGGTTAGGGCAGGGGCCAAGGAGAAAGCCCTCAAGGAGGCCAGGTTGTGGCAGTTTTGCGATGCCCCTGGGATGCCCTTTGCAGCTGCAGTGTGCCCGGAGCCCTGGGCCTTTTAGTTTGCGGAAGCCTGACCCCTAGGCGTAACCCTAACCCTAACCCTAACCCTAGGCAGGGCAGCCAATCAGCCTAGGGTTAGGGCAGGGGCCAAGGAGAAAGCCCTCGAGGAGGCCAGGTTGTGGCAGTTTTGCTATGCCCCTGGGATGCCCTTTGCAGCTGCAGTGTGCCCGGAGCCCTGGGCCTTTTAGTTTGCGGAAGCCTGACCCCTAGGCGTAACCCTAACCCTAACCCTAACCCTAACCCTAGGCAGGGCAGCCAATCAGCCTAGGGTTAGGGCAGGGGCCAAGGAGAAAGCCCTCGAGGAGGCCAGGTTGTGGCAGTTTTGCGATGCCCCTGGGATGCCCTTTGCAGCTGCAGTGTGCCCGGAGCCCTGGGCCTTTTAGTTTCTGGAAGCCTGACCCCTAGGCGTAACCCTAACCCTAACCCTAACCCTAACCCTAGGCAGGGCAGCCAATCAGCCTAGGGTTAGGGCAGGGGCCAAGGAGAAAGCCCTTGAGGAGGCCAGGTTGTGGCAGTTTTGCGATGCCCCTGGGATGCCCTTTGCAGCTGCAGTGTGCCCGGAGCCCTGGGCCTTTTAGTTTGCGGAAGCCTGACCCCTAGGCGTAACCCTAACCCTAACCCTAACCCTAGGCAGGGCAGCCAATCAGCCTAGGGTTAGGGCAGGGGCCAAGGAGAAAGCCCTCGAGGAGGCCAGGTTGTGGCAGTTTTGCAATGCCCCTGGGATGCCCTTTGCAGCTGAAGTGTGCCCGGAGCCCTGGGCCTTTTAGTTTCTGGAAGCCTGACCCCTAGGCGTAACCCTAACCCTAACCCTAACCCTAACCCTAGGCAGGGCAGCCAATCAGCCTAGGGTTAGGGCAGGGGCCAAGGAGAAAGCCCTCGAGGAGGCCAGGTTGTGGCAGTTTTGCGATGCCCCTGGGATGCCCTTTGCAGCTGCAGTGTGCCCGGAGCCCTGGGCCTTTTAGTTTCTGGAAGCCTGACCCCTAGGCGTAACCCTAACCCTAACCCTAACCCTAACCCTAGGCAGGGCAGCCAATCAGCCTAGGGTTAGGGCAGGGGCCAAGGAGAAAGCCCTCAAGGAGGCCAGGTTGTGGCAGTTTTGCGATGCCCCTGGGATGCCCTTTGCAGCTGCAGTGTGCCCGGAGCCCTGGGCCTTTTAGTTTGCGGAAGCCTGACCCCTAGGCGTAACCCTAACCCTAACCCTAACCCTAGGCAGGGCAGCCAATCAGCCTAGGGTTAGGGCAGGGGCCAAGGAGAAAGCCCTCGAGGAGGCCAGGTTGTGGCAGTTTTGCGATGCCCCTGGGATGCCCTTTGCAGCTGCAGTGTGCCCGGAGCCCTGGGCCTTTTAGTTTCTGGAAGCCTGACCCCTAGGCGTAACCCTAACCCTAACCCTAACCCTAACCCTAGGCAGGGCAGCCAATCAGCCTAGGGTTAGGGCAGGGGCCAAGGAGAAAGCCCTCGAGGAGGCCAGGTTGTGGCAGTTTTGCGATGCCCCTGGGATGCCCTTTGCAGCTGCAGTGTGCCCGGAGCCCTGGGCCTTTTAGTTTGCGGAAGCCTGACCCCTAGGCGTAACCCTAACCCTAACCCTAACCCTAGGCAGGGCAGCCAATCAGCCTAGGGTTAGGGCAGGGGCCAAGGAGAAAGCCCTCGAGGAGGCCAGGTTGTGGCAGTTTTGCAATGCCCCTGGGATGCCCTTTGCAGCTGAAGTGTGCCCGGAGCCCTGGGCCTTTTAGTTTCTGGAAGCCTGACCCCTAGGCGTAACCCTAACCCTAACCCTAACCCTAACCCTAGGCAGGGCAGCCAATCAGCCTAGGGTTAGGGCAGGGGCCAAGGAGAAAGCCCTCGAGGAGGCCAGGTTGTGGCAGTTTTGCAATGCCCCTGGGATGCCCTTTGCAGCTGCAGTGTGCCCGGAGCCCTGGGCCTTTTAGTTTCTGGAAGCCTGACCCCTAGGCGTAACCCTAACCCTAACCCTAACCCTAACCCTAGGCAGGGCAGCCAATCAGCCTAGGGTTAGGGCAGGGGCCAAGGAGAAAGCCCTCAAGGAGGCCAGGTTGTGGCAGTTTTGCGATGCCCCTGGGATGCCCTTTGCAGCTGCAGTGTGCCCGGAGCCCTGGGCCTTTTAGTTTGCGGAAGCCTGACCCCTAGGCGTAACCCTAACCCTAACCCTAACCCTAACCCTAGGCAGGGCAGCCAATCAGCCTAGGGTTAGGACAGGGGCCAAAGAGAAAGCCCTCGAGGAGGCCAGGTTGTGGCAGTTTTGCAATGCCCCTGGGATGCC
The DNA here is from genome assembly GCF_963513975.1 of Fringilla coelebs. NCBI lineage: Eukaryota > Metazoa > Chordata > Aves > Passeriformes > Fringillidae > Fringilla > Fringilla coelebs. The sequence goes on along the minus strand of NC_140043.1, from coordinate 8,713,738 downwards.
CTTTGCAGCTGCAGTGTGCCCGGAGCCCTGGGCCTTTTAGTTTGCGGAAGCCTGACCCCTAGGCGTAACCCTAACCCTAACCCTAACCCTAGGCAGGGCAGCCAATCAGCCTAGGGTTAGGGCAGGGGCCAAGGAGAAAGCCCTCGAGGAGGCCAGGTTGTGGCAGTTTTGCAATGCCCCTGGGATGCCCTTTGCAGCTGCAGTGTGCCCGGAGCCCTGGGCCTTTTAGTTTCTGGAAGCCTGACCCCTAGGCGTAACCCTAACCCTAACCCTAACCCTAACCCTAGGCAGGGCAGCCAATCAGCCTAGGGTTAGGGCAGGGGCCAAGGAGAAAGCCCTCGAGGAGGCCAGGTTGTGGCAGTTTTGCGATGCCCCTGGGATGCCCTTTGCAGCTGCAGTGTGCCCGGAGCCCTGGGCCTTTTAGTTTCTGGAAGCCTGACCCCTAGGCGTAACCCTAACCCTAACCCTAACCCTAACCCTAGGCAGGGCAGCCAATCAGCCTAGGGTTAGGGCAGGGGCCAAGGAGAAAGCCCTCGAGGAGGCCAGGTTGTGGCAGTTTTGCGATGCCCCTGGGATGCCCTTTGCAGCTGCAGTGTGCCCGGAGCCCTGGGCCTTTTAGTTTCTGGAAGCCTGACCCCTAGGCGTAACCCTAACCCTAACCCTAACCCTAACCCTAACCCTAGGCAGGGCAGCCAATCAGCCTAGGGTTAGGGCAGGGGCCAAGGAGAAAGCCCTCGAGGAGGCCAGGTTGTGGCAGTTTTGCGATGCCCCTGGGATGCCCTTTGCAGCTGCAGTGTGCCCAGAGCCCTGGGCCTTTTAGTTTGCGGAAGCCTGACCCCTAGGCGTAACCCTAACCCTAACCCTAACCCTAGGCAGGGCAGCCAATCAGCCTAGGGTTAGGGCAGGGGCCAAGGAGAAAGCCCTCGAGGAGGCCAGGTTGTGGCAGTTTTGCGATGCCCCTGGGATGCACTTTGCAGCTGCAGTGTGCCCGGAGCCCTGGGCCTTTTAGTTTCTGGAAGCCTGACCCCTAGGCGTAACCCTAACCCTAACCCTAACCCTAACCCTAGGCAGGGCAGCCAATCAGCCTAGGGTTAGGGCAGGGGCCAAGGAGAAAGCCCTCGAGGAGGCCAGGTTGTGGCAGTTTTGCGATGCCCCTGGGATGCCCTTTGCAGCTGCAGTGTGCCCGGAGCCCTGGGCCTTTTAGTTTCTGGAAGCCTGACCCCTAGGCGTAACCCTAACCCTAACCCTAACCCTAACCCTAACCCTAGGCAGGGCAGCCAATCAGCCTAGGGTTAGGGCAGGGGCCAAGGAGAAAGCCCTCGAGGAGGCCAGGTTGTGGCAGTTTTGCGATGCCCCTGGGATGCCCTTTGCAGCTGCAGTGTGCCCGGAGCCCTGGGCCTTTTAGTTTACGGAAGCCTGACCCCTAGGCGTAACCCTAACCCTAACCCTAACCCTAGGCAGGGCAGCCAATCAGCCTAGGGTTAGGGCAGGGGCCAAGGAGAAAGCCCTCGAGGAGGCCAGGTTGTGGCAGTTTTGCAATGCCCCTGGGATGCCCTTTGCAGCTGCAGTGTGCCCGGAGCCCTGGGCCTTTTAGTTTCTGGAAGCCTGACCCCTAGGCGTAACCCTAACCCTAACCCTAACCCTAACCCTAACCCTAACCCTAGGCAGGGCAGCCAATCAGCCTAGGGTTAGGGCAGGGGCCAAGGAGAAAGCCCTCGAGGAGGCCAGGTTGTGGCAGTTTTGCGATGCCCCTGGGATGCCCTTTGCAGCTGCAGTGTGCCCGGAGCCCTGGGCCTTTTAGTTTACGGAAGCCTGACCCCTAGGCGTAACCCTAACCCTAACCCTAACCCTAGGCAGGGCAGCCAATCAGCCTAGGGTTAGGGCAGGGGCCAAGGAGAAAGCCCTCGAGGAGGCCAGGTTGTGGCAGTTTTGCGATGCCCCTGGGATGCCCTTTGCAGCTGCAGTGTGCCCAGAGCCCTGGGCCTTTTAGTTTGCGGAAGCCTGACCCCTAGGCGTAACCCTAACCCTAACCCTAACCCTAGGCAGGGCAGCCAATCAGCCTAGGGTTAGGGCAGGGGCCAAGGAGAAAGCCCTCAAGGAGGCCAGGTTGTGGCAGTTTTGCGATGCCCCTGGGATGCCCTTTGCAGCTGCAGTGTGCCCGGAGCCCTGGGCCTTTTAGTTTGCGGAAGCCTGACCCCTAGGCGTAACCCTAACCCTAACCCTAACCCTAACCATGGCAGGGCAGCCAATCAGCCTAGGGTTAGGGCAGGGGCCAAGGAGAAAGCCCTCGAGGAGGCCAGGTTGTGGCAGTTTTGCAATGCCCCTGGGATGCCCTTTGCAGCTGCAGTGTGCCCGGAGCCCTGGGCCTTTTAGTTTGCGGAAGCCTGACCCCTAGGCGTAACCCTAACCCTAACCCTAACCCTAGGCAGGGCAGCCAGTCAGCCTAGGGTTAGGGCAGGGGCCAAGGAGAAAGCCCTCGAGGAGGCCAGGTTGTGGCAGTTTTGCGATGCCCCTGGGATGCCCTTTGCAGCTGCAGTGTGCCCGGAGCCCTGGGCCTTTTAGTTTGCGGAAGCCTGACCCCTAGGTGTAACCCTAACCCTAACCCTAACCCTAACCCTAGGCAGGGCAGCCAATCAGCCTAGGGTTAGGGCAGGGGCCAAGGAGAAAGCCCTCGAGGAGGCCAGGTTGTGGCAGTTTTGCAATGCCCCTGGGATGCCCTTTGCAGCTGCAGTGTGCCCGGAGCCCTGGGCCTTTTAGTTTCTGGAAGCCTGACCCCTAGGCGTAACCCTAACCCTAACCCTAACCCTAACCCTAGGCAGGGCAGCCAATCAGCCTAGGGTTAGGACAGGGGCCAAAGAGAAAGCCCTCGAGGAGGCCAGGTTGTGGCAGTTTTGCAATGCCCCTGGGATGCCCTTTGCAGCTGAAGTGTGCCCGGAGCCCTGGGCCTTTTAGTTTGCGGAAGCCTGACCCCTAGGCGTAACCCTAACCCTAACCCTAACCCTAGGCAGGGCAGCCAATCAGCCTAGGGTTAGGACAGGGGCCAAAGAGAAAGCCCTCGAGGAGGCCAGGTTGTGGCAGTTTTGCAATGCCCCTGGGATGCCCTTTGCAGCTGCAGTGTGCCCGGAGCCCTGGGCCTTTTAGTTTGCGGAAGCCTGACCCCTAGGCGTAACCCTAACCCTAACCCTAACCCTAGGCAGGGCAGCTAATCAGCCTAGGGTTAGGGCAGGGGCCAAGGAGAAAGCCCTCGAGGAGGCCAGGTTGTGGCAGTTTTGCTATGCCCCTGGGATGCCCTTTGCAGCTGCAGTGTGCCCGGAGCCCTGGGCCTTTTAGTTTCTGGAAGCCTGACCCCTAGGCGTAACCCTAACCCTAACCCTAACCCTAACCCTAGGCAGGGCAGCCAATCAGCCTAGGGTTAGGGCAGGGGCCAAGGAGAAAGCCCTCGAGGAGGCCAGGTTGTGGCAGTTTTGCGATGCCCCTGGGATGCCCTTTGCAGCTGCAGTGTGCCCGGAGCCCTGGGCCTTTTAGTTTGCGGAAGCCTGACCCCTAGGCGTAACCCTAACCCTAACCCTAACCCTAGGCAGGGCAGCCAATCAGCCTAGGGTTAGGGCAGGGGCCAAGGAGAAAGCCCTCGAGGAGGCCAGGTTGTGGCAGTTTTGCAATGCCCCTGGGATGCCCTTTGCAGCTGAAGTGTGCCCGGAGCCCTGGGCCTTTTAGTTTCTGGAAGCCTGACCCCTAGGCGTAACCCTAACCCTAACCCTAACCCTAACCCTAGGCAGGGCAGCCAATCAGCCTAGGGTTAGGGCAGGGGCCAAGGAGAAAGCCCTCGAGGAGGCCAGGTTGTGGCAGTTTTGCGATGCCCCTGGGATGCCCTTTGCAGCTGCAGTGTGCCCGGAGCCCTGGGCCTTTTAGTTTCTGGAAGCCTGACCCCTAGGCGTAACCCTAACCCTAACCCTAACCCTAACCCTAGGCAGGGCAGCCAATCAGCCTAGGGTTAGGGCAGGGGCCAAGGAGAAAGCCCTCGAGGAGGCCAGGTTGTGGCAGTTTTGCGATGCCCCTGGGATGCCCTTTGCAGCTGCAGTGTGCCCGGAGCCCTGGGCCTTTTAGTTTGCGGAAGCCTGACCCCTAGGCGTAACCCTAACCCTAACCCTAACCCTAGGCAGGGCAGCCAATCAGCCTAGGGTTAGGGCAGGGGCCAAGGAGAAAGCCCTCGAGGAGGCCAGGTTGTGGCAGTTTTGCGATGCCCCTGGGATGCCCTTTGCAGCTGCAGTGTGCCCAGAGCCCTGGGCCTTTTAGTTTGCGGAAGCCTGACCCCTAGGCGTAACCCTAACCCTAACCCTAACCCTAACCCTAGGCAGGGCAGCCAATCAGCCTAGGGTTAGGGCAGGGGCCAAGGAGAAAGCCCTCGAGGAGGCCAGGTTGTGGCAGTTTTGCGATGCCCCTGGGATGCCCTTTGCAGCTGCAGTGTGCCCGGAGCCCTGGGCCTTTTAGTTTCTGGAAGCCTGACCCCTAGGCGTAACCCTAACCCTAACCCTAACCCTAGGCAGGGCAGCCAATCAGCCTAGGGTTAGGGCAGGGGCCAAGGAGAAAGCCCTCGAGGAGGCCAGGTTGTGGCAGTTTTGCAATGCCCCTGGGATGCCCTTTGCAGCTGCAGTGTGCCCGGAGCCCTGGGCCTTTTAGTTTCTGGAAGCCTGACCCCTAGGCGTAACCCTAACCCTAACCCTAACCCTAACCCTAGGCAGGGCAGCCAATCAGCCTAGGGTTAGGGCAGGGGCCAAGGAGAAAGCCCTCGAGGAGGCCAGGTTGTGGCAGTTTTGCAATGCCCCTGGGATGCCCTTTGCAGCTGCAGTGTGCCCGGAGCCCTGGGCCTTTTAGTTTCTGGAAGCCTGACCCCTAGGCGTAACCCTAACCCTAACCCTAACCCTAACCCTAGGCAGGGCAGCCAATCAGCCTAGGGTTAGGGCAGGGGCCAAGGAGAAAGCCCTCGAGGAGGCCAGGTTGTGGCAGTTTTGCGATGCCCCTGGGATGCCCTTTGCAGCTGCAGTGTGCCCGGAGCCCTGGGCCTTTTAGTTTGCGGAAGCCTGACCCCTAGGCGTAACCCTAACCCTAACCCTAACCCTAGGCAGGGCAGCCAATCAGCCTAGGGTTAGGGCAGGGGCCAAGGAGAAAGCCCTCGAGGAGGCCAGGTTGTGGCAGTTTTGCGATGCCCCTGGGATGCCCTTTGCAGCTGCAGTGTGCCCGGAGCCCTGGGCCTTTTAGTTTGCGGAAGCCTGACCCCTAGGCGTAAACCTAACCCTAACCCTAACCCTAACCCTAGGCAGGGCAGCCAATCAGCCTAGGGTTAGGGCAGGGGCCAAGGAGAAAGCCCTCGAGGAGGCCAGGTTGTGGCAGTTTTGCGATGCCCCTGGGATGCCCTTTGCAGCTGCAGTGTGCCCGGAGCCCTGGGCCTTTTAGTTTCTGGAAGCCTGACCCCTAGGCGTAACCCTAACCCTAACCCTAACCCTAGGCAGGGCAGCCAATCAGCCTAGGGTTAGGGCAGGGGCCAAGGAGAAAGCCCTCGAGGAGGCCAGGTTGTGGCAGTTTTGCAATGCCCCTGGGATGCCCTTTGCAGCTGCAGTGTGCCCGGAGCCCTGGGCCTTTTAGTTTGCGGAAGCCTGACCCCTAGGCGTAACCCTAACCCTAACCCTAACCCTAACCCTAGGCAGGGCAGCCAATCAGCCTAGGGTTAGGGCAGGGGCCAAGGAGAAAGCCCTCGAGGAGGCCAGGTTGTGGCAGTTTTGCGATGCCCCTGGGATGCCCTTTGCAGCTGCAGTGTGCCCGGAGCCCTGGGCCTTTTAGTTTGCGGAAGCCTGACCCTTAGGCGTAACCCTAACCCTAACCCTAACCCTAGGCAGGGCAGCCAATCAGCCTAGGGTTAGGGCAGGGGCCAAGGAGAAAGCCCTCGAGGAGGCCAGGTTGTGGCAGTTTTGCGATGCCCCTGGGATGCCCTTTGCAGCTGCAGTGTGCCCGGAGCCCTGGGCCTTTTAGTTTGCGGAAGCCTGACCCCTAGGCGTAACCCTAACCCTAACCCTAACCCTAACCCTAGGCAGGGCAGCCAATCAGCCTAGGGTTAGGGCAGGGGCCAAGGAGAAAGCCCTCGAGGAGGCCAGGTTGTGGCAGTTTTGCGATGCCCCTGGGATGCCCTTTGCAGCTGCAGTGTGCCCGGAGCCCTGGGCCTTTTAGTTTGCGGAAGCCTGACCCCTAGGCGTAACCCTAACCCTAACCCTAACCCTAACCCTAGGCAGGGCAGCCAATCAGCCTAGGGTTAGGGCAGGGGCCAAGGAGAAAGCCCTCGAGGAGGCCAGGTTGTGGCAGTTTTGCGATGCCCCTGGGATGCCCTTTGCAGCTGCAGTGTGCCCGGAGCCCTGGGCCTTTTAGTTTCTGGAAGCCTGACCCCTAGGCGTAACCCTAACCCTAACCCTAACCCTAACTCTAGGCAGGGCAGCCAATCAGCCTAGGGTTAGGGCAGGGGCCAAGGAGAAAGCCCTCGAGGAGGCCAGGTTGTGGCAGTTTTGCGATGCCCCTGGGATGCCCTTTGCAGCTGCAGTGTGCCCGGAGCCCTGGGCCTTTTAGTTTGCGGAAGCCTGACCCCTAGGCGTAACCCTAACCCTAACCCTAACCCTAACCCTAACCCTAGGCAGGGCAGCCAATCAGCCTAGGGTTAGGGCAGGGGCCAAAGAGAAAGCCCTCGAGGAGGCCAGGTTGTGGCAGTTTTGCGATGCCCCTGGGATGCCCTTTGCAGCTGCAGTGTGCCCGGAGCCCTGGGCCTTTTAGTTTGCGGAAGCCTGACCCTTAGGCGTAACCCTAACCCTAACCCTAACCCTAACCCTAGGCAGGGCAGCCAATCAGCCTAGGGTTAGGGCAGGGGCCAAGGAGAAAGCCCTCAAGGAGGCCAGGTTGTGGCAGTTTTGCGATGCCCCTGGGATGCCCTTTGCAGCTGCAGTGTGCCCGGAGCCCTGGGCCTTTTAGTTTGCGGAAGCCTGACCCCTAGGCGTAACCCTAACCCTAACCCTAACCCTAGGCAGGGCAGCCAATCAGCCTAGGGTTAGGGCAGGGGCCAAGGAGAAAGCCCTCGAGGAGGCCAGGTTGTGGCAGTTTTGCAATGCCCCTGGGATGCCCTTTGCAGCTGCAGTGTGCCCGGAGCCCTGGGCCTTTTAGTTTCTGGAAGCCTGACCCCTAGGCGTAACCCTAACCCTAACCCTAAGACTAGGCAGGGCAGCCAATCAGCCTAGGGTTAGGGCAGGGGCCAAGGAGAAAGCCCTCGAGGAGGCCAGGTTGTGGCAGTTTTGCGATGCCCCTGGGATGCCCTTTGCAGCTGCAGTGTGCCCGGAGCCCTGGGCCTTTTAGTTTCTGGAAGCCTGACCCCTAGGCGTAACCCTAACCCTAACCCTAACCCTAACCCTAACCCTAGGCAGGGCAGCCAATCAGCCTAGGGTTAGGGCAGGGGCCAAGGAGAAAGCCCTCGAGGAGGCCAGGTTGTGGCAGTTTTGCGATGCCCCTGGGATGCCCTTTGCAGCTGCAGTGTGCCCGGAGCCCTGGGCCTTTTAGTTTGCGGAAGCCTGACCCCTAGGCGTAACCCTAACCCTAACCCTAACCCTAACCCTAGGCAGGGCAGCCAATCAGCCTAGGGTTAGGGCAGGGGCCAAGGAGAAAGCCCTCGAGGAGGCCAGGTTGTGGCAGTTTTGCGATGCCCCTGGGATGCCCTTTGCAGCTGCAGTGTGCCCGGAGCCCTGGGCCTTTTAGTTTGCGGAAGCCTGACCCTTAGGCGTAACCCTAAACCTAACCCTAACCCTAGGCAGGGCAGCCAATCAGCCTAGGGTTAGGGCAGGGGCCAAGGAGAAAGCCCTCAAGGAGGCCAGGTTGTGGCAGTTTTGCGATGCCCCTGGGATGCCCTTTGCAGCTGCAGTGTGCCCGGAGCCCTGGGCCTTTTAGTTTGCGGAAGCCTGACCCCTAGGCGTAACCCTAACCCTAACCCTAACCCTAGGCAGGGCAGCCAATCAGCCTAGGGTTAGGGCAGGGGCCAAGGAGAAAGCCCTCGAGGAGGCCAGGTTGTGGCAGTTTTGCAATGCCCCTGGGATGCCCTTTGCAGCTGAAGTGTGCCCGGAGCCCTGGGCCTTTTAGTTTCTGGAAGCCTGACCCCTAGGCGTAACCCTAACCCTAACCCTAACCCTAGGCAGGGCAGCCAATCAGCCTAGGGTTAGGGCAGGGGCCAAGGAGAAAGCCCTCGAGGAGGCCAGGTTGTGGCAGTTTTGCGATGCCCCTGGGATGCCCTTTGCAGCTGCAGTGTGCCCGGAGCCCTGGGCCTTTTAGTTTCTGGAAGCCTGACACCTAGGCGTAACCCTAACCCTAACCCTAACCCTAACCCTAGGGAGGGCAGCCAATCAGCCTAGGGTTAGGGCAGGGGCCAAGGAGAAAGCCCTCAAGGAGGCCAGGTTGTGGCAGTTTTGCGATGCCCCTGGGATGCCCTTTGCAGCTGCAGTGTGCCCGGAGCCCTGGGCCTTTTAGTTTGCGGAAGCCTGACCCCTAGGCGTAACCCTAACCCTAACCCTAACCCTAACCCTAGGCAGGGCAGCCAATCAGCCTAGGGTTAGGACAGGGGCCAAAGAGAAAGCCCTCGAGGAGGCCAGGTTGTGGCAGTTTTGCAATGCCCCTGGGATGCCCTTTGCAGCTGCAGTGTGCCCGGAGCCCTGGGCCTTTTAGTTTGCGGAAGCCTGACCCCTAGGCGTAACCCTAACCCTAACCCTAACCCTAGGCAGGGCAGCCAATCAGCCTAGGGTTAGGGCAGGGGCCAAGGAGAAAGCCCTCGAGGAGGCCAGGTTGTGGCAGTTTTGCAATGCCCCTGGGATGCCCTTTGCAGCTGCAGTGTGCCCGGAGCCCTGGGCCTTTTAGTTTCTGGAAGCCTGACCCCTAGGCGTAACCCTAACCCTAACCCTAACCCTAGGCAGGGCAGCCAATCAGCCTAGGGTTAGGGCAGGGGCCAAGGAGAAAGCCCTCGAGGAGGCCAGGTTGTGGCAGTTTTGCGATGCCCCTGGGATGCCCTTTGCAGCTGCAGTGTGCCCGGAGCCCTGGGCCTTTTAGTTTCTGGAAGCCTGACCCCTAGGCGTAACCCTAACCCTAACCCTAACCCTAACCCTAGGCAGGGCAGCCAATCAGCCTAGGGTTAGGGCAGGGGCCAAGGAGAAAGCCCTCGAGGAGGCCAGGTTGTGGCAGTTTTGCGATGCCCCTGGGATGCCCTTTGCAGCTGCAGTGTGCCCGGAGCCCTGGGCCTTTTAGTTTGCGGAAGCCTGACCCCTAGGCGTAACCCTAACCCTAACCCTAGGCAGGGCAGCCAATCAGCCTAGGGTTAGGGCAGGGGCCAAGGAGAAAGCCCTCGAGGAGGCCAGGTTGTGGCAGTTTTGCAATGCCCCTGGGATGCCCTTTGCAGCTGAAGTGTGCCCGGAGCCCTGGGCCTTTTAGTTTCTGGAAGCCTGACCCCTAGGCGTAACCCTAACCCTAACCCTAACCCTAACCCTAGGCAGGGCAGCCAATCAGCCTAGGGTTAGGGCAGGGGCCAAGGAGAAAGCCCTCGAGGAGGCCAGGTTGTGGCAGTTTTGCGATGCCCCTGGGATGCCCTTTGCAGCTGCAGTGTGCCCGGAGCCCTGGGCCTTTTAGTTTCTGGAAGCCTGACCCCTAGGCGTAACCCTAACCCTAACCCTAACCCTAACCCTAGGCAGGGCAGCCAATCAGCCTAGGGTTAGGGCAGGGGCCAAGGAGAAAGCCCTCAAGGAGGCCAGGTTGTGGCAGTTTTGCGATGCCCCTGGGATGCCCTTTGCAGCTGCAGTGTGCCCGGAGCCCTGGGCCTTTTAGTTTGCGGAAGCCTGACCCCTAGGCGTAACCCTAACCCTAACCCTAACCCTAACCCTAGGCAGGGCAGCCAATCAGCCTAGGGTTAGGACAGGGGCCAAAGAGAAAGCCCTCGAGGAGGCCAGGTTGTGGCAGTTTTGCAATGCCCCTGGGATGCCCTTTGCAGCTGCAGTGTGCCCGGAGCCCTGGGCCTTTTAGTTTGCGGAAGCCTGACCCCTAGGCGTAACCCTAACCCTAACCCTAACCCTAACCCTAGGCAGGGCAGCCAATCAGCCTAGGGTTAGGGCAGGGGCCAAGGAGAAAGCCCTCAAGGAGGCCAGGTTGTGGCAGTTTTGCAATGCCCCTGGGATGCCCTTTGCAGCTGCAGTGTGCCCGGAGCCCTGGGCCTTTTAGTTTCTGGAAGCCTGACCCCTAGGCGTAACCCTAACCCTAACCCTAACCCTAACCCTAGGCAGGGCAGCCAATCAGCCTAGGGTTAGGGCAGGGGCCAAGGAGAAAGCCCTCGAGGAGGCCAGGTTGTGGCAGTTTTGCGATGCCCCTGGGATGCCCTTTGCAGCTGCAGTGTGCCCGGAGCCCTGGGCCTTTTAGTTTCTGGAAGCCTGACCCCTAGGCGTAACCCTAACCCTAACCCTAACCCTAACCCTAGGCAGGGCAGCCAATCAGCCTAGGGTTAGGGCAGGGGCCAAGGAGAAAGCCCTCGAGGAGGCCAGGTTGTGGCAGTTTTGCGATGCCCCTGGGATGCCCTTTGCAGCTGCAGTGTGCCCGGAGCCCTGGGCCTTTTAGTTTCTGGAAGCCTGACCCCTAGGCGTAACCCTAACCCTAACCCTAACCCTAACCCTAACCCTAGGCAGGGCAGCCAATCAGCCTAGGGTTAGGGCAGGGGCCAAGGAGAAAGCCCTCGAGGAGGCCAGGTTGTGGCAGTTTTGCGATGCCCCTGGGATGCCCTTTGCAGCTGCAGTGTGCCCAGAGCCCTGGGCCTTTTAGTTTGCGGAAGCCTGACCCCTAGGCGTAACCCTAACCCTAACCCTAACCCTAGGCAGGGCAGCCAATCAGCCTAGGGTTAGGGCAGGGGCCAAGGAGAAAGCCCTCGAGGAGGCCAGGTTGTGGCAGTTTTGCAATGCCCCTGGGATGCCCTTTGCAGCTGCAGTGTGCCCGGAGCCCTGGGCCTTTTAGTTTCTGGAAGCCTGACCCCTAGGCGTAACCCTAACCCTAACCCTAACCCTAGGCAGGGCAGCCAATCAGCCTAGGGTTAGGGCAGGGGCCAAGGAGAAAGCCCTCGAGGAGGCCAGGTTGTGGCAGTTTTGCGATGCCCCTGGGATGCCCTTTGCAGCTGCAGTGTGCCCGGAGCCCTGGGCCTTTTAGTTTCTGGTAGCCTGACCCCTAGGCGTAACCCTAACCCTAACCCTAACCCTAACCCTAGGCAGGGCAGCCAATCAGCCTAGGGTTAGGGCAGGGGCCAAGGAGAAAGCCCTCGAGGAGGCCAGGTTGTGGCAGTTTTGCGATGCCCCTGGGATGCCCTTTGCAGCTGCAGTGTGCCCGGAGCCCTGGGCCTTTTAGTTTGCGGAAGCCTGACCCCTAGGCGTAACCCTAACCCTAACCCTAACCCTAACCCTAGGCAGGGCAGCCAATCAGCCTAGGGTTAGGGCAGGGGCCAAGGAGAAAGCCCTCGAGGAGGCCAGGTTGTGGCAGTTTTGCGATGCCCCTGGGATGCCCTTTGCAGCTGCAGTGTGCCCGGAGCCCTGGGCCTTTTAGTTTGCGGAAGCCTGACCCTTAGGCGTAACCCTAACCCTAACCCTAACCCTAGGCAGGGCAGCCAATCAGCCTAGGGTTAGGGCAGGGGCCAAGGAGAAAGCCCTCAAGGAGGCCAGGTTGTGGCAGTTTTGCGATGCCCCTGGGATGCCCTTTGCAGCTGCAGTGTGCCCGGAGCCCTGGGCCTTTTAGTTTGCGGAAGCCTGACCCCTAGGCGTAACCCTAACCCTAACCCTAACCCTAGGCAGGGCAGCCAATCAGCCTAGGGTTAGGGCAGGGGCCAAGGAGAAAGCCCTCGAGGAGGCCAGGTTGTGGCAGTTTTGCTATGCCCCTGGGATGCCCTTTGCAGCTGAAGTGTGCCCGGAGCCCTGGGCCTTTTAGTTTCTGGAAGCCTGACCCCTAGGCGTAACCCTAACCCTAACCCTAACCCTAACCCTAGGCAGGGCAGCCAATCAGCCTAGGGTTAGGGCAGGGGCCAAGGAGAAAGCCCTCGAGGAGGCCAGGTTGTGGCAGTTTTGCGATGCCCCTGGGATGCCCTTTGCAGCTGCAGTGTGCCCGGAGCCCTGGGCCTTTTAGTTTCTGGAAGCCTGACCCCTAGGCGTAACCCTAACCCTAACCCTAACCCTAACCCTAGGCAGGGCAGCCAATCAGCCTAGGGTTAGGGCAGGGGCCAAGGAGAAAGCCCTCAAGGAGGCCAGGTTGTGGCAGTTTTGCGATGCCCCTGGGATGCCCTTTGCAGCTGCAGTGTGCCCGGAGCCCTGGGCCTTTTAGTTTGCGGAAGCCTGACCCCTAGGCGTAACCCTAACCCTAACCCTAACCCTAACCCTAGGCAGGGCAGCCAATCAGCCTAGGGTTAGGACAGGGGCCAAAGAGAAAGCCCTCGAGGAGGCCAGGTTGTGGCAGTTTTGCAATGCCCCTGGGATGCCCTTTGCAGCTGCAGTGTGCCCGGAGCCCTGGGCCTTTTAGTTTGCGGAAGCCTGACCCCTAGGCGTAACCCTAACCCTAACCCTAACCCTAACCCTAGGCAGGGCAGCCAATCAGCCTAGGGTTAGGGCAGGGGCCAAGGAGAAAGCCCTCAAGGAGGCCAGGTTGTGGCAGTTTTGCAATGCCCCTGGGATGCCCTTTGCAGCTGCAGTGTGCCCGGAGCCCTGGGCCTTTTAGTTTCTGGAAGCCTGACCCCTAGGCGTAACCCTAACCCTAACCCTAACCCTAACCCTAGGCAGGGCAGCCAATCAGCCTAGGGTTAGGGCAGGGGCCAAGGAGAAAGCCCTCGAGGAGGCCAGGTTGTGGCAGTTTTGCGATGCCCCTGGGATGCCCTTTGCAGCTGCAGTGTGCCCGGAGCCCTGGGCCTTTTAGTTTCTGGAAGCCTGACCCCTAGGCGTAACCCTAACCCTAACCCTAACCCTAACCCTAGGCAGGGCAGCCAATCAGCCTAGGGTTAGGGCAGGGGCCAAGGAGAAAGCCCTCGAGGAGGCCAGGTTGTGGCAGTTTTGCGATGCCCCTGGGATGCCCTTTGCAGCTGCAGTGTGCCCGGAGCCCTGGGCCTTTTAGTTTCTGGAAGCCTGACCCCTAGGCGTAACCCTAACCCTAACCCTAACCCTAACCCTAACCCTAGGCAGGGCAGCCAATCAGCCTAGGGTTAGGGCAGGGGCCAAGGAGAAAGCCCTCGAGGAGGCCAGGTTGTGGCAGTTTTGCGATGCCCCTGGGATGCCCTTTGCAGCTGCAGTGTGCCCAGAGCCCTGGGCCTTTTAGTTTGCGGAAGCCTGACCCCTAGGCGTAACCCTAACCCTAACCCTAACCCTAGGCAGGGCAGCCAATCAGCCTAGGGTTAGGGCAGGGGCCAAGGAGAAAGCCCTCGAGGAGGCCAGGTTGTGGCAGTTTTGCAATGCCCCTGGGATGCCCTTTGCAGCTGCAGTGTGCCCGGAGCCCTGGGCCTTTTAGTTTCTGGAAGCCTGACCCCTAGGCGTAACCCTAACCCTAACCCTAACCCTAGGCAGGGCAGCCAATCAGCCTAGGGTTAGGGCAGGGGCCAAGGAGAAAGCCCTCGAGGAGGCCAGGTTGTGGCAGTTTTGCGATGCCCCTGGGATGCCCTTTGCAGCTGCAGTGTGCCCGGAGCCCTGGGCCTTTTAGTTTCTGGTAGCCTGACCCCTAGGCGTAACCCTAACCCTAACCCTAACCCTAACCCTAGGCAGGGCAGCCAATCAGCCTAGGGTTAGGGCAGGGGCCAAGGAGAAAGCCCTCGAGGAGGCCAGGTTGTGGCAGTTTTGCGATGCCCCTGGGATGCCCTTTGCAGCTGCAGTGTGCCCGGAGCCCTGGGCCTTTTAGTTTGCGGAAGCCTGACCCCTAGGCGTAACCCTAACCCTAACCCTAACCCTAACCCTAGGCAGGGCAGCCAATCAGCCTAGGGTTAGGGCAGGGGCCAAGGAGAAAGCCCTCGAGGAGGCCAGGTTGTGGCAGTTTTGCGATGCCCCTGGGATGCCCTTTGCAGCTGCAGTGTGCCCGGAGCCCTGGGCCTTTTAGTTTGCGGAAGCCTGACCCTTAGGCGTAACCCTAACCCTAACCCTAACCCTAGGCAGGGCAGCCAATCAGCCTAGGGTTAGGGCAGGGGCCAAGGAGAAAGCCCTCAAGGAGGCCAGGTTGTGGCAGTTTTGCGATGCCCCTGGGATGCCCTTTGCAGCTGCAGTGTGCCCGGAGCCCTGGGCCTTTTAGTTTGCGGAAGCCTGACCCCTAGGCGTAACCCTAACCCTAACCCTAACCCTAGGCAGGGCAGCCAATCAGCCTAGGGTTAGGGCAGGGGCCAAGGAGAAAGCCCTCGAGGAGGCCAGGTTGTGGCAGTTTTGCTATGCCCCTGGGATGCCCTTTGCAGCTGCAGTGTGCCCGGAGCCCTGGGCCTTTTAGTTTGCGGAAGCCTGACCCCTAGGCGTAACCCTAACCCTAACCCTAACCCTAACCCTAGGCAGGGCAGCCAATCAGCCTAGGGTTAGGGCAGGGGCCAAGGAGAAAGCCCTCGAGGAGGCCAGGTTGTGGCAGTTTTGCGATGCCCCTGGGATGCCCTTTGCAGCTGCAGTGTGCCCGGAGCCCTGGGCCTTTTAGTTTGCGGAAGCCTGACCCCTAGGCGTAACCCTAACCCTAACCCTAACCCTAACCCTAGGCAGGGCAGCCAATCAGCCTAGGGTTAGGACAGGGGCCAAAGAGAAAGCCCTCGAGGAGGCCAGGTTGTGGCAGTTTTGCAATGCCCCTGGGATGCCCTTTGCAGCTGCAGTGTGCCCGGAGCCCTGGGCCTTTTAGTTTGCGGAAGCCTGACCCCTAGGCGTAACCCTAACCCTAACCCTAACCCTAACCCTAGGCAGGGCAGCCAATCAGCCTAGGGTTAGGGCAGGGGCCAAGGAGAAAGCCCTCAAGGAGGCCAGGTTGTGGCAGTTTTGCAATGCCCCTGGGATGCCCTTTGCAGCTGCAGTGTGCCCGGAGCCCTGGGCCTTTTAGTTTCTGGAAGCCTGACCCCTAGGCGTAACCCTAACCCTAACCCTAACCCTAACCCTAGGCAGGGCAGCCAATCAGCCTAGGGTTAGGGCAGGGGCCAAGGAGAAAGCCCTCGAGGAGGCCAGGTTGTGGCAGTTTTGCGATGCCCCTGGGATGCCCTTTGCAGCTGCAGTGTGCCCGGAGCCCTGGGCCTTTTAGTTTCTGGAAGCCTGACCCCTAGGCGTAACCCTAACCCTAACCCTAACCCTAACCCTAGGCAGGGCAGCCAATCAGCCTAGGGTTAGGGCAGGGGCCAAGGAGAAAGCCCTCGAGGAGGCCAGGTTGTGGCAGTTTTGCGATGCCCCTGGGATGCCCTTTGCAGCTGCAGTGTGCCCGGAGCCCTGGGCCTTTTAGTTTCTGGAAGCCTGACCCCTAGGCGTAACCCTAACCCTAACCCTAACCCTAACCCTAACCCTAGGCAGGGCAGCCAATCAGCCTAGGGTTAGGGCAGGGGCCAAGGAGAAAGCCCTCGAGGAGGCCAGGTTGTGGCAGTTTTGCGATGCCCCTGGGATGCCCTTTGCAGCTGCAGTGTGCCCAGAGCCCTGGGCCTTTTAGTTTGCGGAAGCCTGACCCCTAGGCGTAACCCTAACCCTAACCCTAACCCTAGGCAGGGCAGCCAATCAGCCTAGGGTTAGGGCAGGGGCCAAGGAGAAAGCCCTCGAGGAGGCCAGGTTGTGGCAGTTTTGCGATGCCCCTGGGATGCACTTTGCAGCTGCAGTGTGCCCGGAGCCCTGGGCCTTTTAGTTTCTGGAAGCCTGACCCCTAGGCGTAACCCTAACCCTAACCCTAACCCTAACCCTAGGCAGGGCAGCCAATCAGCCTAGGGTTAGGGCAGGGGCCAAGGAGAAAGCCCTCGAGGAGGCCAGGTTGTGGCAGTTTTGCGATGCCCCTGGGATGCCCTTTGCAGCTGCAGTGTGCCCGGAGCCCTGGGCCTTTTAGTTTACGGAAGCCTGACCCCTAGGCGTAACCCTAACCCTAACCCTAACCCTAACCCTAACCCTAACCCTAACCCTAGGCAGGGCAGCCAATCAGCCTAGGGTTAGGGCAGGGGCCAAGGAGAAAGCCCTCGAGGAGGCCAGCTTGTGGCAGTTTTGCAATGCCCCTGGGATGCCCTTTGCAGCTGCAGTGTGCCCGGAGCCCTGGGCCTTTTAGTTTCTGGAAGCCTGACCCCTAGGCGTAACCCTAACCCTAACCCTAACCCTAACCCTAGGCAGGGCAGCCAATCAGCCTAGGGTTAGGGCAGGGGCTAAGGAGAAAGCCCTTGAGGGGGCCAGGTTGTGGCAGTTTTGTGATGCCCCTGGGATGCCCTTTGCAGCTGCAGTGTGCCCGGAGCCCTGGGCCTTTTAGTTTCTGGAAGCCTGACCCCTAGGCGTAACCCTAACCCTAACCCTAACCCTAACCCTAACCCTAGGCAGGGCAGCCAATCAGCCTAGGGTTAGGGCAGGGGCCAAGGAGAAAGCCCTCGAGGAGGCCAGGTTGTGGCAGTTTTGCGATGCCCCTGGGATGCCCTTTGCAGCTGCAGTGTGCCCGGAGCCCTGGGCCTTTTAGTTTCTGGAAGCCTGACCCCTAGGCGTAACCCTAACCCTAACCCTAACCCTAGGCAGGGCAGCCAATCAGCCTAGGGTTAGGGCAGGGGCCAAGGAGAAAGCCCTCGAGGAGGCCAGGTTGTGGCAGTTTTGCAATGCCCCTGGGATGCCCTTTGCAGCTGCAGTGTGCCCGGAGCCCTGGGCCTTTTAGTTTGCGGAAGCCTGACCCCTAGGCGTAACCCTAACCCTAACCCTAACCCTAACCCTAGGCAGGGCAGCCAATCAGCCTAGGGTTAGGGCAGGGGCTAAGGAGAAAGCCCTTGAGGGGGCCAGGTTGTGGCAGTTTTGTGATGCCCCTGGGATGCCCTTTGCAGCTGCAGTGTGCCCGGAGCCCTGGGCCTTTTAGTTTCTGGAAGCCTGACCCCTAGGCGTAACCCTAACCCTAACCCTAACCCTAACCCTAACCCTAGGCAGGGCAGCCAATCAGCCTAGGGTTAGGGCAGGGGCCAAGGAGAAAGCCCTCGAGGAGGCCAGGTTGTGGCAGTTTTGCGATGCCCCTGGGATGCCCTTTGCAGCTGCAGTGTGCCCGGAGCCCTGGGCCTTTTAGTTTACGGAAGCCTGACCCCTAGGCGTAACCCTAACCCTAACCCTAACCCTAGGCAGGGCAGCCAATCAGCCTAGGGTTAGGGCAGGGGCCAAGGAGAAAGCCCTCGAGGAGGCCAGGTTGTGGCAGTTTTGCGATGCCCCTGGGATGCCCTTTGCAGCTGCAGTGTGCCCGGAGCCCTGGGCCTTTTAGTTTGCGGAAGCCTGACCCCTAGGCGTAACCCTAACCCTAACCCTAACCCTAACCATGGCAGGGCAGCCAATCAGCCTAGGGTTAGGGCAGGGGCCAAGGAGAAAGCCCTCGAGGAGGCCAGGTTGTGGCAGTTTTGCAATGCCCCTGGGATGCCCTTTGCAGCTGCAGTGTGCCCGGAGCCCTGGGCCTTTTAGTTTGCGGAAGCCTGACCCCTAGGCGTAACCCTAACCCTAACCCTAACCCTAGGCAGGGCAGCCAGTCAGCCTAGGGTTAGGGCAGGGGCCAAGGAGAAAGCCCTCGAGGAGGCCAGGTTGTGGCAGTTTTGCGATGCCCCTGGGATGCCCTTTGCAGCTGCAGTGTGCCCGGAGCCCTGGGCCTTTTAGTTTGCGGAAGCCTGACCCCTAGGCGTAACCCTAACCCTAACCCTAACCCTAACCCTAGGCAGGGCAGCCAATCAGCCTAGGGTTAGGGCAGGGGCCAAGGAGAAAGCCCTCGAGGAGGCCAGGTTGTGGCAGTTTTGCAATGCCCCTGGGATGCCCTTTGCAGCTGAAGTGTGCCCGGAGCCCTGGGCCTTTTAGTTTGCGGAAGCCTGACCCCTAGGCGTAACCCTAACCCTAACCCTAACCCTAACCCTAACCCTAACCCTAACCCTAGGCAGGGCAGCCAATCAGCCTAGGGTTAGGGCAGGGGCCAAGGAGAAAGCCCTCGAGGAGGCCAGGTTGTGGCAGTTTTGCGATGCCCCTGGGATGCCCTTTGCAGCTGCAGTGTGCCCGGAGCCCTGGGCCTTTTAGTTTACGGAAGCCTGACCCCTAGGCGTAACCCTAACCCTAACCCTAACCCTAGGCAGGGCAGCCAATCAGCCTAGGGTTAGGGCAGGGGCCAAGGAGAAAGCCCTCGAGGAGACCAGGTTGTGGCAGTTTTGCGATGCCCCTGGGATGCCCTTTGCAGCTGCAGTGTGCCCAGAGCCCTGGGCCTTTTAGTTTGCGGAAGCCTGACCCCTAGGCGTAACCCTAACCCTAACCCTAACCCTAGGCAGGGCAGCCAATCAGCCTAGGGTTAGGGCAGGGGCCAAGGAGAAAGCCCTCGAGGAGGCCAGGTTGTGGCAGTTTTGCGATGCCCCTGGGATGCCCTTTGCAGCTGCAGTGTGCCCGGAGCCCTGGGCCTTTTAGTTTGCGGAAGCCTGACCCCTAGGCGTAACCCTAACCCTAACCCTAACCCTAACCATGGCAGGGCAGCCAATCAGCCTAGGGTTAGGGCAGGGGCCAAGGAGAAAGCCCTCGAGGAGGCCAGGTTGTGGCAGTTTTGCAATGCCCCTGGGATGCCCTTTGCAGCTGCAGTGTGCCCGGAGCCCTGGGCCTTTTAGTTTGCGGAAGCCTGACCCCTAGGCGTAACCCTAACCCTAACCCTAACCCTAGGCAGGGCAGCCAGTCAGCCTAGGGTTAGGGCAGGGGCCAAGGAGAAAGCCCTCGAGGAGGCCAGGTTGTGGCAGTTTTGCGATGCCCCTGGGATGCCCTTTGCAGCTGCAGTGTGCCCGGAGCCCTGGGCCTTTTAGTTTGCGGAAGCCTGACCCCTAGGCGTAACCCTAACCCTAACCCTAACCCTAACCCTAGGCAGGGCAGCCAATCAGCCTAGGGTTAGGGCAGGGGCCAAGGAGAAAGCCCTCGAGGAGGCCAGGTTGTGGCAGTTTTGCAATGCCCCTGGGATGCCCTTTGCAGCTGCAGTGTGCCCGGAGCCCTGGGCCTTTTAGTTTCTGGAAGCCTGACCCCTAGGCGTAACCCTAACCCTAACCCTAACCCTAACCCTAGGCAGGGCAGCCAATCAGCCTAGGGTTAGGACAGGGGCCAAAGAGAAAGCCCTCGAGGAGGCCAGGTTGTGGCAGTTTTGCAATGCCCCTGGGATGCCCTTTGCAGCTGAAGTGTGCCCGGAGCCCTGGGCCTTTTAGTTTGCGGAAGCCTGACCCCTAGGCGTAACCCTAACCCTAACCCTAACCCTAACCCTAACCCTAACCCTAGGCAGGGCAGCCAATCAGCCTAGGGTTAGGGCAGGGGCCAAGGAGAAAGCCCTCGAGGAAACCAGGTTGTGGCAGTTTTGCGATGCCCCTGGGATGCCATTTCCAGCTGCAGTGTGCCCGGAGCCCTGGGCCTTTTAGTTTCTGGAAGCCTGACCCCTAGGCGTAACCCTAACCCTAACCCTAACCCTAACCCTAACCCTAGGCAGGGCAGCCAATCAGCCTAGGGTTAGGGCAGGGGCCAAGGAGAAAGCCCTCGAGGAGGCCAGGTTGTGGCAGTTTTGCAATGCCCCTGGGATGCCCTTTGCAGCTGCAGTGTGCCCGGAGCCCTGGGCCTTTTAGTTTGCGGAAGCCTGACCCCTAGGCGTAACCCTAACCCTAACCCTAACCCTAACCCTAACCCTAGGCAGGGCAGCCAATCAGCCTAGGGTTAGGGCAGGGGCCAAGGAGAAAGCCCTCGAGGAGGCCAGGTTGTGGCAGTTTTGCGATGCCCCTGGGATGCCCTTTGCAGCTGCAGTGTGCCCGGAGCCCTGGGCCTTTTAGTTTGCGGAAGCCTGACCCCTAGGCGTAACCCTAACCCTAACCCTAACCCTAACCATAGGCAGGGCAGCCAATCAGCCTAGGGTTAGGGCAGGGGCCAAGGAGAAAGCCCTCGAGGAGGCCACGTTGTGGCAGTTTTGCAATGCCCCTGGGATGCCCTTTGCAGCTGCAGTGTGCCCGGAGCCCTGGGCCTTTTAGTTTCTGGAAGCCTGACCCCTAGGCGTAACCCTAACCCTAACCCTAACCCTAACCCTAGGCAGGGCAGCCAATCAGCCTAGGGTTAGGACAGGGGCCAAAGAGAAAGCCCTCGAGGAGGCCAGGTTGTGGCAGTTTTGCAATGCCCCTGGGATGCCCTTTGCAGCTGAAGTGTGCCCGGAGCCCTGGGCCTTTTAGTTTCTGGAAGCCTGACCCCTAGGCGTAACCCTAACCCTAACCCTAACCCTAACCCTAGGCAGGGCAGCCAATCAGCCTAGGGTTAGGGCAGGGGCCAAGGAGAAAGCCCTCGAGGAGGCCAGGTTGTGGCAGTTTTGCAATGCCCCTGGGATGCCCTTTGCAGCTGCAGTGTGCCCGGAGCCCTGGGCCTTTTAGTTTCTGGAAGCCTGACCCCTAGGCGTAACCCTAACCCTAACCCTAACCCTAACCCTAACCCTAGGCAGGGCAGCCAATCAGCCTAGGGTTAGGGCAGGGGCCAAGGAGAAAGCCCTCGAGGAAACCAGGTTGTGGCAGTTTTGCGATGCCCCTGGGATGCCATTTCCAGCTGCAGTGTGCCCGGAGCCCTGGGCCTTTTAGTTTCTGGAAGCCTGACCCCTAGGCGTAACCCTAACCCTAACCCTAACCCTAACCCTAGGCAGGGCAGCCAATCAGCCTAGGGTTAGGGCAGGGGCCAAGGAGAAAGCCCTCGAGGAGGCCAGGTTGTGGCAGTTTTGCGATGCCCCTGGGATGCCCTTTGCAGCTGCAGTGTGCCCGGAGCCCTGGGCCTTTTAGTTTGCGGAAGCCTGACCCCTAGGCGTAACCCTAACCCTAACCCTAACCCTAACCCTAACCCTAACCCTAGGCAGGGCAGCCAATCAGCCTAGGGTTAGGGCAGGGGCCAAGGAGAAAGCCCTCGAGGAGGCCAGGTTGTGGCAGTTTTGCGATGCCCCTGGGATGCCCTTTGCAGCTGCAGTGTGCCCGGAGCCCTGGGCCTTTTAGTTTACGGAAGCCTGACCCCTAGGCGTAACCCTAACCCTAACCCTAACCCTAGGCAGGGCAGCCAATCAGCCTAGGGTTAGGGCAGGGGCCAAGGAGAAAGCCCTCGAGGAGGCCAGGTTGTGGCAGTTTTGCAATGCCCCTGGGATGCCCTTTGCAGCTGCAGTGTGCCCGGAGCCCTGGGCCTTTTAGTTTCTGGAAGCCTGACCCCTAGGCGTAACCCTAACCCTAACCCTAACCCTAACCCTAGGCAGGGCAGCCAATCAGCCTAGGGTTAGGGCAGGGGCTAAGGAGAAAGCCCTTGAGGGGGCCAGGTTGTGGCAGTTTTGTGATGCCCCTGGGATGCCCTTTGCAGCTGCAGTGTGCCCGGAGCCCTGGGCCTTTTAGTTTCTGGAAGCCTGACCCCTAGGCGTAACCCTAACCCTAACCCTAACCCTAACCCTAACCCTAACCCTAGGCAGGGCAGCCAATCAGCCTAGGGTTAGGGCAGGGGCCAAGGAGAAAGCCCTCGAGGAGGCCAGGTTGTGGCAGTTTTGCGATGCCCCTGGGATGCCCTTTGCAGCTGCAGTGTGCCCGGAGCCCTGGGCCTTTTAGTTTACGGAAGCCTGACCCCTAGGCGTAACCCTAACCCTAACCCTAACCCTAGGCAGGGCAGCCAATCAGCCTAGGGTTAGGGCAGGGGCCAAGGAGAAAGCCCTCGAGGAGACCAGGTTGTGGCAGTTTTGCGATGCCCCTGGGATGCCCTTTGCAGCTGCAGTGTGCCCGGAGCCCTGGGCCT
Organism: Fringilla coelebs; assembly: GCF_963513975.1. Taxonomy (NCBI): domain Eukaryota; kingdom Metazoa; phylum Chordata; class Aves; order Passeriformes; family Fringillidae; genus Fringilla; species Fringilla coelebs. The sequence continues at coordinate 8,691,755 of NC_140043.1, read as the reverse complement.
TTTAGTTTGCGGAAGCCTGACCCCTAGGCGTAACCCTAACCCTAACCCTAACCCTAGGCAGGGCAGCCAATCAGCCTAGGGTTAGGGCAGGGGCCAAGGAGAAAGCCCTCGAGGAGGCCAGGTTGTGGCAGTTTTGCGATGCCCCTGGGATGCCCTTTGCAGCTGCAGTGTGCCCGGAGCCCTGGGCCTTTTAGTTTGCGGAAGCCTGACCCCTAGGCGTAACCCTAACCCTAACCCTAACCCTAACCCTAGGCAGGGCAGCCAATCAGCCTAGGGTTAGGGCAGGGGCCAAGGAGAAAGCCCTCGAGGAGGCCAGGTTGTGGCAGTTTTGCAATGCCCCTGGGATGCCCTTTGCAGCTGCAGTGTGCCCGGAGCCCTGGGCCTTTTAGTTTGCGGAAGCCTGACCCCTAGGCGTAACCCTAACCCTAACCCTAACCCTAGGCAGGGCAGCCAGTCAGCCTAGGGTTAGGGCAGGGGCCAAGGAGAAAGCCCTCGAGGAGGCCAGGTTGTGGCAGTTTTGCGATGCCCCTGGGATGCCCTTTGCAGCTGCAGTGTGCCCGGAGCCCTGGGCCTTTTAGTTTGCGGAAGCCTGACCCCTAGGCGTAACCCTAACCCTAACCCTAACCCTAACCCTAGGCAGGGCAGCCAATCAGCCTAGGGTTAGGGCAGGGGCCAAGGAGAAAGCCCTCGAGGAGGCCAGGTTGTGGCAGTTTTGCAATGCCCCTGGGATGCCCTTTGCAGCTGCAGTGTGCCCGGAGCCCTGGGCCTTTTAGTTTCTGGAAGCCTGACCCCTAGGCGTAACCCTAACCCTAACCCTAACCCTAACCCTAGGCAGGGCAGCCAATCAGCCTAGGGTTAGGGCAGGGGCCAAAGAGAAAGCCCTCGAGGAGGCCAGGTTGTGGCAGTTTTGCAATGCCCCTGGGATGCCCTTTGCAGCTGAAGTGTGCCCGGAGCCCTGGGCCTTTTAGTTTGCGGAAGCCTGACCCCTAGGCGTAACCCTAACCCTAACCCTAACCCTAACCCTAACCCTAACCCTAACCCTAGGCAGGGCAGCCAATCAGCCTAGGGTTAGGGCAGGGGCCAAGGAGAAAGCCCTCGAGGAAACCAGGTTGTGGCAGTTTTGCGATGCCCCTGGGATGCCATTTCCAGCTGCAGTGTGCCCGGAGCCCTGGGCCTTTTAGTTTCTGGAAGCCTGACACCTAGGCGTAACCCTAACCCTAACCCTAACCCTAGGCAGGGCAGCCAATCAGCCTAGGGTTAGGGCAGGGGCCAAGGAGAAAGCCCTCGAGGAGGCCAGGTTGTGGCAGTTTTGCGATGCCCCTGGGATGCCCTTTGCAGCTGCAGTGTGCCCGGAGCCCTGGGCCTTTTAGTTTCTGGAAGCCTGACACCTAGGCGTAACCCTAACCCTAACCCTAACGCTAGGCAGGGCAGCCAATCAGCCTAGGGTTAGGGCAGGGGCCAAGGAGAAAGCCCTCGAGGAGGCCAGGTTGTGGCAGTTTTGCGATGCCCCTGGGATGCCCTTTGCAGCTGCAGTGTGCCCGGAGCCCTGGGCCTTTTAGTTTGCGGAAGCCTGACCCCTAGGCGTAACCCTAACCCTAACCCTAACCCTAGGCAGGGCAGCCAATAAGCCTAGGGTTAGGGCAGGGGCCAAGGAGAAAGCCCTCAAGGAGGCCAGGTTGTGGCAGTTTTGCGATGCCCCTGGGATGCCCTTTGCAGCTGCAGTGTGCCCGGAGCCCTGGGCCTTTTAGTTTGCGGAAGCCTGACCCCTAGGCGTAACCCTAACCCTAACCCTAACCCTAACCCTAACCCTAGGCAGGGCAGCCAATCAGCCTAGGGTTAGGACAGGGGCCAAGGAGAAAGCCCTCGAGGAGGCCAGGTTGTGGCAGTTTTGCGATGCCCCTGGGATGCCCTTTGCAGCTGCAGTGTGCCCGGAGCCCTGGGCCTTTTAGTTTCTGGAAGCCTGACCCCTAGGCGTAACCCTAACCCTAACCCTAACCCTAACCCTAGGCAGGGCAGCCAATCAGCCTAGGGTTAGGACAGGGGCCAAAGAGAAAGCCCTCGAGGAGGCCAGGTTGTGGCAGTTTTGCAATGCCCCTGGGATGCCCTTTGCAGCTGAAGTGTGCCCGGAGCCCTGGGCCTTTTAGTTTGCGGAAGCCTGACCCCTAGGCGTAACCCTAACCCTAACCCTAACCCTAGGCAGGGCAGCCAATCAGCCTAGGGTTAGGGCAGGGGCCAAGGAGAAAGCCCTCGAGGAGGCCAGGTTGTGGCAGTTTTGCGATGCCCCTGGGATGCCATTTCCAGCTGCAGTGTGCCCGGAGCCCTGGGCCTTTTAGTTTGCGGAAGCCTGACCCCTAGGCGTAACCCTAACCCTAACCCTAACCCTAACCCTAGGCAGGGCAGCCAATCAGCCTAGGGTTAGGGCAGGGGCCAAGGAGAAAGCCCAGAGGAGGCCAGGTTGTGGCAGTTTTGCAATGCCCCTGGGATGCCCTTTGCAGCTGCAGTGTGCCCGGAGCCCTGGGCCTTTTAGTTTGCGGAAGCCTGACCCCTAGGCGTAACCCTAACCCTAATCCTAACCCAAGGCAGGGCAGCCAGTCAGCCTAGGGTTAGGGCAGTGGCCAAGGAGAAAGCCCTCGAGGAGGCCAGGTTGTGGCAGTTTTGCGATGCCCCTGGGATGCCCTTTGCAGCTGAAGTGTGCCCGGAGCCCTGGGCCTTTTAGTTTGCGGAAGCCTGACCCCTAGGCGTAACCCTAACCCTAACCCTAACCCTAACCCTAGGCAGGGCAGCCAATCAGCCTAGGGTTAGGGCAGGGGCCAAGGAGAAAGCCCTCGAGGAGACCAGGTTGTGGCAGTTTTGCGATGCCCCTGGGATGCCCTTTGCAGCTGCAGTGTGCCCGGAGCCCTGGGCCTTTTAGTTTCTGGAAGCCTGACCCCTAGGCGTAACCCTAACCCTAACCCTAACCCTAGGCAGGGCAGCCAATCAGCCTAGGGTTAGGACAGGGGCCAAGGAGAAAGCCCTCGAGGAGGCCAGGTTGTGGCAGTTTTGCGATGCCCCTGGGATGCCCTTTGCAGCTGCAGTGTGCCCGGAGCCCTGGGCCTTTTAGTTTCTGGAAGCCTGACACCTAGGCGTAACCCTAACCCTAACCCTAACCCTAGGCAGGGCAGCCAATCAGCCTAGGGTTAGGGCAGGGGCCAAGGAGAAAGCCCTCGAGGAGGCCAGGTTGTGGCAGTTTTGCGATGCCCCTGGGATGCCCTTTGCAGCTGCAGTGTGCCCGGAGCCCTGGGCCTTTTAGTTTGCGGAAGCCTGACCCCTAGGCGTAACCCTAACCCTAACCCTAACCCTAGGCAGGGCAGCCAATCAGCCTAGGGTTAGGGCAGGGGCCAAGGAGAAAGCCCTCGAGGAGGCCAGGTTGTGGCAGTTTTGCGATGCCCCTGGGATGCCCTTTGCAGCTGCAGTGTGCCCGGAGCCCTGGGCCTTTTAGTTTGCGGAAGCCTGACCCCTAGGCGTAACCCTAACCCTAACCCTAACCCTAGGCAGGGCAGCCAATCAGCCTAGGGTTAGGGCAGGGGCCAAGGAGAAAGCCCTCAAGGAGGCCAGGTTGTGGCAGTTTTGCGATGCCCCTGGGATGCCCTTTGCAGCTGCAGTGTGCCCGGAGCCCTGGGCCTTTTAGTTTGCGGAAGCCTGACCCCTAGGCGTAACCCTAACCCTAACCCTAACCCTAACCCTAGGCAGGGCAGCCAATCAGCCTAGGGTTAGGACAGGGGCCAAGGAGAAAGCCCTCGAGGAGGCCAGGTTGTGGCAGTTTTGCGATGCCCCTGGGATGCCCTTTGCAGCTGCAGTGTGCCCGGAGCCCTGGGCCTTTTAGTTTCTGGAAGCCTGACCCCTAGGCGTAACCCTAACCCTAACCCTAACCCTAACCCTAGGCAGGGCAGCCAATCAGCCTAGGGTTAGGACAGGGGCCAAAGAGAAAGCCCTCGAGGAGGCCAGGTTGTGGCAGTTTTGCAATGCCCCTGGGATGCCCTTTGCAGCTGAAGTGTGCCCGGAGCCCTGGGCCTTTTAGTTTGCGGAAGCCTGACCCCTAGGCGTAACCCTAACCCTAACCCTAACCCTAGGCAGGGCAGCCAATCAGCCTAGGGTTAGGGCAGGGGCCAAGGAGAAAGCCCTCGAGGAGACCAGGTTGTGGCAGTTTTGCGATGCCCCTGGGATGCCCTTTGCAGCTGCAGTGTGCCCGGAGCCCTGGGCCTTTTAGTTTGCGGAAGCCTGACCCCTAGGCGTAACCCTAACCCTAACCCTAACCCTAACCCTAGGCAGGGCAGCCAATCAGCCTAGGGTTAGGGCAGGGGCCAAGGAGAAAGCCCTCAAGGAGGCCAGGTTGTGGCAGTTTTGTGATGCCCCTGGGATGCCCTTTGCAGCTGCAGTGTGCCCGGAGCCCTGGGCCTTTTAGTTTGCGGAAGCCTGACCCCTAGGCGTAACCCTAACCCTAACCCTAACCCTAACCCTAGGCAGGGCAGCCAATCAGCCTAGGGTTAGGACAGGGGCCAAAGAGAAAGCCCTCGAGGAGGCCAGGTTGTGGCAGTTTTGCAATGCCCCTGGGATGCCCTTTGCAGCTGCAGTGTGCCCGGAGCCCTGGGCCTTTTAGTTTGCGGAAGCCTGACCCCTAGGCGTAACCCTAACCCTAACCCTAACCCTAGGCAGGGCAGCCAATCAGCCTAGGGTTAGGGCAGGGGCCAAGGAGAAAGCCCTCGAGGAGGCCAGGTTGTGGCAGTTTTGCAATGCCCCTGGGATGCCCTTTGCAGCTGCAGTGTGCCCGGAGCCCTGGGCCTTTTAGTTTCTGGAAGCCTGACCCCTAGGCGTAACCCTAACCCTAACCCTAACCCTAACCCTAGGCAGGGCAGCCAATCAGCCTAGGGTTAGGGCAGGGGCCAAGGAGAAAGCCCTCGAGGAGGCCAGGTTGTGGCAGTTTTGCGATGCCCCTGGGATGCCCTTTGCAGCTGCAGTGTGCCCGGAGCCCTGGGCCTTTTAGTTTCTGGAAGCCTGACCCCTAGGCGTAACCCTAACCCTAACCCTAACCCTAGGCAGGGCAGCCAATCAGCCTAGGGTTAGGGCAGGGGCCAAGGAGAAAGCCCTCAAGGAGGCCAGGTTGTGGCAGTTTTGCGATGCCCCTGGGATGCCCTTTGCAGCTGCAGTGTGCCCGGAGCCCTGGGCCTTTTAGTTTGCGGAAGCCTGACCCCTAGGCGTAACCCTAACCCTAACCCTAACCCTAACCCTAGGCAGGGCAGCCAATCAGCCTAGGGTTAGGACAGGGGCCAAAGAGAAAGCCCTCGAGGAGGCCAGGTTGTGGCAGTTTTGCAATGCCCCTGGGATGCCCTTTGCAGCTGCAGTGTGCCCGGAGCCCTGGGCCTTTTATTTTGCGGAAGCCTGACCCCTAGGCGTAACCCTAACCCTAACCCTAACCCTAGGCAGGGCAGCCAATCAGCCTAGGGTTAGGGCAGGGGCCAAGGAGAAAGCCCTCGAGGAGGCCAGGTTGTGGCAGTTTTGCAATGCCCCTGGGATGCCCTTTGCAGCTGCAGTGTGCCCGGAGCCCTGGGCCTTTTAGTTTCTGGAAGCCTGACCCCTAGGCGTAACCCTAACCCTAACCCTAACCCTAACCCTAGGCAGGGCAGCCAATCAGCCTAGGGTTAGGACAGGGGCCAAAGAGAAAGCCCTCGAGGAGGCCAGGTTGTGGCAGTTTTGCAATGCCCCTGGGATGCCCTTTGCAGCTGAAGTGTGCCCGGAGCCCTGGGCCTTTTAGTTTGCGGAAGCCTGACCCCTAGGCGTAACCCTAACCCTAACCCTAACCCTAGGCAGGGCAGCCAATCAGCCTAGGGTTAGGGCAGGGGCCAAGGAGAAAGCCCTCGAGGAGACCAGGTTGTGGCAGTTTTGCGATGCCCCTGGGATGCCCTTTGCAGCTGCAGTGTGCCCGGAGCCCTGGGCCTTTTAGTTTGCGGAAGCCTGACCCCTAGGCGTAACCCTAACCCTAACCCTAACCCTAACCCTAGGCAGGGCAGCCAATCAGCCTAGGGTTAGGGCAGGGGCCAAGGAGAAAGCCCTCAAGGAGGCCAGGTTGTGGCAGTTTTGTGATGCCCCTGGGATGCCCTTTGCAGCTGCAGTGTGCCCGGAGCCCTGGGCCTTTTAGTTTGCGGAAGCCTGACCCCTAGGCGTAACCCTAACCCTAACCCTAACCCTAACCCTAGGCAGGGCAGCCAATCAGCCTAGGGTTAGGACAGGGGCCAAAGAGAAAGCCCTCGAGGAGGCCAGGTTGTGGCAGTTTTGCAATGCCCCTGGGATGCCCTTTGCAGCTGCAGTGTGCCCGGAGCCCTGGGCCTTTTAGTTTGCGGAAGCCTGACCCCTAGGCGTAACCCTAACCCTAACCCTAACCCTAGGCAGGGCAGCCAATCAGCCTAGGGTTAGGGCAGGGGCCAAGGAGAAAGCCCTCGAGGAGGCCAGGTTGTGGCAGTTTTGCGATGCCCCTGGGATGCCCTTTGCAGCTGCAGTGTGCCCGGAGCCCTGGGCCTTTTAGTTTCTGGAAGCCTGACCCCTAGGCGTAACCCTAACCCTAACCCTAACCCTAACCCTAGGCAGGGCAGCCAATCAGCCTAGGGTTAGGGCAGGGGCCAAGGAGAAAGCCCTCGAGGAGGCCAGGTTGTGGCAGTTTTGCGATGCCCCTGGGATGCCCTTTGCAGCTGCAGTGTGCCCGGAGCCCTGGGCCTTTTAGTTTCTGGAAGCCTGACCCCTAGGCGTAACCCTAACCCTAACCCTAACCCTAGGCAGGGCAGCCAATCAGCCTAGGGTTAGGGCAGGGGCCAAGGAGAAAGCCCTCAAGGAGGCCAGGTTGTGGCAGTTTTGCGATGCCCCTGGGATGCCCTTTGCAGCTGCAGTGTGCCCGGAGCCCTGGGCCTTTTAGTTTGCGGAAGCCTGACCCCTAGGCGTAACCCTAACCCTAACCCTAACCCTAACCCTAACCCTAGGCAGGGCAGCCAATCAGCCTAGGGTTAGGACAGGGGCCAAAGAGAAAGCCCTCGAGGAGGCCAGGTTGTGGCAGTTTTGCAATGCCCCTGGGATGCCCTTTGCAGCTGCAGTGTGCCCGGAGCCCTGGGCCTTTTATTTTGCGGAAGCCTGACCCCTAGGCGTAACCCTAACCCTAACCCTAACCCTAGGCAGGGCAGCCAATCAGCCTAGGGTTAGGGCAGGGGCCAAGGAGAAAGCCCTCGAGGAGGCCAGGTTGTGGCAGTTTTGCAATGCCCCTGGGATGCCCTTTGCAGCTGCAGTGTGCCCGGAGCCCTGGGCCTTTTAGTTTCTGGAAGCCTGACCCCTAGGCGTAACCCTAACCCTAACCCTATCCCTAACCCTAGGCAGGGCAGCCAATCAGCCTAGGGTTAGGGCAGGAGCCAAGGAGAAAGCCCTCGAGGAGGCCAGGTTGTGGCAGTTTTGCGATGCCCCTGGGATGCCCTTTGCAGCTGCAGTGTGCCCGGAGCCCTGGGCCTTTTAGTTTCTGGAAGCCTGACCCCTAGGCGTAACCCTAACCCTAACCCTAACCCTAACCCTAGGCAGGGCAGCCAATCAGCCTAGGGTTAGGGCAGGGGCCAAGGAGAAAGCCCTCGAGGAGGCCAGGTTGTGGCAGTTTTGCGATGCCCCTGGGATGCCCTTTGCAGCTGCAGTGTGCCCGGAGCCCTGGGCCTTTTAGTTTGCGGAAGCCTGACCCCTAGGCGTAACCCTAACCCTAACCCTAACCCTAGGCAGGGCAGCCAATCAGCCTAGGGTTAGGACAGGGGCCAAAGAGAAAGCCCTCGAGGAGGCCAGGTTGTGGCAGTTTTGCGATGCCCCTGGGATGCCCTTTGCAGCTGCAGTGTGCCCGGAGCCCTGGGCCTTTTAGTTTCTGGAAGCCTGACCCCTAGGCGTAACCCTAACCCTAACCCTAACCCTAACCCTAGGCAGGGCAGCCAATCAGCCTAGGGTTAGGGCAGGGGCCAAGGAGAAAGCCCTCGAGGAGGCCAGGTTGTGGCAGTTTTGCGATGCCCCTGGGATGCCCTTTGCAGCTGCAGTGTGCCCGGAGCCCTGGGCCTTTTAGTTTGCAAAAGCCTGACCCCTAGGCGTAACCCTAACCCTAACCCTAACCCTAACCCTAGGCAGGGCAGCCAATCAGCCTAGGGTTAGGGCAGGGGCCAAGGAGAAAGCCCTCGAGGAGACCAGGTTGTGGCAGTTTTGCGATGCCCCTGGGATGCCCTTTGCAGCTGCAGTGTGCCCAGAGCCCTGGGCCTTTTAGTTTGCGGAAGCCTGACCCCTAGGCGTAACCCTAACCCTAACCCTAACCCTAGGCAGGGCAGCCAATCAGCCTAGGGTTAGGGCAGGGGCCAAGGAGAAAGCCCTCGAGGAGGCCAGGTTGTGGCAGTTTTGCGATGCCCCTGGGATGCCCTTTGCAGCTGCAGTGTGCCCGGAGCCCTGGGCCTTTTAGTTTGCGGAAGCCTGACCCCTAGGCGTAACCCTAACCCTAACCCTAACCCTAACCCTAGGCAGGGCAGCCAATCAGCCTAGGGTTAGGGCAGGGGCTAAGGAGAAAGCCCTCGAGGGGGCCAGGTTGTGGCAGTTTTGTGATGCCCCTGGGATGCCCTTTGCAGCTGCAGTGTGCCCGGAGCCCTGGGCCTTTTAGTTTCTGGAAGCCTGACCCCTAGGCGTAACCCTAACCCTAACCCTAACCCTAACCCTAACCCTAACCCTAGGCAGGGCAGCCAATCAGCCTAGGGTTAGGGCAGGGGCCAAGGAGAAAGCCCTCGAGGAGGCCAGGTTGTGGCAGTTTTGCAATGCCCCTGGGATGCCCTTTGCAGCTGCAGTGTGCCCGGAGCCCTGGGCCTTTTAGTTTACGGAAGCCTGACCCCTAGGCGTAACCCTAACCCTAACCCTAACCCTAACCCTAGGCAGGGCAGCCAATCAGCCTAGGGTTAGGGCAGGGGCCAAGGAGAAAGCCCTCGAGGAGGCCAGGTTGTGGCAGTTTTGCGATGCCCCTGGGATGCCCTTTGCAGCTGCAGTGTGCCCGGAGCCCTGGGCCTTTTAGTTTGCGGAAGCCTGACCCTTAGGCGTAACCCTAACCCTAACCCTAACCCTAGGCAGGGCAGCCAATCAGCCTAGGGTTAGGGCAGGGGCCAAGGAGAAAGCCCTCGAGGAGGCCAGGTTGTGGCAGTTTTGCAATGCCCCTGGGATGCCCTTTGCAGCTGCAGTGTGCCCGGAGCCCTGGGCCTTTTAGTTTCTGGAAGCCTGACCCCTAGGCGTAACCCTAACCCTAACCCTAACCCTAACCCTAACCCTAGGCAGGGCAGACAATCAGCCTAGGGTTAGGGCAGGGGCCAAGGAGAAAGCCCTCAAGGAGGCCAGGTTGTGGCAGTTTTGCGATGCCCCTGGGATGCCCTTTGCAGCTGCAGTGTGCCCGGAGCCCTGGGCCTTTTAGTTTCTGGAAGCCTGACCCCTAGGCGTAACCCTAACCCTAACCCTAACCCTAACCCTAACCCTAACCCTAGGCAGGGCAGCCAATCAGCCTAGGGTTAGGGCAGGGGCCAAGGAGAAAGCCCTCAAGGAGGCCAGGTTGTGGCAGTTTTGCGATGCCCCTGGGATGCCCTTTGCAGCTGCAGTGTGCCCGGAGCCCTGGGCCTTTTAGTTTGCGGAAGCCTGACCCCTAGGCGTAACCCTAACCCTAACCCTAACCCTAGGCAGGGCAGCCAATCAGCCTAGGGTTAGGGCAGGGGCCAAGGAGAAAGCCCTCGAGGAGGCCAGGTTGTGGCAGTTTTGCGATGCCCCTGGGATGCCCTTTGCAGCTGCAGTGTGCCCGGAGCCCTGGGCCTTTTAGTTTGCGGAAGCCTGACCCCTAGGCGTAACCCTAACCCTAACCCTAACCCTAGGCAGGGCAGCCAGTCAGCCTAGGGTTAGGGCAGGGGCCAAGGAGAAAGCCCTCGAGGAGGCCAGGTTGTGGCAGTTTTGCGATGCCCCTGGGATGCCCTTTGCAGCTGCAGTGTGCCCGGAGCCCTGGGCCTTTTAGTTTGCGGAAGCCTGACCCCTAGGCGTAACCCTAACCCTAACCCTAACCCTAACCCTAACCCTAGGCAGGGCAGCCAATCAGCCTAGGGTTAGGGCAGGGGCCAAGGAGAAAGCCCTCGAGGAGGCCAGGTTGTGGCAGTTTTGCAATGCCCCTGGGATGCCCTTTGCAGCTGCAGTGTGCCCGGAGCCCTGGGCCTTTTAGTTTCTGCAAGCCTGACCCCTAGGCGTAACCCTAACCCTAACCCTAACCCTAGGCAGGGCAGCCAATCAGCCTAGGGTTAGGACAGGGGCCAAAGAGAAAGCCCTCGAGGAGGCCAGGTTGTGGCAGTTTTGCAATGCCCCTGGGATGCCCTTTGCAGCTGCAGTGTGCCCAGAGCCCTGGGCCTTTTAGTTTGCGGAAGCCTGACCCCTAGGCGTAACCCTAACCCTAACCCTAACCCTAACCCTAACCCTAGGCAGGGCAGCCAATCAGCCTAGGGTTAGGGCAGGGGCCAAGGAGAAAGCCCTCGAGGAAACCAGGTTGTGGCAGTTTTGCGATGCCCCTGGGATGCCATTTCCAGCTGCAGTGTGCCTGGAGCCCTGGGCCTTTTAGTTTGCGGAAGCCTGACCCCTAGGCGTAACCCTAACCCTAACCCTAACCCTAACCCTAGGCAGGGCAGCCAATCAGCCTAGGGTTAGGGCAGGGGCCAAGGAGAAAGCCCTCGAGGAGGCCAGGTTGTGGCAGTTTTGCGATGCCCCTGGGATGCCCTTTGCAGCTGCAGTGTGCCCGGAGCCCTGGGCCTTTTAGTTTGCGGAAGCCTGACCCCTAGGCGTAACCCTAACCCTAACCCTAGGCAGGGCAGCCAATCAGCCTAGGGTTAGGGCAGGGGCCAAGGAGAAAGCCCTCGAGGAGGCCAGGTTGTGGCAGTTTTGCGATGCCCCTGGGATGCCCTTTGCAGCTGCAGTGTGCCCAGAGCCCTGGGCCTTTTAGTTTGCGGAAGCCTGACCCCTAGGCGTAACCCTAACCCTAACCCTAGGCAGGGCAGCCAATCAGCCTAGGGTTAGGGCAGGGGCCAAGGAGAAAGCCCTCGAGGAGGCCAGGTTGTGGCAGTTTTGCGATGCCCCTGGGATGCCCTTTGCAGCTGCAGTGTGCCCGGAGCCCTGGGCCTTTTAGTTTGCGGAAGCCTGACCCCTAGGCGTAACCCTAACCCTAACCCTAACCCTAACCCTAGGCAGGGCAGCCAATCAGCCTAGGGTTAGGGCAGGGGCCAAGGAGAAAGCCCTCGAGGAGGCCAGGTTGTGGCAGTTTTGCAATGCCCCTGGGATGCCCTTTGCAGCTGCAGTGTGCCCGGAGCCCTGGGCCTTTTAGTTTGCGGAAGCCTGACGCTTAGGCGTAACCCTAACCCTAACCCTAACCCTAGGCAGGGCAGCCAATCAGCCTAGGGTTAGGGCAGGGGCCAAGGAGAAAGCCCTCAAGGAGGCCAGGTTGTGGCAGTTTTGCGATGCCCCTGGGATGCCCTTTGCAGCTGCAGTGTGCCCGGAGCCCTGGGCCTTTTAGTTTGCGGAAGCCTGACCCCTAGGCGTAACCCTAACCCTAACCCTAACCCTAGGCAGGGCAGCCAATCAGCCTAGGGTTAGGACAGGGGCCAAAGAGAAAGCCCTCGAGGAGGCCAGGTTGTGGCAGTTTTGCAATGCCCCTGGGATGCCCTTTGCAGCTGCAGTGTGCCCGGAGCCCTGGGCCTTTTAGTTTGCGGAAGCCTGACCCCTAGGCGTAACCCTAACCCTAACCCTAACCCTAACCCTAGGCAGGGCAGCCAATCAGCCTAGGGTTAGGGCAGGGGCCAAGGAGAAAGCCCTCGAGGAGACCAGGTTGTGGCAGTTTTGCGATGCCCCTGGGATGCCCTTTGCAGCTGCAGTGTGCCCAGAGCCCTGGGCCTTTTAGTTTGCGGAAGCCTGACCCCTAGGCGTAACCCTAACCCTAACCCTAACCCTAGGCAGGGCAGCCAATCAGCCTAGGGTTAGGGCAGGGGCTAAGGAGAAAGCCCTCGAGGGGGCCAGGTTGTGGCAGTTTTGTGATGCCCCTGGGATGCCCTTTGCAGCTGCAGTGTGCCCGGAGCCCTGGGCCTTTTAGTTTCTGGAAGCCTGACCCCTAGGCGTAACCCTAACCCTAACCCTAACCCTAACCCTAACCCTAGGCAGGGCAGCCAATCAGCCTAGGGTTAGGGCAGGGGCCAAGGAGAAAGCCCTCGAGGAGGCCAGGTTGTGGCAGTTTTGCGATGCCCCTGGGATGCCCTTTGCAGCTGCAGTGTGCCCGGAGCCCTGGGCCTTTTAGTTTACGGAAGCCTGACCCCTAGGCGTAACCCTAACCCTAACCCTAACCCTAACCCTAGGCAGGGCAGCCAATCAGCCTAGGGTTAGGGCAGGGGCCAAGGAGAAAGCCCTCGAGGAGGCCAGGTTGTGGCAGTTTTGCGATGCCCCTGGGATGCCCTTTGCAGCTGCAGTGTGCCCGGAGCCCTGGGCCTTTTAGTTTGCGGAAGCCTGACCCTTAGGCGTAACCCTAACCCTAACCCTAACCCTAGGCAGGGCAGCCAATCAGCCTAGGGTTAGGGCAGGGGCCAAGGAGAAAGCCCTCGAGGAGGCCAGGTTGTGGCAGTTTTGCAATGCCCCTGGGATGCCCTTTGCAGCTGCAGTGTGCCCGGAGCCCTGGGCCTTTTAGTTTCTGGAAGCCTGACCCCTAGGCGTAACCCTAACCCTAACCCTAACCCTAACCCTAGGCAGGGCAGACAATCAGCCTAGGGTTAGGGCAGGGGCCAAGGAGAAAGCCCTCGAGGAGGCCAGGTTGTGGCAGTTTTGCGATGCCCCTGGGATGCCCTTTGCAGCTGCAGTGTGCCCGGAGCCCTGGGCCTTTTAGTTTGCGGAAGCCTGACCCCTAGGCGTAACCCTAACCCTAACCCTAACCCTAGGCAGGGCAGCCAATCAGCCTAGGGTTAGGGCAGGGGCCAAGGAGAAAGCCCTCAAGGAGGCCAGGTTGTGGCAGTTTTGCGATGCCCCTGGGATGCCCTTTGCAGCTGCAGTGTGCCCGGAGCCCTGGGCCTTTTAGTTTGCGGAAGCCTGACCCCTAGGCGTAACCCTAACCCTAACCCTAACCCTAGGCAGGGCAGCCAATCAGCCTAGGGTTAGGACAGGGGCCAAAGAGAAAGCCCTCGAGGAGGCCAGGTTGTGGCAGTTTTGCAATGCCCCTGGGATGCCCTTTGCAGCTGCAGTGTGCCCGGAGCCCTGGGCCTTTTAGTTTGCGGAAGCCTGACCCCTAGGCGTAACCCTAACCCTAACCCTAACCCCAGGCAGGGCAGCCAATCAGCCTAGGGTTAGGGCAGGGGCCAAGGAGAAAGCCCTCGAGGAGGCCAGGTTGTGGCAGTTTTGCGATGCCCCTGGGATGCCCTTTGCAGCTGCAGTGTGCCCGGAGCCCTGGGCCTTTTAGTTTGCGGAAGCCTGACCCCTAGGCGTAACCCTAACCCTAACCCTAACCCTAACCCTAGGCAGGGCAGCCAATCAGCCTAGGGTTAGGGCAGGGGCTAAGGAGAAAGCCCTCGAGGGGGCCAGGTTGTGGCAGTTTTGTGATGCCCCTGGGATGCCCTTTGCAGCTGCAGTGTGCCCGGAGCCCTGGGCCTTTTAGTTTCTGGAAGCCTGACCCCTAGGCGTAACCCTAACCCTAACCCTAACCCTAACCCTAACCCTAGGCAGGGCAGCCAATCAGCCTAGGGTTAGGGCAGGGGCCAAGGAGAAAGCCCTCGAGGAGGCCAGGTTGTGGCAGTTTTGCGATGCCCCTGGGATGCCCTTTGCAGCTGCAGTGTGCCCGGAGCCCTGGGCCTTTTAGTTTACGGAAGCCTGACCCCTAGGCGTAACCCTAACCCTAACCCTAACCCTAGGCAGGGCAGCCAATCAGCCTAGGGTTAGGGCAGGGGCCAAGGAGAAAGCCCTCGAGGAGGCCAGGTTGTGGCAGTTTTGCAATGCCCCTGGGATGCCCTTTGCAGCTGCAGTGTGCCCGGAGCCCTGGGCCTTTTAGTTTCTGGAAGCCTGACCCCTAGGCGTAACCCTAACCCTAACCCTAACCCTAACCCTAGGCAGGGCAGCCAATCAGCCTAGGGTTAGGGCAGGGGCCAAGGAGAAAGCCCTCGAGGAGGCCAGGTTGTGGCAGTTTTGCGATGCCCCTGGGATGCCCTTTGCAGCTGCAGTGTGCCCGGAGCCCTGGGCCTTTTAGTTTGCGGAAGCCTGACCCCAAGGCGTAACCCTAACCCTAACCCTAACCCTAACCCTAGGCAGGGCAGCCAATCAGCCTAGGGTTAGGGCAGGGGCTAAGGAGAAAGCACTCGAGGGGGCCAGGTTGTGGCAGTTTTGTGATGCCCCTGGGATGCCCTTTGCAGCTGCAGTGTGCCCGGAGCCCTGGGCCTTTTAGTTTCTGGAAGCCTGACCCCTAGGCGTAACCCTAACCCTAACCCTAACCCTAACCCTAACCCTAGGCAGGGCAGCCAATCAGCCTAGGGTTAGGGCAGGGGCCAAGGAGAAAGCCCTCGAGGAGGCCAGGTTGTGGCAGTTTTGCAATGCCCCTGGGATGCCCTTTGCAGCTGCAGTGTGCCCGGAGCCCTGGGCCTTTTAGTTTGCGGAAGCCTGACCCTTAGGCGTAACCCTAACCCTAACCCTAACCCTAGGCAGGGCAGCCAATCAGCCTAGGGTTAGGGCAGGGGCCAAGGAGAAAGCCCTCAAGGAGGCCAGGTTGTGGCAGTTTTGCGATGCCCCTGGGATGCCCTTTGCAGCTGCAGTGTGCCCGGAGCCCTGGGCCTTTTAGTTTGCGGAAGCCTGACCCCTAGGCGTAACCCTAACCCTAACCCTAACCCTAGGCAGGGCAGCCAATCAGCCTAGGGTTAGGACAGGGGCCAAAGAGAAAGCCCTCGAGGAGGCCAGGTTGTGGCAGTTTTGCAATGCCCCTGGGATGCCCTTTGCAGCTGCAGTGTGCCCGGAGCCCTGGGCCTTTTAGTTTGCGGAAGCCTGACCCCTAGGCGTAACCCTAACCCTAACCCTAACCCTAGGCAGGGCAGCCAATCAGCCTAGGGTTAGGGCAGGGGCCAAGGAGAAAGCCCTCGAGGAGGCCAGGTTGTGGCAGTTTTGCGATGCCCCTGGGATGCCCTTTGCAGCTGCAGTGTGCCCGGAGCCCTGGGCCTTTTAGTTTCTGGAAGCCTGACCCCTAGGCGTAACCCTAACCCTAACCCTAACCCTAACCCTAGGCAGGGCAGCCAATCAGCCTAGGGTTAGGGCAGGGGCCAAGGAGAAAGCCCTCGAGGAGGCCAGGTTGTGGCAGTTTTGCGATGCCCCTGGGATGCCCTTTGCAGCTGCAGTGTGCCCGGAGCCCTGGGCCTTTTAGTTTACGGAAGCCTGACCCCTAGGCGTAACCCTAACCCTAACCCTAACCCTAACCCTAGGCAGGGCAGCCAATCAGCCTAGGGTTAGGGCAGGGGCCAAGGAGAAAGCCCTCGAGGAGGCCAGGTTGTGGCAGTTTTGCAATGCCCCTGGGATGCCCTTTGCAGCTGCAGTGTGCCCGGAGCCCTGGGCCTTTTAGTTTGCGGAAGCCTGACCCTTAGGCGTAACCCTAACCCTAACCCTAACCCTAGGCAGGGCAGCCAATCAGCCTAGGGTTAGGGCAGGGGCCAAGGAGAAAGCCCTCGAGGAGGCCAGGTTGTGGCAGTTTTGCAATGCCCCTGGGATGCCCTTTGCAGCTGCAGTGTGCCCGGAGCCCTGGGCCTTTTAGTTTCTGGAAGCCTGACCCCTAGGCGTAACCCTAACCCTAACCCTAACCCTAACCCTAACCCTAACCCTAGGCAGGGCAGCCAATCAGCCTAGGGTTAGGGCAGGGGCCAAGGAGAAAGCCCTCAAGGAGGCCAGGTTGTGGCAGTTTTGCGATGCCCCTGGGATGCCCTTTGCAGCTGCAGTGTGCCCGGAGCCCTGGGCCTTTTAGTTTGCGGAAGCCTGACCCCTAGGCGTAACCCTAACCCTAACCCTAACCCTAACCCTAGGCAGGGCAGCCAATCAGCCTAGGGTTAGGGCAGGGGCCAAGGAGAAAGCCCTCGAGGAGACCAGGTTGTGGCAGTTTTGCGATGCCCCTGGGATGCCCTTTGCAGCTGCAGTGTGCCCAGAGCCCTGGGCCTTTTAGTTTGCGGAAGCCTGACCCCTAGGCGTAACCCTAACCCTAACCCTAACCCTAGGCAGGGCAGCCAATCAGCCTAGGGTTAGGGCAGGGGCCAAGGAGAAAGCCCTCGAGGAGGCCAGGTTGTGGCAGTTTTGCGATGCCCCTGGGATGCCCTTTGCAGCTGCAGTGTGCCCGGAGCCCTGGGCCTTTTAGTTTGCGGAAGCCTGACCCCTAGGCGTAACCCTAACCCTAACCCTAACCCTAGGCAGGGCAGCCAGTCAGCCTAGGGTTAGGGCAGGGGCCAAGGAGAAAGCCCTCGAGGAGGCCAGGTTGTGGCAGTTTTGCGATGCCCCTGGGATGCCCTTTGCAGCTGCAGTGTGCCCGGAGCCCTGGGCCTTTTAGTTTGCGGAAGCCTGACCCCTAGGCGTAACCCTAACCCTAACCCTAACCCTAACCCTAGGCAGGGCAGCCAATCAGCCTAGGGTTAGGGCAGGGGCCAAGGAGAAAGCCCTCGAGGAGGCCAGGTTGTGGCAGTTTTGCAATGCCCCTGGGATGCCCTTTGCAGCTGCAGTGTGCCCGGAGCCCTGGGCCTTTTAGTTTCTGCAAGCCTGACCCCTAGGCGTAACCCTAACCCTAACCCTAACCCTAGGCAGGGCAGCCAATCAGCCTAGGGTTAGGACAGGGGCCAAAGAGAAAGCCCTCGAGGAGGCCAGGTTGTGGCAGTTTTGCAATGCCCCTGGGATGCCCTTTGCAGCTGCAGTGTGCCCAGAGCCCTGGGCCTTTTAGTTTGCGGAAGCCTGACCCCTAGGCGTAACCCTAACCCTAACCCTAACCCTAACCCTAACCCTAACCCTAGGCAGGGCAGCCAATCAGCCTAGGGTTAGGGCAGGGGCCAAGGAGAAAGCCCTCGAGGAAACCAGGTTGTGGCAGTTTTGCGATGCCCCTGGGATGCCATTTCCAGCTGCAGTGTGCCTGGAGCCCTGGGCCTTTTAGTTTGCGGAAGCCTGACCCCTAGGCGTAACCCTAACCCTAACCCTAACCCTAGGCAGGGCAGCCAATCAGCCTAGGGTTAGGGCAGGGGCCAAGGAGAAAGCCCTCGAGGAGGCCAGGTTGTGGCAGTTTTGCGATGCCCCTGGGATGCCATTTCCAGCTGCAGTGTGCCCGGAGCCCTGGGCCTTTTAGTTTGCGGAAGCCTGACCCCTAGGCGTAACCCTAACCCTAACCCTAGGCAGGGCAGCCAATCAGCCTAGGGTTAGGGCAGGGGCCAAGGAGAAAGCCCTCGAGGAGGCCAGGTTGTGGCAGTTTTGCGATGCCCCTGGGATGCCCTTTGCAGCTGCAGTGTGCCCAGAGCCCTGGGCCTTTTAGTTTGCGGAAGCCTGACCCCTAGGCGTAACCCTAACCCTAACCCTAGGCAGGGCAGCCAATCAGCCTAGGGTTAGGGCAGGGGCCAAGGAGAAAGCCCTCGAGGAGGCCAGGTTGTGGCAGTTTTGCGATGCCCCTGGGATGCCCTTTGCAGCTGCAGTGTGCCCGGAGCCCTGGGCCTTTTAGTTTGCGGAAGCCTGACCCCTAGGCGTAACCCTAACCCTAACCCTAACCCTAACCCTAGGCAGGGCAGCCAATCAGCCTAGGGTTAGGGCAGGGGCCAAGGAGAAAGCCCTCGAGGAGGCCAGGTTGTGGCAGTTTTGCAATGCCCCTGGGATGCCCTTTGCAGCTGCAGTGTGCCCGGAGCCCTGGGCCTTTTAGTTTGCGGAAGCCTGACGCTTAGGCGTAACCCTAACCCTAACCCTAACCCTAGGCAGGGCAGCCAATCAGCCTAGGGTTAGGGCAGGGGCCAAGGAGAAAGCCCTCAAGGAGGCCAGGTTGTGGCAGTTTTGCGATGCCCCTGGGATGCCCTTTGCAGCTGCAGTGTGCCCGGAGCCCTGGGCCTTTTAGTTTGCGGAAGCCTGACCCCTAGGCGTAACCCTAACCCTAACCCTAACCCTAGGCAGGGCAGCCAATCAGCCTAGGGTTAGGACAGGGGCCAAAGAGAAAGCCCTCGAGGAGGCCAGGTTGTGGCAGTTTTGCAATGCCCCTGGGATGCCCTTTGCAGCTGCAGTGTGCCCGGAGCCCTGGGCCTTTTAGTTTGCGGAAGCCTGACCCCTAGGCGTAACCCTAACCCTAACCCTAACCCTAGGCAGGGCAGCCAATCAGCCTAGGGTTAGGGCAGGGGCCAAGGAGAAAGCCCTCGAGGAGGCCAGGTTGTGGCAGTTTTGCGATGCCCCTGGGATGCCCTTTGCAGCTGCAGTGTGCCCGGAGCCCTGGGCCTTTTAGTTTCTGGAAGCCTGACCCCTAGGCGTAACCCTAACCCTAACCCTAACCCTAACCCTAGGCAGGGCAGCCAATCAGCCTAGGGTTAGGGCAGGGGCCAAGGAGAAAGCCCTCGAGGAGGCCAGGTTGTGGCAGTTTTGCGATGCCCCTGGGATGCCCTTTGCAGCTGCAGTGTGCCCGGAGCCCTGGGCCTTTTAGTTTGCAAAAGCCTGACCCCTAGGCGTAACCCTAACCCTAACCCTAACCCTAACCCTAGGCAGGGCAGCCAATCAGCCTAGGGTTAGGGCAGGGGCCAAGGAGAAAGCCCTCGAGGAGACCAGGTTGTGGCAGTTTTGCGATGCCCCTGGGATGCCCTTTGCAGCTGCAGTGTGCCCAGAGCCCTGGGCCTTTTAGTTTGCGGAAGCCTGACCCCTAGGCGTAACCCTAACCCTAACCCTAACCCTAGGCAGGGCAGCCAATCAGCCTAGGGTTAGGGCAGGGGCTAAGGAGAAAGCCCTCGAGGGGGCCAGGTTGTGGCAGTTTTGTGATGCCCCTGGGATGCCCTTTGCAGCTGCAGTGTGCCCGGAGCCCTGGGCCTTTTAGTTTCTGGAAGCCTGACCCCTAGGCGTAACCCTAACCCTAACCCTAACCCTAACCCTAACCCTAGGCAGGGCAGCCAATCAGCCTAGGGTTAGGGCAGGGGCCAAGGAGAAAGCCCTCGAGGAGGCCAGGTTGTGGCAGTTTTGCGATGCCCCTGGGATGCCCTTTGCAGCTGCAGTGTGCCCGGAGCCCTGGGCCTTTTAGTTTACGGAAGCCTGACCCCTAGGCGTAACCCTAACCCTAACCCTAACCCTAACCCTAGGCAGGGCAGCCAATCAGCCTAGGGTTAGGGCAGCGGCCAAGGAGAAAGCCCTCGAGGAGGCCAGGTTGTGGCAGTTTTGCGATGCCCCTGGGATGCCCTTTGCAGCTGCAGTGTGCCCGGAGTCCTGGGCCTTTTAGTTTGCGGAAGCCTGACCCTTAGGCGTAACCCTAACCCTAACCCTAACCCTAGGCAGGGCAGCCAATCAGCCTAGGGTTAGGGCAGGGGCCAAGGAGAAAGCCCTCGAGGAGGCCAGGTTGTGGCAGTTTTGCAATGCCCCTGGGATGCCCTTTGCAGCTGCAGTGTGCCCGGAGCCCTGGGCCTTTTAGTTTCTGGAAGCCTGACCCCTAGGCGTAACCCTAACCCTAACCCTAACCCTAACCCTAGGCAGGGCAGACAATCAGCCTAGGGTTAGGGCAGGGGCCAAGGAGAAAGCCCTCAAGGAGGCCAGGTTGTGGCAGTTTTGCGATGCCCCTGGGATGCCCTTTGCAGCTGCAGTGTGCCCGGAGCCCTGGGCCTTTTAGTTTCTGGAAGCCTGACCCCTAGGCGTAACCCTAACCCTAACCCTAACCCTAACCCTAACCCTAACCCTAGGCAGGGCAGCCAATCAGCCTAGGGTTAGGGCAGGGGCCAAGGAGAAAGCCCTCAAGGAGGCCAGGTTGTGGCAGTTTTGCGATGCCCCTGGGATGCCCTTTGCAGCTGCAGTGTGCCCGGAGCCCTGGGCCTTTTAGTTTGCGGAAGCCTGACCCCTAGGCGTAACCCTAACCCTAACCCTAACCCTAACCCTAGGCAGGGCAGCCAATCAGCCTAGGGTTAGGGCAGGGGCCAAGGAGAAAGCCCTCGAGGAGACCAGGTTGTGGCAGTTTTGCGATGCCCCTGGGATGCCCTTTGCAGCTGCAGTGTGCCCAGAGCCCTGGGCCTTTTAGTTTGCGGAAGCCTGACCCCTAGGCGTAACCCTAACCCTAACCCTAACCCTAGGCAGGGCAGCCAATCAGCCTAGGGTTAGGGCAGGGGCCAAGGAGAAAGCCCTCGAGGAGGCCAGGTTGTGGCAGTTTTGCGATGCCCCTGGGATGCCCTTTGCAGCTGCAGTGTGCCCGGAGCCCTGGGCCTTTTAGTTTGCGGAAGCCTGACCCCTAGGCGTAACCCTAACCCTAACCCTAACCCTAACCATGGCAGGGCAGCCAATCAGCCTAGGGTTAGGGCAGGGGCCAAGGAGAAAGCCCTCGAGGAGGCCAGGTTGTGGCAGTTTTGCGATGCCCCTGGGATGCCCTTTGCAGCTGCAGTGTGCCCGGAGCCCTGGGCCTTTTAGTTTGCGGAAGCCTGACCCCTAGGCGTAACCCTAACCCTAACCCTAACCCTAGGCAGGGCAGCCAGTCAGCCTAGGGTTAGGGCAGGGGCCAAGGAGAAAGCCCTCGAGGAGGCCAGGTTGTGGCAGTTTTGCGATGCCCCTGGGATGCCCTTTGCAGCTGCAGTGTGCCCGGAGCCCTGGGCCTTTTAGTTTGCGGAAGCCTGACCCCTAGGCGTAACCCTAACCCTAACCCTAACCCTAACCCTAACCCTAGGCAGGGCAGCCAATCAGCCTAGGGTTAGGGCAGGGGCCAAGGAGAAAGCCCTCGAGGAGGCCAGGTTGTGGCAGTTTTGCAATGCCCCTGGGATGCCCTTTGCAGCTGCAGTGTGCCCGGAGCCCTGGGCCTTTTAGTTTCTGCAAGCCTGACCCCTAGGCGTAACCCTAACCCTAACCCTAACCCTAGGCAGGGCAGCCAATCAGCCTAGGGTTAGGACAGGGGCCAAAGAGAAAGCCCTCGAGGAGGCCAGGTTGTGGCAGTTTTGCAATGCCCCTGGGATGCCCTTTGCAGCTGCAGTGTGCCCAGAGCCCTGGGCCTTTTAGTTTGCGGAAGCCTGACCCCTAGGCGTAACCCTAACCCTAACCCTAACCCTAACCCTAACCCTAGGCAGGGCAGCCAATCAGCCTAGGGTTAGGGCAGGGGCCAAGGAGAAAGCCCTCGAGGAAACCAGGTTGTGGCAGTTTTGCGATGCCCCTGGGATGCCATTTCCAGCTGCAGTGTGCCTGGAGCCCTGGGCCTTTTAGTTTGCGGAAGCCTGACCCCTAGGCGTAACCCTAACCCTAACCCTAACCCTAACCCTAGGCAGGGCAGCCAATCAGCCTAGGGTTAGGGCAGGGGCCAAGGAGAAAGCCCTCGAGGAGGCCAGGTTGTGGCAGTTTTGCGATGCCCCTGGGATGCCCTTTGCAGCTGCAGTGTGCCCGGAGCCCTGGGCCTTTTAGTTTGCGGAAGCCTGACCCCTAGGCGTAACCCTAACCCTAACCCTAGGCAGGGCAGCCAATCAGCCTAGGGTTAGGGCAGGGGCCAAGGAGAAAGCCCTCGAGGAGGCCAGGTTGTGGCAGTTTTGCGATGCCCCTGGGATGCCCTTTGCAGCTGCAGTGTGCCCAGAGCCCTGGGCCTTTTAGTTTGCGGAAGCCTGACCCCTAGGCGTAACCCTAACCCTAACCCTAACCCTAACCCTAGGCAGGGCAGCCAATCAGCCTAGGGTTAGGGCAGGGGCCAAAGAGAAAGCCCTCGAGGAGGCCAGGTTGTGGCAGTTTTGCGATGCCCCTGGGATGCCCTTTGCAGCTGCAGTGTGCCCGGAGCCCTGGGCCTTTTAGTTTGCGGAAGCCTGACCCCCTAGGCGTAACCCTAACCCTAACCCTAACCCTAACCCTAGGCAGGGCAGCCAATCAGCCTAGGGTTAGGGCAGGGGCCAAGGAGAAAGCCCTCGAGGAGGCCAGGTTGTGGCAGTTTTGCGATGCCCCTGGGATGCCCTTTGCAGCTGCAGTGTGCCCGGAGCCCTGGGCCTTTTAGTTTGCGGAAGCCTGACCCCTAGGCGTAACCCTAACCCTAACCCTAACCCTAGGCAGGGCAGCCAGTCAGCCTAGGGTTAGGGCAGGGGCCAAGGAGAAAGCCCTCGAGGAGGCCAGGTTGTGGCAGTTTTGCGATGCCCCTGGGATGCCCTTTGCAGCTGCAGTGTGCCCGGAGCCCTGGGCCTTTTAGTTTGCGGAAGCCTGACCCCTAGGCGTAACCCTAACCCTAACCCTAACCCTAACCCTAGGCAGGGCAGCCAATCAGCCTAGGGTTAGGGCGGGGGCCAAGGAGAAAGCCCTCGAGGAGGCCAGGTTGTGGCAGTTTTGCAATGCCCCTGGGATGCCCTTTGCAGCTGCAGTGTGCCCGGAGCCCTGGGCCTTTTAGTTTGCGGAAGCCTGACCCCTAGGCGTAACCCTAACCCTAACCCTAACCCTAACCCTAGGCAGGGCAGCCAATCAGCCTAGGGTTAGGGCAGGGGCCAAGGAGAAAGCCCTCGAGGAGGCCAGGTTGTGGCAGTTTTGCAATGCCCCTGGGATGCCCTTTGCAGCTGCAGTGTGCCCGGAGCCCTGGGCCTTTTAGTTTGCGGAAGCCTGACCCCTAGGCGTAACCCTAACCCTAACCCTAACCCTAGGCAGGGCAGCCAGTCAGCCTAGGGTTAGGGCAGGGGCCAAGGAGAAAGCCCTCGAGGAGGCCAGGTTGTGGCAGTTTTGCGATGCCCCTGGGATGCCCTTTGCAGCTGCAGTGTGCCCGGAGCCCTGGGCCTTTTAGTTTCTGGAAGCCTGACCCCTAGGTGTAACCCTAACCCTAACCCTAACCCTAACCCTAGGCAGGGCAGCCAATCAGCCTAGGGTTAGGGCAGGGGCCAAGGAGAAAGCCCTCGAGGAGACCAGGTTGTGGCAGTTTTGCGATGCCCCTGGGATGCCATTTCCAGCTGCAGTGTGCCTGGAGCCCTGGGCCTTTTAGTTTGCGGAAGCCTGACCCCTAGGCGTAACCCTAACCCTAACCCTAACCCTAACCCTAGGCAGGGCAGCCAATCAGCCTAGGGTTAGGGCAGGGGCCAAGGAGAAAGCCCTCGAGGAGGCCAGGTTGTGGCAGTTTTGCGATGCCCCTGGGATGCCCTTTGCAGCTGCAGTGTGCCCGGAGCCCTGGGCCTTTTAGTTTGCGGAAGCCTGACCCCTAGGCGTAACCCTAACCCTAACCCTAACCCTAGGCAGGGCAGCCAATCAGCCTAGGGTTAGGGCAGGGGCCAAGGAGAAAGCCCTCGAGGAGGCCAGGTTGTGGCAGTTTTGCGATGCCCCTGGGATGCCCTTTGCAGCTGCAGTGTGCCCGGAGCCCTGGGCCTTTTAGTTTCTGGAAGCCTGACCCCTAGGCGTAACCCTAACCCTAACCCTAGGCAGGGCAGCCAATCAGCCTAGGGTTAGGGCAGGGGCCAAGGAGAAAGCCCTCGAGGAGGCCAGGTTGTGGCAGTTTTGCGATGCCCCTGGGATGCCCTTTGCAGCTGCAGTGTGCCCAGAGCCCTGGGCCTTTTAGTTTGCGGAAGCCTGACCCCTAGGCGTAACCCTAACCCTAACCCTAACCCTAACCCTAACCCTAGGCAGGGCAGCCAATCAGCCTAGGGTTAGGGCAGGGGCCAAAGAGAAAGCCCTCGAGGAGGCCAGGTTGTGGCAGTTTTGCGATGCCCCTGGGATGCCCTTTGCAGCTGCAGTGTGCCCGGAGCCCTGGGCCTTTTAGTTTGCGGAAGCCTGACCCCTAGGCGTAACCCTAACCCTAACCCTAACCCTAACCCTAGGCAGGGCAGCCAATCAGCCTAGGGTTAGGGCAGGGGCCAAGGAGAAAGCCCTCGAGGAGGCCAGGTTGTGGCAGTTTTGCGATGCCCCTGGGATGCCCTTTGCAGCTGCAGTGTGCCCGGAGCCCTGGGCCTTTTAGTTTGCGGAAGCCTGACCCCTAGGCGTAACCCTAACCCTAACCCTAACCCTAGGCAGGGCAGCCAGTCAGCCTAGGGTTAGGGCAGGGGCCAAGGAGAAAGCCCTCGAGGAGGCCAGGTTGTGGCAGTTTTGCGATGCCCCTGGGATGCCCTTTGCAGCTGCAGTGTGCCCGGAGCCCTGGGCCTTTTAGTTTGCGGAAGCCTGACCCCTAGGCGTAACCCTAACCCTAACCCTAACCCTAACCCTAGGCAGGGCAGCCAATCAGCCTAGGGTTAGGGCAGGGGCCAAGGAGAAAGCCCTCGAGGAGGCCAGGTTGTGGCAGTTTTGCAATGCCCCTGGGATGCCCTTTGCAGCTGCAGTGTGCCCGGAGCCCTGGGCCTTTTAGTTTCTGGAAGCCTGACCCCTAGGTGTAACCCTAACCCTAACCCTAACCCTAACCCTAGGCAGGGCAGCCAATAAGCCTAGGGTTAGGGCAGGGGCCAAGGAGAAAGCCCTCGAGGAGGCCAGGTTGTGGCAGTTTTGCGATGCCCCTGGGATGCCCTTTGCAGCTGCAGTGTGCCCGGAGCCCTGGGCCTTTTAGTTTCTGGAAGCCTGACCCCTAGGCGTAACCCTAACCCTAACCCTAACCCTAACCCTAACCCTAGGCAGGGCAGCCAATCAGCCTAGGGTTAGGGCAGGGGCCAAGGAGAAAGCCCTCGAGGAGGCCAGGTTGTGGCAGTTTTGCGATGCCCCTGGGATGCCCTTTGCAGCTGCAGTGTGCCCGGAGCCCTGGGCCTTTTAGTTTGCAAAAGCCTGACCCCTAGGCGTAACCCTAACCCTAACCCTAACCCTAACCCTAGGCAGGGCAGCCAATCAGCCTAGGGTTAGGGCAGGGGCCAAGGAGAAAGCCCTCGAGGAGACCAGGTTGTGGCAGTTTTGCGATGCCCCTGGGATGCCCTTTGCAGCTGCAGTGTGCCCAGAGCCCTGGGCCTTTTAGTTTGCGGAAGCCTGACCCCTAGGCGTAACCCTAACCCTAACCCTAACCCTAACCCTAGGCAGGGCAGCCAATCAGCCTAGGGTTAGGGCAGGGGCCAAGGAGAAAGCCCTCGAGGAGGCCAGGTTGTGGCAGTTTTGCGATGCCCCTGGGATGCCCTTTGCAGCTGCATTGTGCCCGGAGCCCTGGGCCTTTTAGTTTGCGGAAGCCTGACCCCTAGGCGTAACCCTAACCCTAACCCTAACCCTAACCCTAACCCTAGGCAGGGCAGCCAATCAGCCTAGGGTTAGGGCAGGGGCCAAGGAGAAAGCCCTCGAGGAGGCCAGGTTGTGGCAGTTTTGCGATGCCCCTGGGATGCCCTTTGCAGCTGCAGTGTGCCCGGAGCCCTGGGCCTTTTAGTTTGCGGAAGCCTGACCCCTAGGCGTGACCCTAACCCTAACCCTAACCCTAACCCTAGGCAGGGCAGCCAATCAGTCTAGGGTTAGGGCAGGGGCCAAGGAGAAAGCCCTCGAGGAGACCAGGTTGTGGCAGTTTTGCGATGCCCCTGGGATGCCATTTCCAGCTGCAGTGTGCCTGGAGCCCTGGGCCTTTTAGTTTGCGGAAGCCTGACCCCTAGGCGTAACCCTAACCCTAACCCTAACCCTAGGCAGGGCAGCCAATCAGCCTAGGGTTAGGGCAGGGGCCAAGGAGAAAGCCCTCGAGGAGGCCAGGTTGTGGCAGTTTTGCGATGCCCCTGGGATGCCCTTTGCAGCTGCAGTGTGCCCGGAGCCCTGGGCCTTTTAGTTTGCGGAAGCCTGACCCCTAGGCGTAACCCTAACCCTAACCCTAACCCTAGGCAGGGCAGCCAATCAGCCTAGGGTTAGGGCAGGGGCCAAGGAGAAAGCCCTCGAGGAGGCCAGGTTGTGGCAGTTTTGCGATGCCCCTGGGATGCCCTTTGCAGCTGCAGTGTGCCCGGAGCCCTGGGCCTTTTAGTTTCTGGAAGCCTGACCCCTAGGCGTAACCCTAACCGTAACCCTAGGCAGGGCAGCCAATCAGCCTAGGGTTAGGGCAGGGGCCAAGGAGAAAGCCCTCGAGGAGGCCAGGTTGTGGCAGTTTTGCGATGCCCCTGGGATGCCCTTTGCAGCTGCAGTGTGCCCAGAGCCCTGGGCCTTTTAGTTTGCGGAAGCCTGACCCCTAGGCGTAACCCTAACCCTAACCCTAACCCTAACCCTAACCCTAACCCTAGGCAGGGCAGCCAATCAGCCTAGGGTTAGGGCAGGGGCCAAAGAGAAAGCCCTCGAGGAGGCCAGGTTGTGGCAGTTTTGCGATGCCCCTGGGATGCCCTTTGCAGCTGCAGTGTGCCCGGAGCCCTGGGCCTTTTAGTTTGCGGAAGCCTGACCCCTAGGCGTAACCCTAACCCTAACCCTAACCCTAACCCTAACCCTAGGCAGGGCAGCCAATCAGCCTAGGGTTAGGGCAGGGGCCAAGGAGAAAGCCCTCGAGGAGGCCAGGTTGTGGCAGTTTTGCGATGCCCCTGGGATGCCCTTTGCAGCTGCAGTGTGCCCGGAGCCCTGGGCCTTTTAGTTTGCGGAAGCCTGACCCCTAGGCGTAACCCTAACCCTAACCCTAACCCTAGGCAGGGCAACCAGTCAGCCTAGGGTTAGGGCAGGGGCCAAGGAGAAAGCCCTCGAGGAGGCCAGGTTGTGGCAGTTTTGCGATGCCCCTGGGATGCCCTTTGCAGCTGCAGTGTGCCCGGAGCCCTGGGCCTTTTAGTTTGCGGAAGCCTGACCCCTAGGCGTAACCCTAACCCTAACCCTAACCCTAACCCTAGGCAGGGCAGCCAATCAGCCTAGGGTTAGGGCGGGGGCCAAGGAGAAAGCCCTCGAGGAGGCCAGGTTGTGGCAGTTTTGCAATGCCCCTGGGATGCCCTTTGCAGCTGCAGTGTGCCCGGAGCCCTGGGCCTTTTAGTTTCTGGAAGCCTGACCCCTAGGTGTAACCCTAACCCTAACCCTAACCCTAACCCTAGGCAGGGCAGCCAATAAGCCTAGGGTTAGGGCAGGGGCCAAGGAGAAAGCCCTCGAGGAGGCCAGGTTGTGGCAGTTTTGCGATGCCCCTGGGATGCCCTTTGCAGCTGCAGTGTGCCCGGAGCCCTGGGCCTTTTAGTTTCTGGAAGCCTGACCCCTAGGCGTAACCCTAACCCTAACCCTAACCCTAACCCTAACCCTAGGCAGGGCAGCCAATCAGCCTAGGGTTAGGGCAGGGGCCAAGGAGAAAGCCCTCGAGGAGGCCAGGTTGTGGCAGTTTTGCGATGCCCCTGGGATGCCCTTTGCAGCTGCAGTGTGCCCGGAGCCCTGGGCCTTTTAGTTTGCAAAAGCCTGACCCCTAGGCGTAACCCTAACCCTAACCCTAACCCTAACCCTAGGCAGGGCAGCCAATCAGCCTAGGGTTAGGGCAGGGGCCAAGGAGAAAGCCCTCGAGGAGACCAGGTTGTGGCAGTTTTGCGATGCCCCTGGGATGCCCTTTGCAGCTGCAGTGTGCCCAGAGCCCTGGGCCTTTTAGTTTGCGGAAGCCTGACCCCTAGGCGTAACCCTAACCCTAACCCTAACCCTAACCCTAGGCAGGGCAGCCAATCAGCCTAGGGTTAGGACAGGGGCCAAAGAGAAAGCCCTCGAGGAGGCCAGGTTGTGGCAGTTTTGCAATGCCCCTGGGATGCCCTTTGCAGCTGAAGTGTGCCCGGAGCCCTGGGCCTTTTAGTTTGCGGAAGCCTGACCCCTAGGCGTAACCCTAACCCTAACCCTAACCCTAACCCTAGGCAGGGCAGCCAATCAGCCTAGGGTTAGGGCAGGGGCCAAGGAGAAAGCCCTCGAGGAGGCCAGGTTGTGGCAGTTTTGCGATGCCCCTGGGATGCCCTTTGCAGCTGCAGTGTGCCCGGAGCCCTGGGCCTTTTAGTTTGCGGAAGCCTGACCCCTAGGCGTGACCCTAACCCTAACCCTAACCCTAGGCAGGGCAGCCAATCAGCCTAGGGTTAGGGCAGGGGCCAAGGAGAAAGCCCTCGAGGAGACCAGGTTGTGGCAGTTTTGCGATGCCCCTGGGATGCCATTTCCAGCTGCAGTGTGCCTGGAGCCCTGGGCCTTTTAGTTTGCGGAAGCCTGACCCCTAGGCGTAACCCTAACCCTAACCCTAACCCTAACCCTAGGCAGGGCAGCCAATCAGCCTAGGGTTAGGGCAGGGGCCAAGGAGAAAGCCCTCGAGGAGGCCAGGTTGTGGCAGTTTTGCGATGCCCCTGGGATGCCCTTTGCAGCTGCAGTGTGCCCGGAGCCCTGGGCCTTTTAGTTTGCGGAAGCCTGACCCCTAGGCGTAACCCTAACCCTAACCCTAACCCTAGGCAGGGCAGCCAATCAGCCTAGGGTTAGGGCAGGGGCCAAGGAGAAAGCCCTCGAGGAGGCCAGGTTGTGGCAGTTTTGCGATGCCCCTGGGATGCCCTTTGCAGCTGCAGTGTGCCCGGAGCCCTGGGCCTTTTAGTTTCTGGAAGCCTGACCCCTAGGCGTAACCCTAACCCTAACCCTAGGCAGGGCAGCCAATCAGCCTAGGGTTAGGGCAGGGGCCAAGGAGAAAGCCCTCGAGGAGGCCAGGTTGTGGCAGTTTTGCGATGCCCCTGGGATGCCCTTTGCAGCTGCAGTGTGCCCAGAGCCCTGGGCCTTTTAGTTTGCGGAAGCCTGACCCCTAGGCGTAACCCTAACCCTAACCCTAACCCTAACCCTAACCCTAACCCTAGGCAGGGCAGCCAATCAGCCTAGGGTTAGGGCAGGGGCCAAAGAGAAAGCCCTCGAGGAGGCCAGGTTGTGGCAGTTTTGCGATGCCCCTGGGATGCCCTTTGCAGCTGCAGTGTGCCCGGAGCCCTGGGCCTTTTAGTTTGCGGAAGCCTGACCCCTAGGCGTAACCCTAACCCTAACCCTAACCCTAGGCAGGGCAGCCAGTCAGCCTAGGGTTAGGGCAGGGGCCAAGGAGAAAGCCCTCGAGGAGGCCAGGTTGTGGCAGTTTTGCGATGCCCCTGGGATGCCCTTTGCAGCTGCAGTGTGCCCGGAGCCCTGGGCCTTTTAGTTTGCGGAAGCCTGACCCCTAGGCGTAACCCTAACCCTAACCCTAACCCTAACCCTAGGCAGGGCAGCCAATCAGCCTAGGGTTAGGGCGGGGGCCAAGGAGAAAGCCCTCGAGGAGGCCAGGTTGTGGCAGTTTTGCAATGCCCCTGGGATGCCCTTTGCAGCTGCAGTGTGCCCGGAGCCCTGGGCCTTTTAGTTTCTGGAAGCCTGACCCCTAGGTGTAACCCTAACCCTAACCCTAACCCTAACCCTAGGCAGGGCAGCCAATAAGCCTAGGGTTAGGGCAGGGGCCAAGGAGAAAGCCCTCGAGGAGGCCAGGTTGTGGCAGTTTTGCGATGCCCCTGGGATGCCCTTTGCAGCTGCAGTGTGCCCGGAGCCCTGGGCCTTTTAGTTTCTGGAAGCCTGACCCCTAGGCGTAACCCTAACCCTAACCCTAACCCTAACCCTAACCCTAGGCAGGGCAGCCAATCAGCCTAGGGTTAGGGCAGGGGCCAAGGAGAAAGCCCTCGAGGAGGCCAGGTTGTGGCAGTTTTGCGATGCCCCTGGGATGCCCTTTGCAGCTGCAGTGTGCCCGGAGCCCTGGGCCTTTTAGTTTGCAAAAGCCTGACCCCTAGGCGTAACCCTAACCCTAACCCTAACCCTAACCCTAGGCAGGGCAGCCAATCAGCCTAGGGTTAGGGCAGGGGCCAAGGAGAAAGCCCTCGAGGAGACCAGGTTGTGGCAGTTTTGCGATGCCCCTGGGATGCCCTTTGCAGCTGCAGTGTGCCCAGAGCCCTGGGCCTTTTAGTTTGCGGAAGCCTGACCCCTAGGCGTAACCCTAACCCTAACCCTAACCCTAACCCTAGGCAGGGCAGCCAATCAGCCTAGGGTTAGGACAGGGGCCAAAGAGAAAGCCCTCGAGGAGGCCAGGTTGTGGCAGTTTTGCAATGCCCCTGGGATGCCCTTTGCAGCTGCAGTGTGCCCGGAGGCCTGGGCCTTTTAGTTTGCGGAAGCCTGACCCCTAGGCGTAACCCTAACCCTAACCCTAACCCTAACCCTAGGCAGGGCAGCCAATCAGCCTAGGGTTAGGGCAGGGGCCAAGGAGAAAGCCCTCGAGGAGGCCAGGTTGTGGCAGTTTTGCGATGCCCCTGGGATGCCTTTTGCAGCTGCAGTGTGCCCGGAGCCCTGGGCCTTTTAGTTTGCGGAAGCCTGACCCCTAGGCGTAACCCTAACCCTAACCCTAACCCTAGGCAGGGCAGCCAATCAGCCTAGGGTTAGGGCAGGGGCCAAGGAGAAAGCCCTCGAGGAGGCCAGGTTGTGGCAGTTTTGCGATGCCCCTGGGATGCCCTTTGCAGCTGCAGTGTGCCCGGAGCCCTGGGCCTTTTAGTTTCTGGAAGCCTGACCCCTAGGCGTAACCCTAACCCTAACCCTAACCCTAACCCTAGGCAGGGCAGCCAATCAGCCTAGGGTTAGGGCAGGGGCCAAGGAGAAAGCCCTCGAGGAGGCCAGGTTGTGGCAGTTTTGCGATGCCCCTGGGATGCCCTTTGCAGCTGCAGTGTGCCCAGAGCCCTGGGCCTTTTAGTTTGCGGAAGCCTGACCCCTAGGCGTAACCCTAACCCTAACCCTAACCCTAACCCTAGGCAGGGCAGCCAATCAGCCTAGGGTTAGGGCAGGGGCTAAGGAGAAAGCCCTCGAGGGGGCCAGGTTGTGGCAGTTTTGCGATGCCCCTGGGATGCCCTTTGCAGCTGCAGTGTGCCCGGAGCCCTGGGCCTTTTAGTTTGCAAAAGCCTGACCCCTAGGCGTAACCCTAACCCTAACCCTAACCCTAGGCAGGGCAGCCAATCAGCCTAGGGTTAGGGCAGGGGCCAAGGAGAAAGCCCTCGAGGAGGCCAGGTTGTGGCAGGTTTGCGATGCCCCTGGGATGCCCTTTGCAGCTGCAGTGTGCCCGGAGCCCTGGGCCTTTTAGTTTCTGGAAGCCTGACACCTAGGCGTAACCCTAACCCTAACCCTAACCCTAACCCTAACCCTAGGCAGGGCAGCCAATCAGCCTAGGGTTAGGGCAGGGGCCAAGGAGAAAGCCCTCGAGGAGGCCAGGTTGTGGCAGTTTTGCGATGCCCCTGGGATGCCTTTTGCAGCTGCAGTGTGCCCGGAGCCCTGGGCCTTTTAGTTTGCGGAAGCCTGACCCCTAGGCGTAACCCTAACCCTAACCCTAACCCTAGGCAGGGCAGCCAATCAGCCTAGGGTTAGGGCAGGGGCCAAGGAGAAAGCCCTCGAGGAGGCCAGGTTGTGGCAGTTTTGCGATGCCCCTGGGATGCCCTTTGCAGCTGCAGTGTGCCCGGAGCCCTGGGCCTTTTAGTTTCTGGAAGCCTGACCCCTAGGCGTAACCCTAACCCTAACCCTAACCCTAGGCAGGGCAGCCAATCAGCCTAGGGTTAGGGCAGGGGCCAAGGAGAAAGCCCTCGAGGAGGCCAGGTTGTGGCAGTTTTGCGATGCCCCTGGGATGCCCTTTGCAGCTGCAGTGTGCCCGGAGCCCTGGGCCTTTTAGTTTGCGGAAGCCTGACCCCTAGGCGTAACCCTAACCCTAACCCTAACCCTAACCCTAGGCAGGGCAGCCAATCAGCCTAGGGTTAGGGCAGGGGCCAAGGAGAAAGCCCTCGAGGAGGCCAGGTTGTGGCAGTTTTGCGATGCCCCTGGGATGCCCTTTGCAGCTGCAGTGTGCCCGGAGCCCTGGGCCTTTTAGTTTGCAAAAGCCTGACCCCTAGGCGTAACCCTAACCCTAACCCTAACCCTAACCCTAGGCAGGGCAGCCAATCAGCCTAGGGTTAGGGCAGGGGCCAAGGAGAAAGCCCTCGAGGAGACCAGGTTGTGGCAGTTTTGCGATGCCCCTGGGATGCCCTTTGCAGCTGCAGTGTGCCCAGAGCCCTGGGCCTTTTAGTTTGCGGAAGCCTGACCCCTAGGCGTAACCCTAACCCTAACCCTAACCCTAACCCTAGGCAGGGCAGCCAATCAGCCTAGGGTTAGGAAAGGGGCCAAAGAGAAAGCCCTCGAGGAGGCCAGGTTGTGGCAGTTTTGCAATGCCCCTGGGATGCCCTTTGCAGCTGAAGTGTGCCCGGAGCCCTGGGCCTTTTAGTTTGCGGAAGCCTGACCCCTAGGCGTAACCCTAACCCTAACCCTAACCCTAACCCTAGGCAGGGCAGCCAATCAGCCTAGGGTTAGGGCAGGGGCCAAGGAGAAAGCCCTCGAGGAGGCCAGGTTGTGGCAGTTTTGCGATGCCCCTGGGATGCCCTTTGCAGCTGCAGTGTGCCCGGAGCCCTGGGCCTTTTAGTTTGCGGAAGCCTGACCCCTAGGCGTGACCCTAACCCTAACCCTAACCCTAGGCAGGGCAGCCAATCAGCCTAGGGTTAGGGCAGGGGCCAAGGAGAAAGCCCTCGAGGAGACCAGGTTGTGGCAGTTTTGCGATGCCCCTGGGATGCCATTTCCAGCTGCAGTGTGCCTGGAGCCCTGGGCCTTTTAGTTTGCGGAAGCCTGACCCCTAGGCGTAACCCTAACCCTAACCCTAACCCTAACCCTAGGCAGGGCAGCCAATCAGCCTAGGGTTAGGGCAGGGGCCAAGGAGAAAGCCCTCGAGGAGGCCAGGTTGTGGCAGTTTTGCGATGCCCCTGGGATGCCCTTTGCAGCTGCAGTGTGCCCGGAGCCCTGGGCCTTTTAGTTTGCGGAAGCCTGACCCCTAGGCGTAACCCTAACCCTAACCCTAACCCTAGGCAGGGCAGCCAATCAGCCTAGGGTTAGGGCAGGGGCCAAGGAGAAAGCCCTCGAGGAGGCCAGGTTGTGGCAGTTTTGCGATGCCCCTGGGATGCCCTTTGCAGCTGCAGTGTGCCCGGAGCCCTGGGCCTTTTAGTTTCTGGAAGCCTGACCCCTAGGCGTAACCCTAACCCTAACCCTAGGCAGGGCAGCCAATCAGCCTAGGGTTAGGGCAGGGGCCAAGGAGAAAGCCCTCAAGGAGGCCAGGTTGTGGCAGTTTTGCGATGCCCCTGGGATGCCCTTTGCAGCTGCAGTGTGCCCAGAGCCCTGGGCCTTTTAGTTTGCGGAAGCCTGACCCCTAGGCGTAACCCTAACCCTAACCCTAACCCTAACCCTAACCCTAACCCTAGGCAGGGCAGCCAATCAGCCTAGGGTTAGGGCAGGGGCCAAAGAGAAAGCCCTCGAGGAGGCCAGGTTGTGGCAGTTTTGCGATGCCCCTGGGATGCCCTTTGCAGCTGCAGTGTGCCCGGAGCCCTGGGCCTTTTAGTTTGCGGAAGCCTGACCCCTAGGCGTAACCCTAACCCTAACCCTAACCCTAGGCAGGGCAGCCAGTCAGCCTAGGGTTAGGGCAGGGGCCAAGGAGAAAGCCCTCGAGGAGGCCAGGTTGTGGCAGTTTTGCAATGCCCCTGGGATGCCCTTTGCAGCTGCAGTGTGCCCGGAGCCCTGGGCCTTTTAGTTTCTGGAAGCCTGACCCCTAGGCGTAACCCTAACCCTAACCCTAACCCTAACCCTAGGCAGGGCAGCCAATCAGCCTAGGGTTAGGGCGGGGGCCAAGGAGAAAGCCCTCGAGGAGGCCAGGTTGTGGCAGTTTTGCAATGCCCCTGGGATGCCCTTTGCAGCTGCAGTGTGCCCGGAGCCCTGGGCCTTTTAGTTTCTGGAAGCCTGACCCCTAGGTGTAACCCTAACCCTAACCCTAACCCTAACCCTAGGCAGGGCAGCCAATAAGCCTAGGGTTAGGGCAGGGGCCAAGGAGAAAGCCCTCGAGGAGGCCAGGTTGTGGCAGTTTTGCGATGCCCCTGGGATGCCCTTTGCAGCTGCAGTGTGCCCGGAGCCCTGGGCCTTTTAGTTTCTGGAAGCCTGACCCCTAGGCGTAACCCTAACCCTAACCCTAACCCTAACCCTAACCCTAGGCAGGGCAGCCAATCAGCCTAGGGTTAGGGCAGGGGCCAAGGAGAAAGCCCTCGAGGAGGCCAGGTTGTGGCAGTTTTGCGATGCCCCTGGGATGCCCTTTGCAGCTGCAGTGTGCCCGGAGCCCTGGGCCTTTTAGTTTGCAAAAGCCTGACCCCTAGGCGTAACCCTAACCCTAACCCTAACCCTAACCCTAGGCAGGGCAGCCAATCAGCCTAGGGTTAGGGCAGGGGCCAAGGAGAAAGCCCTCGAGGAGACCAGGTTGTGGCAGTTTTGCGATGCCCCTGGGATGCCCTTTGCAGCTGCAGTGTGCCCAGAGCCCTGGGCCTTTTAGTTTGCGGAAGCCTGACCCCTAGGCGTAACCCTAACCCTAACCCTAACCCTAACCCTAGGCAGGGCAGCCAATCAGCCTAGGGTTAGGACAGGGGCCAAAGAGAAAGCCCTCGAGGAGGCCAGGTTGTGGCAGTTTTGCAATGCCCCTGGGATGCCCTTTGCAGCTGCAGTGTGCCCGGAGGCCTGGGCCTTTTAGTTTGCGGAAGCCTGACCCCTAGGCATAACCCTAACCCTAACCCTAACCCTAACCCTAGGCAGGGCAGCCAATCAGCCTAGGGTTAGGGCAGGGGCCAAGGAGAAAGCCCTCGAGGAGGCCAGGTTGTGGCAGTTTTGCGATGCCCCTGGGATGCCTTTTGCAGCTGCAGTGTGCCCGGAGCCCTGGGCCTTTTAGTTTGCGGAAGCCTGACCCCTAGGCGTAACCCTAACCCTAACCCTAACCCTAGGCAGGGCAGCCAATCAGCCTAGGGTTAGGGCAGGGGCCAAGGAGAAAGCCCTCGAGGAGGCCAGGTTGTGGCAGTTTTGCGATGCCCCTGGGATGCCCTTTGCAGCTGCAGTGTGCCCGGAGCCCTGGGCCTTTTAGTTTCTGGAAGCCTGACCCCTAGGCGTAACCCTAACCCTAACCCTAACCCTAACCCTAGGCAGGGCAGCCAATCAGCCTAGGGTTAGGGCAGGGGCCAAGGAGAAAGCCCTCGAGGAGGCCAGGTTGTGGCAGTTTTGCGATGCCCCTGGGATGCCCTTTGCAGCTGCAGTGTGCCCAGAGCCCTGGGCCTTTTAGTTTGCGGAAGCCTGACCCCTAGGCGTAACCCTAACCCTAACCCTAACCCTAACCCTAGGCAGGGCAGCCAATCAGCCTAGGGTTAGGGCAGGGGCTAAGGAGAAAGCCCTCGAGGGGGCCAGGTTGTGGCAGTTTTGCGATGCCCCTGGGATGCCCTTTGCAGCTGCAGTGTGCCCGGAGCCCTGGGCCTTTTAGTTTGCAAAAGCCTGACCCCTAGGCGTAACCCTAACCCTAACCCTAACCCTAACCCTAGGCAGGGCAGCCAATCAGCCTAGTTAGGGCAGGGGCCAAGGAGAAAGCCCTCGAGGAGGCCAGGTTGTGGCAGTTTTGCGATGCCCCTGGGATGCCCTTTGCAGCTGCAGTGTGCCCGGAGCCCTGGGCCTTTTAGTTTGCGGAAGCCTGACCCCTAGGCGTAACCCTAACCCTAACCCTAACCCTAACCCTAGGCAGGGCAGCCAATCAGCCTAGGGTTAGGACAGGGGCCAAAGAGAAAGCCCTCGAGGAGGCCAGGTTGTGGCAGTTTTGCAATGCCCCTGGGATGCCCTTTGCAGCTGCAGTGTGCCCAGAGCCCTGGGCCTTTTAGTTTGCGGAAGCCTGACCCCTAGGCGTAACCCTAACCCTAACCCTAACCCTAACCCTAGGCAGGGCAGCCAATCAGCCTAGGGTTAGGGCAGGGGCCAAGGAGAAAGCCCTCGAGGAGGCCAGGTTGTGGCAGTTTTGCGATGCCCCTGGGATGCCCTTTGCAGCTGCAGTGTGCCCGGAGCCCTGGGCCTTTTAGTTTCTGGAAGCCTGACCCCTAGGCGTAACCCTAACCCTAACCCTAACCCTAACCCTAGGCAGGGCAGCCAATCAGCCTAGGGTTAGGGCAGGGGCCAAGGAGAAAGCCCTCGAGGAGGCCAGGTTGTGGCAGTTTTGCGATGCCCCTGGGATGCCCTTTGCAGCTGCAGTGTGCCCGGAGCCCTGGGCCTTTTAGTTTGCGGAAGCCTGACCCCTAGGCGTAACCCTAACCCTAACCCTAACCCTAGGCAGGGCAGCCAATCAGCCTAGGGTTAGGGCAGGGGCCAAGGAGAAAGCCCTCGAGGAGGCCAGGTTGTGGCAGTTTTGCGATGCCCCTGGGATGCCCTTTGCAGCTGCAGTGTGCTGACTGGAGCACAGGTCCTTTGGCTCTGGGGTACTTTACAGACCGACAGTGGCTCCCAGGGGTCACATAAGTAAATCAGACCATGATGAAAATCTGCTACACACCCTCCTTTATCCTTCTTGCCTGCTCATTCTCTGTATTTAAGATACTCATCTTTCTGTTTCTTCTTGTATAGCTTTAAAATGGTAATTTAATTTTTTTTCTTCAGTTTATCTTATTATATAGGCAGGTGTGTGTATTTATACTGTGCATGTTCTTTCTTACCAAGACCTCAGAAGAAAAAAGTTTGGTTTCAAAACCTCACATCCAATTCCTCCTAAAGTATCATGGTCCCAGGTCTCAGTCTCCCAAAGTCCTACAAATGCTTTCAAAATCTTTTTCTCTCATAATGCCTTTTCTCTTTTATCCCTAGTAATACTTATTCTCCATTAAATGCTCTTACTTGTGTCCTACCTCTTCCTCTCCATCCTACCCTTTACCTGGAATCCCATTTGACCTCCAGCATCTCACAAAAGAAGGAAAAGGCTGCACCAGACACCATTGCTCACTTGGGGACTGGGACAGGCTGAAGCTGGATCAGACAAATAAAACTATTCCTGATAAATCCCTCAGTAGCTTGAACTGAATTCTAAAATCATATGGTTCCATTTGAAATTTCAGTGCTATTCGAGGTGCATTGCTCACACAGGTACCTGCCATTTGAGGTAAAATGTCAGTAACAAACACAGGCAAGTTTCTGCATGACAGTGTCACCAAATGCACCAGGGCTGAGCTCTGCTCACCAATAGAAAAGTTTCAGACTATTAAGCAATAGTCAAAACTGTTTCCCCAGCAGAAAAAAAAAGTATTGCTGAAAATCTGGGCAATCTCATTATGCTAGAAAATGAAAATGGATAATATGGATTGTTTGCCTCAGTGCTGTATTTTGGCTGTCATTCTTCTGCACTAACACTTCACCATCAGGAATCTCCTGTGCCTGGGCTCCATTCTGCAGTTCATTTTTGCTTGGGTTAGGTACTAAACACTTAGACAATTTATGTTCAAAAGTCTTTTGAGATTACCTTAGATTTTCCTCAGTATGTCCAAAAATGTTATTAATTACATTATGTTTACCACTTTTTTAAACTTGCAAATCAATTAGGTAAAAAAACCCTAAAAAATAATTTGTTGAAGATTACCACTAGCTTGAATATACAGTCCTGTGTTCTATCAATAACTACCCAGCTTCTTGCTCTTTGTTCTTTTTATATGTATTTATATTGCTGCTATTTCAATCTAGTTTTATTGTGTTGTATTTCATCTGTAAGTAGAAAATCCATTTAAGAGGATAACAACCTACTGATGCCCACTAATGGAATTATTCTGTTAGTGAAAACAGTAAATGCTTGTTCTACTGATGCCATAGGTCCAATCCTCAGGGATGATTCCCAGGGGTTTATCCCATTTCTGTGGTTTGATGCAGACATACCTTCAAGGAGGATGCCCAAGGTTAGGGCAGCCTCTGAACTGTGCTGTGACCAGAACAAAGAAAAGAGAAGTCAGAAAGCCAGAAAAAGGTTTCAGAAAGGTCAACACAGGTGGGGCCAAATAAATGGTTTCCCCTGGCAGACAGAAAATCCCTGTGGCTAAAGCAGGCCCACAGCAGCCCTGGGGGTTAACTTCACCAGGAATACAAACAATCCATCTCTGGATGGGACTTGGATCAGCACAGGGATGAGTCAGTGTTTGGATGTTTTACCATTAGCTACAGGGAGAGCAAGGGCAGGTCTCTAGCCTACAACTGGCAAGCAAAGTTTATGAACTTTCAGGCTTATTTTTTTTAGACAAAACAGAGTAATAAAAAGGACATCTGAAACAAGGAAAATGTGGTTTTGAAAAGCCTCTTCTGTGACCTCAAAAATTTTTACTCACCATGTATCACCTTCCCACTATTAAAAAAAAACAAAACAAAAAAGTGTAAATTTATTCTCGAAAGAACAACAGAGAAAGGGAAAAAGTTAACATTATGTCACTTGAACCACATGTATTCAGACATACACTGTGGACTTACTCTTACTGCTGGCCTTCTTAAAGGAAATACTGATGTCATCCTGGCCTGCTTCAGATCCTGCAACATTTAAATGATACACCAAACTTTTGGGTTATAAAATGATGCTACTTAAGTTCACTTTTTTTTTTTTTTAAATGGAGCAAGAGAAAATATCAGTTTTAAGCAACTTTGGTTAGTATGATTTGATTAAATAAAAAAAAAATAATTTTTGAAGCAGATGCTGGCTTCCTGACTGTGTCTGACTGCATTGCTGAAGGGTAACCAGGACAAATACTGTGTTGATTAAATACAGCAGTTCTGGGAGATTGTGGCATGAAAGAAACTCTACATATATATATTGTAGCAGTGATTCAGATCTTGAATTTAATCTAGGTGGTATGAATCATCTACTAGAGGATTCTTCAGATTTACTTTGACCAGGAAAAATAAATGAGAAGCACATTTAAGATGAAAGATATGTCCTCTTCCCCAGGCACACTCTCTATAAGCATATTTAAAAGCAGGCTTTGCCTTAGCTAAAGCATACAAAGTCTTTATATCATGAATGATTAATCTATTTCTTAATTTTGCTCTGAGTCACCATCTTTCTAACTGAAGTAGATTGAAACAATTTTTTTTAGTAACAGTGGGCATCATCATAAACTGAAATATCTTAAATACACCTAGAAAGAACTGCTCTTATTTCCTGGGACAGAATCCTTTTCCCTACTCCTTTAGTAAGGAGTGAGTGAGCCTCTTCAGTACACTAGCACTGAGAATTAAAAAAAAAGTCTCCTTGCAAGGTCTTGTCTTTTTTAAACTGTCCCCAAATGGTTGAGACTGCAGGGACAGGACAGTTGTGGGACCAAGGCCAGTCTTCTGTCTATGGGCATGTAAAGCTTTGCCTCTGACAGAAAGCTTAAAAAAAGAGTTTCTACAGAGAACAAGAATTAAAATGTGGAAAATTCCTTCAGATGTGGGGGTATTACCTGCCAGATCTTTGTGTGCTCTAGAGTCACATGGGGTGTGCCTTGAATGCTACAGGGCATTGGAGATTTCTGGAAATGGCTGTCACCCCATCATGTGCAGGGACTGTGTTTCCAGCCTTAGGTGTCTCACAGTTTCTTCCTGGCAAGTCCTTCTCAGTACCTTTGCTTTCAGTCATCTAAATCCACAAGTTTTCACTCTGCATTCAGAGTTGCAGATCAAGACACATCAGAAATGTAATTCTGAAAGACCTATAAAAAAAGGCATTTCTGAACTGGAAACCCAGTTTTATTAACAGTCTCTGGCCCTTTCATTAAGTAAACACCTCAGTTCTGTCCCTGTAGTCACACTCATGAAGCTGAGGGTTTATAGCAGCCGTACTAACACTGCATTATCTAATGTAACGCTCTAATAAATGATGATGTATCCTGCCAGAAGGGTTTAATTTGAAACAGATGGTCTAAAGAATGGAAACATAAGCAAAGTATTTCACTGTAATCATTCTCCACGAAACAAAAGGGGATTTTATATTATTGCCTCAAGGACCACCTGCCCCCCCAATGTTTTTATCTAAGACAACAGTAAACTTTGATTTTGCTAATGAAGCACAGGTGCTGCTGATAGCTCCCAACAATGCAACAACTCAGGCATTTCTTCTAATCCTGATTAGCAAGTAAGAATTTGCTTTTGCAACAGCACATGCTGCTTTTGCAGAGTTCAACTGATCTCCCTTTGCACAGTTTTCCTTTATTTCTCTGTTTTAGAAAGAAAAATAAATAGCTGTTATGGTCTTGACAGTGTTGGCTTCTATTGTGTTTGATAGTAACTGTCACTACTGAGCATTTAATATTTAGGCCCTGCAGTCTGTAAACCCAGCACTGCTTTTAGGTGCCCTTGCAAACCACAAAAAAGCCTGCTCTGCAAAATTTCCTTAGCAGGAAAGAGAGTCCTCTGCCTGCAGAACCTTCTGAGACACCATGACGTACATAATTACACACTTTAAGAGATTTCCAGTTCTAAGGATCCTTTTAATGCTTTACAAGAAATACAAAGGCAAAATTCTAGCTCCCTCAAATATTCTTTCCTATCTCTCTGCCAGGAGCTGTTTTAGATATTCCCTGCTTTACTTCAAAAAAATCACCCTAGGGATGAGCTTGGCACAGGCTGTCTAAACCCTGCTGATTCTTTTTTTGGCAACAGCATTTAAATGCAGTGTTTTCACATACAGGCTGCATTGAGGATGTGTAGGCAAAACCCTGGGATGAAATAGTTTTGGGGGAAGCAATGCTAGCTCCAGGTCTGGAGAGCCTGGGAGATACTCAGCCACAGAGGTGACATTCTGTGCTGGCCACAGGGCAGAATGATCGAGCCAGACAAGCTCTCCCAACACACCCCCTTCAGAGAGACCAAGGCCCAGGCCAAGCCAGGCACTTCTTACACTGCACCCAGCTTTAAATACATGAATAATCTTTCTGAAGGCACTGGACCTTGTCAGTATTGTGCCAGAATTTTAAAAAAACCCACACTGTGCAGGGAAACAATGACCTTTGGAGAGACTCCATTTTTGTATTTCAAGTTTCTCTCTGCAATGCTGAAGACTATTTCTTCCCCTCACATCTAATGAAAAACTCAGAAACCCCCAAAGCAACCATATACTTGAGACTGCAGGAACTTCAGGCCATAAAAATCCCAAGCATTGTGAGACCAATGGAAGTAAGAAAAGTTAATGGGATATTCAACTGTTTCAACACATATGTGTGCTTAGGTGTCTCCTACACATTAGTCACGCTATCTAGTAAGCTTGGTGCAAAGCCAGGAGCTAAGAAATCTTTAATATTCATGGCTATTCTCCTGACTCCCCGTGTGACCACTCTCTGTAGTAACTGGCTGAGAGCATTGTCCTGCCTGCTGTGCAGTCTGTGTGAGCACAGGTGCCCTCCAGACCCTGCAGGGAGGAATTTCACAGTGTGCTCACTGGATTTATACCTCTAGGGAGAGGTGGAAAGGTGAATTTGTCCCAGTGACAGTATCTCTTGAAGAAAAAAAGGGATGTAACACACATCTACATGACTGCTGGAACACAGCAAGAGCCTTGCCTCTGCTGACAGGTGACGAGCAGAGCACCAGGCAGCACAGTGCTCTCTCCTGATGGTGTGGTTGTGAGCACTGCTTCCACATAAAAGGAGTTAATGCAGTTCCTATGTCTGAGCAGGGTTTGTTTTTGCCTGAACACAAACTGTGAAGTCCAGGACCGAGGAAACAGAATCTCATTTCAGTTATGACAGTCAGCACCTGGATCCTGTGGAAGTATTCCAAGCTTCCATTAGTCTGAGACCTCTCCTACAGCATAGTACCCAAACTCCCAGTCTGAATCTCATAGCTGGGAGCAGCACATAATGATGTTATTTCACCTGAGAGGGTTTTTAAAAAAAATTTTTCTCTCAACAATTAGAAAATCATGGAGAGCATCTTCTCATATTACAATACTCATTACTACACATGCCGTCTTTCTGTCTCATCCTCAACACTAATAAGCACAGGACCTAATTATCCCCATTTATAAATAACTTTCCTCATCCTATCTCTGTCCAACAATGTCTTGGCAGGCATCCTCAGCAGAAGATTTGAAATTATGTCCCTGCCAAAAACTATTGCTGCTGATGAATCACAGCACACACAATTGAAAGGCTGTGGTTGGTTTTATAAATATCTGGGCACATACATATATATGTAAATGTATGTGTATATTTATGTGTGTGTGTGTGTGAGTGTAACAACTTGGAAATTGCTATAGGTATAGATCAGAAAAAATGGCATTGTGGCTCTTCCTCTCTTCCAAATTATGTTACTGAACTTATTCCATCGAATTTCCATTAATATATTCATGCATTTTCTAGGGAAATGTTAAGGACCCTCAGGTGAAAATCAGCCTGCTGCACTGAGCCAGTCTGACCACCACGTTAGTGTAAGTTATTCAAGTCACTAGTTGTAGGATTCAAGTGATTAATTTATCCTTAAGCCTAAGATTAGGCAGTCATGGAGCATCCAAGGAACTCAGCTTCAAAAATCAAGTAATGTCAACCCAGGCTAAGGAGAGCATTGCTTTCCCAACCCATGCAGGGGATTGCTAATAATAGCAGCAGAGTGTATATATATTTTTATACATATAGAACTGAACCAAAAGCAGAGAGCACACCTCAAGTCTGTTATACCCAAAAAAGACTATTACCTTCATTTGTGTCACAGTGCTGAAATGCAGTCCTGCAGCATCCAGGGCTTCAGAGATACATAAAAAGAAGCTGTATAAACATCCCTAGAATTTG
This sequence comes from Fringilla coelebs, assembly GCF_963513975.1. Classification (NCBI taxonomy): domain Eukaryota; kingdom Metazoa; phylum Chordata; class Aves; order Passeriformes; family Fringillidae; genus Fringilla; species Fringilla coelebs. Next base: position 8,649,063 of record NC_140043.1, on the reverse strand, counting down.
AGTACATATAATAAAAATATTATTATCAAAAAGAAATTAAAATATTCATAGGGAACCATATTAAAAATTCTGTTAAAACTGAGGGAGAAATATACTAAATTTCGATGCTATCGATTCATATGAAGGTTTTTACATGTTTTAAAAAATGTAGCTATTTTATGGTTCAATATAAGTGGAAACATTTTTTTTTTGCCTTTAAAGTAGAATAAACTCATGTGACTTCTGTTTATACCTGGACACACCTGTTTTTTCCTATTCCCTAAATCAGGATGTGCTTTCCTGTATTAAAATCTCAGGAATTAATAATTTCCATCTTATTCCTGCTTCTTGAATGAAAGACCATACTAGAAAAGGAATAATTTTGTACACTAATAGACATTATTCCTTCTTTGACAAGCTTTATGTGCTGTTAATCTGGCAGTGTAGATAAATGGATAAGTACTTCTGTACAACACTAAAACAGACACAAAAAATTAGTAACATTTTTCATACGGCAACACAGCAGCTCAGTCCTTGCCCTCAAGAGATGTGAAAGCCTGGGTTTCCTCAGCTGCCCACGACAAGTCAATGGCTGTGGAACTCAGCTCTTGATGTGTTCTGTGCCTCACCAGCACATCACAGTGTCCCCCCTTCTCGAGGTCACTCCCAAGCTACAGCCATTTCTTTTACTGCATTTCTGCTCAGTCATTTTGGATATTATTATATGTACAACTGCTCCAAGAAGCAGGCAGGGGAGAGCAGAATTGCTTAAGGCAATGAAGCATATGGTCTCTTGGAATGAGGATTGTGCTGTGTGGGTAATGTGCAGAGGCTTTGGATTATAGGGAAATATGCAGGGAGTCAATGGAAGGATCAAGGCAGAAATGTCTTTATCTGTTTACTAAAACAGCTTGCCACAATCACCATAAAGTACCAAGATTATTGTCAAAAACACCCATCACAAACACCCAGAAACTTCCTCCTCAAGTACACTACCTAAGTGATGCTTTCATTTGAGGCTAAATGTGCCCCAAATATGCCCTACTGCTCCAGGATACCTATGGGAGGCATCTGCCTGTCTTCAGTTACAGAGCTGATTGCAGAACAGTAGGGCTTGAGCCTCTCACAAACACAACACATTTGTGAGTCAGGAAGTCACATCCCCATCCAACATGGAGCCAAGAGGCACAGAAAGACAAAAGAGGCAGCAGGAATCTGCAGTGGAGTCAGGAACTGCTGCCAGAAGGCCCAAAGCCCATTCCTGTGCCTCACGTGCAGCCCATGTTTGGAAAAGAACATCTGGCTGGTACCTCTGTCACTGTGAGTCACAGCTGGAAGCTGAGAAGTTCCCAACAACAGCCGTGCAAAGCATGTGAGTTCTGATGGAGGAGATTGTGGCCAACAACAGAGCAGTTTGTCTCCACTATGTCACAGTCATAACCAAGTACCAGCTATTTATAACTACTCACTTCTCTGTTTTTAAGTCTGTTGTTTTAGGTATCTGTCAATGAGACACTAAGGGCTGATCCCAAGGCCAGATGGATCCATAATATACGGGCTGCAAAAAATGGATTATGCTGTTACTCACTGAATTTACTCAGACACTGCAATTTCTACAAGAGCTTTTCCTAAGAAAAAGCAGCATTGCTTGTATTTAAAACAGACCCTCAACAATCCTTTCACCATCTGTTCCAATGATTGTACAAGAGAAAAAACTGACAGCAAAGCTGTATTCTGCTAAACCACCTGGGCCCGTGACTAGAACCAGAATATAATGCAAATTTATGAACTTCCACAGTCAGCTCTGACCCAAAGATCCCCATGTGCTCTGCTCCTATATAACTGCAAGAGGCTTTCAAGATATATAAGTGTGCAACTGGCACACCAGGAGCCATCCACCTGATACCCATGGAAACAGTGAATGTAGGAGGAAAGCACTGCCCAGGAGCCACTCCCCTGCACACTGCAGGCAAGGACAAGCCAGAAGGCAGAAGAGCCCCCACTGCTGCTCCATCACTAATCCCAAATTCCTCCTTGCTGCATGCTACTCCAACATCCCTCTATGAAGACTGTCTCTGTTCTGTAGAGTAGGGACAGAAGTTCCATTAAAAATAGAGTTGATCCCAGAATGGGATGTGTTCATGAAATTCCACTTTTCCCTTTGTGCTGTTGTGAGAAAAAAAAAGATGGCAAGTATTTGATTCGCTCCAAGTCAGAGGCTTGAAGACGTCCTAATGTCAATGAACTACAGCAGAGAGCAAATTCCTGTGGGTGCCACTCCTAATGGCATGTAAAGTATAATGAGGGACCATTAATCTTAACGGAAAAACTATCACTGATTTCAGGGAAGTAAGATTTCAGTGTGAACTAGGCATGGCACTCATGAGCTTGATAAGTTATTGATATTCTGAAATTGGGAATTCTCATTTTAGGTGTTCATTTGGGGTATCAAATCTTGTGATTTTGATGCTGAAAGCCCTACTTCGAGTCCTCATGGCTGACTGTGTGCCATGATAAGGTCTATTCAAGCCAAACCCACGAGCATGCTTTAGTTCCAAAACAACAGTGCTAACTAAAGGACAGTTCTTCACTTGTATGGAAAGCAACTTTTCCCTTAGAGTTCTAGGCATTGCCATTTCTCTGGCTAACCACACATATTCTTCCCGTTATTTCTTTCAGTTACCACTGAACTCAGTGGGAGGGTTTCACACACACACACACAGACAATGCTCAAATAAATCCTTGAAAATCGTGCTCTTACCCATATTGAAGAGATAGATGGATAGTCCAAGCCTCATGTGGAGGCTGGAAGTTAAAAGGTGTGAAATAAATCTCAGAAGGTAGCACACAGCCTTTATGGCTTTTACATGGCAGATACTAAACCAAGTCTGCTGAAAGAAAGGTTTTTGAATTACTAATGTTCATAAAAGAATTTTATTTCAGAAAGGGGATATTTTTTAAAATAAAAGACTTACCTGTGGTTCTCCTTTTTTTCTACAATGCAACTAAACCCCTAGAAAAGCTCCTGGTCTGGTAGAATCTGCTGCCTATCCCATGTTGTGCACTTCTGCCATGTAGTCTGATCAAACTGGCCCAGGCCCACAAAGGCAGAAATTACTTCCATTAATGAGGAGCAGATTGACAGAATCTCTTAACACAGACTAGACAGGTTATTAAACCTCAGCACTGCCCACAGCGCTCACTGTCCATCCCAGGCCAGGGGTATTCTACATCCAATATCAAATGGACAGGCTATGTCAGTGCTTTATAAATTACTGTCTGAAAAATCCACACATGTAAAAGGTGAACAGGATGGCAACACAACTTCTAAGGCAAGTTGCTCTTATATATTCCCTACTTTCTCCAAGCTTCTAGCACTGCCTCCCTTCTCTCTGAATATCCCTTAAAATGGTGTGTCTGTCTACCAGTCTTCCATAGCCTGGAACATAACCGCTGGCAGAAACACTGTTTCCAGTCTACTTTATTTGCTTACATTTTTTAAAAGTAATTTTGGTTTTGTATTTTGGTGCTGCTACAACCATTTTTTTTCTATCAAGACAGATCAGTTCCATTTAAAATATATCAGAGAGAGACACCTGTAACTAGTTTTACCTGACTCTATGTACACAATTACATACACATTATATACATATAGGCATTATATATATACATATAAATATATACACATATATATAAGGCACTGTAAAATGTACCATCACTTCTCCAAGACTGTTTCAATCTGTAAAAGTAGATCATATTTCCTCATATAATTTGAAATGTTTTTAAACATTTAAAAAATGTTTCAGGGTTAGAGATATCAGCTGTGAAATAAGCCTTATGTTAAATTTCAAGTTATTGTGACAAGATGAACAAAACCAATTTTGACAGTAATTCTAATCTATTTATTGTAAAACTGATTCTCTCTTTTTAAAAGACACATTCACCTGTATAAATGGTTTCCTTTGTCTCTCCTTATTACGTTCCAAAATGTGAACCTAAACTTGTCCTGCAGAATGAAAAATAGCAACAATGAAAAAATGAAATCCAAACTTGGATAATTTACACATTACTTAGAGAGAGGAAAGCTGAGATTGCAGTAAAGCAAGATATCTTTAAATAAAATGTATTGAAACAGATCATGGCCTTATATAATCCTGCTTGATGTAGCCAACATCCAGGGAGGCTGGTGATTACAGTTTGGGCCATTTTATATAAAAGGTAATCTCTGCCACGTGAAGACACAACAGAACACAAATATGACTGGCATTTATAATGAACATGCTCGAATGGATCCTTGCTTAATGCAATTAGCCTATATATGCAAATTATGGCATCAGAAATCCTGCAGCAGCTGCAGGGCTTGGCAGCTGTGTGTGTTGTAAGACAGTCTGACAGATCAAATGGACATATTTCCAAAGACTAGAAACAGACAGACAGATGAAGACAGATTAAGAATTGCGCGTGTTTGGGATTTCTAAACCCACATGACCTGGACAGAATGTATTCAACAAATACCAATATAAAAATTTTTCCAGTTACTCTGTGGCAGTGATTCAAAACTGTGCTGGTCCACAGGACCCCTACTAACCCCACAACTTAAACAAACAGTACAGAAAACTTCATTTAGTGCTGTTTCATGGATCACTTGCTGTGACCTCCCAAACATGATTCATTGGTCACAACTGGGAGACACTCTTTTAAAGACTCACCATATCTCCTACTCTACCATAGGCATCTTGAAAACGAGATTTAACGTGCAGTCACTTCTTTTAATATTTTGTCAGTTTCTTCCTTTGCACTGGAACTGGCCTTTCCAGTTCTGCTCTTCCAGTTCAGGTTCTGCACAAGTGGAAGTGAGAAATGGCAGTGCACCGTGAACCATCTCAGCAAACGAATGCAGCTGAGGCAGAAACACACACTTGAAAATACTGAAGTGACTCAAAGGTTTAAAAAATATATATGTATTACGAGAGCCACAAAAAAGGTTACAGACAGAGCTCCACAAAGCCTGCACGGATACATTCCAACAATTCAAGGTGGCAGAACAGGTGAAATACAGACCATAAAAACGGTTCAACATTAACTTTCCAGACTGTCAGAGACAGAAAAGCTTGACCCCATCTTTCCCGCACACACAAAAAAATATTGACTATATATATATCTCTCTATATATCTCTAGTCTGGACCACAGATATAGTCCAAAGAAAACCACATTGCAATTTCCATATTAGGCTTGTAGGAGAGTAGGCATCATCTGAGGAACGTCCACTGTAAGGCCCGGGAGGGATCCTCGTGGGCTGAGTTGACACAACATCACGCTTGGTTAGAATGAGAACAGCAACACCCCACAGCTCATGTGCTGCACATGGCTACCAACACAGAGCTCTGTGCAACCCCCCGAGCTGGCTGAACCAAACTGAGTAAATACATTTGTTTTGCTTAATTAAAAAAAAAAAAAAAAGAAAAAAAAAAGAAAAAACAAAACAAAACCAAAAAAAACAAAAAAGCAGATGTAAGATATTAGGGCAGTTCCTGCTATCACCTTCCTTAAAAATTCAAGACTTGAAGACTTCTTTAATGTACTTGCTTACAGACATGCTTAGAAGCTGTATTAATGATCTTCAGGAAAATATGCCACCCTGAGGCTTTTTCCCTTGTTCACTTCAGGTTATGTCTGCATCCAGTTTTGACAGGGGGGCCAAATGCTGGTTGTCTGTCAGTGCAGTATTTGGCCCGGAGTTTCAAAGTCTTTGCTATTCAGACTTTCCTATGAGGTCAACAAACAAAGTAGTAAAAAAAGAAAATATTAAGGCTTCAAGTAAAAATATTTTCTCTCTCTCCCACCCATGTAGTAAGGTACATTTAATTCCATAATACTCAATATATTATACAACTAAAGATATAGAGATCCAACTTTTCAAGGCAGAAAAGTACTACAATGAAAACCTGGAGGCTAAATGGGAGCATATGAACAGGGAACAAATGAATAATAAAATGCAATATGCAATGAAAACTGATGCGTAAACTAAAAAAAAACCTATTGCTTTTTTTTAAATAAGTAATACAATCCACAGCTACAAATAAAAACATGTTGAAAATATTTAAGACTTCTGAAACATGAAATAAGCATGACAAAAATAAAGAAGCTACTTTACAGGATGTGTTAACTCGTGCTGGATTTTCATGGCTGATCCCCACCTACTATAAATTAGCATCAATTAAATGAGCTTTCATGGAGCCACACTAATTTATACAAGCTGAAGATTTGGCCTGCAGTGTCTGTAAAAACAGGGTATCTTGACAGAAGAACCTTACTGCTGATCTGTAAACTGCTTAAAGAACTATGCTTTAATATGGGCTGGATTCTGCTCAAAAATTAGATTTAATAAATAGCTCCCCAGTCCCACAACAGGAACTATGGAACAGACACTTACATTTATGAGTAAATAGCTGCAGGTTCAGTGCCTTGGATGGAAATGAGGCTGGATTTGCTGCATGCAATCTCCTGTTAACAGTTCTGCTTAGATTATTCTTTCAGAAAATCTGAATCATTTACTCCAGGCTATGTGCACTGAATTAAATGCAAACCTCAAAAGGAAAAAAAAAAATACTTTGGTACCATTGTAAACCTATGAAAAAGTTGAATGTCTCTCAACTGTGGGCAAAACTACTCACAAAATACATAATCCTTACTGCTGAACCTGTACTGACACAGTGCATCCTTTTTTTCTCCTTACCCCTTGTGAACTATGTCAAAATAACCCTGGATATTAGTGCTTTATACACACAATACTGTGTTTAGTCTTACTGAGAAATTCTCTCATGAACTAATGTAGTTAACTTCAAAGGCTCTTTGGCCCTTCAAGTTCCTCAGTAGCTTTTTCATTTATAAATGCAAGAGAAAGAACGATCAAAGTGGAGCATCACTGGGATGCAAATCTCAAATATTACATTGGTGCAAATTTTCAGCCTTGCTTGCATGAATTTCATGTACGTATTCAAAGATACATGATAAAATGTGCCCTTGTCTCACTCCCTAATCCCATGTGTTTCCTACCCCCTCTTTTTCAGGGCTTACATATGGCATACATGATACTTTAAAAACAAGTAATTTTATGATACTCTATGCACCAGAGTGAATTCCAGTCCTTAAAGAAGTACTGCATCTTCCTGAGGAGTTAACATCAGGGTAGACTGCAGATTAATAACAGTTAAAGATGGAAGAAATCTGTAAGGCCATCTGGTCTACCCCTTGTCCCTACAGACTCACCTCTCACAGAAATTTTTTAATGACTTGTCCAAATGCAATTTGACTGTCCTAAACAGTTTGTCCAAAACTCTGCTTGGAAGACTATTCACTGCCCCTTCCTCTCCCTCTTTTCTGCCCCATTCTAAATGTAGACCATTGGTTACCAGTGACAACCCTTGGATTTACCTTTGGTTTTACAACTTTTAAGTTAAATATTTGTAAAATGATGATACTCAATTTCCACTTCATTGCTTAGCCAGTGGCATGTTTTAGCCCTTTAAATCTTCTCATTAGCCAGCCCATCCAGTTCTTTAATATATATTGCTCCATCTATACCTGATCCATTTTGCCAGCATCCTTCTGGTACCATGGTGCCTGCAACTAAAGACAATGTTCTACATGCCAGTGAGCAATTCTGCACAGAAAGACTATTGCTTCTCTGCTCTGCAATATCCCTACACCAGGCATTTAAAATATCACCAAGGCAATAAAATGCACACTGACTTCTACTTCACTCTCTCAGAACTTTAGCCTATTGCAGATGCATTGCTTTACACGTTTCTTCCTTCAGGCAACATAGAGCTTTACACAGAGAGATGATTAACTTTCTTGTTCTCTTCAACCTTTGTCTCCAAAAAATAATGTGATATACAAGGGACATAATAACCATGTATTGCAGCAGATGTCAAGATTCATCAAATCAAAATATAAATTGTAACCAGGCAAAATTAAGGTCAATATTTGCCTTCTGGAATAATTAATCTTAACATACACAAAAACAAATAAGATAATATGAACACATTCTGAATTGCTACCAAATACCTGGAGAGCTTTCCATTATAGTCAAGGACTAAAGAGGATTTAACCCTTGAAACGAATATCCTGAAAAATGATGGATTTAGATCTCTAATCAAAACTATTCACCAAGAGAACCAGGTGGGAAGTCGAGGTCCTGTACGCTGACTGGCTTAGTGATAAATAATAATTTTTAGTGACTTTGGCAACAGTTGCTCAGGATATTCTTAATTGCACACATGATCTGGCAAGTTAGCATTGGTCCAGATCTCAGTACTTTTGACTTCTGAGGTGGTAACTGAATGGTAAAGAAAAGGAGATAAGGAATAGAGAAATAAAAATCCATTTGTCCCAAAATTAGCTTTTCCAGAGTCCTCATATTTTTGACAAAAGTAATGCACCCCTTTCTTGTTTTTTATGGTAAAGTTGTCTTTAAATCCAACAAAGTAAATGTGTTTTCTGGAGACAGGAAAAAGAAACCTCAGAATGTTAAATAGATTTGATTGATATTATTTTAAAAAGTTGTTCCCCAGGGGGGAAATACCCAAATTGAAAATCCTTTGTCTAACAGTATTGAAGACCAGAGGGAATGTGCTAGTAATTAGGCAGACAGAAAATTTATATCCTTTAGATGCACGCTTGGCTCAGTTACACACACTGCAAATTCGACAGCTTATGATAACCTTGCTGCAGGATTACACTGACGGCACCAGGGCAAGGCAGTAAACTCTGTTATTGCCTAAATCCAACAGGTAAGAAGGGTGCAGGGAAAGCAGCTGATGGCTGTTTAAAATATGTTTCCATCTGAACATTTCCTTTTTTATCTGCTTGGTTTTGTTGCTGGGTCAGAGAAGCCTTTCAAACCCAGAGGGAGCAGGAGGTCAGAGTGGCAGATCCTCGCCGGTGTTGCGGTCCTTTTCCATGGAGACAAACACGCACACACACACACACAACTTCACACACAGGGAGGCCAATGGCAGACAGGGAGAAGCTGTTGCCATCCTTTCTCCTGTCCCCATCTGGGACCAGGGAGGCTTTTAAAGAAGACACGGTGTCTGCAGCCCAAGTGGCCTTGCCTTGTTCCTTCCCAGGAGGAGGAACCTGAGCTGCAGCACGCGGGGGACGAGGAGAAGCTCCTGCCCAGCGCAGGAACCCTACTTTCCATGTCAGCAGGAAAACAGCAGTTGGTCCTCTGGCTCCTGCCAGACACATCGCTGGCCAGAAGAACTGGGAAGGGGCATGGGATAACTGACTGATCCTGGACTGACTGAACTGTTTCACAGCACAACTGGTACACAACAGAGTGGTTGGACAGACACGTGCACAATGGCTTTAGCGCTCTCTTGCAGGAAGGAATTCCGCTCGGTGTGGTCTTAGGTCGTAGCCAGTTCCCGCCTGTCGGTTCAGGAAGAGTCTGATAGACTGTACAATTTATTATTCCCTCAAGAATAAGGCTGCAGCTGGTTTTTGGCCAAAAGAGAAAGATGAAAACAGAACAAACCCAAAACAAGAAAAGGAGAGTGGCCGACTGCTGCTGCTCCTTCTTTGTTGTTGTTTGAGTCTTCACAGTGCTCCTAGCTTCATGGCTGGCTGAGTGGATGGCTCTTTGTTTTTAATTCATTTTATTTTACACTGAAATTTCATAGGTTGTTCCACCAACTCCAGACACCTTCTTAACATTAGAGTGTCTAGCAGGGCTGACTGGCGTCCCCTGGGAACTTGATGTTGAACCCAACCTGGCTATTCCTTTTGGCTGTCCATTTATTTTACTGTGAGGTGTCTTCAACTGCATGTCATCCCTGCATCAAAAGAAATAGGAAAAGATGCAATATTAGTGACAAAGTGTGATACAGAATGGCTTCATTCAGAATAAACAATTACCCCGTCACCCTGAGTTCCCAGCATTGCAAAATATTCAAGCCTGGGAGCAAGCTGGTTGAAGCCAGTGCATTTGATGAAAAGCCACTGAAATGAGAGAATTAATTTGGCCATTAGGTTAGTGGACCACGCCTGAGTAATATTTGTAAATTTAATTACTTGCTTAAATGCTTTGTTGTTCCAAACTAATTGCATAGACATATGTAGGATGCAGGAGAGTTTAACTGTTACCACTGCTCACCACTGACCTTAAGCCAAACTGTGTTTTAAAATCAGAAATAAATTCTCAGAAAAAACATTTCCCAGTTAAATATCCAGGTAAACAAAACTTTATTGCTCATCTCTGAAACAACTTGTTTGCACTTAACTTCAGGAGATCTACAATAATAGTTCTTCCACATTTCAGTAAGTTTTCCAAAACTGTTGGATAACAGGGGAGAGAAACCTGGGATCTAAACCAGAGGCCAGCACAGCACAGTAAGTACCAGATACAAAGGAAACTTAGATATTTCTGAAGAGCCACCCTTGAGGTTCCAACTAAGCTGAAATACTGCATCCTCAGCAGGATCATGATCTCTTCACGCTTTGCAAGCTCCATGGCTTCCAGAAGGAAAACAGAAGCACATGCAGTAGCTGCAGCTGAGCATCTTGCTCAGGTGGCAGTTACTGAGGCTTTCAGCACAGCAAATCCTTTCTCTCCATGCTTTCTCATAGAAAGAAAGGAAGCAGCAAGGCCTTAAGGTAATGTCATGAAGCTCTGTGCTTTTATCAGCAGTTCTGTACTACAGATACTCAACACTGCTCAATACAGAGCTGTCAATGCCAAGGACCAGGATCTCAGCCTGTTTCCCTCAGTGCAGAGTATGTTGCACAAGTAGGATCCCAGCTCTGCCTCTGTATCCACGCAATGTCTGGGTCAGCCTCCCTTCAGGCTACAAAGTAGAACAGTCACACCCTTTTGTGCATAAGGGAAGGAATAATCTTCCTCACACCTTGGAAATAATTCCCTAGTTCAGCTATGACTATGACCATATCACTATGAATTTACAGCAAAACTGACCACCTGCAGTTCAAGGTACAGCAGAAGTGCAAACATTTTGTCATGATGAGGGTACTGTGGGGGTGTGACAGAACTGAAGAGCGCCCACAAACCTCCCACCATCATGGCCCACAGCAAACACCTCATCAGGGTGTGCCTCCAGCACAGCTCCAGCTCCAGCCCTTGCTCACAAGCAGATTCCCAGTGCTCTCAGCCCCTCAAGCAGTACATACCTCTGTGCTCCCACTGACTGCACCTCTGTAATTTCCACAGTGTTTACAAATGACACAGCCTTCGGGCCTCCGTAAGAGGGTGACCTAGGCATCCCTGTGGGGGACGATGGGACCTGGTGGCCTGGGGATTTGTAGGAGCCATTGCTCACCCTGCCCTGTAGTGCTTGATGGGACTGCACATTATTATTGGCTAAGTCAGCTTGCAGAGAGGTTGTGGAAGTCCTTGGGGCTCTTGTCATTGCACTTGAGAGTGAAGACACTGAGGACTGCAGTATAGGGTTCCTTGTGCTAAAGCTGGTGGCAGCCATCAGATTGTCCCTGGATCCGTATCTCATGGCCATGCTGCGCGGGTCTTCCGAGAGTGTGCTCACTTGCTGAAGGCTGTAGGAGCTGGGCGTGTCATAGACACCTGAGTCTGCAAACACCGAGTCAGGGTGCGAGTGGAGGAGCTTCTCCCTCTCTTCCATCTCTTTCCTTTCCTGGATGGATGCCATAATTGTCTTGGAAAGGTTATCATAGCGCACCGGGGAGGGGTCTCGCTGATGCGGGGCCGGGCTGCCCAGCACCGGGCTGAAGCTCTGCGGGGGCTGGCGCTGCAGCTCGCTGCCCCGGAGGTGGCACATTTTGGCTGACAAATATGGGGAGTGGTACCCAACAGAGCTGACTGCAGAATGGGCAATGCACTTCCTCCCCGAGGGAGACATGGGGTTCAGCAAACTGTCATACGAAAGACTCCCATTTCTGTTTGACAGGGAATTGGGAGAAAAGATGCTTTTGTAAGGGGTGGAAGCCGCTCCTTCGGACTTTATTGGATGAAGGGGCACTTTGTCTGTCCCTCTCCTGCCAGCAGATTTCAGGCTCAGGGATCGCGAATTGATGGCAAAGGAATCCATCTGGAGTGGGGAAGACTGATAGGTCTTGTGGAGGGAGCTCTTCCGGTAGCTGGGGATGTCCAAGCTGGGTTCAGACTGGTAATCAAGGCTCCTGCCATCCTCTTCTATCAGAGCCCCTTGACTGTGTCCCTCCTGCAAGGTGATCTAAAACAGAGGTGAATGTGAGAAACAGAAGCCAGTGACACGTAAGTACAGGTTTTGTCTCTCAGTGAGTGCATGGGAAGGACAGAGCTAAAGGTCTTCCCTCTGACTGTCAGCCCAGGTTCATTACAAGAAAATCTCCTGACTCCTGTTCAACATATGGATTAGCACCTTGGAACCAAGGAGTTGCTAAATAATATTGAGTAGAAATAAGTTAATACATGGACACTGAATGAGACCCAAGCTGAGACTCAAGTCTCAGTCAAGGTAAATCAGATTGTTATCTCATAATACTGTCCTTGGAAAAAGCACTGCACTTCACATTTTCTACAAATAGCTCTTGAGTTGTGGGATGCCTGGTCTTGTGTGCTGAGACAGAAATATTTTGAGCTTCATTTCAACATGCTGGGGACCTGCACACTCTTATCCACTCTACTCTGCACTATGAATATTCAGTAATTCTGAATTTCTGGTCATAGGCCTTCAAAATTAGGCACTTAACCTTAATTAAAGCAGAGAGGCTCCTTCCCACCATTTAGACAATGAAATGAAGCAATTTTCTCTTTTTTATTGCCTGTGTAGGAGAAAGTGGCCACATCAGAAAAGGAAACAAAGCCCATAGTTTATTTATGTGCTCTGAAAACAGATAGGACTTCACTTTGTTTTACTCTGTGAAAATTGCTCAGAGTTCTGTTCACTTAAAATGCCATTCTGTGCTAAGCAAATAGTTTTCACTGTTCTTTTTAAGGAAGAGTTTGCCATAATGCACAATAAATTGGCTACACTGGCTCTGCAAACAAAGAGTTATTATCAGTCACATATTTAATCAGAAATGCAGTTGGCACAGTTTGTTCTTTAGTTTCTTTTAAAGAAAAACTATTGAAAAAAATAAACTGAATGACAAACCCCTGATTTATTGTGGATGTTTTTAAAAAGCTTTTTCCTTTCAGCTAGAAGATAGAGAAATATGCAAAACAGCTCACTCTCTTCTAGAGCTTGGTGCTAAATTTGGCCTTCTCTGGAAAAAGGAGACCAAGTGACAGCCTGCAAAGGAGGATGAGAGCAATGACGTAGCTTTTAAGTATATTTGTGCCACTTCTCCTTGTGTCCCAATGCCTCTTTCCTAGCAGCTTTCACTGCTCAAAAGCAGAATTGCACTGACAGGCCGAAGAACTGATACAGAACAGACAGCATGGCATTCCTCACACAGCCCAGTCTCTTTCCCCCTGTACCTCCCACTTAGGCATGGCAGACAAATCCATGCCCTCCTATCAGCTCACCACGTGAACCCCATTTTATGATACTCCCAGCTGACTACTAGAGAGTTGTGACTACTATAAAACTGAACAAGGCCCCAGAGCTTGCACACCAGTCAGCAACAGCAAACAGCACTCTTCTGGGTTAGACTGAAACAGCAACCCTCAGAGTGAAGGTGCTGTTCCCTGTTATCACTTCACAGCACTGCCCAGTCCCCTGGCCTAATCAGAAGCTGCCCTGTATCTATATTGCATCTCTGGCTGTGCCCTGAATGAACACAACAAGCCTACCTTCCTTGGCTCTCTGACTTTTGGCATTATGACTCAGAATGCTGTGGCTTCCACAGCTCAAAATTGCTAGATGATGCCTGTAAATAGACTATTTTGAACTGGATGTCAAGCCATTTTTCATGCAATAAAATGAAAATGATAGGATATTAAACTTTTTGGATACAGTGAACACACTGTTTTCTTGTGTTCCCTCTCATAAGCCACTCATTTCTTCATTAAGTGGACAAATCCAGAGCACAAGATTTACCATTACTGCAGCAAGACTGAAACTTAAACTTGGTCATAGCTGCAATTCCACTATCCATCACCATCTTTCTTTTCAAAATGAGAAGGATTCAAGAAAAGCTTTCCTCATCATATAAGGAACATTCTGTCTTACTACAGTGTTGCTATTTTTATCTACCATATTTCCCTTTCCTTACTTCTTTCATAATACTCCTTCCTATAACCCCCTTCTTGTAATTCCAGGAGTGATACTGAAGGACCTGATAAATTAATTTTAAGAAAACTGCACTGTGTGTGGTATGTGTTTTTTAAGGGTGTCTCCACTGGTGTGGGAAGACTTGGATATATATTGAAAATATACAAGTTAGACCAGTGATTTTCCAAATACTGTTTTCAGGTCAGGGGGGCCAAGGAATATTTGCAATAAATCCATGAGAAATAAGTTTCATAACTTCTAAGCAAAAGAGTAAACTGTCAAAATTCCACAGCAAATCTGTCTAATTGTTTGGACCTCAGTTTTCTTGATAGGTGAAAATGATGCCAAGAGTTAGGAAGGTGTTTTTTTCCATATAACCCAAATGCACTGAATAGGTGCTAAGGAAGATCCAACATGAGGAGTCCTCTGTTAATTTTCACTAAAATATCTCTCGGGATGCTTTAAAAGTTCTTTCTATTCTGCAAGCTGACATCTTAAGGAATCAGTGAGTACACTGAGTGTTGGCCAAAGGGTCTGATCCAGAGAAGCACTCAGCATGCCCAGCTCCCTCTAAAGGAAATGTGAGTTGGCACCTCTGCCAGGAGAAGCCAACGGGAGGTGACACTTCTCAGCACCCCAGGATCAGGCCGAGACACCGGAGCAGCGGCAGCGCACGCCTGGCAGAGGGACAGACGTGTCAGCAGGGGGAAGCTGTGAAACCAGACATGCTTCCATAAGGAGCACAGTGAAAATAATACACTGTCACACAACAGTGCCAAGCTTTGTTATTTACTTTTACACTCACTGGAGCCCTGCAGTGAATTCCTCCTCAGCCCCACACTGCCTGGTGCTAGCTGGGAGCAGAAACTCGCGGGCTCGCTCACCTGCTCGGCCGTGGCGTGGTAGTGGACTTTGGGGTTGTTGCTGAAAGCTGGTCGGTATTTGTACATAGCAGGAGTGGGAGGGCTGATAAGTTTGGGTGAGAGGCCACCTTCTGCAAAAGAAAAGAAAAACAACTTTCTATTAAAATGTGTGTGGACAGAAATCTGTCAGCCATAATTCCTTGCCATCCATCATGCTCTGCAAGCAGATCTGTTCAGGAGAGAATAGAACTTGCAGTACTTTTGTGTAGCATTCCACCAAAATCAATGGGGTCCCTATGGCAGTAACAGCACATTGCTGCCAGATCAGCCATCTACAGAGAAAAAGAAACAAGACACAATATATTGAATGGGGTGACATGTTTTGGTGAGTAGAAATTTTGCCTAATTTGAAATACTGAATGTTTGTAATGAATTCAGCTACTAGTTCTGTCTGAAAAAAAAAAGGTTTTTTAATAGTATCAAGCATAAAGTTCACATTTTTATGAATGAAATAATTCAGTTTGCAATGCCTAAGAATGTCATGCTAATATTTCTGGTTCTTTAGATTCCTTAGACGTTTTTATTTTTTTACTTGATTTAAGAAGGGGTTTAAAAGAGTTTATAAACTCTGCCAAACTGACATGAAAAATTAAAACTAGGCTTGAATAAACCACTTCAAGCTGGCGTTTCTCTTCCTTTCCTGCTGTTAGTTCCCCTAGTCTGCAAATCTTATAAATAGAAAAAAATCCTTCACCCAGATCCCATGTTTTGAAAGAATATAAGAAACATTTTAAAAAGGCTAAAAGAGTTTCTTATAAATAAAAATAAAACACTGATCATGTAACTATACCTTCACTGGTGCCCAGCTGCCCTTTTAGCTCAGAGTACTTGCTTGGATCCCCTTTGGGTGGGAGAGGTGGTTGCACATCCATACTCTTATCCTCCAGACCTTCCAGGCTGATTTTAGACTGAAAAAGATCCAAAAAAATCAATCATTACATGAAACTTGGTTAAATAACAGCGTGTGGTAGAGTGCTGGAGGTACCAAAGAACCAGGACTAACTATACCTATAATGACAAACAGGATTTAGCATCCACTGCAGGCAAGGACTGTCACGTGTAAAATTAGCATTGTCATAGCCAGTAGAATTTAAAATGCACTATCCTGGTCTGCTTGGCAGGCAAAGTACCATAATCATCATGCTAATTAGTGCGTGGTAGAAGACAATAGTGCTTTCTAGCATTTTTCAGCAACTTTCCAGGTAGCTCTTAGCAGGTAACTATCCAAAGTTACTTCCAAAGGAAGTAGCTATCCACAAAAATCTTGCAAGTTGGCTTCGTTTGAATCCACCACTTTTTGTGGGACAAAATAAATCCTTCTCTGTTATTCATGCCAGGAGAAACTGAAAAGAGAAGAGAACTCAGCTTCTGAGTCAATATTCCTTGCCCTGGACCACAAGCCTTTCTGCAGCCTAGAAGCTCAGAGCATTCTCTGAAGTAGAACAGCTAACCTGGTCTGGGGGTACAAGGGTTCATTAAAATTAATTTGAACACCAAGAGGTGACAGCTCTTGGGACAGAAAATAACTACTGCAAAGAACAGGCAACTCTTCCAAAAGAAGCCCAGAGGGATTCCATGCCAGAGCTGCCTGTTACTGGATCAAGAGCTGCTGTTACTGAACCTGGGCTACTTTCAGAGCATGAAGTATATGACAAGGACCCAGACTCTAGTTTCTGCATCATCTCAAAGAGATTTGTCAATGACAGACTCATTCCCAGGCTTGATAATGCTCAATCCATGCCCACCAAAAGCAGAGCTTGGACATTCCCTCACCTTGCTGCGGTTGAGGTTGGCCTGGATGCCGTTGTCGCTGATCTTCACTGTGATCTGTCGCTCGGACAAGTCCGGTCTCAGGAAAGGAGGCTTCACACTCACAGCTTGCTTCTTCTTGGGCTCAACCACATACCTAATGAATTGTGCAACAGTCATCATTAAAATAAACAGTAACTTAAGAACAAGGCTTAAAAATCTTCCCACTTCCAGGTTATGATTTAAGAATGTGTCAGAATCTAGGTAAGAATCTCCATTTATTTCAGTGTATGTAATAATTAAGCAGCAATAAAAAAAAATAAATTAGTGAGCGAAAGGAGAAGATGCATTAAAAAAATCTGCAATTTTTTAAGCACTAATGGACAAGAGCATGAAGAGAGCAAGAGAGGCCTGCCACCAACAGAAGTGACTGACTACATCATCCCAGTTAACATGAAACAGCTGCCCTGTGGTGGGAGTCAGTGACTGGGGAACCAGACCCAGCACATGGGGAGTTACCATGGAGAAGATGATGTGCTGCCAGTTCTAACTTACCACATGGTGACTTGTTTCTGTAGCATGTTTAGTGTTCAAATAAATGGAGGCAAAAGAGACTGCCAAGTCTATAGGAAGCAAAAAATCTAAGAGGAAATGGCTGATTTTAGATATCTAATTTCCTTCCAGTGGAATAGAATTCTCTAAGTGCAATTAGCCAGTGTCTGTACAATGCCTAAATATCAATACACACACCAGCTTTCTCTGTTTTATGTAGTGAACAGGACATTCTAGTAGTGATGGCTCAGGGGCCTTTAATATAGAGAACAGTCTGAACAGGTCATCACAAAACACAAATGTTCTGTTTGTTACAATTCTCTGAATAGCCATGATGATGGCACTCACAACCCCTCTCTTAACACAAGTGTCTCACAGTATTTAATACCCAGCTCTTCTCATCCACCTTGACCTGACTTTCATGTTTGGAAGGTTTGAGAAGCAGCTACTCCAATGTCTTTAACACATGTAACAGTCCTTTAGGAATTATTTGTTGTATAACAAAGGGGGGGGGAAAGGCAGATAACAGCGTCAGGGTCTGGAATTGTTCAACACCCTAAAAAGGCTCTAATAAGTCTTGTAGTAAGATTATGACCATGTTTGCAGGCTGAACAGCTCAGCACCTAGAATTATTTATAGTCCATCTGATCTACTGCATTAAGACCCTGATTTCAAAATGTGAAATGATAAATCCATTTCCCCAAAAATAGAAAGCCATAAATAAAATCTCAAGTTTCGTGATGTAGATCTCATTGATAATCTGTTTTATGATAATGAAAGTGCCAGTGAGATTGAAAACCACAGCAGCCTTAAATTAGAGCTGGAGCTGCAGAAGGATAAGTCTTAAGGAGAAAGGCTGATTTTAGCTTCCTTCCTTTTCCCCAGCAGACTGGACATTGCCTGTACAGTGTAAGAAGTAGTGTGGGCAATATGATAACACATGGATATTTACCTTGTTACTGAAATCCACTGGATAAACAAGCTGGTGAAGACAAGGGGTATGAGCTCAACATAATTTGACAAGCTCATTCCAAAAAAATATTTCTGGGATAAGGGTGGTAAATTACAGGTTACAGCCATGCAACAGGAAAGCAGCTATCACAGAGCTCTACCTTCAGGACTGTTTTGCTTTGCTTTCCTCTTATTCCATCAATGATTCTTGGCTTGTGAGCCCAGCCAAGCACATTTCTTCCCCTGGCCCAAGAGGGACTCTTGCTCCCTCATTCCAGCTGAGAGCATTTCTCTTACCTGGGAGCCAAGGGGCTGCAGAGCACATGTTCCACATTTCCACAGCATCCGCGGGTAAAAGGATTCACTCCCCCACGGAATTTCCCTGTCACCTGGAAACATGTTCAGGACAGTGCTCAAACCTCTGGTTATATAAAAGTCATCATCCAAGCCTCAGAAAGCCAAGAACAAGTCTGACCCTTCTGTCCTTCCGAAACAGATCGTTTTTCTTTGAATGCTGCACTTTTTCTCTCCAGCTCTAATACACCACCTCTGTCAGCTAATTCCAGCTAGGAGGCACTCAATTCAAGATCCTTCCCAAAAGGACACTGCTGAATGTGACTGGGTTCCAAGTGATGTGTTCACCTCTCCATGCTGCTCCTTCACTGGATTTGTGTCTGCTCCCAGCCAGACATCCTGTTTTGGTCTCTTTCACTCCCATCACTTCCCCTCCTCTGCCTTTGTGAGTCCCCTCCAAACCAACAGCAAAGTCGAATCACCGTTCCCAAATGCTGGATGAGAGCAATGTTTCCTCTCTCTCAGATCCCATCCTGAGCAGCAATCAGTACAAACCACTGCTTTATGTGGGAGGGTGCCAGGAACTCCCTGGTGATTACAATGTTTGCTTGTAAATGAGCAGGTTTAATAAAAGCCAAGCCTCATTAGACTGGCAGGATCCATTCAAGGCTTCATAAGCATCATAAAGAGTTTGTACTCTACAGGCACATGCTCAAAAGTCACCATATGGGGATAAATACCAATAAAGCCAGGGAGATTAATAGTAGTTGCCATTAAAAGCATTACTGTTATTGTTGTTTGCAAGTAAAGCATTTTAATCAGCTCATAGTTCTGATCTAGCAACAAGTATACAGAGCACCAGAAATACTTTAATAACTTGCACATAAAATAACAACAATTAAATGATTCTGCAATATATTATGCTGGCCTTGTTGATATAACATAAAGCTCTTTAAGAGGCCAAGAGAGAAAGGCTGAAAATTCTGAGATTTGAAAGAGCAACCTTTTGATGAAAACATTGGCCTGGGACATTTGGCATGTCTGCATTCAATCCTAGGCTCACACTGACTTGTGCCAGATGCTGGCAAAGCATTTCAGATCTCTGTGCCCATTTTCTCAAACACAGTATGAAAATAAAATTTCTCCAACTCACAGATTACAGTACTAATTATATCAGTTTGGTTTCTAAAGTAGTTTGAAAATCACTGCTAGAAAGCAGTCTAAGAAGGAAGGGTATTTATTTACTCTATTCAGAAACTAAAAATACCAGGATATGAGCAGATGTTGGGTTATGGGTTATTTTCATTCCATAAAAGAATTTCAGAGGCATTCAGAAAGCTCAGTAAACATCTAAACCCAGCCACTATGCACTTTTCAATCACAGTCTGCCTACTATGAATGCTCAGAACTTACAAACTCCAGAACAAGTAAATACTGAAAATTTACAGTAAAAATCCCAAAATGTCTGCACCACTGGCCTATAAAATGTACTGGGGAAAGAGAACAAGAAAGTCTGCAACTGCAAAGATGACAGTAGATAACTACCAGTGTGAGAAAAGAGAATCAGCACTGAGACTGCAGGAGAAAAGAGAATGTTTTAGAACAGTGGCAAAGCCAGGAACAGATCTCACATGCATCTCTCCTGGTCTGGTGCCCTAATTACATAGATATGCTTCCTCTGCAAGGACCTCAGGGCTGGGAACATCCATCCTTCAGTTACAGATAACCCCTACATATGACTAAGCAGAAATTAAGACCAGATTATATTTAATTTTCAAAATGGCATGGAAAGATGTAATAAATCTCAAGTGGCTTGGTAGCTCAGGAAACCAAACCAAGCTAGGATACATTTTCCAATGGTTATTTTGATCACAGAAAAATCCTCAACCTTTCTAAATTCTAGTGCAGCCACAAACACATGAAGTTAAATTTTACATTTTTTAAAGTTAAAGATTTCCTTCTTTTTGAGCCTAAAATTTTCATGGAGAGTTTATATAACTGCACAAAGACAAGCCTAAGGCAAACCACGATTTGGGCTATGAGACCAAAATGCCCTGTGTTTCATGCTACTATTGTTAGCACTATCAAATCTAATACTTGGCCAAAATTAATTTTAAAATGAAGAGCAGATGATTCTGAGCAGGACAGAGAAAAGCATTTGAAGATGGCAGCTATGGAAGCTTGCTTTGTTCAAAGGCCATGTTAGGCAACTGTTCAGGATGACTTCAGAATCCTTGCTTATGTAAACCTCCCACACTCTTCTGGATAAGAGTTTTTATTGTCTCTTGTGGGATGGAGACAATGTCATCTCAGTTTACGAGGGCCTGGCCTCAGACAGATGTTTTCATCATTCACAGCCTGCCCAGGAGCCAGACAGCTCCACAGCATGGAGCCATCAGCCCCCAGGACAGCTAAAACAGCTCAGTGGGAGCTGCAGGGCACCCATGGGAGCAAGGGCAGCAAAAACCCATCTGAAAAAAAAACCCCAAACCACAGGGGAAAAGAAGTGTGGTGGGGAAAAATGTGAAAAAAAACCCCAGATGTGAGGGGCACTTTGGAGCTGGAGCTGCAGAAGGATAAAGCACTGGAATGCACAGAATTCATGAGCCTTGGGATGAAGGCTGAGACCAGTGCCACACCTGCAAACTGTCCCTTGGGGTGGCAGTGAACTGTTATTGATCCCATCACATTGATCTCTATCAGCCACACCATTAATGTGCACATGAATGCAGGTCTGCATCAATCACAGGGACTGTGGGTCATGGACATTTGAGCAACTGCAGGGGAACTGGAGTTTTCCAGGCTTTTTGGCACAAGGTGTCATGTTGGCACTTGGTTTGGAGAAGCAGAGCAAGCTGGGTCCAGCAGCACTCTGTGTGTGTGAATTCATATGCATGAGAACAAGAGACCCAGAGGGAGACAAAGAGCTAACTCAGACCCTATCATGGGCAGTGAGGGCTTGCTGGGGTAGTTCAAAATACCAGGAGAGAGGGCAAGTGATTCAATCTTTTCCCTTCTGTTTCACACAATCTTATGGGTTGTTCAGTCTGACTCATAAAGTTTGAACTTCTGGGGTTGATGGTACTTACCACATAAAATCTATTTCAAGGTCATGAGTAGATTTTAAATAATAAATAAGCCTGGGGTGATGCTCTGTGGCCAAAAAAGGGAAATCTTTGCCTGCAGTGTATTAAAAAAAAAAATCTGAAAATAAAAAAAGAAGCAACCTTCCTAGATCTTCAGAGAAGCTCCAATAAAAGCATTACTGGTAAGATTTGGACCATCTTTAGCTTTACCCAAGCTGACTTCCCACCTCAGCACCATAGAAAGGATTGCTTCTTACCTGTTCATTGGTGGTGCGCCCTCGGGCCACTAGGACAATGTGGAAGCCAGTGAGACCAATGACTGGGATAAAGAACAACCCAGCCACACACATGACAGCCATTCTGTATGCAAGAGTTAAAGAAACTGAGATGAGGGAAGGGAAAAAGGGTCTGTGAAAGACAGGGAGAGGAAAAGGAGAAAAAAAAAGAGGGGAGTGTCATAGAATGGTGTGGGTTAGAAGGGACCCTAAAGATCACCTAGTTCCAACTCCCCTGTTGTCAGGACATATTTCATTATCCCAGGCTGCTCCAAGCCCTGTCCAACCTGGCCTTGGACACTTCTAGGGATGCAGGGGCAGCCACAGCTTCTCTGGGCAACCTGTGCCAGGGCCTCATAGTGAAGAACTTCACGCTAATACCTCATCTAAACCTGCCCTCTTTCAGGTTGAAGCTGCTCCCCCTCCTTTCACTCCAGACCCTTGTCCAAAGTCCCTCTCCAGCTCCCCTGGAGCACCTTTAGGCACTGGAAAGGGCTCTCAGGACTCCCTACAGCCTTCTCTTCTCCAGCCTGAACAACATCAACTCTCCTAGCCTGTCTCCAGGGCAGAGGGACTCTCTGAGCACCTCCGTGGCCTCCTCTAGACTTGCTCCAGCAGTTCCACATCCTTCTGATGTTGGTACAGCACTCCAGATGTGGTCTCATGAGTGCAGAGTATTCCTCACCTTTAGCAAGGTCTAATTAAATTTCATCTCAAAGTTAAGTCCATCTGCTCCTAGTCTGGGTCCTCACCCTTGAGATGGTTAAAAAGTAATGTGAACTCAGTGATTCTGGCTCTACCTTTCTACCTTGTAAAGAATATTCTGCACTGACCTATCAAGAGTAGTATCACCCCATCAGAGCCAGCAATTCATGTGTTACACTAGCATACACTTCCAGGAGCACACACTTCCAGAAGCACACACTTCCAGAAGCACACTCTGCTCCAAAGCACAGCAACAGAATTTTAAATACAGCAAGCAGCAGTTGAGAGCTACACCTGCTTGTAAGTTAAATTCAGGGAGGCAGCTCATCCTTCTGCTGGGCTGTCATGACAAAGATTGAGAAAGACAAAGGGTCACCTACAGTTTCTGGAGCAATCCATGCTCCCACAGGTACAATGGGAACAGAGGAAAACCTGCACTGAGCATTTACAGGAGGAGAGCAGTGGGGGATCAGGAGAGGCTCCACCAGCTCCCGGAGGACAAATACTCAGATTCATTCTTGCCCATTTTCCTCAGTTCACCCTGAGTCTGGAAAGACCAGCAGGAAGGATACGTAATGGTAGTGTGAGCTGCTCCCAGCTTTTCCATGTGGTTCAGGACGAAGATGAGCCCAAAGGTGAACACTCCAACCATGTGTGTACTTAGGGACAGCAAGAAGAGAAAAAAATAGCGGTAGTTCCTCCGTCCTATGCAATTGTTGACCCATGGGCAGTGATGGTCAAAATCCTTGTAAAGAAAGGGAGAGATAGGGAAAAATATCCAAACAGTGAAAGAAAATACATTGCCTCAGAGATGAATCTGAACCACTGTCATGTAAAATTACATCAGACTAGTTCTGCAGCTTTACAAAATGCTTGACTGTCTTTTATAAGACTTTTAAGGGCCGAGTTGTTTCTCTATCCATGGAGAGGTACTTGAGTGTTTATAGGGTTTGAAGAGAGGATATATCAAACATAAAGGACAGGCCATTTATCTGCTAGCAGCAGGAGCCCTCATTTTTATCATCCTTAGCATGAGTCAATTACAATGAAGTTATTATAGCCTAGAATGGTTTGAAGATGCAATAGTGCTGCAGAATGCCCTGTCCCATGTTTCAGTATTTATCACTGAATGAGTCCACTTTCAACAATGAGTCCTTTTTGAACACAAAAGTACCTTTTTACCAAGCAGGTCACAAAGAAAAAGAACAGCAGGAACAGACAGAGGCAAAGTTATGCACAGGTCCATTAAGTTATGAATCCAAACCTAACTATTTGTCTCAGACACAAGTCCAAAGTCCCTCACAAAGTCAGATCCCTTTTAACAGGAGATTTAATAATGAGGGCAAGCCACAGACACCCTCCAAGAGCCTTTACACAGTTTTGTAAGCATGTAAATCCACTGTCTCCAATGGGATTATTCCTGACGTGAAGACAAGATCAGGTGCAAGAAATAAACCCTTCTTACCTCTGTGTTCTTCAGAGCAGATATTACACATTCATTGCACTGACAAATGAACTGTTTATTCTTCACTTTGTGGCAATGCTATTTTTAAGCACTGCTCAATGATGACACAGGGGGTTTTGTATTTCTCAGTTTTGTACAACGCATTTACCAAAAATTTACAAAATACAAAAAAACTGATTAGAGCTTTTTCAAAGCACATTAGAAAATGACAGGGGCAACTTAAATATTAAGAATTATTAAGAATAAATATATATTAAGAATAAATATTTCAGGCTATATCTGAAATGCTGACATAACATCTGTCTGTTATGCAAATCTGGCTGTATGCAGCCCAAAATACCTATGAATTACAAAACTATGTAAGTACTCACTGCAAACATTTCTCAAGGAAACAAAAATCTGACTACTTTTGTCACAAATTCATTTTGGATCTCTCTGGTAACAGCATGCTTTAAGTTTTGTTTTATTTCTGCAAGTGCTGTCTGCTTTGCTGTTTATTCATTTTTATCAAATTCGTTCAAAAATTTTATATTTGGGAAAATAATTTTGATTGTACATTCTAGACTGACAGTGAAAATATGTGAACTACAACCCTGAGTGGATCCTACCTGGAAAGCCAGAAGAGTCACTCCTGTTACTGTCTCAAAGCTCTTCTAGAATATGACAGGTGAGTGCGAAATAAGCATCACAAGAATCAATAAAACATGTTTAAGGCCATGATTTATTGATTCAGAAGTCATTAATATTTTTTTGCCTACATTCCTCCACAGCAGTAGTAATTTAATTACAAGCAGAGCTCTTTACTTGTGCACCAGAATAGCAGGGAACATTCAACTGACCTATCAATAGAACTTATGAAGAGCTAGCCAGAGTCACCTTGCCTTCTGCTATTTTATGCAGGTTCAGTTTGGATTCCCTCCCATTTTCATTTCTGCTGCAGAACTGACTCCCATGGAAGCCTTGCATCAGCATGAAACTTCAAGCATTTATACCACTGAGTTTTGAGCAATCTTTTTCTGAGAAAACTTCATTTCCTGAAAATGAATTTTTATGCTGAGCCACCGGGGAAGGCAGAAGAAAGAAACTCCATGGGACAACTGAGAATTTACCATCATCTAAACAATCCTCAGAACCTAGAATTAGTGAAAACATTTATGTTTTAAAACTTGTAACGTACGATTCAGGTTTTCTACCAAAAATCCAGCTCTATGCAACAATTCACAGCAGTCTAAACAAACTGTGTGTCACAACTTACAAATAGCTGTGGCTACGTCCCTCTACCCAGGGACCTTAGCAGCTCCTCACTCTCAGGCTTCTAAAATCCCACATCCTTCTAAAGCCTTCCAAAACAGGACAGCTTTGTCCTATTTATCAATGGTTACTAGCACTGCTTCCAGATAATTATAACTTAGATATATGACTGACACAAGATAAATCCAGGCAGCCTTTCTCTCACTAACTGTGCTGCTCTCTTTGGGACTATTCCCTTGCTTATGGCAAAGAGGATTAGGACAAAGGTAGTGTATACAGTGTTCCAGCTGACTCTGGTATTTTTTCCCCTTCTGATTAGTAATTTCTTTCATTTTAATGGCACAGCTGAATACATTTTAGACATATTAAGATTTCATCTTTCTATTAAAAAAAAAAAATAGACCTTGCAGCAGAAACGATCCTTTAGAAGTAGAATTTTTAGCTCAGCAATAAAAAGTCCCCTGGCAATACACTGCTGTGAATACAGTGCTCTGTACCTACATGTCTGGGAGATGCTTATAGCCCAAAAGCACATCTTACTGTTTAGGGTTATTTTTTAAAAATCCTGTGTGACTCACCAAGACCCCAAGGGTAACAAGAATCAAGAAAGTCCCCTAATTCAGAGCAATCAACATTAGAAACATGAATGAGCTCATGCTCTGAGCTGGGGTGTTGACAAAGTCATGGGCTCCTTCTATGGACTGGAGAACCATTTGCTGAACTCTGAGTTTTGCTCTCCTGAACTCACACACCACTGTGGCTTCTCTGCTTGTCCACTAATGCTGTCACCAGTTTGCACCAAATTAAATGATGAACCTTAAACTCATACATGACAAGTTGAAATGGTTCACCCTGAATTTCTTGCTCTCTTGAACTCTCCACCAACTCTCCCATTCACTCCTTTTTTTACATTCAAAATCCCTTAGCTACTTCAAGGAAGATGCAGCCAGCATTATAAATTTTTATTTTAATCACCACTGGCGACAGGGCTGACAACAAGCACACAGAACTGAGGGCTGTGCTTCGAATGGCACCGCTCAGTGGGAGTCCAGCTGCGAACTCCCCAGAACTCCCCAATATGCTTTTGCTTCGTGTGATTAGTCAAAAAACTTATAAAGCAAGTTGTAACATTAAGTTCTTAGTCTGCTGCCTAGAATATGAGCTGATGGCATCTTCCCATTGTCATAACCATGTAAGGAGACTGATGATAGGAAATAAAACAGCTCAAGACACGCTCCTCAGCAGTCCCGTCCCGTTTGTGATTGGTACATGGACCCCCGGCCGGTGACAGGAGTCCAGCTGTGAACTGCCCAGAACTGGAACTCTGGGGCAGCCCAGCAGCCTGTTCCCAGCAGCAGGGGCAAGCCCCGAGCCCGTGGGGCAGCCCAGGCGCGTTACCTCCACGCAGTTGTCGCAGACGCTGCAGTGGGAGCAGCGGGGCGGGCGGTAGAAGTGGCAGGTGGCGCACCACTTCATCCGTACTTGGATTCCTTTGATCTCCACGTTCTTGTACAGCGGCGCGCGGAAGTCGTCGTCCTTATCCTCATCCTCGTCTGCTGCTCAACGCAAAACTCAGAGTTAGTGCAGGGAGCACAGGGCAAGGAGAAAAGAGCTAATCCTGTCAGTGCCTGGGACACAGGGACACTGCACAGTGCCCTTACTGGGGACAGTGCAGAGGACAGATGGTTTATCACCTCTGCTCTGTTTAAGAAAAGAGTCCATTTAAAAATAAACGCACAAAAAGAACCCCAAACTATAACAGACATATACTGGGAAGAAAAAATATTATTTTAGATTCCTGTGATCTTTATTTGTTTCCTCCTGACAGAAAATCTAAGAAGTTCACATCTATTTAACACCTGGTTAAACATTATAGTGCAGCTGGCATTGGTTGACTGGCTCCAAATTAGGTGGAATTTGATAATGTTGTCCCAGAGGAGCATCAATTAGTGTCATGCAGTTCTATATTAAATCTTCTCTAGATGTGTTATCATGATCCAATTTCCATTGACTTCAGAGGGAATTTCTCCCTTCACCTAGATGAGCTTAGGATCTGGCTCAGCTGCAGTATTTATCTGCAAGAGTATTCTCTGGATTAATGTTTGTGTGTGGAAGCTGAGTGCTGTACTGGCACCATTCCCTATAATTTTCCTTCCTAACTAGTCAGTGGGACTCTTAGAGAGAGCCAGACTCTAAATCCCTTAGGCACTTCTATAAATACAGTCTTTAGGTTCTCCAATACCATTATAAACCTGCCCAAGCTGTGTAATACATGTAGGCAGATGAAAACAGTCAGAACAGTCAAACCATTTAAGCTCTCATAAAAAATCTGACTATGCTGACAAAAAGTCTGCATATTATATATACCTACATGCATTTAAACATGTTCCTTTTGCAAAATTCAAACAGAGTTTGTACAAAACAGATCCACATCAAAAATACTGAAAGCTGATTGTAGTTGGTATAATTAGCCAGCAAAAAACACTGCCAGTCTCAGCCTAGACTGTAAATCAGATTTTTCAAGGCAGCCCCAATTTCAGTTACTTGATACTTCCTTTCCTACTCATTCATTCTGGTGTATTACCAGAAATTCACTCACACAGAGCCAATACTGATTCATACCAGAAAGATTCAGAGAGCCAACAAATTTAAGAAAAAAAATAAATTAAAAATGAGTAACAGAGCTGTGAGTTTGATTAAGTTCCTCTTCAACAAGCTGGGTTTCTGCAGCCCAACTTTTATCATTTCCCCCCACAGGCCAAGTTCTATCTACCAGACCTGCAAGCTCATATAATATAGCTAGAAATGTGCTTATTTCCAGTTTCCACAGACCTGAGCAGAAGAATACATTAACAAAGGAATGTATCTTACTACACAGATTCTCATACACTGATCCACTGACATGGAGCAGCCAGGTCTCATATTTTTCTAACAGATTTTTGATGGCTTCCTTAAGGAATGGTGTGATTTCATTAGAGTCTCAGCTTTTGTACTACTTATTTGTTGTTTTGGTTTTGAAGTAAATTCCTAACTATCAGAAATGTGCTAAGAAGCTTGAAAACCAAGAAGACTGAACCTAATTTCAACAGCAGAAAGCAAATAGAGTGATTGTGTATTCATTTTAAGTCACTCCTACAATTCCTGAACTCCTTGCGCTGGCAGCTCTGCGGGTGGCGTGGGGTGGTGATAAGCTTTTTTTCACATGCACACTTGTGATCTGAAATAACATCTGCTCTTCTTTCCTCCCAGCACTGGTATTTATAGTCTTTTCCATCTTTTTCCCTTATCAGTTTGCTTCCTTCACATATCTAAACTCCTACTCCATTGCCTCCTCCCAGGATGAATTCCATGTCTTTTCTCTCCCCTTGCTCCCAGCATCTTCTTGACAAGGAACAGGCACAGAGATGCAAGGCCAAGGCCACAAATGAAGTGAGAGACAGTAGAGGGGTGAACTTTAGGAACTCCTGTTTGCTTCTGACTCCCTTGTATAAAGGGAGATAGGATGGGAGGGAAGGTGGTGAGAAAGTTTCTGTTTGGTCTCCCCATGTGTTTCTTCCTTAAATGCAAAGTCCAAAATGAAGAACTTGTTTGCAAAAGGAAGTTAGAGAAGCCCAGAGGGAGGTATGAACTGACAATACACTCAGCACTGATCACTCGCAGGGCCTGGTGATGTCCACCTCTGCTCTGAGGGAACTGCCCTGCACAAACACTGGATTCTCAGACTGGTAATATTTAATGTTTAATTAACCACTGCTATCTCTGCTGAGATAAAGAAACTAACAAGTCCAGGAAACTCCTTAAAACTCCACCTGCAAAAGTTCTTTTGAAAGTCACTAGCCTTTGTAGCTTTAAGTACCTATATAGTGTATCAGTTGATCTTACACAAGTGATTGAATCTTGCCTCTGCCTTAGATCACCTTTACACACAATAATTTCCTTAACTGGAGTGCTGCAACACTTAATCAGGGGTTCAGAAGCTTCAGCTGAGAGGAATGGCAGAGAGATGCTCATTATTAGACCATGGTACCTGGAGAAGCCCGGCCTTGCTATTCAGGGAAACCAGCAGGACTGGTACCTTGCTCTTGTCAGGTAGCAATTCAAAACAGACACTGAACTTGGTGAATAGAGGTGAAGAAGCACAGCTTGCAGACAGCACAGATCCATTGGTTTAGACAGACTGCCTAGAGCAGTCTCTGCTGCAAACTGCATGTGAATAATTATTGGAAGACAGATAAAATGAGGTGATAATTCTCTCATTAGGATGTGTTAAAAAAGATAGCTGCACTGTGGTTCCCATTACAAAAGCTGAGTGATCTCTATCCTATTTAATCAGCTGTGAATCAGTACTAATTTAAGCAGGAATATCTTTCTAAATGTATACATTTTTAGACACTCTAAGGCAAGCCTTAATCATTATCTGTTCTAGCATTCAATGCTTCTGCATTTCTTTTAAGGTATTCTGGAAGGACTGCTTTGATGAAACTTGCAGGAAGTTTAGCCTCTCCCCTCTGCCATGCTCTGCTACCTATTGTGAAGACATTGACTTAAATCCAGTGTGCCAGCATGACAGAGGGGATAGCAATCAAAATCACATCACTCAGGAGAGCTGTCCAAGGAGAACCATTCTACACAACCCTGTGCCCTCGAGCGCCAGTCTGAGCAAGTGTGAGGACACCCAGGAGCTCAGAAGGGAGCTGGAGGGTGCCCAGCATTTCACTGCCATCCCACCCCCTAATGACAGTCAAGTATAGTAAATAAATAAATAAAGTCTACAAGATTAATCAGCAACTTGTGTGTTTGGATACCTGGCACCTCCTTTGGCTTGGACTTTCAATGTCCCCCCTCCCCCCACCCCTGCAACCATTCCATTTCTGTTACCTCGTGGGAAAACTCCAGGGTCCATGAAAGTTGCCATGCTGAAGTTTGCCAGCACAAACAAGAAGACGAGTCCATTGTACACTGGGATGGCTGGGGAGATGGCTTTTGTCAACCAGGGGCACCTGTGGAGAAGAAGAGTTATGGGTAAGGCTCTTTCAGCTGTAACCTATGGTTTCTTCCCACTCACTACCATGACACAGAGAAGTACTCTGGGCCAGCCCAGCCATGCAGCAAGGCTGAATTTGCAATGTAACAGAAATTTCCACAGAGCCAGTTTCAGTGATCACTGCAACACCCTCTGTAAAGCTGCTTTGTGCCAGAGCACAGAAAGCCCTGATTGTTCACAGGGCTCACAGGGCTTTGCCACCCTATTGCTTTATCTGCAACCTGGCGTTTTACCACTCTGTGCAGCAGCTTCATCCCATTGTTGCAATTCTTTTACCTTCTCTACTGCCTTGTTGCAGCTCGGGTTACTTTCAATTTTCCCTGGTGTAAAGCACAATAGGATTCAAACTATTGATCCCCGAAGCAGGGGCAAAGAGAATCACATTTGCTTCTCACTAAGCTTCCATGGTTTTTAACACTCAGAACCAACACTACAAAACTTCTCCTTGAGGGAAAGTTTTGT
The DNA here is from genome assembly GCF_963513975.1 of Fringilla coelebs. Lineage (NCBI taxonomy): Eukaryota > Metazoa > Chordata > Aves > Passeriformes > Fringillidae > Fringilla > Fringilla coelebs. Next base: position 8,618,131 of record NC_140043.1, on the reverse strand, counting down.
CAGACCAGGCTTTGCAGGTGTCAGCAGAAAATGCAATATCAAAAAGAAAGTAGATGGCATATGCCATGTGAACAATGTTCAGAAGCACCAGAAAGATTTGTTGCTTACCCAGTGAGTGTAACTGAGAGGAATTGAGGATAAAGGGTAAAGGAGTAGGAGACTTTGGGAAGGGGTTTGGAAAATGCCTGTTAATTAGAGGAAAATTGTTCAAACTGCAAAGAACACTTCCCACCAGCAGAGAAGGGCATGATGAGGCAGAAAAGAGCCTGCCTTACAGGCAGCTTCACCAAATAAAAAGCAGTGTGCATTCACTCAGCCATTCACAACCCCTGAACACCCCACCAAATGCATTTCTCCTGTCTGCAGGAGGAGGCTTGGTGTTACAGGGCCACTGAAGAGAAAAATCTGATCAATCTCATGATACTTGCAAATATAAGTAAGGAAGAATGTGGGTCAAAGTATGTAATTGAAAAAAAGACCCCTCACTGAGTTGCTCCTTAGATTTCCACTTGTCTTGACAGCCAAGGACTCTTCCAAGGCTGCTGAGCAGGCAGACATTCAGCAATGCCTGCTGCCATTAGCATAAAGCACACTCTGGCCCATGTCTTCTGGTATTTTGCCTGCATTACATCTACAGTTGGGTCTGATTGTCTGCCAGGCTGAAGCCTGAGCAAACAAGGAGAAAACAACAAGCAAGCAGCCTTCTTCCACGAATTTGCACTGGGTTTGCTGCTAAGAGGCTGTTCTGAACAGCTGACAATGGTGTTACTGACCTTGAAGGACACTGTCAAACATCCTCTTGTGACCAGTGTTAGGAAGTCACCACGTTTTCTTCTCCTGTTTCTTTGTGGGCAGGCAAAAGGAGATTGTTTTGCACTCCCCACCTCTTCACAGCTGGGCTTTTATCACTGCACTGCTGCAAACAGGTTTTAAAAGGACCTTTCCTTGTGTGTGCTCCACTCAGCCTAGCCTGGACTGAGGAGAAGATGGACAAGTCCTACCCAGGGTGAATGAATTGTAAAGCCATGAGCAAGACACATCTGTGGCCAGGGCCAAACCTCCAGGCTTGGAGGGAGAAGGTAAAAAAAACAGCCAAAGACAGCTTGACTCCAGGAGGTACCTACCCTAGGAACCTCTTGTTTCCCAAAAGGGTGAATTTCAGCAAGTAGTGAGCTCCTACTGACTTGCTGCCTTGCTTAGTTTGCCTCAGAGCAGCTGCTGATGACTGCAAACCAAAGCAAGGCACAAGTTTCTCACTTGCCAGGAAAGGTGCTGCTGCAGTGACCTTGCCAAGCAAACTGCAGGCCTGCCACTAACAACGGCTTCTGCCACATCCTCCGGAGAAAAGCAAAATAAGTCCTGAAGTAAGCGGTTATAAAATCAATTCTACTCAGGGAAGAGTTCTTCCCTCTAAATTATAGTAAAATTAGATTCAGTAATGGGCATGACTGACTTAATTTCTTCCCATGAAGAAATTGCCTACACAGAGAAAGATTATGAAGTTACCCATTGCTTGTCAAGCATGGAGGAGAGATGTCCTTGGCAGTAAAGTCACGTAGGTTGGCAAATCAAGGGACAGGAAACCCTTTCTTACAGATAACTAGTTACTCTGAACGAGATTATAATGAGAGAGACTGTCTCAGATGATTAATGCAAGCATTTTTTAACATTCTCATCTGTGATTTATTTTGTCATGTTCCCAACAAATATATCAAAATATTAGGAAGAATTTTAGCCATAAGATAAACTGCACAGCTCATTCAATGGGTAAACAGTGTATCTGAAAAGACTTCACGGAAGTTGAAATAAAGAAAAGAGTGAGTCACTGTACATACTAGCCACAAGGTCAGTTCACAATCCTTCCATTTCTTCTTCCCAGAATTGTTATGCAGCATCACAGATTACATAAAATTAGATGGGACAAAAGGGGCCTCATTTGTAAACTAGGCTGGCCAATAAAAACAGATGTGGAGATCCAATCCTGGCTCATAACTGTAAAGAGGTCTGAAAAAAAAAAATTCCAATTGGATTCACCAAAATGATGCAGCCTTCCTGCACCACACTAATGCAAGTATGATTCTGGGCAAAAGAACAGAAATTCTGATCTGAGCCTTGCAGGTTGTTTTATCACTAATCCATCATGTGAAAGCCTGGCTTCTGCCCCTCTGCCTCAAGAAGAAAGCTGCAGAAGTGTTGAAGCAGGACCTGTAGCAAGTTTCTTTTTACTTTGTGCATATTCTCTCTCCAGGAGATCTACTTCCAGCAGCAAGTGTGCCTATTATATATGAATAATTATTGTTGAACTGTACCTTTTCTTTTTCCTAACAGAAGTTGTTGTGAATCCAGAAAACAGCACATGGGATGTAAAACTTTCTTTGGCTGGTGAACCCAAAATTTCAAGAGGCTACAGTTTTGTGTCTTCAACTCATCTCACAGTAGAATTATATATCAAGAAAGGTACCACAACTTTTATAGGGCTACATCAATTACATAGAGCCAGGACCAGTGTATAATCCCCTAATGGAGCACCACCAGATTTTTCTCTGAGACAAAGTAATTGTACAATGTGTGTCCTATTCCAAGTTAATTTGGATCCCTCCCTTGAACCAGATGACCTGCAGGGTAATGTTGCAGGTACCAGCCATACTGCATCAAGGACTGCTCCAAAGAGAAACTTCCCTTGGCTTTGTTTACTGCAGAGGTTCAGAGCCAGCACATGCCACCATGGGGATAATTACAGATCTCAAATTTTCCCAAACAAAGCACACAATTACACAGGCAACATTTCCCTCATAATTATACTTCTCTGACACAGAGTGATTCTGTTCATAACTCAGTGGAGAGTAATTCAGGGCGACAGATTTAATCTCATTTATCCTATTTGCTCTTGAAACCCTATCCTAATAAAACGGAAAGTTAAAAAGATTAACAAATAGGATCACACAACTTGCTAGGTGTCAGATAGACTTAGCATGATCAGCTGCCTTCCCCTGCTAAATTAAACAACAAATAATCCTTTCTGCTTTTTTGCCTGGTGCTTGTAGCAAGACATGTTTATGTCTTACAATTATAGTTCACCTATGATTAAATAATTGAATACGACACTTTTCTTGAATCCTGCTCTAAATTAATATTTTGCATTTTTCATTAAAACATTGTTAGAGAGACAGTAGGCCACAGAGAATGGAGCCTGGGACTTTAAGAACCAGGTTCTAGTCTTGGCTCTGACACTGGCCCACAAGCCATCAAAAGTCACCTACTCCCCCCAGCCACCCCAGTTACATATTCTGCAAATGAGACCAAACCCCTGTCAGACCACCTTCCCCACGGCAGGGCAGAGAGTCTGAAAGTCTTAAAGATCTCTGTCAGGGCCAGGCTGGTGGCTGTGGTGTTTGTCTTCCTGGAGGCAGCTCTGGGCACCCAGCAGCCTCCCCTGAATGGGGCAGTGGTGTGAGGATGGGTCTGTGATTTAGCCAGCAAATGGGGCTGGTTCATTTTACATCTGCCTGCAGCACCACAAGCACTTGTGAGCATGTTTGGAGGCCAGAGACAAGGAGAAGGACATGGGGCAGGAGGTCACAACCCTGCCCTCTCCTGAAGCTGCTTGTGCAGTGCACAGAGATGTGGGAACCTCAAGAGATGGGCATCCAAGTTTGGACACTTAGCCACCCCTAACAAGAAGACTCTCAAGGATGTTTTAAATGGCTGCTCAGCTGCACCTAATATTTGATCTGAGATTACCACACATCCTTCCCCTCAGCCTCAAACAGATGGCTGATGCACAACAAAACAATTTATTTTTCCATGAATCACAAGGCATGGGGTGACAACACAGAAAAGAAAGCATCTCTTAGCTCAAATGTACTTCTGCCACTACAGTAGTAAAAGAGTAATGTGGAATAGCTGATTCAGTGCATGCAAGTAGAAGCAGCTCAGCAAAGTAGGGACTAATTAGATAAGAGGGGTCAACAAGCAAACATAATTTGACTAAGAACAAATACTAATTACACTGGAAACTTTCAAACAATGTCCAAAGACCATAGAAGCCTGTCCCTGACTCCTTTCCAAGAGTTTCTAGCCAAACCCTGACTGCTAAGAAGATGTTTGCACTGTAAAATCCATATAAACAATTCCTAATCATCTAACCAAAGATTTAACATTTCTAATATCAACCCTAGGAGCTGGAACCAATATCCTGGGTTTTCCAAAAGCTGCCCTATCCTGTAAGGCAAAGCAGTCAGGAAGGCTGAGAGGACCCACTAGAGCAGGGACAGGTCCACAGAGGCAAAAGTCCCCCTCAACCAGCACTGCACCCGCTGGAACATAAATGAAAGGGCTGTCAACTGTCTGATTCTGAACACCCACACTGTAGAAGGGTTTGGAGTTGGATGTAAACACTGTACTTTAAAGACCATTCCACCAGTTTGTATGTGGAACAGAGAAGGTGCAAGACACATCCTGAAGGCTGTGCATGGCCCAGTCTGCACCACAGAGCAGAAAAGGGCAGAGCTCTCTTAGTCTTTAGCGGTGTTAATCTAAAACGTTTCTCACATTTCCCAGTCTGGGTGAGATTTTTCTATTTATATGATTTTTTCCTACCCTGACATTACAGAAAAGTACCTTTCTGGAATAGTTACAGAAGAAAAAAAAATTGCTCATTTTCCATTTTTTGTCACTATCAAAGATAGCATGAAGATTATTGTACATCTAAAAATATTTTCCAAGGTGCTGAGACATCTGTAGGTTTAACAAGGCATCACTGGAAACAGTCAGGAGAGAATTTATGTGAGTGTCATAACCAATGTGAAACAGAACAGCAGGTCTTGTGAAAATAGCAGGAGGTTCTGGACTGCCAGGTTCTTTGCTCAGCTCTGCACATCAGATTTTGATAAGTGAACTAATTTCTGCACCATATCTTACTCATTGGCAAGACTGCAGATAATACATCGTTGCCATAGCACTACACTCTCACTGTGAGTATGGCAGTTCTACTGACAGAAAGTGATATCAAAGTAAAGGATAACAAATCCAAATGTTACCAAAAAATGGGAAAAGGACAAGTAAATACTGGAAAATTTATTACTGAAAAGCAGTAAATGATGAGAGCTGACTGCTACAAAGAACAGCTCACACTGGTGATAAACAGGACCTACCAAAACATCTACCCTGAGCTTTCAGGTACAGCTATCCAGCAGAAGAGGCAAAAAATCACCCCAAATCCCACCACCAAAAACCTCATTAATTTCATGAGTCCCTTGCTCACTGAAATACAGATGAACACTAGAGAGAGAGGTTCAAATCCATCACCTGCTTAACTGTGTTTAATTATTCACCAGAAATGTGCTGGGCTGGAATTCACTCAGGTTTAACAAGAGCTGATGGGGTTTCAGTGAACTTTCCATTACACTCTGGACTCCATCCGAAGGCCAGTGGTTCATGTCTGGCAACTTACAGATCAGAGGAGCTAAATCAATTAAAAAGCCAACTTGAGATGTAATGGTCCTTGGTGAAAAATCTTATCCGGGCTATACATCACCCCCAAAGTAAAACACAATCTACCCTTTTCACAAAGCTGCCTGAAAGCTCTGGATCCTGTTCCCTTCCTACCTTTTTTAACAGTCTTCAAATATCTGAGAAAAGCCAGTATTGTCATGTGAACTAATGTGGGAGAAACACAGAGAAGGAACAAGAATACCAACAACCCAATCTGAGTGAGACCACCACAGGTGCAAACTCACCCATCACCTTCACATTCAGAAGCTGTCCAGCCACCCCAGACCTATTGTCCAGGTACAGGCTGACCCTGCAGCCAGTGGGCAGCAGGTGCTGTGTGACACTGTGTGACTTCACATGGTGTGCATGGCCAGCAGATAGGCCTGGGCTGGGCTGGACTCAGTGCTCAGGCCTTGCAGAGATGCTCTCTGCACACTCAGTGAGTCCAGGAACCTGAAAGAGCCACTTCAGTTGTAGCCAAGCCATTGGCTACTGCCAGGAGCTGCTCTCACACTGCTCAGAGCAGGGCTTGGGCAGGCAGGGGCTGGGCTCACCTGCAAATACACAGCAACCCAGCAAAATCCTGCTCTACACACTGCTTGAAATGTGCACGGTCCTGCAGGCAGCTAAGGCCCTACTCAGAGTCAGTTTGCACTTACTGACATACAGGAAGGTCCAGGACAGAGGTTTTGATGTACCTGTAAAGGAATATGCTGTAATAGTGCAGCAGCACTTGAAATGCCCAGCTCTTGGTTTGCACCTCAAATGGAAGGCATCCACTGCACACTGATCTGGGGCACAGCCAGGCTGCATTTCAGAGCACACAGGAACATTTTTGTCTGAGGAGAAGGATGATGCTCACAGCAAAGTGAGGCAGTAGGTCTTCATGGCACTTCAAGTGTCTAATGGGCTGTGAGCAGCATCACTCCAAGCAGCAGAGAATGCTCTGGTGCCTCAGGAAAGGAGCCAATTGCCAGTGCTTGGGCAAATCAGAGCAGATTCTGGGTGCAGGCACACGGAGCGCACAAATCCAGAGTCTAACACATTTTGTTTGCTTTTTCAATCCTGGACTTTGCAAAGGCTAAAATGCCACATAAGCTGGAAGAGGCAAGGACAAGTGTAATCCAGGGCTTCTCAGACGTGCAGCAACCTTTTATTAATACCATGCTGGGCAGCTGGAAATGAACTCTGCTTTTTCCAGCAGCCAGTAAGAGAGCTGAGTACATGGGTGATGCTGGGTCATGACAGAAGAGAAAGGCAATAAGGACTAACTGCAAAACAGCCACAGCAGGAGAGACACTAGTTGCCCTGTCACGCTGAAAGTTTTAAATCCACTTGGTTAGCAAAAGAAGGAGCTCAGTAACAGTCCTGTGCTGTCCTGTCTGCACGGGGCTGGCCACAGGCATCGATGCAGTGCAAGAGCTGAATGACTTCCAGCCCATTCCAAAGGTCACAGGAGTCATCAAGCCATGGAAATCTTGCTAAATGGGAAATCAGAGAATTATCTCCAAGATGCTGTATGAACCAGTAATTTGTAACACAGCAGAGTTCTCAGTGCATGAGGCTGCACTGCCCTATGTTCCCATGTGCACCACTTCAGCAATAATGACAGTCCAGCTGCCCAGGCCAGTGTCCAGAGAGGGGAGAAAATACCTGACAGTGTCTGAAAGGGACACACAACACTACACAAGCTGAGTTTTTCTGAGCATTTTTGAAAACACCATTTGGAATGTAAACCTGTGCTTCCAATTTGTAAACATCAGAACTATGAAATGAATGTCACATTGACTACAGCAGTGCTAAAAAGGACAGCCCCTCATCCTGAGTCCTCCAGATCCCATTTCCCTGAGTAATGAAGAACATGGTTTATTTGGTCACCACAAGTGACTCTCGTGACCTTCCAGACCTCTCAGCAATCAGTAACACAGTTTTTTGGTGGATAGAAGGAATTGCATTTGCCAGACCCCAAGATGGAAAAAAGGCACAGGATAGCTCCTCCCTGGCTGAAGGACGTTCTCCTGTTTCTCTATTGTCTTCATCCCTGTCAACACACACATGAATCCAGCAATGTGGAAAGCTGAGGTGGGCTGCTGCTACACAGTTGCTTTTTAAAACAAATTTAAATTACCAGCAGCCTAATTCAGTCACACTTGAGGTGACCCCAGCTACTGGCACTAAAGGATTTGTACACTTGCTCACTGTATTCCTCAACCACAGACTGGCAGAACTTCTAGTACACATTCAGTGTTTGAATTCATGAGATAGTGGGGGGGAAACAAGGCAGCTCATTTTAAGTATGTGGTGATGAGAGAGAGAAAAACAAGAAATATTATGATATAAGGAGGGAGGTGGTGACATCAGTGAAAAGGCAGTCTATATTACCCTTGTTGAAAAGTTAATTTGATTTTTTAGATATTCCTTTTCCATATGAGCTCAGTAGAAAGAAATTAAACTTCACAAGATACCATCCCTTCACAGCTACTGGAGCAATTACCTAACTAAAAGACAGCATCTATTAGATTAAAGTATGTGCCACTTAAATTAACAACAGCCAATATGCATAAGAAGCATTCAGTGTGAGCTCTGAACTCTGTGATCATGTCCTTGGTGGATTAGCAGAGAACAGAGTAACACAATGTGCTTTCAAAGATGCAGGGCAAAAGAAGAAAAGCAGGAACACCAGCAGCGCCAGCCCAGGTGTCTGAGGCTGATCCTGGGCAGGCTGGGTGTCCTGGGTGCAGTCACAGGGCTGCCTGGGGCAGTGGGCACTGCCAGGGAATACCTCACTGGAGGATCCCATCCCTCCTCCACAGGGGCCACTCCTCCAAAAGCCAGCAGTGAGAGCCCAGCTGGCCCTGCCAGGGATGTTGCATGACGAGCCCTGGAAGGACAGGACAGACCATCCACTGCAGGGGAGGTCTGACACTGCCCCCACCACCCAGGAGACTGGCAGGGCAAATGTACCAATGTACCAATGCACCCCAAACCCAGCTGGCTCTGGCAGATCTGCCAGCTGCTCTTTGCAGGGCTGGGGCACTACAGAGCCTTGGACAATGGAGGGGCAGGAAAATCCTGTCAGGTGGGTGATAACAGTTACATTTCTTCCATGACTGGAAAATGCTGTTCAGGAAATTTACAACTAATTGAGACCAGAGGTTCTTGCAGACCTGTCTGGATCTTGTACTGCCTTTGAAATCTGGAAACAATACCTGTCCATGGCCTGAATAACATACTTCAGAGCTGCTACATGAGGTCATTCACCTATGCAGTCACTTGCCCATGTGGGGAAAGGAAACCAGTTCCAATCTGAACTCTCTTGTTTTGAGATTTCTAGGCACATGGAACAGCAAAATTACTCCAGTTATTGCAGCCTTCCCCTGTGTGAACCAAAATGATTAGGGACTTCATGTTTTACAGAAGAGATGAACAAAACAAAGAGATAAAGGCACCTCTATTGCAAATAGATACAGAATACAGGGTAGAAAGTGTAAACATTCTCATATATCAAGAACTGAAGCAAATATATAATAATAAAACAAAAGTCTCTCTTAGAATCCCATCTTTAATTTCCCTCTGGAATATCAGCTTGAAGGGGTTTTATGGAAACCTGAACTGGAAGCATGACATTTTTATACCTCATTCTCATTACACTGAAAAAGAACATTTGCACAGCAGGTATAAAGCCTTAATATATTAAGATTTTAAGCAGGGAATGAAAAATCAAAATTATTTTAGCTGATTTAAGAAAAAAAAATATAAGAGACTGTCACATTTCAACATATAAAACTTTGCATTTGGGAAGAACGTGCTCCTGTGGCCACCTGCTTTGGGATGTTTAACCCATTCTTCAAGCCACCAGCTTGAAGGTACCAGTCACCTTTTGAAACTGGACATCAGAGGAGAATCATCAGTGATTCAGCCTATTTTGGCAACATCTTTAATCATGAACTGGAACAGACCTAACATTTATGGCCAAGGTAACAAAACTGACCAGGACACACCATCCATTCAGCCCCTTGCTACACAGACACCACGTGCACACCTCTCCTGGCCATGCACTGTTCTGAAACACAGCTACACATTTTTATACCCCACACCTCTTCCCTGCAGGGTGCATGCCAGCAACAGCAGGGCAGAACAGGGGTCTTCCCAACTGCTTCCCAGCCCATTTCTGCTGGAGGTCTGGGACTGTTTTGGGGCTCAAGGACAGAGCTGAAAAATCTTCATTTCTTCCAGCAGAGGGTAGTGGGACACACAAGCCTGCATGCAAATGTGTAAGATTATATTGCAAGTGAGAAATACATATGCAGTTCAAACCAAACCAAGGGTGCAAAACCACAACTCCACTGCCTAACATGGTGGAAATGTTACAAAACTAAACACATTTCTTCATTTGTTTTCATCAAATGAAGAAACACATCAAACTCAGCTTGTTCTCACAATCTCCACCCTCCCCCAGTAACAACATCATCTTCATTCCCCTTTCTAATTTTGGGAAGGACACCCCCAGGCAGCAGCAGAGTCAAAAGAGCCTTTTTCTAAACATCCCTACTAGAAATCTGCCTTTTCCTTCCCTCTGTGGAACTATTCTCCTCTCCTTGGATCTCCTTGACTTTCAGACACTGTTTCATCTTCTCTCCCTCTTTGTCCTGTTCTAAATCAAATGACTGAGCAGTCCCACACGCCCTCCTGCAGCAGAGCAGCACGATGCAGCTGCTGCTTTAGCCTGGGTGTGCGGCCACTCAAAGGCATTCTCAGGTGCCTCCACGGGTCTGGAAGCCCACGGGCAGAGCTGCACACAGATGTCCCAGGCTCACAGCAAAGAGGACACATGCAGAGGACTTGTGGCTCTTCCATGCATTCTCTCAACAGACACCAAGAAGAATAACTAAGGGAGAACAGTCACAGCCTTCTCAAACTATTAAATCACTGTCCCAAGACTCCCCTGCCTGCACATCAATGACTGAAACATCTCTGCTCACCATCTAACAGGATTAGGGCAGGCTTCTGGAGGCAGCTTCTCCTGCAGGGAAAATCTTATTACAGAACCCATCAAAAACCAAAATGCTTTTGGGGAGCAATAAAAACCTAAAACAGACCACGGTGACTGTCACATTAACAGTAATTTTTTTCATTTACATGATGAAACCTAGCAGTATCACCACCTTAGGTCTAAGTGTCTCTGTCAGCTTAGACAAAATATAAAGCCAGTCTTCCAATATTTGTGCTGGAGCACAGGTATTCAATTCAGGTTGACAGAAAACAAAATTACTTTCTTAGCAAACATCCTATGAGGGGATAGCATCTTAATTACAGAGACAGGGAAATGGGATTCAGGCTGGTATAGAGACAGGGAAATGGGATTCAGGCTGGTATATAGATTTGTTTCTTGTCAATCCCACTCCAAAGTGCACAAGGCAAGGATCCCCCCCAGCAGCCACAAAGGTGGGGAAGTGTCACTGCTTCACTTTTGTATTATTGACTATACCCCCAAACTCAGAACTTTTAAAGGCAGAAGAATAGCTTGCTCACAAAGTGCAGTGGACACAGGGTAGCTGTTTTCCCTATTAATCCCTCAGTGTTCACTAAAAGCCCATGGGTTCTGTCATTTTGGGGTGCGTTTCTGCGGCAGAATCACAGAGTAACCCAAAAAGGTACAGTTATGCACTGGATGTGATGAATGAAGACCCTTCCAACTCTGTGGCCATAATTCAGGAACATGAGCTAATTGCAATTACCTGAGATGCATTAACAAAGCTTAATACTCCCAAGTCAAAATGGGACAATTAGCATACCAAATAGAAGCCATGCCATACCAAAATAGAAGCCTATGGAAATTACATATGTGCCACCATCTGCTAATGATATGCAATAGGCAACCAATTCAGGGATGGAAAAGAAAAGAAAAATAAAAAAAAGAAGCAGTTTCTTGATGAAACTTGTTCCCATTTCCAAGAATCAAAGTGAATATTCAGCTTAAACATTACACTTTCCAGATTCCCAGCTGGGACCAGAATGAGGAGTGTCAAGCATCTTATGATTTAACTGTTGAGAAATTTCCAGGCCAAATTTTCGAGCAAGAGGTCTGGCTACAGATCTGAACTGTGGGATGCTTTGTCTTTGGAGTTCTAGCCTTGCTTCCAGTGGCAATAGCTTGCATTAATATGTGTACTTTTAAAATAACCAGCTGCTCCTGAACTTTGTTAAGTTCTTACATAATGTTTTTTTCCCTTGATTTAACTTAAAGAGTAGGGAACATCATTCTGCTTTTCAGAAAAAAAATGAACATTTACTTCTTGTTGAACAGCTGTCACAGTGCAATGAAAATAATTTATTGTTCAGTTTTTCTGAATGAATCCCTCATCCCTCCTGTCCCTTCTTCCTTGAATATTTTCTGAAAGTCATAAACAAGCAGCAAATTAATTTTGGCTTATCCTAGAAAACTTCTTTAACTCTGGGATACCTCACTGTCCTTTGCATTCCTCTTTAAAAGCAGATGAGTCTGCCACAGTGGATAGGAGAAGTGTGGAACAGCACATCACAGGAGAACAGCCACAGAGACATAAGCAAAGCTTGCTAAGATGAAATTTCCCCATCACCTCCTTTGACTGGGGAGACAAAATAAAAAAAAAAAGAAAATCAGAGTAATTAGAAAACACAAGCACAGAGCTGCAATTCATACTGTAAGAAAAACTTTGAAGAAAACTTGTAATTTCTGAAACTGTAGTACAGTGCACCTGATTCCACAGGTCAAGAACAAGGTAGAAATGAACCATGTTCTGGGGAGTTAAATCCCTGAAGTACCCTTTGGTGAATACGAAAAGCAATTTCTTTTTCAGAGCCAGAAGAGTGGCCTTTTTATGTTTTAATTCTAGGATGCACATTTGAGTCATCCAGATAATATTTTTCTCACTCACCCAATGGACTAAAAGCAAGCTTATTTACCTTAAGAAGCACAGTCAGGTATTTTGAGTGACCTGGTGGGGGGTGGGGAGGTTTTTTTTTTTCACCAGTTTGTTTATATATTCAAAAATTCAGCACTTTTTTTTCCTCTGGAAACACCTCACTTTTCACATTAACTTCAGCAATTTTGGGAAGTTTTCCATTTAAAACAATACAAAGATATGTCAATAAAAATTAACTGGAAAGTATTACAGCCTGTCCCAAGAGAAGTTCACCTACTAGGGACAGAGATTTACTAAAAGAATGGCTGAAATGAATGACTCTCAGCAAGAGACTGGTACATCCTTAAACAAGAGATTCACACTGCTGCAGGCTGGGCATGGAGATGCAGGTGAGGAGTGGGGCCCATCCTCTTCCTCATCTTCTGTCACAATAGCCCTCCCAAAGCTTCTTGCCTGTGATAATCCTGCTATGCTTACAGGCCTGCTTCCAGACACTACAGAGAGGAAAAGAGCCTTTAACATTGTTTATTCCTTGGACATGACTGACACACTCATTTTATCAGCTCTTCAACACCTGCTGTTCAACAATAAACAGAGATATCAGCAGGTTTTATTTTTTTTTACAATACCAGATCCATCAAGTCATTGACAAGTTAACAAATGTGCTTGCTTTTCATGGTGCTTTGCTTTGATTTTTTTGTAATTAAACATAAGATTGTTTGGATCTTGTATTTTCCCTCAAAATGGAGCACTGCCATACAGCAGTTTAACTCTGTATTTAACTTCTAAAGCATCATATTTTCTCTTCTCCTTCCCCACAACAGCTCAAGGCAAACCACAGTCCCTGGGACATGTGGAGGTTGGGGTCTGACTGCATCCCTTCCTGCCATGAACAAAAGCAATCAGCTTTGCTGAATTAACAATTATTTAGGAATTGTTAGTATTTCTGAATTGCAAAACTCCATGCTTGCAAAGGCTGTAGAGAACACAGCCCTCCTTCAGAAGGTTATAGGAAAGAAAATAAAAGCTCCATGTTAGTTGTCTTAAGTGTGCAAGATAAGAAAATGCATCTGCCTTGTTTCTTTAGTAACTGCTATGCAGCAGCTCCTTTGGTATTCCTTGCTTCTCTCAAATTCACATAACCATGGCTTTGTTTAACCAGGGACTTTTTGTGGATGTTGGAAAAAAATAACAGCTAGAGAGAATGATATGGTTATGCTAAAGATACAGTAAATACAGCCAGCAAGAAAACGCAAGTATCCTCATTCTGAATAGGAACAGATGCCAAGACAGCAGAACCCTGCCTTGAACTGGAAATGTTTTCAGTTATTCACAATTTGTGCCAGCAAAACAAAAAAGGGGTTAAAGTGAATTCAGAACATCCTAACAGAGGTAGAAAAAGCAGAGCGTGTGCAGAGGGTGTGCTCCCACTGGAGCCCCTGTGCCAGTGCTCCAGACACTGAGGGGCCTCTCAGTGATGGTTTAACTGTATCCATGCAGTTAAACCATCCCAGCAAAGCTCTGCCCTTCGGAAAAGCCAACCTGGGTGTGCACTTCTGGCAGAAGGGCTGCCTGGGCAGAGGGGAGGAGCAGCCAAGGAGAACAGATTCCCTTTCTACCAGGATTTTGTTTCCTACGTGTTTGATCTGACTGCGAGCCCTCGCCTGCACAAACACGCGGGCGTTGAATTGTTCAAATTACACAGCCTTGTGTTGCTCATTTACAACAGCACATCCAGTGACAAAGAAAAGAACTTGAAGTGCTCAGCGCCCTTCAAACAGGAAGAAAGCCCGTGGTGACAGGCTAGAGAATGTGTGACTTGTTTTTCCACCACCCCACGATGCACACACACACCACATGGAGCTCGGGACGCTCCAGAAAACTCTGCACACAGGCTCACTGTGTCTGCAAGAGAGTTAAACCTCCAGCACCCCCTCCCCGAGTTAGGAGCACAAAGCATGAAAAGCAGAACCTCTCTGGAACATCTCTCTTGCAAATTGTTGTAATTTCCCATCTGTCTTCAGCTTGGATGACTTTGCCAGGTCCACAGGGGACAATTTCCAGCATTCGTTTTGGATTAAGGGTTCCCTGACTGTGACTCAGGAGGCAGAGTAAATGACCTGCAGCTGCCTCTCGGAGCCATGGCAAATGGTGAAAGTGCCAGTCCCAAGGGGCCCTGCTAGTGGGTCCTAAGCCAGTTAAAATCCAGCAGTTACCACCTGATCTCAAATTATAGGAACCAATGACTGTGTCAAGTTGATTTGCAGACTGATAACAAGATTTGTTGGATAACCTCCATTGGAAAGGGCAGGGTTTGTTCAGGCTATTTTTTTAATAACTAGCAAAGTTGTTGGCTGAACCAATCAAATTCTTTTTTTTCTACCAGTGAAATCTATTGTTTGTTATTTGCTTTTGTGCTGAAAACTACTTCTAGCACCACACCTTGCTTTGTGTGCAAACAATATTACAAACAGTTGTGTTTGGCTTGACACCTAGTCTAACTGCAGTGTGACTTCACAGAAGTTCACAGAGACTAACAGGCTTAATAAGAACAGCATCTCCTGGATCAAAAACTGTTTTCACAAAGGACACATAAATTTGCTCATTATTTCTCTGGAAACTTCTGAGGTTTGGAAATTTCTGGACTTTTCAGTAGGCACAAAGTCCTTTTTCTAGTGAATAGGAAAAACATGTTTTACCTTTGTCTTTTATGATGGCATTTTCTATATACTCATGAACCCAGCACTACAATACTGTGTTACTGTACCTTCCCCTCGATTTTCAGTTCCATACAGTCACATTTTAGCCAATCAATGTTGTTGTCTCCAGTGCTATATGGACTCTCCTGTACTGTAACACTCTCAAGTGGAGGCCAGGCTGTGAGAGTCACCTTGAAACGTTTTGCTCCTTAAGCATCCCATCTCTGCAGAGTGGATACACCCTCACAAGTGGACACTGCCAGCCAGTATTGGGTAATTAACTGCAGTCTGGTAGAAAAATTGTATTAGCACAGCCAAGCCCAACATCGATCTACCAGGTCAGTGCAAATCTGCAATGCAGATGCAGAAGCCTATTTAGTCAGTTTGCTTAAGTATTTTAATTTCAGTAACTGAAGCAACACTACTAGTTTGCTGCTCAGCATCTTCCACACTGTGGCAGATTCTGCAAAACTGACCTTAATTCTTGGTCACGGAGTGCTCTGTGTTGAAACACCATGTTTGAAACAGGGGCAGTGCCTGCAGTGTGTGCAGACTGCTCAGAGACTCAGACAGAGCAACTAAATAAGCATAAAGAAACACAGTGCTGTGGCTATTACAATCATTTAGTGCTCCCCCATCTCCTGCCACTACAGCTGTATGAGAGGAAAATGGGTCAAGGAAAGATACACCCTCAACTTTCAGATATTTCCAGTTATGTCCTGTCTTAATGTGGCTGCAAACTCTGGCCCCTCAAAGCTTTGGCAACCACTCACTGCAACTCCACTGTGTCCGACTCTACTCCATATTCACATTTAAGCCAATTACAATGTGGACTTTGCAATTCATTGATAACATAAAACAGACTAAGAGACTAACACGGTGCCTAAGCACACAGGAAGACAATTTTTCCTAGGTATAAGTGCATCCCTTCCTTCTGATCCAAGTAGTACAAGCACAGGATTTAAAAAACTACCTTCCAGCACAGCTGGAGCTGAGTACCAGCTGGAGCCAGCCATGAGCCTGGTCAAAAGGATGGGCAGAAGTCTCAAACCTTTGCCTTCTAGAGATGATGGGCACCAGCACTGTCACCAACATCCTGCTGTACCAGCTGGACCTGTCTACAGAGCAGCACACAGAAAGGAAAGCAGGACTTCTGCACCTTTTCCTACACCTTCCATTTGCATCAAGGAGTGAACTAGTTAAACCACTGCTCTGTGCCAGCTGATAAATTCTGTTCAGAAACCAAGTAAGCATTTTGAAAAAGGTTTGAATACAGCTGCCTGGGGGCCTGGCAAGATGCAGGAAACTTATGTGACCCACTTATATTGCTGATCAGAAGCCTCCTCCTAGCACACAGTGAGATGGTGCATGAGGACAGCCAGAGAAACTTCAGGGAAAAGCTCTGTACAGAAATATTCTGCCGTTCATTGTCTCCAACTTTCATTACCATCACCATGGAGCATCACAACTCTTCTGGGCCTTTTTCCTTGTGCAATTCCTCTAACTTTTGAACTTGTTTCATTCAATCGAGCTTTTTCTTAACTCTGAAAAACTTTGCATACTAATAATGTGTCAGGAATACTCCCTGTGCATAAAGAATTTACATACTGTGCAGCAAGAATCTTTTGTAATTGTTTACTTCTGACCAGAAATAAGGCTCAGAAAGAAGCCCCTGATGGCTCATAGGCGGCAGCAATGGTAAAGTAGGAGTAAAATGCTGCAGCCATGAAAGAGAAAAATAATGTAGTTGAATCATGAAGTAGATGCTTGGAACATATGTCAAGGCCAGATCAAAACAGCCAATTGTTGCTATTATCTACTTAATCTTCTGTTGTGTGGAAAAGGGAGTTAGGAAATTCTTTTCAGCCAACGCGTCTGTCTAAGCCAATGCCCAAGGCAAATAATGCTCTAAACAATAAGGCATTTTGTTTAACTCTGCAATAAATATTAAATTTGCAAAGACAGCTGTTTGGTTGCAGTCTCCTCCTGCAATTTCCAGTCAATGTTTCATATTTACACAAATGCTTAACAGTACATAATCCCCCCACCCTCAAGTCTCAGCTCCTGGAGAAAGCAGGCAAAAGAGTGGAAACTGGGGCTTAGAAGTTTAATCCGTGAAACAAAAAATTAGGTCTCTTCCTTGAGAGCTGCCACATGGTGTCTGTTCCAAAAAGGGACATTTGTAAATTTTTACTTGAGAGTTATTGAAATCTTTTCACAAGATTATCAATCACAGAACAGCTTCACTGCAGAAGGATCTCTAGCAGAAGAAAAAACTGACAGGAGCAGCTCTTGTGGCACAGGAACTTGGAACAGACATAGGTCAGGGCAGCAATCTTTAACCTTTGTTTCAGGAGAACCTGACCTCGACAAATTACCAGCAGCATCTGACTGTACCATGAAGTGATCCCTGATCCTTTAGCACTGTATTATTCATACAGGAGATTAACATTATTGTTTGCCCTGTTGTTTGATTGTGAAAAGCTAATAAATCAAATTTGGCTGGAAAAGGTACATGCAAATCCATGGTATTATACTGAAGATGTCAGTAAAGCAAGTCAAATCCAAAACCAGAAATCTTAATTGAAAGGGACACTACCCTGAAGGTACACTTACCTTCCTCTAAACTCAGTAAAGTTCTATCATCTCTCTTTGACCACTGGGGACACAATATTCATTCATAGGTTATAATACAGACTATAGAAAGACAGAGCATGTAAGTTTTAAAATATTTAATAACCCTCAAAATGCAGGGTTCTGGAAGCTCACAGCTCTTTGCCAAGCAGTTATCCAATCTTGTACTCACACCAAACTGTGCTAAATTTTCCATTCCAAGACCACCAGCGTCCTCTGAATCAAGATGAACAGACATGGTTGTTTGCAGATACAGGAGCAGACAGACAGAGCCTGTCCACCATAAGCATTCCCACCCATGACCAGATTTCTGCATGATGGCTCAGAACACCAAATATACACTAATCCAGTCACTGCTGAAAACTCTGAGGATAAAGAAGTTTTGAATCTAACATCATCCTTCTGAAAAAAAAAAAAGTAATTCTTTTCCTATATGATTCAATGCAAGGCACAAGTCCTGGTATTCAGTGGGATGAGTACAAATCTTTAACTTGATTTGGATCCTCTGCCGTTTCCTTTTAGAAGTTAACTTGCATATGGTCACACTAAGGCTAAACTAAATACATTCTAATGGAACCACAGACCAACCATGGACTGGATCTACAGCACAAAAACTCAGGTGTCTGATGTGCTACTGAAACTGCAGATGCTTGAAGTGTGAAAGGAGGAAAAGCATGTGAGCCCCAGCATAGCTCTTGCTTCCCCTTCACTCCTTCCTCAGCAGGCACACAGCCCATGCCTTGACAGGAGAGTTCTCCCAGTTTGGTTTCCTGGGAGTCTCTAATGGCTGCACACCAAGCCAAATGTTCACTTTGCTATCAACATAGCCAGGGGGCTTAGAGATGCTCGCCAACCCTTGTTCAACCACTGTTTCTGTTTTACAACATGTCATGCTTGGTGATATTGAAAGGAAAAGCCAATAAAAGGAAAAATTAATCTTGTGATTAAACAAAACACTTTGGATTGCTGGCTGCTAACGCTGGCACCAAGCCACCTTCTTCGAGGACAGAACAGAACCTGCCTTCTTCACCAACAAAAGGATTTTTAGAAAATAAGGGTGTCTTGTTATGAATGATCAAAATGAGCATCCTGGCAAATGAACCTGGCCAATCCTCAATTACAGCTTGGTTTGACCCCAGCTTAAAGATGATTTTGCTCAGTCCCAAAATGACATGATCCTGCTCTTGCAGAATTTCTGAATGCCATATAAGTTTCATCTAAATTCACAAAACACAGAATTTATAGCAAACTTGTAAGAGAATAAGAGTTTGGAAATTTGTTTTTAAGGTATTTGCATGTGTCAATGCAGTGTACAGTTCAGAAATCAGAATTCTCAGGGCTTGCTAAGCACCTGCTCTTTCAAAAGCAAGCTTATGTGCCATTGAAAGATTTGTGCTGGCCCTTTGGAAAGGGATTAATTCCTTTTCAACTAAGAATATTTGCATAGGGTACTGTGTTAGTTATGCCAAAATCCTCTTTAATACTCGCATAAACGGTAGTTTTTGTCAACAGTTGTACAATGTTCCTTTTTATTCTGGCAAATGCTAAAGTTTAACTTAAACACTGCTTAGTAGGTCTCTCTTAGGCAAATTCAGATATGCAAATAAAATTAATGAAACAAAAGAGCTCATAAGCACAGTCAAATCAGAACATGCTCCTGAATGGCTTCTCATCATTGCTGTGCTAGAGAAACAGGACAGAAACTCCATACTATAAACAGCAGGGGCTGGGTCTGTTGTTTGAGCTGGAAGATCTTTCCCAAATTCTATGATCTACGTTTCTATCTAGGACCAATATAACATCACCACCAGAACCATCAACACCATCTTCATACAAAAACATTTAAAATGTTATTAAATCCAACCCCCAAACACTGTAAGACCTCTCCTTTTTTATTTCAATAGGGTTGCTGATCTCACCCATTAGTGTACCCATTAGTCTTGGCAGCACCAATGCCCTTCAGTGGATCAGTGACGAATGTCACTTCTCATAAACCAGCTTTCCAAAAACCAGTTCCATCCAGCAGCTGTACACAGCTGTCTCCCAGCAAATGTGATGACAAAGTTGCTTCCCAGTAATAAATGGTAAAGATATCACTGCTTCCCCAAACGAATGCTATCTCTATGAAAACCTCTCCATTTGTTTTTTTAATGATCTTCAGTCATTCCTAAACTCATCACAGGGGACACTGGGAAGTCTTACTGAGAGGAAAGTTTATGAAGACATAAATAATTTGATCAAAGAAGAAAACTTGGACCAAATCTTTGATGTTGAATAGCAAAATACCAGTTCCTGGAATCAATGTCTCAAACTTGAAATGGTTGCGGCAGACAGAAATGGTTCAGAGACATAAATCCCATAATCTGACATGGAGTACTACCTGCCTGTTTCTGTGCTTCCCCTACCAAAGGAACTGTAAGAAGCTTTTCTGCAGCTCACCAGGCAGGAAAAATCATGTGTTGATAGAAGAGTTGTGCTACCTAATACTGCGAATCTATAAAGGTGATGAATAGCCCAAATGTTGATGCAGCTGGTGAGAAGATGCTGTCAGATCATTAAGCACAGCCAGGTGATTTGTCAGTGTTCAAAGACGCAGAATTTCCTATCTTCCACTTCCTCCCTCAGGCTCCTTGCACATGCACATGTCCTCCAAAGCCATCTTTCATTACAGCCTGAAAATCATATTTTATCTCCTCTTCACCCAACTCACAAATCTGCCAGGTTTCCAGGGATGATTTTCAGCTCAGTCTCTCTCAGAGAGGCTGGGTCTGAGCACAAACCTTTATTAGCAAGTTTAGGCTAACACACTGCACTGTGATTATCATGTTCACTGTTCTAAGGAAAGTCTTTGCTGCTGCAGTAGCTGAATGCATGTGGACTTTTTTTCTCCCTCTCTTATGGCTACGGACAATAAGCATTGCTGCTGTGTGCTTTTTACAGACCAGCAGATTGATGTTAGATTAATTCTAAAACCTATTTTATCAGATTAGCTTGATTAGCTTGGATTTCACATCTGTTCTGTAAGACATACTCAAAATCTCTCTCCAGTTTAAGTTCTGTGAGAAAAAGCAGTAAATTCACAAATATATCCTAACAGAGACATAAAGCTCCTCCTAAAGAAAAACCCACAAGTGAGAGGCACCAAGGCAATGACAAATGGAAGGAGTAAAAGCACAGATAAGCATGAGGAAATCTCCTCCAATAACACCCTACCATGACCAGTGTGCCCAGGACTTTGTTAAACAGCACTGCAAGATCACATTGAATTTTTTTACTCATGTAAGCAGTCCTGCTTGGGCCAGAATGACTGAGCAACCTGGCAGGGATGCTCAGTTCATGGTTTAGTCCCACAGACATGGGGACTAAACCATGGGGAATTAGAATATTCTCCATCTTGCTCACAGGATGGATGCTCTTCTGACATCCATAATGCTTTAAGTGAAACATCTAACTGGAGACAAGAGAGACAGACACAAATACAGGGTGAGAAAAGGATCTTCAAAAGCACCATACAGAGCAAGTGTTTTTCACACTTGTGCAACTAAGGTAATTTCTACTGGAAAAATCCATCCCTCCTGCAGGCTAATATTTTACATATAGTGAACATAACCCTGAACATGGAGGCTTCAATCATGACACACAGAAAAACAGATACCTTTACATTCTCAAAGCAAGCAAACTTCTGATGGCTGGGAGAGAGTTGGAGACACAGGAACCTCATTTTTTGGTCTCAAATGACTGCCTTCTGGTAACTCAGCAGCAGCTCTGCACTGCATCAATCTTACTTTGCAAACGCTCCACAACATGGACTGGCTGGGCTTCAGGACAGTCAAAAAGAGCTCAAGTGGAAACTGCTTGTGTTTGCTCAACACTTCATTTTCAGGCCACTTGTCATCTTGGTATTAACAATGCCATGGCAATTCAGCTGTGGAACAAATTCCTTATAAATATGGATTTCCAAAACTGAAATGCTTAGGTAATAAAAACAGCAGAGACACAAACCCACAAGTAGGATCATGTTTAAGACTGGTTGCAAAATGTGACTTCACTGACAACTCTTCTTACCATCTTTATAAATTTCATATATAAGAAATATGCATTTAGACAATACAGTGAATAATAAAAGTAGCATTAGAAGACGGATGCAAATTGTAGAAATGTAAATAGAGTGTTTTATTATTGCACTACATTGTCAGGCTGCATAAATAAGTGAATATATATTGGTGGCTGTACTAAGCCACTGTGACAACTATGACTTCATTGTGGCAACAAAATGCCAAATCCCCAGAGATTTAGCAATATTTTCTGACACCACAATCCTGCAGCTATCTCCACAAGCAATTAAATGAAAATGCTGCACTGCCTCCTGCTACATTCCAGAGAGCTGTATCAGGCAATTCAGCCTGCCTAAGCAGAACACTGACAATGTACACCCAGTGACTGACAGCTGCCAATCAGCCACAACCTCCTGAAATGGTTCAGATAGGCTGGCAAGAGAAATACTACACTGCATTACCCCATAGATGTCAAGAATACCTTCCAAACAGGTAAAAAAGGAAACCTATATTCTTCAGGGGGGAAAAAAATACAGTTGTGGGAGATGCCAGGTTGGTTTGCACTTTCTGTGCCAACCCTCCCTGCCACCTCCACCACAGAGAGAGAAACTGGGCCATGGTGTGGGGTGCGTGGCAGCAGCCACCAAAGAATATCCAAAGGGAGATGCTCAGCTGAGTCCAGTCAGGCACCCAGTCTGTTGCTGTCAGCTTCTTGCTCAGCTGGAGGAGGAGGAAGTTTGCAGCTGGCTGAGATGCACCAGTGCTGGCATTAAAAAAAGGCCTTGGGAAGGGAACAGAAAGGATACAGATGTTTCCCAGGGAATAAAGCAAAAACCCCAGTTAAAACTGACTGCCTTGGATTAAATGTGTAAAGGAGCAGTAGGTGAAAACTGGGAGAGATGTAGAGGAGAGAACAGTGAGGCTAAAGTACAGAAGACAGAAAGGAAAGAAGGGTAAAGGAGGTGGCAGAAAGAGCTGCAAGAAAACAATAAGCCTGTTTTCCACAGCAATGACATACAGAAGCCAGTGTGGGTAATTTTTGTTCCAGCAATGGTTTTGGGAAAGACAATCCTTCCATCTTCTTTCCTTCCAGTGTGATGCTGCTCAATCAGGCACAGTAAAAACCTTTGCCTCAGAAGGACTACTGGCAACCAACTAAGCTTATCCTTAGAATAAAGCAGGGAGCTGAACATGGAAGGACTTGGCATCACACAAGACAGGTCATTGAATGCTGCTAAGAAATCTTGTACATCCTCAAGCTCAAAGCTTCCAAGGGCACTTCCACAGTAAATGTACAGCATTTAAGTGGTCAAATCAGAATCATGCAGCCTTTAGCTCTTCGAGGTTATTCAATGATGAGCTGCAAATTTTGGCTTCTCTTTTTTGGGGCTGATCTCTTGCCTAGTTTTGGCTCTGTGTCCACTGTGAGCTGGGTTAAGCTTAAATAGTTGATAGCTCTGCTTTGTCATTCCAGAGCTGGAGTTCACAGAGGTGCAGCCTGTATGTGTGTGACAGCCTCTTCCTTGGGTTGTTCAGGCAATTCCTGTGTGTACCAAAGGACATTTGCTATGCAGGAATCTGACACACAGGAATTGATTTTAACGCATTATTTAGGATTATGTCTGTTTTCATCATATGTTTCTATTACAAGCAAAATTACTTTCTGGAACTATTGAAGGACCTGGCATCAAATAAAGCAGAGCCTCAACTCCTGCCTGGAGGGTCCATGCTGCAGCATAGACTCAATCAAAAGGCAAAGTTTGCTGATAGACAGCCAGACTTTTAAACTTCGTTTGCTCAGGCTGTACCAGAAGCATCCAGCACTAATACAATTCTAGCAAACATAGCAATCACTTGTTCTGCTTGACAAAGGTCACCAGACATCAGCTTGAATCTCCCACTGAAGTCCCTTCACCAAATTCTGCTTTCAGTGGCAGAACCAAAGCTGGTTCACAATGAGCTGGGCCCCATTTTTTATAGTAAGCAGTCAAGAACATTATGTGTTTTTTATACTCTTTTTTAAATTTTAAATTTACAGGGTATAATCCTGAAAACTAGGATTAAGTTTAATATGCTTTGAATTCACATGATCTCATTACAGGACGAGATGATTCTAGACAGACTCTGCACAACTGCATGGTGAATATACTCAGGGGCCCAGCATGTGACAGCTACACACATAACTCAGCAATTCTGCCTGCAAAGGAGGGTTTGTATAATTTTACTCAAAGAACCTTTTGATTTCAGTCTTAGTCTTCTGGCTAACTGGCAAATTCTGAACACTAAAGTAGCCTGCCATTTAGCAGCAACTTCCCTTAAAACTCTTAGATTTTATTCTGGGGCACAAAAAAGGTACACAGTTTTAAGGAACTTTAAGCTGATCTCTTTCACTATAGCAAGGTATCAACTTGCTCTTATCTTGCAGTAGGATTTGCAAGATAACAGCAGGTTGATACCTTGTCTAATTCACAAGTGCAGAGTTATGTGGCTTGTGTGTCTAATTTATACATGGACATTTCCAACTTTCAAAGGGGAAAATGTGATTTAAGTACATGATTGTCTGCCAAATTCCTCAAACAATCACAGATGTTTCATATATGTCTGACTTAAGAGGGCTGACTGCTGAAACCTAGACTTATCCAAACCACTACAAATTCCTCTACAAGCCATTTGTCTAGAGTCAAAGGACAAGATTTAGATTTATGGATCATGACACAAACTTATAAATCTTTGCTCTTAGTTTACGATTTAAAAAACATTTAAAATATGGAGTTTGTCAGTCGAAGTAGCTTTTTGTCCTTTAATCCTGAGCTCCAGTTTAATGGAGCAGAAGCAGCACTTGTGTTTCCCTGTCTAATGTGCACTTACTGGTTTTGTACAGTGCCACTGTCTGCAGCATGAACACAAGCAACCAAACCTGCAGAATTGTGGGAATGCAGCTGCCACCTCCACCGTGGAGAATAACAAAGATGAGGAACCTCTTCCCCCCAGCCTCACCAGTGGGAGGAAGAGCCTGCAGGGTTCCCTGCAGAAAACTGCTGCTGCCACAGCAGCCATTGCTTCTCCATCCTCCTGAGAAGGTTGCCTGGCACGGAAAGAGCAGACAGGCTCCTGAAAACCTACCTGCCCAACACACAGAGTCTGTTCTGTGTGTCAGTGTCACTCAGCTGAGGATGGGGTTTGGTTTTTCAGACAGCTCGTCTTGATAACTGTGGAGCAACCCCAGAACTGCCTCATGTTCAGCTTCTATTCTGCATCAAGTTGCCCTCAAATCACTGTTGCTTGACAATTCCAAAAAAAAGAACCTGTCTTCAGTTTCATCTAATGTACCAAACTTCAACAATTTTGGGGTGACTGACCATACAAATTTCAATCTGTGACAAATGTCTTTTTCAGTTAATTTTTTTAACAAGCAAAAGAAAACCTGTTCTTGCCCAGTTAAAATCCAGTAACTTAATCTTTATTATACTAATGATGATGATGTTTGGGGCCTAAAATTTGACAGGGTGTTGCCACTGATTCCTTCAAACTAAAACTTTTAATCATATATTATCCCCATTTTTAAAATAGCTTTAGCTAGTTCAAAACACCATTTTTTCAGTGAATGAGCTATTCAAAAATCCTAATCAGGGACCCATTTTACTAGAAACTGTATAAACACAGCTGCTAGAAAGGCTCTGGTACAGATTGCAACATAATGGTTTAAATTCTGTTTGGAGAAGAACCTCACAGTGGCGACTTAAACATGTCAAACACACTTCTGTGGCCCCAAAAAGTAATGTGAAATGGTTTGATTAAAAATAAACCATAACAAGTGAAATGTAATACTGAAATACAAAGAGCGGAATGTGGAGCCAAAGCAACCATGATTTAAGTTAATGAGAATTTGCTCTTGAAGAGCAACACCCACGAGTAAAAGAGGAAGAAGAGGAGCTGATGAGGAAAGACAGCTCTGAGAAAAGAGAAGGGAAAATAACCTGAGGCAAAATGAGAGCTAAGGAGGCCACCTGAGAGGTGCTCTGCCTGTGAGAGCCCTGCCAGCCCCGGCCATTGAAGCATTTGAGGAACCACTAATCCTGAAGGGAGGCTTCCAGGATATAGCACTAACATGTGGAATACTCTTGAAATTGCATTCTGCTTCAGTCAGGTCATTTTCATTCAAAAGAATTCACTGCTTTCAGGGTTCAGGAGAAATTCCTTGTAGAGCCAAACCAGATGGGAAAATGTTTAACAACACGCAGAGTACTCAGTGCCAGGAGAAAGGGCCCCAGTGCAGCTATTTGGAGACAAGGCTCATGAGACTGCAGGTGGAAAACAGTGAGAGGGCTGCTCCAGGTAGCTGCTTCCACAGACTCTTCTGGATGCTGCAGAAAAAGATGAAATACAGATTATACACACTCTGCAGTGGTTTTACTGAGTGGGGTGGGGAATGGGAAGGTTGTTTGGTTTATTTGCTCAATGCTGAAATAGCTCTCAGTTGCAGCTACAGAAAGCTATAATCCCTGCAATCATTTTATTGTGTCACAGAAACATATATTTGAGGTAGTCTGGCTGGGATTTATTCAGTACATAAAACAGCAGCAAGGAGTTTTCAAAAAGGGGTTTGTGGTTGGATTGATGGACATGTAATCACTTTGGAAGGCAAGATGAATCACTCAAACTAGTGGGGTGAAGCAAAAATACACACTGAATTCCCCTCAGCCAAGGAAACAAAAGAATAAATTATCACATTCTACATTAACTGGGTAGAAAAGAGGACCAGAAAATTTTCCAAGACAAGTGACTTCAAACAGTACTTGAATTTCATATTCAAAGGGTTTCTAGGAAGAATCTTTTTAGAATGGATGTGAAATTTGTAATAACTCACAGCTTACCTTCTTGCTGGTACTTGAATTCTCATTCCTAGGAGAAAAGAGGAACATATCAGTGTTGTATCACTGGGCTGAAGCTGGGGGTGTTCTTAAGGGAATTTTCAAAAAGATCTACTTACCAAACTCTGTGCCTCTCAGTTGAGGAAGATCCCTATAATTTGTGTTCTTTTGGTCATCTTCAATTAAAAAAAAAAAAAAGGAAAAAAAGGAAAAACGGGGCTGCATTCACAGACTGCAAATGCTGGAGTTAACCCACTTGAACAATAAGTGTTGGCTCCTGCAGATGAAATTGGCTATGGCAAAGTATGCATGTTGCACAGCAGATGACTTAAATCTCTTCTCAGGCCCACCTGTACCATACAAAGAGAGGGCTGCATTCCATTCAATAACCAGGCTGGGTTGCCTGAGCTTTTCCTTGGGTATTTCTGCTTGTTTCTTAAACTTATCAGCTCTTTTGACTGGACAATTTTGTACAGAATAAATGGTTCCTTCCAAAAATCCCATTATAGACTATGGATTCCCCCCCTCCCCAGATTCTACTTCTACTGAAGTCCAAGTCTTCTCTTGAACTTTCCCTGCTGGCAAGGCAAGAGATCGTTGCTGTCCTTTGGATTGTTTTTCTTGCTTGTTTATAGGAAACAGTCTGGACTTCCTAATAGGCTGCACCTGTGAGAGATTTGCCCAAGCAGCAAAATCACTCCCAGGAAAACAGTTCTTAGCCACACTACTTAATAATGATCTTTGGGATGTACTGCCTGAACTGTGGATTCAGTCAGCATGCTGACTCACAAAATGTTTCCATGAAATGGAGCCTTTGGTCTTATTATGAGGATACTTCTTGCTGGGAATGATCTTGATGCTCATTTTCTTTATGCAGAGATTGCTAATTTGGGGAGGGAGATGAGGATAGCCAAGGAGAGCTCCAGAGGTCAAATCAAGGACAGGAGTCAGGCCACGTGGTAGGGTAACTATAGATCCCTGTATTTTGCTGCAGTTTTTGTACATCAGGCACTGCATTAAGAAACCTGACACAAAAGCCACAAACTTTGCACCGTGTTCAATTCTGGCAACCTGAGGGAGCTACAAAGTCCAAGGCCAGTAGGAGGAAGCCTCTACAATATGTCTGACATATGTTTGTTCTCACACAGCCCCTCCCTGTAATGGCACCCAGAGACTCCAGTACTCCAGTGCATGGCTCTCTGTTTGAGTTCACTTTTGGAAGGTATTTACAATCCTGACTGAGGATCTTATTTCTACCACAGCAGTTACTCAGACTCTCTGACAGGACACAGGACAAGATGATGTCAGGCATAAACTGACTACAGGAGAGTTCAATGTGTTTATTTTGCAGCTTTATGAAGAAAACACTAATGGATTTTCAATGCCTTATCACATCTCTTCCACGGCCATGGGGCTGGCATTACTTTGGACCTTTAAGCAAAAAAAACTTTCAACTCCACTAATAGATATGAGCCAAGAAATGTTTTTTGATGACCTCACAGGACTGCCTACATGTCAACTAAATGTCTGTAATTACTGATAAATTCTTATCTGGGGTTGAACATAATTAAGATTTCTGTTGATTATCCAAAGCCTTGGAGACCTCTTAACTTTGCACAGTGTGTTTATTCCAATTGACATAAGTCAGTTTTCTTGAGCCTGTAAGGAAATCCTTCTGGGATTGATGCTGAGTTGGTCAGAAGTGTTTGATTCAGTTGTGGAAGCTGAGGATATCTGCCTTCCCCAAGACAGTAAAATAGTCTAAGTTCAAGTTTCTATACTTGCTGTGACAATTTGTCCTTTCTATCCATTTTTTCTTGCTAGCAGAGTCTGCATCCTTTCGCAATCTCTGCTGAGATTAAGCTGCTATACTTTAACAGACAATACAAGCAATATTCAAGCCAGTAACAGATATGATGGGACTGCTTTGCTAACAGGATTTTTCAGGAGGATAATGGAGATATTTGTTCCAGTCTCAAACTCTAAAAGTTAAAACCTACAAGTTTAAACTTTCTCTTAACTTCTCAGCCAGTGACAGCACAACCAGAAGTATTAGGGGTGTACAGTATGTTACGAGAAGTGGAGAAGATAAAACTGTGTGGCCACAGTCAAGTGCCTTTCCATTTTCATAAAGTAGACAGAACCTTGTCTGATTGATTCTTTAAAGAACTGACCTAAGGAATTAGCTAGAAGATTAAGTTATGCCACCTTCTGAAGTACAAGAATGAAGTTACAAGTAGGACATAGACTGTGTCAAGTTTTGATTTTTCCTTATTTAAATCCTCTTGCCAAATATAATAAAAACATTGTTTAGGTTGCACTTATCTTTTTTTCATCGTACCAGAATACAAGCACAAATATAAATTTTCTCACAGTTCCCAATATTATCTTAAGATGGAGCTTAAAACCTTCTTTCTAACGTATACCTTTGATTATCTTACGTTTTGATTATTAACAGCAAAGTTATTTTTGGAGAAGTAAATGTTTATTTCCAAATTAAAAAGGCAAAAAACGTTGCTACTAAACAAATTGCTTTTCTCAGTAATCAAATTCTCCCCATCAAAACTAGACTGACTCTCAAATGAATGACCCCTTCCATCAAGACTCCAGCAATAACCAGAGATAAACTGACCATTGTCACAGCCCAGAAAGGGTCAGGTTTCAAGCCTTATTTACTACCCCATTTCACAAACAGAGAAGGGATGCACTGAGGATATTAAAATACTTATCAAGTATGGAGGTAATACAAATAAATCTTCTTAAAATGTTGTGGGCCAGCTCCCACAGCTGGGATTTAGCTTTTATGTTGAAAGACCTTGGTTCAAACCCACAAACTCTTTTGGGGTCACTGCATAAGTGCTTTAAGTTTCCAAAGATAAGTAAAAGATCAGGCTCATGGTCTGTTCTCCTTAATAAATAACAGTAATAATATGAATCATTCTCCCCTTTCTGAGTCAAAGCTTCCCAGAATCATTCCAAACTTCCCCCCTCCAGCCTTATTTTCTAATAGAAATCCCTACTAAAGTAAAATGAGGAATTTCAGTGCTTGTTTGCAAGAAGTATTCCCTCCCACAGAGCCAGCATTTTTCCACCCTTGGAAAAACACTGCTTCCCAAAATGGGGCACTGCATTATATCAATATCCCTGTACATGAACAGGCAGAGGCATAAATTCCCCTTGTTTCTGGAGGGCAGGGCAGCCTCCAGTGTGATAAAAAAGCCTGACCCAGCAAGTGTCTATTCCCAGCCCAGGTATCTGGTGACAAAAGTGC
Organism: Fringilla coelebs; assembly: GCF_963513975.1. Taxonomy (NCBI): domain Eukaryota; kingdom Metazoa; phylum Chordata; class Aves; order Passeriformes; family Fringillidae; genus Fringilla; species Fringilla coelebs. The sequence continues at coordinate 8,588,203 of NC_140043.1, read as the reverse complement.
TGGAGCTGTGCTGCTCTGCCAGGGAACTGTGCGGGCCAGTTCCCCACCAAGACTGTTCCACACAGGCACACACAGTCAGTCTCCTGGGAAACCTCTTCCTGCTTCAGTTCTGAGAGCATTTGAAACTCTTAATGGGAGTATTCGACTCAGCCTTAACATAATCAGATCGATCAGATGAAGATGTAGAAAATGGTTACCAAAAACTATTAATGTCAGTGTTTTCTCTGGCAGAAACAAAAATAAGTTCTGGTAAGGCTGAAGATGTCAGGGGAAAACATCCCCAAAGGATGAGAGAGAAACTGGAGTCACAAAGGCAAACACATGGTAGAGAATCAGAAAATCCTCCACTGGGTTCCAACTCCTAAATTAACAATATTCTGACGCACGCTGGCGAAAGGCAGCAGTGAGACAATCCGGTTGTTCCCTTTATGAGATGAAAACAATCTCTTCTCCTTGCTCAACCTTCCACAACAATCCCATGAGGAATCACTCCAGCCAGGCACACACAGAACCAGCACACCCACCCAGCCAGGCTGCATGGGGCAGGTTTTCCCCACCACCAGTCTCCTGGGTCCAAAGGGTCAGTCCACAACCTCCCAGCTCCTCCAGGGACTGGAAGGCACAACTGTCAGACCTGCAAACCCACCTGCAGCACTCCATGGCATGTGGGAAGGGGAGGAAGGTTATCATTTGACAGTAGAAAAGAAATGCAAACTTTAATTGCTATATAGGCAGTGCCCAGCACATGTGAGCGGGGATGATAAGGAAAATACCTATAGCAGTTCAAATTGGGTTTTAAAGAGAAAGGGCTTAATCCATTTTTAATTAAGTCCCACAAAGTAGTGAATTGACATTTTAAGTGTATGTCTGCAAAAGCAGCTGAGAAGAGAAGCTGGGTAACTCCTCTCAGCACAAGTTGGATTGCTTCTGCAATCTGTAACTCATCCACGGACAGCACTCACTGTGCCAAAACTCCACGTGGCCACTTGGAAAAGAAGCCAACAGCAGAGGACAGGCATCCAGAGGGAGCACAAAAGCAGATTCCAGCAGCTTTGCTTAGGGGCTCTATTCACGCTGCTTAACCCCACACAATGCAGCCTGGCAGCCCTGGCCTGACCAAATTAGCAGTGAGTCCCTAATGAGCCCAACATCTCAGGATGCTGCCGTTAACCAAGGAGTCAGTGAGACTTCCCTGCTGCCTGCCCAGGTGACAGACCTGTCCCTCTCATACATGGCCACTCCTTACAGACAGGTTGGTGACGTCTTACAGAGGATTGTGATTTTGGATTTTTACAATGGTGTTTTCAGTTTACAGATAACTACAGCCTTAAGCCAAAAGGCAGAGAAAGAACCCAGATCACCCTAGATTTGGTGAAATTACTTCTGCCCATAGAAAAGAATGGGAATGCACCTGCATTGAACTCCACTCAGACACTGCTCAGCCAGCAGCTGTCCAGGACTCTGGCAGCCAAAGACCATCGTGTCCTTCCTCAGGGAAGCAGCCTTGTTGCTCGTTCTGATGTTTTTTGTAAGGACCTCCATCCCTCCATCCACTCCAGTTCCAATCTCCAATGTCAGACGCTAAAAATAAGAGCCTTCTTACAAGCATTCTCAACCAAAAAGGAACTGATTGGTAGATCTGAGCCTTCTTGACCTTGAATTTTTTGATGGACATATGATTCAAGATGGGCTAGCACTACACTACTGAACTTCAAATGTAAGCTGTGAAAAGGCTTGGATAGAATTGTTCAATATTTAATTACAAAGTTTAGTCTCCTGATATATGATGTTATCTAGATTCAGAATTCCATGGTCTACTTCTATTCACCTCTTTCCTCCCTAGTGTGTATTCAAGGGCTCTCACAAACAAAATTTTCATAAAAACAGAACCACCAGCCTAAAGGACACTTCAACTCTTACAAACCTCCCTAAATGTTTACAGTACAAATGTAGCATGGGAAGCTTTCTTCTCTCCATTAGAATTCAGCTGGGTTGATCTCTAAAGCAGCTCAGACAGAGAGTGTAACCCCGAGGTTTTTCCTAGGCTTCATCCTACAGCTGGCTCTTTCACTGAATGATGGAGTGTTATGATACTGCACTGCAAATTCAAAAGCAGGATACTGGGCAAAAGATACACATTCAAAGTGCCTGCAAGGATCAAACATAAAAGATACAGAGCATAGTGCTGCTTTCAGAGATATGAAAGATGATGATGATATTTGTTCTATGTTTAAAATCTTCCAGTATCAGGTCAGCAGCCACAAGATTTGGGAAGGCTGTAATGACACTTTACACATTGGGTAGGCAATTGCCATAGTAAGGAGACCTCAGCTATCCCAAACTGCAGCCTTTTTAACCTGGATTAGTTAAGCTGCTTTCCAGCCTGTGGTTCTTTCCTCATTATTCAAGCAAGACAGGAGGAAGGTGCACAATTTCAAGCAGGATGGAAGCTGAAATAGCTCACTGAAATCCACAGTGACTCCTTGTCAACAGAACAGGACCTGCACATCTGTGGGAAACATGTCCAATATGTCAAAGCCAAAGTTTCCAGCTCTAAGAGCCTCATTCTCCAAGAGACAAATTTCACTGATAACAATTTCTTCTCCAGACCATGACTGTCTTTCATTCTCAAATCCTTGTTTCATCTCACTAACAAAGCAAACAGTACTTAAGCAGCCTGGAGATGTCATGCACAGAGAGTTAGGCAGTCTCATGGAGCTATTTTACATTTTAAAAAGCACTTATATTTTTACATGTCTAAATGTTATGACTTACATGAAAAAAATAAAGTCAATCAACATTTCTATCTGTTAACACTACAAAATTTTTTTTAAATTTTACATAGGATATTTTTTCTTAAATTCCTTTGAGCAGCAAGTTTCAAAACTAATCTGAGTGGAATTCTGGGTGGACAAAATTCTGAACAGAAGACATTTTGCTATTTGCCCCAACACTGACAAAACTGTGACAACAGCAAAGCATACAACTCACTCTGTCCAAATGATACTTCTGTTCAGCCTTTTTTTCACACTTATTTAAGATGCTCTGAGAAAATTTGTAAAAAAATTTCCTGATACATAAATCCTAAGTTATACCAAAAATAAGGAAACATTCCTTCAAAGTAGAGTTCTTAAAAAACCCCAAGCAAACCCTTCAGTTTCACCTATATGGGAGCTTTCTAAAAAGGAAGTATTACTGAAGAGTCTTATCTCTTATAAACTGATCTGCAATTAAAGCAGAACAATTAAAAAACCCCTCAAACACCATCAAAAAAGTCCTCTAAACCACTTTTGTGACCCTTTTCACTGCTGGCTCTCCAGAGAGAGGACTGCAAACTAAGCAAATCCATGAAAGCAGCAGTACACATTGGTTTCAGCTGGTTTTGAAGTCTCACCTCTTTTTTTACCAAAGAAGAAAACCACCCTTTTTTCTTAAGCCAACTGAACAATAATTTGCTTTCACACAAGCTCAGATACCTTACAATAATTACAACAATAATTTGAGTCTTGATTTTAGAAGTCAATTTCTCATCCATATTGCTTAAGGAAGGAAAAAAGGGCAAAAGAAACCTCCAAAGCATAGATAATAGTAGAAACAAGATATTTGGATTCAGATTTCTCTGAGATTATCAAAAGTGTATGTGAGGCACTAACCTAACCTTACTCTTGCTGGTTTAATGGCATTGCTCATCCTTGTTTTCTACATCTTGCAGAGCAATAAGATATGGGAGGAGATGCAGATTTTTGTCTCAAATCTGCCACTGTGGACTTTAGATCAGAAAGAATTTCTGGATGGAAGACAGAGAGAGAAGATCCATCCCACATGACACAACGCAACACCACACAAAATACAACCTTACTTAAGGGAGAAAAATACAGATAGGAAGCTGTATTTAATTCCTGTCCATTTTACTAATTATTCCAAAGTGTATGTCTGTGCTCAGTGTTGCTAATCAGAGTGTGCAGAAACAATACCCTCTCTGCAATTAGAGCCAAATTTAGAGGTCTGCTGTCCAGTTCATAAAGTTTAGGGTTTCTATGAATAAGCTTAATTAAGCCTTGGAGAATATCCAGGCTCCAGGACATAATTCCCACACAGAGCCTTTGAAACAAGATTTCAGCATCATTCCTCCAGGAGACAAATGGATTTGAGTGATATGGCATCATATTTTTTTCCTTTAACCTGAGACAGATGAAAATGGAACCTTGTTATTGAGCAGGAACCAGCTCTTCCTTTATGTATTTTGTGTATTATGTCCTGGAATTTATCCAGATCCATCATTAGAAAGCATGCAGAAATAAAACCAGGAAAAGACTATATGGGCAGCCCCAAGCTAAAATGAATAGCACCTTACCCTCGTTTTTTAAAAAATTCATCCCATGTACCACCAAACTGCTGGAAAAACTCTTTCTTCCCAAGCCCTCTCTTCTCCCTAATGCATCACAGGTTCCCATTCAAGGCCAGTGACTCAACACCTCAACAGGGAAAACAGTCCAGGCTGAAATTTATACCCAACAGGATGGGAGAATGTTAAGATCATTTCAAGGAGGAAGGAAGGAAAAGCCATTAGCAGTCAGAAAGGAAGCACATTTCAATAAGGCTCTTTTGTCTTTAGAAAAGGGAAAGCAAGCTAAGAAAAGTTCTCCCCACTACACAGTTGTGCTTACATAGGCTTCTTGCTTGGAAAAATCTTTGATTTTGGCAAAAACGACACAAAAGAAGAAAAAACCTAAACTGCTTAAGAAAGGAAAGCTCCTAAATAACAATAAGACAGATCTGCTCTGGAAGAGATCTAAATATTTTCACCTTCCAAGTAAATAGGAGGAGTCAAGGCCTGAAGGTGCCAGATGAAGAACATGCACAGAGTCATCTTTCACAGGAGCGATGACTGACTGTCAGACTGGCTCTGGGTGAGTGGCTGGGCACACACCAGGGACACGGTGCTGGACTTTCTTTTCTTTTCTGTCTCACAAAGAACATAAGAAACAACACCTCAGCTCACCCCAGAGGCTTCTCTGGTTGTCTCTGTGAGCCCACCAAGGTACAAGAACTCTTTATCACGCAACTGTCCACTCCAGCAGGGACACAGGGCAATGAGATGCTCCAGCAAAGGAGGTAAGGCTGAGCTCCTTAGGACTGGGCCTGCAGCACTCCAGAGATGTAAGACTTGGAAACATAAATAAGTCTTTGATGCACTTTTCCTCCACTACAGCAAGCAAATCCTGGAAACAGGCGCGTGTACAGCGCTGGGAGAAACACCAGGCAGGCTCCTCCCCAAAATGGCATCTCCCTGAGCTGCAGGGGCTGTGGCACCATCCATCCACTGGCACGGAGCTGAGGCCCTGTGCAGAACAGCAGTGCTGGCCTGGTGTCCCTGCTTGCAGCATATGCCTGGGTAGTTTTTCCAGAGAAGTTGCAGCTCCTCCTGCAGCTGTGCCCATCCATCTGTTTCCTGCCTTTGATGAAAACTCTGCAGCTTAGCTAGACTGGATTTGAGCCTTAACAGGGATTGTTTTACTTTCCTCCAACCCTCTCCAGTGGAAATCAGATGCGTAAGCACAGCTATCTCTCAAGATCACAGAAGTATTATGGGCTATCATATTAGCTCCCTTCCATCTGACAATTCTAAGAATAGAACATTATGTACCTGTCACTGCTTGTCCCCATTGAAAAAAGCCAAAGTACTTCATGCTTTCATTGACAAGTTTAGGCCAAGAAAAACAAGTTCAAAGCACCCCCAAACCCAGACAGTCCCAAACCACCCAATGGTGGGTGGTACCAGCTGCAGCCCAGAGCACCTTTGCATGCATTGCAGTCACAACTTGGCCTGGTTCGTGCCACCACACATAATGTGCTCTTCAGAAAAGGGCCAAACAATAGAAGATTTGTGAGATAATGTACTGGAGCAAAGCTGAGTACTTAACATTTTGAAAAGTACAAGGGCCTGATGGGGCCGAGCAGAGGCACACACTGAACAAAACCTTTCAGAGGCAGGCTGGAGCTGCCCACATGTTACCAGCTACCGGCCTCCGACAGGCACGAACTGAGGCTCGATTGTGTAACGCAGATCAGAGGCTTTCACCAGAAGTCTGGCAAATTGAAAAGCTCTCTTAAGTTTTCAACAGTGGGGCTGTTAGCAGGAAGCACAGTTCATATGACCCTCACAGCCTTCCCAGGAAGAAAAGCACCAGCATAGAAATGCAATGGAGAGTTGGGATCAGCACTTCTGTGATAGTAAAACAGGTCCTAATAACATCTGCTGCCCTTTACTTTATTTGAGGAGGCTTTCCTCTGCATATTTAAACTCTCTGCTTTAGCTGAATAGTTTTTGACTACAGAAGGTGTTCTTAACTTATTTAGCTTTATTACAAAAAATATTTAGCCTAAGAACCCATTATTCTTCAGTTATGCCCAAAACATAATATTGCTTGAGCTCAGGAAAGCAAACTCCCTTCCCAGGCCTGCTCCGAGTAGCTGTGGTGTGGGACTGCTGCCCAGGACCTGCTGGTGAGGAAGGAGCCATATGCTCACCTGAGCAGACTGTCCCTCCCAACCTGGGGACCAGCACAGCTTCTCCATGGAGACAGCTGGGGCTGGATCTCCCGACTCCTCCCCACAAGGAGCCAAAAGCTGGCAGCCCCAGCCCTGGCATGAGCTGTGCTGCCAGGGCACTCTCTGCAACACACTCTGTGATCCTTGCTGGCACTGTGCAAAGAAGGCACCACTGCTGATTTAAGAGCACTCTGGACTGCAGTTGTTGGAATCAGGGACAGTATTTTGGCCAAGCATCTCATCTGGCTTGTTCCAACACTCCTTTTCAGGCAACTGCTACTGGCTACAGTCACAGACAGGATACAGGGCTAGGTGGACCCAGCACAGCTGAACTCATATCTGCAAAAGAGCCTTGTAAGAGGAAATACACATCAACACAGATTAAGTTTTTAGGTGTCATACTGGGAATAATTTGGCCTGCAGAACTTTGGCAACAAGGGTTGAATAGTATGCTGCGACTTCCAGATCTGCATGCCTCACAGAGCTCCTCAGTCAAACAGCAATTCTCATCAAGAGCCTCTCTGGTCATTCATTGTGAAATATTCTGTTCAGAGGAAAAACTACTTTCAAGTTAAAGCAGGGGTTTTTGATTTAAAATTATTTTTAAACCTATTGCTTTTTGGACTGAAGCCAGTAGACAAAATTCCATTTATATTTATAGATCAGATTACCTTCTTATCATTCACACATCCATCGTTTAGAAGGTGCACTTTTCATTTATACCTTCTTAGGGAAAAAAAAACCCAAACAAACAAAGCCCAAGCCTTTTAATTTTTTCAAAGCCTTTCAACGACTATTACTGAAATTAACAGCACCCACTTGTGCATAACTTCATTTCATTGCTATTTGTCATATAAGCCTACATACTGTAACTGCAATAACTTAGATGACAGTAAGAAGTAAGGAATTGGAAGAAACCTGTAAAAATATGAACAAGCCTGTAAAAAGATGAATAAACCTGGGGTGGGTTTGGGCCATCTGATTCTGAATGGATGGGGAATGGATCTCCTGCCTGCCAACACCCTGCTCGCTTCCCACGCTGCCACAGCTTAACACCACACCACAGGCTGTAAAACCCAAACTGGGAAAAGAGGAACAGGCCAATACATTTCTGTACAACTAACAATCACTTTTAACAAACATTAACTTGGATGCATGTTACAATCAGAGGGGGGGGTTTTAGGAATTTTTTTAGTAAAAGCTTGTCATCTGCCTCAGAGACAGATATGTAATGCAAATTCATGTCACAGACCACAGATAACAAAAAATGTTTGGACAGTTCTCTCTTCAGGTGTACTCACAAACAAGAACAGTATATCAGTATCTCTTCACACAATCCCTCCCCTTTGCAGTTATCTCAAAATAGTTCAACCTGCAGAAATTCAAACTTTAGTATCTGCTGCTACATAAGCAAGGGGGAACCATGCCTAAAATGCAAATGGTGATTATCAAAGCCATTCATGCTTTGGCCCAGATTTTGGCAGTGGCAGCTTAAATCCTGCCCCAAATATCCCCCTGCTGCCCCTGTTTCAGCCCTGGCACAGCCCCACAGAGCAGAACAGCCCTGAGCCGAATACCCGAGAGCCAGTTCCCCACTACAGCTCTTCCCAGAACTACTGTCATTCCCCCTTACCCAGGCAGATTAAAGATAACAGCACTAATATAAAGGAAAATATTTACTTAATACTGTAATCTCAAACAGTGATTGTACTGGAACACTGTTAGCAGTGCTAACAATGCCCCATCACTGGGAGCAAATGCCTGTTTTGCAGAGCGGTCTTGGAAGCCCCACCTGCAGCTCTGAGCTCACCTGCCAGCAGCTGCAGATGCTTAGTCACCTCCTCAGCACAGCAAACAACTCCGCAGCCTCGTCTGTGCCTGCCTCTGACTTCATGTGCAAAGTTACAAATGTGCCTACTCAAAAGCACCCTTTACAGGCAGCTCCTCACAACATTAAAGCCCTTTTACACCTTCTGAATAATTCTAGCTGCCTGTACAGCAGGGATGTTATTTGTTATCCCATCTTTAGGGATTACAGCGGAATTACTTCGTTGTATATTATCCTCCACCCAAATATTCAAAAATCATGCTGACTGCTTTGTCTGTGCAGGAAGTAAGAGTTTCAGCTGTATCAAAGGGGAGGAAAAATCCAAGCTGTGTCTACAGTGAACCTCCTCTAACATCCCTCCCCCCACTGGTACTGTGCAATTTCAATGTCAGCACTACTGTAGTTCAGCCAGACTGCCAAAGCCTGCTTAAAAACTGAGCAAGGGAGATTAGAGATGGAGTGGCTCAAAAATGAAGTTAAGCAAAACCTTCATGCATTTATCATAAAATGATAGGCTTCATAGTCCATGAGGATATTACTTGGAAAACAATCTGCAACTGTGATGAATTTCCTTAAGCTTCTGCAACCACAGGTCTCTACAAAATGGGATTAATTCAAAACCTTATCAGCAAAAATTCATATGGCCCAGTTCATGGATCCTGCTTTACAGGGTTAAAATTTAAGCTATCTGGTATACTATGGAGGAAAAAAATTGTTTTTATAACCACACTTACGATTCTCAGAGCACAATTCTGCCCTTGAGCAGGTTTGCTATTTCATTGTTAATAACGAAAGCCTAAAGGAAAAGCTTAAAGGAACTAAAAGGAAAAAGAAAAAAAAAATCTCAAACTGTTTTTTTGCATTTAAGTCTTCTGCTGACATTGCCATTTCCCCAAAATAAATATTTATTGTACTCCTTAAGCAAAAACAGATTTAATCCACGGTTCAATACTGAGCATATTCTATGGGTTTTAGTTCCAGCCTTGTTTTCTTGAGGTACAAGCTGTAGGTGAGAACACCCTGAACAAGTGTTTCTTTTGCTGCTGATGTAGAAAACAAAGCTTGGGGATCCTGGGGGACTTTTTTCAAGTGCAGTGAGCCACATGCCTGTCTCTACAGTGATATGACAGCAACGGCCTCTCCCATCACTCAGAGAGGCAGATCCATGAAGCAGCAGCTTGTGTTCATGGGCCATCAATTGGATTAACCCTGCTGTGAGCAGATGGCTCTCCCTCACCTTACAGCATGGAGGCTGTGATAAAGACATCAGTCATGGATAATTCAAGTTATCGGAAGCTCCATCAGAAGCACGTAAAGGGTGCTGACTGCACACCAGCTGGCTTCAGAAAGCGGGTTTTGACTCAAGTTTGCACAATTTTGATTTCAAACCAGCCTTTTCCAATTGTGCAGAAGGTTAGCAAGATTAGTAAAGGCAGATTAAGATTAGTAGGGATGGATTTATGCAAAACTAAAATAGACTTGATTTTAAACTCCATGACGTTCTTCCCACAATGTAACAGATTCTTCTTTGGAAATTACAGTAAAGTGATATAAATTTGCAAAGAGGGAAGCCCTTGAATATTCTGAAACTTCCTCAATGTTATTTTTCAAGCAGAAAAGTTCTCATCACATCAGCTCTGCTTCTCCTCCCAAACCCTCAGTGTGTGATGTTAACAGTGAGATCCTCTTCCCAAGATACTGGGTCCTGGGAAGCTGCTGCAACAGCCACTGAACTTGAGAATCTAAAGCAAGAGATCAAGCTGAAATCTGCAGTAACCCCAGTTTAATTTTTTGGGCACGAGGCCAGGCCAGTTTGTCCACTCAAGAAGCTCTAAGACTTAAGAAATGCACATTAATTTTAGCTGAACTGTGATGAGCATTCCTATTAAGAAGTGCATGCTACATTTAGCTAAACTATGATGGGCATTCCTATCTGGGAACATTAATTAACAACATCCCTTTCCACTGAAAAAAAAACAAGAAGAAACTAGACTTGTGAATCAAAGTATAAACAAAGACATGAAGTACAAACACTGTCGTTCCCAGAGATGCTGACCTCTGACAGGCACTTGGAACACAGAAGCACAATTACAAGAGTCACCAAGGAAGCCAGCAGCCTGTGATCTATTTGAAACACTTTCCTCACCCAACACTTAATATATCAGCTCCAAATTTTCCAGTCTGTTTGCAGTTTTTAAAGCATTAACCAATACTCAGCCTGTAATGAGTACCTTTTTAAATGTAAATCTCACTGGATACAATTCTCCACAGCTCCCAGAAGAAATGACTGATAACTTCATGCCTTGGCCACTGGAACCTCATTTGTCCAAAACCAGTGATGGACAGAAACTGAAAAATTTGCATAGGTTTCTATGAAGGACAGGAATGCAACTAATGGCAATCTCAAGGGGTTTATGATACCAATATTCAAACAAACCTGATTTCAGAATTTGAAATCACACGTTTGGCTGGTAGAGTTGATTGAGTACTTAAGACTTTCAAGGCACATGAATTACACCACATGATATTCTGACTACAAATTTGGCTCGTGTCAATAAAGCACATGTTAAATGGATTAAGGGTTGGCTAACTGACAGATCTCAAAGTAGTTGACAGTACAAAGTCACTGGGGAATGAAATTGCTTTAGTTTGGTTTTGCATTTATCAGAGTTAGTCAAATGCTCATGCAGATATATAAAAATGCTGAAGTCTAGATATAAGCAACTCCTTGGAAGAAATGTTCTGCTAACACAGAAATTGGCAGAATGAAATAAAAAAATAAAAGTATAAAGAAGAAAGAAAAATGTGCACATATTCAGTCGATATCAGTTAAAACAGGCAAAGCCAGAGACAGAGCTACTCCTCTAGTAACACAGAGCAGAGGCAACTGCTCCAGGAAAGAGGATGTCTTAAAGAACTTCAGCATCCTGGCAGGTGAGTGACTCAGGAGCAGCCACTGCCTCAGCACAATGAATAAATGACTCACAGAGCCTTCAGCTTTCTGAAATAAGGGAACAGAAAGTCAGGATGTGATTCCGTGGCACCACTGATGTATTACATTCAAGTCTTAGTATCCAAATTTTTAAATTTACATTGGAAAATTGAAGGTAGCAGAAAAGAAGCCACCATGAAAAAAAATCTGTGTTGAAACTAAAGGTTTCTACAGGAGGCTTTAAACATGCTTTCTCTTGGGAAGTGACAATTATAAACAGCAAGAAGTAATCCTGAGGAATGCTAAAGGACTCTTGACACAGCTCAGTCCCAGAAGCTGCTGCACAGTTCAAGCAATACAAATTAGAAATATGATATCAATTTATGGGTGAGGCCAATTAATTACTGGAAGAAAACAAGAAGTAAAACATCAAATCCTTCACTTGGTGGCTTTAGATCAAAACTATCAGCTTTTCAGAAAAATGTACTTAATCAACAAGGATATGGGAATGCCCATGGGTGAGAGATGGTGAAATAAGATAATTGTTCTTTTTAGCTGTACCTTGTTTACATCTGTGCCAGATCCTGCACAGACTTTCAGGTATACTTGTGGGCATGCACACCTGTATCATTCTAGTAAGGGTTGAATAGGAAGTAAGCATTGAGTTACTTCAATATTAAATTTGAGAGTGGAGAAAGAAAAGGAAGTAATTCAAGGCCATGATGATGACAGGGATAGAAACATTAAGTAATTAAATTAATATTGACATTTTCTAGCCAAAATTAGCACTTGGGAATACCAAATCAATATTAAAATCTCCCCTGAACATTATAGGGGACAAGAAGGTATTAAAGCTAGCTGGATTTTATATACACATTTACTTAATCTAGCAGTCATTCCCTTAGACCCTTATCACACTGTATCTTTAAACATTAAGTTAAAGAGCTATGTTTTCCAAATTTCACATGCATTTTGAAAGTTTCCTGTACCAGAGCCTCTTAATTACATATTGTATGCCTACAATTAGGTATTAAAACAAGTAAGAATGAAACAGGAAGGGAAGCAAAAGCTATGCAGAAAAGAACCCAGCAAAACTACCTGCACTCATTCAAAAACAATACTGCAAGGCAACTTTTATGTTTAGACTACTGGGCCTCAAATTTCCATTATGTGAAGTTTCAATTCATAATTCAGGAGCCAGTAGTCAGGTTTTGTTTGCAGCTGAGCTAAGTCCTAGCCTTTTCTTGGATTAAATCCAAACTCTAAAAAGGGCAAGCAGGCCATCTCTAAGAAGGCAAAAAGACATTTAATCTATTCAGGAGCTTTCAAGACCTGTCAATATTAAAAAGCATCACATGTTCCTTGTCCAAGGCTCATCCAATGCAATCCCCTAAGGAGCAATGGAAAAGTTTAAGACCCAAACCTACTAAACTGGAATATTTACAAAGGAAAAAAATTAAAAGTTTAATTGAGAGGTTATTCTACTCATCTCTACTCTGGATATTAGATACAAAACACTGCTTCCCTTTATTTCCTTATTAAATCAGCAGTGGACTCATCATCCAGTTAGAAACAGATGCACCAGGATTATGTCAATGTTTTTACTGCTCACAAAGCTCTAATGTCAAAAGATAAAGTGACCCCATGTGTGTGTCTGTGCAAGTGTATGTAAGATCAGGTTTTTTAAATTCATGAATGTTAAAGTCAGGAAATTTCAGACATTCAAATTAATCAAGGAGGGAGGAAGAGCAGTGAACCAATAAATCAGCAAACTCAGAAACGATTTCTGGTGAAAACACTATTATTCATAGCACCAAGCTTAACTTGTTTATTTGCAATTTCAGATGTTCAAACCGGTCACGTTTGCACAAGTGAAATCTAGAGATCCCCCTAGAAACTCAGATATTAGATGGTAGAGTCAATCATTTACAGTCTTAAACCTTGTATACACAAGTCCCAATTCAGTCTTTTTCACATTCAGTCATGCTTTTCAAACAAAACAACAGAATCTCTGGCTAAGACAGAGACAGCTTTGCAAAGTTAAAGATAAAACCAAACATTTTGTTTCCAAGGTGGTGTGTAATGAACCTCTGATCATCTCTCTGCACATCTTCCAGGTCTCCTTCAAAATATGAGTGTGATGGACCAGCCTCCCATTTCCACAGATATTCTCTGACACTTGAGCATGATGGAGGAAAAAACCATTTGCCCAAGCTGCTTCCCTGAGAAAGTCCAAGGGATAGTGGAGCGTGGCTGACAGGAACGATGTGCAGCCATCAGTCCTTGGGTGAAGGCAGCCAGCATGAACCAACATGAATGCTTTGTTTGGAATTGTAGCCCTCCTCCTCCTTGGCCCGAGCATGATGCATTACAGCAGCCCAGTCATGCAAGACCCCCCTCCTTCCCCTCTTCTGCTTCAGAGGGAGAGAGGATTTTCAAAATTCTTAAGAAAATAACACTTGTTTGATACCAGAGCATGAGTTCAGCAGGCACAGGCTCCTGTCTCTGACAGCAGCCAACAGCAGATGCTTAGGAAAAAACCCCTAAGAACTACTCATTCATCACTTCTTATCCATTCCAGCATTCTTGTGCCATTGACAGTAAAGCTCAGGGCAGACAGAGCCAGCAAGCTCATAATTTAGCACCAACAGTAAAATGTTCCATTCTCATTCAAAGCAAGACATCTGAGCTACCAGAAATTTGAAGCAGTTCAAGACACAAGATGAAGGGCAGGTACATCTATCAACTGTGCTTTTGGTTGAATGCATGTTTTTCACAGTGCTGGATTTGATGACCCATGAAGTTCCTCCTAGCAATAATATCAAATCAAACAGCACTTTGTTTTCTTTGACTTCAAGCAGTGAGATGAGCCCCAAAGAAAAACAACCCAAGAATCACAGCTATATTTCAGAAGAAATGTGTTTCAGGTTTGAGGTAGCCTCCTCTCTGTCATTTGGTCTCATTTGACATGCTCAGGTATTTCTTACAGCTCTTCCCATTGTTTTAGAGATATATGTATATATAGTTCATATATAAAGAGACAAATCTAAGTAAAGATGACCTGTCCACACTGATGAACTCACTGGTCAGCTCCTGCCAAATGATGTGCAACAGGTAAATGCTGCTGCTTCCTCCTGAGCAGAAATGTTCACTAGTGTCACCCTTCCATTTCAGAAAGAGCAATGCTGTTCCAGGCTTCCAGCTCTCTTCTCAAACGTGAAAGCTGACCAATGAATTCAGAAATGATTCAGCTGACAGGGCAATTGCAAAATCCTGGCATTTTCTTAGGAAGCAGTCAAAATAGAGTAAACAGCCTTATACAGTATTCAAATTCAATCTGGGCATCATTGGTTGGAATACCAAAAATAGTAAGGAGAGATAAGAAGTTGCTCAATAGAAATGTCTCTTTAAAAGCAGAAAGTAAAAATGTAACATTTGCAGATATCTGCGAAGTTGGGAAATACCAACATCTGAATCATCCCAGCAGCATGCAAGCTCTAACTGTAATATTCAGCGGTTTCCAGCCCCACACCTCTGGCAGGTTAGTTCCTGCCATCAGAGAGAACCCACCTGGATACAGCGTGCCCTTAGTAAGTCATTTCAAACCTGGCCTAACAGTATATTAGTAGTTTCTATTATCTTTTAAGGTCAATTTTGGTTTAATCTCTTCTACAGTTAGATGATTAGAACTTGCTCAATAAACATTTTCCATGAAAAAAGACCAGAAACTCTAACTAGGCTTCCGACAATAACACCACACAGCATGCCCAGGTATTCACATCTGTAGTTTTCACTTCTTATGCAATTATGTAGTCTGTTTTGTGTGTTAGTAATTAGGCAATTTTACCATTCTATTGCATTTTATATAAGGGCCATTTATATAACATCTAATCTCACTTTAAGTGTCAGAACTAAAAGCTCAGTTGTTCTCAGGCAGGAAGGCAATAAAATGATCCCAGCAGAAAAGGCAAAGACCTCCAGGGTCAATTGCCAGGGGCCACTAACCAAGCACCTCCAGGCTTTCCACACACCTTAAACAAAGCTGTGCTCTGGAAATGGGTCTCCTTATGGAGGAAACTGTGCAAGCAGGTCAGAAAGCAATGGCTGCCTCAGGACCTCAGGTTATCACTACAGCAGAGGCTATTTCTGTTCTTCTCTTCTATTCTTTTCACTGAGATGAAAGCAGTTGATGGAGACACTGATTAAGCCCACAGACATTTTGTACCAGTTACTATCACAGGTTGCTGTTATAAGATTTATGGCACATGAGCAGCAATACAGAGACATTGACAAACTATACCAAAGAAACAAAACCCATTGTTAGTGAAGGCCATGATGAAGCAGCATCAGCTATTTTTCTAGGTATGTAAATTTAAAAAAAAAATCCTTTTTTCTGTTGTGAAATAGGACACTATTTAACAATTTATTTAACCAAATATTTTCCAGCTCAGGAGAGAAGTTGTGTAGGAATCAGGCACTCAGATTCCACTTTAGCTTACAGCTCAGCAAGTTGGGTGTAGGTGTGGAGGGAAGTTTGAACTCAGATGTCTATTTGTTTACATAACTCTCTCTAACCTACATTTTGGCATTCCCAAAGGTCTCAAATACCCACAGACACTGGGCACTCAATCTTGCCTTTCACTGCCTTCCTGCCAACACACAAGGCGCAGCAGATATGACCTCCAGAGCTGCTGCTCATTGTGTCAGTCTTGCACAGTGGAAGTGAGAAGCAGCCGTAAATAGTCCAATATGTTGACTTCCATTATCAAAAGTGAAGGCACACCCTCCATTCCCTTCGAGCATCCTTGCTGGCAAAAAAATGGCCTTGGAGAGCAATGTCATTTTGTAGAGTCAATTAGGAAATAAAATAATCCCCATGTGAGGAAAGCCTGCATTAAGAATCTTTCCCACCTCCAAATCTACATCTCAAGCACCAACACCAAACATATTTCAGAGCACACATCAGCTGTTGTACAGAGAATTCAGGCTCAGTCTCCTAGCAGCACCACTATTAATAGAATCTGTTTAGATTAATCTTCAGTTTCAACCTTACCGAACTCTGTGGACTGAATTCCAAAAGCCAAGATTATTTAGGTATCCATAACAAATTTTTCCTCCTCAGTTCTCTGCAACTGATGTACGTAATGTCAGAGTAAGTCCAAACAACAACATCCTCAATAAGTGGCTGATCAGTCCAAAAGACCAGAATAAGAATATTTCACCTTCATTACAGATTAATTGGCTCACAGGAGCTTGTGTTTTTGCCAACATGCCTGTTCTATGGCAGAGATGTTTAGGAATTGTATAGTTCTACAGAGTTACTTCTAGAATTAAAGCAACTCTAATGCTAGCGTGATGCCTTTGAAATTAAAAATATACACATGCTGACATGTTTTCAAACTTGTCAGTTCCCATCTGGAGCTGCATTCACTCATCTCTGCCTTCAGCTTTAAAAAAGAGTGCTGTTCGTGGAACCACAAATGGAAAAGCACTGTGTGCACAACCTTGGGCCACACAGCCCAGGGATGGGATCCATTTGAAAAGTGCAGCAGAGACAGCAATTGCAGCTGTATCACACTGACAGGGACTAACACAAGTCTGACCTCCTTCTGCCCAGACTCCCAGACAAAACTGTCTTCCAACTGCTCTCTAATGCTCCCAACTCTCAGAAGGACATGTGCTCTAAGCTCCAATGGCTTTTAGGTCTTTGGGAAGCAGAGTTCAATTGAGAGGTAGTAACTACAAACAGCCAGTTTCTACTTAATAAACAATTACAACACAGCTGCTTCTTTCCCCCATGGTTTTAAAGCACTCAAGCCACTACAAAGCCTTCGTTCCTTACAGCCTCTCTAAGTGTCTATCCCTCAGCTTAACCATTTACATATTGCTCAAAACTGTCTGTAATATCTCTTTGTTTTGGCTGTTTCCCCTTCAGTTCTACCACACCTGAACACCATTTATGACAGCTAAAAATATACAGAGATATTCCTGTTCTCTGAAGGAATCTCAGAGCTGCCTCTTACCTGCAGTCAAGCGTGCAGGAGACGGTCACGGATTTTTTCTTGGCAGCTGTTTTGCTTACTAAGCTACTTTTGCTCCCCCTATAAAGACAGGGTTTTTTTCTTCCACTCCTCTTGTACCCTGAACCTTGAAACGTTGGTACCCTCTGTGCCAGTGTCACCATGACTCTGGAGCCTCTAAACCAGCACATTCTGACCATTGGTATCTGTTAGTGCAAATTACTCGTATTGCATTGCTTCTTATTCTGCATTATATCTGCAGTGCTTTGTGCATCTTCAAATCCCACCTACTGCACCTCTTGCATCCATAATGACACCCCCATGGCTCTCTTTGGTGCCTTACATCCACTGAGCATAGAACAATTCTTTAGAGCAAGGATTATGTACTGCTTAGCATATTCTACCTCTTATTAGGCACAGGATAATTGATAATTATCCTGTTGTATAGAGGATAAAAGGATTTAAAAAGGGACAATGTCAAATTCAGGCCCTCAAAACTTTAGACCATTTTCAAATGATCATGAACTAGTGATATTTCTTTTGCATTCTTTCACTGTTTTACCCTCTCAATATCCAACAGCACCAAACACAGACCCACATATTAAAGATGTAATCCACCCCTGGGACCTCTAGTTCCTGTGATGCAGAACATCAAGCTCCATGAAAATCTTATGTTCTTTTAGCTGGCCACTGAATCACAATTCTAGAAAATGGTTTATTGGTTATTTTATACTCACCCTTTAATGTAAATGATAAGCCTTTCTGTAAGTCAATATTTATGTTAGACATTAAATGAGCTCCCTAAAGGCTTTGGACAGGTCCTTTTATTTTTTTGTTGTTGACTCATACAGCCAATACATGACAAATGGAAGCAATTAATTCAAATATAAGTCTATATGCATAGCACCTGCATTTTAGGGGTGAAAAAACTTAGCTCTGTAAGACTGACACTGTAACTTAACACGAAAACAAAGGTGTTTTTGATCAACTTCCAGCTTAAAGGCCTGACACTCAGAATTTCAGTTTAAGTGGGGATACAAATCACTGGGTAGGTTTAAGTACTATCTGCTTGGCTGCCTCATGCCCCATGGAATCTAGGAACTGACATGTTCTGAACCACTTGCAACCCTGGCTGGATTGCACAGGCACAGAAGAAAGAGTAGAGAGCAGAAAAACACCCCATTACAATCAATTCACCATGCACTTTCTATCCACTTGAATTTACAGGGTGGCACTTTGCTCTGAAGAGGAGGTAAAATAAATCAGCAGCCACCCATACAAAATCCTTCTTCTTCTGAGTTCAGTTTGAAGCCCAGGAAGTCCAGAGAAGATGAAAACCAGTATTTAAGCTGAAGAGTGAATCTCACTCTAGATAAAGCTAATCCACCCCATCAGGGCTGACTTTTATCCATAGTTGAAAAGATACTTTGAAGAGAGAATGTTTTGTATTTCAAATGCATCTGTTTTGTATTTCAAATGCAGCTCAATTCTTATGAAAGATCATGCAAGGCAGGATGTCTCCTAACCCTCTCCACGAGAGACTGCTTTTCTTTACAAATCAAAATGAGGACTGAACTGAACCCTGGGATCTGGGTAAACCTGCAGTTCAGACACTTTGGGGTTTTACTGCTCATGAGTAAATCACCTCCTGGGAAAATGGGGAAATAATGCTTCCTATTTGCTGTACTTCCATCAACAAAGAGTTGGGTTTTTCCTGTAGTGGAGGGAGGAAGGAAGAAAAGAAACCTCAAAGAAACAGGTGGCGAGTAGAAAGAATGGGGTTTACTACTCATCTGTGCTTAGCAGGACAATGTGCTAACACCTACTGGACCCACATAAACATCTGAAAATCTCTCAGGTGTTTGTCTCTCATTTTTGGTTCCATTTTCAGTATCTATCCTGTAAACTCTGTCCACCTGACTAAATGCTGCCTCCCTTTTCAGACCTTTCTCTCTTGTGCTTTAAGAGGGGTACAAGGAGAGGATTGATTCAGAACATCAACAGTCAATTACCACAAGCATTTCCTTCAAAAGTGGCACCATGGCACACTTGGTAACAGCTAATTTTATGTTGAGTATAACCTATTTTATTGATAGGATAACAAACTTCAGCTTTCAGCTAATAAGACTTACTGAATTCTCAATTTCTACATTTACATTTAGACATTGCTGGCAAGAGACTTTGTGCAGATCACCTAATGCAGGAAGTTTTGTATTTTGTAGGCACACTTCTTGGGAAGGAGAAATTAGGTCCACCAGTGTCCTGTCCCTGAAAGGAAACAGCTGGGGTAAGTAAGCAAACATTAGGCAGACTGCATCTGATCACACCTTATATCACATGCTTCAAAAGCCCAAGTTATCGCATTATTTTGTGGGAAATATTAGGGAAATAAGGCCTGCAGCTTCAAAATGTAGGCCAAGTTTTCAATACTTGAATGCTAAACTAAGGCAGTCTGTTCTATACTGTTTCAGATCTAAACTCCAGAAATAGAATATTTAATTACGTGTATGATCGATATTTAGTGTCAAGGAAAGCCCATTGGGTATTTTATGGAATTCAGAAACAGATTTACACTCTTTTAGGAATGGAGTACAGAGATACAGATTCTCTCTGGAGAAACTGATGCATGCTGTGGGTACTCCACAAGACTGAAGCACAGAAATTGGGACTAAGTTTTAGAACATCTCAGATGTTAATAAGAATTTATTGAGCACTTTTCAAGATTTCAAGTCCAGAGAGTAGGGAGAGGGGGGAGAAAGTATGGAACTATAAGAATTTATTCTGCCATCGCCCAAACGCACATAAAATGTTCTGTAGAATCTTACCCAGACATCTTGGTAAGTATGACCGAAAAACAGCCTAAAAGTTCACTCTAATCTGCTTCAAAAGTTTAAATCTCTTTATTTTTATATACAGATACCTAAGCAAGCAGTAATTCTGGAGTTATGACTCCAGTGTATCACTGATTCAGCTCTGCAGTGCTTGGGATTCCCTATGGTCCAGGTCTCAGCAGGCAAATAAGTCAGAGCCTTTGGTCTGAACACATTGGCTGTGACTGACACCAATTTACTGTTAGATCAGCTTTTCCCAGATCTAAATTGATAATTTCAATTCCAGAAACAGGTTTAAATCCATACTGTTTGAGAAGGTTTACAAAAAGACAAAACAGAAGCTGAGCTCTGAGGGAAGCAGAATTACTACAGAGACTCAGAAGCCTATGCATGATCTTACTTGGTTCAACTGCATCGTAAATCCACCCACCATCCCACAAAAATAACAGATTGCACTATTCTGTTTTTTGGATGAGATTTTCAAATACTTTCTAGTTGGCCAAAACATGCTCCAAGACTTTTACTAGCAACTTTACCAAGAGAAAAACTGACACGCTGACACGGCTCTGGTAGCACTGAGAGCAGTCCCAGTATGAGATGTGTAACAAAGCACTCGGCCTTTCAGCCGTGCGGGCAGTTCAAAGTAAACACCGCCAAACACCCATCTTGAATGTGTTAGCAAAAACACCCCCGGCCAGCAAATGATCTACAGAGCATAACTGCATGTTTGCATGAAGCTTGCAGATTTAAAAAGTATCCACAGGTTTGTTTCAATGTACTAAAATGGACTAAAAGCCCTTCTTTTAAATATAGCACTCCTTGTAGATGAAACCTTTCATTCCTTTATTACATGGTTCATTATAAAATTATATACAGCTTCAATTGTGCTAACTCATAAAGCATACATTTGATTTCCTGAACACTAAGATCTGAAACAGTGGGAAGCTGGTCAGCAGTTCTAAACCAAATCCTTCCCACTAATACACCTTCCTGAGCTCTTCTGCAGAACCTTGCCACCACAATAAAGGCACATTTTGAAAAGAGCTCCTTTTGAAACATCTCTGGAGTGGCAGCTCCCAGGCTAGAGCTGTGTGAAAATACAGGAGTCCTGCAAAATCTCTCCCTAGACCGGTACTAAGCAGTGTAAACTAGAAACTTCTTCAGAAATCTGATGAAGAAATAACATTACTTGGTACCTAATGAGAGCATAACATGCTATTGAGCCACTGAAGTCCTGTATTTCTCCAGATCAAAAGGCAGCAGCTGGTTATGCTCATCTATTGACTGAGATTTGGTTCAAGTTTGCACAGGGCAGCCTTCACAGCCTAACACCTTTCTGCTGCATTCCACAGCCAGGAGATTAATACAGCAGCAGGGTTTCTGCTAGGTTAGGAAGCCAGAGTAATTACCAATCATTTATTGCTAATGGCTATTCAAATTCTCAAGGTACTGTCAGAAAAGATATTAATTCAACTCCTGCTTTTTGCTAACCAAAGGCCAGCAAGTCTGCCCTGTGTTAGAGTGAAGAGTCTATTTAAATCCCACTGGAAATAATGGGGCTAAAACATGGCAGAGTTGAGGAAACAGAACCCAGACTTTAAAAGAAGCATGAGTGTTGTTGATGCCTTCTTTTAACGCAGGTTTTTTTCTTGGAATGTCATCAGCCTTGCACAGCAGTCTGAGAAAAAGCTCACTACAGAAAAAGACCTCTAGAAGAACTCCTGCCTCTAGAAACCAAGACTTCAGCTCAAAGCCTTGATTGTATCAGGGATATACAGGAAAGAACATGAGGTGGCTTTGAGCCATTTCCCACTCTATCACCGTTTCTTCTCACTGATCCTGAGAAGTTCACATTTGCTCAACAATATTTCAGTTATTGCTTGAATAAAAACACTCTTGCCAAAGCAGAAAAGAGAAATCAATCTTGCAGATTTTTCTCTAACTATAACTTTGTCTGGTACAACCATCTTCATTGCAGTCACACCTGAAATTACTACCCATGAAACAATACCCTTTTGAGCCACCGCAGAAGCATATACAGTCCTGGTGTATTTTAGGACAGATTGCAAACAAGCTGAATCATAGTCAAGAGTGATTCTTTAAAAATTCTATTGCTTAGTTGTCCTGCAACATCTCACATTCATGGACTCTCCTTAAATCACCAGGGGAATTTTATCACAGACAAAATATTGAATGTAATCACAAAGATAACTACAGCCTGTGAAATAACCTGGAAGCAACTGCAAACTATCTACTGGAAAGTGTTAAGGCCAGTCAGCCAGGGAAGGGGAAGAAAAAACTGAAGCTTTTTTGTATTGCATACAAAATGCAGTTCATCTGGGTCTACTTTGCTGCCAAGATTTTATCACGGCTGAGTTTGGGTTTTGTTTTTCTCTTCAAAAGATTAGTGTCCAAGCATATGAATACATGGTATTTGTTTTGCTGTCGAAACATAAATGCCATGTGTTTTATCCAGAAACACTGTTCACTTCAAAGATTCATCAGAAATGGAAGACATACCATAGGCTAAGCCATTCCTCAATTAGGCACCAGAGTCTGGGGCAAAATTTCTGACTTCCAGCTCAACCTCTAAAGGCTGGTTATTTTATACTCCACAAGAAAGTACTGATACATTCTTTGCTCTTCTGTTGTTTGAGATCCACTCAGTCTCCCAGTGCATGTGTTTTCTTTAAAATTTCATCCCCATCCTTAATTACTTTCTCAAAGGCAACTGTCAATGTGAAGAGGCCCATATATTTGCTCGATTTATAGCCTTTTATTAGCTCCCCCTGCATGTGATGCCAAAGGCTTTTTTTTGCCAAGTCTCTTCAGTCCCTGCTTAAAGCAGAAGCAGATGCTGTGCATTGTCAGCACAGAAATACATGTTCTGATTTAAGCCACTCTATCCTATTATTTATAAATAATTTCAATTCTTGCAGAAGCTTGAATAGCACTTTCTCATGGATAGGACAAGAATGGCTTAGGAGTTTAAACTAACTTGTTCCCAGATCCCCTCTCACTATGAATTATTCCCTCTACAGCTACAAGCAGCCCATTTCAGAGTAGAGCTGAACAGGACAGTAGACCCCAGCAGCACAGCCCAGACCTCTCACTATGGTTGTGCTGAGTGTCTGACCAAAGCCCTGCCTTTTCCCCAGGTAGAGCACAATTAAACCCTAAGGCCATTGCATGTGCTGATAGACTGGAGAGCCATAAATTACCTCATCAAGAACACCACCAAGCAGTGCTCCAGGTGCATGCTGTCCTCTAATCTTTCTTTTACACAGGTAGAGCTCCTACATTTCTACCACTGTTCAAGTCTGCTCAAATTTCCTTCTCCTCCTTCAGAATTGACTTCTCAGTCTTGGTACAGAATAGCCATGATAAAGAGCATGTGTCCATCCTCAAAGACACAAGAAGAGTCCCATTCTTTTCAAAATCTGCTTGCCGAGCAAAGCCTGCAGCTTCAGAGCCAGCAGCATGCAGCTCCTGGATTAGCAGTTAACCAGCTCCCAGCCACTGGTAGACAGCTTTGTGCACATCCATTCAATGGATTCCATTCCTTTCCTCGACCAGACAGCAAGTCCACAGCACATGCCAACTTGGGTATTGTTAGTTACTCCTCTTTTCTCTCTGCATCCTTCTCATTCAGTGATCCAATTAGCTCCACTCATAAAGAACAAGTAATTTGTAGCACAATCCAAAATAAAGATATTGGAAACATTTACTGGCTATGTCCAGTAACATAATGATTGTGTTAGAGCTTTTTCAGTCCTATCCAACATATTGTCCAGACACCACATCTTCTTGTGCCTCTCTGGACCAAAGTCAAACTACAAAAGGATGAGCCCCTGAACACACCTGTAACACGCTGGTACAGCCTCACTTTAAAATTTTCCATAGGATCAACACAGTAGCTCCAGCTGCCTTGGCAAAAATCTCAGTTACGCAGGCTGAATGCTTAAACTCAGAAAAACAGACCTCAGCCATCAAAATTCACCCTGGCGATTTTATTACTAAGAGCAAAAAACCCCACAGTTTCCTTTTCCAAACCAAACAAAATCCTGGAGTAGTTTCAATGTACTAGTCCAACACCTGAAAAGTTCAAAACATTATCTCCTGTTTGGACATGGCTTTCACTCACACATCCCTCATACACAAATTATTTTAAAAAACCATTTAGGTGCAGCAGAAGGAGGGAACAACAAACTGTGCTGGATCAAACACAGCAATGAAGAAACAAAGTAGAGAGAAATGCAGGTCCTGCTTAATGGGTTTGAAACTGCACAGGATGAGGAAAAAATTGAACTGCTGACTCTTCTGAACTAAGTATAATTGTCCTACTTCTATAATGGGTAGGTTTTTATTTACATATATATGTGCGTATGTACATATTTCATATATATATGCATGTGTATATGTATATATGTTAATGCTGCATAAACCATTGAAAACACTATAGAGAGAAGTTCATTTTCCTAGCTCCCTACCCAATTACCTCAAACCCTTACTGAAGCATAGCAGCAAGTCCCAGGAAGCCAAAAGGCATCCAAAATTACATTTTCTTAAGTGTTTTAATTCCAGAAACATCACCACAAGAAACAGTGTCCTATTCACAGCCCATTCAGACCTCAACCAATGGATCTAGCAATCTTTTTTAAGTCACAGAGAGACATGAGAGACAGGATCACTCCTCATTCTTAGTAATACTGAGGCTGCCTGGAACTGAGCTCTGCAGCAATGCATTTCTACTGATGTTTTATTGGCCCAGCAAGCTATTTAAAGGTTTTGACAGTTTTTGACAGTTATGAATTTGCAGTAATTTCTCCCTGCAGCTATTTTCTGATCTTTTCTGCATTCTGTCCCCCTCCTTCCCACCTGACTCCTCCAAACATCCCAGCAGCTGAACGGCAAGTGTACAAAGCCACATCTTAATCCTGCCTAATAGACTCTTGAGCAGGGTACTAAGAATGAGTGGCTCAAAAGCAGCAACCTTCAGTAAGGCAATGCCGAGGTGTTTATGCAACAGTGTCTCCCTCAAAGAGCATTATATAAGCACAGTGATCACAAGGGCTGCCAGAAGAGTGAGGCATCAGCAGCTCTTGATTCCCCAGTCCAACACATCTGTAAGCTAATTTTACACCCAACACTGTTTAAATAGTTATGACATGTGTGAGAATATACACCAGTGTTCCAGCACCACCTGTGATACAACTCAAACCTTATGAAATTGTAATTCTCAGATGTACATTGAAGACATGCACTAAATTCATACCCAAACCTACTTGACTGCATATCAAGAGTATGAAATCGGCCTGGTCAGTCAGGCCTACATGGGTACAAAAACAGTTTCCTAAAACATGTGTCCTAAACACATCCTCCTACTTACAATATACTTGCAAAACAATCTGATATGAAGGAAAAGGAAAAATCATTCCCTTAACATCCTATCTGGGCAAACCATTTCATAGTTTTTTTTCCCCAGCAAGGGAATATATTGCCAGTTTTGTAGCTACATCTATGCTGTTCTTTGTTAGAAACACTCCTCCAGTATCTCAGAAAAACAGTAAATATGTGAGAGACACAGGAGGGAGATGTTGGCAAAAACAAACTTAAGAAAAACACACAAAGAAAGCCAAAACATGCAGAGTCTGGAAGATCTTACGGTTTTTACACCGGCACTTTGTCCTGCTTGCTTCATGATGGGTGTTCAAGAAGAGGGGAAGGACGTGAGTATAAAAAACAACAGAAGCTTGGGCTCCTGGCCCACAGGAGTGGAACCAAGATAAAGCAGAAGCAAGCTACAAAAGAACCCAGATGTGGCCTTGCTAGATAGAACTGACAGATGCTGAGGCACCACCCTTCATCATCTCTTTGCTAAAAATATGGGTCAGATCCAGAACTCTTTCAAAATGACTGGAATCATTCCACCTAAATTCAGTAGGTTTTGGATCAGACCTTTAATTGGGCCAAAAGCAAACTCACCATTTGCTGATCAAAAAGAGCTTTCAAAGTACATATTTTCCTTGGTAAGGGCAGACAGCTTCTAAATTCTCAAAGTTCCTACTGAAAAAGCAACAACCAAGGCAATTGCTGGGTGATTCATTGGTGTCTCCTCACTGTAGCTTGGGAATACACAAAAAAATATTTGTGTATCTGTTCTTCAGGACTGTTATAAGCCTATTGACTGCACCATTGCCATTAAATTGAAGCAATAAATAAGAACTTATTAATACAAATAAAATTTTTGAAAACTTAGAATTGTAAAAATCCTTTAAAATTAGTATCCCAATGAAACATTTCTCCAAGCAGTAACTTGGACAAAAGGCTCCACTTTATATAGAGTGGCTTTCTTTTTATTTGTTTAGAAAGCTTTACAACTATTGGTCTGTTAGAAATCTTGAAAAAGCAGCCTCCCCATATGAACCTTTACACATAATTTACAGTCCTACTGAAGCAGGGCCTTTTCCTGCAAACACACTCTTGTGCTCCATACCTAAAGAATAGGATATTACTGTAAAACACGTGTGCACTAGGAAGGAACTGTTATGTTTCCAATACAAAGTCAAGTGCCAAAGACTAGACAAAATATCCTCCCAAAAGAGAAAACACTGTTTAGCTTCCATAAGAACCCACAATGAACTTTGCCCAGTGGACTGGCTGGCACAGAGGTATATGACCTCAGTGATACTAACACAACATCATTAGTATGAGAGTGAAGCCATTTCTTCCACTGGATATTAAGCAGCAAAATATTTCACTGCCTCTAGTCCTTCCCCTAGAGGAAGATAAATCTCTGCTGATGTGAAGTTTCCCTCCACAAAATGTTTTATAAAGCATACTTAAAAAAAAAAAAAAAGTGCTGCTAAGCTGTCTTATTTCTACAGCTCTGCCAGAGAAACCGCTCTGGCTATAAAGCTCTTGTTCCCTTGGACAAAATATTCAGTCTTAGCCTCAAAAAGAGGGAGAGTTTCTTACCTGCACAATTTGTGCAGGTATTAAAACCAGTTTAAAGCTCTCCCATTGAAAGATGCAAGGTGAAACAGCCTGGCAGCAGGATCTCAAAGCAAAATGAAGCATGCCCAGCAGCAATGTCTTCTAGAGAATCCTGAAGTCTAAACGGGAGATGCTGCCAGCCTGCTTTTGCCAGCTTTTTAGGGGGATCATTTCACTGCAACCAGAATCAGACCCTTACCACAATTAGGCTGTGTAACAGCAATGCAAAATGCTTTGGTCACACTCTTAATTAGGCACACACTGGAAAGGACTAAAGGAAAACAGCACATCTGTCCTTCTCCTTCTTTTGTGCCTGAGGAATTGTTTAATTGTTTCTATAGACAAAAGCATTACAAAAGGGAGTCCAAAGTTAATCACACACTTGTACAAAATTGTCTGACTACCTCCTAATAAGGCAAATTCACAAGTGAAGAGGAAAGATGAGCTCTCTGGCCCATGCCACTTTCAGTAACTCAAGGGGAAAAAATCTTCATCAGTAACCCAGAGATGAGAAACAAGCCAGAGAAGGGGCAAGGAGGGCTATAGGGTCTGTAAAACACAGCCCTGCCAAGTTCAGCTTTTTCTTGGTTCCAAACCACTCCAGCACTCCGGGGTTTTCACCAGAATAACTCATTTCCAATGAACAATAGCATTCTAGCATTTTTATGGTCACACCTGCACACACATTTAGGCGGTTCATTTCCTGCCTTACTGTATACAAGCACAGAGAAGCCCCTAATTTGTTTATTGCTCTCCAGACAATATTTTTAAATTTATGGAAAAATAATATGTACAAAGTGATTTTTAAAAAAAAATAAAAATAAAAAGAGAAGGGAAAGATATGAATTATCCTAAATACTGGTAGCTCAGGAAATGTCTGTGATTTACAAGTAGGCAGCCCAAACACGTGATGTGGAGACAGACACCTTTGTCAAGAGTCCATTTTTTAATCAAACTGCCCTAAACTCAGGCATTACAGGACCTCCAGCATTAAAAAAATGTCAGTAATCCAAAATACTACACAGCACCCAAGAGATCTTATCTTCCAGGTGTATGCAATCATCTTTTGCTTAGTTCCTCCAGCCTCAAGATTCCTGAAAAGAAAACTGGCCAGGGGAATGCCTCTCAGGATCCTCTGCTGTACTCCTCCCCAGACTCTGCCTGGCAGACTCACACAGAGAAGGAGACCTCCTTCCTCTGACGGAAGAAGTGAAGCATAAGAGCTGGACATCACCCCATGGCTGCAAGAAAGGGGAGGAGACTTTGGCTTCTTTTATATTCTCTGCATAGGAAAAGGGATTTCCCATTGATAGGGACACATGAAATAGCTTGGCAGCTGGGAAAAACTAACTGCAAGGAAAAGGGAGGCTTTAGAATGGTGGTGACCACAATCACTACGTAGATAAATGCAGAGAAATCAACAGCACATAGATGCTACTAGTGAGCCTCAAAGCAGTTGCAGTGTTGCTGCCTCTCTACATTTTCCATCACGATTTCTTAATACTCCTCCACTCAGAACAAAAATAGCCTCTTCAATATGCCAAATGTGCATGGCAAACATATTTGGCTTCTACATCTCATTTTATAAGCAAAAAATTAGGAAATGGGACTGATCTGTGACAAACAGCAAGACAGTCCAGTTTAGCATGTTCTCTCTTCAGTGCAAATTTTTTTGGGGAAAGGAGACTACAGATGTAAGGACTTGGGAAAGGATATTTTAGCATAGCATCAACAAAAGATTTTTGATGACAGCAATAAATGAAATGAAAGATTTCCCTGCCATCAAAGCTGTCAGCCCCTTCTAAAAATTATTACAAAGACACAACATTTTCCAGGACAACCATCATCACAGCTCAGCTTTGTGAGACAGTGTCATTCCCTTCTCATTCCTCTTTCCAAACACAGGACTATCAAGTTCACGGAATTTTATTAGTTGTGCCTCTATCCCCAACGACCTATCATGCTTTAAACTCAGTTCAGATAGAGATCAGCGAGTTTGCTTTAGGGAGACTGAAACTCTTGCTGCCCAGCTACCCTGCACTGTTCTGGAACCTCAGCATTGGCTTACAACAAGACAGGATGAAGCACCGAGTAAAAGACAGAGGAAAACACCTCCTGTGGGTGGCCACGTGCTTGGACTGAGCAGCTCATCACTTCCTGAAATTCTATCATTTGTCTCATCTTGTTTTCCTCAAGGTCACAAATCAGCTTTAAACTAGATTTTCTGTCCTCTCCTACTTTTACAGGAAATCACACCTCCAGCTGGTTAGTATTAAGCAATTCCCCTAGTTATAAACTGGGGAAATAATTTCAGTAGCGTAGCTGCATTCACAGTAAGAAACTAGCACATCTTAATATGGTTCATCCCTTACATGATTTTTAAAGAAGTCTTTCCTTCTAATTTAATTACTTGGAAGTGACTCCAAGTTCAGTTCCCTCCAGCAAGCCTGAATTTAAAAATACCTCAGACTGGTCATTCATCAGTGGCATTTCTGTTGCTCTACAAGGCACAATGGTTTCTTTTTATCATTTTTTATTAAGTTAGAGGCTTCTTTTAACAGCAAGCAAAAGAGTGTTGTAAACTGAACTGATGCTCAAACCCCAATTAACATTGATATTCACCAGAAATACACATAAGCTTTATTTGTTTTTACCCTCCAATGTTGCTCTGTGTCATGAACAACCCACCAGCTAAAAAAGTACAGTATCTCCACTTCTAAAGCTCTGCAGTTTCCCTTCTGGATTGCCCACAAAGAAGTTCACACAATAAAATAAGCCTTTCTGCATGCCAGCCGAAGAAAATAAGTATGAGCCCTCCTTTCAGCCATTCCACACAAGATCTGATTAAAATTTGCAACCATACAAACCAAGATAATTATTTTAAAATATTGCAGTATACTGTTACTCAATGGAAAAAGCCATGTAATTCTTTGTATATTTGGTACAAGGCCAATGATTATTCCAGGCTGTGAAATTTTTACACTACACATTCCTGGAATGTGTTCTTTTAGAGGTAGAAAGTTGCCATTTGTTTCCGCTAGAAAAAGGGATGTTTCCTTTAGCTGAACCACTTAACGTTTGCAATAAAACACTCCAGGGTGCGGTGACAAACTGTCTAACAAGCACCACACCTACCCGTGAATGAAGTCAGTGTCCTGCACAGATTAGGTGTGGCCAGACTGGACAACCTCATCGTATCCTGTTGTAAATTATTACTTAATGAAAAGAAGCATAACTGGGGGCAGGGAGGGTTAAGCAGTGCTGAACTTTAAAACAACTCTACACATACAGTACCCAGCATGGAAAGACAAGGAAGCAGACAGAAGGATCCATGTGCATAATTTCCATTTGCAAAGTCTGCCAAAAAAATCCTTTCCTAAGTGTAGACTATGCAGACTTTTTCCTCCTTTTTCCTCCTCTTCCCCTGTCGAAAGAGGTTAGAATAGCTTTTTTTCTGGTGAGATGATTCAACACTTACAGGGCTTTTACATTTCAACAAACAAATTACATGAGAGGGAGGAGGATGAGCAATAAACACATGAAACAATTACAAACCCTCCTGAAGTCAAAGCCATGCTTAACTTGGTATTGGAGATCATCTTGACATTGACCAAAACTCATCGTGCTTTTTTTTGCTAAAGCCAAATCAGGTTTAACATTTATATGAAATGTAGATTAACAACAAACTCCTGACAGAAGTTGAACTGAAAAATCCCACAACTATGGAAAGGGTGGCTTGGCATCTTACAGAATATTGTGCTTCATTCTGGAACTTTTATTTCCAAGAAAAGTCATCCCACATTATCCTTCCCTGAACTGTTCCTCTAGCTCAAGTTCTAACAATCAAAATTTGAACTCTTTACCCATAATCCTACAGAGAAAAGAAACAGGACTCCTACTAGAGCAACAGTGATTTAAAACTTGTGACTGTTTCACAACAGACGTTCTCAGTCTAAATGTTCTTTTTCAGTATCATAACATTTTTCATATGTTTACACTCGAATCAATGTAATAGTGTCAATTTTAAGCGGTTGCTTAGAGCAATAATTATCTTTCAAAATAAATGGTCCAAATATTTTCTCCTGCCCTCTGGGAAATGAACAAGCTTTAAGAAGATGGTTGGTTGCTCAAGCGGCCAGGAGACACGGAGGCGACAGCTGTCAATACAGACAGAAACCCACAACTCTCATAATGCAAACCAACAAACATTAGGATATAAAGAAGTCTAAATATAAACCAATTTGATTTCTTTTCTTCCCAAGCTTCTTTCTTGCTATAGAATAAAGAAATTTTGATTATACTATTCCAGACTGAAATTGTAACCACTTTCCCAGCAGGCAAGTCCTCCCACTCTACTCCTGTACACCCTTCCCACTGCTGCTACTAAGCCCAGTTTGATCCCTGTGGGAATAAAGTTCCTTTCCTAGCCATTTTTAAAGATTGCAATTTCATGGAACCCAGAATGTTACCAGATTTTTAGCCTGTTTAATCTTCTCATACACACTACATTTTTTTATTCTAAAAACAATTCTGAAGATTTTTAGAGAATGTAGGAATTACATTTAGACAAGAAATTATTTATACTTATCTCAAAGCCTGAGAGACATAGAGTTTGGCTTTTTCTTTTTCCCTAATCCTTAAAAGTAGTAGAGGAAAAAAGGTATCTTAAATCTGTGCAGTAGGACTTTTAGGACACAATATCTTCCTTGTTTTATTGTGCCACAAAAACATCGTGATTACTCCTTCTCCCCTTCCCATCAGG
The DNA here is from genome assembly GCF_963513975.1 of Fringilla coelebs. Classification (NCBI taxonomy): domain Eukaryota; kingdom Metazoa; phylum Chordata; class Aves; order Passeriformes; family Fringillidae; genus Fringilla; species Fringilla coelebs. The sequence continues at coordinate 8,556,282 of NC_140043.1, read as the reverse complement.
GACTGATCTATTTGATGGATTAATAGCTTTGCCTATAAGAATTTGAAATCCCAGTTATTTCTGCCTCAAATAGTTGCCATGCTTGTAATTATTTCAAAGAATAATAATTACTTTCACCCAATCTATTTGAAGTTATAAAAATCCACCAGTTTTTGAACTCTAATCCATAAAACCACAACTTGTAAACTCATAAAGGATTGCAAAAGAGTCAAACTTGTGAAATATTAAACATCATGGAGAATGCAAGGAGGCCTAAGGTTTTGTTCTTAAAAATAAAACTTGTATTTATGATACTGCTTAATACAGCATACGATCCCTTTTTAGAAGTGGGAGATGGAAGCATCCAAGATAGTCTTGCAGAAATGTGACCACAACAAACTGAAACCCATAATTCTATCTGTAAAAATAGGCTGTAGGCTAAGATTAATAGACTTTACTGTAATTCCTGGGGAAGCAAGCGTTTTTCCAAATATTTCTGCATGCAGTAACATCTTTTACTTGCTCCAAGATCAGCTGTGATGATTTTGACAATAAAGAAGAAAAATGCATTGAAACAATCCAGATCAATCCAAGGGAACCCAAGTTATTTATAACCTTTAAGCTTTCCCACTTTATAGATATAATATTGTCTTTCTCACCTTCCTCAGACTAATAACTGAGTGAGGAAAAAACCAGCCCCAAGCCCAACACTTCTTTTGCAACTTGACACTGAAGTTCATATTCACCATCATATTTTTAAAAAACATTAAAGTGACAACGCTGGCATAAAGACAAGTGTTCAGAAAATTGGACTGCTGGAATAAAACTGCCCATGAATCTTTAAAGCCACTTGCATGTTAACAAGAGGGCCAAATTTAATCTCTTTATTGCCTGTATTCCCTAGAGGGCTGCTGCTGCTCTGCATGCTGGCTGAGCAGGTACTGCTCAGGATCACTGTACCCCGCCAACATGTGGCCTCGGGCCATCCTCACTGCATGCCGTGCACATCCTGTACTCAATATAGAATTGTTCTCCTTCTGGGATGTTCTGTTATAATTAACCTCATATGAGTGCTTTGCTAACATCAGCATTTATCATTTTAACACCCCAGGAGTATCATCTCTCCATCTCAGCTGGATTTCGTAGATGGGTACCTGGGATCCTGCGTGTCCCCCAGAACGTGACTTTTCAGGGACATTGGCAGTGAAAGGGGCACTGCCAACATAACATGAACTTGGCATTGCTCAGAGCTAGAAGGTCAAGATGACACTGCTCTGCAAACAAAACAAGGCTGCAGTCACTGTGAGATGACTGAAACCAGTTCACCCAGGAGCTCACAGGCTCTTTGCCTTCCCCTACCCAGCTCCCTCACTGCCCACCTTAGAAGCACTGAGAAAACACAGAACTATTTCTGAAACATCTGCTTCTGCCCTCATTTCTGCTGCTTGCAGCATCCAAAACCTGGGTAAAGAGTCCCACGTCTCCTCCTCAGTGAGCAGAGTTGCCTCCTCAGGGCAGGGCAGAGGCCCTAGGCACCAGATCATGCTCTGTGAGGGGGAACATCAAGAGACTGTAGCACTCTGCCCATGAACACAAACCCCACTGCTCTTGTAGAGGCAGAAAAAGTCCAACCACAAAAGCAATCCTGTCCCATTTCAAGTCTCTAAGGTTTAGTCCTGCTGAACTTGAAGATTCTGAGAGGCAAAACGGGTTTTTTTTTTAATCATTCTGGTTTAGCCGAAGCACACAAAAACCCCTTGGTGTGAAGTGTATTTCTTCACCCAAACAGCAAATTTCACAGAACTAAACCTAAGGTCTCATAGTGCAAATGTTGGGGATAATTACAATTAAGGTACACTGCAACCTGCAATTTAAATTTCAAAGCAGTGATTTCATGCACAAGGGAAACTAAGGGCACAGTTTCACAAAAAATTGATGCCAAGAGCAGAGTGAGCACAGAACCAACCCTCTCTGCTATTGGCTACACAGGAACTGAACCACAACAGCACAGCTGATGAAAGCCACCATCAGTGCTGGCACACAATGGGTGTAAAGGAATGCCATAGGGTGTATGGTCTGGTAACTTTTTCAGAAGCAGCACAGGATAACTCACCTTCTACAATCATAAACAATGTCCCAAAAACTATCACAGCTTTTAGTAATTCCACTGGTTCCTTCTGTCTTCCACTCATGTCAGAATCCATTTCACTGCTTGAAGTCTTGCTTTCCCGTATTTTCCCTCCTATTGACATAGTACCCAAAGTGGCCAGCAAAAGTTAGAATCATAGCCTACATATTTTATTTGTTCAGTTTCCTTACTTTTGGAAGCTTTCCAGATGGAAGGCAGGAAAGCAAGTTTTAGAGACAGGGAATACTGACCAAAGGCTTAAGAAGCATCTGAAAGTACTTGCTTTTAAGAGGACTACATTACAACAACTATTTTTAGTCCAGCAGTAGAAAGCTGGGCAGTTTTTGATCCAATGCAAGCCTTGGTGGCAACACAGAAAGCTCTGATTTGGATAAGTGATCTGCACTACTTTGACAGAGCTAAATAAATACAGAAGCTAAAAACCAGTAAAAATAGACATTAAATAATACCTTGGATCTCCTGTCTCATTAACCTATGAGAAACCTGGGAATGTCAGGCAGAAGGGTTCCCCCTCTGAAAGTGTTCTATTTTAGAAGCAGTACATAGCACAAACAGCGGCTTCCTATAGCTTTAGTCATCTCATTTCCAAACAAGCTTGCTGCTCAAATGGGAGGACAAAGAGCAGAAATTACAGCATCACTTCACACTGCTGTGATTCTCTGGAGCTGTGTGCTCTGCTCCCTCATGCCCAGGTGCCAGTCCCAGCTGCTGCAGTTTGAGGGTCTGCAAATGGAGCTGCTGTGAAAGGGCACACCCAGATTCTCAAGTCCTACTCAAAGAGTGAGGTGACAAGGTCTGCAAAAATTGCAAGTCCTTTATTTTAATTAAACACATGCAGATCAATAGTCACTCTTCTAGATATGCATTGTCTTGAGTTAATTAAACCAGTTAGTTCTTTTCTTTCCACAGCAATCAATGAAAACCATTTTCATTAAGTAGCCCAACAGCATCCTGGCTCTGGAGAGTTTAGTATAAGCTAAAGCACTGAACAAGAAAGCAATATACAGGGGAGAAGAAGACACACATGTCTTTAATCTATGAAGAGGAATTACTTAATTTGAAGTTCTGTTTGCTTTCCAAACAAGGCTATGCTGAAAATAACTATGGGCCATAATATCTTTTTTGTTTTCAAAAGAACGTTTGGCACAAGAGTTTATCAAGGCCAAGTACTTACTCCCTTTCACCACAGAGGAGATAAAAAGAACGGACAAACTTCCAACAAGTGAATTGCACTTTTCATTAAGAACATAACTTTTTGAGAACTTGCATTTTCAAGTTTTGTAACTAGAATATAAAAATCATGCGGTAAACACCAGTGATCAAAGAAGCTGCAGATTACAACACAGAATTTCCAGTACTGCTCTCCATCCATGCTAGCACCCCCTTACAAAGATTAGTTGTTCACACAGCTACAGGAATGGGACTGGTAATCATTGTAGTGCAGTTTATCACTTTTATTTGCAGGTGAAAGAAAATGAGCCAAATAAAAAAAATTAACTTCTTCTGTGTACATATTTGCTGTTTAGTAACAGACCAGGTATGCAAAATACCCATATTGTAACTAGGCCTCCTTTCTTGTGTTAAATACCATGACAACTTCAGTCCTTTGCATTACTTGCTCATTCAAGTATTCATAATTCTTTCAGTATGACACAAAGAGACACATCAGTTCCACTAAAATTTCAAATAGTCTTTTGCACTACCTTAAATCAATGAAATTGCTTGTATACAGAAAGAATTGAAGTCACCAACAGGCACATGAGAGTCACTTCATTTTTCTAATGTGTTTTAAAATAGCTAATGAAGGACAGGCTTTTTATAAAGCTTGGCATGTGTGTAAAAAAATGTTTAAGCCTTAGGATCTGATTTTTTATTAGCCCCTTCTTTTGGGCTTCTGACACTGCCCACCTGTCTCTGGTCACTCTGGATCACATTTCACTCCAGAAACAAAACAGGAGGCAGCAGGATAGACTTGCTTTCTTCCTGCCCGAAGACTTCAAATGAAGGTCTCTCATGCCTCATTCCTGAGGAGCAAAGTCTCCCTGCCAGCCCCTGAGCACCTTTCTGAAACTGCCAATGCTAAATGAAAATCCACAACAGTGACCAAAGCATTCAGATTTACCTTACCTCTCACTCCCTCCTCTCTCCTGTGCAGGTTTGTTCTATAAGCCAGCAAAAACCACTGTTGTGAGGAACAGTACTGTTGAAAAAGCACAGATTAAACATCCACCGGTTCCCAGTCACTCCTCCCCAAAATGTATTCATTTGGGTCTCACCTGCTTAAGCCCACTCAGGTGAAGCAGGGATAGTCCAGTGCACCCCAGAATGAGACAACAGGGTTGGGGCACTGCCAGGTGCTCAGAAAAGGCCAGAAGCCTGAGATGCAACTTGGTACACAGGGATCATGTTTGTCTGCCTCAGGAAGCTGCAATTCCTGCTTGTAACAGAGTAGGTATAAGGTTCCTGTGAGTCATCCCTTAGCAATATTGTCCTTCCTTTCAGCAGGTGCTGCAGGTGCCAGCCAGGGCTGTGCCTCCGAGAAGCTGCTCCTCTCTGAGTTTCAGCACAGGAAAGGGGAAGGAGCGTGGTGAGGAAGATGAGCACTTTGCAGCACACAGCTGAGCACTGTAAACCCCCAGACAGACAGTGGGCTGCTAAAGCATGCACAAGGACATTTCTGCCCAAACCCCCAAACTGCTTAAAAAATCTTCACTCTGTCAATAAGGAACAGGGATGTTCTTCGAAAGCCCGGGATGAGTCTGCTACAGGAGGATTTTTATGCTAATAACTTATTGAATGAGCCAACTAGGCTCACTACATACAATTTGGGCTTCAGATACTCAATATATTCCTGGCAACAACTCTGCTACTTACTGAAGGAGCTCCTACTCCAGCAGATATTAGTTCCAGTTGTAATTTTAAAAAGTAATTCATTAAAATGCTGTCATGGTATGATAACAATGTTTTTAATAACCTGTAAATCATTTAAATGCCTACATTCTTTTGAAATTCAGAAAGATTTAACTCCTGCCCATAGTACAGAGGGCTGGCCAAAACACTGACAGAAGAGCTATTCTATACTCCAAATCAATTTTCTTCTCCAGTCAGCCTTTAAAGCTCATTGCTAATATTAGCTTTGGGACTGGATGAGATTTTAAAAGTGAACACAAGAGAGGCACTTTTCAGAGGCACACTGGAAAAGTTTGGTTCGTTCCAACAGGCACTGAAGCAAAATTCTCCATACTATGTCGGTGAACTACCAGCTGCAGCAAAGCTTTTGCAGTGGCTTTAAATTTGGGACAGCAAGGGAAAAGGATGATCATTCTTCTGTATCATCCAGGCTGTGAGAAAGAGTTGACAAGTTCAGTGATCTGAGCCTGGACAAAAAAGTGATAGTGAGCACCAACTCCTTGCCAGCCATGAGTAACTGGGGCAGGAGGATATTCACATAGGCAGGGAGAGCAGATGTGGCAAACTGGCTTTTAAACCATTTGGAAACAAATTGTGACTTTAAGCAACAAGTTTGATTTAAACAACTCCAATCTTGCACTTTTGCAGGATTATCTGTTCAATGTTGAGAATAATTCTTGAGTTTCAAAGCAAACTTTTAATTTATTTTATGTTTCAATCTTTCTCCCTGTGTGGAAGATATTTCTATCAGAAATAAGACATTTTCAAAACTGTCTTCAAGTTAATGAAGTCTTTGTGCATCAAGCTAAAGGCACTTCCTTTCAGAAAGAAAGTGCGAAGAGTAGGAGATTAAACCCGCTGCATTAATGTGGATTGAAAGGCCACCAGCACAGTAAAGAGCAGCTTATATCTCACTTATATTCACTCCAGGCACTCACAGCAGAGTTATAACTTCAGTTCAATGTAGATAACACTATTTTAATATACTTGTATTTCTTACATCTAAAACATTAAGCAGATTTCAAAGTTAACTTGGAATTCATGCTGTACAGGTAGTAAGCAAGTTAAAATGGTTTCTCATCAAGTCATCAAGCTTAAATACAGATGACCTAATGCAACTGGTGATGTTCACAACCACAGGTGTTGATAAGTCTGACTAACGAGTACCACAGTAACAAGGATCACTCTATCATGTGCTAAGGAAAAACTGCTGCTCAAACTTAGCTTAGGTGGCATTAACTATTACTGCAAGCCAGAGTCTGACATAAATACATATTTAGAGTGCACGGGCTTCTTCTACCCAGCCATGAGGCACTGAAATCTTAGAGAGGAGCCTCAGCCTGTTAGGCTGTGCTATAAACATACTTCCAGCAGTCTAGATGCTGTACCAAAATAAACAGTGGCATTAAAACCAGTTCTCCAGTATTTTTAAAGGGGCCCAGGAAGGACAGTCAATCTGGTATACACACAATGTGTTACTGTTTGGCATTATTTCTTAATTAGGGGGAAATAAACTGGTAGACCTGAGCAAGTACTAGAAGACGGGCACAAGCCACCTCTGCTCTGGCAGGGCAAAATGCACTGCTGTCACACTACCGAGCTAAATGCATAACAGTGTCATCTCTTGACAGGTGGATTATGAGCAAAGGCAATTATGATGGAGTACTTCAGGACAGGAAAAGAGACAACTGCGAACTGGGCTGAAGCTTTAGTGTTTCTGCTCTGGAAACTTCATTTCTCAGAATTTCTGACCTAGTCACTTTTCCTGACATTGACAGAAGATGATTACTGCTCCTTGGCTCTTCCTATGTAGTCTCCAATAATAGGGTACAGCTGCCAAAGTTATCCAACATATCCCTGTAAACCTGTGGTAAATGTTTCACATTTTGTCCTTCTACTACATAGATATTAGTGTGGGAAATTTCCACATCTTAAAACCTTTTTTAGTCCCCAGAGAAGAGGCAGCTATTTTCTGGAAAGTTTCCTCTAAAAATCTCAGCCCTATAACCAAACCCCAGTATTTCAGAGGGGTTAAAATTAACCCCATCAAGTTTTCTCTGGGATTAGCAGGAGAGACAAGGCTTTTCAGCAGCAATGCAGTTGGCTCGTGAGGCTACACAGAATTAATTACCTGTTGCCAGCCCCTGGTGTAATTCCACTGGTGGGGGACATTTTCAGCCACAGCCTCCTACCAGTGAACTCTCTTCACCAGCAACTTGTAGAGCACAAGAACAGATGGGCTTTGTGTCCTGTGCTTGGCCTCCAACAACGCCCAGACCATGACAGAGAAACTACAGCGGAACACGCAAATGGAGGATCCTCAAGCTAAAGAAGCCACGTTTACATGACTCACACAATCACAATGGAAATTCTGAGGAATTTCATAAATCAGAGTGAGCCATTGCTGCACTCTGACATTCAGCAATTTTCCTGAAGAGAGATTGTTAAGCACTACTGAAAAACAAGTCATTCACAGGCAGAAAAAACGGGCAAATCCATTTTCCTCCCAACTTGTTTGACTGACCTTGAGGAACAGGTGGGGATGATGAAGGTCAAATCCGTAGTTTTTGGTAACAGTCTCCTTCTCCTGTATATAAAGACTCATTAAATGTAGAACTGCTGGAACATGTATGTAGAAATGTTTACTCTTTGGGGTTTGGGTGCCTGTTCCCAGACGCTGAGGGCTGATGGGGCTCTGCGAGGGGAGCCCTCAGCCAGGCCGCGGCATCTCGGGAAAGGCCAAAACCTGCATGGAGTGAGGGGAAAAGTGTGAGGAACGTCCCTGGAGTGAGGGGAAAAGTGTGAGGAATGTCCCTGGGAGTGGCTGTGCTGGATTCCCTGGCAGCCAGCACAGAGCAGATCCACACTGCAGCCTGTGGCAGAGGCTGTGCTGAAGCCGGGGGTATTTCCTGAGGGGAACCGCAGCCCATGGAGAGCCCACCCTGGAGCAAGAGAGGGGCTGAGACGGACTGACCACAGCCCACATTCCCCCTCCCTTCAGCCCCGCTCGGGGGCTGGAGGAGGTAAAGGAGTTGGGAATAGAGGAATGAAGCTGAGCTTGCAAAAAACAGGGTATGAGGGGAAGGTGTTTAGATTTTATCTTTGCTTTTTATCATCCAAATGTAATTTAAAAATTATTAAATAAATTCTCCCTGAGCTGAGTTTGTTTTGTCTGAGATGGCAACTGGTAAGTGACGTCCCTGTCTTTATCTCAACCCACGAGGTTTTTCATCCCATTTTCTCTATCCTGTGAGCGGGAGAGTGCCAGAGTGGCTGGGTGGGCACGCAGCCAGCCGAGGCCATCCGGGAAGGGCAGGGCAGAGGGAGAGCTCGGAATGGGAACCGGCCCGGGGGGCTCCATGCTGGGCTGCGAGCAGCATGACGCCCTCACACAGCACTAACTCTGCTCTGGAGCCATGGCTCCAGCACCTGCAACAGACTCCCTGCACAGAATATTTCCAGCATCTGTACTATAAACCAGTGATGCTATAGGAAACATAAGCAAGGGTGCATTGAAGCTGCTGTCAACACCAGCTCTGATCTTTCATGCTGACATTCACTATCCTCACAATCCAAGACTCAAGGAATGCATGGAGGAGTGACAGGTCTCACACAGAGCACTGAGGAAACAACAGCTTAAAAAAAAAAAAGGAAAAAATTATACTTCAAAGAAAAAAAAAAAAAAGAGAAAGATGATTTAATCAAAAAACAGCCAGCCAGATTTTATTAATGCTGACTGTACTTGCAGGATCTCCAAAGGACTACAGACTAGTGTACTCTTTATGTTATTCCTGTCAATCACCTCATCGAGCCAGAAACACCAGACAAAATGCAGTCTTACAAAAAAAAAAAAATTAAACGAGGGAAAATTCAACTTTTTAGCTTTAGATTCAATAAGATACTGGCCTTAATGAGAATACAGGGAAAGGGGATAAGAAGCAAGAAATAAAAAGGAAAAAGGGCAAAACCCCAGCATCTGTTTTGAAGACTGTTTATTTAAAATTACTGCTGACCAAAAAGTGAACAAAAGTAACAGGAAATAAAATATTGCTGTATCTAAGTGCCATGTTTCCATAATAATATGGAACAGCATCATATGCTGCAATAAAATGTTTTAGCTGATCATTTTTTGTCTTTTTGGCACTCGGTTGACACACTTCTAAAGTGTTAATTAAAAAAAGAATCAAATCAACACTACAAATTGGATAGATTTGTGCCCTACAAACAGTCTCTTCTGACCAGTAATTTGTGGAGCTGGGGCTCAGCCAACTTCCAATGAATCTGTGGAGAGTTTCCAGCAAACTGTCATCGCAGCAGGATGCAGCTCTTGATAGGGTGATCATACATGGCAAGTGAAGTGATGCTGAACTGTCACTAAACAAGTCTATTTTATTGTGCCTGAACCTTCTTTAAGGCTCACCCAAATATGGAGATTGACAGTTTATATCCAGATAAGCATTTCTATCATAATGCACCTAAAGCCCCATGGTATCCACATGGACAGAAGCTTTTTGGATGATTGTCACATTGTGGGAGAACAACAAAGAACATTGGACCAGCCACAGATCTAGAACACATACATTTTTTTATATTTATAAATCAAATAGGCCATGACAAGAGACCTGAACATGCAGTACTTTCCCCTTAGGGATTCTGACTTGTTTCCCTTCTCTTTAGTTTAAAATAAAGAATTTTAGATTCGATATCCATGAGAGCATTTTAAGTGTGCCTAGCACAGCACTCATCCTGTATTCATCTATTGCTAATATTTTTAGAAGGCTATTTCCAAGATACAGGTAAATAAGCACAAAAAGAAAGCTAGTCTGCATGTAGAATACTAACAGTAATTTGGAAATTCAGTGTAGATGTATTGACTTTTGACAGGTTTCTGCTTTCTAAACATGGGCCCAGTCAAGGCTAGGCAAATACAGAGTAAAAATCAGCAGTCTAAGCCTCCCTTGATGTACCTTCCCTCCAATAGCCTTCAAAATATCACAGGTAATGTCAGGAAAGTGATAGTGAAGTGTTTGTGTACTCTTGGAGAAAATGGAAAATTCCTTCTGTGTCACTGCCATGGAAATCAGAATATCCCTGCTCACCCTGCAACTTCTTCCTTAGATACGTAAGATGGGGGGTCGGGGGGGAGGGGGGGTGGGCAGGGAATGAAAGAAATCCTTGCCTACTGCACAATAATTCATAATAGCACTATTTTATATTCTCCTGTCTTTCCATCCAGCCCCCTACCACTTAAATGGGTGCAGACTGCAAATTGTCTGAAATGTCTTCTAAAAGAGATAATTTAGCTTAAAATCACTGTTTTCTGAACTCAGAAGAACAAAAAGAGTAAACAATACATTTTTAAGACTGCCACCCCATGAAAGAAGCAGATTTAAGAGGGCTGGCTTTCAAAGGGAAAGCTCAGTATTTCCTGAAATTTAGAAGGACCAACTTGAAAACTAAGGAGTAAAGAGAAGCATCTGAAGACTAGCAGCCACTGGAAAAGCTGATGGGATGTGTTTAAATATCTGTTGATGGAACTGAAAAGGCACAGGTATAAAGCAATATTGCATATTTTCCATTCTGAATCACTTTGCCAAATTAACTGTTAGGCTACAACCTTTCTACTACCTCTGCCCTTCATGCAAAGTATTTGTCCCAATTACAGTTTTAACCAAAACGATTCAGATGTTTCCAAGAGGAAGCTGACGAATGTTATTCTTTTCTCCTGTTGAAAAACTCATCCCTTCAGAGCTACAGAACAGGATCTTGTCCTTGGGCCACAGACATCTTTCAGAAGGGTAAAGCCCAGGACATGTGCATGCTAAAGGCTGCTGAAGGAACACAATCAGCCAAACCAGGAGGACCGAGAGCCCTCCAAGGGATCTAAACCAAGCATGCAGTCCCTTGAAAATCCTGGAGTAGTCACTTTGCAGTGAGATTTTAATGGGCAGGTCAGGAGATCAGATTCAAGTTCTAGCTTTAGATGGGCTTCAACCCATCTCAGCAATTTTTACACAGCTTCATCAGGTTATTTAAGTAGGCACAGTTAAGAAAAAGTGAGAAGGAAACAAAGAGGAGAAATCTGAATTAGATGCAGGCTGTTTAATTAACTAGCTCAATATAACTCTAAGCTTTTTTTATTTAAAAGGAAAAGAAATGCCTTCCAAAAGAAGAGGCCAAACTGGGACTAAAAGACAGAATGTATATTAAAACCTCAAGTTTTCTAACTGAGGAGTTGGCAGGACTCACATGCCCAGGGGAATCAATCCCTCATCAGACATGCAAGCATCCATCCATCACACATGCATAGTGTGCTGCTTTGGAGACTTATCACAACATACACAATGGCAGAAGCAGCCCAAAAGAAATGTATTTCTAGGGGAACCAAGAAAAAAACTGGCAAGAAGAGATACTTTTCTAATGATGCCAAGTCGATATTACACTCAAAATAGCTTTTTCTCATTTCCAAAACAGTTGAAGCAACAAAAATAAATAACGTCACTCTCAAAGACACAAACAAAAGCATGAAACATATTAATCACAAAAATGCAGGATCAGTGCCTCACTCCACTAAACAGGGCTCTCTTGTGTTCAGAGGAGGACAATGTAACTGGCAAATTGCTACACATTTCTTTCCCTTTTGACCAGCCAGCGACTCAGCTTACTGCTCTGGAGCAAATAAATTCACAAAGAATACAGAACTTCTTAGTGGGGAAGAAGATAGAAATATTGGTCAGCTTCTTGAGAGGATGCCAAATATGCGTGAGTCACAATAAAGACAGTGGCCCACTGAGAGCACTTACAGTTTCAATACAGAAGAGTTGTTTCATCAACCCCTAAAAGTCATCCCAGCTCAACAGATGGGGTTAGATTTTGAATTGCATCTTGTAAGCCCTCTACTCTGGCATTTCAGAGGGTAAACAAGCAGTGGATCACCCTTTGTGTGTCTACTGGGCAAAAGGCCCCTATCCACCTGAGCAGACTGAACCGGAGGTCACCAGTCAAGAGAGAGAACAGCAAAAAAAACACAACAGTACAAGAGACAGACAAGATGCAGCCAGATAAGCCCAGGAAGATCCCGAGTGATGGCAAGGAGCAAACACAGGAAGTGAGAGATGTGTTCTGTAAAGGGCTCATAGCTTAGTCCTCAGCCATGCCTCTCCCTGAGAGGTGGAGTGGCTGGAAGCAGCTACTCAGGACACTTAAAACCCCCATAGTTCTCCATTTCCTTCTGCTGTCAAGTGCCTCTGAAAGGTAAACCATGTACTTGAGTTATGCTAAAAGTCATGGGTCATGGCAGTGGGCTGTGACAGCAGCTGTGACGTCTGGGGTCAACACAAGCCCTGGGGCCAGATCCTACAGAGGATAAAGAGTCTCATGGGAAATGAGAGGTGGAGAAAATGTGTGTCTGGAAACCTTCTTCAGGAGCACTCTAGGGCACAAAATTCACAACCCCCCAGCACCCACAACAGGAAGAATTAAAAAATACCCCACCTAAATGTAAAAGGAGAGATGATAGCTGGCTCAGAAGAGAATGTCTCTTATCAGATATGAATTATAAATCAAACACAACAGGCTAGAGGAGAAATCATTAATTTTTCAGTTCTCAAACCATAGATATCATGTTTAGCTCTCTCCCACTAGTCATTGTAATACAATGCAAGAAAAACTACTCGCAAAAGTAACTAGTCATTTTGGACTCACATACAAATAAAAATTTAAAGACTACAAAGTTACTATTAAACTTTTAAAGAGAGACAACAAAGCTTTAGTACATGTATTTCTCTATTCATACATTCATGCAGTGTTCAAGAAACAAAACAGTCTTGATGGATGGCCCAAAATGACATTAGATAGAGTAGAAACTGTAGAATTAAGCAAACCTTCAGAAGTCCTCTCTGAAAGAATGATCTCCATTCAGTCCTGGGCTTCATCCTGGAGTGGGCACATCTGTGCAAAACTTGCTAAGCACCAGCACTCCAGTTGTACAGTGCCTCTCTGCCTCAGTTTAAGAAGTGAACAGGGATCATAGCACTGATGACCTTATTCAAAAGTTGCACTACTAGAGACCAGTAGGGATGGAGACTTCCTAAGGAGTAACACAGCTTTGCCCCAGCAAAGTCTTCTCAACTGAAGCAGAGAAGGAAAGCAGATTTTTTCCAACCTGATTTTTTGTTATCATCATCAGACCAAATTTCAATGCCACATGTAAAGACCTTGTATCTTATTATCATTGCAATCTATTTGTCAAATGCCTTATTCTAAAAATACACAAAGACGACACAACGAGAACCATTTAATTTCAAGGAACCAACCCTTCCAATATTATAAAAACCTGAATCTGCCTGTCCTCCTCCACTGTCCACCAGATTCTTGAGAGCACTGCTCATACAGACTGGCTTTGATTTCAAAATTAATAGATTTCGTAAGATGAGGGAACATTCTCAGCAGAGCTCTGCCAAGAGGAGCTGAGGTGGACCTGGTATTTCATGTCTGATACAAAACTATCTATACATGGATTGAAGTTTTGCTTCACAACTAAAAAAAAAAAAAAAAAAAATCACATTGACTCAATGGCTGCACCCAGAAAGTCCTGTTATTTTAATCCTGCATTGTCTCTTTGTACTGAAATTTCCGTAGCAGATATTAATTTCCTTTGTTGCTGCAGATACTACAACTTCCATACATGATTTAGAAGTCATCAGATTCAGAGGCTTCATACCTCCTTCTGTTTGACTTGTACTGTGTATCTGAACACAGCCATTTTATATACTTCTTTGTACAGAATTCTCAAAACCTAGTAACTAAAAAAAAAATCTAGCGCCTCTTGATGCTCTTACTGTTTTCACCACAAAGACTCATTAGCCATTTACACAAGATACAGTATGTGCAAAGCCAGCTTCAAATAGAAAAGAAAGATGTGAGACTTAGGCAGCACACAGCAGAGAAATTAGACAAGAACCTAGAGATCTAGAGTTCCTGGTCAAAGCCACTTGTCTGAGAACATGAAGGTGACCATAAAGACAGCCTCAAGACCCTGCTCCATCATTGTGCCTTGGAATATTGGAGGATAAGCCAAGTTAACAGTGTGGTTCCACAGGGAAGTCTTAAGGCAGTGGCTCTCAGCCCAGACAAGCCCCATGGAGGGAGAGCTGCCCACCTACACAATTCATGGCTCCTGCTGCTTGGAGCCAGGAAACTGCATCATCAAATGCTGGGGCTTGGTAAAACACAGGAGGTGGTTCAGCAAGCTGCTGACAGCAGACAAGGGTTAACCACAGCATTATTAGATCATAACACATCTGGAGAGTCTTATTGCTGGGGCAAACATTAATCTTCAGAGAAAGCTAAACATGCAAAATGAGATCTCACTCATAAGGAAGAACTGAAAGTTCTACACAATGAAAATAATCCTAAATAACTTTTGAAACTGAACTGGCTGAAAAGGGGGAGAGGAATTGTTTTTCCATAACAAAATACCTACCTCTCCTTGCTGACTGGGATCATAGTTAGCAGAAAACTTTTAAGCTGAACTTTTCAATTTTGAAGCATTTCTATGATTGACCCAAGTTTAAATTAAAATTATGCTTGTTTATAGAAATGTCCAAGCTTTCCTTATTCCCAGAACTGTACTTAAATTGTGTTGATATAGATATTACATTACATTATTTCCCTGAAGACATGAATAAGAGCTAATGTAAATGCCAATTTAGTTTTAAGAATCCTTGGAGAGTAATGCTTTGTCTGGCTTTATTTATGAAGGTCCTTATATATTTAAGCAGTCTCAAGTTTGCTTTGTTGGGCTCCAACTTAAAAAGTAATTTGTTCATTTAAGAATATTCTGCAATTACTTTAGTCTAAGAGTGTACCAAACTTTTCTGGAGAGCAGTCATTTCATGGTGCACACGTACACTGGAAGCAACTGCTTTGGTGTTTGCATTTCAAATTCAAGAGAGATTTTTCTTGCACCTGGCACCCCTGTCTTCTGTTGCTGGATGATCTCAACACACAGCAGCAGAGTACAGGTATTTCATAAGGATTTCACATTTGAAGTGCACAAATTCTGTGTTTACACTTCCACAAAGAACCATGGCAACACTGCAATATCTAAATATGGGTTACTGTACAGTTTATTCCATAATATCCATCCTGAGAAAAACAAAGAATCAGGTTACTCACTAGTGTTTGCACAATAGTTTAGAGTGCAGAATTTTAGGCACTTTGGACAGCTTTGAAGCTAGTCTAGCTAAATTGCATTAGTAACTGCGAAAAACCAATCAGTGACTAATTAAATCCTCTTTCTGGATACAGATTACTGGCTGAAGATTTATGTAGTAGACACTACACTGTGGTGTACTCACTGGAATTAATTTTTCCAATCACCAAACAAGGATTTCTAAAATTGCCTCTCCATGGTAAAATAAGATCAAGGCTGAGTAGGTTTTTCCAATCTATGGTATTCTTTGTAAAAAAACAATACAGAATTTCCATTAAAAACTGTCTCGACCTCCATGCCTCTTTCTCTCAATTTCATTAGCTGCTCCCAGTGACAAATGATCAACTAATAGTACCTCTGTAGCAGTGCAGCCAAATTGAACATTACTCTTGGATTATAGAGAAATAAGTGTTGTATCTACTGGCTTGAACCAAAGGACAGTAAATCAGTGTTCTACTTCTGCACTGATTACACAAGTGTACCTCATGTAGCTTTACAATACTTCTCTCCCACTCCAGTGTGCATCTCCTTCATGCTCTAAATTGGCTTACACCACTTTACTGCAGTATTTCAGACGTCTTCCAATGCAAACTGAATAAAGCTCATGGCCTTGAAAAGTTTCCTTGTAGCTTATACACTACATGAGCACAGAAACCCCGCTCCAGGTCATCTCTCACAGGTCCCCCAGAGATGCCCACACCACAGGGCCCTACAGCTGATTTCAGCTGAGAAGAAGGTAGTAGCAGAATAAGTTGTTTACACAATAATGTTATGTGTATAATTAGTGACTATCCCAGGTAATGAATCTCAAAAATCAGATCTCCAAGGTCGCCACATGTATTTATCTCTCAGTTTAAGTTTTGTGGTTTTGGCAATAACATTCCTTAGTTGCCATTACTAACAAACCAATTGAGCTTGAACAATCTTGTAGAGATTGTTTCTATTTATAAAAGGATACACATGTAGCATATTGGACAAACAAGGACAGTATTTAAATTAGCATCTTGAAAAGGACTTTAGACAAAAAAGAAAAATTGCTTGTATATTCTTGTACAAAGGCTGAGAGGCCCACACTAATCTAACTGAGACACTCTCATTCCTATTTCCATATGACCTTAATCTCTGCTTATTAGGAAAAATAGAAAGGAGGTTGCTGCTGGCATAAATCACACACTGACTACAGCTGTAGCCCATGTACAGCAATAACTTCCATTCCAGTAGCTCTTCTGCCTTTTTCAAAGTGGATCTACAGTGAGCACTGAAATGCCACTGCAGTGGCTGCAGAAAGCTCTGCATCCACAGCTGAACATGGGTAGCCATTTACTGCCCTCAACAAACATGATTCTCCTTTTTACTTTCTCAAACTACAGGAAGAATAAAATACGAAATATCAAGTTTTTTCCTAAAGGAATGAATTTTAATAGCTTTCAGAAAGGCCCTGTATTGCCAACTTTGCTGTTGGAAGCAAAGATCACTGCCCTTGGAAGCAAAGATCATAAAATTATCTAGCGAAAAAGTAGTAAAACTGAGGCTTCTTATGGCATTGAAAAAAAAAAACAAACTTTTCACACTTCAGTTAAATATATTTTCCTGTTGAGACTGCCCGTCTTATCTAGACTGACAAGTTTGTCTAGATTCTATTTCTAAAAATTTTATAGCAAGATGAAATTGCCATGGATTAAAAGGACATTTCTTTGTCATAACCTAAGTAAATATTTTTCAGAAGATTACAGACATGACAACTGAGATGACTCAGGTCAAACAGGCAAGCATTGCCTCTTTTGGACTGCAGGCAGAGGGGACAGGAAAAACCTGCCATTAAAAATGCATTTAACATGGAAAATGTTAAGGTATCTCAGGAGGCCAAACTGCACTGCTTGAAATCAGTATGTGACTGTGAAGTCAGTTTTAAAATTCACCTGCTTAAACCAATCCACACTTTTTTGCACATTCTTTTTCCCCTGTACAGTGTCACCTGCATGGCTGTCAGTGAAGTTGTTCCCTACTAGTTCCAGTGATTTCTTTGTTTGCCATATGGAAAGCAAAAAAGAAAAATCAGAAATACATTAATATTACAAATAGTGAAGAATGGTGTGGAGAGAATACTCAAGGAGGGGGGAATTTGTTCTGTTTCATAATTAGCATTACCACTATCATATGGACTCCTAGCTAGAAACAGACAAGGTAGAGGAGCTTTGTGCTCCAAAGTTTTCAGAATGCCAAGGATATCTGATATGACTATCTGGTTAGGATGGGGGAAGTGGATTTGTGGAGTGGCAGTGTTTCCATGTGCTCTCATACAGACCACAGCACCTGGAGCTTCTGGCATCACACAGCACAAGCAACTGCCACCAGAGCTCTCCCAAATCCACAAGCAGCCTTCAGCAAGTTATTGGGCAGAAGCCAAACTGTAAGATGGATGTAAGACCACACTCTAAGGCAGAATTCATGCTGACCACCAGCATATCAAGATAAAATTGTAGCTCAGATTGTTTTATCTTTATTTTCTTTATTGTGCATCTACTTCTCAGCATTCAGTTCTATTTCCTCTAGGCTGGTATAAAACACACCTGTGTTACAGATGAAGCTCCATAACATCTGCAATATACATTTTAAATCACATTTTATCATTTGATCTAACTGAAATCAGAACACTGAACTGGCAGAAGAGAACATCTGCACATCTGGAACTAAATACTTTAGGCAAGGAAAACATCTTTGGATACAAATCAAATTCACTAAAGCAAAGATGATCTTCTATTAGCTTGGCCTTTGCTAGTGACTTAACAAACCCAAGTGAAAACAGCAGACTGTGTTTTTCCCTTTGTGAATATATGCAAGTCATGGGAGGAAAAGATCTAGCAGATAGTTCAAGAACTCTAGGTACACATATCACCATATTTTCATTAAATAATCCAGGTTGGTTATGATAGTTTTAAACTTTAAGTGCTGTTACCTGTTTATTTTAAGGCTGTTCCAGTGCAGGATCAAATAACTGCAGGAAGGGGGTAGTGCTTATGATTTAAGGGGTGAATGCATCATAAGTGCATCTGGATTCATACATGTCTAACTACAGAAATGCTGAGTCTTTCTAGTTCATGAAATGCAGTAATATGATATACAAATGTAGGGGGAGCACCAATTTTTCTTTAAATATTCATCAACCAAAGCCAAGCTTTCCGCCCTGTTAAGGTAAATCCAGCAGCCCTGCTATGGAGCACAGTCTGCCAGACATTCTTCCTCCTTCTGACACCTGAACAGCACAGGTTTAGGCTAGTTCTCTATTTTCTCCCTATCCCTACTGCGACTTCAAATTCAGTTGCTCTTCTACACCAACTTATCACTGCTCAATTGTTACCTGCAGGTTATTAGTATTAGACTCCCTGTGCTACAGACTGCATCAGAGTGCCAACTGCAGATGTCTGTGGTGTATATCCATGATTATCTCCCATTATGACTCTTAAGAACAAAGTTGTTCATATTTTCAGTACTGACTGAATGAGTTTTCACCTTATTTGTGCTTTCGCTTCACCCAGAAAATTACCCATTTTATTATCCCATTTAAAGAAATAATATACAGCAGTGTTGCTACCATTATATCAAAGAAGTAGTGGCACCTAGACCTTTGTTATGAATTACATGTTTCCACTGTATTTCAAAGATGCTCAAGAGGCTGCATGCTACAGAAAATAGTCTGAAAATGGGTATTTTATGAGAAACTTCAGGCCTACAATATTCAGTGAGAGAATGATGAGCATTTTTCTCCTTACTAAAATGAGCCACAGTTTCCCCTTAAAACCATATGCTTTCAGCTGGCTATGTAATCTCCAGACACAAGCATTGCAGCTGCTGAACTACCTCAGAAGTTCTCAGCACCAACACCTACTGCAAGTAGCCAATTTAAGCAGGTGAAGAGAATTATTAGCTCCAGAATAATTATAGACTCATTTATGTTGGAAGAGTCCTTTTAGATCACTGATTGCAACTGTTCACAGGTGACATTCTGCTTGCTGATAATTAAGCTGCATTCTCTACTAACACTAGAGTTGTACAGCCAAAAATAAGGTGAGAAGTTCTTGAAACTCAGGGTCTTTGAATGAACATAATTAGGTTTACATCACAGCACTTTGTAGTCCAAGGCATAAGAGCCCAGACTTCACTGAAATAGGTAAAATTGCTACCTCTAACCAAACGTCTTATGAGAACTATGAAGAAAAAATTATTTTAGTAGAAATAAGTTCAGGTTTGCTAGAACTGAATCACTGGATTTGTTCTATGTTAAGAAGAATTAGTTCTTCCTTCATTACACCATTTGATTTGCTCATATAAGTAAATTAACTTAATCATTCTATACAACATTATTGATAAGTTCCTTCATAATGCTTAGAGTTAATGCTTATTTACTCTCCCACTGTGACAAATTAGACCACCTACTCAAACACTGTATTTATTAGTGAAGGAACACACATGGAGTGCTAAAAGCCTGCAATAATACAACTCCAATATTTAGTTGCTTTTCCAGGCAATAATCTTGATAGCTAAGTAGTTTAGTTCCCCCTCATGAAACCAGAAGAAATATAGCAGTGATACAGGGAATCCTAAATAGTCAGCTAAGGGGAAAAAAGAAAAAAAAGGAGAATCTAAAATGGAATTTTTCTAAAGCATAACAGTACCAGTGATCAGTACCATGATGAACTAATAGCAGACACTGTGTACTTCAAACACTCTTTATGCGCTGCTTTTTAGCAAAGGTGTTTGGAAAAAAAGCTAAAAATAAAGACCACATTGCTAAAAAGCTAACCCTGGCCTTCAAGTTCAAAGAGCTTTTCATCCAGCAGAAGACACTCATAATGTGTGGCATGAGACCACAAACGTGTCTAAAGAAAAAACCAAGTCAGAGGCTGTTTTTGTACGTGTTACTCAGAAATATTTCCAGTGCCCTAAAAAGCTTATTTCTTCTATTCAGTAAGTGGTTTAAAAATAGTTATTATCAAATTTTTCCACATATATTATCCTCTATTATTCAATTCCACTGTGCTGAAGTTGCTCTAATCCCTGACATCCCGCTGAGGTGATCTGCACCCAAAATTTGACAGGAATCCCATCAGATTCATGTGCTTATACACAGGTTACTTCATTAACAGACACAGCAGCCTTAGAGCTTAATGACACAAATAAGTAATTAATAAACACACATGTAAATCTTCATCTGATTAAGTTCTTGTGCTATGACAAGTAAGCATGGATTGTATCAAAAGCACTGCTAAAATTGCTAAAACAATTTTAGGCCAGTGTTTCAACCGCTGCATATCAGAGCTCTATCCAACACCAAACGAGTTGAACAAATCAACACACCTGAAAATTCAGGTCTATTTCAGCCTTTAATAACATATTACCACAAAAAGATCTTCAGGAGATAAAACATTGCCTGTGGAAAAAGATAAAAAATGGAAATTCTCAGGAAAGGGGAAAAAAACCCACTGCCACACAAAAGAAACTAATCGCATGCATATGGCTTGCTTTGATTTCACAACAAAGATAGATTTTACTAACACTGCTCAGCATGAAAAACAGCACCAATCCCATACAAATTCATCTGAGTATTTTTGAATGGACAGGACTTCAGACTCTGCCTGACAACAGTTGCTCAATTATGTGTTACTTTTATTACACACAAGACTTGGCAGCAGCAGAGAACGTATGTTTGGGACAATCCTCGAAAAATTTACTAGCACTTCAAGATACACAGGCCAAGTTACAATATGGAGAGATCCTTAAAATACTTCATTTTGCATGTAATTATTCACTGATAACAGAGGGAGCAGAGTGAAGTTTCAGATTCGGTAATAGATTAGAGGCAATTGTTTCTTCTGTACAAATTGTAAAACTAACATCTCAGTTGATGTCCTGCTGCCAAAAGGATGTTTCAACAACAACTATGTTACCAGGAAAGTCTTACATCACTATTGCAGCTCTACACTGGAAGTATCATATGAAAACAAACATACAGCTTCCAAAACAACCTTAGCATACATCCATTCCTCAAGGAGCCGGAAAAATAAATGCTGGCATAAAGGCACCTTTTTTTTTTCCCCATTTAATATTCACCACTCCAGTGTCAACCAAGTTCATCACAAAAGCGAACTTCTGTCCTGTGTTTGCCTGTGAGCACCAAACTATATCAAATGCACGGAAAACAAGCAAGGAAAAAAAATCAACGCACATTAAATCAAGAGCAAAACTCAGTGTCAAAATCCGTTCTGATTTAAGAAACTGTTAGACAAAACAACATTTACGTTTTATTCTGAAATCCTACATTGAGATTACCATACCAGTGACAAGCATTTTGAAACATCGAGAATCATATCACAGCCAAACCACAAAAGATAATGACACAGACACATACTCCCACTCTTATAGAACCTTCTGCTTCCAACAGCTTCACTAAGCTCAGTTAAAAAATAGCAACGGCAAAACAAGGAAAACAGAGTTCCAAAATAAGTGAAACAATAAATCTTTATATGTTTTAGCCATGTTTTCACCTTCCCAAAGGCAGCTTAGTCTAAGCTCCTTTCAGAACACAGTTTTGTAGCATCTCTAGAAACACGGACACTTCTGCAGGGAGGGTGCCGCTACCCCCACACAGGAACGGTTAGCGAGCTACAGAACTCGAGTGTATGGAGAGGGAAACAGCCGAAGCACTACAGCACTCACATATTAATATAACTACAGGAGAGCTGCAAGCCGACAGCCACAGCTCCATTCCGCAATTAAAGGAGAAGGGGATGAGAGAAGAAGAAACAGAGAGGGGAAAAGTTTCCTCTTCTTTCCTCCGAGCAAATGTAAATTTGTTCATTAGGTCCTCAAGCTTTCAGGAACAGTTACATAAAAATATGTAAAATCGGTAATGCTCAGAATAGGATTCCTTCCACTTCAAAAGGCTGTGCCGGATAAACCCTGAGACACTAAGAGACTGACGGAGAGGCCAGCTCTCCCTCCTGGAGCACAGAGACTCCGGCCAGCTGAGACACAGGCTGGATTCACGCCTGCCGGCAGCGGGGCGGCTGGGGCTGCATTTCCCTCCCGTACACCAGCCCTGCACAAACGGGCAGAGGGGCTGCGGGGCTCTGGCATCTCTGATGCCCACAGCCGGCAGCTGCGGGAGGCTGACGGGGCTTTACGTGCCATGAAATGGTGGATCTGACTATCAGGCACATTTTATGATAGGGAGAGATCTTGAGCCTCTGCAAAGCAAAGCCGGGCAGGGACAGCAGGAGGGAGCAGGACCAGCAGTGGCAGGGCCTGGAGGACTGTCAAGCCCAGCCGCCTCCCCCCGCCGGGCCGGGCGGCCCCAGCCCGGGCCCCCCCTCCGCCAGAGCGGTACTTACGTGAAAACAAAAAATAAAGTAGTCGAACCCACTAATAAGGCAGCTGCTGTGGAGACCGGGATGTATTTCGTAGGTTTAAACCTCTTTCCAGTGCTGCTGGGCATCCTGTAGTTTACACATCACTATGTAAATCCAACCCGAGAGGAGGGAGCCGGGAGGATGCGGGTCCCTCCGGCGCGGGGAGAGCGGGACCCGGGCGGCTGGGAGGGACGGGAGAGGGACGGGAGCAGCTGACCTCCAGCACAGGAAATCCCACCCACACCGCCCAGCCCACTCGGCTGATGTCAACCAGCCCCTTAAGGTAGCGCTGCGGGGAGACGGGAGCGGGGCGCATAGCCCCGCGGAAGGGCGGCCGAGTCGCTGCTGCTCGGGCCGCTCGCAGCGGGGCAGCCCCTGCGGACGGGGGGGCCCCAATTCTATTATTTCTGCAAGACAAACACCACCCCACCCCCCCACCCCCCCCGAAAGAAAAATGGCAATGCAGTGAGCTCCACAGTGCGCTGTGTGGGACGCCGAAGCTCCTGTAGCAGCTCCCTGAACAGCGGGGCTCTAGAGGGGGCTGCGGACGCGGCACCGCCGCAGCACCCGCGGAGCGCTGCGGGGTCCGCGCAGGGAGCGGCTCCGAGCGCGGCCCTGCAGGACAGGGCCAGCTGCAGACGAATCCTGCCGTGTTCGATCAGGGAATAACCCCTACTTTTCATTCTGCTACATCCAGAGTCACAGCAGAACTGCTGTGCTCTGCCAAATCTAGCTGATTCCAAGATCCATAACTGAGTGCAAAAATAACTGAAATTACACTATACTCTGTTCTTTTAAAATCTATGCGTTAGCATCAGGAGGCAGACAGAAGAGGTAATTTAAGGTAACAACAGACAGTTCACCGAATCAGCTTTCCCAAGAGCAGTGAGAATGGCTCCTGTGTTCACTCGGGGACACCACCCAGCAGCTCGCCTGTCTCAAGGAAACCCTCAGATGGGAAGAAGGGTTCAAGGCCACTTGGAAGTTTAGAAATCAAGACCAGGAGCTGCATACATCCTCCTCCCTCCCTCCTGCTTTCTTTCTCAGCTAATCCCTTTTCTGCAACTGCCAACATGCAGATAAAGCAACCCCTGCCTAACACAAAAGCCACATTTGCAGCATCTGCTGGGTGTTGTTAAAAGCAAGCTTGCCCTAGAAGGCATACACTGCAGTGCTGTTCAGAAAGGACATTTATCATTTCTCATTTTAAGAGACTTGATTAGTTTCACAGCCCTAAAACTCTTAAGAGCAGAACAAGTAAAACGTGACCAAAAATCTGTAAGGGTCCCCAACTTTGCAGTTTGCAAAAAAATACCCCCATAACCGCAAACCAAACAAAACCCCAAATTTTGAGCATCAGCTTTAGCAGAAAGCAAAGCCAGCAAGTTCCAGCCTGAGGATATATGGCTATGTGAAATCCCAGCTTTTGCTAACAACTGCCCTGCTTCACAAAAAAAAAAAAAAAAAAAAAGTCTAATCCAAAAGGAACAGGAAAGAAAACATCTACCTAAAGTTAGTTAATTTTTGCATGCTTGGGGACTGAATGTTTCTTTCCTATGCTTCACTACTCCTTGTCATCCCAGCTTATTGGAATTATTTATTCTCAAATCCCCTGTAACTAACCAAAAGGTCAACAATTTTATGCCGAACCAGGCTCTCTGTACAAAGCTGAAAGGCTTCAGGTGCAGCTGCATGAGCATGTTAAATCTGATCAAAGGCACACCTGGGAGCAAATCTCATCACCTCCACTTACCAGGTTTGATGTGTATTCCTGAGTGGTCTCCCAGGAATCAACTGGGTCTCTTTTCAACAAAACTGGGCTGGAAGATCCATTCAGGAGCACACCTAATGCTCTGGGCCACAAATTTAGCACCACTTACTTGACAAAAGCAGAGACTTCATCACTTACATCACTTTAATCATCTTCCTCCTTCCCACTCAAGCAACTGTCTGGGTAAAGAATTTAAGTTGCAAACAGAACTCTAGACAATTTTCTAGTGATACTTTTATTTTAATCTAGAAAATGTTATCCTAAGCAGCATTATAGACTGTTCATGAAGTTGGATGAATGTTCTGTAATGGACAGCATGAGATTTACTCAAATGCATTTCTTAGGTCTTGAAAAATAGTTAAAAAGTTCTCTCCCAAGTGACAGTCATACCTGCATTTCTAGCACAGACCTCCAAGTTTCCTTTCTAGGTGAGCCACAAAAGCATCCTGTCAAATTTCTAGCATGAGCTGGGAAGCAACAGGCACAAGTTCATTTTAAGATACATATGTGGAGTCTGATGATTTATTTAAATTTCATTCTTTTTAAAGACGAAGCCTTTCTGGGACAGTAACATTCTCTCATGTGAATTATGGAGTTATTCTTAAGGAGACTATGCCTCCTCTGCACCTCATTATTTTCAATTGCATTTTCCCCTAAGGACTCTTTCCTCTCTAGAAAGTCTGCTTCTCAAAGACAGCTTTGCAAGTCGGGAGGATTCAGCACTTCTGCTCATTCCACTCCTCAGAATGGTTTTCCCTTCATCACTCTGACACACTGATGCTGATCCAATCTTTCTGTATCAACCCCCATTTGTTGGGCCAATCTTTCAAGCCATTCCTGTTCTGAAAGGAGGCTCTCAGCAGCAAGCAACTTTGGCTTTTTTTAATATCCCAATCACATAACACTTCTCTATTCTCTAGAGGGAGACTAAAGATAACTGTGAGTTATCAGGACACAAAGAATTGTACCTTTCATAGCAACAAGAGGTGCATCTCCACTGTGATCTCTGGAAGATCATAGTGCCAGCTGGGTTGGGGCTGCACAATCATCCTGTGGATCATGACACCTGTGCTGTGCAGTCATGCAGACACAGCATTTCCAAAAGGGGGCTGAGACATTCCATGGTACAAGGCTACAGTGTTATGCTGAATTGGGCTTTGGGATTACTTTTTTCTGGTGCACACTGTAGATTACCTATCACAAAGCAGTAATTTTCTGTAATTTTGTGTCCAAGAGTTCCCACAGCTCACCTCATTTCCTTCCCACTAACACTCCAGTTCTCAAGAATGCTCTGTTTTCAAGCCAGCACAAAGCACTGCTGAGCAACACTCAAATCTTGTTATTACAAGCCAAGTATATTTAAAGCAGTCAGATGACTTTACCTGTCAAACACTAAGGATGTCTGAGGAGGACTTGACTAAGGCAGAACAGGCATGTCTCAGAATTGCTCTCCTGGAACACCTTTATTTCAAGGACTGCAGTTTCTGGATTCACACTATCTTATTAGCAAGCCAGAAGATTTTGGCAGCACTGAGGTAAACAGCAATGGCAGCATGAGTTAGGGAAAGATTTAATGACAAAGAACAAAGCTACAAAGAACAATCTAAAAATAATCTGGCAGAGCATGGCTAGTAATTGCATGTCTTCTTGCAAGATTTTACTCTGAGGTTTTACCCCAAAGGAGGAAGGGCCAACCACAGAAGCGGTGTTGGAGCCACATGGCAGGGTACCCCTCTCAGAGCTCGTAAGATGAAAGGAAACTTACAAAAGAGCAAGAATCAAGAAAGCCTGAAAGCCATGCAATTTTCATATCAAGTCACAGCACTAATTTGAGCTGGAAATCTTAGCTTCATGTGCAAAATTATTTTATTTTGCACACTTAAAAGTACTGAATATCCCTGGAATATTATATTGGTCACTTGCAAGTTACCTCCTAGCTTGAATTTGCTGTTGCCATTTGACAGTGACCACAATAAATAATGATACTTTTCTTATTTCATTTTCTTACTACAACTAAAAATGTTGCCAGCCCATGTAGTACTGATGACCTGCAAATTGTTAATTGGGAGAACCCTCAAGGATCACAATTTGTTGTTTAATAAAAGCTGTTTTCCCTCTCAAATTTACAGTGCTCAGAACAGAGAAACCTGCATCATCTTGTGCTGCACAGTGCTGCCAAAAGTCCAAGCAAGGGCCAGACAGTTCTGGATACAAGCCAGGCCTAGGAAGCTACCCAATGGAAATTTAATATGACAATTTTAATTTAGTTGTTCATTTCTTATCAAATAAATCAAGAAATTATTGCCTAATAATTGCCTAATAATAACTTCTCAGTAGCCTTAACAGATTTATGACAAAATTTTCTAGATTATTCCAATAGATATTTTTCATGGGATGGCATTTCCTCAGAATAAATCTGGTGTATTTCCCAACAGTAGTGATGGGGCATGTCAATTTGCATTTACTATGAGACTTTAGTAACTCTGCATATTGAATCCTAAATGATCCCCACATAAAAACTACTTACATCAGAATGAGGTAGGTCTCCAAGCAGTTTTAAAGATTCACTAACCATCCTCTTTAAAACCATTAGTAAAGTGGAATTCCCTTCCTCTAAATGAAATATCACTGTAAATGATGCTGCTGAAACTCTGCAAGCCAACAGTGTTCATAAACCAGCAAACAAGATGTTAAAACTGATAAGCACTATTTATATGAAACAATATAACTTTAATTATAGCTGTTAGAATAGTCTTGAGAAATATCCTCCAAGCATACAAAATATTCAGTCATTTTAATGTCCAATCCACCTTTGTTGGTGTTTACAATAGCCATAATTGCTTTTATGGAAAAAAAGCATTATAAAATGATGAAATTTAAACTAGTTGAAATGAGGCCAGCCAGCACAACATGAATAGGCAAGAGCTCATGACAGTGTTAGCTTCTCTCTTAGGTTGTAAGTAAATTACACATCATGATACAACAGTTCATGTCTACAATACAATGAATCAGCTGATGTAAATTTGTACAGTCAGTCAAGACTGATAAACAGCGAGCTGGACTTTCCCAGTTTGAAAGTTGGAAACATGTTTAAGACTGTAAAGTTGATGAAATACTTGTGGTAGTCAGACATCTTCCACAAAATAAAAGAAATTTGCAGTATGCAACATCTAATCCAGATTTGTGCTAGTACCTTCTTCGTACTTAAAATATTATATTGCTGCAACAGAAAACACACCCCACAAACATTACCTGCACCTTTAATACCTAAAAAAAGTGCATTTCTACAAATGTAATTTCTTTATGGATCTGATGTAGGTCATATTTTCACTAGACTACAGCAAACTAGTTTGACAAGTCTTACAAACATGAACAGGTCTTAAGTCAGTGGTTGGTGTCTAATGTGATTTAAGTGGACAAAGGTATTCCATACCTAAATTTGCAATTATAAAAATATAGTGGTCACAAAATCTGATGCATAGCTGTAGATACTAACACTGCTCTTAAATATTAGGAAGATTTTTGCTCCTGTGCTTGTCAGTTTTCACAACCTCAATATTTATTTCCTTATTCTTACTTGCATAAGCTGCTTACTTGAAAAGCATCTTGTTTGCACACAAACTAGAGTGAGAAATCACTTACATGTGGAATCCACTCTACAGCTCATTACTTCAAACTTTTCTTCCTCAAGCAAAGTAATTCTGATCTGTTGCAGTTAAGTTTTCCTTAGCTCCTTACTCTGAAAATGATACATTGTCAAAGATTTAGTTAAGGTTGGTAAAAAACTGGTAATTCCTCTTCTTTCTATTTTAAAGAGTAATTCTAGCTAAATTTAATTAGGAAGACCTTTAAAGTAGACCCTAAATAAACCATCAAAAAATAAAACAAAATCCTTTACACACAGCTCACTTCATTCAACTAGTGTAAGTTTATACATGACCTCAGCAATGTAAAAACACTTGGAAATTAATTTGGCTAATCAAAATTAAAACATTGGCTTGTCATGGATACCTCAGAAAAATACAGCTTGCTAGAAACAACCTGGAGCAGTCAGGACAGAGGGGTGTCCTGGAAACAGGAGGGCATAAATAAAGACAGCAATGGGAAATTAGCTGGAGAGGTTTGGGGTTGTTTAAATAATCACCCACTCTGTAAGGGCTCTGCACTGAAAGCCAATGGGAATTTGTACAGATCAAAACCCAGCAGGGCAGTTTGGAATGTAATCTCCACCACTGTCTCCATTTAATATTACTAAGGTGTCAAGCTGAATTTTCTGACTCTGATTCAGTCTTTTCTTTAGAGAAAAGTTTCCAGTAATTCCAGTTTTTCATTGAGCTGTGAAGGAATGCACTGAGATGGAGCAGCTCAAGGCCCAGCACTGCTGATGGACATCAGAGTTCAGCACAACTCACTGTGAGCCACACACAGCATCCACCAGAGGACACAACACTCAAACTGGTAACAACAGTAGCAACAAAATCCAAAGAACTACTCACTCATATTTTTTCCCTTTACATACAGGTATTCCTGTATGTATGCATGTTGCATCAAAATTAAGAATTCTAAACATTGTCCTATCTGCATAGTGTTGAATTTTAATTTTTTGAGGTTTTGGTATCACTGAGAACTTATATTTGATACAAGCTACCTTATTATATGGGGAAAAAAAAAAAATCAACATTTAGTGTTAAAACACAACAAATTGGGAGTGTTTGAAATCTGTGAATGAGACATTTAGTGTTATTAATGCAAACTTATTTCTGGAGAAAAGACCCCCAACAGATTAACATAGTCTTCAAAATAATTAACATGGGATCCAGAGGGAACTAGTTTGCATTATTTTCTATAATTATAATAAGTAGATTTTTTTAAGACCTGAACTTGCTGTTAAGAAGACACTATTTTGATGCTTGTCAAAGTGTAACAATATCGAAGTTGAATTTGTCACTCAGGAGTCCTCATTCATCCATTCAGCACATACACACAAAACCATTTGTACCACCAGACTTGGTCAGTAAGCCTGGCTATATGGCATCTTTCTAAACCTGAAGCAGAAAATTTGTATGAATTGCAGACTTTAGCACCCAACAATGCTTTATTAACCCTGTTGTAATTTCCTTCTTTATAAAAAATAGATAAGGACTTTAAAAAAAATCTTCACTTGGCAGTCTATCTATAGGCAAGTTAAATCATTAGAATGACTATCACAAAACAATAAGCCTTATTTCAGTGAGATAACTTTAAAAATACTTACTGCTTTTTAATGTGTAGAACAGCTAAAGTGACCAGAACATTGAATGACCATCCTTTAGTTTAGAGGACTGAAACATTCTTCAGCCAAATGTTACCCACAGAAATTATTTTACTGAGTGTCTCTCTCTTAACTTTGCTCTTTGAGACTGAAGACTTGCAAGGATGGTTGCAATCCAGGAACTGTAAACACAGATCAGTTAACCTAAATAAGAATGGAAATGTCTTGAAGTCATTTAAGCATGCTGAAGAGGAGAAGAGAGGGTAATAACATTAAGCAGGAGTCATCAATAACTAATATTAAGACAAATTAAATCATTCAGGTGCTGCCCCCTCCCTTTCGTACGTTTTACCGTGAAAAGCAACTCGCCCATTTTGCTGCCTTCAGCACTTTACCCCTGCAGACTAAAAATGCATTCCCAGTAAGAGTTCTCAAAATAAAAAGCAAATCCTTTAAATGAAAATTTAAGTTTATTTTGAAATTTTTAAGTCATTTCTATCAATTTAGACACAGTTTGACATTATCAGATCATTTACAGTGATTCATGGATAAAAGATTTGGCTTTTACATTCAAATGTTAAATACTTCAAAATAGCTTTGTCTTGTTACTTCCAAACCAGAAACACTAAAGAGCATTTTATTTTGCCTTTCAACCATCTTTGTTAATTAACAGACTTTTGATATCTGCTGTAGTTGAAGGGGAACGTGCAAAACACCAAAGGAATTATTTTGTTTGAACGAAGTGAGTACCTTAATTACAGTTCCAGATTTAAGACTCATTCCTTGTAGCATCAAAAGGCAGTGCTAAGAAGAAAGACGTGATTTATTTTTAAAAAATATATTTTCCTTAGGTAGACTGCAGAATCTGACTGAGTTAAAAGCCTCTTTTATGAAGACAAAAAGGTCTTGCTATCCCATGTTAACATCATTCAGTCTTACAGTTTAGGAAGTTTTGTCCAGTTCTCATAATTATTTTGGAAACTATTATAAAATTTCATCTCTATTCCTAACACAATCCTTGTATTAGTGTTTAACAACAAACTTCAATTTATCTACCAGACTTAATTGTGTTGATTTTATTGCTTACTATAGTTTATTTTCTTACTCTCTAGCACTAATTTGAAATTGGATAAACAAAAAACATTTGCAGGGAAGAGATTTGACCAATTTGCCCATTCTGGCAAGGAGGGTGTCCCTCAAGCACGTGCACCATAATTAACTGTTCCAAAGTGAATTCCAGCCTGCTGCTCTCCAAGGACAGCCTCCCTACCAAACATCTGAAAAGTTCAAAACTCCTCCAGTTTGTAAAAACACGAGCTCCAAAGCCCTGTGAAAAAAGCTTATACATTTTAGACCTATACATTCTTGAGACTACAACAATATACTGGCAAGGGGAATCTCACAGGAAGGTACTCAAACAGCTCCAATTCCTTTGCACACACCTCAGCATTACAGGCTGCTGCAGCTGCCTTAAGTCAGCAAGCAGCACCGTGGAAGATCTGGGACAGCAGGAGCTTTCTCCTATAATCAAACCTTTGTAATATTAAAATTTGGGGCAGGGGGGGAAAGCACAGATTTCATTTTGTGAAAAGAAAATGCTTCTTAAATCTGACAAAACAAATTTTGTCCCCCACCTTTATTTTCACCATCTGATGGATCAGCAGCAGCAGTGTGCCAGGAATGCTGTTATTGCCTGATTCCAGAAGTCTGCTGCATTTCAAGCACAGGCACATTCCCTGCTCAAGGTACACACAGCAGCAGGTGTGAAAGGTCTGTTAGATTACAACTTAGAAGCCATATAAGAAGCACAAATGCAATCCTAATCTTCCCTGCTGACAAAGTCTATTAACCCACTTAATCCACAGGAATGATGATATGTAGCTCAATTAAACAAGTGTATTCATAAGCCTTCACAGGATACAGAAAACTCAGTTCTGTCCCCTGATGCTGTTTTCAAGTTTGTTTTATTCACTCTTTTGGATGACTGTAAATAAGTGTTTCCACTATGGAAAAGAAAGTTAGCACAGTACATTTTCATGACTGGGGAATGAATTTTTCTGAAGACACCTTCTAAAGGGCAAAAGCCTAGAAAAAAGAATGTGAATGTTGAATGCAGTTCCATATAAAGTCCCTTGTAAAAATTAAAAAAATAACCAAACCAAAAAAAAAAAAAAAAAAAAAAAAAGAGAAAAAAAAGAAAAAAGTAAAGGAAAAACTGCAAGGCCCAGGATGTTTTTATTGCTTTTCTTCAGTTTTTTCCTTGGTCTCTTTCTTCTCAGATTCCTTGCTCTCTTCCTTTACAGAAAGCTCTTCTAGTTTTTCAGCAACTTTATCAGCACTATCATTTTTGTCTGTGCCTGCTAAAAGATTGGTTAGGAAAAGTATTACATACAAGCAGTAATGGATTGGACAAAAAATAAAGATATGCTTCACTGACCACTGGAGTGACTCATTCCATTTCTTTTCCTCTGGTAATTACTTCAGATGTCAGATTTCAAGAAATACCAGACATATACACCAATCACTACACAAGGGCTTAATCACAGGGACTGAGGAATATGTAGCACCTGGCCAGCTGTGCTGCTACCAATAAAGTACCCAGATAAGCCCTTAGTTTCTTGGCATCTTAACCAAAAAAACCAAAGTCAAGTTCCCCAGTTTGAAATTAGGGCATAGAAATTCCTATGACTGGAAAACTCCAATCTAAGTATCTTGAAGAATGCTGACTGCAGACCACTGGTAATCTGTACTTAAGGAAGACAGAAATGTTTATTTTATTTACATGGTAACATACCTCATCACAAAGACAATTCTATAGGAAAGTGCAATAATCTGTTACAGACTTGTGAACAACCTCACACACACTAACAACTATGAAAAACATTAAATATTATACTTGCATGATTATACATTTGCAAAATTTGGGAAAGGGACCTGGAAGGAAGAAAGAGCACTGTGGTTGCAGTGTTCACAGCTCATTTGTTTACAATAAGCCATAAATATTTCCTTGACAGCCATTCCAAAGCAGCCATGTCCCAACAGCAACTGTAACAGCCTTCCACAGGAAGGAAGGCCATCGTCACTCCTGTGAGCTCTTACTCTCGCAGACAGAAAAGCACCTGAACTGAAGGCTGCAGTTCAGCACAGAGTGAGTCTGCTGGAACACAACACTCCAGGGTACTGGAACCACTCACACAGCTCAGAAACGTGGCACCAAATGCACTGAGACTACCTTACCTTTCTTTGCTGTCTTGCCTACTTCATTCCTGCATTCTTCAAATTTTGCCTTGAATTTCTGTGCATCTGTTTCAGAGAAGATAAAATATTTTTTCATTACTTTTACTGCCTTACAACATTGAATACTTCTAATCTTGAAGAAAGATACCCTAGGGGAAGCTTTGTGTAAACAAAATTTGTAGAGACTTATGAAGTAATCTAGTAAATCATACAAGACGTAAAATTCTTCAATCACATCTTTGTGCAAAAGCAATTCATCTTCTTCAGCAAGTTACTAAAGCAGCTTATTTTGCAAAATATTCAAAATGTAATGCCAGCAGGAGCTGTTTTGTAGTCATTGCAAGTCCCAGCTGTCTGTAGCCTAAAGGAATAGGAATATGATGTCAGAGACTGCTAATACAACTATATGCAAAGGACTGAAGATTAGCTTGCAACTGCTATCCTTGCCAGCTACACTTCCACAACCTGACCATAACTGGGAGTCCTTAGCATCAGCAAAGGAAGATAATGCCTGTTTCACCAGCACAGCATTCAGACTGTACCTGAGGGCTACTCCTCACTGCAAGAGCCAGCAATGCATAATCTTCATTACCTTCTGGTCTAAGCCACCACTTGATTCAACAACCATTCCAAGCAGCTGATCAAATTCCAATAATGTCTCTACACAAGTAATACAAGCAATAAGGGACTGGGCAAAGAGCTTCCTGACACCTCAATTACCGAGGCAGTACTAGCCTGGCATCCCAGGCTGGTCTGGCTGACCACAGGAGGTCACTGTTGCCCTACAGGAATTCTGAAGGCACTTAGTAACTAGTCCAGGAAGTGTTTGTATAGATTCCTTTTTCAGCATCTCAAACAGGAGAGACACCTGAAGGACAAAGTTAGGTCTGTTCACCCGTCATCTGCTCAGTCAGTACTGCACTGCAAAGGGCAAACAGGAAGAAAGGACTACTCCCTCAAGACACAGCATTCAATAAGCTGAACAGCCTCTACCAGAAAGAGGGAAAGACTTTTCAGAGATTAGCAAATAGTTGCCCCTTCACTTCCACTTGATCATGAAGCAAACACTAAGCAGGTGGACCAGAAAGGTTTATTTGGCTAAACAAAAAAATACATTGGAGACTTAAGGCAAGGGAAAAATGCAAGATATACTAAGTTCTTTCCTGATGTAGTCCAATCCATTAAGCTTTAAAAAATTCAACCACTTTATGATTCATCTAGCATGTAAGGAGAAAAGGAGGCTACCACACTAAACTTGTGTGGCAAATTGTAAAGCAAGAAATGCAAAACTTTTTCATTTTGCTCCTTTAAAAAAAAACAAACCCAACCCAACAACAAAACAACACAACATAAACCCCCTCTGCCTCCAAACACTTCTTTGATTCAATACTAAGAGATCCATTATTAGAGGTACTTTTCTGGTACTCAGTGTAGTCACTCCAGAAAAACCCACCAACTAGTATGATGAGTATGACTCGCACTTTTCACTAAGTGTTCTATTTAATCAAAGAAGATACCACATACTTCATTAAAAAAAACCAACCTGGATATTCTGCTAATACAGAAGGACCAGAAATATCAGGTCAGGATTTCCTTGTTTCTAATGCAAAAATCTAATCTTAACTACAACTGAGCACCTGAATTACATGAAAGTAAGCTGTATGTGTGTCTCTTAACTGCCTGTAGTTTTATTCTAATTGGCATAGCACTTACATGAAATGGCTTAGCTTAAGTAAGTGCCTAGGGCAGAAACTGTACCCATATTACTGCAGACCTAATTACTACACTGTTTGTCAACAGATATGGTAAAGTGATTAACAGACTCTCTCAGATAAAGCATTAATTAGCTAACACTACCACACAGGGGTGAAATACAGCACATCTCCAACAATGGTTTAGAGCAGCATTTAGACAAGCAGGGTAACATAACAGTTTCCAATCAGTGTAAGTTCAGTGCCAGTGCACTCACTCTCTGCGTTTAGAAATCGGATTGCCAGAAGTTCGGGCTTGGGGCATTCATCTGCAAAGTCAGCATGTGTGTTCCAGACCCACGCCCTGTCGCTCCCAGCATTGGGCTTCAGCTCCATTAAGGGTGTGACTGAAAGGAAAGAATTAAAAGATGTACAGAGCACAATAGCAAATGTTTTCCACACCAGCCTCCATAAATCTCAGTAAAAATGGGCTGTGATGGTTACATAAAGCACTTGATACAGAATTACTTTGGGATAAATACAAGAAAGCGGTGTTCAGATGTATTTTTCCTTACATTGTCAAATAAAATTATGCAAAGCCATTACTGTGTGAGAGGATGCTGGATTCACTAATGTTAGGAAAAAGAGTTGGATTCAATTTTTGCTTAAAACAGATGATTGTGATACTAAGAGATGCAGTCACTGAGCACTGCAGTACAGACAAATGATTTAGAAGGAAAAGGCATCCAGACAGACAAACAACACCCATTCTTCTTCTGCACACCAAAACTACTACCAAAATTAATCATCAGGTTAATTACCTCTCCCATCAGTTTAAAGCTGTACTACAAGATATTACAGAATTCTGTGGTGCTGCTAAGTGTACACATTGTCTTCTTAATCTATTTGTTCCCTCCCAGTAAATGGGGCCCTGTCCCTCCAAGACACTGCAATTACCTCACCTGACTGACTGGAGAAGTTGAAATGTTACTTCCCACAATACCTTAAGACTTTTTACATTACAGACATGCAAAGTCTAAGCAGGGCTTTTTTCCTCCTTGGGCCCTGTCTAGTTCAGGAAAATCTGAAGAGTCTACTCCCTTCCCTGCATTTTTAACATCTAGAGATCAAAAATTAAGAGACTGCTTTTGTCTGACTGTGAGTCAGCAAAAATTCAATAAACAAATCCATATGGAGAGCAGCTTTTCCAGGCAAAAAAACCTGAAAAACTTTTGACAAGAATACTATAAATTCATTAATTCTGTTTTCCTATGTGCAACATTTACTTCCCTAAACAAAAGGTTTATTCCTGCTGGTATGTGGCATTATTGAGGTTTGCATTAAGCTACTTCTTATTTCAAGTTATCTAAATGTAATGTAACTCCACAGAACACTATAGATTCCTCATTAAAAAATCTGAGTATCAGCAAAGCAAGCAAAGTATCACAAACTGGTCTACTTGTTGCAAGTTGTGCTGACTTTCAAGTCTGTCTTGCTCTTTAATGGTTTTTTTTTAATTCAAAGAGGATTCTTTTTTGAATGAGTCAGCCCAATATAACACATTCATTTCAATTTATTTCACAAGCAGAGAAAGGCAGACTCAGATTTGCTTAGCACCTCAGAATCTCTTTTCTGATGGTTAAGGATTGGTTTTGGAAATTCAGACATTTAGCTCAAAGTAGTAAATTATTACATCATGGTTTTTCTCCCTCTTTTACAAAAGCAAGCCAGCATACATTAAATTCTTAGCAGTTTTAAGGCCTAATTGTTCTACACTTTATTAATCATTAAAATAAAGCACACACACACTGAAAGCAATCACGTAATGCCTGTCTATCACAGTTAAATTTTAAAGTGACTTTTGTTAGACTTACAGCACTATCAAACTCTTAGGAAAAACCTCCAGCTTCCTTCCATTAATAAAAATAACCCCTCATGGTTTTTGATGCCTGAAGCCTTGTATGAAGAGCAAGAAACAACCATACTTAAATTCTACAAGCTTATTTTTTAAATCAAGAATAAGTATAGAAATGTATAACATACTGTAATGGTTTGCACAGATTTTTAGGGTTTTATCCCTCCTCATGAGGAGGCGAATGGTTCCCTTCTCCTTGTGTTTCAGGAGTTTCACATCACCAGTTCCTCGTTCTTTCCATTCTGGAAGATCATTCTCAGATGCAAACCGGAAGAGCTTCGCTCGCCTTGGAGAACAGAAAATTTAATTAGCCTGCCTGCATTAAAACACCACATCTGACCAAACAGCACAGTTCTTTTTAAAAGCCACACATAAGAAAGAAACAATTCCTTTAATAAGATCCCCTGTTCTGCTTCAATATACACATTCAGAAACTGATATGATAAATTAAAATAGAATAATAAAATATTAGGAATTATGTAATAATTGTACTAAAATTCAACAGGTTCTGGACACTCTTAGGGGATGATAAACATATTTGGTGTAGGCAAACCTTTTTCAGGTAGCTAATTCACAGGTTTTTCTATTGCAACCACACTACCTGTGAGAAACTGACCATCACTTTAGCTATTATCAGAATCTGTACAAGGAGAACTGAAATCTTCCAGATGAGCAAAACCATTCTGTGATTAAGCAAAAGCATAATTTTTAAAACCTGTTTCAAGCCAGCACATCAGGGATCAAATTCAAAATGCTTCTTAAGCCTTTAGACTACATTTTTCTTCAGGCAGATCAAGCCATCCTGAGCTGACAATAAGCATAATCTAAGGATAAACTGTGTTGAAGACAACAGGCAGGAACTGCCACAAATGCCCCAATGCTGCAGCTGTTGCTTTTATAATTTCAGTAACCTTGTACATCACCCTTTACCCAGGGATGCATGGCAGCAACATCATATACATCTCATTTCCTTCCTCCCAAGACAGCTGTTTCACATTCTATGATCACAATTTC
Source organism: Fringilla coelebs (assembly GCF_963513975.1). Taxonomy (NCBI): domain Eukaryota; kingdom Metazoa; phylum Chordata; class Aves; order Passeriformes; family Fringillidae; genus Fringilla; species Fringilla coelebs. The sequence goes on along the minus strand of NC_140043.1, from coordinate 8,518,743 downwards.
AATAATTATTACTCAAGTTGTTGTCTTCTTTTATGCAAACAATGCTAAAGCCAGATTCACGTTATCAGCTCCCTTCTGTGGTTCCAGACTTCATTTTCTAGGGGCAACACCAATGACCCCCCCCCCCCCAATCTCTGCCATCACAGTGCAGACCAACCAAGTCAGCCTTCATACAGAGACTGCTGCAAGTTATGCAGTTTTTATAAACACTGCTAAGTTTAAGCCTAATGAACATTCAGATAATAGTGAAAAGTATTCTACTCACATCTTGAAGAGCTCTTCCTCATCCTCCTCCAGAGTTTTTATTTCTTGCTCTGGAAGGGAAACTATGGGTTCAAACTGAGGATCATGGTTAGAGTCATCTGCATTTTCAGTAGAAGTATCATGCTCCTCGTGTGCTTCCTGAGGAGGAAAAAAGAAAACACAAACTTGCTATGCACCCCAACCCTGGAGTACTCACATCTGCCTTTAAAACATTTATGATTTTCAGCAATTAGAGCCTAATAACTGTAATATCCCATAAAAGTAAAGAAATATGATTATACCTGAAAACAAATGACTTCCAAGTCAACATACAGGCACACTAAGAAACAAAAAGGTGCTCATGCAGTGCTAGGTGTTTTAATCCTACCACTCATGAATTGTGCAGAAGTTTGGCCTTGGAGTAATAGCTCTGAGTTATGGAAAAATAATTTCATCAACAGTTTTTCCTATGTAATGTGTTTTATGCTACTAACACCCTACTATTTCTTAGTGCCTAATGACCTGTTGTTAATGGGAAAATTAGAAAAAAACCCACACAGCATCCACCTAACCCAGCTTAAGGGACATACTGCATCCCGAGTTCACCATTCTGTCTTATGTATTAGAATCACCCACACTCAACACAATCAAAGATACTTTGAGGCACAGCTGTAATGGTCATAACATAATTTAGGTGTCTTGCTTTAAGACTCCTCAAGAACTTTAGGTTACAGGTAAATGGCCAAAATAATACTTCCTATTGAATTTGTTTAGGAATCTGTCAGAGCATTCATTAGGCTTAAGAATGGTTTTTACTACCATGACTAGTAGGTAAATGATAAACATCTCTAGTACTTCATACATATGGACTGCTAAGAAGCACTCAGCACACAAGCCTAGGAGGGACATTCATATGCAAGTTTAACAAAGCCACAGAGCAGCTATCTCAGGTCTAGAGAACTGATTTGTGTTTAGGTTTTTTTTGTTGCTGCTGAAGCAACAGAAAGGAAAAACAGTCTACACATACAAGACATTTAAATAATATTTTTACTTTACAAATGGAAGAGTCCCCCCTTACAGGCTCTAGCCACAATGTCCTTTACAGAGCAGGTATACAACATGTGTGCATAAAGCAACAGAAATAAAGCAGTCTATTTTTACTAAACAGCAAACAAGAGAAAAAAGAGTGGGGCAAGGGAAAACTAGATAAAAAAGTGGTGCAAAATAAACTCTAGTTGTATCAACAACGTCACACAAACTATGGCCAATTTTATATCCCCAGCGTTCCAGCAAAAAAAGCGAGAAAGGAATAACGTCACATCTGTTTCAAAAAAAAAGGGAAATGTTAGCCAAACTTTTATACATTGTATTAATGTGTGCAAGTAGCACATCCCGCATGGTAATTCATCACGCGTTCTGCGCCTGAGCAAATAATTACACAGACCATGAGACATGCACAATTCACAGCAGCCACAGGCGAGAACGTGGATCCCGTTATCACGACACGATCCCGCCCTGCCGCGATAGAAAGCACGTGAGCAACTGGTGCGGCACGAGGGGTCCGGCCAGCGGCCCGGGGGAGGGGCGGAAAGAGGAGGAGAAGAAAGGAGGGAAACGGGGAGAAAGACTACCCGAAAGATCCCGGGTCGCCCGAGCTCCCTCATGCCGGGGAACGGCCAAGGCGGGTGCAGGGGCCGCTCCGAGCGGCCACACGTGCCCGGAGCTGCCGCAAAACCCAGGCCCAGCGGGCGCGGCCACTCCAGCCCCCAGCAAGGCCCAGCCTCCGTCCCCCCCGGGCCCTGCTCGACCTCGGCTCCCCCCGCCCGGGCCCCACCTGTTTCCGTTACTCTCCCACCCCGGCCCTCGGTGCCGCCCTCGCCCCCGCGCCGTTCCCGGCCCGGCCGCCGGCCCGCGGCCGCCCCTCACCGCCGTGTCCGCCATGGGCCCGGTCGCCGCGCTCCGCTCGCCGCTTCCTGCCGCGCGCCCCGCCCGCCTTTACCTCATTCCCGCAGCCCGCGCCGCGCCGCCGCAAGGCTCGATGGGAAACGCCCGCTCCCCCTCAGCCCCGCGCCCCGCCCCCGGCGCGGGCAGAGCACCGCCCGCCCCGGCCCCATCACACCGATCCCCCCATGGGTCCTCGGAATTGGCTCCGGTACCGGCCCTGTCACCGACCCCCGGTACCGACCGCCGGCGCGGCCCCTCCGTCCCCCGAGAAGCGTTTTTGTTGTCCCGTTTCCCAGGCGCTTTTCCCATCATCCCCCGCGCCATGGCGGCGACGGCCCGCGTCCCGGCCCAAGATGGCGTCCGCATGAGGGAAGGGGTGATGTGTGAGCTGCTGTTTTTAATGTGTTTAAGGGCCGCGGGTGCTTTCGGGCGCGAGGAGAGGCAGCGCTGAGGGGCAGCGCTTAAAAAACAACCAGATCGTTCCTCTGCTGTCATTCTCATCGCAAGCGGCCCGTCCGTGAGGCTACGGCCCCGCCCCGGGAGGTGCGCGGGGTGGCTGAGGGGGTGGCGGGACCATGGCGGAGGAAGGCGAGCGCTGCGACCCCGACCGCGATGCGGCTCCTGTGGCGGAGGCTGGAGATGGGGCTGAGCCGGACAGCCAGGCCGGGGAAGACCCCGCGGAGAGCCCCGACGTATACAGATACATTAAGGGAGACTTGTTCACCTCCGAGATTTATAAAGTAGAAATACAGAACCTGCCCAAATACATTGGGTTTAATGATGTGAAAAAGTTCCTTGCCAAGTACGGGCTCAATCCGCACAAGATAAAACTCTTCGGGAAGCAGACGTTCGCCTTCGTGACGTTCAAGAGCGAGGAGGAGCGGGACAAGGCCATGCGGGTGCTGCACGGCGCGCTCTGGAAGAGCCGCCACCTCAGCGTGCGCCTGGCCAAGCCCAAGGCAGACCCCATCGCCAAGAAGAGGAAGCAAGAAGAGGATTCGGAGGAGGGAGAGGCGAAGCGTCCGGCTCCCTCCGGAGAGGAGCCCCTGAGCAAGCGCATCGCGGATGTGGTGACCCCGCTGTGGAACGTGCCCTACGAGGCGCAGCTGGCCCAGAAGAAGCAGGAGTGCGAACAAGTGCTGCAGAAGCTGACAAAGTAATTCCTGTTTGTAACGTAATGTGTACAAGACTTGGCCTTGTGATGGGATGTAGCTAAAATTCACACCAATTGGTACCTCTAAACTGAAGTGAGTTAGAGGTAGGTCAAAACTCGGATCCCCTCTCAAAGTAATTATAAGATAATCTGCGATGCTACAGCTTAAAAGCTGTTCCATCTGACAAAACTTGCTATTGATGTTCTTGGTCACCTTCAAAAGATTGCTTAGTGAAGGGGAATTGGTTTTAAAGTCTGTTGTTCCATAAGCAGAAGGATGTTTGTGCCCGTAAAAAAATGGCATTGTCACATAGTGTAAGAGAGAATCAGTCTGTAGAGATGGCAAATTACTACTAGGATTTTTCTCAAAATCCCCTCAAAATTTTATGCCTGGTCTTTGAAGATCAAAGTATCACTTCTGTCTCTTGCTATCGACAAATTTATCATGCATGGGTGCATTGATAACCCCAGTGCATAACCATAATGCAACCATTTAACCCTTAGTTTTTCAGGTTACAGATCTTACAAAGATGGAGAGGGTTTGCCTGTTAAAAAAATCTGGAAGAAACACTCTTCCACGTGATCACCTGGTTCTTTTTTGTGCCCTATACAGAAAAGAAGTCTTGTGCAACTCTTGACCTCAATATTTCTAAATGTGTGCTTTCCATTTTTTGTTTCTGGTTTGGGCAGGGAAATAGGAAATAACAACAGAGCTTTATTACCCTGGTTGTTCCTGCAGAAGCAGAAGTTTAATAAATTATGTTGCCCAATGGAGGGAGTGAAAGCATCACCCTTGCAGGTAATGTAATCTCAGGTAAAGTGTGGAAGAGGGTTAATGAGCAGAGGGTTATGTTCATTATTTGGTCTTGAGAAGACAGTGGACAAACTGAGTATTTGACTTGTTTTGCAATAAATGATGAATTTGAGATGTTGTTGTCTTTCATGTAAATACTGTGTGGAAATATTAACAGGAAGCAGAAAAATTGATAACTGGAGATTATAACTTTAAAATGAATATGCTGTCTTTGTAAGCCTGTGTTGTAAGCTAATACATTCCTCAACAGAGGAATTTTGCTTATTAAATAACAAGATTTACTAATACTTTCTCATTATTACTGTTAGTTCACACACATCAAAATCCATCAGTATTGTCCATATGAGCTTAATGTCCTATGTCCATTTTCAAATGCATTTAACCACATGGGTTTTTTTTTCAGGAGAAACTTGGCATGTACAAATAAATGCTGTGTAAATATCTTACATAACTTTATTTTAAATCTAGACTGAATATCGCAACAAATGTGAGTTCTTGATTGGGATTGGTGTAAATCAAGAAGACAAAACTGTGGGTTGTCGTCTTGGCAAATATAAGGGTGGTACATGTGCTGTAGTGGAGCCATTTGATACTATTCACATTCCTGCTATTGCCAAAAAAGTAGTAAAAGCTTTCCAAGACTACATAAGGTGAGCATAAGTAAAATGAGTTATCCATAAAGGTTTTGATATCTTAATCAAAAATATTTATAAATTTAATTAGTGTTTGTTCTGAGCTTTGAGATCTAAGACATACCAGTCTCACATTTTAGCAATTCTTTGTTTCTGCCTTCTGCCTGCATCATGGGGAGTTTTGCCCTTGCTCCTGCTCGCTGCTCAGAGATGGGCTCAGGTACCAGCTGAATACAGCTTCATTGCAAGCAAAGGGATGTGTAAGTCTGCAGTGAAAGTGTGTGTTACTCAGGGGCTTCTTCCACTAACTGTAAAGAAGCACTCAGAAAAACACTTCTGAAAAGAGGAATTAATTAACCAAGGTCCATTGTTTTCTTGGATGAGAATAATCATCCTACAGAAAGGAATAAACCAGAAGCTGCACATTTAAATAAGAGTACTTTTTTAGAAAAAGGGATACCTTCTTTAAAAAGCAGTTAAATGCACAAAAACAGAACCTCAGAAGAATCAGGAAGATGGAAGATTTGAACTTGGTCTGAAGCAGAGAAGCTAATGAAAGCATTATAAAAAATGGCATTCTCTGAATGCAGTGAGAAGCTGCCTCTTACCTCTGTAATTTTGCATGGGTTAAAACAGGCAAGAGGGACAGGTTATTTTGCTTTAGGAGGTACTATCCATTAGTCTTTCTTAGTCGGAAGTCATTTCTTGTTTGACAAATGAATGTACCCCCTTTTTGTACTCAGCATTTTTTTCCATCACTTCATTTGATTCAATGAACTGTTTAATGTTACACAAAGAAAGAATTCTCTGTGGAAGTGACGGAGCTTCTGCACCTTGCAGGTCAACTCCTTACTCGGTGTACAGCCCCGAAACCTACGAGGGGCACTGGAAGCAGCTCACGGTCCGCACCAGCCGCCATGGCCACATCATGGCCATTGCTTATTTCAATCCTCAGGTATTTCACTTGATAGGTAATGGGCAGCCCAGGCTCAGCTTTAGAACCACTTAAATTTGATTTTATGAATTGTGCATGCAAAACAGAAATAGAAGAATTACTTGGTGTGGTTTAACTTGCTACACTGCTCTAGTTCTATTTAGACTAATCTGATACGTGGAAATGAACAAGTAATATTCTTATGTAAAGCATACACTAAATTATATCTTGAAGACACTAAAATGATTATTCTCCCTTCTTTCACATGAAAACTTCAGAAATTGAGTAAAGAAGAACTAGCTGACCTGAAAATCTCTCTGGCAAAATACTTCACAGAAGGGATGGGAAAGAGCAGTGGTGTTACTTCCCTGTACTTTGTGGAGGAAGGACAGAGGTGAGCAAGTTGACTTTCCTTTGGGGGATTTTGGTGGTGTCTGGATTTTTGATGTTTGCAAATTTCATAGCATTTTTTGTCTACTTCATAGAAGTAGTAGCCGTTATTACTAATTTGTTTAAGTTACTCACCTTTGCCACAAGAGACTCATGGAATTTCCCATTCTCTGGCTAAAGGCAGCAAGAATTTCAGTGAGTGAACCCACTGGCCATTGCTGGCTATTACGCTATAGAAGTGTTTACTGCAGTAGATGAATGTTTGTTGTTATCGAGTAACTTCTGCTTTTCTTCCCTATTCATGTGAATTTTTCAATCTCCCCATCCTCCATGGAGCACAAGGCTGACACCATCTTCATCTAGAGATGGTGGAGGTCCTTGCACACTCTGAGACATTAATGGCCAAGGGAGTCTCCAAGAGCAGATGATAAATGTTACTGCCAAGGATGTAGCACTGCAGTTTTTAGGATGATTACAGCTTTGGTAAAGATTGTAGCAAACATGTTTGTCTTCTTTTTTGGTTTTGATTCCCCCTCTATTTTGTCTCCCCATTCCTCCCCTACCCCCAGGAAATCTCCCAATCTAGAAGACTTGCCTTTGGAGCACGTGGCTGGTGATAAGTACATATATGAAGAACTCCTTGGCCTAAAATTTAGAATTTCTCCTCATGCATTTTTTCAAGTAAGGATGATGTGAAGCTGCTCATTTAATTGAATCTGCATGAATGCTCTGGAGCCTGACTAATGCTGTGGAACAAGATGTTACATACCTAGAAATTTAACCTTTTATATACTTGGTGTGATTAAATAGCAGGAAGTGTTATGTTTGGCTGTAAAAGCAGTTGATGTTAGCTTGATGGGAGCATATTGAAAACAACTTTTTCCATTTACTAGTTCATTTTAATTTTCCTCCTCTTTCATGGCAGCCTTTGGTAATACTGAACATGCAATAATACAGTTCAAGAGTCTTGTATTACTAATCTTTGTTGGCTCTTCCAAAACTTATTTCTGCCCTTTCAGCACTTTGTGTTTTTAGCATATAATGATTTATTTATTAGAAACCAGGAAACAGGCTTTACTATGACTCATTAAAACATATTTACTGTTTATGAAGAAGTAGATCTATTGGAAACTTAATTTCCCAGGTGAACACACAAGCTGCAGAAGTGTTGTACACTGCCATTGGGGAATGGGCACAGCTGAGCCAAGAGAGCACCGTGCTGGACATCTGTTGTGGGACAGGAACCATTGGAATTTCTTTAGCAAAGGTTGGCAGTTTCTCTTCCTGGATAGAAACTACTTTTTACCTGTTTTTAATTGTGGCTACAAGGGAAGAAAATACTAATGTATGTGAAATGCAACAGATTATATCGTAATTTTTTAAATTAATTTGTAATTGAGCTGCATGCAGCTGCTTTACCACATCATTATGAAAGTTCATCCTTATGTTGAGCAGCCTAGGTAGGAGTTAAAGTCCCTGTTAATTGCTGATGTTATGAAAATTGTTTAAATTCACACATACAGACCACAGAGGGAACTTTTTCCTTTGATTCTACAGAGAGTGAAGAAGGTAATTGGAATTGAGCTCTGTCAGGAAGCTGTGCAGGATGCCAAAGCAAATGCCCAGATTAATGGTGAGTTAAGCTGAAATGCTGAAGCCTTTGTTTGGTACGGAGTAGTTGCAGCCAGTTGTTCTTTACCTTATCTTAGCAGCCTGGAATTACATGTTGTTGATAGCAATCTTGTCCCGTTTAAACACTTAACCACTTGAAAACAAACACCTTGTTAGCCCATGAGATCAATTTTCCAGTTGACCGGCTTTTTTTTAAATTGAAAAGTAAAACATTTATTTGAGTGCAGAAATGAAATGAAACCACAGCTACCCTCCCAAAGAAAACATTAACATAGCTGGTGTTTGTGGGCTTTTGCTTTAGTCCAGATAGTGGAAGATGCTCTAGTTACTGTTGTTTGAATGGTCTGAAGCCAACAGTGATTGTTTAAATTACACTGGGTAGACTAAACAATTGGGAGTTTCTGAGGCATCAAAACTTAATATCCAAGGTAAAGAACTGAAAGCTGCTTTGACTAGACAAGTACACCAGTAACATCTTTTTTTTTCTTACAGAACTGAATAATATTGAATTTTACTGTGGGAAGGCAGAAGATATTGTTCCTTCCCTGATGAATGTTTTAGCTCCTCAGAATCTGATCACAATTGTAGATCCACCCCGAGCAGGGCTGCGTAAGTTCACCAGGGTTTAAGCCTGTTCTCTTAATGGGTGTTGGGTGGGAAGCCAAAGAAAACACCATTGGGATAAATTAAGTGGAGGCTTCAGGTATAGCTTGGAGCAACATTGCAGGAGTTTTGTTCATGCTGAGTATAACCTGGCATTTTTCTGTGAGGCTCTTGCTGCACACAGAACCAGTAAACTGCTGTTGTGGTTTTGATCATCTAGATTCCAAGGTAATTCTCGCCCTTAGAAGAGCTGAACATCTGAAGAAACTCATTTATGTCTCCTGCAATCCCAGAGCTGCAATGAATAACTTTGTGGAGTGAGTGTTTCTTGCATTAAATTGACTTACTAAATGCAGTAAGAAGAAAACAATGTTTTTTGAGGAGGGGGTACCATTGCTAGATTTTTATTTGCAAGCCATGTTCCTTGAGACTTACCTTTCACCAGAAACAGCTGGGAGCTGCAGCAGCTGGCTTGGAATAGTACTGCCCAATACACAAGTCATAACACAAATATTGGGGGTAGTGAATAAGCCTGTCATGGAATTGAGGCTTGGGGAAGAAAAACCTCTTTGAGAAGAGCAGCAGGGATGAGCAGTGTACTGACAATTCAATTCTTCCTGCTCTTCTTTCCCTTCCCCATCAAGCCTGTGCCGGGCCCCTTCCAACAGGGTGAAAGGAGCCTCGTTCCGGCCCGTGAGAGCCATGGCTGTGGATCTGTTCCCTCAGACCAGGCACTGTGAGTTACTGATCTTCTTTGAGAGGGTGGAATACGCCAATGGCAGCTCTGCAGCAGCAGCAGCACCTGCTGCCAGCGAGATCCCAGCAACAGCCTGTGGCACCAAGGGCATGGATGGCATCAGCCCAGCAGCCAGCGAGGGGAGCCAGGCAGCTGCTGGCCATGGGAACTGCAGTCCAAGAGGGGGCTCACCTTAACTCCTGAGAGACTTCATAGAAACTGCTTTTGCTTTTTAACAGCATCAGCAAGATCACTTCTGTAACATCCAGGTAATAAATCTCTGTACAACAGAGTAATTGCAAGGCTTCCAACTTATTTCATCATCCTAATTTGAATTAAGTTTCATTATTGTAGATTCCCAGAAGGGTTTGTGTTGTAAGGGACGTTAATGATCATCTCCTAACCACCCCTTTGCCATGAGCGGGGACACCTTCCACTTCCAGAGACAGGATGTTACATACAATTAGCCCAAATCCTGCTTTTCTCTTCCTGCCTAGATACATACATATATTTATATACAGACACCCATAATGCCCAGAGCAGATCATCTTGCTTGACCTACCTGTCAGTACTTCATCATGCTCTGCCCCCTTTCAAAACTGCTGTGTTTTTTCAGTATGCAAGTTCAGATTAACCCTTTCAAAAATAATTTACTTGCTAAATATTAGGAAGTAACAAACTCAGTCTAATAAAAATGCTACACTTTCCATAGTTGAAGTCAGTCCTACTCTTAAGACTGTAGCAGCACTGGCAAGACAATAAAGGCTGTAAGTTCCCTACAGCATACTGCTAAAGCTGAGAGGATTTTGCTCCAGGCAGGCCCTCACCACTGAAAACTGAACTGTACCAACACCAGCACCTTCCACTGCACTGCCAGTGCATCTGAGCTCCACCAGACGCTCTCCAGTCAGGATTCACTGCAGCCAGAGGCTGAGCAGCTGCCATTAAAGGACTGTGATCCACACTACAGAACAGACAGCAACACTGGTAGAAGGAGTGACCATCCTAAATCTCAACTTCTAATGTACATTTAATATGGCCTATCAACAACAAAAGAATTCTCCTACTGCCCATGCTGTGCTGATACTACACCTTTCCAGGGTTTGGTACCTGCACCCAAAACCAGCACTTTGAGTTGTAACATTTCCAATCTTGCCACAGTTTAAGTAAAAATACAAATCTCAATTCAAACAAAGGTAACTTCATTTCATTCCACGTCTTTAACCATGTATACATTCAATTCCTCACTGAAAACATAATTCAGTATTTCCATAATCGATGAGGCTGCACTGATCTAATTTCCCTTTAAAGATACCTAGAGGATTTGAAGAATGAGAGTTCCTTTCTCTATATATGCTTACACTATCATAATACTGATCACACTGGCACATTTTATAATATCAAACTTTATTGCTCGAAACTAATTGTCTGAAAAATACACATGTAGTACTCAAAGACCGAACACAGAGGATTACATGATTGTGCAGAAAAAAAGCAAGCAGAGGCTCAGTGAAAATGAGGCTTTATAGTTGTACCAATTTAGCACTGGCACCAAGCAACTGCACCCAACACAACTCAAAACAGCAACCATTGTTACCTGCTGGGGCAATAAGGATGAACTTTGTTTTGTTTTCCCATGTTCTCAGATACACATTGAAATACTGTCACCGATAATTTTATTTGGTTAATAACAGCATGGCTTCTTGCACTTCACATTTCTTCCCACAAAGTTAGGAGGCTATCACTTCCTGAATTTCACTCCAGAACCAAAGTACAGTTTAGTGAATTAATAAGATAATCATGATGCTTTTAAATACTTGGACGTTGCAAATATTATTTGTATAAAGCCTAACAGCATCACAGGAGAATGGAAGTTTACATACAACAGTTAAGTTTATGCATAATAGTCTTTCCAAAGTTCTGAGTACCCAACTAATTCAGTTTTGTCTAATAAATATGTTTTAAAAAGCTGATGACTGGTGTTTCAGTAGGTAGCATCTGACTAGTCACAGTAAGTTTTCCGTCAGTACCATGAAGATTTGAATGCACACGAATTTAATCCTTAAAGTCAATATACCACACTTTTGTCGAGAAGCACATAATATGCAAAGCAAAATCTGTCTAATCCCCAAAGGATGGAACAGTTCTTAAAAATACACTCCATCCCTATAAAAATACCCATCTTCCCCTGGATATAGAAGGGATAAATAACAAGTATCAGTGACAAAAGCAGCAGTTTTATGCATTCATACAATCAGATCTAAACCTTTACAGCCGATTACCTAGAAAACACACAAGAGTTACAAGACAAGTTTAGGATACATCTTGAATCACACTGTAAGTGTTCATGCAGAAGCTGAAGTTAATGCAATGGTCTATCCTCTATCACAGCAGCTCGTGCTTATGTGCAAATGCAAGACTGTTACACTCCAAACAATAGTAAACATTAAAACACAAGAATACTTCACAATGACATAAACAGCAGTTACGTTGTTTGTTCCAGCAGTTATTGCGCTATTTTCTGGACATCTCTCCAGTTAAAGGCTGCAGCAAGGTCTAATACCATCTTTTTATGTTTGTTTTTGTTTAGAATGCATAATATACGTTCTAGGCTTTGGTTCACAATGAAATCTCTGGATGTTTTAATTAAGGGCAATGGTCACCTTGTGATTCTGATAGTGGCAGACTGAGGTAATACAGCAATCCTCTTAAAATTAATGAAAACAAATTAGTAAGTGAGGCATCTATGGATATTCTGCAGGTGACCTGCAAATGCATTAACATTCTGATTTCAGAAAAATAAAAAGATCTACAAGGGTGATTTGTCTTTTACAGTGCCATCCAAGTACAGATTTTTCTGCTGAAAACACAAGCTGAAATAAAACCTATCTAAGAGTAATACATTTAGGCATAGAAGATAAAAGCCCTGTCTTTATGAAAACAGAAAAGTTCCAATAAAAACAATGAAAAGAGACAAACAGCAATCACTGCTTGTCACTACTGCACCAATATTATATACCCTTCAAAAGATGGAGATTTATTAAAGCTATACAAAAAAAAAGCAGAGGCAGTGTTTTTTTGTAGGTTTTTTTTTCAGACAGGCCACTTCTTTAAATAATAGTTTATATATTGTCTTCCAACTACCCGTATCCTGTTGTAACAGGATTACAACTCATGGAACTAAAAAGCTAAATATAATAATAAAAAATGGGTGGATTCATATTTGCAGAGACCTCCAAGCATATCACTTAAACACAGAAAGAGGTAAAACTCCATGACTCCTCCTGTTTAACCTCTAACATTATATGCAATACATCAGAGAACACTAGTTCGTAATATAAATTAAAATCCACATATTTCCAAAGTAATGTATGATGTGTGATGTTAAAAGGAGGTCTTACAATACTGATGCCAACATTTTTAAAATCCAGTAGGCACTAAATTCAATATAATGCAGCACTCTCTATGTAACATGGTAAATTAAAAAACAAAACCACACCAAAATCAGAATAAAAACAAAACAAAAGGAAAAAACCCTCAAGCTCCCAGATCCCTGTCAATGTAAGTACCAGGAGCTGCAGCAGGTACAGAGAACTGACCTTTCATTCCCAACAGGAGCAGGAGTGTAAAAATGGAGCAGTGCAGCTCCTGGATAAGTCACTACAGCCCTGCCACCAGCCTGGCTTTCGCTCTATTCTTTAGACCAAACCAAAAAATGGTTGCAAGAGAAGAGTTCCTGCAGTCACCCAGTGAACCCTGTGTGAAGAACGAAGCCCATGAAGCAGTGCTTTCACACAGCCACACTCTTTCTTTTGTGCTTGGCTTAATAAAGCCTCATATGACACAGTGAGTACTGCCTGTTTGCCAGGATTGTATTTTAGAGTAGTTGCATATTTGTGGTTTTCTTCTTTACGAGTATAACCGGTTATGGTCTCATTCTACTTATTACTCTATGTCATATTCCAAATCTACATTCTAATTTTCATTGCAGAAGTTACACACTTTCTTTAAAAACTAAAAATGTAATTAAAAAAGTAAAAACAAAAACTTGTTAAAAAATTTAAATTGCTGCAGTCAAACTTAGGGGTCGTGTTGATTTTTCTTCTAAAGTCTTTGCTTTTATGGTGCAAATTAATTAGGACTTAACTGATCAAGTCAGATGCAATCTGACACCAAACAAATAAGAAATTGTTTTATTGCTGGGAAAAGGGAGTGGAAAGTCATTGGCAAAATATTTTCAGACTATCAACCATCATCAGCTGCATTTTGGCTCCAAGCTTTGAAAACAGCCTTTCAAATTACAGTTTTTATTTTAATCATAGAAGTGGGGCCATATTTTCCCTGTTCAACTGATCTATAAACTAACACAGGCTCTTTTCATTTAAAATAAACCCCAGTAATTTTGAATCTCCAACCTGTTACTCTTAACACTACCAGGTATTCTTGTTCTTTTCAAGTAATAACAAAATCTGCATCCTCTAATCTCAAATAACTAAGCCTGGCAGGAGACAAGAAACAAGACAAAAAGAAACAGCGTTACTGGCCTAATCCTATGGCATTAGAAACATTGCTCATCACTTTCCTGTATTTGTCACCAAAGTGTCTTATCAGTGCATATTATTATGTGCTGAAATGCAACAAAACTTTTCACAAAAATAGTTCTAGGCATGTTCATACAAGAAGATGTACATATACTTCTTTTATATATACATATATATGCATGTGTATATATATAATATCAGCTTCAACCTGTACATAGATATTCTGAATTCATACTTAAAATACATCCATTCCAAACAACATGGATGGCTTTCCAGGAGAAAGTGCTTGATTGGTTTTATCCTGTGTGAACATGCCTGTCCTCTGTGCATTTGCCCCAGTAGAGATCTTTATGATCAATTTTTAAGCGTACATATCTCAGAGGTATTAAACAAGGAAAAAAGAAACAAAGAAAAAGAAACTAGGAAAAAGTAATATTGCCCTGATGATGCAAAACGAACAATGCATAACTGAAGCAGCTTGGATTTTAAAAGTTATCTTGCATTCTGCAGCAAACAATTTTTAAATAATTGTTGAAAATCTAGTTCCTCCATTTGTGTTATTGCTCCCCACTTGCACATTTTCTCATTAAACATCAACAGTACAGAGAGGTTCACTACCAGGTTGAGCTGATTCCACTATTGTCATCTTGGGTTTCTTTCGGGTTTCCTCCTAAAAAATACAAAACAGCCCCCACCACACAGTCATAAAGAGAACAGAATCATAAAACAGTTAAAATTCTGAACCATTTTAGCAAAATTATGTCAGTTGTTCCAAGAGGCTAACTAGGGCTAATGTTAAAAATAAATGTAGAGAAGTAGGTACAATCAAGTTATGAGCCAGTTTAAAAGACAGCATTATAATCTCCCCAGAAGCAGACCCCCTATCAAATTTTGAAGAGCTCTCTTTACTTCAAATACTGTGTAAAATAAGCAAAAACCCCTGATCATTGGTACACATGACCCGTGGCATTCATGCAGTTTGTAAATACATGAGAATATACACTCACTCTTTCCTGTGCCAGTTTTTTCATTTCTTCCTGTAACTTGTTCAGGATGTGCAGATTTGGCTTGTTCTTTTTGGCATACTGCTGAAGTTCTATCACACTTCTATCAGAGGTTTCCTATTCAATAGAATCATGAGCAACAACTGATCAACTTTTTTTATGGAAAAAAATTAATGTGGAGCAAAGTTTAGTCTGTTGTATTTCTGTAGTTTAGTGTGTAGGTAGTTCACTTGCTTAAGTAGGAACATCTGTTGCTATTATATTGCTAAGGTTCCATAAGCACTGACTCTTCCTTCTTCTTACAGTAGCCAACTGACTCCAGTTCCCTCTCAACCAATCACTCCACTCTTTTACAACACTCTTCTTACTGGCTACAGCTGAGGCCTGTTAAAGTCAGGCCTCTGTTCCTAATCTCAAATAACTGGCTCAGCTGCAACTCCCTTAGGGGTAAGATTACTTTCTATACCACCTTTAATTTCTTACATTGTATCTCCCTACAAACATCTACTTCCATGAGTTAGTTAAATAGGTTCTTCAATTTTGACATGGGAGATGAAGGATTAACACAATTATTACTGTCAGTGAAATCCAGGCACCTTAAAGTTTTGTTGTAACCTAATTTACAAATCCAGAAGCAAAACTCCAGCCACAGGCTAGGTTATAGTCAAACAAAGGCCTGCTCACCTGTTTAACCAGCTTGCTGTTCTCTCTGCCATACATTCGCAAGAGAGAGCCCCAATTTTTCACATGTGGATGCAGTAGCTGAAGGATTTTCTGAGAAGCCAATTGCTTCCCTACTCTTTTATTTTTGCCTGTAAAAATAACCATGAAAGTGTGTCAATACCAGCACATTATGTGATGATAGCCACAAATATGCACTTGAGTTAGTCAAAACTGAGATACCAGAGAAGAGCATGACAAGCACGCAACAGGCTTGGTGGCTGAACAAGCACCCTCAGAATGGACAGCAAAGGAGAACAGGAAGAGAGGAAGAGGAGAGTCACACATCACACCAATTATTGTACTTACACCAGCCTCGCACTGTGTGCTTGCCACAAGTCATAACATATTCACTCTTCTGATTTTTCCCAGGAATCACTTCAAACTTTATGGATGTATCACCCATTCCGTGGTTTCTTAAGCACAAACACAATCAAGATCACATACTAAGTGAAACTACAAGTGAAATGGTTGCAGTTATCATCTTGGACAGCCATTGCAATGAAATTAGATCTATTAATAATAAATGTCAATACATTAATTAATAAAGAGATTTTTTTTACATCAGCAACTTGAGTTAAACGAAAAAGCAACCCTGTATGAGAGAAAACAAAATTCATTTGTCCAACAACTACATCCTGATCTCCAAAGAGGCACAACAACAAATGTGAATTAAAGAGGACTCAGCATGAACCAGGTCAGCCCCCCCCACATATCTCTCAGGCCCAGGGAGCTCAGCAGCTCAGGCAGGGTCACTGACAATCACCAGCAATGGGTCCTGAGCCAACACCTCACACCACACAGAGGTGCCCACGCTGCAGCCTCACCTTTTAAGGCACTCATGGAGAATCTGATATGGAGACAAGAGTCCAGCTTTACTGGTGAGTTCATATACCCGTGAGTCCTCAATACTGATATGGTTAAAATACTGCAAAGGAATTGAAAAGGGTTACTGTGCTTTGTGCAAGTAAAACCCTAATATTGTCCTTAAACCTAATTTCTCCTTTGCTACATTAAACCAATTCTGTTTCTCTGTGCTTAGTACTTTAAAAGGTGTTTTTAAATCACTAATGGGTTAAAAGCAACACCATTAAAACTGTCACACCTAATCAAACATTTGCAGAGAGAAATTTTAACTCCAATCTTACATTCAATATGTACATAAAAATGACAATCTTATGAATGCTTTATCAACATTTCTCTCTCAGGATAAGGTTATTTTAGCAAATTATGAAACTCTATTTACCAAAATGCTGTGGTTTACTAAAAGAGAACAGAAGAGCTATTGGCATATTTGGTATTTTATTTTAAAAGAATGGAAAAAATTGTCTGCACTTCCTTAATGACCATTTCAGTAGTGCAGGGCATACAATACAGTTCTAAGTTAAAGTACGGGTACAAACAACTCCTGTATATTACTTCATTTTAGAAAACATTCCTTTCAGGCTGATCACTGATTTTTCCTTTACTCCTTACTGATGGTATCACTGACCAACGAGCTATTTAATTCTCCTAGTACCTGAGATAATACCACAACTCTCCTCTTAAGCATTTTTTTCCTTTGATTGTCTCAAATGTCACTGCCCAAACTATGGGATTTGACTGTGTGGCAATAAAAACATCTCAGAAGCCTGAGCACTTCTTAAGTGGTGTCCTAAGATGATCACACAGAACCAAACAGCACCTAGCTCTGAACATTTCCTGGCATCAACCAGAGGACTCTGGGCAGGGCAGTACAGGCAGCCTGGTGCCTCAGGTGTTCAGTGACCTGTTGGTCACTAAAGAACCAGTTCTCTGCATCAGAATGAATTTTCTGATCTATTCCAATAGAAAAAAAAGTATTCTCTGTGCCCTAAGTCTTGCTCTAAATGGAGGATTTTACATTTCCATTTGACTGAGAAAACAATGTTACTAATTTTCAGTAACCTGATATTAAATTTGCAATGTTTTAAAAACAAACTCAAAGGATGCCAGCCAGGAAGCATGAGCTCAGTACCTCAAGTTCTTGACTGTCTTTGGGCTTCTCCTCAGAGGTCTGTTTAACAAAGTCAGGAATAAGGATTTCCAGTGTAGCTCGAGCTGCAGAAAGTGATTAAACATCTTGATTAGATTTATTTTAAACAAAAACATCTCATCTAAAAATTGTCAGGCATTTTCTTCTGGTAAGAAATTTATTCATTTACACTCTTTAAGTGAAAAAAAGTTCTACTAGTTCAGCTTGATAACTAATTAAAATAAGAAACAACTACTTTTTAAAAGCGCCTACAAAAGGAAAAATATTCTAGTCTCATTTTAGAGGCAACATAGAGCCTTTAAGACCAAAAATTAAAGCGTTACTATCACCCCCAAGTTATTACAGCCAAACCCCAATACTGAATCACTACAGCCCTTGGAACCCCAGAATGGTAAAAAAAACAAACAGAAACAATTCAGCAGTTGGTACTGAGAAAGAAACATGAGTTACCAGCTTTATTCTTGGCAAGTTTTTTGCTGCTGGCAGTTCCTGCCCCATAGGTTACTCCATCAATAATCACTGAGGCTCCAAAAGGTTCACTTGGGTTCTCTGGAAATGGAGAAGTAGAGAAAGCTTTTTGGAACTCCTGACATTCGTAAAATACCACCACCATCAATATTTGTTTTCTTCATTTCAGCTTCAAGAGGGATGAAAATGGTTTATTCTTCATGAAAACTGAAAAATTGTTTAACTAACAGTTTTCCATTAACAGACTTACCACCATATACTTCATTCTTCCAGATAAAGAACTTAAAATATTTTAAGAGACCGCTGGTAATCCGCCACAACCCAAAGACTAATTCCGAATTTTTTGCATCATGGTGTGAATAAAAGAGCTACACACTCTGATATAGAAATTTCAGTTGTATAATATACTGCATATACAGGAATAGCAAAATTCTGAATATTTATAAGGTACCCTCAAAAAACCCCAAACAAACAGGAAAAGCAAGAATTAATGGAGCATACATGATATCACTTAGGGAAAAAACCCCCAATATTAACCTGATTCCAGGTTTTTCATGTATGCAACATCTTTGGATTCTTGATTAAGCATCAAGACCAGGTGGTCTTTAAGGAAAGGAAACAGACTTCAGGAAACAGACTTACCACATTCAAAGAAATTGTAAACAGGGCGAACCTTAAGGACTCGTTGCATATATTCATGCAGGATGCAAACTTCAGACTTCCCATTGGGATTAATGACAAACTCTGCAAAACAGACAGGAAGAAGGGAAGAAAGCTCATTAGTTCCAGTCTCTGAAAGAATTTCTGTTGCAAAGAAATCAATACTGAGCAACACTCAGCAGTAACAAGAGTTGAAGGTGGTCATTACTTACCAGGACTGTAACCTTATACAAAAATATTTTTGTTTAGAAATTAGTCTTTTGAACAGGAAGTACATTGTGACAGTATTTTTCCTTTCCTATGCAATATACGACGGGTCAAAGAACACAATACTGGATCAGGAATTAAGGGGACTTATTACAGGATTTTTTTTTTTATTTTCAGTCAAACTTAGAGCTGCAATTAGTCTTCAACACAGCCTAACTGAACTGGAGCTAGGCCAGCTCACCTTTCTTTATAGGTGCATCCTGCACAGACAGGGTGATGAGTTTCTGGTTGGCCGGCAGGATGGGCCGCTCGGACTCCGCCTGCTTGCGCTTCATCTCGCGGTTGAACTGGCGCCGCTCGGCCCAGGTGCGGAACTTCTTCACAGTCACTTGTTCAAAGTCAAAACGCTTTTCCAGGTAGCGTCTAAAATCTTCCAGATCTGAGAAACACAACCAAGTTACTCTCTCTGCTTCACCACTGAACAAGCGGTAAGTTCTCTGTTTCACTGATGTAAACGAGCTGTAATTATTTTCTTAGACTTGGAGCAAAATGTTAAAGATGCTGTTTTGGACTAACAGAAGTACTTTTAAGTTCTCCTATTATATTAAATTAGATTAGATGCAAAATGTTAGTGCAAACCAGAAAACAAAATAAAACAAAACACCATTTTATTCTGTCACTTGATAATTTTACTAATCCCTAACCAGCATTAATACCCAACACAATTTGAAACAAAACACCAGTAACTGGTCTGCTTGAACATCTAATCCCCTTCCCTTTACCTGAAGCAAGGTACACAGTGGGTACAGTAGTTGTGCTTTCAGCCTCACTTCCCTGAAGCCAAACCCAACTGCTGCTGCCTACCAATTATGCAGTGTACCATGAAACACTGTACAGTGATGTTCCATAAACTCCATGGGTATCTGCAGCCTCAATGCAGAATTTAACACACTAAATTCACAGATAGGATACTAAGAGACTGCCCCCTTTCAGTACAGCTGCTTCTCCTTTATAGGATAGTCTACAAATATAATCAGCAAAAATAAAGAGTAGCATCCACATATGTAAACAAACAAAAGCAAGCTGCTGGTATTGTTTCCTTCCACAAGGAATTCCAAATGCAAGTCACGCTTATACTCGATCACTCAGTATCTTTTTCAGTAATACACAACAGATCCTATTTAAAGAGAGAGATAGACAGGTGAACTTCATGTAGAACACTAAGTGCTTACTGGCTTGAAGTCTCAGCTAAATACTGATGATTTGGGTTTGGGTTTTTTTACATCTTTTGGCATGGTTTTTGGACTGGACACGACACACACGATGACAAGGACAAGTTTTATGTCTGAGCACTACAAAGACAAATGGCAGCCAACGACCCATACCAATGCTCTGAGCAGCAGAAATTTACACGGATGGGATACTTGGGTATGCAGATGTGCTAAGATGCTATAAGCAACACATGAGCTTCCCCTTCAAGTTCCTCTCTCTCTGCTGGGTGCTTTTGGCAGGATGTCTTTAGACAACTTTTTGTGTAGAGGCTATCAGTTTTGTATAAATAAAATAAAGAAGCATCACACCCCTCTGTATGAGTGCAATTATATTTGCATGACTTAGTCTGCTAGACTTGTAGTTAAACTATATTTCTGTATTCGCACATCATTTATCTTAACAGATCATCCTGAAAATAGATACAACTCAGCCAATAGAGAGTGCATAGAAAAGCCTACTAGAGGAAGTCACATGAACACATTTGACAACAGCAAATGAACACACTACCATAACTGATTCTTATATTGAGATAAAGTCGACAGAACTAAACTACCAAGATGTTCACTATTTTTGTGTAAAACCTTTCCATGTGGACTCTCAGGGCTTCAGGAAAGATTCTAATTCAGTAGCCAAGTCTGGAATAAAATTTCCCAAATGCCATTACCCCAACTCAAGTCAAAAAAAGACTCTACTTCCCATACATACCTACAGATTCATCTTTACATACTTCAACTTTGGCCTTAACTTGTCCCAAAGCTCCTTGTGCTGCATCTCCCCCAGAGGGATCTTTGTCATCTAAAGGCCCAGAATCAGCAGCAGTGGAATCTGGTTCTTCTGCTTGGCAGTCCAGTTCTGAGGATTTATCTAGATGCTTTACAGGCGATACTTCCCCATTTGGGGTTATGTCATTGTTTTGCTCCCTTTCCTCATTTTCCTTCATTTTTTTGTAATGAAAGCAGGGAATGCTACTAAGGGGAGGATCATGTTTCTGCAAATATAAATAATACAGAAGGTTTTAGTATCTCAAGGTCACCAAAAGCAAAACTCAAACCCAAAAGATGCAAGCAAGATGGAAGGTATTTGTATCCAGCCTAGGCTCAAGCTCCTCTTTGGTCAGTAAAGTCATTCTACTCAAGAGCTGAGCAGGGCCACTCCTGGGGGACCTTCACACTGGGTGACACTGACACAATCCTGCTGGTTTAGCTCCAGGCTGCAATCTGTTCACGCAAATACTGCATGTTTTCATAAAATCCATTGAGCTTTCCTGAGGCATAGGCCCATGGCATTAAATCCAATTTCTGCATATTCCTGGGGTGCAAAAATGCCATATCCTTACTTCTGCAAATGTGGACCACAAGCCACAGCTCAGACTAATTTGTAGCTACAAATAAATGATCCCTAGATATATGTCATGGTGCAATAAACCCCCAATTTTGCAGCCATACTAGAAAAGTGAACGCACCAGACAAGATAATCTCATTCACTTTAATTGCCCAAACAGAAAAACAAAGCACCTAAGAAAAAATCACACCAGATTTTGAAACACAAAATACTTTTTTTTTTTTTTTTTTAAATAAACTCAAACACTGGAAACAAGCCTGCCAAAGCAGAAAAATACTCAATGGCTTTCAGGAATATATCTAATTTTTTAATCTTAGTTAAGTATTTAAAAAATTGACAGCTCTCACCCTTATGCTTCCTGTTCCCAAAAAATAAGGTCTAGACCAGGTAACAACTCTAGATTCTCTGTGCAGATATACAGGAATGCCTGAATTATGGAATGTCATGATCCATCCATCTGGCAAAGGCTCTGTAGGAGGGCGGCCACGACCTTTAAAGCAAATAATGGCTTTAAACTTGGATAGACTGCTTAGAAGAAGAGAAATAAAATCCAGGTTTTTATTTATTGCTTTTTCTGTCCCAAAGAATAAAATGGCACTGAAACAAGATTAGCAATGTCTTGTAGAGAGATGTTGTTTAATAACAAGATATATGCCTCTAACCCAGACTAAATCCTGCAAAATTACAGATACCATGATGTTCTCAGCTAAAGGCAATAGCAGGAATAATTTTTATATAGACTGATTTGTTTGTTTCATCACTGACTTCTCTTTCCTTTAGTCTTTTTATACTTATCACAAGCACCACTGGAAAGTATTTACTGGAAAAGTGATACTTGCTTCAGAAACAACTTCATTTTCAGTTAAAAATCTTTCACTTGACAATCAGGAATAAATTTGCATCGAAATACCACCAGATTCACGGACCCCAACAGCCAGCAAAGGGCTCATCACTAAGCCAAGGTCTCATGTCTCCCTAAATCACAAATCAGAGACTACTCATCTTTGCTGGAAGTTCCCTGGCAATCCTGGAAGTTTCCTGGTTACCAGACAATTTTGAAGCAAAAAGTTATTTGGTTTTTTATTTCACAATACAGTGAAGCTGTAAAACACTCCTCTGGTACATGTTTATTCTAATTCAGAATATTTTCCATTACATTCTTCTAAGTGGGTTTTTGTTCTCAGCTTTTCTTTATTAGTAGTTTTTAACACAATGAAATTGGATAAATGTAAACCACTGACTTTTCTAATTATTATATTTAACCTAGATTGCATTCATGGGGCAATTTCAACAGCAGAAGTTATATAACTGAAGCAGGAAAAAGGCCAGAATGTCCAGAGACAAAAGCCCTAGATCACCCTTTTTCACCTCATTATTTTACACAAATCCACACACTAAAATGTATTCTTCTTACGTACAATAGATCAAAAGCAAAAGTCAAATTCACTGTTAACTCCACAATAAGAAGCCTCCCAACAATAAAATTCTCCAACACATGAACAATTTCACACAAACTGCTGTCTCACACTTTGCTTGTTGATACACTTCGGTTCTACAGACATGAGCCATGAACAGGACCTACAGTTATTAAATGCACATTAACTTACTCTTCAGTACAGTTTTAATTTTGGTCATCATTGGCTGCACGCTTGTCTCCCCATCAGACTGGTGATCACTTTCACCACCGTATTTCTCATTATCTAGTCTCCTTGTTTTGGGTGCTCGAAGACCCTCTTCCAGCAGAGCATCCACATCATTATCAAAGTCATCCTGAAAGAGACTTCATCAGACACTGTCCTTCTGGGCCTACCAACCTCCCTTTTCCCTCGCAAAGAGAAAGCAGACATTTTTTATATGCACTTCCACACAGAGAGAAACTAGAAATTTCCAATGATTCCAGTAAAAAGACTGAAAAATAAGAAAATAAGCTTGTGATAATAAAATGAACTGCAATTGTGTGAGAAGACTTTTAAAGGCTGTTTTTACCAAAAACTATAGAAGCTGCAACACAACTCAGAAGTTTGACTAAAACAGTTTACAGTTTGTCAGCCAAAGGTCCGTCTCTAAAAAATCTGTGGTTTTCACTCATGTACTGCACACTTTTAGAAGAGATTTTTTTCTTTGCATATTTTTTCCTAGCCACTTGGAAACCTCTTACCCAGCAAAGACATGTGGATTTACTTACCTCATAGGAGAAATTCAAGGTTTCTTCATCCACTTTATCTCTCTGAACGATTGCTTTAGATGTGAACCCTCCTCCTTCTTCATCTATTTCCATCAAATTGTCGGTAAAGTCTTCTAGCTCATCCAGAACTGCAAATTCCACTCTCTTTTCCTGATCAATATCATTTTCATCCTCCTTCTTGTCATCACTTTCACCCCCTATCCCTGCAGCTTTACCATTACTACCACCGAAAGGACAAACATGCAAATCCCCATTGACATTATTAATACCAAACTCTGTATCTGCCTTATAATCCTGCTCAACTCCAGTGTACAGAACTTTCCTATCTTTGCTTTTGCAGCTTTCTGTAAAGCTAACACTAATCTTCACATCCTTCAGTAACTTAAGATCTGGGGTGAACTTTCGAACTGACGGTGCGTGACGAGCAGTTCTGGGGCTTTGGTCACTACTGTTGGGGTCTATGATAAGACGACTTTTGTAGCAGGCAGATCCCTTTGTGAGCAGCTGTGTTCTGCAGAGACTGTGCGTGTCCCCAGCAGGGGTATCTGACTGTCCATCACCACCAGAGCCAACGTCCATTACCTCTGCGTCACTGGACGTTTGCAGGGGAGGCGGTGGAGGCTGTTCGTTGGGCGGGAGAGGTGGGCGACAAGAGTGATTCTCCACATTCATTTCTCTTGCAGGTTCTTTAGGGAGGGGTGGTACATTTTCATAGTTCTCCATCTTTAAAACTACTTTTTTTAAAAAAACAATGCTTTAATAAATGTTTATCCCTATATTCCTAACATGCATAAGTCCATCAGGATTGGTTTATCATGTCCTATTCAATATGCAACACTGATGATTCAGTTAAGCTGACTACATTGTTCTTTTCATTAATGTAGACAGCTTTCAGAATCACTGTCTCAATTATTGGAAATCACAATGCATTCAGCTTAAATAGCTGAAGACTAAGAGTGCATCTTCACTGGACAAGCTGGTCTCCTTTTCTTCTTTCAACCTACAAGAGGAAACAAAACAAAACAAAAAATTTGTCAGAGGAAAAAACCAGAAATAGTATCCCAAGCAGAAAGAAAACCTGTCACTCATTCTAGCATAAATTTCAAGTAGAAGAGTGACACTTTTACAGTAAAAGCAGGGTACCCAGATACCATCTTGAATGAGGCCAAAAGTAGAATGGTTTTATTGCTTGAGCTGTACACCAGCACAAGAATTTAATAACACAGTTGCCTTTGTAATTAGTTGACTATCTCTGCTTTGTTAGCAGGCAGGGCATTAAGCATGGCAGACTAAAAACTGCATTTTGGGGAAATTCTCCCATAATGTGAAACAAGATGGTATTCAAGCCATACTTACCCACACAGCAGAAAGGATAATTAGCTTACAGTTTAAGACAATCTGCAAAACCAACAAGATTTTAAAGACTATGGTCATGGCTTTTCAAAATTTAAGTTATCAGCTACTTCTGAAATCTCACAATTTACTAAAATATCACAGAAAATTACTCTCTAGATAACCAGATATTAGACATTTGATCTTGTATTTTGCACTATTATGGAACTATTTATTCATTATGTCCAAGGAATTCAGGTTCAGATACATAGCTTTAAAGTTCAAATCAATTTTGGAAGGTATTTAGAAGCCAGTGTTTTAGGGAATTTAACCTGGAAAAAGTATTCAATTCCTCTAGGAAATTTTACAGGGCATGGGGAATGTTTGTTTAAGGCTTATTTTTCACATTAGGTGGTTATTTCTACCATGTCTACGATGGCTTCTTCAATTTACTTTTGTCATCTCTGCAGGACCATAAGCACCTGGGGAAAAAAAGAATCATTTCTTACCTGCTGATTTTGGTTTCTTCAAGTCCCTCCATGGCAGCCCAAACTAGGCTTAAATCTTCCTACAAGCTAGAAATGAAGCACTGCCACTCTGCCCCAGGCAGCCAGCGGGATGAATCTGCTCTGTTTAAATTACTCCCAGCTAGCAGAGAGGGTCTTCCCAAGTCTTTTGGAAAGACAAGCTCCAAGATCTCTCATGTTGCTGTGTAACATTGAAGGCAACAGGGCAGAAGGTCTGGGTTGTCATGAGGGACTTAAAGAAACCAAGGGTAATTCTCTCATGTATCTCTATGCCAGACCAGGCAGAACAAACCAACAGCAATATTCAAACACCAACTGGGGCAAAGCACAAAGCTGGCAATCAGAAGCTGTAATGGGATCAATTAAAATTCAGCAATATAGAGAAGTTACCTACCTGGAAGCTGGAAGAAAGCATAATATAGAGCAAACTCTAATATGACAACAAAGCAAGTTTTGCTGGGGCAGCAGAGGAATTCATATTTTGTGGTGTTTTTTTGATGTGTGTAGGGCTTTTTAAGCCTTCTCAAAATTGTGACACATCCAACACAGTGAGTTTGACATGCATTATAAAATTACTAAGGAAAAGAACTGGTAAGAACTCTAAAATAATCCCATCTTCTCTGATACCAACACATTAATTCTCAGATTGGTACATGGCTCATTCAACAGTAAGACAATTCTATAGATCTAATTCCATTCTATCCTCCAAGATGATCTCAATACAATGACCAATTCCTTCATCTTTCAACAGGTTCTGGAATGTATAATGTAGAGAACACCCCTATAGATAAATCTGTCTATAAATTTCCTCATCTTCAGATTAAAAAGTAAAAAAAAAGTGATTGACAAATTATTAAATTATTCACAGTAAATCATTAGTGTCTTAATTCTGAAGAAAAGAATCAAAAGTCACAGCCTGAGTTCAGTAACTCCTGGAAACTAAATGCCTAAGTCATCTAATTTTTCCATCTTAAAAGAGTCTTCTAAAGACTCTTGAAAAGAGCAAGCAGAATTCCCACAGAAATGGAATACTGAAGTCAGCATTCTAGAATTTGAAAGAGCAAAACCTTCCCCTTCCTTCCCCCTGTGTCCAAAAAGAAAGCCTTATCAAAAATAAGTCTAAGCACGATTGTGAATGCCACTTCCAGACCCTGATACCTGTCCTGCTCCAAGGCTAAAGCGTTTTAATAATACCAATGTCAAAACATAACTTAACCTTTACCTGCCCAGCTTGGGTAGTTCACTGACACAACAGCTCTGCTCTTTGCAGGAAAGATATCTTGTTATTCTATTCAAGCACTGGTGACAATTATGTTCTTGTTGTCTTCCCTGTCTTGCTGGCTGTGAAACCATGAACAGCTGAATGCTGAACCGCAAATCACAGCCAGGATTGTCTGCTCCTCAGCACACACTGGGTCAGGAAAAGTGCTACATCAAGATGGGTTCAAATGAGCTTTTTCCATTTCTAGCCATGAACCTGCCACATCCCTAGGGTAAGATAACAGTCCGGTAGTGATGCCAAAAAGATTTTTGCCTTTTATACGTTTTTCATATATTTGCAGCTCTCTGGACTACTATTATGTAGTTACATAGCGCCTTAATGAACTCTGGTACTTTTCCTACCCTTTCCCTTAGATTTTAGAACAATAAGCTGACCTTCTAAATACATTCCTGGAATATTGTTTAGTCTTATTCTAAGTAGGGGACCTACAGTAAGACATAATAAGAAGTGGGCAGAGAACCCTTGGACCAACTCCAAGGGGCTGACCCAGGGATGGGTTACTGTGGCAACTGAATCTCCTGGATGTACCTGTTATACCCTAATTCATTAACCCTGTAATAGTAGAAATCTGGGGCCAGGTGTGCCCATCATGACCAGACACCTGAAAGCTTCCAAAGAAAGGTCTGTTTGTTACTATTCTAACACTAAAAAACAAGGGTTTTTTCTCTCCTTTGATTATAGGTAACAGTAGCTGTACAGTTCCAGTGGACTACAATACCTGCCTGTAAGGCACAAAAAGCAAGGCAGAAGCAATGGAACACAGGTCCAATTCCCATCTACTTCCCTGCCAGTTTGACATTACAATATGCCCCTTCTATCAGGGGCTGGAAAAAACAAAAACCAAAAAAAAACCAAAACAAAGCAACAAAACTACTGAGCTACCAGGTATTTGAAAAGACAGAAAGGAGAAAAGGCAAAAGGATGAGTTAGACGAGCTTGTAGATTACAAACAGCCAAAGGGGCCTTAGACAAGGGAACATAACAGGCACACACAAAAAGACTCAGCATACCAAGTTCCAGCGTAACATAGGTCAATTTTCTATTGTCAGCCTTCATTGAATTGCCCTGAAATAATATTCTCCAAGGCTCCACCAAGTTCCCTTAACAGTTTCCATAAGTATTCCTTCCAGAGAGAAAACACCATTGGCAGCTGCACTGGGCAGTACAAACACTGAAATTGTGAGTGCACAGCTCATGTTCTGCAGATCACCAGAACATGAATTTCCATATTTTAAACTGTTTACTCTTATTTTAGCTGATCATTTAATAAAGTTTCATGCCACAAAGTAAACTAAACAATGCAGATACAGGAGGTGGGGGGGGCATAAAAATGTAACGTAGCAAACTGCATAGGTCCCAGAGAATGTAGAGTAATCTTAGCCTGGATGTCTTACAGAAGTCCTTTGAATGCAGAAAGGAAAAAAATGAACCCAACTTTGTTTAGTAAGTACCACTGTCCATTCCCACAATCAGACAGAAAAGAGATGGGAGAGAAATACACAGAGCAAAGGGTATCCTTTTTCAAGGCAGAAAAAACGAAGAATGTTAAAATTTGGAACCCTCATCGCCCAAACTCAAAGAAAAATTCCTTTCAGTTACAGCAGGTCAGCAGTCTAGAAATGAATATAATAAAGAACATTATTTCCTTTACAAATACATGTAGCTGCAGCAATGAACAGCATACCACAGATCCTTTCTTCAAAAAGTCACTTTTGAAAAGGAACTGTGTCAGAGACCGCTTACTTCACATTCAATAGACCCCAAAAGGAAGAGTGGCTCAGAGCAAACGGTCCTCATTTGCTAACCAAATACAAAGTCCTTCTCCTCATCCTCCAGCCACAAATGGCAACTCAGGTGCTGATCTATTAACCCATGTCAAAGTAATTCCCCACTCACAATTATCGACCTTCTTTTCATTATACCTACTGTGTCTTTTCAACACATACAACTCTAGAAATAAGTTAACCCTATTTGTTACCACTGCTAAAAAAAAACCCCATAAACCCAAAACAAAACCTGAAGAGACTGGATTTATTTTCTTTAAACCAGAACAGAAAGTACCAAAAGAAAATATACTTTAAGATAATACTACATGTAATAACTCAGCTCTTCTCATTACCAGCTTTAGCGTAGAATGATTCTGAACGAAACAACCATTTTGTGTAAGTCGGTCACCAAGGCCAGTTAAGATAATGTTATTGTTGGGCTCCGGCTGCATTATCGCTAGCAAATACAAGGCTCAAGAACTTCTCTAGCTCTTAACACTTCATTCCATTTCAGAACAAACAGAGTACATCATTTTGGAAAGCCATCTTCAGAAATGGCAAAACAACAGTTGCTTTTAGAGCTTGAGCAGTTTTCTGGCAAGGTTTAGATGGCTTGATTAATTATGTAAGACAACAAATTGATTTACAGAAGGCGAAAATCAGAGCCTAGTAAAGAGAAAATATATTCTTCCTTTCCCATCATATGTAAGCTTCCTACTTGAAAAGAAAAACAACAGACACAAGGAACCAAAATCCCTTCTCTTTCTCTAAAAAAAGCAAAACAATCCTGATAATCAAAAGGAGCTGCCTAGTGACCCAACTTCTCATCGGGAATTAAAAATAGGAGCCCCCAAGTTTAATTACCCAAACAGAACAACCTCTCAAATCACAAAACAAAAGATCTAGTTCCAAGACCTCTAACTCGCAACCTAACAGAATAAAGAAATTAAATGTGTTCACCCAAGTTCAGTTTATGGTCGAGCAACGCCTGGGTATTCAGGTCTCAGCAGGCAAACAAACTTTGCAGACAAACCCGAAGCCTAAGGAAAGGAGGAAAAACAGAACTAACTGTTTCCAACCAAAAAAAAAAAAAATAAAGTGAAGAAAGCTGGGAGAATTAACCTTTCAGAGGCTGAAGGGGATAATTTGCTATTAACAGAAAGAACACATAAAGAAGAATCCTGAGAGTTACAGAGACATCACGTTACCTTCAACGTAGCAGAACTAAAAAAGTCCCTGTGTGCCCGCACACACGTTGGAGCCTTTTCTTCCCGACTGTGCTGCGGAGCCGAGCCACGCTCCGGGCCCCGTACAAAGGGCTGCGAGCGGCGGAACCCCCCGGGCCTCCCCTCGCCCAGACACGCCCGGACCGGAGGCACGGCCGCAGCCGGTGCTCCCCATCAGCCCCGAGCACGAGGGGCCGAGGGCACAGACATGGCGATTCCCTCCCTTCCACAATCCCCAACACAATCCCGCGGCGAGCCGAGGAGGGAGGTGGCTGGGGGTAGGCGGGAAACGAAAAAAAAAGTCCCCGAAAACACAAAACGGCCAAAGAAAAATCCTGAACAAAACAAAACACCAGCTCTGAGCAGAGGCCGCTCAGGCCGGGCGCACGGAAAGCGCCGCACGGCAATACCCGCCGGGCAGGGCGGCGCCTTGCAGCGATGGGATGTCGGTGCTCGGGGAGAGGCTCCTCTGGGCTCCGCGCCCGGGGGCCGCTCCGGGCAGGCGGCAAGAGCGCGGCGGGCCCGCTGGCGCTGCGGCCTGTGGGGCGGAGGAGTTGGTGCCCGCGCAGGCCCGCCCTGCCCGTCACCCCGCGGGGCCCGCACCCACCTGGGCCATGCCCGGTGGCCCCGCCGCTCCTGTGCCGGGGCTGCGAGTGGGGGCGAGTCCGGCCGCCTCACGATCGCCGTCCCACACTCCGCGCTGCCGCCATCTTTAAACGCCTGCGCTGGGCCCCTCCGCTGCCCGCGGGCGGGACCCCGCGCTCGCCGAGCCAATGGCGTGCGCAGTATCCGCGGTCACAGATTTGAAATCCCGGCTGCTATTGGTCCGTTCCCGTGCCTGTCACCGCCTTCCGCCAATAGAAATGCGAGAGACGCCCGCCCGCCCAGGCCCAGGCCCTGGCGGGGCGGGCGGGTCCTTTGTGTGGCCCGGGCGCCGCTCGGGCCTTTTCCCCCTGTAGGGACCCGCCACAAAAAAAGCGACTTTCCTGCAAACGCTGTTTTGCATCTCTAAGCAGGAAAACTACAGCATTACTACAAGGCTGATTTACCTAAAAAGGATAAATCAAAGTATGGCCATTTCTGCTGGTCTGTGTACCAAGCACTTCACAGAACAAGTCCCAAATCTGACTGCAGTGTTTAGACAGGATTATTAAATAATTATTGAAAATATCTCACTATTTATGTAAAATTACTTCTAAAGTGTAAACATTTGCTGTCCTAATTTGCTCAATTATTTTATCACTTGTGAGCAATATAGAGCTTTTATTGATATACTTATTTATATGGTCACTTCTCTTGTTCTTCACTGGTTTGAAACCAACATCAGACACAAAATATTGTGATAATGCATCCTGGTTTGTCACCAACAGTATGTTTGTGTTTGCTTCATGTGTGACTTCAGGACATGAGAGTCTTCCAGTATTTCACTGATCTCATGTCTTTCACGTCCCCAAATACTGCTATGAAACATAACTAATATTTAAATAAAACTTTAAAAGCTTACTCAGAAGACTGCTGTTAGTTCTCTCCATCTTTGTGCTGTTCTCGCTGCACCAACACATCTAATGATATGGTGATAATTTGGACACAACATCACTGTACTGTGTCAACACAAAGATCAGGTTACCAAAACTGCTTTAAGTCACTGCAAGCTGCCCTCAAAACTGAACACAGTTTCCACTAAAAGTTTCTAATTTTTAATTCCTCACAACAGGCTTCTGCACTCAAGCCATTATTTTAGTGATTTTTAAATTACGACTGCTTTTATTAATGCTAAAACAAAACACTTCAGAATGTGCATTTAATAAACACCCCCGGTTTGCAAAACAGCCCTCACATCACACTTCAACTGTTAAAGCTGAGCAAAAAGATCTCACAATTAAGTAAACTGCTTGAGCTGATGCTGGCATTTGCTGTGTCAGGTCACCTCAAATTGCTCCCACTGGGACAGACGATTGTCCCTCTCAAAGGGTCTATCAAAATACAAGTATTGTGACTCATTGGCATGCCATTTGTGCGACTGTAGAAATGAACTTCTGCAGTAAGATCACATACTTCAGAAAACAGGTTATATTTTTAATAGATACATGAACAGTAGTGCTTCAGTTAGGATCAGATGATGCACACGCACAGGTTCTTGCATAGAGTTGGAGAATCAAAATGCCTGCTTAGAAAATGAAAACAAAACAGTTTGAATTTTTCCATTGTGCATCTGTTCTCAGAGAATTGTAATACTGTCTTAAACTAATGGTGAAAGAGCTGATTTTTTTTTGAGACGCTGACACTACAAGGAAATAGACTTCTAACTTTTATGAACAAAAGGATAATAATCCATTAACAAAATAATGTTTTCATTTAAAAAATGCTCAAATTTTGGTTAAATTTTTAAACCAAAAGGTTGGTGCGACCCCTGGAGAATTAAACCTGATCTGATCTCATCTGCTCTAATAAGGTGCAAAATTCACCTGATAATTTTCACCACCTGGACTTCTGATGAAAGACTTGTCAAACATGTACAAAAATCTTCAACTTTTGAATTAGAAGTGTATGGGTCCAGCTGCATGGTGCAATCAGGATTAACCACAGTACCATGAAGTGTCATTATCAACAAAAACCAGTTCCTAATGACAAGGAGATTTTTCACATACAAGACATTGAAGGCTGGACAGAAACTACTGCTGTCAACACAAAACACAGCCATCAAGCCTGTAAAGACAAAACTATGAGCTTCCCAATAAAGTTCACAGGCTGCATTCATCAGAATGAAAATTAGGTGGAGCCAGTGGCTTTTTCATATTCTTCCTATGTCAGTAACTGCAGCACATACTGTGCTGCTCCAACAGCAAAAGCTGCTGCAAGACAAGTTTTGCTCAGCCTTCATTACTTTTATTTGAGTAAAATAAGTTGTACTGCAGCTTTTTACATTTTTTGGGGCATTGGTAAACTGGTATTTGCTCACATTACATGTCTGTCTTTCACTTTTTTTGCTGCAATCTGCTCTCCTCAATCTAATCTCTGTCAGACATCACTTCACAGCCATGGAAAGATGTCAAAAGGACCCCATGAGCAATTTCAGATCAGTTCTCAAATGTCAAAAGAGGTGGTTGATTGTTGCAAAAAATAATCAAAGTAGACAGATTCTTTGGCTCAAGGATACCACAGAATTACTAATCTTGCTCTTGCCATTCACAGATTTAACATAATCTAAATTGTGTTGTCTACAGAATCACATATGACTTCTGATTTTCTTGTTGGAAATACTTCAGCCAAATGGTTCTCCAAAGTTCCAGACCGCTGGCAGAATTTTCCCAATAACGCAGACATTGTTCTAACGACAGGATTGCTTAAAGAGGGGTATGATGGCCAAGTGGTCAAAAGTAACAGCTTTACATTGAAATCTGGAAGTTAAAGTAAGAAAAAATAAGGCCAAGACCAAGTTACCTTCACATTACAAACTGGGCTGCACAAGCCATGCAGAAGGAACGTTCTGTTCAATTGCACCTGCACCAGTTGTACCTGGGCTGGTGCTATCCTCCAGTGACTGAGGCTTCCTTTACTTATTCTTCATACATAGAACAAACCTATTCCTATGGCTGAAGATCCTGCATTCCTAAATACACTCAATTTATCTAGGGGAAATATTAGAGAAAAAGAAATAATATCTATCTGGGACAGATCATAGTCTTCAAACTTCGCTTTCTATAGGTCCTGTCATCCAAACAGTTCAAAACACTGTGCTGAAATGGGCAATGTTTATCTGCTCTTTATAAACTTAAAAGAAAAAACATCCTCTGAGGCAGTCTCGTGGCTGTTTGCACATGGTGCATCTCCACCAGTTAAACCACCCCTGCAAGTCAAT
This sequence comes from Fringilla coelebs, assembly GCF_963513975.1. Lineage (NCBI taxonomy): Eukaryota > Metazoa > Chordata > Aves > Passeriformes > Fringillidae > Fringilla > Fringilla coelebs. The sequence goes on along the minus strand of NC_140043.1, from coordinate 8,485,258 downwards.
CTTAGTCACTTCACAGAGTTGTGGTGGTATTGCACTGACAACTAACTTCAGCTATTCTGGCCTCTCCCCAGCTGCTGTTGCATGGTAATTTTTCTTGTGAGCCATCATACACCATAATGTTTGTAACTCAAACTGGGGTAACAAAGCAGACTTGCTGTACACACTATGTGTGAACTACAGCTAAGAAACTGCTGCTGCAACCCCCCAGCCTGGACTCCTCCCTACCGTGCTGGCAGCACACAGATGTGAATCAGGAGTGTAATCTTGGGCTGTCAAAAACCCAGGTGTAGTTGCACTTAAATAAGTAAAACCATAAATGTCAATACCTTTGTTTTCTCTGACAGAGGCCAAATAAATTACAGTTCTGAAAGCACAGTTGTGCAGCTAGGGTTGTTTTTAATGCAATTGCCATCCCGGGATTGCTTTGCCAGTCTAAACTCGTGCACATTACAACAAGAGAGAACTCAAACTTGACTGGCACAATATATTGCTACAGAAAACAGAAAAATTTGCAACTGCCATACTGCAAAGACGGTGATACAACACATCTATACATGCTACATCTAGGAGTACAACAGGCCAACATATGAAGATTTATGCAGCAAAACAATTGGTGCAGAGAATTTAAATCTTCACATGAGGTGCATTTCAGACAGTTTTTCTCAGGTTAAACTCATTAGCTGTTGGAGAACACTTGGTGCATTCCTCAAGCACACTTACCTGTTCTGTTCCATCTGAAACCAGCCTAGATCCTGGCACATGAGGCTGCCCTGAAATGTGAGCCAAGGCACAGTAAACAGGGACAATCAGGAAAACCATGTAAGGGCACTAATCAAACCAGGGTGATAATGCAGACCCATCTGTAATTGAGAGGACAGTTAATTCCTCTCTAAATGCCAGTCATTCCAGTGAGACATGGGAAACAGGAGATGGATAATGCATCTGACTAAGATGTGGTTTTACATAGTTATTTTGAGCAGCTATTGACAGCAGAGATAGCACAGGGAAAGAAAAAAAACCCAAGTTTTCTCATTCACCTTTTTCTTGGAAGAGTACATTCCTTTAACAGAGGCAAAACCCTCAATCATTGAGTACTAATTATAATGTTGTACCACAAGAAGAGACACTGCTGGCCCCACATATTTTCCAGTTTATTATTTAATATATGTCAATTAACATCTGAAAAGTGATGTGGTTTTCCACACAGAACAGAAGCAAGCAATGTGCTTAGCCAGTCTGGCAAGTTACTGACCAGGGCTGGCTCTGTGTGTCAGGTGAGACACCGATGGAAAACGCTCCTGCATCACCAGAGGGAAGCTGGAAGGCACCTGAGTGCCTTAGTAGGCACTGTCATTCTCAGAGGCCTCTAAGAGAACAGGATCACAAACCACATCATCATTCTGTGTTCTCTGCTTTCCCCTTCCTTTTTCCATCTTCCAATCTGCATTTAGCTTTCATTTATTTTTCTCCATTTATCTTTCTAGTACAAAGACACAAAAATTTAATGTGCATCAGCAGAGACACTGCTTTTTTTCTCATTCATGTTGTGTGTGATTTATGCATTGTCATTTTTGGTCATCCTGCTTAATATTATAATATTTAATAGTTCTCCCTCATCTGTGATCATAAGTTCAGTGCTTACATTTTCTGTTTTAAAAGATATGATAAATTTAAAGCATGTCCATATGATACTCTTTTTTTGCATTCAGCTTCTAAGTTCTTGATAACACAATGTTACAGAGATAATTTATGAAATATATTCAACATTTCTTCACTCTGTTCACCTTAACCTACATTTTGCACCATGAGTCACACTGATGGGTTTTGTAATTCTCACAGTTCATGCCTCTCCAGCTGATTGCAGTACTGATTCCATTTTCCCCAAGTCAAGACTATTTCCTAGATCCTCAGAAGCTATCAACAAGACTTCTCTGCAGAAAATGAATCAGATGAAGAACATCAGGCACGTCCTGTTACATCAGTCTGAATGAAATAAAACTAACTCCTACTAGCTAATATTCCATATAAACAGGAATGCTTGCTAAGCCATAAATGTGCATTAAGTTCTACAGGCTAAAATTGAAATGTGAGATACTTTAATTATTGCCTTATTACTGCTTAGTATTTCGTAGATTCATTCCAAAATTACTTATTTCCTTATGATATTACAAAACTGTGTTCCAAGTCTTATCAATATTTTATCTTAATTATTCAGTTTGGCGTATTTAATTTGTAACAACAAATATCAATTAAGCTTTGAACATAGTGAGGACCTCCAAAGGCCCAACTCCTCCTGTACTCTGTTCAGGTGTGTTTTGTTAAGCTACTACAAGGGAAATAAGAGAATTGCACCTCCACTGCAGGGGCCAGTACAGCAGAACATTAATGCAGGCTCTACTCAGTGTAACAGCAGAGTCTCAGGTCTGCCAAGGATCCAGACCTTTACCACAGTGAACATGGATTCCCATCCTCCAGTAGAATTTTGTGAGGCTCCACCTTTCCCTAAAGAAGCATTGATTTTGCTCTTTCCTACCTTTCAAATATTTTCCAATTTCTTACCTGTATAAGACAACCACACAATAGCACAGAATTAGGAAATACCCACAACATAAAAACCCCAGAAAAAATACAGCACTCTTAAAATGGAATTAAGTACCAGAAATAGAATTTAAATTACAGCTCCTTCATCATTAATATGGCATTAAAGATTTTACTTCATTGTATCACACCAAATTACAGAAAAATGAACAAAAACATATGTGCAAAAATGCACAATCTACTAATGCCAACAAAGACTGGTCACCAGCTTGACTTTATTCTGATTCTAGTTTTGAACACACATGTAAACAACAATTATGACACAATTTTAAGCAAAAAACATAGCTGAGGTTTACACATTTTAAAATTTCTTCCACTACCATTCCAATAGTAAAAAAAAATCAGGAAACAAAAATCTCTTGCAAATGTATGACTTTGAAGAGATGACATGTATAAGCAAACTGAATAAAATGCCATGCAGTAGTTTCCTATATACACCTCTCTCCTTTATATCCTTTAAAACTGGTATTTAAAATTCCCTTTTATTATTAAAAATACTTTTATAAAAATAAAACACTTTCTTTGTTAACTGTAGGTACAGTAGCCTTTTTCCAGTGCAACTCTAATTTGCACAGAGTAGATCATGCACTTCACAAATACCTTATCACTTGTATGGACAAGCACCACTTGCTGATACCTGCACAGCAGTCCTGATCCTGTTTCCACTGAAGCCAATGAGAAACCTCTTACAAAAGCCTCTAAATAAATTTAAAAACCTCCCTTTATTAACTATTCTGATGAGATAAAAAACAACATCCAAAGTTTGGGCTCTTTCCTGTTTATCTTAATTGTCAGAAAAAGCAAATCCCAGATTTAGAATTCTGATTCAAGCATATCAAAATAAATTATTATAATCCATATTTACATCTAAGGTCTGACTCACCTTTCTTTGCCTATATGTAAAAACTAAGCATAAATTTTCATTATTACAGGACTGCTATAAAGACTGAAGTTTACAAATGCTTTTAGTATGATACTGCATGCATTTTGCTTGCCTTTAGGATGTCTTCTAAGAGAATGTCATGTTTAAATATCCACTATTTGTAAGTGGATATAAAAAAGTTTGCTATGCAAACTCTCAGAGCAAGCTATTGAGGCAGGGCTTTGTTTCTAGATATGCATGTGTAAACTCAAATTTAAGACAGCTTTAGCTACTTTGCATCTAAAAATAACAGTTAACATTTTTAGCCATAAAAATATATAGTTTAAGAAGTCATCAAAAAATTACAAAGGGCTGACCATTTCCTGCAGCTCAGAGGGACAGTCTGGAAGGCTTTGAGTTCTAAACCATGTACAACCCAACACAACTGTTGACTGTCTTGCAATCAGGGTAGTCAAAAAGTCATTTACACAGAACTGAATCCACAACCTGTGTCTAGTAATGTCTAGCCCTGGTATCTAGAAGCTATTTAAATATGCAAATATAAAGAAGAGATTTGACTAAATGCTGCTTTAGCATTTCCTGACAAATACAAATCTGGGAATGGCCTTTCACAGTACTTCACCTCAATGGAAAGTCTCATTTACTGCTGCCTCCATTACACACACATGTGAGAATGCCAAAATACACCAGCTTGAGAACAGAAAAACAGCTGCACATCTTCCAAAATCTGACTACTTTGCAGTAATTAATTAAAATCAGAGGCTTGTGAAATGCAGCCAGCATACCTAAAGGAAAAAAAATAGTGGTGATCCATTAACCCAATATTCAGGATTCAAAAAAAATCAAAACAGAACACCAATAGAAACAAAAATAGTTTAGGGTTTTCAAATATCCTGACATTAGCTAGAATCTTCCATTACCCACACTGGCACTGAATAATTGAAAAAAGCATGCATTTAAATAGCTTTTTAATTCACAGGTGTTAGAACACAGGAAGTACCTCTTAATATTCAACTTTTTCAGCAATATAAGACTGCAACAGTGTCACCTTACAACACATAGCTATTTCTACTAATAATCCATGAGATGGAATCCACTCCAGGCTGTAACACATTCTACCAATAAAGAAATGAATCCAAAATTTTATATGCACAAAACAGGCAATACATGAAAACCTCATCTTCAGCTTCTGTTTGCAAACAGGTACCTATTCCTTACCTGCTTGCTGGAGAAGAAAATAATAAAAAGAATACTGCTAATTAGACTATCAGGAAACAGGATGTCACAGCACAAATAGTTTTATTCAGGTCAAAGATAAGCAAGTCTGCTCCCATGGTTCTTTCAGTAAAAGTGAACAGAAACTGAACTAAATTCCCTACCTTGATTCTCAGATCAAGTTTTGGAAATTAGATCTATTGCTGTACTATCTATAGAAAAACAAATGTAAAGAATCCCCCTTCTCTGCCCCCCCCCCCCAGGCAGAACATTGCACCATGGCACTGAAAAGCTTAAATGAGACTAAAGCACTTAATACTACCAGGATAACATACATTCATTTAATGCACATTGGCATCAACTGTACAACCTTAACAGCATATGTTGAAGATAAACCAAAGTTTGGTAAAACCTTCATAGAGAACAATAAAAGCAGCAAATATTTCCCCACCATTAGAACTAAAAACAAGTTTATGTCTACTAATAGCATCTTTTAAAAAATCCACACCTACAAAAAAGCAATGACTTTGTCTTGGACAAAGATAGCCTTGCCCTGAAAGGGTGGTATAAAATAAAATATTTCTGATTATAAGTTGCTACTTCATGTAAAAAAAAAGGATCTTCATCTGGTTTTATCCAAAGCATTTGTGAGCTTGATAGGGTATGATACCAGTTTATTTAAACTTTTGCTTTCCTTGCTATTTTTAGTTTGTGGAGGCTGGCACAAAACATTTACTAGAGCTTAATGGCTTGTTGTCTCATTGCTATTATTACAAACCACTCATGTGGAAAGTTGTTAACTGTGCAGTTTGAATTCATAGGTGCTTGTTTGCCACTGGTTGACATCAGCATTGATCATGTTGCGCTCGGTGAAAGTAACGCATCCCTCGGAATCGATGAGCACCACCGTGTTCGTCCTGCAAAGCCAGCAGCACAAGGTTACACCTGGGCTCCAGCACAGAAACTTCCAGCCTGCCATCCCTCACTCCCAAATGTTTTAACCCTTTTTCCGTTTTTGGTTTTTTTTTTTTTTTTTTTGAGCACATCATCAACACAAGAGCAGGGCAGAAATCATCCTGACAAGTTCAAATGGGCATTTTCAGTCTGTTCTTCTGTCACGCCACTGCTTTGAATATTCCCTGCTGCACTTGCAGCAGCTGTCACACAAACCTGTTCATTGCAGAGACTATGGTAAAAGCTTAAACTTAGTGCAAAGTGCTCCATTCAGAAAGACGTAGCATAAAGCTAAGTTTTTCTTCACACCCTACATGTACCCATATGGATTACTGATATCAATAGCACTCTCTTCATCCCTTTCTTTCAAATCAATTGTATAGGTTAATAATTATCACAGGACATTGATATATGATCAAGAACAAGGTGTCTCTCTAGGACCCTTCCAAAGAGGAAATTTGCTTCCATGAGAAGCAGATGCCAGTTGTTCATCTATTCCATTTTGCCTTGGCTAAGCTGTCATTTCTCCATGGACACTGCAGTACCCTTCCACAAAGGGATGACTGAAAGTAGGAATTTTGCATCTTCATCTGGTGGCCTTTCCCAAGTCACTTCACAGGTTTCCACTCATGCAAAAAAGCACTTAATTTCCTCATAAGAAAGTGAGGCCCAGTTAACAACCTCTATTCACTAAGCCCTGTTGCTAAGGGAAAGGTAAGTGTGAGCATACAATTATAGCAGCAGGGAGACTTGAAATGTGTGCTAATTCATCAGTAGAAGGTCAGTATTTCTACCAAGTTATCCCTGTTTCCTTTGAAATGGCTGAACTCCAATCTGTGAAGCAAGGGGAGGAAGGTGCTTTGTTACCATGTTAAGTCTTCATTATCCTATATTTAAAATGTTCTTTTAATACATTTAAAGAAATCACTATAAATACTGAGTATCTCTCTCAGAATACCAACTGAAAATGCCTACAGCAGTGAGCACTCTGCTTATCAACTCCCATCTCTACAGAGCAAATACTATGGCTGGACCATGCCACAGACCAATCTGATAAAATTATTGGCAGACTTTTAGAGCAGCAATTCCCTACCACCAGCAACAGGATTCACCAGCAATTTTGTCCCAGTGAAGATTAAATGAAGATTTGCATTGCATTATTCTGTTCTTCTTGCAGCTTTGGTGGAACAATCAGAGCAGAGAGCGAGAATATCTCAGTAAAAACAGCAGCATCAGTTAGGGGAGAAGTAGAAATACAGGTTCTGCTGAACAAGAGCAATATGTTCTTAATGTATGAAAATGGCAGATCCATTTTATGATGCAATGTCTAAGGAAAACTCTGATTTAGCAATGCAGGTGACACGATTCCTGCTTGTGGAGGAGAATGTGTTCTGCAAATCTCTGGTAAAATCAAAGTTAGATGTGCTCAGATCTGCTATTACGCTGGGGAAGCAGGAGAACTGTATTATCTTGTCTGGGACAAGTTAAAGCTGTGCTGTGCTCTCCATCAAAGATGAACCACAGTGTGAACTCTTCAAATACTCTTCAGCAGCAGGTCCCAGACACTCAAATACTGACCAAGGAAATACATGACTGAATGATACCAGATTAATATCTTTTAAAAAATTAACGCAGTCACTATAGAATTTAGCCTTACAGTAGCACAATTCTGATTTGAGGTGTGCTTTGATGCAGTACACATCCATTTCTGGCTGGTTTTTTACCTGGTTCCATAACCCGGGCAGCGAACGCACACAGCCGCGTACTTGTTCAGGATGGGGCGGATGTAGTCCTTCCCTTGGTCTTCAATTGCAGGGTCTGGTAATTGACTGAAAAAAGTAGGAAAAGAGTTAAAAAAAAAATCTCCAATATTAACACATTCATCCCTCTTGATCTGGAAGGAGTTCCAGGACATCCCTGAGATCACAGTCAAAGGCAGGGCTGAAGCAGGAGAGAGGGGGTAAAGGACAAAAAGCCATCAGGAAAGAATGGAATTCTGTGATTAAACCAACCGCTGTACCCACTACATTCCTGTAATATGCACACACAAAGAGATCACAAAGTAATATGAAACAGGGTATTTTAAGAAAGTTCAAAGCTAGTGCATATCTACATGTTCATATTTATTATGAAAAGATCATTTCATCTTGAAGTGTGATTTGGAAAGATTACAGGCTCAGTTTTAAATATTGCTTTTTGTAAGTAAATATTTCCCTTTTATAGTCAGATGGTTTCACATGAGATCAAATGGAATTACTGAACATTAAGGGGAGACCATTTGACGATATTGTATCTTATACCTTTGTCTTCTTACTAGTAAAAAGTATAAAGTCTAACAATTTTTTAAAAAGTCACTTAATGTGATAGCAGATGAAAAAAGCTATTAAGACAGCTTAGCAGACTCCCCAGTTACTACTCCTTGCTCAGATCTCTGAGTTCTTATACAAAACTTTATTCTGAACCACTGAAAAATGCCACGTTGATGAATGTTGGCATTAAAATTTGCTGTAAAATTTTGGAAATTAAATCTTTATACCAGAAACAGCTTTGCTTCAACTTGAATAATTTCCCAGACAGATAAAAGTCAAGGTAAACATGAAAGTTACCAGATGGTGAGCAATGATATGAATTTAGACCACAGCACCTCCTGTACCCAACTCCATGTGTGCAGAATGTAGTGCTATCAACTTCCATTCCTTCTGAACATCCAGCTGATGTGCTCAGGTTTACTGTGCAATCAATTATGAGTGCAGGAACCTTCCTTACATCTCAAATTCATCTCTTGGGGACTACCTTGATTGAAACTTCCTTGACTGAATTGTACACACACTTCCTTTTCTTCTTCCCCCACTTAGCCTGAAACAACTGCACTTTTGAGGAAGGCAGCTGGTTGAACTTTGAAGTGCTGCTTCTCTACCCTCTGTCTACACTCTGAGCAGCAATACAGAACAGTAGAACCTACTAAGACCTGTGAGGGTGCTGAGGCCCTGGCACAGGTTACCCAGAGAAAGCTGTGGGTGCCCCATGCCTGGAGGTGTTCAAGGCCAGGTTGGATGGGTCTCTGAGCAACCTGTGCTAGTGGACAGTGTCCCTGTCCATGACAGAAGTTGGCACCAGAAGATCTTTAAGGTCCCTTCCCATCCAAATCATTTTATGATCTATGTAAATAAGTGCTTTCTGTAAGTGCAGTAACCAAGCTTAGGTGAGCCTTCAAAAAGCTGACAGCAAGCAGCTTGCACATCCCTAGTCATGCACTCATTGCCCTTACTAAGAGAAGTGCAATCTTAAAAAAAAAAAGGTTGCAGAGAAACCAGTGCACAGCTGATGAGGTCTAAGATTGCAGTAGCCTTAATTGTGTCTCCTGCTTAAAAATCAATACTGTTGAAAGTCAGGCTCTGTGAGAACACTGCTTTCAATTAATAAGAGGTAAAGTGCTTTTTTCCTCCAAAACAGTTTTTACATGCATGTTTTTAAATGGGTCATATTGTACTGGAGAAATTCCAGCTATCACGTTCTTACGGCTCTTGATTATTCATCACTGTAAGGAGCTCCTTCACCAAATCTTCTTTGGTAAGGTCTTGACTTCTCTTGACTACTTCTGTGAAAAGCTGCTTCCCATACTGAAGTTTCTTCCATGGTGTATCCAACAAAGAATTACTCAATCCATATATTCCTACACACACACACATACAAAAAAGCCCAATTTAATTGGAAAGCGCATTCTGGTGATTGCAGTTGTCGTCACAGATTTAAAAAATTTTAATGAAGTCTAAGTGACTCCCCAGCTAACCTTTACCTTCAGGTGTGCCATAAACACACAAGCCCCATTTCTGAACAGGAGAATACAACAGGCTCCCATCTTATGCTGGGTTGTGCTTAAGCACTCCCCTCATGCTAATGCTCAGTACTTGTTTCTAGTTGTACTCTAATTCACATCAACAGCTGTTAGTTTAAATTAAATTAAATTTCTGGTTTGCTAAACCATGAAGGCACAACAGAATTTTATAATTTCTGCAATCTAGTCTTGTCCAATGTAGGGATAATAATCATAATTTATCTTTGCCTCTGATTTTACTCTTGAAAAACACTGCAAAGCAGCACTGCATGACAAGAAGGACCCTTGTCTTTAGAGGCACCCTCTCACAACAAGCCAGGCAAGAAAGATTACCAAACATCCTCTCCTCCTAAAGGGAGCCATGCACACAGGAGTCTGTTGTCTAAGCACAGAGACCAGAACCATCTTTGGTACAGTCTACAGATACCTAGAATTTGTGACTCAGTTTCTCATTACAACATGGCAGGATTTTAAATTTTTAAAAAAATGTCTCTATTAAAATCTGTTTTATGTTTGTAGCTGTACAAAATCTAATAGCTGTTTCCAAGTACTTATGCTGTAATTGCTACAATAACAATTTGCCTACTGGCAGCCACATTTTGACCATTAACCTTAGCAGGCAAAGTAAGGCTCTGCCATCAACTGTTCCCAGCCAGTTACACTGCTCAGAACCTTCCATGTCTCCTGGTTCCATTTAAATTGCCTTTTTGATGATGACTTCTGGAGCATTGCTCTCTGTAGCTAGCTAGAAAAGAATTAGATTTGAAATATTTTTTAATTGATTCACCTGATAAGACAGATTGTATTTTTTTTAAAGCCAAGTCTGTCCCTGGGGGAGCATAGTCATACTGTGACCTTCAAACTGCTGGGTAAGGGGAGTTAGGGTCAGACCCTTTGAAAATTCCACTCTCAAGACAGACTGCTGTCCTTCTGCCATAATTACCTAAGCAGGAGTCCACTAATTGCACTGCAGGAGGGTACATACACAGACATGGACAGAAACTTTTAATGAACTATTGATTCTTTGCTGCCTGTTATTAACAAAAACTTATATGAATTCAAGGACAGTTAGTAATATTTTCTTTTAAAGAATGCAAAGAAAAAGTCAGTGAAGACAATGCTTCAGTAGCTAAATTACTAGAACAATATACAGCTGCATAAGAAAAAGTAATATTCAGACCTTTCCGAAGAAAACCTACCAGCATTTAGGAAAACAGGTTCTGGCTCTCCTCTGTTTCCATAGTAGCAAATTACATCTCCTTTGGTGGTACTGAAAAATATAAATACAAATTTCTCCTTGAAAAGCCATCAGCTTCTATATTTGATTATGCTTTAATTTCATGCAATCTTTGAGCACATTAAGATGCTTCTCCCACTGTTGCTCCTATGATACCAGACATTGATGTGTTTTATTACTTTCCTCCTCTCAAAACACTGCACCATTATCAGGAAGTAGCATTATCAATTTTAAACATTACTGCAGTAAAATTCAGTAAAACCCCATAACTTCTGCATGGAAGTAGCCAGGCTTAATAACAAAAAACTGGTTTTGATTAAGTGGAGATTTAGTTGTTTGGGAGAAGGGGGCATGTGAAAACAAAGGAACTGTCCATCACAGCAAGTACCCTTTTCCCCATCGCTTCTTTTGAATCTTTCTTGCTTTTTAAGCCACTGACTGCTGTGGGCCACTTTAGATGGCAGAAGTGCATTTCAGGCCCACTCCCAGCAATGCTGCAGGGCATAGCTGGGTCCTTTGTGCATTTCTTGGCTGTTTTCAGATCACTGTAGTCACTGAATCTCTCTAATTGTAGGCACTGGCTGCAGCACTCACTCTCTCTTGTGCACAGAGTACAGGGAGGGTCTTGCACAAGGTTCAGAGACAGCTTCCAACATTGCAAACAACTCTTATTTGACAGAGATTGTATCAGCATATCCAAACAGCAGGGACCTACACAGTCACACTGATACTGACAACACAAACACCAAACCAACTGATAAGGGAAAAAAGAGAAAGTAAGTCATCAATAAGCCTTGTGTGTCCTGTGGGAAATGGACTGCCATTAGATGGCTCACTCTCAACATCCATCACTCAGCTGACATGGAATCGTGATTCTTCAGATCACTTCCACTTGGTGGGGTTTGGCTTTTTTTTTAATTTGCCAGAATACAGCAATGAGATCTAATTCTGTATTTCCCCCTAGTGATTTATTTGCTCACAGTTACCAACAAACACATTCTCATCATAGTTCAATTTTTAATTTGTTTCCCAAGCTCCAGCTCCTTAGACAGCGCATAGAGTTTCCAAATTGGAAAAAAAGAAAAACAACCAAACAAAAAACCAAAACAAACAAAAAAAACCCAAACCACAAAACTTGCAGTTAAGACTGAATTTGGATTAAGTAGCACAAAGCATAACACAGAAGAGAAGCTATTTCCAACTCCTCATTTTTTTCCTAAGATAAAAAGGAGTATCTCTGTGCTGATGCAAATCAGAGTATATAGAATGCAATCTCATTAATGATGTAGTGGAACTTAAATTGCTCTGCATAACTTAGCATCCGCTACTCAAACCTTAATAACAAGCAAAACAGTCTTGATTTAGCTGTTTATATTCTTCTTGAAAAGCCATTATGAAAGACATTCTACAGTGTCCTTTGCAAGACAGCCAAATGAAGAAGGAAATATTAACTTATTAATTATACCAGTCAGAGAAGTCAAGAAGAGGAATACGAAAAAAGCTCACATAAAGCAAAAATAGAAGTGCCTTTCTCAATGCACTACTCTTCCTCCTCCCAAACCCAAGGAGCTGATACCACACAGAAAGATCATCAAGTTTTTCAGCAGAGGCAGAAGACAGCAACCACAGCAAGCATATTGTGTACACTATTTTTCTTGTTAGATGTCATATAAGACATAACATCAGCTATGATAACATCAGCTACTCAATTCACAGTTTATGGACTGTTAAAATAAACATATAATATTTCTGAACTTTCCTCTAGTAGCTCAAAAGACATTTATTTTCCTTATCTTTTTCTTCTCATCCTTAAGATCCTTGTTCAAATTTATGCTGATGCCAAGACTTACTGAACACCTGAACTCTTCACAGACAACAACCCACCTTAGGTGTCTTAAGACACTATTGTATTGGTGCATTAACTACTCTCTTTTCAAGTACCTGCTGTAGAAGGTCTGTGAAAAGATCAGAGCAATTGTTATAATCTGAAGTCTCACAAGACAGTGTCAGGTGGAAAGGCGGACAAATGGCCCAAGCAAGCCCTGGAACACAGCTGTAAGACAAGGCCTGTCACAGATGAGACTGCATGGTGAGTAAGCTGGCACTGCTGACTTCCTTTAGAACAGCTTTTTACATGAAAGAATATAATCCTCTAGCATCTCTTCCAAGATTTGTGTCACTGACAAATGCAGTAACAAGATCCCCTGGAGTTTATCAAGAAGATGGGGAATACATACAAACTGCAGGGTCACTAATTCAGGACATCCGTATTTTATGGCATGCACGCTCCCCCAGAGGAGTGTTTTCACTTACCTGTACTGCAGCACTGCTGCTGCCTGCTGTCAAAGGAAGACTAAAGCCTCCCAAGAGACTTCTGAAATGGGGATACTTTCAAAATTTAGTTCACTGTGCCAGTCAGCTACTCTTTCTTTTATCATTTGGCTCTGCCTATTCCCTTCCTACTGTTTACAGGTACTCAGAACTGAACATCAAAACAGAAGCCAAGAATAAAAAAAATCACTGTAAGCTTGATTGCAGCAATAGCCTCAAAACCCTGCCCTGTACTCAAGATTCTCTTCCCTCACAGCCTTACGGGTATAGATACCAATTTCACTGCAGAAGTAATAAAGGCATAATTAAAGTGATGACAATAGGACCCAACAGACATATTTTTAAATCCCAGCCATAGCTGACAGCAGAAAGAAACTAAAATTATGCTCTTAGACACATCATTCTGTCAAAAAATGTAAGCAATAATAAATGTTCTAGAAAATATTCTAGGCAGCACAAATCTCAGTAGTAATAGAAGCTTCACAGCAACATGAAAGCCATGCAGAGTTTGCCACAATCACTTCTTAATGTTGATGAAACATAAGCAATGTCCTTCTGCACTCCTGCCCTGCTTCACCTTCAAGGTGGCTCCAAGTAATGTCCAACAAAAACTCAGAATGAAAGAAAAAGGAAAAAAGTAGTGAGGCAGTAAAGCTGCAGAGTGTGGTTATCCAAGTGATCACTCCCCTGGGCACTGAGCTCTACTCTGCTATAGACAAGGACATTGGATTGTTTTGTGAATAATCTGTGCATGTATTTTTTGTGCAAGGAAAAAAGATGAAACTGGCAGCAACGTTGAAATGCTGGACAGTAGTTTCTAATAAGTATTATGGTTCACAGATTCATTTTCTTTTCTTCAATGTTCATGAGCTAATCAGGTAACTCTTTCTGTTCTGAAGCTAAAAATAAACAAGCAAACACCAAACCACCAACTATAAAGCCCAAACATGTACCACCTACCATCAAATGAAATGGTGAAAAGAATTCTGCTGGATACTCACAGCATACAAAGTCTGCCTTAAAACAGACTCTGATTTTGTTGTCAGTGTCTAAACATTCCTTTGTCACTGTCCTAATATTTTGGGCCAGGCAGAAGCTCACAGCAGAGGAAAGAGACAAAAAACTTTTTCAGAAGCATTTTTCTTTCTTTTGACATTGGACTGTCCCTCCATCCACTGGAAGTGACTAAAGATCTATGCAGAAATACCTCATTTTCATGAGGGAGCCACAAGAAGCAAGACAGTTATACTCTGCAAAAGGTGATACTGAATTAGGACAGTGCATGAGAAGAAAAGCAAATGAGCTTACAGAGCAAGCCCAGGGACTTGGCCATCCATGTTCTTTTCATACCAGCACTCTGACCCTATCTCACTTTGAAAAGACACCTAAATCCAATCTCTGGAGAGCAATCAAATCCTTCCTACCCAGCCAGGTCACAGTGACCACGCTGAATGAGAGCCTGCAGGTAATGGTATAGTTTACTAGTTTTTCCCTGCAGGGATTGAGAACTGCCTGTGACAGGGGAGAACAGACAAGTTCACCCAAAAGGCAATTTTCTGTAATCCCCACCAGCTGACTTGTTTGTAAGGCACAATTTGTCTATTCATCATGGAGAAAGTGATTCACTCCTGTTACACAGGGATCTTATTGCACATAAACTATATGGGTTCTAACTGACAGCCTGTCAGAGACTACACTTGCTGGGTGGGTGACAAGAAGCTGCCAATTTGTCCTTCAGGGCAGCCTGAATTACACACTTGACAGTAAGGAACACAAGTGAGATGCTGCCACAACAGCCCTGACACAAGTTTGAGGTACCCATGAAAGCCTAGGTGCAGCAGTAGATTTGTTGAAGACAGGTTTTCCCCAGGACAGAAATGATGTCCTGATCATCAACAAAAGCAGCTCACTGCCTTCAGGAATTATCACAAATGGAGAAAGAACAAAAACCCCTTTGAATATTGAGCAGGTATTTACTTTACAGAACAGTCCAGCCTCTGATAACCTTATTCCTTTCTAATCAGACCTACAGACAGCAAAAATGAGAGGAGTGGCAACACTGCCTTCCTGGAAGCCAATTTTGCAGCTGCACAAGATTCCAAACAGACACTGTTTGCCACATGCTATAATTCAACATAAAAGTATGTTCAGCATAACTGAATAAATATTCATGACTCTCATACTCAGCAGGTACACCCAAGATGATAAACTGAAAAATCAGAAAAATAAAAGTACTAAGTAATTTTCTTAAAACAACAAATCAATAGTGTTTAAATTGATATAAAGAGATGCCACAGAGTAAATAGATTATTACACTGAAAGTGTCAGAACCCATGCATGTTAAAAATAAGAGTCACACTAAGCTGTGGAAATAAACAATGAGCTTTTATAACCTGTATAGTTGTCTCCAGCTCCCTTTCTTGTATTACTGCACCTGTCATCTAGCATACTATCATCATAATCATACTGAGAGAAGCTAAAATTTCTTTTTCTGAAACGTGTACCTGAAGATTCAAACATTGTAAATCTCTCTAAATATGCTGCTTACACTCAGCAGAATCATGTGCTCAGGTACATCCCTTTTCATCAGTGCTTCATTTACACTTTCAATCTGAGTTTCCCCTCCATTTCACACACTCTAACAGAGCCAATCACCAATTGTTACACAATGGAAGAACACATTAAGGACAGTCCTCAATCTTTGTTTTGAACAGTAACATGGCCCAACAAAATAGCATCAACTACAATATCATTTTCTATTTACACAGAAAAGTAGCTCCCATTCATATACCACATTTCTTTTTGGAGTAATTCTAATTTCCTAAAATGACAAGTTTACAAATATTATTGAAATTGCTCTGCATCATTAGCTTGCCAAGAATTTCATTTCATCAGAGTATCCAAGGCTAAGGACATGTCAAAGCAGAGAAGTTAATCAACACACACAGCTTTCAGAGTGATACTCAACAAGGAATTATGACCTGTATCACCATGGAAAGACTATTCAATTGAGCATACAACTCTCCATCACCCCAGCATGGAGGAATAAACAAACAAACCCAACACAGGAATGATTGCCTTAAATAAAATCAATCAAACCTACTTTAATATCATCATACTACCAGCCATTATATCTATTCTCTTTTCCTACACTAAAAGAAACTCAAACTTACTGCTTGCTAGGTCACACCTTGAATATGTTTGCTTGAAAACATCTATTTTTTCTGTTGCCTTTTCAGTAAAAGATAGCCTTCCAATTTATGCAATCTAGCCAGGCAGCAACATACAGCAGAAAGCTCAAAAAGTCAAATCCTCTGACCATGGTAAAAATCAATTTAGGCAACTGAAAAATTTTGGGAAGTCTCTGGTGAAACAATGAACTTTATAAACTAGAGAGTAAAAAGACCAAAAAGTATCAAAGCCTCTAACTGCCTGGCCATCTTCTGGATTGAATTTCTAGAAACATAACCTATATATTTATTTCTAAGCAGGCCCAGCAAACAGAAATACTCACGGTATCTTCACAGAACTGACTGGTAAGTCTGAGCCATTAGCTGAAGGTGGTCTAATACAGAAAGTGAAAAATGTAAATACAAGGCCAGTTAGTGAGAGGGTGCTAGAAATTATTTCCACTGAAAACAGTAAACACTCTGGCCTTCTTTAAGAGGCCAGAGTGGCCTCTGGGAATTCTGGGAATGCTTTAAGAGCACTCCCAGAAGCATGTAGAAAAGCTGAGTGGGAGAAGGCCCTGCACCATCAGGTTGTCTGATAAGATTAATGCTTCTGCACCAAGCGTGCCAAAGCAGCAGTGTGCTCCTGGCAGTTTAGATGTGCTCCCAGTCACGCAGTGTGCATCCAACTGGGAACTGACACAGGGTCTGGAGATGCCTTAGCCCTGGATTTCCATTCTTCCCCATCAGGCAGAATGCAAAGGCAAAGTAGCAGATGTACCTGTGCATAGAGGCTTGCACAAGCAGTGGAAAGGATTGTGTCCATCACACTGATTATAATTAAGTACCCAACATCCTTTCTCAGCTACAGAAACTTAAGGTTAATGTTTGTCTTGTGATAATTTTTAATGTTTAAGGAAAGATTAATGACACAGACACTCTGACAGGAATAATAGCTTGAAAGCTTTCAGCTGTTCTAATCCTGCTGCAGCATGTCAACTCTCAGAGAAAAAAAGGTGTCTGAGAAATTATGAGCTGAGGTTTTGTCTTCTCAAAACACAAAACCCAGAGCCTCCAGGAAAAGGACAGGCTACAGCCTAACAGGGAGTTGCACGAAGTTTTGTGGGAAGCAATGGTTAGAATACAAGATAGCTCTCCAGTGTCAGAAAGATACACAATAACAAAGGAAAGGAAGGCTACAATAAAATTAGGGCCTTGCATACCAATTAGCACAAAACCTGAACTCTAACTTTAGTTTGTGACAGACTTTGCATTGTTACACTTTGGTGCTATGACTTGTATGTACAGCACTGTTATTATCTTTCTCCCTCTGATATTTGAAGTGTGATGTTTTATAGACTTACTTCAAGTCAGCTGCTAATAAATTAAATCCATTGTAAAGATGTCCCTCTACTGAAACTTTCTTCAAGTAAGAGTAGCTGTCCAGATCTGCAGTCAAGAAGTTTGTTACAAGAGTACCTAAGAAAGAGAAGTACACAGAGCAACTTGTATGTGTGTGCTCACTATTCTGACAGCCCTGGTAAAACAAACACAAAGATAAAGATTCCTGTTGCCAACAGGCTGTAACAGTGGAAGAAAACCCCAAACCACAAAACCAACCCAAATAATGAACCAGCCTTTAAAAGTCTTACATCATTGTATCGTGTTCACATTAAGAGCATGAGTTTTACTCTGAAGAACTCAGTCAAAAGCTCTTGGTAAAATTCTAAGAATTCACATTTACTAACTATTCTGGACTGGATGCGCCTTTCGTCTCCTCCCACCTGACAAATTCTTTCTTGCCTTGCTTCACTTCCCTGATATATGACCCTAAAATGACATACAAATGACATGGTTCATTTGTTTCTCTGTATAACATGGTTTGTCACTGCAATATATTTCCAATCCAGTACCATATGACAGTTACACACAAATCTATTTTTACTTTTAAAAAACCCACAGATGTGCTGTTTTGAGCATCCTCTTTGAAAGAGTTTTTTTTTATTATTTCTCCTCCTCTGATTTATCAATGGGGAAGAAGAATCTTTAAAGCTACCTCCAGCATAATCCAAGTTGCATTCCCTGACAAAGGTGTTTGCATTTGAATATGCACTTTAAGAAGTCTACTGTAATCTAAAACTAGCTCAATGCTTGGCTAATTTTTCTGCCTGTTAATTAGAATTACTTTGTAGAGGAGATGGTGCTGCTGCATAGCTTGTATGAATGTGACTTCAGGCCCTAGGCACTACATCCTGTTTTACTTATGCCTGCTTGATCAAGAAAATATTAACCAAATCAAGTTCCTCACATACGTACTCAAACTCATCAGTTAAAGATTTTTGTTTACAGCACATAAACATTCTTTTTGTCCATAAAGCTGTGTTAAGAAAATTAATACTGTAATCATCACTATTTTACTGGAGCATCAGGGCTTGTTTGTCCACTTCCTTTTTTTTTGTTTTTTATTTCAACTCCTCCATACCTCTTCCTTTTGCATTTTTATCAATCTTTGGCTGCATATAGTTTGTCAGGGCTGCCATCTTGCCTTTCTTACTGATTCCCAGCCATGTCCCTCCTTCTTTTCCCTCCTCCATGTCCAAACCTAATGGAACAAGTAAGAGTTAGGTTATTAAATACATTAAAATTAAAAAATGTTTCAAACTCACAACATGTTTTCCTTAGATGTATAAGGAAGAAGAAAATTTCTTATTAGAAAGACAACACCATCATCTTAATAATGAAAAGACCATGCCATGATTCCCTTATATAATAAACCACTCAAAATAGCAAGACATACATACCACTAAGGATCTCATTGCTGCTGTCCCAAAACTCGGCCGATTTGGATGGTCTGTGGTAAAATTCATCCCTATTAGCTGCTAGAATAAGCCTGCAGAACACAAGAGGAAAAAAGACACTATTACTTACAAATTGGAACTTCACAGTACAGGCAGGAGCAGAATCCAATTTTTTCCAGAGCATTAACTCATTTCAAGCATGAAACTATCCTTTATCTCCCACCTCACCTTTATCACTCAGTGTAAAGTTCGACTGACATCTGACAGCAGCCTTCTCTCTCACCGTGATGAGACACCAGCAAATCCATCTTGGTGAGTGAATGAGGCAACTGGTGTTTTCAAAAAAGAATTCTTACAAAAGAAGACACTGAATTAAGGTTGCATAAACAACCTTTAGATTCCTCTGCACAAAGTTATAGTTTAATTAAAGAAAATTATTATTATTATTTTGAATTTTTTTTAAAGTGTTTTTCATTGGTAGAACATCCTCACCTGAGGAGCAGGTAATGGATCCAAGTAAAGGTAAAAGACAATGGTGACTCCAGGCAAGCCCTGTGTGGAGGCTCAGGGCAGCAGGTGCCTGCACACAGACCTGCAGGAAGCTCCCAAAGTCCTGCTCATCAGTACCCACAACATGACTCGCCTTTATTTCAACTGTGAGACTGTGAACGCTCCCTCTTCTCTCCAGCTATGTTGCTTAATTTAATTTTAATGAAATGCAATCTTTCAAAAACCTGCAGATTTTCTTAACCAGTTTTCCTTAACCTCAGTTATCTTCTTCACTGTCAGTTCCTCCTGCCAGCTGCATCTCAATTACAGCTGCACAGCAGAAGACAAGTTTGCTACTGGAAACTGAAGACAGACCATACAATTTTAATTCTAATTTTTAGCCACAACACACGAGAATCAATTCCAATGACATCTCATTACTTTGTTTGGCATTCAGATGTACTTATATTTTCTGCAGGTTTCTGAACTTTCCTGCAAATTCATCTCTTCCCTAATACAGTGTTTTAAAAGAGGACTGCAAGGTACAAGTTGCCCATTAGAAATACTACAGAAAAAGAATCATAATCAACCATAGAGAAACTAGAAAAACCTGACACTTCAATGGCATCCTTTATGTAAGGTAAGTGCTTAGTATTTTGCCCAACAAAGATAACATCTGTTGGAAAGCAAACTGTATGTACATTTTTTTCTTTCCAATGCAAATAGAATAATGTTCCTTTCAAAATTACATAATTTCTCTTCTAGCTGATTCTAGTCTTTGAGCTATAGGCTTTCTTCTGGTTTACCAAATATCTGTCATCTTACTTCAACCTGCTCCATTAACAGGATGAAGTCTCCTTTCACAAATTTTTATTTAAATGAGAATCTCCCCGTTAAAAAATAGTTTGCCTGAAGTGCACTTCTCATCTCCTGAAGCTTCAATTATACTTTGCCTTCAATAATTCTTGACATGAAACTACATAGTTTCTATTACATTAAACTCCATAGTTACTATTTGTTTATAGTATCTAAATAATAAAAATAAACAAAGTCTTTTTTGTGTGATTGAATATTCCCCATCTCAAGTTTAATGCAGACCCCTAAATTTAGCACAAGGCTAGTATACAAAAGTATAATAATAAAAACATCTTTATTTTGTCATTTATGAAACATAATTACAGTGAAAAGGAGCGATATTAAGTAACCCTCATCTTCTAATAAATTGCAAAAAGCCTATTCAGCTATTTTTATAGCTGAAATAATTCAACTGTATTAGGATTTACATATTAAGATTTATTTTAATATTGAGAGAAATGAAAACATGAGAAATCATTCCATTAAAGTGATTTCCTACAATGCAATTCAGCTCCAGAAAAGAGCCTGTGATTATAGCTTTGAAGCTTGAAACATTAATTTATTTGTAAGATGCACACAGTACTATTCAGAAGGATGTAGAGGCAGCATATTACCTCTGACAGTAATAATGGACTACAGTAAAGTGCTTGTTACACTGTACTAAACTTTACCACAAACAAGCCCCAAGAGGGAAAACAGAACCAGTTGCAATCCTACAGGAAGATGGATTTGTTCGTGTGTCACAAGAGTGAGCTCTCTGCTTAATTAGATGCTCAAGAAAATTGACCAATATGTTGCTCTAGAAACCAGAGTCTACCTGGATGGAAAATTCTCCCAAGTGTTACAGAGAACACATTTTAGCTTGGCTATTTTCTTCTAGCCAGTAAACTCAGACAATGACAAGGTGTTTGTCTTGTTGACTTTTAACGCCTATTACTGACACTTTCTTTCAGTTAGAAATGCAAAGCAGAGAACAGTAAGGAAAGTTGAATTGCCTGGTTTGTGATGGACAAAGAAATTAGTGTCTGCAGGTACAGGAATCCCCTTCTAGTTGGGAAAACTGTTCCAAGACCTCACCATGAAATAAACAGATACAGCACAGCGATGCCTGAACTGTCAAGAAAAATTGCCCTTAGCAAGAACTTGTAGAGAGATGTCTCACTTGGCCCAACGGCTACAACACTGCTTGGAATTAAGAGGGCTGGTGTTAAGGAAAATAAAAGGACTAAAGTTATGTATCTGATGTTAAAACCTGACATCAAGAACACTGTGGCCTGGCATTTATCACCCTAAAAGATAGCTCACAGTGATTTATTAAAAGTATAGAGCGAGGCACTGCTCAACAAAAGATAGAAAGTTAAATACAATTAAATACTCCTGAATTTGGGCCAACATCTCACAAGTGTTGTCTATTCTGATGCTGACAGCAAGTTGTTTTCTGATATAAATTAATAACTTCAATCTTGATGCAAGTTTTTATAGCAAGCAAACTACTCTAAGTTCTACTTTTAAATATTGATCATGGCAGAAAGTTCACTTGGCAAGCAACTTTGCAGTTTACATCCAAAGGATTTTCCCAAGAGGCATCAAATTGATGAATCTGTCTTTCGCTAACTACCAACACAAAGAGAGTCAGACAAAATAAATGGATATAATAATTCAGCACCAGTCACATCATAAACAAAATCCCTTTCCAGGCAGGTTCCTGATGCAGAAAAGAACGCACTCTGGACAACTGAGGTTTCCATTCTCGTTTCCTCTCTTTCTATAGAATGGCATCTGCTTCTTAATATAAGAGGACAAGAAAACAAGTCAGTGAAAGGCACAACGATTTACTGAGCAGCCTGACTGATGGTTTCTGGATGAATACCAATACTTGTACCCTACAAAGTAATATGGAACCTATACAGTATATATAAACACAGCAATAAACCTTCATAGTCTGTTTACAGCCTGAAGTGCTTGCTTTTTATTACATACTCAGTGTACTCAAAGATACTGATATTGGAGATGAAATTTAAAGAGGACAGGCTACAATGAGAGAGAAAATGATTACAGGATGTTTAATACTTTGGAAACTCACTGCATGACATCAAGAAATTCTTATAAACTGACCTAGAAGCCTGCAAACTTATTTTTTCGTCAGTTTTTGGCTAAGCATTTCATACACATGACTTAGTTTATTGCCTACAGTTTTAATTGCAAGCAGATTTTGGGGAGGGGAAAGGCTAGGACACTTATTAGAAATTCCTTGGTTGCAAACTGGAAGCCTTAAACGTGTCTACCACACTGAAAACAGGGGACAGCTACAACTGTGATGCCCAACAAACAGGATTCCCCTTAGTTTAAATAATAAAGTAGAAGGCAGGACTTCCAAGCACTGGAATAGGACTTACACAGCACAACAGATCCCCAGCAAAAGGTCCATAATTAGAAAGCCCAACATTTCTGATATAGTCTAAAACCAAAGGGTTCTAAAAAGGGTACAGTAACTCCTCCAATGGGGAAAGCCATGAAGTTAAACACTACAAAAGCACAGTTGAACACATAATATTGATTTGAGTTTGTAATTCACACACAAGCTACAAAAAGGAAGTGTGTAAAATATTACAGAAGCAGGTCTGTTTTAACTACAACTATCTTACCTGTAAGCATTTTTTGAGACTGGCCGTGGGTCAAATTTGAATAGAAGGATGCACATTGAAGAAGTGATGTTTAAATCTTGTTTCTTCCACAAAGGCTCAATGCAAGGTCATTCTGTAATAGACTAAAATGGTAATAAAGATTACCTATTACACTGCAAATTATAAAAAGAGAAACTTGCTGCTGTACTGGAGCTTAAGGACTGCAATGTACTAACTAATAGCTCATAATACAGATACATAAATAAAATACAACTTCCAAAACAGAATAGTTTTGAAGACTGATTTACTAACCAAATTCTTATGGTAGTATGTTCAAAGTTATGCCGGGCTAGTTCAGATTTTTAGGGAAAAAACCTGCATCAGGAAAATATTGACAAAGTGTAGAGCGCTAGCAATACATGAAAAAAAGTTATGCAATTTTCTGCTCATTACCAATAAAGCACCTTTACTTTTTTCCCCTAAGGAAGGCAAAATGCTTCTTTTAGAATAAAGGAGAAAATAAGACTCAAACTGTTGCAGAAGACAGAAAAAGCCTCATTAAAGACACTCACAGATCTGCAAATAAAGTATAACTTAGGCCAAGCTACTATCAATGTCCAAGAGAAATTATTATTGTTTAGCATTGTGTAAAAGGTCAGGAACAAACAGAAACACATGGGACATTCTGTGTCCAGAGTTTACATTTTGATGAGGAGCTTCCAGCACTTGTGCTATATTTAAAATTCTGGCCATCCAGATGGAATGAAAAATGTGCTTTCCATTTCAAACCAACAAAACAGCTTTCAAATATTTTGTGTGGTCCAATTAACATTTTTCTGGTAATAAAACTGCAGTCTGATCTTTACTTTTTGAGGCTGCTCAAACAATTATCATCAGAATGTCACCATCCAATGACACACAACCATTTTTATTGTTACTGACAGCTTTTGCCAGGCATGGCTTTGCCATGCAAGGTAAGTCAAGAGGAGAGGGAGGCAGAATACAACAGCACAACTCTAAGGCCCTCTAAGCAACTCAATGACTGAAAAAACTTCTGTACAAAACCTAGGATTTTTAACTGTACTTTCAAGATATGTGGAAAGTCTCTCTCTTGCCCTTTAATTGCTTCATAATTTGTCATAAGAGACATCAGGAAATGGCTCATCTTGACTACATTCCCATTACCAAAAACAGAGCTGCAAGTGAAGCATTTATACAGATTTTATTTTTAAATTAACAGCTTGCCCATAGCTGCTGGCTCCTGTTAAGTCACAGTTCAGCACCACAACCAGCCTGCTGTTGTTGCCAGAGCACAAGTTCAGTCTTGCAGCCCAATATCCTGCAAAGAGACACTTCTGCTGCAGGACATGAAATAACTCAAAAAGAGGTGCAACACTCCTGACATGCTTGACAAGAAAATTAGTGCACAGGAGCGTGTGTGTCTCTGTATATATATAAATATACCTCAAAGTATTTTAAATTCTGTTTGCTGACAAAAGGAATTTCCCTCCCAAGTTGACTCATAATCCATGAGCTAAAAGCAGCAATAGCAGAGCTATCCCAACTATTTTATGTTACACAGGTTACACAATAACACACTGTTGGCTTTCTTTGCCTCTATCAAGTCAATCCCAAAATAACTGCATGAGAAATTCCTCATAAAATGAAGATGCAGTTTGAATTTTGGATAACAGGTCTTTAAAAAGACCATAGCCAGCCTTATAGAGAAAACCTAAGCACTTTTGAGAAGGTGATATGCCCCTTCTCAGACATCTATGGCTGAATTTTCAGTAGACTGCAATCATACTGGGCTTGAACTGCCAGTACTGGAAGACTTGGATCTTCTACACACAGAGTATTTCAGAAACAACACTCATAGCTCAGAAGAGATCACCTTCAAATCTTTGGGTTTAGAGGTTCCCATCTACAGCACTACTGTGAGTATGCCAGGGAATCCTAAAAACTTTTTTTTTTTTTGGCCAAGTGCAAAGAAGCTCACTTGGTGAAAGCATGGATATAAAATACACTTTTAATGCCAACTGTCATTGAGTACTCTCACTGACTATGGAGATACGGCTGCTAGGTCCCTTGCCAGATAATTGAATGGATTACTTGATAGAAAACTGTTTGCAATTAATCACTCATAAAACCAATATTTTAATAAACAGGTTTCAGGCTCCACTGTCTGATTTATTCAGTTCCCTTCAAATAATCTAGTAGGTCTAGCTGCTCATGCAAGTTACTGGCCAGCATAAAGTTTAAACAAAAAATGCCAGTCAGAAAACAGCTACAAAGTAAGTTTGCAATACTCATCATAATTATCTAGAAGAACAAATATTTTGAACACTTCAGTACCTTTCTAGAATCCCCAGTCATTATTATTAGGTACTACTGCTTTGACAAAATGCTTTTTTGTCCCCCCATCAACCTTGCCTGATGTTATTACAATTCTTGAAGTTACATTTATGCTTTTATTAACCTGAAATATCAAACCAGCATTTTTTATCTCAGGCTCCACCTGCCAGCCTTGAGACAAGCATAAATGCTTATATGTCCTATATAAACAGTCCAGCTTTTTTTTTTTTTTTTTTTTTTTAACAGAAATGTTTAAGGCAGATAAAACAGAGCTACTCCTTAAAATAACAAATAGCAGCAACACTTAACTGGCAAAGGAGGCAAGCAATGTATTTTGGTACCTTCTTTAATTAAAGCTGACATTGCACTTGAAACACCTGTTGTGGATATTACCCATAAATTCTTAAATAGAAGTATACTGAAAGTCAGACTCAAATTTGGATATTCTGAAATTCACAATAATTAACAAAACACTAAGAGGAAAAAAAATGGAGAGAGGCTGTCATAGATGTTGTAGTACATAAACATTCAATCAAGAAGTCTTCATGCAGGTACCATTCTCCTGAGCTCATACTCACATAAAAGCTGCTGCTGCAAGCACGGGGATGAGATGAGCACATTGCATAGAGCTGGAGCTGCAAAGCACATGTGCTCAACTCAGCTGAGTCCCCACAGACCAAGGAGAGGAGAAGGTGACTTCCACTTGCAACTTGATCCTACAGCAAGTCCAAAGCCAGATCAAAACCTGATTTTCAATCTCCATTTCTGCAGAAAATGTGTCTTCAGAACCATCCTTAGAAATGAAGGAGGTGCCAGAGTTCAAATAGAAAAGGCTAAGCTGTGGTACAACACTTGCTTTCTGATTTTCTTTTTGAGGAGAATACAAGCCAGAATATACACACTATGCAACATGGCAAGGTCTGCAGGAAGCAGGGAGAAATCCTGTGCTCTAGGTTGGAGTCAGTGAAGACTTTTCTCTGGATAATGAGCTTTTATAAATTCTAGTTTGCTTATTCCTACTCAATAAGACAACAGTTACCAAGGATGACATGATAGCAACAATCTCCTATTTCTGTAATGTTTCTAGTTTGCTGTCCAACTTGTGCCTAATACACACAAACCAGCTTGTCAAGAACCACAAACATCCTGTAATTAAGCGTTCTGCTCCAAATGGCACCGCTAATTTGGAAATGACATTCAAGTAACTAACATTCTCGTTCTGTGCTACAGTACTCTGTTAGACAGCACAGTGTGTTGTTTTGCTCATTTGAAGGATCTGTTAAAAGCCTGAGTGGATACATGCCAGCATAAGGTAGCATTTAGAGGGACTTTCAGGAGACCCAAACATGATAGATTGTGTATGTTCTTTTCGTAGGGTTCTACCATCATTTGGTTGATTAGAAACAATCAGTTCATAATTTGGCATAAAACTATTTTACCCTTAATAACTCCCAGTATCAGGCTCTGGAAAAGGAGGCCATTCGTTATGTATCTTGTATTCACAAATGAAGCATCATAAATAACATCTGTCAGTTACCACAGTGATCTCAACTCATCCAAAACTATTGTTTAGGTGCAGTTTAAAACACAGCTAAAAACATTATTCACTGGAATCTGCTAGTTCTATGTACTACAACAGTAACTTGTGTTCAGCAGAGTAGAGAACTATTTTACTGTCTCTTTTGAGTTTGTCCAAATGAAACTGAACCCTACAGTCCTCAAATGCCCATAGAAGGACCATAAAATTGGATGTATTTTCTTGCACTACTGAAATGAGGTTTTTAATAGCAAACTTTAAAATCATCAAAAATAAGACATGCTTGATTAGTTCTTTAAAGTAATCTATTTTTCTCCCTCAGAGAAAAGTGTCTCCTGGCTGCATTTTTAAAGCATTTTACTGTTTCATTTTTGGACTTCCCTTGTGTACCATATGCTCATCAGTAGCCATACTAACAACTACAGATGAAGTGGAATAGATGGATCTATAATTTGATGACTTCCAGGTTGTTCCCTGTGAAGAGCGTTTGTAAGTAACACCAGCTTTGTAACCCTACCAAGGTGAAGAGTCAGTGTTCCCTGCAAGTGACAGCAAAGCAAAAATACAACAGTTGAACACAGAAAGTAACATGCAAGGTGAATGGCATTCCCAAGTTTAACGGGCTTATTTTATTTTCTGCTGCTTGATTTCTCTCTAGTGTTATACTAGATTAGATCCACTGTACAGTTCCCATGAGAAACAAACGACAGTAAACATAACCTTTCACCACATCATGTTTTAGAAACATTTACAACAATGGAGTAAAACAGCCTTTGCCCCAGTTTATTAAGAGCACGATCAGCAACGGATCTGTTTCACAAGGCCTGTTCCTTAGATAAAAGCTGTATTTTTAGCTTGTTGTACGATTCTTAGGTTTTCTTCACGGACGAACCACCAAAAGACATTAGTAGTTTTCATAACTATGACTATTTCTTGACCTCAAAGGGTCATTTCATATTAAAACTTAATTTAAAAATTACTTTATTACTCTTGTACACTTACAATTACTCCTGTACGTGACACAAATACCAAACAGCCACCACCCACGCAGGAATGAAATGCCATCGCATAACCAAGGAAAACAGGTGCGAACTGACACCTGAAAATATCCCCAGAGGTGCTGTAGGATAAATTTAGGATAAAAACCTTAAGCAAATGGCGCTCAGGAGCAGCACCTTCCTTGGCGGGGAGGGCCGGGGCTGTGGCGGTGGCCAAGAACGGCACACACAGCCCCCAAACCAGGAGCCCGGCAGCTCCCGGAGGCTGCTGGCAGCTGAGGCGGCCCCGGGCTGTGCCCGAGCCCGCCCTGCAGGCACGGTGACCCCCGGTCCCTGACTCCCTCCCTCGCCTCCCTCACTCACCCACGGCCGCCGCACCGCCCGTCCCCCGCGCCGCTTCCGGAGGGCGGCCGGGCCCACCAGCACCGCCTCTCCCGGGGCCGGGCCCGGCTCCTCCTCCCGCTGGCGCTGCCGGCACCGACACCTTCCCTGCGTCCCTAGCCCAGGGCCCGCCGACACCGACAGCGACAGCGACAGCGACACCCTCCCTGTAGCCCTAGCCCGGGGCCCTGCAGCTCCGCGGGGCGTGTGCGAGGGGCCGGTGCCACACCTCCCGGCACCCCCCAGCGCACTGGGGACTCCTCTCTCAGCGCTTGAGCTGCTTCTTGGCTGCCTCAGCCTGCTGCCAGCGTTTCTGGTTTCAAGCTGAGACGAGAAATTGGGGCAATAGAAAAATTTTTTTTCACTGTTAGGGTGGTCAGGCATTGGGACAGATTGCCCAGGGAGGTGGCAGAGCCGTCATCCTTGGAGGTGTTTAAATCTGGTAATGTGGTTTAGTGGTTTATAGAGGTTACAGTGGTTAATGAGGTTGGACTTCATGATCTTAAAGGTCTCTCCTCATCTTGCTGATTCTGTGAAGGTGTGAAATAATAATATTACTGATCTGAGCTTCACAGTGCTCATACCTCTGAGGACAGATACTCCCAGGCTGCTGACAGTCTTGGTGGGTTTGGATGCAGCTCCTGACCCCTCAGAACAGGGCCCCTGTGAGGGATGCTGCTCCCCCGACCACCTCCCCTGACCGAGACTCTGCTTCCAGGAAGGCCCCAAAGTCACTGAGCCCTGAGCTTGCAATGGGATATGAATGAATTCTAGTCAGGACAGCTTTCCTGAGGATTGAGGAAAACACAAGTGACAGCATCAAATTTGCTTTCACTTATTAGCACAGCATGATCAGAACTGATAACCAAACATTTAGTAATTTTACCTAGATCTGCAGATTTGGGTTGGGATTGGATCTGTGTCACCTTTTTGTCCTACTGAAATATTATTATTTCATTTTTCAGACAAGATCTCCAACTTTATTTTTGACTTTTTTTTTCATGGGTGGCAATAGAGGGTTTCAGTGGAGCCTGTAAATTACAAAATATTTTAGAGTGAAGCCTGTAAGGGAGAACCATAAAAGCCTGGAGTGTTCTTCCAGGTTCTAACACTGATAAACACAATACACACAAGATGTGAAACAGTAATTAAAATAATTCCCAGGGGTATATGGATGTGTTAGGTGGCTTGTCAGGCAAAACCTTTTATCCTGGATACAGAAAACCTAAAGTCAATTGTCAGGTTTAGCACTGCTCTGGCATATGACATTGAGCAAGTTCACCTCAATGCTTTCCTTCTCCATCATCAACAATGGGATGATCACATTGACCTCTGCAAGGTCTCTTGAGATCTACTGATGAAAATTACTGGGTGAGTGTATGATCATCATTCTTTGTACTACTGCTTCTGAAACACAATAATAGATTGCAGTTATTACCGTGAGACATATAAACCTAGAATGTATTAATGTTTTCAGGTACAGAGTTGTTATTTAAAGCAGTTATCTGGTGACTAAATAGACAAATTATACAAATCTCTGTTACACTGAAATTGGTAAAATGAATGCACATTAAGTGTAATGCGTTGCTCTTTTTGGCACTCTGTTTGAGTCTTAAAGTATAGACTCATCACTGTGACTAAAGATTGTTTAGCTTCTAGGCTCAATTCTCATTTAAAATCTGCAGATGATAATCTGCATACCTTCAGCAGTAGTCACATCTATGGGAAGAAGAAAGTGTCCATAGGCTTAAAACGAAATAGTGTTTTTTCCTGATTTTTTTGTTTCTATTTTTAATACATATGGGAAGTAAGAATAAGTTCAGAGTCATTTAAAAAGCCTTTTAGGAGGCTGCACAAAAAGAGTCCACTGCAAGAATTTGTGAATGGTGGATTTGGTGGCCATTTTGGCTCTTCCTTTTATTTTTGTGTCTACCTTTTGTTCTGCCTAAACCAGCTAGGTTACTGTTGCCCCTTCTAGACCCTGTCCCTGGGGATCAGTGTATAGCTCCCATTGTTTGTCAAACTTGAATAGACTGATCCCAAGCAGGCTCTGATTCTGTATCCACTTTGAGTGGTACTGTCAAGGCAGAAACTTTCTTGGAGAAGGCTAAAATACAAGCAGAAGCTTAATGAAAGGGTTGTAGAATTGTCCTGAGTTGGTTTTGAAAACTAAAAGGGAAATAGTTGTGACATTTCTTTAAAGAGTTTGTTCTTTGAGTGCTGGAATGCACATTATTTGTAATGCATAAAGCACACTTTGGATGGATTAAATATCTTTTGCCTGAGAGTCTCAAAAAGCAGCTTTAAAGGGACATCAGGGACCCTGACAGTTTTCTAGAGATGGGTTTTTGCCCAGATCTAGTTTGATATCTTTACCAATTGTCTAGATGATGCAAGATATTTATTAGTAGATTTTGTAGCCTAATAAATGAGTGAATAATTCACAACTGGTTACAAAATCATCTGATGTGCCCAATAAGTAATCCCAGTCCAGTAAATTGCATTTTTAATATTATAAAATGTGAGGAAATGCATCTGGAAATAAAGAACGCAGGGATTGGGCTAGAATGGCAAAAAGTACCTCAAAAAAGAATTTAGTTGTTACTATTTCAGTGTGACCTCTCAGGGTAATACTTTGGTAAACCGGACTACTCTAACCATTTATTCTATAAAATACAGAACATATAGGGGAGACAGGAGAGTGACACTGTCCACAGCACAGAGACACTGGAATGCTGCACTACTTCTGGCATCCACGGTTAAGGAGGGAAGAAAACCACAGGAAATTATTAAAAGGAGGAACATTAATGAAGGGGATAACACGATATAAAATAGGGGCGTTGGAGGCTCAAACTATTCAGGTTACCCAAGACAAAGCCGAGAGGCGAGGATGGCAGCGCACAGACCACTGCAAACGGCGAGAAGGTCGAGTTAGACAAATCCATGCGGATCGCGTGCCAGCATTACCTGGCTGGCTGCACCTGACGGGCCCTCTGCCACCATGCATGTCAGCCACCAGCTGGGCCCGCCACCCCCGGGAGAACAGCTGTGCAAGGCGCCGTTCATTCCCGAGCGCAGAAACGCTCCAGCGGCGCAGGAGCGCGTTCCCGTGCAGGCAGGTGACAGCGCGGTCCCCGCCGAGCGCACACCGCCGCTGCCCCGCGCTCCCTCCCGCGCCTCCGGCCACTCCCGGACGCCCATAGGGGGCGGGGCCGCCACGTGTGACGGACAGGCCCGCGGGCCAATGGCGCGTGGCGCGGCCGGCAGCGCGCGGCGGCGGAGCGGCGCGGTACCAATGGCGCTCCGGTTGCCGAGCGCGATCGCAGCGGCGCCGCCCAATGGGAAAATTCGCGGCGCGGGAGGCGCGCGCCGGTTCGCGTGCGGCCGCAGGCGGGCGGCGCGCGAGGGGTCGGCGGCGCGCGGCAGCGGGGCGTGCACGGCGCGCGGCCCCTCACGCTTCCCGAGCTCCTGCTCCCAGGTGCGAGTGTTGAGGAATGTGCCCCGCTTGGAAAAATAAACGAATAAATAGAGAGGTGGGCGGGCGGTGGCATCATGGTCCGGGCCGGGCAGTGCGCTCCCGTGTCCCCACGGGCTGCTCCGGTTGTTTTCCGAGCAATAGTTTGGGGAGGGCGCGCGTTTTCCAGCCGTGCCCTTGGACCTTTTTGCTGGAGCGGCCTTGGGGCCGTCAGGAGCACCGTCAGCGGCCAAGCCGGAGTGCGGGAGCGGGGACCCCGCGGGCCCGACGGCAACGAGTCCATGTGCTCTGTAGAGAAGGGGAATTCCCCTGTGTGCTCTAAAAATCACAGTAGAAAAGGTAAATGCAAGAAAAGGGTTAATGAGTACTTCCACCTCCCCCTCCTTCCTCCCCCACCCCCCCGTTGGATAAAGATGGTCTTGGATACCCTTTGTAAATAGGAATGTGGAGGTGGGAGGGGAAAATCAGCCCAGCTCCGACTACTCGGCTGCCTCGGTGGGTGAGCAGGCGGGAGGAGCTGGTGCAGCCCGGGCGCTCTCCCGGGGAACGCGCGGGGGACGGACGGGCACCCGCGGGGCGGGCACGGCGGGAGCGGCTCCTGCGCGTGGAGCGGGAGAGGAAGACAAGGGGCTGACATGCT
Source organism: Fringilla coelebs (assembly GCF_963513975.1). Taxonomy (NCBI): domain Eukaryota; kingdom Metazoa; phylum Chordata; class Aves; order Passeriformes; family Fringillidae; genus Fringilla; species Fringilla coelebs. The sequence goes on along the minus strand of NC_140043.1, from coordinate 8,452,883 downwards.
GCCCAGCGGCTGCCCAGCGGTTTATTGAAGAGTTGGGGGGTTTCCCCTTTTTATTTTTTTTTTAACATTTTTTCCTTTTTTTTTTTTTTTTTTTTTTTTTGTACGCCGCCTCCTTGAAGCCAGTAGCAGCAAGGAAAATAAGCTGAGGACAGAGAAATAAGACGGAGATGGTGAGCTGATCGCTGGGTTGGGGGGGAGTGAATGAGGCTGCCGGGCTATTTTCTGTGAGGTTCTTGCAGGGAGCAGTACGTTTTGGGGTGATTTTGCATCACGATTCCGGGTTAGACTTCTTTGTTTGCTAAAGGTTGCTGGTTCAGGTTTAACAGTGTTCATCAGTTTATTGTGAGATGCGCAACGAGGAGTTGATGTATGCGAATGCCTGAATTACATACGCAAGCCACACACACAAGCAAGCCTTAAACAAACCAACATTTTAATAATCCTGCAATATGATGGGCAGCTCGTGTCATGGAGGGAAGTCATCGCTCAGGTTATTTGTGGCATGCATAGGAGATGAGTCTCTTTGTAGCAAAGACCGAACAAAATTAACCTATTTTTTCACACACGCGACATCCATTACAGACTTAAAAGCCAGAGTTAGGGGTTATTTTTAAATTTTCCCTTTCCCTGCAGTATTGAGGTCCACGGTTAAAATCTGACGTTTGTAGAAGTTGAAAAACTCTTTGAAATGTTCACTTCTAGTGAATATGAAATAGTAAAGACTGTCTTTCTTGCATTTTCTCTTTTTCTTTCATGTAGGCACTTGTTTGTGTATTTGAAGGGGGAATTCTTAAAACATGCACTTTGCTTGTTACGCTGTACTGTTGTGCCTTTAGGTAGGTCACAATACAAAACGTGATTCATAGCATGTTAAAAAACAAAACCCTAAGCAGATTTTTTTTATCAAGGGAAGCCCTCTTATCATACGAATAGCTTAAACCCTAAATACAAGTTTTGCTGGGGGGAGGCGGGAAACAGCTCTCCTGATTTGTATTAATGGGAATGCTTTATGGTAAAAAATCCTGCTTCTAAATGACAGAATATTGACATTGCCTGATTGCAACTTCCTGTGGATAAGGTACTGCAATCTGCTGAATACACTAGTCCTTTAAGGCTCCATAAATTTAGACACATTTTGTTTACAAAATTGTGTAGGACTGCATGGTGCAGTAGTAAAATCTGAAATTTTAGTGATTTTTAGAAATGTTGCAAAGCACTGCAAAAGAGAAAATATGCAACCTTGTATTAAATCTCTTACGGAAAAAAGGAAAAGGTTTGTTGTAATAAAGTAATACAGGGTATGCACGGTGACTAAAGTAACTGCAGGGGCTGGAGAGTTTGGAGTTTGTATAGAAAAAATAAGTTGTGAACTGTTCTGGGGTCTTCATCCTGCTAGGTATTTGGATGGATGATTCTTAAATTCATTTTAAGCAGCATCTCTGTCAATTCTTGTCTGAAATATTTAAATCACTTGCTCCATTAGGCAAATGGGTTTATCTTCCCATTGCTTGGCCAAAGGAATGCATTAGGAAGGCAAGAACAATAGTTTGACTGCATGGTTCATCCTTGTGTATTGTTCAGAGATCATAATTTGCATTTTATTTGACATTGATGATCTTTATAAAGTGGACTTGCTTTATTTTGTTATTATGCCATAGTTGCAGTCAAATAACTGAATTTCAATTTATATAGCCATAGTTTTGATGTTCTATTTGGCTAAAAAATAATTCCCTTCTTTGAATTTAATCTCTTAAATTCAAAATTTCTGCAACTGATTTCAGTATCAGAAAGTTTTTAATATTGGAAGAACCAAGAAGAGCTACAAATAGAGGGAGTTTCCCATTTTATTGAGTTAGGACACTGTACTAGAAATGGCAAAATTCTTGCCTTTTGCTTATACTTCAAATTTTGTACAAACTGTAGTTTTGATGAGATATCTTGTCCTGAAGACCATCTGTATGCATATTACAGTTATATAAAACTAAGCTTCTGTACTTGATTTTATGTAATGCAACACATTATATCTGCAGTGCTTTTGGTGGATCTTGGGTAGTGTCAGAATTGATACACTGCAAGGAAAACCTGTTAGAATTCTTGTGCTGCCTGGTTTATAGTTTGTTGCTCTTAATATTTTATTGTGTGAGTATAAATCATTGACACAGACATTGTAAACAAATGCTGTAGCAGCTCAGTGTGATTTTACATTTGGCTCGTGTCTTTCCAGTTTAACCAGAGTGTGACTATTCTGTCAGATGTGGGGGCATCCTAATAGCCATCAGAGTTACCTTCAAAGCACTTAGGTCAATTTCTATTACTTTCTTTTCTGCCTCTACAGAATAAGGAGGAAAAGGCCAACTCTAGGGTTACACCAATATGGATAGGGAAGGAATTTCACATGTGTTGCATGCAGTTACATTATTCAGACTTCATGTGTGTCTCCTGGAAATTAGCAATGAAATTTTAAAGATTAAAATCCACCTATTTCTAGAAAAAGTGTTCTTTCCATTATGCAAGACATTCAGAGTATATATGTAACTTGACAAACATATTTTCTTTACAGAAATGCATTAGAGGTTTCATGGGTTTAAGCCTTAAAATAAGAATAGGGAGATTTTCTTAAATTTCAGGTAGGATGTGGTCTACCTGTGAGCTGAAGCAAGGCAGGTAACCACCTGAGAATCTGAGAAAAGAAACAATGAACTTAGATAATGAAGTGGCTTTTATTTCCTTCAGCTAACTTGTGTGAAACAAAGCCAACCCTAGTGCAGTGCAAGTGTTTTGTTCCCTGTTTGTCCTTTTCACTCCTACCCTTGCATTTCACAGGCAGTCCAAAACAAACTGAAAAGCTGCTTCTGGTGCAGTCTGCTGAGGTTCTAGAGTCTGCATTTTCTCCATTAGCTTAGGTCACATTTGTTTTAAGTAGTATTTAAGAGAAATACCTAATTCTAGTGAATCCAGTTCTTTTTGTGACTGGTTTTGTCAACATTCTAAGAACAGACAGCTTAATTTAGTAATATCCAATCTTTTGAAAGCCTGACAGTCAACCCTCTGGCATTCACAATTTTAAGTAGCATTTGGTGTGTTGTCTGTAAATGGCTAATCATTTAATAGTAAATGGACAGCATCTATTACTGATTAATTTATTTACAGTGATCAAAATAATATTTTGGAGTCCTGACGAAACTCATTGATTGCCACTGCTTCAGGGTAGTCTGACGTTTTGACCCACCAAAACAAATGCATTTCTTGGAATATCAGTTAATCATGTGGATTAAAAAAGTGTGTAAGATACCCAGTAGGAATGTGTATATGGGTGGCATTTTTATATTTTGACCTTTGGTAGAGAATGCTTTGATTTAGTTAATGAAGCTCATATCTAGTTACTCCTCATTCCTACAAAGAACATATATTTTCTTACAGTGTTGTCATTACTGGGAGGGTACCATTGTTGGAATGAATACATCTTTCTGAGAGTACTGACTCTTAACTAAGGCAGCATTGGACTCTTGAAATTACTGGCTTCATTTTTTTGTTAACTTTATCCAATTCTGTAAAAATTGATGCTGCATTTGTATAAGTGTGTGTGTGCGTGTGTGTGTATATATATATATATATTTTTTTTTTTTTTTTTTAAAAATTGTTTTGTAGGTACATGGGTTTTGTTCCATCTAGATAAACATTTATGTGTTAAGGTATCTTGGTTTGATTCTGCAAGTCTTAATGCTCTATATAATCAACTGATGTTAATTACCATGAGATAAGTTGAGTGATATTTGACTATAGTCAAATATATATTTTGACTATATATTTAGAAAGAGTAAAATTGTAATATTCAGATCACAGGTTCCAGACTAAGGGGTCCAAGAAGGTAGTTCTCATCCACACTTGCATAGTGATGATGCTGCTGCTGGCAGTATTACAAGGTACTGAGATCCATTGAGAACATACGGGCAGGGTTGTGCCTTCGTCTCGCTCTCCAGTTTATATTTCACTGGGAAGACCTTTCTGTTCCTGAGCTACATGCAGTATGCTTCATCTCTTCAGATATGATGGCTTTCTTAGACAATTTGGGATTTTTGTTCCATAAGGTCCTTGACTGGGTTGTCAAAATCTTCTGTGCATGCTTCAGTTGATGTTATTTATAGTTATGCTTTTTCTGCATCTCAGAGCACATGCATTTTGTTTCAGAAGCTTCGACAGGGTTTCCATGAGATACCGTGCAGATATACACCAGTGCACCACTAATCTATTAGCTTCTGATTTGTAGGTCAGGGAGGAATTGAGATTTTGCTATCTAAGCAGTATCACCTCTTTGCTGCTTCAGTGCTTACGTGACATCACAAGTTGGCTGAAAATTAAAAGGACACTGTCAAGGTATCTTTGACAATTTCATTTTTATTATTTATTTTGTTTGCCTTGTTACTGCTGTCATAAGCCATTGGAAACTTGAAGTCTAGTGTCTTAGCAACAGACTCTTGTCCTCCAGAACAGGTACTGTTTATCTGCTTATGGTTTATTTAAGAGTTGTGAAGCATTTTCTGTCTTCTGAAATGCATTACTGAATTACAGCTTAAACATTGCAAGCGAGAGGGAAGAAGTGAGTAAATCAGTCTGGGGTAAGTTCTAACATTTTTGTCATTACAGCAAATCAAAATATTTATTCTGTTCCTTATTTTTTCAGAACCTACTAATTTGTAGTTTAGAATTAGGCATCAGTACTTCCTTTGAATTGTTATCCTTGTGAGTGGACTTTTCAGGGGATTGGTACCAAGACCTGCATTCTGGTTGGAAATACCTGGGATTATCTGATGAAGTAATCTGTATAAGAATTCCTACACGTGCCGTGATATTGACTGATTGAGGTGCTGAGCAGTAGTTTTACAGAAGCTGGGCTTTCTATATCACAAATGCCTTTTTTTTGCTCTAAGCTTAGTTACCTTCCCCTATTATTTCTGCTCCCATAAAAGGAATGATCATGGGGTTTTCTTTTTTGTACAGAAAAATGTTGCCCTTACTTGTTCCTGTATGAAGAAATCTTTTATTAACTGATCTACACTGATTGCAATGTAAAGTCAGTGAAACTAGACCTACTGTTTCCAGTAATTTAACTGCCTCTTCTTCATCTGCTCTGGTGGTGGAAATTCTACCCATGAGGTAGAATATCTCCATGGAACCTTCTTATTGCAGTAAATGTTCTCTGTTTAATTTGGGTTGTGTAGTGATAAAATTTTAAGTAACTGCTATTCAGACCAGTGATAGAAGTGAAGACTTTTTTCCTGGATTATCCTGTTGGTGAGAAACTGTATTGTGATGTTTCACTATCAACAGTGTCCAGGGCTACTGGATTCACAGCTTGATGGGAGCTAAATGTATATAAGGATATTGGATAGTCTAATTTTTGCAGGTTTTAAAGGGGAAAACTATAATCTTTTTAACAGTATGCAGAGTAGCAAAGCTTGCAGAGATTGCCCAGAGGAAAGCAAATTGCAGTGGGATTTAAAATATGGTTAATAAAATGCCAGCTGTCCTGGAAGGAGAATCTCAGGTGTGAGATCACTTAAGCTGGGGTAGCTAGGATAACTTCAGGCATGTTGATTAGATGCCTGATTGGGAGAGGGCAGCAACATCTGGCTGTGGATTAAAACAGTGGATACAGACAGACTTCTCCGGAGGCTGATCCAGTCTGAGGTTGAATCAAGTCTTCTAATTGGCTCTTTGTGACCATCTCTCTGCTGAGTAGCAAATATGGGTATTTTATGGAGACTGTTTTCCAAAATGAGGAATTTTAAAAGCTGCAATAATCTAACATTCTATCTACAATTCATAATCTGATGCAAGGAGGCTTCAGTCATGTTCATCAGTAGAATGTCAATAACCACTCATAAAACTTTGATTCAGTTTTGTGTAACAGTACCTGTATTCTAATGGTCCCAAGGTATTGAAAACTGTTAGTGTATGCAGGATCCATAAATTTGAAAGTTTTCTGGAATGTTTAAGACACATATTCTTTTGTCCTGAATAAGGATCACATGTGAATTTATTTTATTAATGTAATGTCAAGTGAAGTCTCAAAACACATATCCTTGAAAACTTAAACTGGCAGTGTTTTGCTTCTTTACTAGGGTCGTGCCATGCTGGTATAACTTCTCATATTTTTAGACTGGTTCTTTTTTAATTCAGTGTGACAATACAAGTAGTGAGTTATTGATGGCAGCTAAAGTGAGACCATTATGACTGTAATCAATAACATACCTGCATAGAATAACAACTACTACTGGGGACATATTTTGTATTGATTCAGAAATTTATGCTGTCTCCACTACACCCAGTCTGCTACTTCCATAATTTATGTAATAAGATCTCTACTTTGGAGAAGCTGTTACTAAGTTAAATACCAGGAAATGATGACATATCAAGATGTAAATTACATATTGAAGATTTTACTACAAGCAGAAATAGCACTTGCTAAATTCCTGTGGGTTCTGATTCAGGACCAAGGCACTTCCTTGCTGCAGGCTGGAGGATAATGGAAGTCAAAACCATGTTCCCTCTCCTGAAGCAGTATTTTAGAGCTGCAGTGTAAGGTGCTGTTTTTAATGTGGTGTGACGATGGAAGATGATTGAATTGTACAATCCATAAGTTTGAAACCTCTGTAGGTTCCCACTTTTTTTTTCCTATGTTTCATTGTGTTGTGTTCCTGTAGGTGATAAACAGTCTTCAGCTTTTCCAGACTGCTTGCTATGCTGATGGTGGGATTTCTGAGTCCCAACCCATGCTCATCTATCTAGACAAGGAAACAACTACCTCATTTCATTTATGATCCCAAAAACCACTTTCCACTGTTTTAGAAACAGAGAAGCAGTATGATTACTCTGATTTTTAGGAACCTTAGTATTTTGGGTTCTGAAGAACTAATGTTAAACTGAATTGAAGCTTGTTATATATATAAAAGGAACATGAGAGAATCTCAGTTATATATATAAATAAATTGATACTTTGCCTGAGACTTTCAGTGATCTGTTAGGCATTTAGGCCCAAACCCTTAAAGGGAATTAGGCACCTAGTGCCTATTTAATTCCTTTATATTTCTTTACAATATTGTCACTGAAACCAAGGGTTTAGGAATCCTTTTGAACACTTAGATCACAGGTGTATAAACTTCCTTGACTTGTTTCTTTCATGTTTGTGTGATTGTTACAGCTTTATTTTCGAATACAGATGGATTTATTTGGTAACATGTATTGATGTGTATATTTAAATTATTACAACTAGTTCAGTTTAAGAAAAATGTCAATCTTCACAGACTACTACCAAACTTAAAGAAGCTCGAGCATAAAACTTGATTTTTGATGTCAGCATATGTATTTGTATACATTTGGATTTGAAAGACACAGTTGTATGATAAACACAAGAATTCCATGGCCTTTCTCGCCATCCTTGTTTAAAGCTGCACAGTTTTGAAGGCATTTAGTACATCCCCAAAACCTGAGAAAATAATTGAGGTATAGACAGCTGTGGAGAGTTTCAAAATACAAAGTTTCCATTTATACTGATGTAAACTGTTTAATTAAGTTAAATTTCCAGATGAGGTTGTATAATTCAGAGAGTATTGAACGTCCACACTTGCTTCAGGCTGTCCAGTGGACTATATTGCCCACAATTAAACAGATGAATGCACAAATAAGGATAGGCATCCTTCCAACCACTTATAGCTATATTTAGCAAATTCTTCTCATTTCCCTCTCTGTAGGAGTGTGATGTTGGTAACCTTAACATTGGCCAAGAGAGCTGTCAGCGTCTTAAGCTCTGCCCTACAAGGTGTTTTACTTTCCTATATTGTTTTGACCTTGTCTTTGCTCCCTTTCTTTTGGAATAACCATTTATAGGTCCTAAATGAAAAAATTACTTTGCATTATGCATCTGAATGTAGAAAGAAGTAGAAGGTCATTCTCTATGGCACAAGGGATTAGGAAGATCTTTAAAGTTTCACAAGTTAAATGTCCTGAAATTCATTAAAGATATAACCAAGGCAGGGGAGCAATGCAGAAAAATCTCCTTTTAACGGAAATCTAATGTATAGATTCTGTAATTTTTTAACATAATTTTATGTATCACTATTTCAAGAACTACAGTGACTCATGTTGAAATGCAGCAGCCTGCCTATGTAGTATTACCTTCAGAAAATACAGAGTTGAGCTGAGAGGAGTCGTGTAATTGGCAATAAACATTTTTAAGCATAAATACGGCTATGTATTGGCTTAATATAGATTTTATTTTTTTGTACTACAGGCTTACTACCTGTGCAATAATGTGTAAATATAGCTGTGTTTTGAAGGTGCAGTGTTTAGCCAAAGAATTTGGCTATTGATCCTGGTAGTGAAAGAACTTAACAGGTGCCAAATGCAGATGTGTCTGTCGCAGTAATGCAGTTGGAAAGAGGAGGCTGTTGAGCAGGGATTTGGTGTATATGGGATTGAACTGTGTGATTCCACCAATGATGCAGAAAACGAGGCCTGAGAGAGAAACCTTTTAGCCCTCGATTAGTTAAAGTAATGCAGGGTATAGTTCGTCATAGTGCCCCAAAACCAGGGAAAGACTAATAAAAATTACAGGATAAGCACAAGTATTTCTTCTGAAAAGGGGTTGAAATCTAGGAAGAAGCAGGTGGTCTCGCACAGGAGAGAGGGACATTTTAACATTTTAAAAATTATTTTTTCTTTGATGTGCTAAACCAATGTATTTTAGAACTGTAAAAGCTTCAAAAACACTAATACAGGTATTTCTTTTGTTTCAGACATAGACAAACTGTGGAGCTGTAATCTGTAGGAAAAGTACTGATCTCACAGTTTCTGATTTTGGTTAATTACATCGGGATAAGGCATGTAGAGATTCCAGAAGCTTTAATGTCTACATTGTAGTTCAACTAAGAAAACTAGAATTTCACGTAGTGTCTGATTTAAATGAGCTGTCTTCTGTCTGTAATCTGTTAAGTATATCTGCATGTACCTATGAGACTGCTATACAGAGGATATAATTATTTTGTTTACCATTTTGAGATTGATGTGGATGGAATCAATACCAGTCACTTTGCTTTTCATTACTGAAGGCATCTGAAATGTTGACCAACCTTACCTTCCTTGTGTCAAACGAATCACAAAGCCCTTATATACACACTGTTTGACCTTCTAGGACATTCTTCAAAGAACTGGCAGGCTTAGCATGTCACTTTTTTCCTCACTTGAAGAAATTAAATCTAATTAGGAGGATCCTACTAATACAATGTAGATACAGATTACAGGTGCACAGTGTGGAGAGTCCAGAATGAAAATAGCTGTAATGGAGAAGCCGGGGGAGGGGGAAGACCCTGAAATAGGCTGATTTAATTATCAGTCTTGTACTCTAAAATAAGAGATTCAGTAGCTGCGCTGATATGAAACATTTGCAGCAAGTTGGAAAATTCTATTGGGGAAAAAAATCTCTCAAGGCATTTTCTTCTAGACAATATAAAATGAGAAAGGCATTATGCACAAATGCAATAGTTCCACAATTTTAGTATTAGTGATTAACACCTGCTATTTATTTCCCTCTTCTTCATCCAGGTGTGGTTTGACTTGGTATACCTGAATTACCTAGGTGTTTTAAGAGTGGAAGCATGAACAGAATTGACTTCTCCTTGGGAAACCTTTCACATTTCACTGGCTGTTAACATTGTCCTTCTTACAGCAAATGTCACTTGAGACTTTGTAATAGAGAACAAAAAAATATGCTTGTGCATGCTTGTCATTTCACATGAAATCAAGTGACTGATTTCTGATAGAAATCTCAAGAGCATTGAGTTCATACAAGTTTCTCACAGATCCCCTCAGAATCACTGGGTTTTTAACGTATTTTTTGAGGTAAGGAGTATTAATAGTAGATTATCTGAGAAACGAACTATTTAAAATACCTTTGATACTATGAAATTGAGAGAAATTTACTGAGACTGTAAGACAAAATCCAACTAGTTTAAAGTAGGTATAATATCTAGGACTAAAAAAAAAAGTGTGCCTGTTTTGTATGTCCTTGTGTGACTGGGAATTTAGAGCAGTCATTGGAAGATGAAGGAATCCAACTCTCTGCATTATTGGACCCAGAGGCCATACTGTGTGATTACTAATGCATGCAGGCATGGTCAATAAATTTCATGGTTATACATGTCATAGTCATTTTTGGAGCTCATTGATTTAAGCAGCCTGTACTGATCAAGAATATTACAACAGGCAGCACAGTGTCATATGCTGACAGGTACAAAGTGAAGGAGTCTTACTTCAATCAAAACTGAAGAAAAATTTGCTGTTTAAGTGTGAACTGAATGCTGGAGCAAGTTGGCCTGAGATCATAGAGATCATGTTCCTGGATATTTTCAAAACCTGAGTGGAAAAGGTCCTGAGCAACTTGCTCAAATTGACTCTGCTTTGAGTAGGAGAGTTGCCAGGTAATATCCAAGGGTATTTCCAGTCTCAGCTGTTCTGTGTCTGCTGTGCAAAAACCAGAAAGTAGTTCCAAGGTTGCAAGACAATATCCCTTTATGTTTCTCACCAGTGGGGATAAGGCATCAGTGACTCTCCCCTTTGCAGTGCTGGCTGTGGAGGGGGAGCTGGATGGGCAGAGCTGAGTCAGGCTGGGATTTGGCTGCAGGTCTGAGGGGGCCATTAGCAGCTGCATTTATGAGACCGCAATTTGTGATTTTAACCAACTTGGTTGTGTCTATTTAAATTAACATTTAGGGTCAAACTTCTGCCATTAGTGCAGTAAAGAATTTTAAGGGGTTTATTCAAATTTAATGCTTCCACTGTCACTTTATACAGCTGGCTTCAAAGCATATTGATTTACATTGAACATAATCTTCTAATGAGTTTTTGTTTTTGCCAGGAGATACATGTTTCTTCCATTATCTTGTTTGCTTCTATTTTGTTCTTTGTGAGTAATATTTGCAATTACTTTTCTACAGTACCGTGTTGGTAACAGCAGCAGGAAGCCATAGTTAGCTCAGCTGGAACATTTTGGCCTCTGGAGTTCTTGTTACTGCATTCAGAGTAAGAAATAACTGCCTGCTTATCTTTGTGGCATTTGAATACTCTTACACCATTTTTTGTTCAATATTGCTTTATTGGTTAGACTTATGACAGTTGGTAGGAATAGTAAATCCAAGTTGATTGTAACAGATATTGTCTGACATTGGCATGTCTGTAACTAGGAAGATGAAAACAATGTGCAGTAAATATTTTGGACAAGCTGAAAGAAGTTGCTAAAATAATTCTTAATTGTCCTGCTGGCTAGACTGGATAAACAAAGTGAAAATTATTTGCTTTTATTTGTGCACATTTTTGAAGAGCCTCAGAATTGCTGTGATAGTGTATTGAGCTGAATGTCTGCTCAGTGCTTTTGTGGACCTATTTCGTGTTACCTGTAACTTCCATCAGAGCAATATTCCTGTGGAGAACATGTCCTGTGGCAGTTGTGGGACTGGGAGAGCTGTGTTCAGGTTGCACCTCAACAACTGGTCTGCATTAGAGCACCTTGAAGACATATTTGTGATATTAAAATAAAGGTGCTTAGCCTTTGTTTAAAATCCTGTCTCTCTGGAAGCAGGTTACCTAATGAGCATGTTTTACTCATCTCATGGGGACAAAGCCTGAGCTGTTAAATTTGTGGCAGCAAAACGAAACAATTTTTGAACCAAGTCATCATTTTCAGCATCAATAGAAGGTGATGCCCTTGTCAGCTGGCATTGGTTCAGCATAAGGTTCCAGTCAGAATTGACTGCGTTAGGCTTCGAGCTGCTCTTTAAGGGACCTTCACCCTTCACTCTGTTTGGAGCTGCTGCCATGGTGGGTCTATTGAATATTTATAAGAAACTATTACGAGACTCCTTCCTGCAGTCAGAGTGTAAACTCGTTAGTTCTCGTCTGGCAGAATGAAGCTTGTTCAAGCTCATGACAGACTCTACTTGCATCATTTCTTCTCTGCTTGCTGTTGTGTGTTAAGCCATGATACTGATTTAAGTTCAAAATACAGCTGCACTTGTACTACTACAGTAGTTTCAAGGTTGGCTTGGTTCCTGAGAAACTCAGACCTTGTGGGACCTGGAGTCTGGCAGACTAAACTTTTTAAACAAGGTTACGAGTGAAGGCTGGAAGGCTTGTTCTCTTGCTCTCCTGCTTGACTTAACTAATGTTTTACTCAGCTGTGTACAGAGATATCCAAAATCACACTGAATCCACACCCCTTGCAATTTTTAGAATATGACATTGCAAAAAGTTAGTGATCTGTTTTAATATTAGGAGATTGTTCTCATCCAAAAATTTTACAGTACACTTGAATTTCTCTTCCCATTAACATCTTCACCTAATTCATCTTCAGATGCTGGAAAGAGATGAATTTTTAATAAAATGTAAATTACCAGAATGTCAAACAGTTTTTGAACAAAGTTGCTCATAAAAGAGAAGAAGTTACACATAAATGTAAGTTGTGGATAATTGTAATTTCTTCCTGAGCTCTTCTTAGGTCTTAGTGGCATGTGTAGGTAGCAGGGTATCCAGATTTGTAGCTCAAGTGATACCTTGAGCTTACATCATCATGAAAAAATTCACTGATTATTTACTTTTTTTTAACAGACCATAATTTTCTGCTTGTTTTAAGAGTAGAAGCTTTTTAAATGGTTCATACAAGATAGATAGACATATTCAATTAAAAATAATTTTAGAAATGCAGTTCAGGATTTGTTGCTATGTTTTAAAATTTTGTCAAGCTATTAGTGGCATTTTAAAAATATGTAGTATTACCTTACTGATATCTGTTTAATATTATTTCTGATGATTACTGTAACTGTGTTTCTTTTGGTTTAGAGGAAATTGTGTGTTCATTTTCTTCTTGGAAAAAGGGTTTTTAAAATGGCAACCATTGGCAAGATTTTGCTTCTGACCTCTGGATTCAGTTGCTCATCAGACAAAGTCTGAATTGCTAATAAAAATGAAACTTTTGAGGAAAATTCTTGCCTGAGGTTGGATTTGCACTGATTCAGCATGTTTTTTATGATTTGACCCTCTTCCTCAGTGCTGTTTCTGGAGCAATGTGACCCTTTTAATGAATTTTATTTTGTGACAAACTGAATTTCCATGTATGTGCTCTACTTTCTTGTGTGTTTCATGTTTGTGATATGGTTTCTCCTTTGTTCTGCAGCACTTAAAAGCATTTACTTATCAGAGTTGAAGATAAATAAAGCATCCTGTTAGTAATTAGCTAGATTTTCATTGTGTCATCCTGAAGGCCCTGGAATTACTGTATTGAGACATAGTGTTGTCTTACAACTTGTGAATTATGAAATGAAACATAAAATTTACTATGGAAGGTGATGACACCTGAGGAGAAAATACAGATTTTTGGGAGGCAGTCAAATGCTGACTTGCTTAAAGGATTTGGGGGACAAACCCCAAAGTCTTCCTTCATAAAAACAGTCCGCAGGTAGTTTAGTTCATATTTTTTTAGATCACTAAAAAATCAGTTTCTCAGATAGAAGAAGCTGTTTTTCCCACTGAGTTCACAGACATCCTTTGTGGATCAGAATGTTAGTTATGTCTGGTGTTAGTGGTCTTGGTGTGGCCTTGTGGGTGAGTACTCTTCATCCAGAGCAGTAACCTCCCCCAGCAAAATAACCCCTAATTATTTGTGAAATTCATTACTTAAATCACTGCTGTAAATCCCTGTGTCAATGTGACTGTCCTAGAAATCCAGTGTAGCCAGCAGTAGAAGAGTCAATGGCCAGTGGAGCTTTGGCATTGTAGTCCTATAGTACACTTGGGCATTCATTGATTGATTGATTTATATATTTATTCCAGTCACAAATGATTTTTGGAGTTCATGACCCAAAGCTGTCCCCATACTAGAGCAATCAAACCAGATAGACATTTCATCCTTGAACTTTGATTTTGGGAAGTGGGAATTCTAGAGATTGATGAAAGCCTTGAATTCAGCTGTTTTGAACCAGGGATAGCAGTGCAGTTTTGGCAGGTGTTTGGGCTGTGAACTGTATGGGAAGTTGTCTCATTCCTCAGGTCAACAAGCCTTTAGTCACCCTAGTCACAGAGTTTATTCAGAGTTTGATCTGCCTCTTATGTTTTCCAGGGATATCCGTAACTGAGTTGTGCTTTATGAACAAGGGGAGGGGCCTAACAAGTCTCCTGAAAGGGTGGTAAGAGTTGGCAAAATTTCTTGCATATGTTTATATTTCTTTCATTATTACATGTGTTTGTGTGTATGAAATCTAGAAAGCAAAATTGTCTGGGAGAGTAAATAGGTTTAAAAAGTAGCAGTCTCACAGTTGACATTCGTTAGGCAACAATAAAGTGATAAAAGGCTAAATTCTTTTTATAGTAATAGCCTGTAGTGACCTTTCTCTCGAACAGAAGGACTTTTGAACTGAGTATGGCTAAAATATGCAAGAGTTTGAGTAAGCCTGCTTGGAATATCAAATCACCAAATAAAAACAAATGTTTGTTATAATCAAAATGTAGAATAATCAACTGCATATAATGGAGCTAATAATAAAGCTTCCGTAACTTTATAAATGGGCCTTGTCAAGATGTTTTGTCCTGCTGCTCCCTGACTTTTAGACAAGAGGTGAACTGACTTCCCACCTCCTGACTGCCCCTTCTCAGCCCCTCAGTTTTATGTTGAGCTTTACTGACAGATTTCATTTGGGGTTGTTCCCAGAGCTCTCTGTGCAGAAATCTGTGGCAGGGGAATGTTGCACAGTTCTGAACCTCTGTGGTTACCTCCAGCATGGTGGGGTGTGGGCCTTGCTGCCCCAGAGCCTCCCTGCTGGAAGAGAAGGGCCCTTGGCAGAACAGCACAGCCAATGTAGGCAAAGAGCAAGGAATTTATTAATTTGTATGACTTTCACTGATCTTAGAAGTTATTCCTGAGACCTAACCAGGCAAAAGCTTCCTTTCACAAGGAAAAGTAATTTACATTGGTAAAAAGAAACATAATTTAAAAAAACCTGATCTCTTAAATGACTAAAACCAGAAGACGGCTGTCCTTGCTAAATGAATAAACATGATCAAATAATTCAAACTTCTAAAAGCTTTCATTTCTTTTTATTAGTCTCCTTTTAAATTTGTTTAAAGGAAAGTAGATTTTTGGGTAAATGATGGGAATACAGTTTACACAGTACAAGCAGAACTGAAAACTACTGCTTCTGAATATCCTAAGCAGTATAGAAGAGGTGGGAGATTTCTTAGGGGATTTTTCACTATAATAGTCAGCCTGAGGTGAAATTCGTATTTCAGGAAACTATTTAGAGCAAAAGAAAATTATTGTGGGGTGAAAGGCAATAAAGTAATAGGAATAGAAGGTGTTATCTTTCACCACACAGCCTCACTACTTGTTCAGAATTAGGTAAAAAGATATAAGGCAATCAAATGAAATGCTATTTGTAGAGACATGACAAACATGTATCTTTTTATTCTGCAGTATATTTGTGAAGGTAAGGAATGTATAGCTTTGAAAATCTTCCTGTTTTTTATACTCTGAAGATTCAAACAATACTAATTGTCCTATCATTACCAAAGGGCTTTTTTACAGAGTTCATGTCTAAGACTGATTTCTTGTTTCAGAAGTGAGGTATTCTCTGTATTCCTTTTAAAGAGCGTGTCACCCTTAATCAGGAGAGCCATACATTTTCAGAATGATGGTGCTTTCAATTTATTGCTTGTCAGCCCTAAAGAATGTTAGTCATTTTCTTTACAAGTGCAACTCATTGACTGAAACTGCTAACTCATAAAGCAATTTGGGGTTTATTTTGATTGGTTATTGGTTTGTGGCTTTTAATGATGAGATTGAATTGCATTTCTGTGCAATAGACAATGTGGTGGAAAATCTGGAAAGTTGGAGATGCTTGGAACTGCTCTTACTCCCACTGAGGTCAGCAGTAGCATTTCTGTGGCTTTCAGTGGGAGTAACATTATACTGTCTGAATGTGAAGACTTTTCTTTCAAAAACCACTTATAATAGTCAGCTTTAGTTAGGGTTACATGAAAACTAAGTAACTATTGTACTGCTTGTTTATGGAAAAAAAAAAGGTATTTCCTAAGTAGGAGAAAGAAGTTGTAACCATTTCTGTTGTGCCAGCATATTGGGTTTTTTAATACCTGCAGCTCTCAAAGTCATAGAACAAAGCTAGTTTTGATTATATCCTCCAGTGTGTTTTATTATATTGTCTGTGGGAGTGGATTTGAGCAAACTGAGTGCCTTCTCACAAGGCAGGGAGTGTTGCAGCATGAATCCTTGCTCCTTGCAGGTATTAATGGTCCTGTAAACAGGGAATCTGGATTGGAGAGGAAGTGTCATCTGAATACATGTAGTTTTCAAAACTATGTGTTAGTTCTCAACTTTCATTAAAAGTTAATTATTATTAGCGGCATTTTCATGGATGTCATTTAAGAAAAAGGTTATTTTCTACAAAGGTTAACATTTCAAAAGATGAGATGCTATGTTTGCTATGCAGTAACTGTCAAAAGATTTTTTTTTTTTAAGCCCTTCTATGAAGATGCTATTACAAGTGAACTTGGCATAAAAGCTTCTAGCCCATGGTTGCCCAGAAAAGATTCCTTAAACTTGAAAAATAAATGCCTTTGCAGAAACTAATGCTATATAGTCATTTCCAGAACTGTAGTTGTGTGATTTAAATGATCGGTTTTGCTTGCAATATACAAAATGGAGTTGACTTGATTTGGAGATGCCAGATTTCAGACCTCAGCCATCCAGAATGGCTGTGTTTAAGCTGTTAAGAACGGTGTTTTTAAGCTCTTAAGAATATTTTTTTTTCCTTGTAATTAATCTGCTTTCCCTAATTCATTGCTTGTGGATTTATGGCTGCTTATTTTGGGTTTCTGCCATATTTTCTGGAATTATCAAGAGTGATGAATTTATCTTAATTGATGGATTACTATACATTAATCAAACTCTTACTTAATAAGCTTGATAGTTCTTGCAAGTAAGCTATTTCTTAAAAACACTGTCTGTAGTTAAGTTTATTAAATTAAGACTTGAGCATTTAAGCGTCTTTGTCACATATGGGAAGCACAATTTATGACCCACATACTCAAATTACCCAAAGTTAGCATTTTGTTTTATAAGCATTTGCAGCACAAACAAATCTGAACTAAATAATTTTAAAAAGGAATTTCCCCTCCATATAGTTACATTATATGTAGATGTTAATTGTGGCTCTTGAAGATTATTTTTAGCTGGTTTATCTTATGCCGAGTCTATTTATCTCGAATGGGAAGTTTTACTGTTGTCTCTGCATGACATGGTTTGCTAAGTCTGATGACTCTGTGTTGTGTGTGGGAATTTACTTCTACATGATTATCATTAGTTAATGATCATACAAGCTTTCCAGAATTGCTGCTGAGTCCTATTTTTGCCTTCACTGTTATCTGCACCATGGTAGTGCCTTTGGTGGTGTTGAATAGATATAAAAAAGTATATTCTTATTTACAATGTGCATGGATTTATTAAATTATAGTTTAGGGAGCATCAGAACTACTGAAATACTGATTACTGCAACAGGAATTTTTTTTTTCTAGATTGTCTACTAAAATGTTTTCAAAATTCTTAACCCCTCTGAAGTAGAATTTCGTTGAACTGCCTGGCCAAGGCTGGCCTTAGAAAAGAAGTCTGTGTGATACATCATTGTGTGCTGCCCTGCTTTCTGTTTCATGGCTTGGGGAGAACCTGCTTCATCTGAAATGCATTAGTATTCAAACCCTGGATGCTTTTCTGGACTCAAAGGACTGATAATCTGTATTTGGGATATGCATGTGGAAACATGCTAATGCACACCTATCAATGCAGCTGTACCTCTTTGCACACATTAGTATTGAAAACAAATATGTAACTTCTGATCCTTCAGATCCAACTGCCAGTGTTTGTCCTCTGGTTGAATGTGCTGTGCAACTCCTCTGTCATATCTTTGCTGGCATATTCCCAGATGCCATACCAAATTTCCCCATATGGATCCAATGAGGAGATTACAAGTTTAGAATTTAATCTATACTTGCATAGCAAGAGTCATGGTAGCCTTCTTAATATTCATTCAGTGTTCATGGAGACATCTCTGGCAAGATGGAATAAGATGGGCACGGTCTATTAAAACTACAGTGAATAAAACTTTAGGACCCAATCTCTTGATTTACATTTCTTTCAGCAACATCTCTGTAGAATTGACAAGATATAAATATTAGACAAATTTTCTCCTTTTATTTAGGTTCATTAAAGGCCTTTCCAAGCAGATAAAGGAAACTTGGATGGTGAAAATAATTAAATAAAAAAAAAGTAACATTTTTCTAAGATAATGCTTTAATACCTGCTCCTTAGAAAGCCAGAAACATATCCTCACAGACCAGATACAGATGGAATTGAAATGCAACCAATTTAGCTGCTGCACCATCCCATGGTGACTGTTTTTTAACTTTTCCTTCAGGTGTTAAAAAGTATACTTCACACAAGGGGACAGTTTTTTTTTTTTTGGCTTTGGGCTACTTTCTTGATTTCTTGTATTTTTCTTCCATCATAAACTTTCATGCCTTATGGTAAGCAATGTTGTTTTTTTAAAATTTGCTTTATATGGCGTAAAAATCGGTGCTGGGCTTCAACAGGGATGTACATAGAACAAGTCTTCCGAAACTGACTTGCAGCTGTGCTGTAGAAATGTGTTGGAAATTGTCAGGAAGAATTTTGTGCGACTTTATCTTGTACAACTTAAATAAAGGGTTTTCTTGTTAAAAACCTCATGACTTCACTGAATTTTGAGATAGGTTGTAAAATACCTACATAGTGAAGTCGAGTGCATTTGGACTCTAATAAAACAGTCCCCTTTGCATTTTAGATTTAAAGCTGAATTTTTCCTCCATCTGGAGGGTTATGCATGAACAACTGCAGAGATGCGTTGTTCCATGAGAGTTCTGGCAGGGATTGTTTCCCTGGAATGGTGCAGTCAGGAACAGAAGGGAAACGTGCCCTGATCTGTCTCAGAAGCTTAAAGCATTGCTTGTTCCTCCTCCCCTTCCTGAATTCCAGTAATTGTTGTAGCTTCAGCATCACCCACATCAGTAGAAAGGAAGACTTTGTTTCTTGCCACTGCTCCCTGCCACTGCCAAGATGGACCTAGGGCATTTTTGATTTGGGGTATGAGGGCATATTTATCTCATTAAAATGATCATTATCATATCCTTTTGTTGACATTATCTTCAGCATGTTCCTTCTTTTAATTAAATTGTAGCTTATTGTATGGTAATTCTTTTGCTTTCCTGAAGTGTTTCTTCTCCTTAAGATAGGAATCTGTACAGAATCCGAACTGACAGCTGACAGAAGATTGACTTCATAGTGCTGTAATGGATTGCAGTACTTCTTGTTTTGAGCATTTCTTCTCTTGGCACTAGGCATTTGTGAAAATATTTGCTGGGGTTTTTTTCACATTTTTCCATATACATGCATAGGATGATATTTTGGCACAAAAATGTTACACTTCATTTAGTGACAAAGAAAATTTTCAGCATTCTTGGAGAAAGTTGGTGTGTTTGATAGTTGCACGTCACTCTCAGGGTATTTATAGGTACAGGGGGCAGCACAAAGATTAGATGCTTTCCAGCATGTGTTAATGCAGTATTATATCTTTCATGAAGGTTTTTTTATGGAGCTGACTTTAGAAGTATGTTTGAAAACAGCCTTGTCACACATGTCATCAAGGTCAGAAGGGAGAGAAAGCAGACATTTCAGTGTTCCAACTAAGTTTTTTGAAAGAACTGTAGAATGTTAGTGCTTACTAACCACTGAACCGGTCTCTTCATGCCTCTTCATCAGTCCTGCAGTAGAGATGATGCAATTTATCCTGTTCCATGAAATTTTGAGCTTTCACTGCTTGGGACCTGAAGGTTAAACTTTCAGGTACTATAGTTGATAAAAACCATTGATTGATCATGAACCCAAAGTGGCACCATATGAAAGCCTGGGGTGCAAGGTGTGGAAAAGTCCTCAAGTGAGGTTGGGAGTGTGGTGTCTGTACTTGGAAATTCTCTAGTTGTTGATGTAGTGGAGAATAGTGGTTCATTCTTGTTATTTATAGACAATGGAGGCTTTTTTTGGCATTTTTATTGTGGTCTTCTACCATGAGTTCTGGAGAAACACGAACAAGTTTGATGTTGTAGCACTTCATTGGCGGTGAATAACGTTTATTCTTTGGAGTGGTGCGTTAGAACACGTTTTAATTTCAGAGATCCAACTGAAAAACACTTTGCTGAGCACTGGACCTAATTAACACTATCATTAGATGTTTCTGCATTTAGTAATTTAAGCTTATTACTTACAGTTTTAGGAAGCTGATGTGCATGTTGGGAGCATTCAGGTGTTAATTAAAAAACACATAAGTAAGTAAACATCAGTCAGACTAATACTGTGTCCCCAGACCTGGAGGTGTGCAGGCTCATCAGAAACAGACTTTCTGTAATGCCCTTTGTGAGCCAGTGACATTGAAGGATAATGCTGCTTTGTATTATTCTTATAGCTTGAAAAAAAGTTCTACTGATTTATTGGATTTATTCCAGACTTTCACCACTGTAGAAGCATACTACTGCTGTGTAAACCCTTTCTGCCAGCAGGTGGAAATGTATATACAACTCATCCTTTGACTTATGTCTTTCACTGGCTGATGTTTCTTTCCCAGTCACTGAAGTTGAAGGTCAGTAAAAATCCTATTTAAAATTTCAACATAATGGATCTTGCTATGCCAGAAGTTGCAAGTTCTTCTCTTTAACAGCAACTGGAGAGTCTAGACTTTCTGGGAGGTAGGAATACTGGAATAGCGTTCTGTATTACCCACTACAAGTAATTAAAAGCTGTTAGCATTGGTTAAGATGTCTGTGGTGTTTTCTGTGGAATGGGGATCTCTGTTGACCTTGGGACTGCTGTATTGCAGTAAATACACCTGTGGTATAGTACTAAGCACATACAAGCATGGTCTTTGCTAATGAGTTTGTATTTGACGCAAAGCTTCACTGGCTTTTCATGACAATCTTTGCTGTTTGAAATTCAGAACTAGTCATGTTATTCTGGCACAGCAGGACATGTAATTGAAAATAACATCATGGAAGTAATTTTTCCCGTTAGACTTTACATAAGATCTGAATTAGATCCTAGCTTTGTATTTGAGATAGAATTTTTGTACTATTTCCATTACTATATAAATTTTGTATGGTAAAGAGTTGCTATTATTTATGCCATTTCAGTGGAAAGTCGGAATTTCGGGTCAAGCAGAATTGTGGGATAATAAGCTTGACAAGGCACTAGGTGAGATATTGTAGATCCAGTTTTTAAGTACTAAAAGACTGAAGAAGACTGACAAGAAGACTATTAGAGGCATTGATACTTGAGGCTCAGAAGGCAAATTCTGGAATGGAATTTGGAAGGCTTTGAATGCTGGATGATGGTGGAAGCAAGGGATAGAGTACATGTCTGGAGTTACAAAATGGCTAAAATAGCTGTTTCTTTTTATTGCAAGTGATGACATTTGCAATATAGCATTCAGGTGGTATTAAAGCTACATTGAAGGAAGCTAAATAAGAAAATCCGTGGCGTTTTGAAGATAACATTCTGCATTTCTTTACTGCCTGTAATCCCACCCGAAGGTGAATTCTCAAATGTGGGAGAGCTCGCAAGCTCATACTGTCTTAGGCAACTCACAGGCTGAGCTAAAACTACTGCCTCTACTCAGTGGTGTGCCTGATTTTTTCTGGGTTGGAAGGAAAGAGTTACAGACAAACTTAGAGCCTGTGGAAAAAAGGTCTTCACTCACAATGGAATTTGTCAAGCAGACACAGATATGCCATGGAATTTTTCACACTTGCTAATGGCTAATGGACTGTCTGGCAGCTGAGTTTAACTATGAAAACTCTTGCCTTCCTTTTTTCTGTATAGCACCACATGAGGAGAGAGCATTGCTGCATCATCCAGTGCTTTTGGGGTGTTACACGAGAGCTTCCCACCCCGATTAACTTCTGAGAACAGGCAGCTCACAGCATAACACTGTTCTCTTTTTTTTAATTTATTTTCCACTCTACTTTCCTGCTTGATTAATATTACAGCTATTTTTGCCTGAAACACAGAATTATTTCTCTGTACAGTTCTCACTGAGAGATCCAAAGGGCTTCTTTCCTAGTATACCACAATTATATAGGAAAAGGTTATCTGGCCTTTCTGAGAACTCATTTAAAATGAAGGAATAAGAATATTGTTTCAATTTTCTTTTTTCTGAATAATAACGTGCAGAGATTACGTTTTGCACCTTGGTCCAAAATCCAATCAATTCTTTTTATTTCTGTATGCAGTGCAATTCCTTGGCATTTGAAGAAGATGGCACTGGAAAACAGTGCATATGGGTTGGGTTTTTTTCTGTCTATAAGCAAGTTATTTTTATGTAATGAATAGAAGCTGATCCTCTGTCAGAAAGAGTTGATCAAATGTGAATTAAACAACCAGACTGTATTAAATCTATGACTAAAATGGTAAATGCTAATATGATTAATTTAAAACCATAGGTATAAAATACAGTAGATAAAAATTTATCTTGGTCTGCTAAAGTCAAGTTAATTGGAAGAAGGGCACTGCAGAAGCGGGTGGCATTTTGTTTTGTCATATTGTGACCACAGGGTGTTTCAGAGTAGTTTGAGTTTGTTAAAAGGCAGATTTTGCTGGAAGGGATAAATGCAGGATTGTGTTTTGTCAATTTCTAATAGGAGTGGAATTTCATTAGCACTACTATTCATCTGTGTTGTGGGAGGAAGAGTAAAATAGATTCTCATTGACTTAAAATGTCACTGTCAATTCTAGCTGCTGGAATTCTCTGCAGTTTGTTGGCTGAATATATGAAAGAAAATAGGACTATGGGTCAGCCCTGTTCAGTCTAATTAGGATCCATGAGTTTTTGTGTGGGCTTACACATTTGTGGGTTTTGTTGTTGTAGTTGTATAACATTGTGCTTTTGTCTTTTTTTCTAACACCCACATGCTCTTTGCTTTCTGGTAGTGCTTCATATTTATTTCTGTAATGCAGACTCTCCTCTTGATTGTAGAAGCATAATTTGTTGTGCCCATGGTTCATACCTGTCTGTCCCTGATCTCTTGGAAAGTCCTTTACATTTCTTTGCTTGGTCTACCCAACATAAAGTTTACATGATTTTCTTGTCCCACTGCTGACAGACCCTTCTTCAGCGCTTTTCTCAAACTTGTGTTTATTTTCTCCTTCAAAGAGCTGTACAACAAATCCATGTATCCCTATTTCTCTCTCTGCACTCATTTTTCTTCTGTTCTGTCTTTCTAAGCTGTGTTCTTGTCACAAATTTCAGAATACTCCTTATAGGGCAGCCTTTGAAATCAAAGTCTGCATACTGGCAGGAAGATATATGTGATTAGTTTCTGCTTTGGCTTAAATAGAAGAATTACCATCTCTGCCAGTTTCAAACACATAGACTTGCAAGCTAGCTACTAAATTCTAAACTTCTTGGAATAAGGTTTCTTATCTTCTTTTGTTTTGGTAGAAATATTTAAAGATTACTGGAAAATTCTGTCCTCCCTGCTCAAAGTGACAGATGATATTGATATAGAATTTCCTGCTAGTTGTTATGAACAGCCTTCAAATTATGGCTGCTGTGAAATTCTGTACTAGTGCACAGTGAAGTGACTTGAAAACAAAACGAATGAACTCAGAAATGCCTGTTGTTAATCTTGCATTCAGAAGTACCACGTTAGCTGAAAATCACTTCAGCTTCTTTTGACTTTTTGGTCCTGTAACTTGTAGAGATAAAGTGTCATTCTCCTGCAGTCATTTTCTTTATCTTAAAAAAGAAAATTATGTGAGGAAAGGCTTTAGTTTATAGATGATCAGTCTCCCCATCAAAATTTGTAATACCTGCATTATCTTTTTCTGATTTTCCTGCAAGTTTTTAAACTTGCCAGGGTAACTGCCTACATTCCCTCTTTAGTTGTTAATGGCAGCATGTTTGACAAGGAGGGTTATTTCTCTAATTCCAAAAGAGCACATTTTAGACATAAACAATTACAAATACAAGTATTGTTAATCCCCCAATTGTTCTATAGTAAGTAAAGTCTAGCACTTCCCTTTTAAAATACGGCTTTAGTTGAACTACTGCTTCTCAAAATATTTCCACTTATCTCTGAAGTCGTAATTATGGTATTCATCATATTTGAATATAATTGCTGCACTTTGCATTCTGTTCAAGTCATAGGACTTCAGTAAGGAATTAATTTCAGCTATTGCTTTCTTGCCTGCTGGAATCTGAATTTTGGACTCCATCTCCTTTGTTTTTTATCAGTTACAGTGTAATGTTTCTAATGAGGCTGTCTCATGCATAGAGTATTACTCTGAAATGGAACTAGACATTTACAAAATAATAAGTAAATACAATGTAGGTGGTTATCAGGTGCACAGAGATTTCTGGATACAGCAGCTATAACACCTCCATGTTAATCCTGTTGTATACAAATTCTCCTAAATTATTTCATCTCTTTTGAGAAAAATATTATCTCTGTATAACGAGACTTAATTAATACTTGTCAAGTGCTTGAGGTGCTCTGCTTTACAAAAGGTATTGCTGGGTAGTTAAAAATATTTATTCTAGTGGGTGCAATAATAATGAGTAGAACAGACCAGTAATAAACACATGCCTCTCTCACGTGTCCTGAAAGAATTAAAACACTCAAAAAATAAATTGGAATATTTAAAGACTTGTGCTTCTCGCAGATGAGGACTTTATGGAGCATTTTCAAAAGCTTGATAAATGCAATAAACTACAGATGCATCAGCTTGTTCACTGTGTGCTGCCAATCACACAGAAATTGGGACAAAGCTTTGAAGTAATGTAGGACTATATAATAATATTATTCTGTGCCTTTTTGGAATGTATGACCTCTTCACGGAAAGAATTGCACATCTGCACTCTAAAGTTTGGAACTGATTAGAAAAGAGTTGCTAATCCCAGTCATTTTCTATTACAGCCATGGTGATTTATGTATTTAAATGTAACAAATTTCCTCCTAAAAATAATTAGTGTTTGTGTTTTGTCCCTCTTTATTTGATTTGGAAAAGCTTTCTCTGATGGGTAAAATTGTCCTGATTTCCACCAAAATGAACATCACGAATAGCTGCTCATTTTAGAGCAGTAGAGTTTGAGCTCTCATCAGTGAGAGCTTTAATGGAACATGACAATGCTTGACCTTGTTGTCCCTGCTACCTTTCTCTTTTCCTTATCTCCACTGAAGAGAGAGTGAGTTTTGGGAGATGATGTTCCCAGTAGCTTTCTCTCTTGCTGTTTCCCCAGTGCTGGGTCCCTTCTGCTGCCCCTGAGCCGTGCCTGGTGCCTTCTGCTTTGCTGGGCAGTGACATTCCTGCTGCACACACTGAGCACAGGAATGTGCAAGTCAAAGGCAGTGCAATAGAAAATGGGGCCTGGGTGGTTTGTAGAGCATCCCCACCTCTCCCCACCAGCCCAGGGTGAAGACAGGCTCAGCACATGCTGAGCACAAATAATTCTGAGGCTCTCTGCACATTTTTCTCTTCTTTATCAGTCTTTTACTGGAATGCTGTGAAGTTTCTTAGTCCTTGGGTATTATTTCCATGTGCAGCCTTGCAGCTGAGCAATTGTAGGAATACCAGAGTTCAATTTAACAGTATTTCTTCAAGAGCTTGGGTCCTTGACTGATTTGTAGAGGACAAATGAAAAGAGCAATTGCAAATGGGTTTCTGTGCTATTAGAGCTCTAAACAGCCTTCCCTCTTGGCTGTGTGTCAGATCATACCTCAAGGAGGGATGGGTGGGCTGTGAACCTTAAAAAGATTTAAATACTTAAGTGCAGGGTCAACTTTTCATATCAGTGGGTGTCTTTAGCTGGTCTCAGAGTGCTCAGCAGTAATAATTTCCTTTAATATTTTCAGGTAGCACTGAAAGTGGTAATTGAGTAGCAAGTGTTTTGAGTTCTTACATTTCTTAATAATATTTCCCTATAATTTACTTAAGTTCACTATAGAACCTCAGTTTTGGATTAATTTTAAAGAAAACATCATTGCAGCTTCTTGTGTTGTGAGGAAGATTTGTATGTCGTATATCAATAGCTGCACAAAAACTGGTAAGTCAGAGTGAACCAAGCCAGGAGAGGAAGAGGTTGTTAGGAAGATCTTTTAAAGGAGAGACATTAGCATACAGCCTCCTTCATTACTCAGCTATTTTAGGGTATTCCATCAATGCATAACATTAATCAAGGGAAAGGGAACTACTTGCTTGTGGCCTCTACCCTGTAGATCCTTGAGGGTGTGTGACCTCTCTTACACAAGTTTGTAGACTTTACCTGTTTCTGGAGCTGTCAGTTCCAGCATACTGCAGCGCTGGCCATTCTCCTCAGTGACAGCCCCCTTTTTTTGCTTTATTCCCCTCTTGTGTGCAGAAAGTGGCAGGCTTGAATTGATTCTGGCAAGAAGCCATAATAGTTGATGTGAAAAGGCTGTCATCTTTTGGTACATAGAAGTGATTTCTAGATGTGAAATCCATACCCTAATCCTTTGCTTCACCTGGTGTTTCAGTGGCACTGCTTGGGTTCAGTCTGTCACTGAAACATTCCTGGTTTGGTGTTTACAGATGGTTCTCTGTGGCTGATGCATGACTCGGGGGGGAGATGACTGCCCGGTCTCTTCATTTCTGTTATTTCATGTATGAGCAGGATGTATTGGCCACTATTAAAGAAGCCTTTTCAAAGAGAAAAGATAATTACAAATCACCATTAACATTCTTTGAGGATGGCTAATTGTGAGAAATTGGGGGGAACAGCAGAATGGAAAAGTTTAAGTGCCAATATCTCTGGCCTCCTGTTTAAGCATCAAGCCTGCCTTGTATAATAAAAGCTATTTATAAATTGCTGCTCTGTTAAACGTGTACAGAATTTTACGATGCATAAATTGGGAAGCAGAGCCAGCTAAGGGACTTAGCAAAGTGATGAATGGATGACAGGGTGCAAGACTGAAACTGTGTTTTATTCATGGATTGTGAGGTCAAGAAGAAGAACTGCTGGGAAGGGCTGGCATTTGAAGGAGAAAGATGCAGAGCTCAAGACATAGAGAATCCAGTAATCTGAGAATTATCAAGCCACATTGTCACACTTCTTTTTGACAGTTACAACTCCAGGTAGTAGCTTTTTATTTTTACTTTGCTACATGTTCATGAGTTATTTTTATTCTTTCTTCCAGTTCCAGTTGCATCACTGTCATCAGCTACCTGCAGTGTCACAGCCCTAATTCTCCTAAATCTCAGTACTTTATTCTCTTACATTTTAAGGAACAGGTAAGAAAAGGGCGTTTTTCCCACACACACACTTTTATTTTGGTACAGCCAGCCACCCCCACCTATTTACAGTGTAGAAGGTGAGTGGTCCTGCAATCCAAAATCATAGTCTTGATCTGGGGCCCAGCTAGAAGTTCATTAATCTGTTCACTTTGGGCTGAACTTGTCAGGGCTCAAAAGATTGGTAGAGGCTGATAATTCAGTAAGATGCTGTTTAATTCCATTGGTCATGCAGGTATTCCCGAGCAGAATGCAGTTAATGCAAGTTAATTCCAAACACATGAGTTAAGTTCATTGGTTTGCAATCATTATTTGTAGTTTTGTCACAGGATATGTTCAACCTGCAGGTGCAATTTATATCCACAAATACCACAGAGTAAAAAAAGAAATCAAGGCGAGGCTAGAATAGAGCTGCTTTGGACCAATTAATGAAACCTGATTTCCTTTCATAAATTTATTAGAGGATCTTCTTGTATTTAATTTAAAATCGGTAGATAGATTGTTCAAGGAATAAGTGGTTGCACTTAAAAATGTATGTTGTTCTCTTAAGTATTCTCTGTGTCTTCCATCTCTAAGGATTTCTGCCAAAAAGCATTGGGAAGGAGATGAAACAGGCACTCAGGATAATCATCACACAGAAAAATTCCCTTATCTGGTAGCAAATGAGAAAATATACCCTGATTAATTTTATGGTAGCAGTGGTCTTTAGTTTTCTTCTGGTAGCTTGCATAGTATTTAAGAAAACAGGTGAAGTAAAGAACTTAGATGTTTGGGGAAACTGCAACAATTTTTTCATGCAGATATGACAAGAGATTCACTTTTACAAGCCCCAGTATCCTGACATATTCTTGCTGTTGTCACATTGTAATGCTGTAATTTTAATTTTAAAAAACCATAGGCAAGCAGTATTAAAGAAAAAGAAAACATTTGGATGTGATTCTTTATAAATGAAATATATCTGACAGTGCCTGTAGTATTGGTTTTGGTCTAATTTGTCTGTTGCAGACTAACAATATTTGCTGGCCAGATTTTATCCTGCTTTTGCCACCAGTGTTGCTCAAGACCCCTGTAGAGCATGGAGGGAGTGGGTTGAGAGTGGGTTCATTCTTTTCACAGCATCTTTTACAGTAAAATGATATTTTTCTGGGAATGCCTTTTGCTCCCCAGGCTTGCTGTATTGATGTGATCAGCCTGTAATCTGGGAATGGATGAGTGGCATCCACAGCAGTTAGTCCAGTGGAGCTGGCAGACCGCATGGGCACTCCTCTTCTCTGGAGTTGCTATGGATGCTGGCTGGTGTGCTAGGAAAACTGGCTGTGCTCTGTGAAAGGTTTTTCTCAGCTCTCCCTTAGTTCAGCAGTATAGCCTATATCTTAGTCTGCTAATTTTACCTACATGTTGATCCAAAATATGACAAACTTGTTTGGTGCATCTGTCCTCACTGGTTGGACTAAGGTTCTTCACCCTATAGTGAGTACTTGGATTTTTTATTCTTTTTTAATAGCAAGTGCAGTTTGAGGGGGATAGTAAAGTTTGTTTGCACCAGTAGTACCTTGTGGTTGGAATAACATAAATGTCTGTTCTGCAAATAATGGCAAGTACAGTCTGCATGCTAAACAGAATGCAAGGGGAGCGTGGTGGTTGTTTTATGAAGGATTCTAGATATTCACTTTGAAGTTAAGGAACTGTTAGCTCTATTGTAAAGTTAAAATATTTGAAAAAGAAGTTAGGCCAGGTTTTTTCCCTAACAGTAGTGAATTGATACTTTTCTTCTAAACTGTCAGTGATGATTCTTTTAGGGGAGCATATTTTTGCTAGCTCTTTATTTTATGTGTAATGGTAATACATATGGATGAATATTATTACTAGTGTTAGTATTGCACAATAATCAGAAATGGTTTTCCCACCAGTCTTGATTAAATTTTAAAACTAGGTGTAAGAACCAGCCTTTCAGTTTGCAAATTAAGCAGTGTGAAGCAGTACATTAGATATCCCAGGCAATTTTTCACTTTTTACACTGTTTAGAGTAGGAAACCATTTTGGCATGGAATAGGACTGGGTTTACAATAGCTAGTAACTGCACTTTTTGGAAACACTACAAAGATGGCATTGCCTATTTTCACATATCACAGTTGGCTCACTAAGTGCCATATTTTCTCTTAAGTGCTTTCCCTGCTGTTATTTCCTCCCTGAAAAGTTGATGGTTGAATCAGTCCCTAAAAGCAGGGTGCCCCTGAGAGAAGCTAAGGACACACAGGAAGCAAGCTTAGTCTCATTACAGGTGTTGGCTCATACATGAGCTGGATTTATGTGCTGTAGTACAATCAGATAAAATGATGAAGTGAAAAGAATTCATTCTTTTAGTGTCTGTTACTCTGTGCTTTCTGTATATGGGATTTTTATGGAAATTAGTGGACATGCAGCATTATGCATTTGGCTTGAAAGATGAAGTGGGAAGGAGAGAACATGATGTCTTACACAGAGCTCTGGAAAGGAAGCAAATTGCATGCCTACCTGAAAATAAAAGGCTCACTAGCTTGGTGTTGAATGTGTTTTCCCAAGAAAGCAATTACGTATTTTAATCCTGAAGTCTATGAAGTATATGCATTACATGTGTCACTTCTGTATACATTGTTTTGCTTCTCTCTGGATTTGACAAATTAGACTTAGTTTGGACCTCAGCCAAATAATATGAGCCAATTTCATGCCTTGTGAGTTATTGAAGAGAATGTTTGATACCTAAAGCTTCAGTTTGCTGGCTCCCCTCCCATTTCTCTTAATCCTTTTGGGAATCTTGGTTATAACTCTTTCAGAGGCTAAACAATTTCTGAGCGCTGGGTTACTATACCAGCGGAATGGAATGAATTTTAAATATGATCTCCCTTTCCCCTGACATTTGTCCCTTTCTGGTTTGCACTGTCCTTTTGGCTAATTCTAGAGAACAACTATGTGAGATCAGAAAGTGCTTTGGTCTTAATGGATCTTAATGTCACAAAAATCACTATTTGAACTTGGGATCAGAGGATGTTTAGGGCAGAAATTTTATTTTTTTTTCTGTATCTCTGCAATATATTTATTAAAGATTGCATGAGCTTTTATCTTATTAAAGAACGTGTTTCTTTTTTGCTTGATAAGGTTCCTTACAAGGCAGGGCTGCTGGTTTGCTACTGTAACAGCAGCTTGAGGAAGACAGACAAACAAGAGAATTTGACATACAATCGCGTTGTTGGAGTAGAATATGCTTTGGACAAATGTGGTCAAATGTGATCTTTTATAATAATTTGGGGCTGGAATTTGTTGCATACAGTGAATTATGTGAGTTTGTGAGGTGACCTATGTACAGGGGTGATTTTAAGAGCACTGGAGATGCCTATTAAACTTACCTTAAAAGCTTTTTTTTAATGGTCTGTTACCTCTCCTTGTACTTCTATTTTATTTCAGTTTGCTAAGGTCTGAAATAGCAAATATTTTAAATGGGAGAAGATATATAAAGATGTACTGAAAATGTGGTTTGTGAACCTCTTTGGAATTTTTTGGGATATAAGTATAAATACAGAAAGTCTGTTAGAGTGTTTTGAAGACTACAAAAGAATATTTTCATGTAAAGAAATTAATTACATAACAAAGTGAATGTATTGACCATACTTCAAGAAGTGAAGGTTAAGATTTTACTCAGTTTACAGAGGATGCTGCATGGAAACACATAATTTAAAAGTAATTAAAATTGTGTTAATGCTCACCATCTAGAAATGTTTGTATAGCAGCTTTTGCTTTTCCTGCATAGGAGATGACTTCTGTAATCTGTGTTACTGATACACTGTAGAAAGTTTAATAATAGTACAGCTTTATTAGTGCATAAATCTCTGTTATGGTAACATAAATCTCCTATGACAAACTTGAGACAAAATCATATTAATTGTGTCCTTCTATTGACTTCAGCTGAGTCATGTACAGATTCTTTGACAAAATTAAATAAGAAGAAATGCAAAGGGGCTGCTTGTCAGCTTCATCTATGTAGGCAAAGTAAAATAACTTAAAATAGGGAGTAACTGTGCTAACACTTCCTGGAGAGAAGGCGGTGTATAGATATTGATGCATTTGCCTCTTTCATGATCACAAAGTCCTCAACCACATTTCTTGTGTAACTAGCTTTAATGTAGAAAGAAAATAATCTAGTGTAATATAACCATAGTAATTGAAATTTATATATTGTAGCTGAGATTCTTGGCAAGATGGGCTGGAAGATGAGGAAAATCATAATCTGGTAGCATAAACTCCTCAAGACAAATCTCTATCTCTTCTCAGTGCACTTCACTGCCTATGGGGGGGAGTGTCATCATACTTTGCTCATGTTGCAAGTGGCAGCCACTAATACGGACCTTTGGATCAATTGATTCATTTCTGACTGCAGTTGCTTACCCATGGTGCACTGTAATGAGCTTATTTTCCATAGTGATTGTATTTAGGTGGGGGCAGTGTAGAGAATAAAAAAACAACTGGAGGGATTATAAAGAAAGCAAGGAACATGATTTAAAATCCTTCATGTGGAAAGAGGGGCTTAGAGATTCCTCTTTTTTCTTACTTTTTGCATGGATACTCTTCTTAGTTTTACTAGCATCTCTAATTAACTAGTTCTGTTCCAGTGGCCTTCAATATACAGGCAAGGATTTGCATGAAAGTGAGAAAACTTAAAAAGGCTAAAATTTGGCTTTAGCTTCTACTCAGTCTGGTTATTTTGGTTTTGTTATAAAGATTTAGATTCTA
Source organism: Fringilla coelebs (assembly GCF_963513975.1). Taxonomy (NCBI): domain Eukaryota; kingdom Metazoa; phylum Chordata; class Aves; order Passeriformes; family Fringillidae; genus Fringilla; species Fringilla coelebs. The sequence goes on along the minus strand of NC_140043.1, from coordinate 8,420,677 downwards.
AGGATAATTACCACAGTATCTGATGTGGATTAAGATCTGACAGGAGAGCTATTTTTAACCATGCTGCTAAAAGTTCCAGTAAATTATTAATAAATTCAGTATCTAATTTGGCAAAACCTGATAATACTTATCTTCAGTGTTCAAAAGCTATATAGTAGGCTGTTGAAGGAGTTTCTTTAGAAATTAAGGAGAAGTAGCAATTTTATAAAGGAAAACTTCATTCTTTATCTGAACTCTATTAGGGTGGAGGTAATCAACTTCAGCATCATGAATAAAAACCCAGAACAGGTGTGGAACAATTTTTGGTTTTACAATTGTTATTCCTCATTAGAAGCAGCTTATTTGTCTCTATATATACTGGGAAAAAGGATCTGTATTAATTGCTAGTTCTCAAAAACTTAATTGTTTTTAACAGACTTGTACTGTGCTACAGAGGTTAGATGTCATGACAAGCAGCATTTTTGTATGAAAGGTGGCAGGGTTGGGATGTGGGATTTGTGGCACTTTAAGAGAAGGATGTAAAAATGCTTCTGGATGCCTGGAGCCAGAGACTATCAGTCAGTGACAATCTGTGTCTTGTCTCTTGGTAATGCTGCAGCTCCTTGTTCTGAGGCAGAGTTCACCTTTAAGTTTAGACACGTGAACTGTCACCAAGTGTAATCTGGTGTCGAGAGACATCAACTGTTTGTGACCTTGGATGAATCATTTGTTTTATGAGGAACAGAGATGTTATTTAAGTAATAAAGTTACTGTATCAAAAAGTCTGGAGCACATCTCCTGCAGCTCAAGATTATGAGTCTACAAGCATTCAGGTATTTTTCGGGACTCCAGTGGGTATTTCCACTCATTCCGCAATCCTTTAATGGAATGTGCTTTCTCTTTCTTCCCTTTAATATGATTAGTCATTTAATAGCAAAAATAGATTCAAGAAGTTGTGGGAGAACTCAGAAGTCCTTTGAGCAAGTTTAAAATACATCGTAACTCTGATGTTTTCATCTAGCCTGGCCTTTGTCAGCTGCCCTGTCAGCTGTCAACTGCCTTAGCATCTGGGCAAAGCAGAAAGTTTTGAATTACTGTTCTCATGTTCGTGTTTTATCCTGGTTCCTCTTTCCTCCTACATATGAGAACTGACTATTCCTGCTTTTTCTTTTCTTGCTTCAAAGTGTGGCATGGCCAAAAGCTCAGGATCTGGCTTTATAGCTGTCATTCCAATGGATGTGAATGCTTCATCCTCAAGCAAAATGCTGGCCAGAAATTATGCTTAATATGCAGGATCTTACTACTATACAAGAATGCAGGGAATGTTTTGGTATTAACTGTTTGTGGAAAAAAAGTCGAATAGATTCATCTATAAAAATGCTGAGATTTACAGATCAGAGGAAATGAGGCATCCTTTGCCCTTCATCCCAGCATGTGCTGATCAGGGCCTGGGGAGTGGGAAACCTGATTCAGTACAGAGGCTGTAAATCATACCTCTTCCATCTCAGGCAGGTGCTTACTGCAGGGTTTGCTGGGCCCAGGCATTCTCAGTTTCTTTTCTCTTGCTTTCTTCCAAGATATTTAAAATGTCCCAGCTTGCTTGCAATTTTCTGTTTGAGTAAGTTCCAGAACAGATTTGTGTGTCAGGAGACTTGAATTCAGAAGGTTGTCTTGCTGCTTGCTGTGAAGATAGCTGTGCTTTGGTCCCATCACTGGAGAAGGTTCCCTTTGAATGCTCAGTTTTGTGGTGCATCCAGTCTAACCCATTGGGCAGTGTACCCAAAAAGTTCTCTTCTTTTAGTGCTGCTCATGTTTGACAGCAGGAGCACAGGAAGGGAGGTCGGGACAGCTCCTGTCACCACGAGGGAGCTGCTGCCTTGGCTTGGCTGCTACTCCGAGTCACAGCCACAGAAGGAGAAGCCCCCCAGAGCTTTGCCATCAAGGGGAGCTCCTCTTTCTCCTCTCTTTTTTGTCAATCTGGCCTTCATTTCACAGCTTTTGTTGCAAGTCTGAAATGGAATATGTCATGTCAAAATGAAATTTTGAGAGGGTTTGAGCAAGAAAAGGAGATATTTCAAATTCAGTTCAATCTGCCGAACCAAGAAATCAATTATTCACACTGCCTGAGTTAGGACATAAAATGAAATAGTGTAATGTCTTCACTTAACTTTTCTCTCAGCAGTTTTAAGCAGGGTATTTTAGCTCAGACATGGGGTTGGGAGGAGGTGTTGCTGTTGGGGCTTTTTTTGTTAGTTGTGTCTTATTGTTTTAGGGGGTGGTGTTTGTTTGTTGTTTGTGCAGCGGGATCTTTGGGGACCAGAATGTACCGAGCATTGACTGTGTGGGATGGCTCAGTGCTATGGACTAGAGCGGGGGAAGGACACCTGAATTCCCAAGGCAACGTTGTGATTGTGTGTCTGAGTGTGGTGGGAGACTGAAGCCCCTCAGGCTGGGATCTGATGAGGGCATGGTCCAGGATGTTGTGGCTGCAGAGCCGACACAAATGAGCCGAACATGAGTACAAATGTGCTTTCAGTAATGGCTGATCTGTTTCATTATAAGAAAATAGGTCACTGAAGAGCAAGAAATGTAGAAATTATAAACTATATATATTTGAACAGATGTGGGATTTTTCAGATCTAATCTAAGGCTCTCAGTGAAAGAAATTTTTAAATTATAATTTAAAATAAATTTTAGCACCTTTTATGCTGTCTCTGAAAATATGCATCATCAATGGCTGGTATTAAGACAGTGTGTTCTGCATGCTTAGTCTTGCATCAAGCAGTTCATACCCTAAAGGAATATTTGACTTAAGGGAATAGTACCACAATTAATTTGAGATAATACACAACTCTAATGGTTCCTTTCAGTATGTTAGTGAATGCAGAAAGGCTTTAGCGAATCCTTGCAGTCCAAGAGGGTAAAAAGTGACTGTCTGCCCTCCTGAAGACCCATCTACAATAGAGATGGAATCATCTTTGTTTTCTTCATTCAGTACCCCAGGCCAGCCTGTGTCTCAGGCTCTTGCTGGGATTTAGCGCTGTGGCTTCGAGCTATTTATATTGGGATAGGAGGGAGTAAGCTATTCATAGCTAGGCACAAGTGGAAGGAGATACAGGGAGGCAGAAATGGTGTTGGGATTAGGATCCTTTCAGTGGGCAATGACTTCATAGCTTTTCAGCTCACTGCACTCCTGTTTGTAATGAACCTTCATTTCCCTGGTGTCATGTCTGCATCTTGTCTAGGATTTGTCATTCCATCCTCAGTCCCTTTTTTCCTTGAATTTTTGTCTTCCATTTTCACTTTTCTATAAGACTCTTCTCCCTATTCATTTCACTCCAGTTTCCTCATAAGTTTTCCCTCACATGGGAATAATGTTTCTCACATGTCCCTGTATTGAATCCCACAACATTATTCTGTTTCCTGGTATAGGGTGTAACGTTTAGCTAACACTTTGAATGACTTGTGCACTTACAGTATGTTGGTTTAGTTTTCAGAGATGGGAGGCTTTAGATGATAGGAAGCCATCATCTTTTATATTTTCTAGGACACAGATATCTTCCAGATGATGTATTTGTTGTGCCACCTATCAGTGATTTCTAAGCTGGGGGGTAGGAAGAGTCTTCTGCTTTTCTATGAAGTTCTCATACTATGCTGAATGGGGGAGAGAACTTCATTTTATGTTTAAGCAGTGATTCACAGTTGTAAATGCGGTTGTATAAAGCTCTGACTTAATGTTCCCATATATGAAAATATCATACGTTACAAATGCACTGGGAGATGTAGCCAAATAAGAAAATTTAGTTCTCTTTATTTTATTTATAAAATTGACTTAATTCCACTAGAAAAAATTAATTTATTAAATGAGTAGGTGTTCTGAAACAATTTCAAACCTATTTATGGAACTTTAGTAGAGATAAGATCTGTTTATAGAACTTCACAGCTTTAATGGCAAAAGTCCACAAATGTGGTCTTTTTCTTTCTTAAACTCTAAATAGTTCTTCCATGAGAGATGTGTTGTTTTCTTTTCTTTTGATTTCTCTTAATTTTATTAGTCATTGGAATTTGCTAACATTCCTAGCATTTAAGAGATCTAAAAATTGACTCTAAACCATTGGAAGTGGTCTTCTGTCTCCCTTGTGCTTTATCTATTTACATGAAAAAGTCTGGGTTATTGACACTGTATCATATTTATTGTGGGTTCCTGGAAATTGTTGCCATAGTTACATCTGGTAGTCAGGAAGAGTTTTGCTGGGCTCAAAGTTATGCTAATTGACAGTTTCTTAGGGAGAATAATCCTCAAATTTCAGGGAATAATCATTCTTTCTTGCTCTAAAACTTGAGGAAACTATTTAGTTTTCAACCACAACAATATCCCCCTCCAACCCAATTTGATACCAGTGCTGTGTGTAGTTAATTTTTCTCAGAGAATGTTCTTTTTTCTTGGATGCTTTTTGCTGTTTGGTCAATCCTCCTCTTGCTTTTCTCCTCTTTCCTCATCTCAGTAAACAATGGCCCTTTTCTGATGCTAGTATAGATTTTTTGAAGAAGTGGCAGTAATACAATGTCTGCCTTGAGTTTCAAGGTTCTGCTTTTTGTGGGTAGTGCAGCCTATTGTCCAAAGAAAGATAATCAGGGTTAATCACATGGAAAAGCAAAATAATATTATTGATGCCCCATTAATCTCTCTTACATGTTCTTAAAATTTACTTAACTCTTACAAAAGGAAGGAAAAAAACCCAAATGCAGAAAACCTCACCAGAACTTTGTTTGTTATTTGGTACTGGACTTTCTCTCTTGTTACTCCTGAAGAAAAAAGAGAAAAAGCCAGATTGGTGTAACTAAACAAAGACATTGTATGCAGTTCCATTCTAAACAACCCTTGGTGAGTGTAAATGGTACCTAACAGAAATACTGGAGCTTCAGGATTATCACAAATGCCCAAGATGTGATAAGTTATAGAATTTGTTAATTTAAATTATTTGAAGATCTAATCAAGTTGTATCTACCTTAAGATTTCAGTTTACTTACTTTGGTGTAAACTGATTGGTAGGTTTTATCTTGTTTCAAGAGTTTTATCTAGTTTCAGTGCCTTCTGCAGTCTTTGCCACTTTCATGTGGTCAGCTAAAATCCTCTTAGAGGAAAGGCTTTATTGGAGCAGACCTTTAGATTTTAGGATGCACTTAGATTTTATATATTTAGCGTGCAACAGAAATCATCCTGTGGTAGTCTGGGAAAAAAGGAACAGCTGCCTGTCCAGCTTTTCATTATAATGTCCACCTAGTGCTATATATTCAAGCTGTTTTAAACTTTGGTCTTCTGGATGATACCAAATTAACATGTTCATACCTTGGGCACTTGTAAGTCAAAGTTATCAGCAGAACTTCTGAAACTAGATAAAGTCTGTTTTGTCTCAGTGAAGAGGCAGTTCAGAAAGGAACTACTGCAGCTGTGTCATTAAGCACATCTGATGAAAGTTCTGATTTAAGAGCTTTTAAATGCTTTTTTTGGACTAGTGATAACTAAAGACTTGTCAAAGGTAGGATTTTTACAGAGGAGTGAGATGGGGTCTTTTGCATCTGCTTTCTGAACCTGCCTGTTCGCACGGCTCCAGTGTTGAAGGGCTGGCATCTTCTGGCTACCATGACTTAGCAGTGACTGAGAACAGTCACAGGTTCTGTCTGAGCCCCCTGTGCCCCTGAAACTGCTAAGGCTGATGGTGTGGGGGCCTTCCAAACAGGGAGAGATGAGTGGGAAGGTTTGAGATGGTGTGTTTAGGGAATGAGGGCTGGGCAGGCAAGTCTTGGTATCTGTAAGTATTAGTGTGGGTCTCGGGGGGGGGGGGGCACTATCTGGCATTACACTGATAGCATCCCCTTGCCATGACTGAACTGCTGTCCAGCCATTGTGAGCTTTGGAATTTTCCCTTGCCACCCTTTTATTCCTGCAGTGTTTGTGCATCCTGTTCTACTTCTTTTCCTAGAATGCATTTGTCAGACTGCTCCTGGAGCCTTGAAATGTGCTGTGCAGGAGCTGGGCTGCCCGAGGGCTCTACAAACGTTTGGGGTTTTCATTTAAAGCTTGGTGACTCACTGGAAGTCCACAGCATTACTTACTGAAATCAGAGCCATGGTCTAGTGAGTTCAGAGCCAAGAGGTCTGTATTCTACCCCTTGCTCCTCTATTGATTTCCTGCAGCATTGCACTTTTCATTTTTACTTTATGAGTCTTTAATGACACTTTTTTTAAACAGGAGAGAAATATGAAAAGGGATAGCAGTGATGGCTTTAATGGTATTTTAAAGATTTTATGGATTTAAGTTTATAGATACTGGCAGTCCTTGTCTGTGGAAGTGGTATATGATAAAAATATTTTTACTATAATTTTCTGTTGGAATTTGATACAGCAACAGTGGTGTTGAGATTGGCAGGGTTCAAAGGGTAGCTTACGTGTTCTGAGTTTGAATTCAAAATATAGCCTCTGTATTCTGTCCTAAAGCTGTAGTTCCTTTTTACTATTGTTAGGCAGCAATTGTGTGCCTGTCTCTCCTTATCACAGTCTCTGAAAGGCTGCTGTTCAAAGTGGATTAATATTCTTAAATTTAGTACCTTGTGTTACCAATTTAAATTTTAAAGTTGTTTTTTTTTTTCCTGATAATATGATATATAAATGTAGCTTTTTTTTTGCCTTAGGTAGTTTAAATTGCTTTCTCTTGGTATTTTTTTGGAAGGCCACTTTTTTCTGCTCTTTCAGTGCACTGTTCTGTCCCTTTCTTTCAGACAGTTGGTGATCTAGACTCATGTAAGAAACAAATTTAGCCACAGGAAGGTGTTAAAATTATCTTGCAGTGTACCAGTCCTGCTCTAACTTAACTTGGTTTTATAATATTACCTTTAGAGAGGAGAGGACAATTAACAGAATCCTCACATCCTAAAATGTTGGCTTTTATTTGACGAAGTACAATTTATATTTAGCTATTGAAGTATTTAGAAAAATACACCTCTTATAATCAATGCAAATTTAAGGTCAGCATCCCGTTACTCCATTATTTTGCTTGTATTTGCTACCAACTGAAACTTGTAATCAGTTCTCTAGTACATGCATTCTAAATTTTACAGATTTAGTTGAATCTTTGCTTTTTTTCTTATGTGTATTTAAGGGCTTAGTTTTCTTTTCAGATTTACATAAAAATAAACTCTGAGGGCCTGGGGAGAGGGCTCTGTTAAGAATGTCATGCTTTTGAATGCCTGCTTCTTAGATCCTATACTGGTGTCATATTAAAAATGCAGAGAAATTAGCTTATGGTATTGTTTTAGTTATGTAACAGAAGTGTGATTTCTCTTCCTTTTTTGAGTACTGGATTACGCAATGACTTTAGAGGCAAATTTGTCTCCTTTTTAAAGTAGTATTAAATTACTGATTTTTCCACTACTTTGAAGCTGTCTGCAGATAAGCAGATCTTAGAATTAAATCATGTTTAAATCATAAGGCCACTGACTACATTGAAGTTGTGGGGACAGGACTGAAACTTTCCTGAAGTTTTACAGTGTTTGAATTGGGTATTTTAATTCAAGCACATCTTTTGTTCCTGAATTGGACAGCTGCCAAATTGTGCTGTATCTTTCTGCTCCTTCAGGGAATTGTAGGCATTTTCAGCTTTATTTTATGCCTTAGTTGAACATGCTACATTCCTTGGGTGTGCGTAAGGGAAGAGGAGGGAACCAATCTGAATACTCAGGCACAATACAATAAGCTGTAGACCATTGATAAGGAATGATTTTTACTGACTTAAAATAGGTGCTCAGTAGCTTGCTGATAGAAGCCCTCAGATGTGGTAGCTGCTTTTAAAAGCTGGATGGTTTTATAAATATGTATCTCTGTCTCAATCACCATGTCCCCAACAGAGATGTAAGGTTCTGCTATCCAGACCATGGCTGTGAGTGCAACAGTACATGGAACAGAACTGCTAAGGGGTTTGACTCTGCTTCGATCTTGACTGATATGGCAGTGCTTAGGTTTAATGACTGGAGTTTTGTGGTTGTGTATAAATACTTGAGTCTCTGAACCTGTAATTAGCACCTTGCTTTTTCATTTACCTGCTTTATAATTTTATTCAAGAATGCATGTGTGTGTTTATTACATTTCACAGGAAAGAACAACAAATCAGATATTAATTTCTCCTGTTGAATAAAAAAATCAACTTCATGATGTTTTAAATATAAAGTGTTCTTGCATAACTTAGTGTTTTGATTTACAGTGTTCTCTTCGTTTATAGCCACCTGCTTCAGGAATTGGTTTGTGTGTATGTCTCATAATTTTCTAACCTTGTTCTGAAGGTCACACTGACTGCTGGTCAAAGGGACCTGCTGCAGTTCTTAAGTTATGGCCTAAGTTTATATTACATGATTTTGATGCATGATGATCTGATTATGCAGTAAGCTACAGTGTGATTCATGAGATCCAATTTTGTGGTGCCTGGGATGTTATTGAAGCTGGTGCTCTGATTATGACTTTGTGACATAATTTATGACATTATTTCCAAACCCAGTTTTTCTTCCTTTTTAAAAGAACACCGATGTATATTCCTATCCCAGATGACATTGAGGATCAGGTCATGCCCTTTAAATGACATTAAAATTTATGTTTTTGAGTATTAGAGAGTATTAGATTCTGACTTTTAGAGTATTAGATTCCGAAAAAAGAAATAGTAAGAAGTTAAGTGATACTGGGTAAACAGCAGGAAAGGATGGGCCTCTTGGTACTCATCATTTATGAAGGTATCTGTCATGGTGTAAGTGTGTGTGTGCTTATTGTTACATATGTAATGTTTGTAATTAGCTCACTGTTTCAGGAGATTCATAAGTAATCTTAGGCTAAGATATTTGTCTCTAGAATGCATTAATCACGTATATATGCAAACATGTGTATATGAATGTCATAAATGACCTAATCTACACAGCAGATTTGGAAGCAAATTTAACTTAGGCTTAGCAAAAAATAGGAAGTGAGGAAACAGAAGTGCATTTTTTAATGTAAAGTGCAGTATGTATTTTTTTTAAAAAGAGGGCTATAATATAGAAATGTTTAGCCAGATTTTTCAAATGTCAGGTGTGCAGTTATGTGGAAAAAATATGCGTAGTACGTAACTAATGTGATTGGGATTCAGGGATTTGTTATGTAACAGAACTCAGGGATTTGTTATGTAATAAATGCTTTGGATGTGCTCACAGCTGCAGTGGAGTTAACATTTTTTTAATAAGACACATAATTGCCTGCAACATATACAATTTTTTTGTTTGTTGATCTTTCCTGAACAATATTGCTAAGTAGCAAAGAAGCCATGTAGAAAATGTTTTGAAAAAAAGATCTTCACCTTTCATTTTTACTGTCATAACAACTTACTTTGGTTAGAAATATCCATATATGATTTAATGTAAATTAAATGTATTTGCCATAGTCTGTAATTATATAGCTCCTTATGTTTAAACATAAGTAGCAGGTTTTAAGGAGAATTTACTCAGACCACTCACTGGGTGTGATTTCTCTTCAGTACAAGTGTGTTATGTGTTCATGATTTACTCTTTCATCTGCTGTCACTGGACCAGACTGAACCTAGGAGTCCCTGTGTCAACCCATGAGTACATAAACTCATAAACACGGTTGTGTGAGTTTGTCTCATTGAGCAGTTGAGATCTAGTGCTAATCTTATTTTATTTATTATATTGAAGATATCGAAAGCTCTTGGGTTGCTTTCATCTTAACGCTATTTACAATTCTCAGAAAACTTCTTGAACTGGTAAAGGTCAGGCTTTGGCTTTTTTTTTTTTGAAACTCCCACTTTGCTGTGTCCATAATATTTGTTAGTGATTTGGTAGAACTGCATATGGCAGATCATTCCTCAGTTTTTGAAGGAGCTGTAGTCCAATGCAAATAGGAGTATTTTAATTGTTTTGTGTGAAACTTAGTTAAAATAATTGCCATTTGGCTTTTGTATAACTTTCAGGCAGACAGCTCCATAATACTGGAATCCAAAAGCATCTTGTCTTGGCTAGATGACCTGGGTCTTAGTTTATCTGGGCAGTTCTTCTTTATGTCTAGCCAGGCATGATTGAGAATTTTCTTTTGGTTCTTTGTCTCTTACAAACATGGGAATATTGGAACTACTTATTTGCTCCCTGAAAGTCAGTGGAAGTTGGTTAATGAGGGAAATGCAGAGCAGAGCTGTGGTGGAGTCCACTGCAGTTTTCCTTAGGGTATTAATTACTTGCTACGCAGGGCTTGCTCTTGCTCAGGGCAAGGTGCTGGGAACAAAGCCTCAGGGTGTTTTTGCACCAGCAATTAGGCCTTCCCTTCCCTCTCAGCAGGAACCAGGGGGAGTTCTTGCATCTTCGGAGGTGTGCCTGTGTCTGTTCTGAGCAGGTGGCAGAGTTGGGCTGCTGTGCTGTGGCTGTTCCGAGCCTGGGGCCGAGTGGGCAGTGCAGAGATACCTCTGTTTGCACTTTGCCTTTGCATTGCTGTGCTTCCTCCTGCTGCTGTGACCCCAGCGCTGGGATTGGGATTCCTGGATGTGGCTGGTAGGGTAAGGACCCTTCAGCTGAACAAAGGAATTGCTGTACTGAATGAGCAGGAAGGATGTGGCTTGCTTATGTATCTCAGTTAGGGGAGTGAAATCTCTGGCAGCAAGATGATGTTTTGCCAGAGCAGGCATCCAGCTGCATGCTGCAAGAAGTCTTCTGGGAATATTTTCATGTCTTGGTAAAGTCTAAGAAACAAGTTCTACTTTCAGATTTGTGCTTGTGTAAACTTGAGAAGTTACACAAAGATATTTCAGGTTCTACGGCAATTTACTCAATACAGATTTTGGAAGCAGTTCTGTCTCCGGAGGGTGCATATAGGGTATAGATAAACACTTTGGGTTTGATATTCTTGTACTTGTGTAAGAATACTCCTTTGTCTGACTCCAGGCATGTACTCTAGTTCCAGTAATAAGAGATGTGATTTAGGTACACAATTGATTATCCCACTGAAATGGTACCAGTTCACCAAATTTCTCAGTCTAAATCTGCATGTGGCTGTTTCTTAAGTGTGTATTACTGCATCATAAAACACTTCCATGTTACATGGAGCAATTTTTTTTTTTCATTCAAAGTAAGAATATTGACACTACTTCTATTCCTTTTAGCTCACAAAAAGGCAGGATATGAAGTATTAATTTATTTTAAATTATATTTTTATAGGACAGGTGTTCTGATTTTGCCAGTTAATTCTAGTGCATGGTGGAAAAGTTGTTATAAGTTACACACTTTATAAATAATAGATGTTCAAAATTTACTCCAGCCTTGAACTCTACAAATAGCATAATCTTTCTGTATGTCTTTTATCTATACAATTCTACTTTCTAAAAAGTCGTCTTTGGCCCCTGAAGAGAGAATTAATTGAAAGTAAATTGAACACGTGTTTATATAATGTACAGAACACACTTGATGCAAAGTACTATTTTTGGAAAATGTAGCTGACAATATAAATTCCAATTTCCTTTGCATATAAACTGAGGAATTTAAGGATAAATAAAACAACTCTGTAAATTGTCTTTCATTGTTGTTGTGTGCTGTAGCCATAATTAGTTGGATGTTTGTGCACCGGGAAGAGTCCACAATGGTATTACTAGAATAAAAAGGTTTAGCATGTTTTCCATTCTGGCGTGGTGGCTGCCAGCCAGCACTGGAGTGAAATCCTGACACGGTGCTGACGTGTCTGGGGCTTGTACTGACAGAGCTTTACTTTGATTTGTGTGCAGGGAGCACTTGTGATAAGGAGCTTTGCCCCTCTGAGTTAGACACTGTTCACTGACCTGGGCCTTCTCATCCTGGGAAAGTAGTGGCCGCTTCTAACCTGAAAACACACAGAACAGTCTGGTAGAGAAATTCAATCTGGTTTCGCTGCAAGTTGCACGGATTTATGGGTGATCAGCCACAGCAGCAGGGCTGCTTTGCTTAGCAGCAGTGTTTTAGCATGTTGAATAGACCCAATCAGCATTTAAGATTTTCTGAATTGATGGTCATTTTTGACCAAAGATAAAGGTGGTAAATAAAATAAACTTCCTTTACAAAAAATCAGGTATTAAGCTTTTTTTTTTTTTAATTTTAACAACATTATGCTTGAATTCCTCTGATACCAGTGGGACACTGGTTCTCCAGTCTCAAATTACCATTCTGAATATAAATGTCATTACTCAGATGTGTGGTTTGAATAGCACTAGCAGAGATCTTCTGTCACTTCTCTCTCTTGCTGCTGTAACAATCAGACTGCATCCATAGCAGGTGTTACAGACAGGTTACTCAGCTGCCTGAGCAGATGGACAGTTATCTTTGTGAAATAGAGAGCTGACTTAAATACCTGGCTGCATTTGACTTGGAGGAAGTAGTTGTTAAAGGGGCAGGTAGACAGAACAGGCAGATTGTCAGGGTACCCAGGGTATCAGTAAGGCATCTAGCAGTCAAAGTTAGGGTTTTTTTCCCCTTAACATTCATAGTTCAGATCCTGTAGAGAGCTGTACAAGCATGAAATTGTTGGAATTCTTCAGTAATGTGTATGGATTGTAGATACAAGAAGTTTACTCTCTGTATATGCATAAGCCAGTCTAGATTTGATAGTACCCTGGAAAAGTCCCTTATGTGTCTTGCTGCAGCTCCATCTTTTCTGGCACACTCATTAATCTGAAAGTGAATTATCTGAGACAGAACCCAGAAACTGGTTTCATCAGGGGGCATTTCCCCCTCCTTAAGATGGGCTTTTGAGCTTATTGGTCTGTGTGCTGTGCAACTCTGTTTCAAGTTTCCCCCATCTGAAGTACAGCTTTATAATGGTTAAAAACATTTAAGTTGAATTTACTTTATTACCTATCGGTTTTCTGCTTTAAATACTAAAAAGGGAAGCAGTCTGGCCTACTCCTCCCTTCATTTTCAGATACAAATGCCCAAAGCTTTTTAAGTATTCTTATTGAGTGTCCTTTTTTTTTTTTTAACTTGCTTTGCAACCCTCTTGCAAGTCCTGCTAAGCCTGCATTTATTGAAGAATTAGAAATCTGATTATGCAACTTTGTAAATACACATATATTTATAGCATTTATGCATGTCTTGGGAAGACAGGATTTTCCTAGCACACTAGGTTTGCCCCTATTCTTTTCATCTTTCCATTTCAGTATTTCATCATATCATATGTCTACAGTAATGCTCTGCACTTGGAGTGAGCACACTGGTAACTCTTCCAGAGGATTTAATCAAATTCAAAAGAACTCATCACAATAGTGAGCACTGTGCTGAGCTTTTCTTTGTACACATAAATTATGAGATCCACAGCATTGGCTCAGCATCTTTATCTTCTCTGTAGGACATAGCATGTTGCTTTAGCACCACGTACTAAATAGTGGTACTACCCTCTGCCTGTGGAGAAGGCTTTATTCAAGATACCAGTGTGTTTTAATCCATCTGCCTTCAAGGCAACACCACTGGAACATAAAAGTAAGGAATTGCATGAATATTAATAGCAGCTCTTGATGTGACAGGTACCATAGCTTATGTGCATAGTATGGTACTTACAGAATCTGAGAGACATTTTTAGATGAAAATGAATTTTGACTTTGTCTGCTGCTGACAGATTAAGGCTATTTAAAATGGATTATTTTTCAGTTTTGGGGCTTTCTTGCAGAATAGGTATTAACTCTTAATTTGCTACAGGAGACTGAAATACAGAAGTTTGTTCTGACAGATGCTAAGTTTCAGTGTGAGACTTTGACATGTCCTGCTGAAACCTGTTGACATGATGGTGAGGAAATGGTTCACATCCTGTCATGAACATCACAGTGGTCTATATTGCCAGAGGTGGGATGACAGCACCCTGTTGGAACTCATCCATTTGAGCACAGTTGAGAGCCAGCAGTTGTGTTTAACTATATTAATTTGGAGAAAAATAGTAAGTTTTCATCAAATCACCTCAAAAAATTCTGTATTCTAAGTTACTTTCCCAACATTTGCTGGTCACTTCACTGAAAATTTTTAAGATTACAGATTGTATTCCTGTGATTCAAAAAGGAATGGTTTGGTTTGGTTTGGTTCTGGGTTGGTTTTTTTTTTGTTCAAGACATGCTGGATTCTCCTCATTTACCTGATGACAGCTGTGATAAATTAGGTCCTTTTTGTTCTTGACTGCTGAGTGTAAATTTTGCATGATGGTTTTAGGCAAGTTATGTAGCTATACTCAAGTAAGTGACAGCAGAGATGGCTAATAGTCATTGCTCCTGGCTTAGTGCTGTATTTATTGACATGACAGAGCTGTTGACATCAAGAAACTGATTTTCAAGTTCAACTGTTAAGATTTATTTGGTCAATCCTTACAGAGAAGATTTACTTTCACATAGTAATAGCACATATTCAGTAAATTAACCAGAAATACAAGCCCATCCTTCGTTTAAGAAACTGTAGAATCTTAAAAAAGCATGAATTCCTTCCTCTAAGGAACTGAAAGGAGAGAGCACAATATGGATGGTGCTAACATCCTTTCTGTGTTTTGATACTGTTAAGGAGAGGACTTGATTGGCACATGTAGCCTTTACAAATGTGCAGTAGATTTCACATTAAATCCAGCCCTGTTTAGTTCTGCTGCACTATGGAATCATTTTCTTGACTAATTCCTTAAATTTTCAGCTGTTAATGTACTTGTCCAAGAGCAGTGGTTTCTGGACAGAATCTTGAAAACTTCTTGTCCATAAAAACAGGATAAATGATTTGTCAAAACATTTTAAAATGGTTTCAGTATTATTTGAAATTAAAAGTTCTGTTAAGATAGATAATATTCCACAAGTGATTGGAGAATTTGCAGTTGGTCTTTTGAGCTAAACTTGAATATTTTAAACTGTTCATTTTGGTGAGAAAATTTATAGTCTGATTATAATGAAACAAATATGTTTAACAACCTAAACTGATGTATTATGAAGATGCATCTGCTTGTCTAAGAGAGAGGCTGTACTGAGCAGAGAGAAGACTGTGCCAAGTCCTTGCCTGTTGTAAGGATAAAAGACTCTGTAGGAATCGCTGAAGGTACAACCAATGCCTGAAAATTTAATACTACACGGTGTGTTCCTAGAAGAAATGCTGTTCAGACAATTGAGTGACTGCTCTGGATTACATTTATCTATTATCTTGTGGAGGGAAAATTGTGGTTTTTTTCCTCTCAGCAATATGTTTTGAACAAACCAGTGTACACAGTTGGACTCTCAGCAGGCAGAAAGTCCAAGGACTGACATGTTATTGTAATAATGGCAAGGTCAGCAGCACGATTGGTGCTCTAGTGCAGCTGAAAGATTAATATCAAACAAATCTATTTTTAACATGAAGCATAAGATAATCTGTCTTTAGCTGCAGAATATGTTAAAATACATTATTGTAAAATTACAGGGCCTGGTTATCTTTCAAGTTTCCAGCAAGAGGTTTCTATAAATCTTATCATATTTAACTGATAAATAGATTAAGTTTTGCAGAAAATAGCCTCCTTGTTAAATAGTGAAGATTTCAATCAGATTAAGTACTCCATATGAAAAATTTGTTAAAAATTTAAGTGTCCTTGTACTTAGTTGGTTGTGCTCTATATTTAGGAAGAATGGTCTTAAAATTTCCTCAACTTGTAAAAATATATCATATCAAGTGTATCTAGGTATGACCACCTCTTCTTGTATAGCTTTTATTAATATCTGGATATGCAAAAGATGCTACTTTTTTGCTCATGTAATTGAGATTTTGTCATAAACTCATTAACTGTAAAGCTTTTCAGAAGTGATTTTGAGGTGCAAGTCCATGGCCTCTTGTCAGTATTGAAGATTCCAATGCTCTTATAGAAACAACTGTTGCAACACTTAAGAGAAGTAAAAGAAAGGGAAAGAAAGGGGATCAGGAATAAATATTCGGTGGTTTTTTCTCATCTGTGTATTGGGGTGCTAAAATTGATTGTGAATGTGACTGCTTGATATTGTGTGTTTTTTGACATTAAAAAAATCTCTAAGACTGGCTTGCCCACATTTTCACTTGAGGAAGTACATATGAAAAAGTCTTTGAAAAATAGTTGGAGTGACTGACATGAAATTAGATCAATTGCAATATTGTTGACATTGATTGAGGAGTGTTAAGTGAGGGATGGAAAAAAACATATTTGATCAAGATTAATGCTTTTTCTGCCAATGCTCCTGAGACATGTATAATAATAATTTTTTTTTTCCTGTAAAGCTGCCTACAGAAGACTGAAGAATCATGACTTACAGAAGTCCTTACAAATTCTGGACACAAGGATCTTTGAAGATTGCACAAAGGTCTTTAAAGACTTTTAGTATTTATAGTTGTGCATCTTTATTTCAGCTGAAACATCATTCACTACAGTTTAAAATGCTGACACCATTTAGCATTATGGATGCATAGTTTTGTCTTAAAATCCCCTTTTCTTATGCCCCTGGGAAAACTGAAGTGGAAAGTAAAATTATAAATGCTTTGAAATGATTCGTGTGTTTAAGTGGAAACCCACCCACAGTTTTCCCAGGGTGCAGGTCACTGAATCCTAATGCTTTTCTTAAAGAGAAGGGAACTTCAAAAACTGCCAAAGATACAGTTTAGAATCTGAGTGGGAAATGAAGTTGCTTCCTGTGTTCACTCAATGCCAGTGAAATTAAGTCTGTTTTATTTGACGTGTAGTTGGAAAGTTCCAAATACAGAGCTAATGTTTGAAGTTATCTCAGACCAGATTTGGTTGCAGGGTTTTTCTGCAACAGCCACAGAATCACATGGAACTCCTTATGTAAGTCTTGGATAACATGTACCACCTCCAGCTCCTGGAAAAAAAAAAAATCCCTCTTTTTAGTCATATACCACCTCTTTATCTTTTGATCTCAGTCTTACTGTTACATATAGCAGAAAGTGTATATTAACCTTGGTAATAAAATGGACTCTTTCTTTTTGCATTATGAAAATAGGGCAGGTTTTGCTGACTGTTGCATGACAATGCTCAAATGCTGCAGTTATCAGCGTTATTCACTTTCAACAAATACCTAATTAAACTTGTGGTAAGTCATTCTTAAAGAGGGTTTTGCCTCTGTGTTTGTGGAAGTCCTGACAGCTGGAAAACCGAGATATATCCACTGCTTTTACAAACGTGCTTCCCCTTCTTTGCTGCTGCCCAGGGCTCTGTTGGAGCCCGCTGGATTTCTCACATGTGAGCAGTGTGTGCACAGCACGCACAGTGCTGATGGAAACTCTGGAGCTGCTGGATGTGTGTTCAGAGGGCACAGCCCCCACTCCTGTGGGCTAAGTCAGGGCCTGCACAACTCTCCCAGAGTTTCTAGATATTCCTCTGTTCCAGGCACAGCACAGCTAGGCAGGAAAAGGCCTTTTCTGAGAGTACCAGATTTCTATCAAAAAGGACACTGGCTGATGGCAGCAGATTATAGCAATTATACATCCTCAGAAGATAATGGTCCATTATAAACTGTGGGGTTTCTGGACACTTGCTGTCAGAGAGTTACTCAGCATTAAACCCCAGTCTGTTTGCTTCTACTGGACTTTTGCAAGGGTTGGATCTGCTTCTCTGCTAAGACCAGGCTCCAAGAAGGTTTCTGCTCTCTTCTGAAAACGAAAAATGAATCCCAGTGCTTTCTAGAATAGGTATAGCATTCTGTAAAACCTGTGCTCACTTCTACTTATTCTTTTTCTTCTTAATGCTGAAGTGTCTATAGACTTGTACAAAGATTGATGTAAAAATGGGTTATCAAACTTTTAAATCAGGACTAAGCTTTGTCTGCAGAATCTCTTCTGCTTATCTGTGAGCACAAGCAGAATAAGGGAAAAGCTCATCACAAGAAGCCGCTGTTTACACTTTAGTAGTTTTTGTTTAAAAAGTAGAATGCTTCTGTTTATTGTAGTTCCCCTGAACTCTCTTGGTTTTGCTGTTCTGTGACTTTTTTTATTAAGCTCAAATTCCAGTCACATTTTTGATTCCAGTTGACTTGTTTAGAACTCCTTCTGCTGCTGTGAATGAGACCACAAATTTAACACTGGCTTGCAGTATTAATACTTCATTGTTAATTGCCTTGACTTGGTCCCTTGCAGTGCAAAATTAATGCCTGTGCCTTCTTTTTCTGCAGTCTTAATTGTAGCACAGGGAGGTTAAATCCAAACTGGAGCAGCATTGTTCCCAGAAAGCTGCTGGAGCAGCCGTCTCCGGGGTGAGTGGGGTTCTGTGGGGGTACAGCCAGCTGAGGTGCAGAGGGAAAGGGCTCCTTGGGAAGGGGCAGGATGCTTTGTTGTGGTTCATAAGGAGCAGCTGCACTCCAGAGCTGGTCCCTGTGCTATGCCATCGCTGTTTTCATTGCTGACATTGCACTGGGGCAGTGGGAGCTGTGGAAGGAGCGGTGGCACAGCCGGCCTGGGCGTGAGAGGCATTGCTGGGGCAGCACAGGGCGGTCTCCAGCTCATGCCCTGGGATGGGGCCCTGCTGGGATCCTTCCTCTGCAGCATCAGTGCTAAGCAGCCCTTCCCTGGAGCAGGGTAAGCACCCTGCCCTGCTGCTGCCACAGCTTCTCCTGCTCTGCAGAACGTGGAGCAGCTCAGTGGCCCACAGGGCCTCTGGGAACTGCTGGGTTTTGGTTTTCTTGCTGTAATGCTTCATGAGGAATATATGATCCTACAATATAAGAGATAGAACCCAGAGAATATTTTTAACAGTACTAGCATGGAATGCTAACTTAGAGAAACATGTGGTTTCTGTAATCGTAGTTAATGGTTACAAACCAAATTAAGTCTAAATATTTGAGGAAATTAGCCTGCAAAACTGGATGCGAAGGAGTGAACACATACCAAATTGTTCTGATGAACAGAAATTACCTTCTAAAGTAATGTGAACTTGGGATGACTTTTTGCTCTTTGTGTAATGAGGGGAAAATGGTTCATTTTTGCTCTTTAACAGATGCTGCCTTTGAATTGTAACAAGAAGGGGGGAGACAGATAATGATTTCCAGTGAAGTCTAATTTGTTAAAAGGCACAATTAAGCTTTGAGATAAATGATTTAGCTTTTAAAACACTGAGAGTAAAGGAATTAAACTCAATTCTCACCCACTGCCTGTAGGGTAGCTTTTTGATTTCTGTCAAAGGGAGCATTGTGATTTGAAAAAAAAATAATTTTTATGGTTGTGTTCTGTCTCTGAAACCACACATATGCAGTGACAGCTATTTTGCATCTGTTTTAGGGCAGGTTATCTTATTTGATTCTTCTGAGAAGCTGAGCAGGTTGCTATAGCTACTGAGCTGTAGCACTGCTGAGGTTTTTCATCGATTTCTAAATGTAATTGTTAAATAAGTTTGGTATAAGGCCTGTGATATTCTGCTGTTTATTGCACTTGGAGATTTTTATTTAATTTTTTTATTTAATTCCAGCAGGTACACAGTATCATGTATCTACTATTTATATACATATGTAGTGATCATTTGATGAAAAATGAATGTGCAGGTTTTCCAAACTAGAATTTGCCTCAGAAAGCTCCTGCATTCCTTTTGTTCCTCTTGTGGTTGTGTGTGGGTTCTGGTCTCTATATCCACAGTCCTGCAGGGTGAGATGCTGCTGCATAGGGTGCTGTGAGAGCCACGTGCTCAACCTCTGTTCTTCCAAATGATCTTTTCTTTCTGGTGTGCTCCATCTGAAACAAATGCACAAGCAAAAGACCTACTGCTAACAATACATTGCAGCTATTAGGTACAGGTTTTTAACGTGTGTAAAGAGCTGTTCAGAGCAGAATGAGCGTGTCCTGTAATTTGTAAAGGCTGCTACCAGTTCTTGACCTCGCCTGCAGCACTTGGTGATTCTTTGTTCCCTGCAGCTGTGATCCAGTTGTTACACTGACTGTACTGATACTGGGCAACATCACTAAAAATGAGCTGTTGGTTTTGTCATGGGTGGGTGTGGCTTTGGGTATTTTCTTTTTTCAACCAAAGTCCGCCAGAGGCCTGAGTCCTGTATGATCCTTATGGTGGGGTTGTTGAGGCTTCATGTGTAGTTTTTCAGCCATCCTGGAGTGTGGCAGTTGGTGAATTTCATCTGCAGAAGCAAAAGGTTTAATGCAGACCTATTGCAAGGAGGCCATAGTGGTGTATATTAGCTGTTAATGGCTTCTTGTCAGGCAGCAGTCAGACGGAGAGGGAAAATATCCTGTAAAGCAGCACCATCACTGGAAAGCCAAGGTATTAAATATGAGCTGGGCATTTAGGGATTGAAAGGTACAGTGAAATTTTCCAAGCTGCTGATGTTGATTAGTACTCCAGTGCTCATTCACATTCAGAACTGGACATGCCCACGTCTTGGGCATTTTAGTGAATTCCAGAACCTGTGTATTTTTATCTTTAGATGCTTTATGAATCCTGCATTGTGAATGTCTGACAAATTCTCTGGTAGCAGTGCTAGATTTAGTGGCCACTTGCTGAAGCTGAGTGCCTGGGATGCAATGCTTCCCAGCCACTTGGGACAGTGTAAATTTATTCTTTACACAGATTTTATTCAATTAAGATTAGTGTCCTATTTAGGCTGAAATAGCTAATTCTGTTACTGAATAATTTCTTCTGGAGCTCATAATTTTCAGAGAATTATGTATATGCAGCTGTTGTGGTCCGGTTGGATAACACTAGGTATTCTGAGAACAGGAAGAAACTGGATTGAAGATACTATAACAGAATAAAAGTACCAGAGGTTGATACTGCAGCCTTCTTCAGAGATGGACTTAAAGACAGGTTCATAATAATTAAATTGGTGCTGCATTTTTAGCACAATCAGCGCACTCACTGTTGTGAAGAATGGTTAAGAAAAATCCCTATTTCAGGAAAATTCCTTGCTCCAGACTTCCCTCTTGGGCAGTCTTTCTTTACCCAAGGCTGAGGTGTTCCCAGTTGTCTGTGGATGGATGAGGTGTAGATGGATGAGGTGTAGGAGCTCTGCTGCAGAGTGCTGAGCTGCATTGATGAGTTCTTTGTTCAATGCCCTCTCTTTCTGCTCAAATAGTTACCACAATTTTAGGGAACTCCTACCAATTCTGCAGCCAGGTACACAGACTTAACCTCTAAGGACATCACCACTGGCAGACAACTCCTAAAGTGTGCAGCAGTTATCCCTGTAAGGATTTGGATTACCTCTGTACTTCTTCTCAATTTTTTGTTGTTGCTTTCCTGCGGTTCCTAAGGTAGAATTATGCATGTAATCTGGGAGGTGAACAAATGAATACAAATCCTAGTGACCTGAGAGATTTTTGGTAAACTGTAATTATGAAAATAGATTTTTTGATAGTCATCTCTGTTGATTTCTGACAGCAGTATTTGGTTTAAAATGAGTAATCCTGCAAAAGTTTTAAAGATTTATATCCTAATTTTGGTCTTAGGTAAATACTCAATTATCTGATCATTTAGTGAAATATACTATTGTGTAAGATTGTCTCACTGTGTAGTGTCTGTATCGTGTCTAAATGTGTGCATACAGGTTAAAATAGTCAGTTACACAGACAAATTCCCATCTCAAAATCTTAAGTACCTTAAGCACTAAATTTTAAAGGAATTCAAATTATTCTAGTCTAATGAATTGCACCAGTATCTTTAAAAATAGTATGAATATTTGCATGCATCCCTAATCACTTAAGGTGCTTATCCTATAATTTACTGAGACCTATGATGTGAGAATTCTTGGTTTATAAAAATCCAACCTTTAATGACTACTTTTAAAAAATAATTGTAATGAATGTTTAATCACCGTATAAAATACAGTTATGTTTAAAACCTTACTTTTGCTTTCTAACCAATAGGTGGTGTAGAATTTGCCAGAGTGCTGCTGGTATGTTACATTACTAGCATAGCAGGAGCCTAGTAATTTCATAGTAAGAATTAATTGAGCAAATAAATATTTTATTGTCAGGAATTGACTGAAGTACTGAATCAATTCCTGAAAGTTTTTACTTTTATCCTTTTTTTAAAAAAAAAGTCCCTGTAATATATAAAGTATGCAGAGCAGTCATTGATTTACATCTGAAGTGCAAGCAGCTTTAGGAGAAACACAGAAGCTGTTAAACAGCAGGACTGCTCTGTAGCTTAGGGCAGGAAAAAAGGATGCTCCTTCCAGTTGGAACTACTGGAGGTGTAACACTCTGGTGAAGCCTGTTGTGTGATTTCTCAGCTGGCTGATCTGACTATCAAAGAAGAGGCTGTTACTAGTTTCAACTAAAAGAATTGCTCATTTAAGTCAGTTGAACCAGTGCTGGTGCTTTGATAGTGAAGATTAAATTTCAGTGCCCACTGGCAGTCATTGGGGTTGACTAGCTTAGAGTGTAAGACATTGTTGCTATATAATTATCTATGAGATTTGTTTGTGACATTAGGTTTGATATGTCTTCTGTTTCAGAGTCTGCTGTAGGTTCACTGGCTGTAAGATAGCTTGGATTTCATATGAATTGCTGATTATTACCTTATCCCTCACTTGCATTTAGAAGAAGCTATTTCTAGAATGAAGAGCTACTTTCCTAGTACAGGGTAAATTTGCAGCTCTTACTCGTATAGAGACATAAGAATTGTTTCACTCAGTCATATACTCATTTGAATACCAAAAAATTGTGCTTACCTCCTCTTTAAGTGGCTGAATACTATAGTTAGAAAGTAGATAAATGGACAGAGGTGTATGATGCACCTCTGTTACTACACTAACAGCAACAGCCAATTCCTCAATTAAAAAATGCATACTTATCTTTCCAGTGTCATTCTCTTCCTCTCTCTATTTTATGCAGAAGTGCTTGAAAAGTCCCAGGTTGATTTTAAACTTACAGTGTTGAAACGAGAGACAGACATGAATTCTGTGAATAATCCTCACAGAGCTGCTCTGCCAGTAACCCTAAGTCTTTTGCAGGGGTGGAAAAATCTCTTATTCACTTGTCTTCCTGATCCTATCAGTGACAGTTTTGCATAGGCTGATGCTGGTATCAGTAATGGAAACTTGTATCTTTGCTTCATCTCCAGATCACATTGTGCTGCCTGAAGTATTAACTTTGCTGCAATCACATAACAAGACAGTATCTACATTCTTGCTTTTTGTAGATCACAAGTTGTTCATATTTTGATCCTCTGGAATGAAAATAACCTT
The DNA here is from genome assembly GCF_963513975.1 of Fringilla coelebs. Lineage (NCBI taxonomy): Eukaryota > Metazoa > Chordata > Aves > Passeriformes > Fringillidae > Fringilla > Fringilla coelebs. The sequence goes on along the minus strand of NC_140043.1, from coordinate 8,397,504 downwards.
AGACATTTAAGAACATTGTAATTCACTGAAGTTATCTTACTTCCATTATGTTTTAACTTTTAAACTTTTCCTCCATGCCATTTTGGACATAATTTTTGAGAAGGGTTCTCCATGTGTTAAGCCCTTACGTCTGTGCAGAATCCCTTGGAACATTCATACTCAGAACCTCTCTGGAGGGCCAAGCCTCTGCTTTGTTCTTCTTGTCAGAATGGCTTGTGATTTTCTTGCCTTTCCAGTAGAGCTTGGAATTATTCAGATACTGATGTTCTACTGAAACAAGCATGGGAGTCAAAATTAACATGGCTTTTATTTGTAGCTTGTTTTGTGCATGGTGATAATCTGTAACATTAGAATTCAGCGCTTGCTGTGCTGCCTTCCTCCGGCACCTTGTGTTGGTTTGTGGCAAAGCCAGCTGGGTGGCACTGCTTCCTGCCTGGGATGTTTGCAGGCAAGTTTAGTGTGGCACAGAGCTTGCACAGTTATGGTTGTGTGGCTTCCAGGTGGCTTGAGGGTAGGCAGAGGCTGCCCTGCAGAAAACACTGATGTGAGTGCAGAGAGAATGCAAGGGATCCTTACCTGTCTCTGTGTATAGAGCTGCTCTTTATTGGTATCTCAGTGGTAAATGTAAGCCTGGGTTTTAAGAGAGGAAAAGATTTGAAGGAGATAAAGTTCAAAGCTTTAGATCAGAATTTCCTGCCAGTGTCTTACTAAAAATGGAAACACAAGTCTCTGCTTTTTTTATGGCTCTTATCAACCTGTAGTTGACTCCCTCACTCTTAAACATACATCTGTTGTCTACCTTGCCCCTCACAATTGCAGGATCATACTTGCAGGCATAATATATTGGAATATTATGCCAATGCTTTCATTGTCACTGATCGTACCCTAGAAATGTAAATGTAGTTCTTCATGTTTTCCTGGTACCTCAGAGTTAGAATGTGATGAGAGATGTTTTTGCATCTGGCAGTTTGCATGTATTAGTGTTTGCATGAATTGCAGTAAGCAGACTGTGCAGTAAGTCTTTCATACTTTGAAGGGATCATCCCTGGAGAGTTGTAGGGGTTCCACGGGGATATTTTGGATTGAAGATCTAGAACTTCAGAGAAGTTGAAGCAGATCTACTGAAAACTAGAGTGGGCTTAGCAAGAATAAAATAATTCTTACAAATCTGTGGTTTTATTTTCCACTTTTGGCCATAGTTTTCTCTTTTCAAGTACCTGGTGATTCACTGCTACTGATTGCAGAGTCCTGCCTGTGTGCACAGACACCTTCATTGTGTTTTGGATAAAATACTTATTCTGAAGCTCACACGTGAAAATGAGTGATTTCATAGAATTAAGTATAAGCAGAGCAGTGACCATTGTGTTGACTACAGACTGGATTTAGTAGGTGGTGGTTTGTTGTTTGATTGGTGTGACGCTGCTGCCAGTGAAATCTGGTACTTCATGTGCCTGTAGTACACTTTCAGTGATTCTTATTGATTTTTTTTTCTCTTTTTTTCCCTTCCTCTAACTCAGGGCCTTGTTACAGTAAAAGCTGACGTGCCAAAAAAAAAAAAACATGATAGCAATAGATGTTTCTGGGACTTGCATAGCAAGCACATAATTGTTTTTATGCCTGTTTGAAATAATTGCCTATGTCCAGCAATAATGATACACCAAGGAACAAATAAAAACCTGGTCAGATCAGTACCGGAGTTTTTCTCTTAATGAAAAGAGTATATTCTTGCTGCACAGTTGGTTGCTGGCTCCAAGAAAAGCTGGAAAGCACTGCTTGTCCCTCAGAAGCCTTTCCCTGCTGACATGGTTTTGATGAGTGTGTGAAGGGAATACCATCTGCCTTAGGGATGGTAGAGGGAGCTGTGTAACACAGGGCTCCCAAGGGATTACAAAGCTGTAGGACAGCTTCAGAAGTGCTGAGGAGAGAGAAAAGAAGGACAAAGGGAGTCTCTTCTGCTGAGAAGTAGGGTTTTGAAGTAAGGTATGGGTGCAATTTCTCTTGTGTTTTTGTATCATCTCAGTACATCCCAGCTCTTGCCTCTCAGGAGTTTTACCAAGCTGCCTTCTTCCTATCCCCATAAGTCATTAGTGACATGATGGAGCATCCTCTCTAGCCTCTGCAGACTTAACTGTAATTTAGATCACTGCACCAATATGCTAATTGGCTGCTTCCTCCTGTTGTCATGTGCAGACTCTGTAGGTGTCCTTACTTTCATTCCTCATGAGTTTCATGATTCTGCAGTCTAGAGGCAAATGGTTGAAATGGCTCTCACAGGAATGCTTTGGCTTAGAAATGCCACACATTTTCCTGATTAATTGATGTCTCCCAGATATTGTAGAACTGATCTTCTTGACTGAGTCTACTGATCATTCAGATCTCATGGGATCTCTGTTAGGCTTACTCAGTTTCCTCTGGGGTAATTTAAAAAGGAATTTCAGCTCCATTTGATGTACTGCTGTTCCACTTGTCCTACAACATCACAACTCTATGAATGTCCAAAAGAAAACCCAATTTTAGTAGGAAATAAAACTTAAACAAAATTCTGTAGCTAATATACACTCAAGCACAAATGTTGTGGAATAGCTAACCCTCTTAATGCTGGAAGTGGTATCTGTATTATGGTATAACAAAATGCTCTTCATGGACCATGTTGCTTTATCTGCTGGTCAGGAGGTCACAGACTATAAATCCCCCTCTTTGTGTAGGACTGAAATAGGCGAGTGGAAATGGAAGTGATTGTGTTTGGGAGGATTGAAGAATTACCTGAAAGCCTGAAGTTACTCTAGGGCTGAGAGAAGGTTGTGAAATAGTGAAGCATTCAGGGGATGCTGTTCAGTGAGGTGCTGATAGAACAGTTCCCATCCATGCCATTGAGGGAGCATGGATTGATACAGGAGCTCAGTAACCCCGTGCTATACCTGCGGGTAGGTACATCCGTGACATCAAGACCTACAGCCAAATCAAAACAAGAGCAATACACATTCAACCTTCACCTTCCATGCACTAGAAGGTGAAATCAACAGCAAGAGCAAACATCTTTATTTTACATCAGAGTTAAGAGTAAAGTTCAACCTTTGACCTTTAAATTTTCTTATTTCATTATAATACTTCATAAACAGACTTAATAAAACCTCAGTTCCCATGATTATCTCTTCAGAGATGGCACAGTGTATCCCAGCTGCAGAGGAAGTTCTGCATAACACTAATTATGCACTGAAAATACAAAGAAAGCACTTGACATTTTTCCCAGATCCATATTGTGTTGTTTTACTGGTTTTAGGTTTGGAGGTTTTTGGCATTATCTTTATTTATTCAAAAAATGGGCTTTGAAAACCTTTTCTAGAACTTGCTTTAGATGTACAGGATTTTCCATCACTGATACATAATGATCAAAGAAAATGGTTATTTACTCTCCCTGAAGATTGTCCAGAGCGAGATCTGGAGGACTGTAGCTAAACATAACTAATGAGATCATTGGCAATTACTTCCTGTGTTGCCTTTCCTGGAAACAACACAAACAGAAACATTCTGTTTGTCCATTGGTTGCATTATTATTAAATCAGTAAATCAAACCTGCTGATCCTGTTGGGTCCCTTCCAAGTCAGCAGATTCTGGGATTCTATGCACATTACCATTTCACAGGTTGGTCAGAATACTTTGATTTTTTTGCACACTCAGGAGCCAGTTACATTTGGGGTCTGATGCATACAGAGAGCATTATTACTGTTCATGGCTTATTATTTTTTATTCTTTCAGAACAATATTAAGTACTGTATTTTGAAAAATAATTAGCCTCAATAGAATTCAGAGTAAACTTTTACACGGTTGAGCGGGACCTGTAAGGATGGTGCTCTCATTTTTATAAATAAGAGCACTTAAGGTATAGAAATAAAAATGAAGCTATGAAGGCAGTCAGTAACTGTGCCACTGATAAAAGTTTGCATCATATGACACAAAGTCTGTTGTTCCTCTGTGATTCAGAAGAATTTAGCTGCAAGAAGCTACATGGTGTTTTTTCCATTTAACCTGGAATACTGACAGAAGCAGCAGCAAAATGGAAATTCTTGATTTATTTTCAAATTTTATTTCTTGTGTCACAACAGAACAATTATGAGTAAGGAATGAAGTTGTTCTTTCAGGTGTTCTGTAACAAGTAAAGAACAAAGGTTTTCGAAGAAATAAGAGGGAACATTTTAAGAATTCTCAGCTTCTCCTAAAATGCAAGTCTGCTCACACTTCCACATGAATTGCTGTTCTGAGCAAATCAACAAACCCTAAGTGAGAGCCTGTGGAGTTTCCACAGCAGCGGCATCTTTGACGCAGTTTGTCTGAGAAGCTGGCAACATATCCTTTGTCTCAGTGATGTAGGTCCTAGTGAGTCCAAAGAGAGAGAGGGGATTCTTTGTTGCCTCTTAATGCTGGAATTATTTTGAGTAGTCATCACCCGTCTCTCTGTTGGTCGTGATTTCCATCCCTTGTTGCTACAGGCAGCAGTAGCCATGAGGGGATTGTGCTGTGGCCAGGATTCATTCTGGATGGAATTGCCATGCAGAAATGTGATGAAAGGGTGGCAGTGGAAATGAAACTAGAATGTGTTATTTGAGCGCTGTAATTGCAATGGTACTTCAAAAATACTTTGAGACTTGTAAACAGATTTCATTTAATTATATGTTGGCCTGTCAGTTAAAAGTACAGGAAGGACTCTTCCAGCATGATGTGTTGTGTTCACTGTCGCTCTTGCAGAAAGGTAAGTTAATTTGGAATGATCAGCTTGGACTTCATGCAGCCTGGGTATGGAATTCACAATGCTGAAACTGCTTGTTAATCTCATTTTGCCTTTACATATCTGGCTTTAAAATAAAGCTTCACAACAGCACATGCTATATTTTGGAAAGCAGGGGGAGCTCTTTCTGTCTGCTGCATTTAAAGAGATCAGTATTTGTGCTAGTTCTGAGTGAAAATGTTCCCAGCCTCCTGATAAAGCTGTAATTAGTCGAGTGTACCAGCTCCTTTCCATGAAGGTATCTAGCTTTGAGATTATCCCATGATTAGTAGCTTGGCTTTGTAGGTGGCTAAGAACATGGAGTCAGCCTTTAAAAGTGTTTCTCCTGTTCCTGTGCTCTGATTCCACTGGGTAGTTGTAAAAGGAAGCATTTGCAAGCAGATGAGTAGGGTGAAGAAGCATCTCTGATGTGGGATGGAGACTCTGTGAATGTATGCTGGGATGGGAGTGAGAGAGGCAAAGAAGTTATACCAGAGTTTTTACACCAAAACCTGTCTTCATGATAGTAGTCACACAAAAATCTCTAAACCAAAACCTACTGAAGGGGTGAGGGGCTGTAATTTCCATTGACTTCAAAGGAATTGCTAATGCCCAATTTCTGTCAGCATTTGACCTCCTGAAAATTCAGAAGAATAAAGCCTCAAGGTGTGGGTCCTTTTTGAAGGCTTTAGAGACCAGAATGTGTTTTGTCTTAAAATGTCTGAATAATATATGTTGGAAGGGACTTCTGGAGGTCATCTGGTCCAAACCTTCTTTAAAGCAATGTCTTTAAACCTTTTATGACATCCTTGTAAGACTGGGCATATGTGAGTGGTTTGAAGCTTTGTCAGGTTTCACTCAGTCATAAACCATAAACTATAACCCTTTTAGCTGGAGCTAAACAGTAAGGAAACCCACATCTTCACATACTGAGCCCTCACACTCTCTATGGCTGACATACAGTGCTGACTTAAAATATGTTCAGTGTTGCAATGTAACAGTAATAGTTGCTAGGATCCTTCCTGTGGGTGTAAGTTGGAGTTCTTCCCACTGCATATTGACCAGGCTGTAGAGTGTGTCCACTCCTATAGGATATGTTCTTTCTGATAGTGTGTGGCCAACCAAATACCTTAAATACATCAGTTCAGTGTTAGGAGGATGTGCTGCCCTGCATTCATAGTGTCAGAGGTGCTGAAGTCAGGCATTTGATTGCCCTTGCCCTGTTCCATTCAGGGAGAGCCATCTCTTGTAGGGTACCACAGCTTACACACACACAGCAAAGGCACCTAATGGTACTTTCACATCATTATCTTTGCTTAGCATTACTGTCACTTGGTTGTTTGTAAGGCACAGGTCAGACAGACAGTCCTGTATATGCTCATTCAGATTCTGGAACTGATGGATAATGCATCTGTTTCCTCTAAATTGGCCTGCTAAGATGAGAATGCGAGCAGCTAAATGACTGGAGTCAAGAATAAATGCTTAGCCCTTGCTTGAGTAATCAATCTCACAGACTCAATAGGAGGCATGGTACGGAAATAGCAGAAAAGAGGATCTGAAAAGATGTGGGATGATTTCTTTAGTGTAAATGTGGTTTCATGTCACTTTATTTCCATGATTCACTATATCTAATATAAACAATGAAAGACAGAAGAGAACTGGCTTTCTGAGGGTGGAATCAAATATGAATAAATTTAACATTTAAGCTGCAGAGAGCTCTACTAGAACTTTTTTGAGTTATGTCTGACACTTATCCTGTCATTAGTGGCTGAAAGATAAATGTTTCAGCCTCTTTATTCAGGAATGCTGGCAAAAAAAAAAAGAAAAAATGTCATTTTAACCCTTTGTCCCACTGTACATAGTTCTCCTTAAATGCAGTTCTTAGGGAAAGCTAAGCATCTCTTGGAACAAATAATAAATGTAAACTATCTCCCCAGGTAGAGGTAGTAACAGAAGCAAGAGACAGAATGGAGGAGTAAGCAATAAAAACCAGGAGTAAGCAGCTATTTGAAAAGTACAATCGAGGCATGTTTACCACTGGTGTGGTGCTTTATCCTCACATCTTTCAAGCTGCTCACTAAAACCGAGGAATTTTGCATTGAGCACATCACCCTGCTTGTTTGGTGACTCGGTTGTAACAGTGCCTGCAGGCCCCAACTGGGACTAAGACCATACTGTGCTTGGCACAGTACAAATGAGGAAAATTAAGTCAGTCCTTTCCCAAGAAACTCACTAGAGAAGAATCCAGCTGTGGTTAAGTCTCTGTGGATGCATACTAAATTTTAAATAGCCAGCTTCTGTTATAAAGAATATAAAATACAAAATATATCTCTTTCTGTTTTGGAATTGTTTTTATATGTATCAATGTCTGATAGAGGACAGCAGAGCAATCTGGTAGAGAACATCCACATACACAATGTGCTTATTTTATTTGTCTTGCATTGTGATCGTACTTAGATTACGTTTTATTTATGTGGCACATACTGCAGGCAACTCTGTGAAGGTGTGTTTTGTAGGTTTATCTGATGAGCATGGCACATCTGTTTTTCTCTTGTTTCATATCCCCAGCATTTGGTGGGAGAGGGCTTTGCAACTGGAGGGAGCATTTTTTAACTGCAGGACTCCATCATTGCAGGATTATTTTTTCCCAAGTAATTCCTCTTTACATTCTGCTCTGAAATCCCACTGGGTGCCTGCTCAGCAGTGCTTTAACTTCTGAATATTGAAACCAGCAGGTATGGTGAGAATGGAATATTTTAAACAGCAGAAGAGACCCTAGGTATAGTGTATAATATCTAGCTCTCTCTATGCTGCACTGGAGACAAAATCTGTGAGAGTCACTTTTAGGGTACAGCTGTTTATGGACCAGTGACACGGACCTCCAGAGTACATGAAAGCTCTAAAACAGGAGAGTGGTGCTGGGTGCTGGGAAAAAAAAGGGGGAACAGAGACATCTCTGGGTTGGCAACTTAGCTTTTAAGATAATTTTCTACATCAAAAAAATTTTGCTTGGCAAAATTGTAAGATGGAAGACATTCATTCAAAGGTAGACATTTATGGTTAAAGCATCTTATTTTAGTGCCTGTCTGCTGTATAGTGTGGACATCATTATGGTTAATGCTTATCCTTTTAGATTAAGTTGTTGGCTGTGATACAATTGGAATTAGTTACATGCAAAGGTTTTTGTAACCAAGTGTGACTTCCAGCAGAAAAAGAAAAATGCAAGAGAAACTGCATGAGCATATAAAGTAGATTTGTGTAGGTCAAAGAAGCAGAAAGAAGAGTGATTTGGGGCTAAAATATTGATAGTTCTTTGTCAAATCTCTGAATTAATTCTTTCCTGGCAAGCAGGCATGTGGGCATGTGTAGGGGTGTTTGAGAAAAGTGAAATAGATTACAATCCAGAAATGGGATTCTTGAGCAAGGTGTTTTTCTTTTTCTTGGATGGGAGAAATAGCTGAGTAGTTACTTTCCTACAAAGTCAAAAGAGGCCACCTTTGACATAAGGTCTCTATGGGGAACAGTACAGAATGTGAGAGAGAAAATAACAAGGGAATGTTATTTAAGGGGTCCATTTCTTTTTCTTATGAGGGCTATTGAAATAGAAAACCTCCCTGAGCGCAGCAAAAAGCAAATGCAACTTAATTATGTTACTGATACTCTTCTGAAATGCCTTTCTTAGTTGTCTAAAAAACAGCAGAAGAAATGCTAATTCTGCAGTATGATTGTTTCTTTACTATGCTTAATTTCTTTGCATGTTTAATTCACTCTGAACCTTAAAATAGCTTTCTGGTGCTTGCCTTGCTGGCCTCTTGTGCTTTATTTACTTTTGAATTGATTTTCAAGCTTTCACTCACTTCCTTTTGGCATAAAGATCTGTAGGGATAGGGGGATTGTATCTCTTCCTCTGTCCTCTGCTGTTGTGCTTCCTCCCTTTCCTCTGTGTCATGCAACACTGACCTCATCAGCTGGGTTTTAATACTCCAAATGGAGGAGTTCTGTGATGGGAGATGGAAGCAATACTGCCATACAGTTGGCCTGTATGACTAATCAGTTAGATAAAGAATTCGGGCTGCAGAATAGCAGAGCCTTCATGCTTGATTGATGATAACAGCAGCCTACTGACTTACTGCCCTTACTGCCAGCATCCCCCACACTATTAGAGAGGATTTCTAGCACAGGACAATAGATTTGTCCTAGTAAGCATAATGCTAGGGTTTGTAGTGCATGACATCAAAACCAAAAGGAAAGCAGGTCAAAATGGATGGCTCCCTGATTATACTTAGAAAAGCAGGAGTGAAAGAGTCTGGAACTACTGTTTGCTCATCCCCTACCTGCACAATTCCTGCCAAAAGAAGTGGCTCAGTCTCTGTACTCAGCACAGCGTAAAGAATCTCTCTCATTCCTAATGACCTTTACTATGGAGCTTGTTTTTCCTTGGCAAATCTCCCAGACCATAGGCAGGGCTGATTTCTTTGGCCAGCAGAAGTTATTCTCTTAGAGTCAGGGCTTATGAAACTGCCATTATACATAAGGATAGGATATATGGAGGGAAATAAAGTATGTTTTATAGAACCCATAATAAAGAAGGGAAGGCTACACTTGTTTAATATAAATGTATCTTAATTTCTTTTGTCTTACAAGCTGTAAACAGCTCTCAGAAAATCGTTTTTGCTGTGGGGTTGTGGTATTTTGTGTCTAGTGATGTGAACTTGCTGCTCTATCCACAAAGCCATGGATCATTCTGGTTTATTGAAGGTGCAAAGAAGCTGAGGTGGAAAAACTTTTTTTGTTGCAAAGAGAAAGATGAAAGTTTTCCTGGATGAAATCAAAATCTGTTTATGAGTCTCAGGAGAGCAATTCCACTCTCCTGCTTTACAGGAGAGAAAGAAGCCAAGAATATGGATGTTTCTAACACATACACATAGTAATACTTTTTATGGATACTGTGAGCTTACCAGGTGTCAGGTGTTAGCAGATTGATTGCATTTGATGTCACTGCAGAAACCAAGCTGTACTCTTTTCTGTTTAAATATCATTGTGCCCACTGTTCTCATTACACCTACTAAAACAGAAGCAAAAGGCACTGAAAATAGTATCAATGTACTGGATACTTTATTTAGATTGATGTAAGTGCTGTTTGAAGCAGAACTCCACTGAGTGTGCAAACTAATATTTAAGATATTTCTGTAATCAGACTTCAGTTGCTGGATTGAGATATGTAGATTAATTTGTTGTCTGTGCAAAGAAATTGCCTAAACTGTAAATAGCTGGTAATGCTTTTTGCCCAGAATTTGAGCTCTGTGTTTGATTTAGTATTAAACTCTAGTACTGATTCTGATTTGAAGTTGAATGCTGAAAATTCATTGTGAAGTTGTTAACAGCAGGGAGCTTTCTTTTGTGAAGGACAAAATTAGAAGCTTTCAGATTTTTCAGTACTGACACACTAAATAACCTCAGCAATTGATGAAGTTTTTATTCTGTCACTGGCTCATCAATAGCTGTCCTTCTTTTCTAGGTCCCTTATTCATAACAAAATGATTTTGGTATAAAAGGGAGTTTAACCTTTCTCAATTAGCCTTCACTTCCTGATTGCTTCGTTCCCAGTTACCACAATCTAAGCCACAGAAATACAATTACAATATTGAATGACAAGAATTTACAAGACAATTCAGTTCTGGAAGTGAATTTGTTGTTTGTGATGTGGGGGCTTGTGTGAGTGCTGAGGGCCGAATACCTGTGGCAGGACTGACAGCCACCCCTTCCTGAGCAGCTCCACTGCTGGGAGCCTTGCCAGACGTGCAGCCCTGCCTGGTGCCTGCCAGGGGTTACTCATCCTTGGCTGCTTCCCTTCTGCTGCATGTGCCACATGAACTTAACATCCAGCTATCACAGAAATGAAAATGGGGCACCGTGTGTTAACCTGCAGCTGAATCAAAGAGCATTTTAATGCTGTCATAAAACTGCAAACTCTTATGAAGCTTAAAATATCCCAGATTGCATCTCTTAAGCTGTTATGCTAATGTTCTGTATTTATGTATGTGCATTACCTAAAAGATGCAAAGTTCTCAAATGGAAAATAAAGTCTGTAATATCTGCTCTGAAGTGCATCTGCACCATCTCTTTATGAGGTTTGAGCTGATGAACTTGCCTTATGCTGTGCTTCCCAAACAGATGCCAGAGAGACCCAGTCCAGTAACAGAGATACCATCAGGCTGGTACAGCTTGAGATGTTTTATATTCAGTGCTTGTCCAAGTCCACAGAACTCAGTGGAGTAGCATAGGGGGGCAAAATCCTTAGATTTTGCGTTTCTAGGATGAAAAGTATGTTCTTCTGGTATGTTCTGGATATGTGACAACTATGAAGGTGGAATTTGAAGCCATTTTGCCCAGCAGAAGCAATTATGCAATCTATTCCATACTAATTTTTATATTTTTCAGACTAGGCGGCACATTTTAAAGACAGCTCTGAATGGAAAATTAATTTTACTTTACTCTTTTGTAATTGATTTGGTCTCCTGGGTCTGTAAATCAAACCAGTTGGTGTTTAGCTTTTTTAAAGTTCAGTTATGCCCAGGCTTTTGATACTGATGAGCGTTTTAGCCATAGAGCTCTGCCTCAATGAGGAACAGATAAGGCAAGAAACATTCTGTCATGTTCATTTTTCCTTGGAGAAAATAAGCTGGGGAAAGGATTGTAATCCCCCCAATGATTTGGGTAAATGGATGGGTGGTACAGAGCCAGAGAACAGTCTGAAGCAAGAAATCTTCAACTGAAATGTTACTGAGTTAGTTCTGGTAATCTGTGGAAAGTAAAGGGAGGAAAGACCAGACAGAGAGCAAGAATTGTGCTGGCTGGAAAAAGCAGCAACGCTTGAGATGCTCCTAGTGAGGCACTCCTGTTGTTGCCAGTGGCACTCACTGTGAGCTGAGTGAACACTGTCCAGTGGCTGCCAGGAACCAGTTCTTCCACCCATCTCAGAGCAACACGTCCCTCTGCAGGAGGGGATGCCTTCCCGTTTATGTTTACTTGCTGTAATTCCATATGGGGAAATGTGCAAACATGGGCAGTGTCCTTGGGACAGTGCAGACAGGATGCAGGAGAAGGGAAATAGGAGGGACTGCAGTATGATTGAGGCTGTGTAAGATGTGTTAAGGAACTGTGGTAGGTAGAAGTCATGTCTTTAGAGTTCCTGCACCTGAAGGAAGAAAGTTTAGTCTTAAATTACTGCAAAGCAGTTAAACCAGTAGAGAAATAAATAATTTTCTCCTGCTACACTTGAAAGGTGTGTTTCATATTTTTGCATTTCCTTTGCACTTTGAGTTTTAGAGTTCTTTAGAAATCTTTGCTTGTATCTCTGCTAAAGTCTCTGCTTTAATCTTCAAAGAAATCTTAGAAAGCTCAAAGACACTCCTTCCTGGTTAGTCCCAACACAGGTTGTTCTGCCAATGCATTACATCCTGACTCAAGCCAAAGGTACTGGTTCTGTGTATTTATCAGAATTCACCATTTTGAGCACTGAAAAGCATTTTATCCCACAGGAGGTTCAGAAGGAGACAGAATGTTGCTTGGATTTGCCAGGAGAGGGCACGTGTTAGCCAGGGCGGGCGATGTCTCCACCCCTGACCTGCTGCTGCCAGGCTCCTCTGGGTAACTCCAGAGTTGGAGCAAATTCAGACACTAGCCCCTCCAAAAACCCCTGGCATTTTCCCAGTCGTTCAGGTAGGTTACTTGCTTTTACAGGTAACATTCCTCGTGGTAGTTTGCCCTCATAGTGAAGAGTGACCACCATAAAAAGAAGCCTTAAGATCAGCTGCAAGAGTTTTTAAACTTGATCCTGCTTTATCTGTGCAGGGTTCCAGGGAGGTGTAATTTCATTTGTGTTGTGTGGAGTTAATGGCCTGACAGATACAGGAATATTAATAAATATTTCTTAATTATAAGGCGTACTGAATTGCTAAAAGAGGAGATAATATCTCCTTATGACATTTTTGGGCATAACACAGCTAGCCTATCAAATTAAAAGGGATAAAAATAGTAATTTGCGCAGTCAGATGTTTTGAAGCCACAGAGGCAGGTAACAAGATTTCAACATCATTGATTCATCTGTGAGCAGAACCAGAGTACAGGCAGGGAGATCAGCAAAATAACCTGCTGGTGTGTCAATTAAATCTCTCTAGTAAACAATCCAAACAAGTGAAATTCTGCTTCAGGCATTTGCTGCTTCTTTCTGTAGCAGCAGAAATTCACTACTAGACAATTCTAGTGGTTAAAAAATATCTGTCTCGGTTTTATCTTCAAAGTACTGTCTATCAAACCAGATTTTGCAAGGACTGTTGCATGAAATTTCTCAAGTACTGAAATTTTAAAGAGTCAGAATAAATAGCCAGCAAAGTTTTAAATGACAAGCAGAAATGGAACAGAAGTTCTCAAACACAGTTTTTACCTTTTTGGTCCACTATATCTTGAACAATACCAAAGATGGATGTAAATCATTACATGTGTTGAAAGAACAGGCGCAGTGCACCAGTTTAGTTCATGTCTTGAAGACCACCCAGAACAAATTATCAGAAGCTGGTTGCAGACAAAACAGACAGCTTTAGGAGATCCAGCGGAGGTGCAAAACATTGTAAATATGAGTGTGTTAGCCTGTAAAAAACAAACAAAAGTAAATAGTTGTTTTAGACTACATCATAGTAAAATGTAGGAGAAAGACCTCTCTTGACTGAAAGGTTCCAGGTTCAGAGATCTAAGAGCAAAGCACTGCATTGCACTGGATTGCCAGGAGTTCAGAGAACTCTTCCTGTGCAGTCCTGTGCTGCTCAGGCTGTGCTGTCCCTGTTCCTGCTGCAGTAGAGCATCTGGATTCCTTATGCAGGATGGCAGCCCCCATCCCTTCTGGGTGTAACTCTATCCTGCAAAGCACTACTGTAAGTTCATCTCCGTGCTTTTCTTTGGCACTGTTAGGGGTAGGAGTCTGCAGTGCTGGAATAGCTGAAATATTTAAGGTCAGTCTTATACTTCAGTAGACTTGTGCTGATGTGGAACTTGATTCAGCTTCTGCATATTTTTAGATATTGTGGCATGAAATTTCACACCCCCCAAACCATGGCTTCAGGGCAGTAGCACTCGTGGCCAGATTTCCCAGCTCCAGTAGGGGCTAACAGCATGGTGTACAGGGTGCAGTGCTGCATCCATTCCTTTCTCATTATTCAATAGAACATGTTAGCTGTCATAGCTTTGTTCTTCAAAGGAAATTCTGACACAACCTATGCATTTATTTATGAATTCGATGTATAACGGGGAGTACTTCTCTGTGTAAGAAGAATCTTCAGTAGTATCTGTTGTCCTGGCAGTTTGTGTGTTAGTAAGGGGTGGAGAAGTTTAAGTCCAAGAGCAGCTGATGGTGAGTGATACTGAAAAATTGATAAAATAATCTGAATTGAAAGCACAGCGCTTAGAGTGACATTTTTAGCTTTGTTCATGTGTTTCTGGATAAAGAGGATTTTTTAATGATCTGATTTTTTTCAGATCTTTCTGATTGGAATCAGAAAAGCAGCTCAGTATTGAGAAGGAATAATGTGAAGGTTATGCAATGTTACAATAAATGTAAGAACTTTGAGCTATGACAATTGAATAAAATTTCATGGCTGTGACTAGGTAACTGGGTACCAGATACTATTCAAGATGAACACTGCACCCAGATTACCTAATTTGATGTAATTCCTAAGTCTTTTATGACATGAAAATAGAACATGAATAAATATTCACTTGGGGATATTTTTCTCTAAAACCTAAAAAAATATTTCTACACCCCTGAAATTGGTTTCATTTTTTTCTGTTCAGCTGTGGTTTTCAAGAGTCCCACGGTTTCACATACAGTTTGACAGTCTTGCTTGCCGTTATTTTACTTCAGTGTTCTCCCAAACACTGTCCAAACATTGGACTGGATCTGATATTACTTCAGTAACTGAGTTGTTGATGGACATGGGTAGTTGTCCATCCCTGCTGCTCTTGCCATCAAACCTTTGTGGCCACAGTGGACACACACACACATACATACACAGAAGGGATCATTTTTCTTGAGACTAACTGTAAATTGTGGCATGAAGGACTGGTGGGCCATCACAGATGGGAAATACTGTGCCTGCCTTGATTGTGGGGAGCAACATATCAGGCTCTTGCTCATCCATTTGCTCTATTATTACCTTACTGTGTTTCCAAGATAGGAAGGAAACTGCTCTGACACTATTTAAAAAACCCCAGCCAAACCTCAAACCAAGAAAAGCTGAAGGAACACTATCCCTCCATCCCAAACCAATACCCACAACCCTATCTATTCCTGTTTCTGTCCTGGATTAAGTATTTAATGTAGTTACATGTGGATGTGTTAGATTTTTTTCCAATAAATAAATTGTTCATCCTTTTCTTTTATTTCTAATTTCCCAGATTAAGCCTGAGGACTTTCTGCAGTCTAAGTATTTTATAGCTAATTAAAGGTGTCCTGTTTTATAGCAAATGCTCTGATGTGATCTTTTAAATTTCTGTAATAAAATAGAAATTTCTATAAATTAAAAAATATACAGTGAAGTGAAACAGCTGAGTTTAAAGTTACCTAGAAACTACATGAAAACAATCTGTTCTTCTCATAAAATGACATAAAATTTCAGCAGCACCCTTGTAATTTGGAGTGTACCCATTAATGTGTGTGAGCCTGTGTGTTGATCTGCCAGAATTATGCTGGAAATCTGGAAGTTAAAACCTCCAGCTGCAGTTGGGCTGCTTGGGCACCACTGCAGGCTCTGGGCACTCACATACACCCATACTACAGCTAATGAGCACTAAAGTGAATAAATTTTCACAGATACTCTGAAAATTGCTTCAAAAGATGTTTGAACACGCCAGTTCATATGTGTAGGAAGTAATAACTGCATCTGGAAATATGTGCTGTTATCTACAGGTTCAGACTAATGGAATTTTTTTGGTTCCTTTTGAGCTTCCCTGTTCTTAGGAGTCAGCATAGTGATCAAAGAATCAGAATAGGGTTATGGAAGTAAAAAATTCCTTTTAATTCCAGGTTTTGCTGTATATTTTCCTTGGATACATCATGGTGTGTCTCCAATAGCAATTACTGGTGCTATCCCTACTTCCCTTGGAAAATACATTGAAGTTTCAAGTTGAAAATCTCTGTAAATGTAAAATATTCTCTACAAATGTAAAATATTTGCATTATGATGTTAATAATGATGTTTCATTAAGTTGTTACTGATGAATGGAATTATATAATTTATTCTGCTTTCTGCATTTTCAGCATATTTTTATATTTTTTTGGACATCAGACAGTATTTTGAGTTTTCTCATGGATTTGAAACTTCAGAGTTGACTTTGCTGACAGTAGCCTGTGCAGGGTATGGAGAGCACTGAGACAAATAATTCAGTGAATTAATTTTCTGCATTGTCAGTTTGGAATGTTACGAGATGTCCGATCACTTGGTTCTGTTTCTGGTGGGACTGACTGATTTCAGAAGGGAATTAAAAGCTGCTGATAGAACTCCTGCTTTCAGTCTGGTAAAGCTGGCATCTGGAGATGCTGGTTGGCCCTGCCAAAGCTTCTCTGTTGTACAGTTTTCTTTCTTCTTTGCTTAACACTTGGGAGAGGGGCAAATGCCACCCTTTAGACAAGTCTAAATGTTACTGCACATTCTTCACATTCCTCTTCTTAGTGTTTCACTAAGTGGAGTTGGGTGTAGCTGAGAAATGAAGATGTAAAAAGAAATGCTAGAGTTCTCTGTGGTGTCTCTATTGTATCCAGGTTACATGTGCATGTAAATTAGGGTAATTAATTCTATCTACTCGTTTCAACAGCCATCTCCTGAATCTGAGCTCACAGTCAGTCAGTCTAAATAATTTCCTTTTGCATGATTATGTCATTACAGATATTAAGGACCAAGCGTTCTCCTGATAGCTCTAGCTTAACTACAATCAGGATAATGTAGGTTTTCTACAAAGAATTTAAGCACTAAATCTGTTTAAAGTCTTGACAGAGCACTGTGTCCAGCAGCATGGCCATTACTGTAACTTCATTCAGCCTAATATATGCAAACCAGAGAGTTTCAGTCAATTGCAGCAAAAAAACTTTTGTTTCAGCTGCCAAGTTAATAATTTGACTCCTCATGATTGTCTGCTTCCATGACAATTGGATGGGTTTGTGATTGACACACATACAACTAAAATATGCCCTTCAAAACTGTGCATCTCAGAGACCTAATGAAAGCTCAGTCATATGCCTAAACAACTTTTCATTTAAAGAATGGTGGATTGTGACTTTCAGCAGCAAAGAGGCTGCAATTTGTAGGTCTCAGCATCAGTGAATATGGCCTAGTAATGTTAAGATTTATTGTGGCCTTAGCCTTGGATTTAGATCTCACCTAAATGTGGACTTTTATTCTCTCATTGATTTAAACTTCTCTGGCTTTAGTGATTTCTTTTAATTAACATCTAGAGTGAAATTACGTAGTTCTTCCACAATCTAATTTCCTGTTGCCTTCATGTAGGACTGAGTGTGGTTAGCAGTGAGAGAGCCTGCTAGACTTTTTAATAATAAGGTTATGCATATACCAGCTCTTGAAAATATATGCTAATGGCTTTACCAAAATTTACAAAAATTTATGGGCACTTTGGTGGATGAAAAAATATTATTTAAAACTGTAGAATTCCCTTTATGTAATTAAAACTCTGGTATTGTTAATAAAAGTAGGTTAATAACAGGGTTTCAGTGGATGGTATATTTGCTTCATGCTTTCTTTTAGTGTCTGATGGCCTCTGGACACATGGAAAAGTCCATCTCCCTTTCTAAGGGAAAAGAACAGTAGGACTTGGATGAGGCCTAGAGGGAATGGCAGCTTATTTTATATTATCCTGGAGATTTATTAGCATTATATGAGCAGCTTAATATATAGAAGCTTTTTTCTTCAGACTACTCAGGGTGATTACATTTTTTAATGTAAAGTATATTATTACTTGTTAGTTCATTGCAATTTTTCTAGCAAGTCTCAGACAAGGGTATTTTTTGTGCAGTTTTGCAAGTCTGATATGGTGTCATTATATCTGATACTGTATTCATAGGATCCGTTTCATTTCTGCGTGTTTTGAGATCTGAGAAGCACCTAATGCCTGTTACACTGTTGTGATTTAAAATCAAAATATCTTGCTTGTTACCAAGGTAGTTGTATGAAATATATTTTCCCTCTCTATTAACTAGTCAAGTTGAGGGTTTTTTGAGGCCAGTGTTTTTGTCATCACCAATCCTTAGCTGCATTTTTGGTGCCACAGAAACGAGAGACATCACTGAATCATTCAAGAGGAATAATAAAATGAGAGGTCAGAAGTTTGGCAGCTGAACCTTCGTTGTGTGCCCCAGCCCTGAGGTGCTGGAGCCGGCACAGCCGCACATTGCTGTCGGGATTGCAGGATCTGCAGTTGCTTGGCTGCTCCCACCCAACGGCAGCCCTTTGGATTGAAAGAACAGATGTGCAGCCAGATTCTGTCTCTTCAACCTGCACATTATAAATATTTAAGATGCACATAAGACTTGTGTGATGGAGCTGCTGCTTCTGTGTCTTTGGCGGTCGGTCCTGTTCATCAGTTTTATCGCACTTGGTGCTTGTTGCGAGGATGCTGTCCAGGCTGGCAAAACTAAAATTAGATCTGTCAGCTTTTTACTGCTTTGTGGTTTCTCATGTTGTGTTAGTCCCTGTTCTGCTTCTCCACTCCCTGAGCCTGAGCTGCAGTGAGCAGAGTGCTCAGCTGAAATGTTCTGTAAGGCGTGAGGTCTCAACTACATCTGAGCCCAGAGAGATCCCACAGTGGCACTGTGCATCCATACCTCCAAATGCTATGCCACTGGTACTTCTCTGACCTCAATTGTTCTCATTTCTCTGGTTATTATGAGCAAAAGGGGAAAGGTTATATGATACTGAAAAACAGATTCAACAAGTGTGTCAAATCTATACTGATAAATGCATAAATTTTTAAAGCAATGCAGTTCCACGCTTACTGTTCTTACCAGGAATGTGTATTAATCCTTCCATCAACATGAAGAGCAGGAACTGTAGCATGGAGCAAATGTATGTGAATTGTTTTCCTGTTTATTTCTCTTCTAGTAATTACCTGTTCCCTTTCCTGACCAGCAGTGGCTCCATAGGACAGACTCAGTGTGTGCTTTCTTCGCTGTTCACCTTATTTTCCTTGTTTGTTTGCTGGCATGTGTTTTTTTCCTTTTTGTTTTCCCTCTGTCTAGCCACAGAGACGGTTCTCTGCAGTCACTAAATCACATACCAGAATTATCATTTAATAGGAATTAGTCCATTGCTACTTCATATATTCAGATTTTTGTCCTGCCATGTACCACAGCAGCCACATAAAGCCCATGCAGTGAGAGGGATTAATGCAGCGATTGAGGCTCTGTGGGCAGAGCTGGGACAGTTCTCCAGGGTCCCACCTTGGCACACGCTGCCAGTGCCGGTTCACACGTGGCGCTGCTGTTCTGTTCACAGTGTAAATGTGGCTCTCCTGAGTGCCTTTCCTTGCCAGTGTTTCCGTGTTCTTCCTGCCCACAAATGTATTTGGTGTCAGCTTGTTTCACTGCCAGGCTTTCTAGTGCGTGCTCTTCTCCTCAGTGCTACACTGCTTAGCTTGGCCTTTCAAAAACCTTTGCTCTCTTGTTTGTGTCTCCACTGGGAGAAAAATGCAGAATTTGGGACTCTGAGGTCAAGCTGTCACTGAAATAGATTAGGCAGTTTATTGTACTTGCCAAATTTCTAGTGATCTGAGTTTTCTCCCCCACATTTTTTTTTTTTGTTCTTTTTTTTTTTTCTTTCTATTTTAAGTACTGGCTTGTCTGACTTAGAAAACCTAACTCTTTCTTGGTTAGGTTTTCTGAAGCACATCCTCCCAATATTTCTTAGAAAAACAACCAGAAGTTGCTTGAAATTAGCAAGATGTTAGAATTTTAGGAATACGTTTTCATGTAATCCCCCTTAATTTGTAATCCCCCTTAATTATCCCTTAAAGATAAATACAAAAACAAGGAGTTTATTTTTTTTAATATGGGTCTAAATAATTGATTCAACTTCTTTTACAGTAGATTTGTAATGAATTTTCTATATCGGAAGAGCAACAGTAACACTTGAAAAAGATGAGAGCAGTCACCATAAAAGAGGAAGCAGTGTGGCAAAGCAAATAATTTTTCTTCAGAAGTGCCTGGATAACCAAATTCCTGTACTTTCATGTTTTAATCCTCTTAAAAGAAGAGGCTGAAGCTCTTTCAGTGTTTAAAGACCAGATTAAACCCAACAAACAGTTACAATTCTACGATTGTTAAACATATGCTCTGAAAACACCAAGAAACGAACTCTGTTAATGAATGTATATGTTTACCATGCTTCAATTAATATAAGATCATAGATATACTTACAGAACTTTTATGTGAGTGTGGGAACACACACTTCTGGAAACTTAGCAGTGCATGCTTTAGCTGCTCTTGTTTGTCCTGGGAATTGAGAGACCTGTAGCTTAGTGTTTGAATATGTTGGTGTATCTTTAAATAGCCTGAGTGCAATGACTGCCCAGTAGCCTGAATGCATTAGAATGAAGCATGAAGCTTGTAAGAGTTCTGGGACTTGGAATAGAAATATTCTTCATATTTCCTTCTTCATTAAGCTATCCCTGCTTTTTTTGTGTGAATTCCCAGTTGGCCAGGAAAAGTTACTAACCTCTCATCTATATCAACTGCAAATGATTGATTTCTTCTATCCCTTAATATTCTCCCTACCCATCTGTTTTACATTCTTAGAGCAGCAATTTTGGATGCTATTTATATCTTTCCTTGGCAATTGTTTTTCTGTTTAGATTACTACAGTAATTCACCTTTAATTTTCCCTTTGCTTTATTGAAGCAATTTGTATTAGTGATCCTAATCTTTGCTAATGTCACACTGTTCCACGGGTATGACTGAGTAGAGGCCTTACTTTTTCTCTTATGTGAACTTCTGCCTTCAGTTCATCATTAATAAACAGAACTTATTAAATTATTTTTAAACAAAGAAAAATGGAAGCATTGTTATGCAATTAAATAGAATATACATAATTGTTGTCTAAGACATGCTGTGCTCTTTTGCTCTCATGCAGGTACCGATTTTGCATTCTTGCAGTTTCTACTGCGAAACCTCATTAGTTCAATCAGTGCTTCTGTGGAACATAAACAATGCCAGCCCATCTGAAATGATCTGACTACTTGCCATTTGGTTTCCTAACTGTTTATATGTATTTTGTTACTTTGGGAGTGTTCATTAAAGTTACCTGCATACACACACATCCACCTTCCAGTGTTCTGGCAGATGTGTGCAGCTCCTACCATCCAAGAGAGTGCAATGGATTCTGCACATTTACTACAGGATTCCCCATTTTTCAAGCTACTTTTCTAAGTTCTTGTTAAAAAAAAAATAAATTAAAATCTTGCTTCATGTGAAGAAGAGCTGTAAGAAATGTGACTGAGGCCTCATTCAATTGTGGCTTTTTTAAGGACAAGAGGAAGGCATCACTTTAGGTGTCAAGGATTACTTCTGAGATTCCAGAGATTTGTCACTCACTGCTCTTGACGACCAGCAAATTGTCATTCTCCCTGTCAATTGTCATTTCTCCAGTCTTACCTGTATTTTTTTGTTTCTTTCTTTTACCGTATTAGCATGTGATAGTAATTTGTCTGTGGTACAAGGTCTTGTGTCAGTTACAGGAATAGGTGCTGGTCTAGTAGTGACTGCATGTGGTCATTCTGGTGGTCAGCTTACACTATTAATAATAGTCAGATTTATCTGCAGCAATGCAAATTATCAGGAAAACAGTTCTTAAGTTAGGCTACCCTATAATTCTGTTCACAAGATACTGTTAGTTAAGCTTTCACTCAGGCTGATTTTCTTCTTCCGTTTGGGCACAGAAAGAACTGGACATTTTTCAAGTACATATTTTTGGTAAGAAATTTCCTAGCTTGACAAACTATCTGGTAGCTGCTTTTGTTCCGAGTTGAGCCCTTGCCAGTGTAATTGCCAGGGCAGAAGCTGTTGGCCACGGGCAGTGAGCGCAGCATCCTGCACACGCCAGGGCACTGTCAGAGCAGCACAGAACATCTGACAGTGCTGCCGGTCACTGTCACCCCCATGGAACTGGGACATGGCTCTGCTGCAGAGCTCATCTGGGCTCTAGGGCTGCAGTAGGATATTGATTGCAAATTGCAGCTTTCCTTTTTGAATTAAAATTGTGAACAAAGATTCTTCTAAAAATTCCAGCTTGCTTTGGAAAATCTGCTCCCGTAACCTTATGGTTACAGGACTGGGTCTGGCTTGCTTGAGAGAGGAATTTCTACCCTGGAGATTACAAACATCTGCAACCAGTTTCCCACAGTTGTTGTGAACTTTGTTGGCACTAATATATTATTACTAAAACCGGGATTGATTTTTTTTATCCTTCTTTTTCCAAGATTAAATTTCATTATAGAATTTTGGAAGATCACCTTTGCCTCCCATTTAAATGAATGAATTTATCCTCTTTCTGTAATACATAAAAGGTGACTTTGGTTACCCCATGAATGCTATCAAGTTCAATTTAGATACCCTTAGTATAGTAGAAAACAAAATTAGATAATTCATCATCTAAATTAAATGAAACTCCATATTATTACATTAGCACGTAATATAACAGAATTCCTTAAAAAATTTTCATAAAAAGTGATCAACTGCTGCATTCTAATTTAATTGGGTGTGATGAATTCTTATGCATATTAGGCTGTACAATTTTAAATTACATTTTTAAATAAAAGGTGTTCAGTTATAGTTTTATTGCTATGCAAGTTCTTGAAACAATGCTGTTAGTAAAGTCTCACATATTATATATGTATCTGCACAGTGTGTACCTTGTTTTTCCATTCCTGGATGTCTGTTTGTAATGAGAATTATTAGGAACATAGTACTAGCAGCTGTCAGCAGGCTCTTGATAAGAAGATTATTATGTGTTAACTTTAAAGAGTTAGGAATGTATAATTTATGGCTACTTGGTGGATTTTGCAGATGTCCCAGTTGTACACAGTTGCTAATCGGAATGACATGATGGAAAACAAATCTTGGAAGTACTGTCATTTAGGTTTGTTGCAATCAAGAAACTGCTGTTTGAGTGCAACTTCTCTGTTTGATGTTCAGGAGGAAATCTTGGTCCTGTATTAAAAACACTAAACTGTCTGGGCTTCTTATAAATATTAATTTACCAAATGCACAGAAGTCTGTGACATTTCCTTCAGAAGAAAGGATTAGCTTTAATTTTGCTTGTATCATAGCACAGCAAAGTGAATCACTGTACATTGGCTTTTGTAGTTCTGTATTTCATACATTTTCTTTTAATATGTCATGTCTTTATCAACACAGCAACACAGTAGAGGAAATAGGTGCACCTGGTTTGGCAGAGTTAGCTCAGCCATTGTTTCTGTAATAAATTATTTACTTCCCTGGTAGCATGTAATGACTTGAGTGACATTTTATAGGCTGTTGTACATTTTCAGTCCTGACATTTTAAAAAGCCACAGTTCTTATCTGTGACATGTCTGTGTACTGATGCATGGGCTCTTTACTACTTCTGTAATATTTATATAAAATTTATTGGCAGTAACTGCTATTACCCAGCGCATCTCTTTTGAAAGGTCTGTGTATCTCTCCACGTTGACTGAGCTGTTCAGAGGGGGGTTTGGAACTTTCTGGGCATTTTGCCACTACTACTGTCTGAACTTTGTCTGCATTTGTATCAGCTGCTTTAGTTAGTGGTTGCTCGCTTGATGTTAACATGCTGATTTACACTATAATTAAGAATGAGTAGGAGTTTCTAAGGGAACTCAGAGCTCCTAAGTAACACAAAAATAATGCTGTTTTAAATAAATTTCTAGAGATAATTGAGTGTAAATATTAAAATATCAAACAGCTTGAAGTCCACCTCTTTTGACGGAAAGCTTTGTAATGAGTGTGCAGGGTGGCTGCTGTTCATTATGTTTGTATCACATCTTTAGGAGGAGAAACCTCATTTCCCATGACTGTTTCATATGTTTTGATGCAGGTTGTGACAAAGCATATACCCACACACTGAGTTGTGTAATGTAGCTACCTCATGGTTGCTATCTGATACCTTACATAAAAGCAGAACTGTGCTGTCAGTCAGAACACCCTACATTTCTTTGTGAAATAAAATAGCAGTTTAGCAAATGAAGATGTAAGGTGAAGGAAGAAAATTCTTTCTTTTCACGTCCTTGTCTCTTAGTTAAGTCAATTACAGCAGATACAAAATACACTTCAGAGCGCTGTATTCAGCTCTGCCCAAACTTCTGGTGATTTATCTGTCACAAGAGCTCTTGCCAAGGAAAACATACAATTGGTGGGTATCAGCTTCTTGCAATCAATAAAACAAAACATGGACAGACAAATTAATCTGGGAGTAAATGAGCTCTTTTCCACTGGTCTCTTTTCCATTGGGGTAGCTGTTGGCAAGTAAAGTTGTGCTGACTGCAGTCTGCTGCTGTGAGCGACAGAAACATTCATTCCTTGAGGCTGCTTTGAGGTGCTAAGTGTGCAGTGAGGGCTGGAGCCATGAGTCTGCAGGTAATTTTTCTGCTACCAAATAAATTACATCATCCAAATTCCTTATTAGTTATTTTAATGCCAGAAGGGCCCGAGAGAAGGTCGTTTGAGTGACAGAGAGAGCCAAAGATAAAGACTTTCCATTCATACCCTGGGGAGGATTCTGCAATATGTGCTTATAGTAGTATTGCAGCTGAATTGAAAAGCAGTTTGCTTGTCCATCGTTTATTTTGGACTACTCTGCTTGCTTGCCTCACACTAGGCAGTGTTAATGTCACCAGTTTCTATGCAGAGGTGAGGGGTCTGCTCTGTGCCCCAGAAGGTGTTCCAGCCATGGTTTGTGTGACACTGGCTCCCTGTCACTGGCACTCAGACTGGCACAGTGGGAGCCAAGGGCCAGGCATTCCAGTGGGGTTGCCCAGGCTGTACATGGCTGAAGGCTGCTCCTCCCACTGACAGAAAGCAAATGTTTTCAGGAGCTTTGGTGGATGCTCAGAAGACTTTTGAGTAAGTGACCAAGAAGGTGTGAGGAGTGGACTGCCAGCACAGATGAGGCATAGCTGATGATACTAAATAAGACGTTAAGAAAAAGGAAAGGTAGAACACATTGCTGCTGTACTTCCCATCATGCTGTTTGTGTAAAAGTACTCATCTGTTGGCAGTGCACACATTTGCAATGGTGCAGAATCAAAATTTGTCCCTAAGTCATCCTGTAGTCCAATAAACTGCTCACATTGTCACCATGTTAAAAAAGCTTTAATAACTAATTATGTTCACTGGAGTAGGACAAGAATGAAGTGTGGTGGGGATGCAATTGTGGAACTCGCTGACTGGCAAGAAATGCTTTGCTGATAGATGCTTTACTTTCCCAGACATTTTTGCAGTGTCAGTGCCTTGATGTTCTGTTAAGTTCTTCCTTCTGAAAATATTTATCTTAATTAGTTACTATAGCTAGAGAGTAATTGTCTGATTTCTTTTTTTTTCTTAGTCATTTGTTGGCAAGTAAACATAAAACCACTCAGTCTTTAACAGTGCAACTGGGGTAATTAGTTACAAGTGAGAGATAACAAGCAATCTGAAAAGGCATTACAGGTTTTTCTGCACCTTTCCCATTTGAGAGCTGTAAGATACTTGATTAAAATTAGCAATAAAAGTATATCACTGGAGTGAAGCAGCGTTTTTGTAGTGAAACACAGGTGTTTTATTCAATGTAATGCCATCTAAGCTGGTGGGTTTTCCCCCTCTCCCCTGCACCATAGGTTGTGTTATCAAATGGGCAGCAACCAAGGGCTGAAAAGGGGACTTGGCAGGATGGCCATGAGCCTCAGCAAGCTGCAGGCTTGCCAGGATTTGGGCTGAAGCTCTGAGCTGGCAGCAGCCAGTACAAACCAGCACTCGGCTTCCTGCTGGCAGCTGGACTGCCCCTGTGAGCACAGCATGGTGGGATCCAGGTGTTTGCCATAACCCACACAGCACATCAGGGACTGGCACTGCTTGACAAATACCCTGCTCAAAGAGTAAAATGAAACACACATATTTGTGTTAAAAAGGTGAGGAGGTTTTTTTTGGTAATCGACAGGCTAAACAGGTGTGATAATCACTAGAAGACCACCAGTAATACTGTGGGTATATATTAGAGCACTGATATTTTATATACTTATTTTGGGATCTC
The DNA here is from genome assembly GCF_963513975.1 of Fringilla coelebs. Taxonomy (NCBI): domain Eukaryota; kingdom Metazoa; phylum Chordata; class Aves; order Passeriformes; family Fringillidae; genus Fringilla; species Fringilla coelebs. Next base: position 8,371,404 of record NC_140043.1, on the reverse strand, counting down.
GTGAAGTAGGCAAATGCACTTTATTCCCAGGATATATGATAAAAAAAGATTCAACAATCCCACAGCTGTACATGAATGCTATAATGGGACTGGGTCTTACCCAGGACATCCCAAGCCTTAGGCAGCTTGTCTTCTTGACTCTGAATCAACAACAAGAATACAGGTGAAAAAGGAGGAAAGAAAAATCAAGAGAAGTATTTTTTCCAGTAGTTTTTGTCTGTTCCACGTGACACTAAATGTAAAGCATTATTTCTTTCTGGCTTAATAAAATAAATAAAATTAGCTTACTTAGAGGAGATAAGTCATATTCTTATTAGACAAAAGCTAAAAGAAATTACACTTCAAGGACATCTCTTCTTACATCAGAGATGTCAAATTTTCTTTTTGCACCTCTGTGGTTACAGTGAGTCTGCAGGATTGAAGTGCTTTTCCTTACTTACCACTCAGGTGTTTATTTGGCTGCCTTGTGCCATCCGAAGGAGGAGCAGTGAGGAGGGGTCTCGTGATGGAGCCATGTGTTGGTGGAAGGGCAGTGGCATGTCTGGTTTTTGGGTAAATTTCACCTGAGGGAAACCCAGCAAGGGTGATCTGCAGGAATCAACTGCTTGAAATGTTCTTGCTCTCAGAAAGAGAGTAGGAGAGTGGGAAGCCAAGACAAAGGATCCTGCTGGCTAAGTTTGGGAAATTGCTAGGATAAAAGTGCTTAATGGGAATGCTGCATGAAGCTCTAAAAAAAAAAATTTTTTTTTTTGAAAAACATGGAGTTCTTTCTGGTGAATTTTCTGTCCCAATTTCTCTTGTTCCCTGCTGTTAGGAGAAAAAATGTCAGACAGGATGAGGTGTATCTGTGGAACCACAGCTGACATTTTTAGAACCACTAGATGGCATTTAGACCTGGATGACTGAAAATGCTCTGGTGTGTGCTTATGAGGGAAACCTTTTTTGCTTCTAAATCTAGGGATTATTGGGGAATTAAATATATATTAGATTAAATTTTAAGTTTAGGAATGTGTGATTTATGCACATATGAGTGGTACTGGGACAGAAATCAGGAGGATCTTTCAATGGAATTTACTTTCAATACTCCAGTTCTGTGGGATTTTCTTGGGATTTCAGGTGGTGCTGGAGCAATGTTTTTTGTAAACCAGCACGACTCGGGAAGGGGAACCAAGGAGAGATACAAATAAATGACTTCCACAGTATTGTGTAAATGTTATCAGTTATTCAAAAATAATCCCCTCTTTCTATTTCCCCCAGATGGAAGAAAAATCTTGGTTATTTTCTTTGTTTCTCTTACAGAGTTATTATCAAACCAAGGGAGAATTTCCATCTTAAAAGCCACTACAAGAAAGAAAGATTATAAAAGGTACTGTGTTTCTGCAGCTGAGTCTCTTGAGTGTCTTGTTACTATTTCATTATGTGTGTTCTTAAATCACTATCCTTTTATTAAATTGTCTTTCCACCTCAGAAATTCCTTCATTTGCATGCTATTGAAGGCCAGCTAAAACTTATGTAACATAGTGGTAGAATGGCTGAGGAGCAGAAAGAAGGGAATACCCCTATGATATCCCTTAAAACTGGAGCTAGGACAGGACCCTCTGCCATTGTTCCTTGTGTCCAGAGCAGAGGCAGTGGCAGGGGTAGAACACAAGTGCAGCTGAGGAAAACAGGGATGACAGTTGTCTCTTTTGTGCCTTCTCTGATCCATCTCTCCCTTTTCCAGCTACCATGGAAATACTCATTTAGCTTCATTCTGACAGAGCAGGGGATGTCTCTCAACTGTGGGACTTCTTGTGGGCAGTAAGGGTGAGACTCTCAGGATGTCTTTTCCTCTCTCCATGCCCTCTCTGCCACCTCTATCTTAGTCTTTCTGGAATCAAAGCCAATCCTCTGGTCTCTTAGAGGATGACCATAAGCATTTTCAGCTGCTCTGAATTCACCTCAGTACTTTGGTGTGTCTGTTTTAAATCTGGGGACTTGAAAGTGAATGATGGGATTAAATATTACTCATGTTTGTTTTCCTGAAATATTGCTCCCTTCTGTGTACTGCTTTATTTTTCTCAGTGTAGGTGGATTACAGTCTTAGCCAAGCATTCCTCGAAAATAATCCTCTGAATAACACATATCATGTTACTGATTTTTATAAAGTTTTTTCCATTTTCGTTTGATTGTTTTTAGATTAAACATATATGTCAAACCAAAAAGTTTTATTGAAAATAAATAGCTCATTTAAGTTTCAAAGCTGTTTGTAGGAAAGATTCTCAGCAGAGTTTATGTTGTATTTACTGTCTGAATTGTTTGGGTCTTACCTCTGTTACTTTCATAGTTTTAATGAAATGAGTTAGAAGTGTTTATTATAGCTGAAATGTATTCCTGTTTATACAGTGCAAGATTTTAATTTTAATATAATAGAGGGAATTTGCTTGAAACATTTGAAGTGGTTAGAAAGTTAAAGCAAAATTGTTATTTTTCCCACTCAGCAGTTATCAGCAGGATGGTTATTAAAAAGGGATGTTTGAATTGAAAGTTGTTTCTTGAAGCGGATCTTCAGTGATTTGGAAGAAATATTTCTGCTTCCAAATAACTGTAATTAGGCATTAGTGGTAAGTTTGTTCTGGAAATAGGAAATATTCTTGATGGGAGATATAAACTACAAAAAGCATTAAGATTTAGTCAAAGATAAAAATGTAGGATAGGTTTGGAAGGGGTGAGATCAGAGTCTAACTGTAGCTATCAGGAAGACAATTGGTACTGACCCTCTAAATCAAATATTTTCCCCAGTTCCTGCTGATTTTCAGGTCAGGGTCAGCCTCAGCAGAAGATGTGATTTAGATGTGGTGGTTACGAGTCGAAATGGAGCTGTATGAGCAGGGCAGATTCAGAACAGGTTTCCCATGCAGGGAAGGGGGGATGTGGAGAAAGGGGCTCCCTGGGTGTGGGATGGTGTTGGTGTTGCCAACCCAAGGCTGTGGTGACCCGTGCTAGGCTCTTTCCACCTGCAGAGCAGCCTGGACACCACATCCCAGTGCTCTGCTGGCAGCCCAAGTGCTTACATTTTGATAGAGCCACAAACCAGTGAATAAAAAGCTCTTGTAATAAAGATGTAAATCTTAGAGTTGGAAACTGATACTTGCAGTTTTGCTCAGAGTATGGCTGTAACACTGGCAGTGTGAGCTCAGCACTGCGTTTCTGTTGCGTGAGAGGGAAGATCAGAACAAGTAAAGAAGGCTGGAGTCTGGACTAATCAATGGGGTTACTATGGCATCTTGATACACCCAGGGACATGAACCAGGCATGTCCTCAGTAGTATTCTCTCAGGGCTGCTTTGGCTCTCAGTTTAACCCCACAGAAGCCAGGATGCTTGGCTTATAGAATAGGAAATGCTTCTCAGGGATAAGGGTTTCTGCCTTGAAAATTCAGCAACACCTTGCACCTGGAAACAGGGGAGTTCAGCTGGCAGTTGTGGCAATGCTTCTGCCCCTCAGCCAGGCACCACCTCTGGAGCAGCACCTTTTTGCAGTGTGTAACAGACTGTTCTGTTGAGAGAGGTTTCATGCTAAAATCCATCATATGGAATGATGACTTTCTCCAAGACTTTCATTAAAATGTATCTGTTTTTCCTGTCTTTATGTTTATGCATGAACTGAATGATTATTCAAGACAGCAGATGAGTTAAATACTTTTATTTTGCTCAGAAATTATTTATTAGTTCTCAAATGCATGTTTGCCTTGTAATACTAAAAAGCTGTGGTGTTAATCAGCACAAACTTGGATTGCATCTAAACTTACAAGGGTAAAATGAACTTGGATTGCATTTTAAATTTACAGATGCTGAAACAGTGAAGGGTGTGCTCTGCACATGTCATTGCAGAATGCAGATCAACAATTTTGGTCTAAACAGAGTAGATTTACTTAGTGCCTTAGGCTTCCAAACGTTGCTTGGTGAAAAAATCCTGGATTTAGAATGACACAGATGTTACTGGAGAGAATTAAAGCTAGTGGGCCTTACTCTGTTTCTTCTGTCTTTGTATTGCTTTAATCTCTTCATTGATGCTGTTCCTGGTTTAAAGCAACATAAGGTGGAAATCTGATTGTTTTTAATGAGAGAGTTTGAAATATGGAAGAGTAATGCAGTAAGATTGGTTGGTAAGCAGCTAATGAAAATATTTTGATTTACTAGCTTCAAGAATTATACATGAACGTTGCCATTATGTTCTTTCCTGTTTATGCTGATGTTTTCAGTTCCCTGGTGGAGCAAGAGAGCAGCCACACAATCCTCTAGATGTGGCTGTGAGAGGTAAACAAGACCCATGTTCTGGAAAACAGCTGAAGGGTTTTGGTTTTGGTTCTGTTTTTCTCCTGAAAACAGGTGAAAACCACAGGGAAGAGGCTCGCTCTGAACACTTCCGACCTGTGAATTTTTTTCCTAGTAGTGTCAGTTTCTTTATTGGTATAAAATGCTTTGGGAGATACTAAATATTTGATTCAGATGGGTTAAAGAATCTGTTTCTATTTGATGCACTTATTTGCATTAATCTTAAAATAGTAATTGGAAATGCCCTCATAAACCCTGAGACTGGAGCCCTAGAATTAAAAAGCATTTGTTATTACCCAGGAATGTAGCTGTGCAGTTTTATTGGCCTTTCTTCTACTGTAATCTATGGATCTCATTTAGCTGCATGCAGCCCTGTTCTTCTGAAACATAAAAGGAAGGAAATCTCTCAATAGCCTAAAATCAAATTATCTCTCTGTGTTAATCTACATGTACGACATCCAAGCCCACTTCTTTAAAGGAAAATAGTTTTACTGATAAGCAGAGCTAGACTGTGTTCTTTGGATACCAGAATTAAGTGGATTTTTTTTTTTTGTCTGCAGAGTGCTATTTATAGAATCAATTAACTCCTCATGGTTGGGATAAGTCATTTGATACATCTGTTGCTGAGCTTAAACACTCACTGTTCTGTGGGGTTACAATTGGATTTTTTCCTATCAAAATGTGTAATGAAAGGACAATTTTGTACCTAATGGCTCTGAGGTTGAATATGCTGCCTGAACATGCTGCCTGATGCCCTCGGGGGCATTTGGAATGGGTGGAGCTGTTGGGCTGCCTGACTGCAGGGCTGACCTCAGCTTTGTTGCTTGCATTTTTGTTATTTATCTGTTTGATGATAGCACAATAGTATCTTTTATGAAAGAGTTATCCTGAGCTTCTGCAGGATTTTCCAGCCTCACTGTAATGTTTCAGTCACTCTGTTTCACCTGTGATAAACTGGCCGGGCTTTGGGAGCTGCTGCTGGACTCTTGTTCCTGTATTTTGTACAGATTTGATGCTCCTAAATTCAGGACTGTGCTCTGCTGTAGTTCCCCACACAGAGCCAGTTTCAGTCACATTCCTGGCAGTAGCCTTTCTCTTAAAATGGAAGCCCTTTTTCAAAATTCTAAACACCTGAGAGACAAGCAAAATTAGGGTTCTTGTATATTAAGTGAAATCTTGTAAGTGTTCTGTGAAAGTAACTGCATGAGGTTATAACAGTGTCTTTATGTGTTTGGCTTATTTGCAGCCAGATTGGATTGGATATTAATGAAGCCAAGCTTTAAAATACATGGGAAAGAAGGACAGACTGGAGTTAGGAACTGTGCTGCTTTTGATCTTTATCCTTTTCTCTTTCTCAATGAAATAGCCCTGTTGTGAGGATAGATATATTGATTTTGGGTGCTCTGCTTGCAAGGGAGGCTCTAGAGTAAGGAAGTAATTTCTGTTGCAAATGTTGCAGCCTCCATGGTTAATTGAAGGCCTGATGCTATCTAACAGTCACACAGGCTGTTGGAGAGGTTTTCCTTTGCTGCTGAGAAGACATTATTCCAGTGAAATAGTTGTGCTGGGATTGTCTGTTTCTGCTTGGAGTGATCAGTGACTGAAGGTTCTGCTGATGTGGGGTAGGATCAGGCTGGGGTCAGAGCAAGTGGGGGACATGGAGCTGCTGCTGAAGGCAGCTGTGAGAATACTTGGAAGCCTGGATATCCACAACTCAGAAAGGGACCACCACAAAGTGCAATCCATTTTTAAGCAGAGCTGCTTATTGATTTCAGTGGGGGAGACCTTTGAAAAATCGATGGCACGCAGCAGCTTTAGTATGCAAGGACATGTGTTCTGGGGTGTTAAAGTGATCGGCCTATGAACTAATCAGCCTGGTAGCAATCATGTCTGGCAAGTTCCAAGGCAGAAGGAAAGGTGTCAGAGCCTTGAGATGCAGTAAATTTGCTATTCATATTCCAAGAGAGATTGCAAAGTATGATCTTGTTCATTCTAGCTTTGACTTTAAAGTTGCATCTTTTTTCTATAAAAAAACAAAAGGTACAAAGGGAAATATAAAAAGTTTTTGGCAATATGTAAACATGGGCCTGATTATTATGAGGTATAGTATTAAACAAATAGAATTGCTGAAGTAATCAAAATATTCTGATTTTCCATGAGAAACCATCTCTGCCTTGTTCAGTCTTTTGGTATTTATAAGATTATTACAAAAACTATTCCACCTGGACACTCCTTTGGAAATGTTTGGGGAGTGTTTGTTTACACTGAGAATTTACAGTGCACAGTGTGAATTTATAGACTATCACATACCCCATTAAACCTTAGTGTGGACACTTAGTAGGTGTGAAGTAATACGCTGCTATTTTGCTGTGCTGCTTTATGCTTAATTAACACAAACACTGATCTCTGAAGGAAGTGGGGCATAATGAGTGCTGTGATGGAGGAGTTCAGCTTATTCAGTGTAGACAAGTCCTTAGGCCCCAGAGAGCAAGTGCTCTGCTTCAGAAAGGTGCTCTTTGCTCTTCTGGTCTATAAATGACAAATTTTAGGAAAAAATTGATTTTTTTTTTTTTTTTTTTTACATTGGGTACAAGTAACCATAGGCTAAAGCATTTACTTTAAAAATTACCCTTGTAAAAATATTTCAGTTTCAATTTTAGAGCATTAAACTGAATTATTTATGCTATTATATATATGCAGTTGTGAGAAGATGTTCTGTATTTCCATAATGTATTTTCTTTTCCATTTGGAAGAATATAGCAGTTGAATTTTACCCTACTGGGGAAAGAGTATAATTAAAGCTATGTAGACACAGTGTATCAGCAAGCCCTGAAAACACTGCATGAAATTTTGGAATAAAAACCTGAAAAACTCTAGTAGCAAAGTGCTGAAGTGAGGAATCTTTATCAAAGGGAAGCTGTGGAAAGAAGACTGATTTAAACATGCAGTGATTAATATATAGAAATTGAATTAGATATAAGAAAATTTGGGGTTTTTTTTCTTTTTGCTGAGAACTGTATCTTTCTGAGGTACTACAGTGTGATTTCAGTGCTTTTAACTGAAAGGCTTATTAAACTATTTCTTTTTAAATGGACTGGGAACCATTTTGGTAAGATTGGAGATGCTGTGGTGCTATTGACCAGAGCCAATTCTGTAGTGAGTTAAGTTTTGGAACTGTATTGCCTTTACAAGCATATGTTGTTTTGGAGCTGTATTGCCTTTACAAGCTTTTGTTGATGTTGCTTAACCCAGTTCATAGTATGATAATCTGCAAATTTATATGTAGGATTTATTTATTTATTTATTTATTTATTTATTTATTTGTTTATGTGTTTATTTATTTATTTATTTATATAGAATTGCTCCTGTTGGATGATCAGATAAAATTTCTTAATGATGTAAAAGCTCAAGTATCTCACATTGACATTTTTTTTCTGCAGTAATGGAAGTGGGGAGCTGCAGCATTCATTGCAATGTCCTTAAGATGCAAAGTTCCTTCTCAAGGAGTTCTCCTGTTACCATTTCCACTGCTCTCATTCATTCCTTGGTTTAAACCTTGTTTCACAGACTGCCTCTGTCCAAAGGAACACAAAAACCATGACCAGCTTTTTTGTTGTTTCTTTTGACACCAGCACAGCATGTCTGTCTGTGCCTACCAGAGAACTATATTGAAATAGCTTTCTTTGTGAACCCCTCATTGCTATTCATTGGTGGAGGTTGTCACGTAAGGGTCAAATCAGAACTCAGTCAACCACAGCAGTGAGGGGACCCAGGCTCAAGATAGATTTCAGCATAAGGTCTGAGAAGCACTTTATTTAGAATGTGTTACATGTATTTTTTATATATATATGTCCAAAGTGTTATTCCTTTATCCCTAGAAACTCAGTTATGTTTAATTTACTCTCTCTGGTCATTTACTTGAGAATTAGTCTTTCTCTCACTCTGCCTCCTGACTTTCATCTTTGGGCATATCTATGCACAGTTTTGTTACAGCTATGTAAGTTTTGAGCATAGAATTTTCTTCTGTTAGTTTAAGAGATTTCTGGCATGATGGTTCTGTGCCCTTTGAGGTTGGATCCATGTGAAGAAAGGATCATGTTTCTGGTAATTTGGCTGAAACACAAGAAATTGTGTTTATGCTGGCTTCAGGAAGGCACACTATACCTGGTCAAGCAAAAAAATCTGCCAGGGCAACATTCCTCTCTGAAAATATTCTAAAACATTTGAACCAGCAATGTGAGTTTGTACTGGCTCTGCAGTTTGTGCCATGTGGTTGCAGCATTTTTGATGTGGTAGTCACTTAAGACTGGCAGTGCTGCCTCACAGAATCATGCCTTCACCAAATGGGTTCTGTTCTGTACATTCTCCAGCAAAAACAGGGAGTAAATTGGCAGCTGCTGACCCAGAGAAGTTTCAGTGGTGGATGTTTTAAGACTAAATAAATCAGGGATTTACTGAGCTACACAGATGACCTGATATCCCAAAAGCTTCTTTTGCTTTGTTTTCATACAGGATCAGGTAGGTACACATGCAGACAGGGAGAACAAGCTGTTGTGCTGTGTACATCTGTTAGAAGTTAATGTCCCCTCTCTAACAGGGATCTGTGAGATCTTGAGCCATTTGGGGCTTGTATATCTGACAGGGGCCTAAAGTTGTATGCCCAAATAACAGCTCTCATTTCTGAGAGCATCCTGTTAGGTCTCTGTGTTTTAAATTGCCTGGCTACAACATCCAGCTTTACAACATTCCATCATCCTCCTTCCAGTCTAGAGTTTTCTCTGACTTAGGACATTAACTGTAAATCTCACAGGAACATGCAAGTATTGATCACTGATAACAAATTAGATTAATCAGGATGGGTTTTTTTTTTCCTTAGGAGTTCTCAGGATTGGCTTCTCTGAACATTATTTCTTTTACTACAATTTAGGAGGAAAACCGTGCAATAAATAATTTCTGCAACACAGTGAGAAGAACCTGGGAGCTGGCTATGTATAGAAGAGACTGTAATACCTTATTAACTAACTCTGTCTCTCTTTCCTCTCTCTTGTAGCTGATTCTTCTTGAGGCTGCTCTCCTGCTTTGTCTGTCCTGTTCTGTTCTTAGTGGGTGATGTCCCAGCAGCCCTAACCCTCAGACTTCAGTACCTTTCTGGGTGTGTATGGCTCAGTTTTCTCTGCATGCTTTCTGGTGTCGCATGGGGGGCAACACTCATGTTATGCTACTCATCTCTTGTGGCACTTGAGGCTGAGAATGTCATTAGCATGTGTTAAGCTTCAGTACCATGGATTGTTTAAGCCCCATTTTTGCTTTTATTCTGCTGGTTTTCTTCCCTGGAGAAGCACAAAGCTGCTGTTTCCATGCGCACTCACAGGCCTTCATGTTTGCTCCTACAGCTGCCTAGCAGCTCAATGAATGAGCTTCTTGATGCTCATAGGAACATCTCTTGCCAGCAGGACTGATGGACTTGGACTGGTCTTGGATAGAGCAGTAGTGGGGCAGCTGAGTTCAGCATCCAGACTGCTGCATGAGAGCAATCCCTGTGAGCCTCTTCCCCTGCAGCTGAGAGCAGCCTGTGCCGTGCTGTGCCACTGGCAGGAGGGACACTGTGCTCTTCAAGGGCAGTTCACTCACAGAGCCCATCTCCTTAGGAACACACAGGACTTTGAAGTGCAGGGGATTTGAGATTCTCCATGACTGTTAGGATTCAGGTGCCCAAATCTCACAGAACTTGACCCCTCTTAATCTGAAGGGCTCTTCAAAAACTCTTGACTGTCAGTTACATCCTATAATAGCAAAATTAGCATGCAGAGTTGACTCAACATTTTTTGTGGAGCATCAAGTGACCGTTGGAGTCTTGGCAGTGTTTCCAAGAGCCTCAGACTGGGGTGTGAGCTGGGGTATTAGCAATGAGCAGGATCCCTGTTTTGGCTCTTTGCACTGGGCTGATTTTCATCCTGGGTGAGCACTCAGGTTGTATTGACTCAGAAGGGGCCTTTTGATGCATTAGTGGAACAGTCAGGATAAACACCTCCTCTTACTTTGCTCTAACCCCAGTGCAGCACTAATGTATGTAGAGTCACGTAGGCAGGAGAGAGAGATTTGCTGCTGTCAGCTTAGCCTTTGATACCCTGTAGGCAACTGTTTGCTGTGTTTAGAAGTGCAGCCTAAGGAATAATTTTTACCTGGCTGCTCTGGGTCTAATATTTTCATTTATTGATACCCTTTTCAATGCACTTTAATTTATTTACCAGTGGTAGCAAATTTCAAGTGGCAACCTGAGTAACTGACTCATGAGTCAGTACTTTTATTTTTCTCCTCTAGTCTAGACTGCTGATAATGTAAATTGTTGAAACCCTAGGTTAATAATTAGGGGTGCAACCAACAGCAAGCATTTATCTGCTAATAAAACATTTGAAATGTAGATGTCTGTCTTCATCCAACAATACTTAAAAGGCAGTTATTGGTCCTACTGCTGTTGTGCATAGCAATTAGGATTTTTGTGGTCACTAACTGTGCATCTGAAAATTTATACAGTTTATTTTCTGCCTGTGTTTTTCTTTGCAAAGAGAAAAGAAGCATACTATTTATGGTTATAATGAGGTTAACACTATAATTCCTGCAGGGAGATTTCTCTAAAGAATTATACCATTTATAGAACCCAAATTTTCTAGGTTTTCTCATGTGTGGCATCAAGGGCTTATATCTCATTAAGGATTTTTCTGCACAGGATCTTTGTCACATTATCAAAATGTGACTTGAAATTTATATACCAGCTCAGTCATCAACTTGATTTTTATTATGAAAGCTGTAACTGCTTTTGAAGAGGGACTACTTGATTTTTCTTGCACTGTTACTAATGCTTTTTCTGAGAACAGAAACTTGCATTATATGTTCTACAAGAAACCTGATTGTTTTAAATTTAGTTACTGTAGATAGCATCTTTTTTCTACATCCCTCTTGGATTTAAGTTTTGAAATCAGTCCACAGACTGTGGGACCCCCAAATTATGACTTTTGTGTCCTATCATGATTGCATGTGAGAAAGAGCAGTTTTAGCTGCAGACAGTTCCTGAAAGCTGCCCTCTGTGAAGAGCTGAATTCTGCTCTGCAGCGCCTCAAAGGAGCCTGTCTGCATTTGTTAATCCTGACTGATCCAGACTCTTCTTGGGCCTGGAATATCCCCTTGTGAGATGTATTTGGTCTGTGGCAGCCAGGCTGTTGGTCTGCACTAGCCTGAGGGCAGTGATGATCAGTAACCCAGGGGTTTGTCTTTAGGAATGTATGGCCACCCCCACCCCCAGGTATATTTCTTCCAAAATCTGACTTGTGCCCTGGTCTTTGCAGTCCCACTCTTTCACACTCCAAGGAGTCTGTGAGCATGCCTGAAACTCCTGGGAGTAGTGGCAATAAACAGAGCTGTCTCCATCTGTGCAAAAGCAGGGAAGCACAAAAGCAGAAATGTGGAACTTGGCTGCACACAAGGCAGCTGAGGTCCGGAAAGTCTGGCTGTGTTGATGTCTAGCTGTGCCAGGGCTAAATCATGCTGAGATAGAGCAGGTGAGTCTTTCTGTGACTTCCCATGAATCATACTATCCTTTTAGAGGGTTGTGATTCTCCTTTGCAGAAACCAATGTACTCTCTGAAGGTTTTATAGACTTTTAATAATCTATTGGAAGGTCTCAGAAGTTGCAAGTTTGGTTTGTGTTTGACTAGTCTGTGACATCTGGAAAACCCTTTGGTGGTTTTTGGTTTTCTTTCAGAATTTCAATAGAAGTTAAATCAATGCATAAATGACAAAACTCACTTCTGCCTACTGGTCTGCAAACATGAAAGGCTCAAGTCATGGTCATAAGTAAACATTATGAGATTAATACATGATAATCCTTACACTGTTCCTAACATGATTTTATATTACTCTGACTCCTTTCAACAGCAACTCTCTAAGGGTTAACAATGAACACAGAGCTGGCAGGCTATTCCCCATGAAATCAGGGTGTATGTCATTGGATTTGGATCTGTCATTCCTGCCCTCTTGTCTTTTTGGCCTGTTGGGTGATTTTCAGCCATATTTGACAAAAGCAAGGAGACTTTGAGCCTGCTTAGGAGTCCCCAACAAACTGTGTAAAAACATGCAATTTAATCACTACTAATACTCCTCTTTGGGAACATAACATTATTATGACCACATTATTATGAGCTACCAAAGAATCTGCACGGGAGAGACACCTGATAAATGTAACAGTCATGGAAAATGGATCAGTCAAGAGTGTGCATCATCTAAAGGCACTGAATGATGAATCGCAAAGCATCAGGAAGCAGGGAACTATCTGTGCTCATGGAAATCCTTGCTGATAGATTGAAAACAAAGAATCTTTGGCAGCAAATCAAGGGACAATTTCTCAGGACTTAAGTCTCAGCACAGAGCATGAACAGTTCTTGAATTACAGGAGCCTGAGACAGTTCTGCCTCTGCTTGTCTCAGAGGTGCTTTAAGTAATTTAGTAGTAAAGGGGTTACTTGTTTAACTTTGATGAAGGATTCTGTTGAGGCCATAATTTATCTTTATATTATATTGCTGATTTCATACTCCTAGTAAGAGGTTTTAAGTGGTGTTCAGGTCACAGATCTGTGGAATCAATGGGGAGTTTTACTGCATGTACCATACAGGTGAAGATAGGGTTTTAAATGGGTTGTTTCATAACCCTGCTAGGGAAGACATAAGGCAGAAGTTCTAACCTACCTAGTTGATTTCTGAGTTCCTTTTTCTGCATTGAAAGACAAGCGGTCCTGTGTGTTTTCCATGGAAGATGTTTGCTTTTTCATTTGCATTATTAGCAAACAGCTGCATGAGGGACTGTTTCATTGACTGAAATCATCAAGCATTTCAACTGCAATTGCACACTCTGCATTTAAAAATGTTTTCCATGTTACAGTGTGCTGCTATAATTTAAATATGAAAGCTATTTTCAGCTACTGTCTGTTAAGTTTGGGGGGGTTTGGAAAAAATAGACACAACTGTTTTTTTCTGCCATGAAGCTTCTGTCCTGAATAATGTTAAACTTCTCACTTATGCTGTTAATGACAAAAATTCCAGGTGTCTGTAGTGAGAATGTTCCTCTTTCCCTCTATAGCCATATCTTTTTTTATGTATTTCTTTTAAGTACATTATTATTTGCACAGTGAAATGTGCTCTGCAAGAGGGATGAAAACCCTTGTCAGAGCAGTTTAAGCAAAAAGATCAAAGGAATTAAATACAAATTCTCTCAAAGGTGAGCGTATTTTTTTTTTCTTTTTTGAACAGGGAAGTCTTAGATTAATTACTTTTAATTTAAAATCAGATCAATGGATGGAAAGACGGATGCTTTTCAAAGAGCACTGCAGTTTGCTGCTTAGAGTGATCAGCATTTTAGCAAGGTTACTAACGATATGCATTTTTATCTTTAACCTCTGACCCGTGCCCTCCCCACCCTTTACCTAACCCATTCCATTTGCCCTGGTCAGTTAACAGGCAGGAAGCATTTGAAAGCAGTCATGGATGACTATGATATCAGGTCTGCTGCCAGCATTTTAGCGTCTGTTAAAGAGCAAGAAGCTCGTTTCGAGCGGCTCACCCGCGCACTTGAGGAGGAGCGGCGCAATGTCTCCCTGCAACTCGAGCGTGCCAATCAGCCCGCAGACCGCATGAGCATTTGCAACATTGGCAATGGTCAGCCCCTGGCAACGGCCTGGCAGCAGCTCGTACTGCAGGTAAAGCCTGCTCCTTTCACTGTCACTAGAGTCCACCCCTAGCACAGTGTCCCATCCCAGACAGCCAGCGCATCGTGTGTTGTCAGCATGTCATTAGTGCGTGCCTTGGCTTCTGGTAGCCCAGAGCTGGGGTGCAGCGTGTGTGCTTCGTTGCGTCGGCTGGGAGCCCTCGGAGCCTTGCCTTGGAAGTTGCTCTTGCTCTTAGCTCGTGGGATACTTTTAGAAGTATGTGCCTACTTGGTTAAAAACCCTAAGAAGGGATCTTCACACCCACCACTAATCTGTGCACTTGCTGTAAGTCTGGTGATGTGCTGGTGATTGTAAAAGAAGGCTGAATCATAATCTCCATAGCAAACAAAATTTCCATTAGAAATAGCTGGACTTTGAATAGAGGGAGCAGCATGAAAAGCAGGGATTTCCCTCCTGCAAAGCCTTATTGTTTGTGTAGGGAGGACTTCATAATTTGTTTCTCATGTGCAGTGAATTGATAGACTATTTTAATGATGCAAACTGGCTTTGTGGGTAGCTTTAGATTTCCAAATACTGTTTTGCTTGATACACGTTCTTTAACTGTTTAAATGTGCAATGACAAAGTACTTAACGTTTCTAAATTTCTTCAGCTCTCAAACCCCTCTGACACACAAGGTAAGTCATGCAGAAGCAATAGTACCATTTGTGAAGGTCTGTTTCCTAAGAAAACATTGTTCAATTCAGAAGGAAGCTCTGGGCTATGGGGATTCCAGGAGTTGTTCCCCAGTTATACCAGACTGTTTCACAATTATACTTGCATTGAGCTGTTTTGAGGCAGACTTTACCTTATATTATGGCACCACTGTTTTTCTAGTAACAGCTGCCATGTTTTTTACATGTAGATGCCTGAATTTGGGATTCCATGTGAAAGGAGCAGTCTGCACTGGTCAGGGTAAAAGTCTGACCATACCTGGTAGGAGCTGTAGGTGGTTATCCTCTGATGAGCAGCTGGGCTGGGAGAAGGGAGATGTGCTTACTTATTTTTTATAGGAAAAGGACAAGTTCACCTTCACTTTTTCTGAATGACTTTGTGCAAAGTGCCTGATTAATAGCTTCAGAATGAAATTCCTTATCCACAAAACTGATGAAGCATGAGTTTTCTGCAGTGTAATGGCTTAAGGTCTAACCACTTCCAAGAAAACTTAATAAAAGAGTTTTAAGTTACTGGGATCTACGTGACTCTTACGGAGAAATAGCCCCTCTAAGTGACCCCAGACTGAATCTGCGTATGCTCAGCTTCCTGCCACTGGGTGAGGGGAGCTTTAATTAATTGATAATTATCACTGAGGTTTTTAGAGTACCTTTTATATGAAATAAAATGGTTAAATAGCTAAATATGCACAATTAACAATCAGTGTAAGGTTAGGTGTGTGATTTTTCATAAAATATACCGAGGGCCAAATTCCTCCCTGACTTACTAGAATTAAAAAGTGTTTAACTGAAGGATGAAAGCTGTACCTTCAGTCTTATGCAGAATATATAATATTTTCATCTCTGGTGTTCTGTGTTGCATTTCATTGTGCAGAGTACACAAAGCAAAGGCTGTCTGTGCTCTGCTGTCTGTGGGGATTGCTCACACCCTGCAGTGAAATCCACATCTCTGAGGCTGTTCCAGTGAGCACTGCCTGAGTGCTGCAGATCACCCCAGTCAACTGCTTGTTATAAGGAATATTGCAAAGTAACTCAAGTAGCAGCTTTTCCATTTGGAATTGTGTGGTGATTATACATAATCTAGTTATTACGTGTAGAATTTGGACAAAAGAAATGAGGGTTAGCTCCATTTTATGAGAGTGACAAATAATCTTTAATTATCTTCACAACTAGGCATCAGTTTTCCATGTTGTTTATTTGTCAAAGTGGAATCTGCCAAAGGGATTTGTTAGGGAAGTGTGTATAGTCAGGGCTTTGGAAATAGAGTCTCTCACAACTTCTTGTTGAATATACAATCCCACACTTACCCCCTTTTTAGAACAGAAAATTAAGCCTTTTTTTTCCCTTTTCATTTTAGACATGGAAAAGTACTATATATGTGGGCAATGTGCCAGGAGTGTAACAGTGTTCTGAAGTTCTCAAAAGACAAAATCAAGGTCTTATGAAAATATTGATTCTAATTAATGAATACTGGAGCTCTTATTTTCATTTTAATTTTCTTTCTTAAATAGCAGCTTTAAACTCGTTCCATAACAATAACTCTTTGTCCTAGACAGCCCAGTTAGCCACTTGCTGGTGAGTTATGCCTGTTCAGTGTGAATTTCAAATACTGGAATGGAACATATGAACTCTGGTGCACTTGCTGACTTTTTCTGTGAGTGTCTATGCCCTTGTGTCTTGTGGCCCTTAAAGAGAAATACCAGATCTGCAAATGAGGTCAGGGATGTGCTGTAATTGCCAAAAAGTGTGTGCATAGGCTGCTTGATTTTGCGATAAGTGTGGATTTTTTAAAATAAAAATTACCTTAAACCTTAAAAATTACCTTTTCATGAGAGAGGTTGATTACTTGAACAGTCTAAACAAATCATGAATGTTTTTTTCAGATATTAGTTAGAAATAGCTGAGATTATTCTTTAAGAGGAAGCTTTCTCGGGGGAGGGGGGAATTACTGTCCTCAAAATGAGAGGTCCTCAGTGTTGTTGAAATGTCTCCATTAATATTAGTGAGAGTCTTTTATTCAGGTGGTGGCCAAGGCGTTTGTGTTCTCATAGCCCACTGCAGAAGGCAGTGCCTGCCAAACCTCCAGGCTCTGCAGAGGTTTGTACCCATCTGTGTTCCTGCAGGAGGCTGTGAGCAGCTCCTGCCATAGGGACAGTCAGTCCCCTTTAACCCACACAGGCCCTGGTGAATGGGAACAAAAGTGCTTTTTGTGCTTAATGTGCTTGAACCATGGGTAAATGTAACTTCTGCTCTGTGCAGCTTCCCCAGGCTTCTACTGTAGCTGCAATTAGAGTTTGTTGCTGAGTGTGCAGCCAGTGCCATGAATTAGGGTGTTTCAACTCGAGAACTTTGGGAAGATAGCAGCTTTAAACATGTGTTACTGCAGATTCTGAAGGGTCAGATAAAGTGCTCTTTCAGACTAAGAACCCTCTGGACAAAAGGTCATTAGTTACACAGTGGAAACCTTGGCATTAGTCTGGAAAATGTAACATTTAATGAAACTTTGGCCACAGATCTTTTATCAAGGTAATAAAATCTCCTAAAACTCACTGCAGGTTTTAATGATGTTCTTGACTGTCTCTGGCCTTTAGTGGTGGGAGCCACGTGGCTGGTCACTGCTCTTGGGTTTTGGAAGGGAATCTCTGGTTGTACTAATGACAGAACAGTGGTCTGGTAATGTGTATTTGTGTTTGCTTCTCTGACTTTTGAGGTAAATTTTGTACATTGGTTATTACAGTATTTCAGGCTATGGAAGTCTTGGCAGTCTTTGCTCTTTTCCAGGACAAGCACAGTCCAATAAGTCACTGGTGAGTAACACCCATCATATGTCTTCTACATGTTCAAGTGTCTAGTTGATAATGTTTTTTACAAGCCTCAGAAATCTTACTGCTCTTCATGTATGAAGTGTAGTTTAACCTACCTGGTTTCCAAGTCAGCCTTCTGCTGCTCTTCCCAAATGGGCCCATGTGGGGTATGTGCTGTGACAGGCTGACACAGTTGCAATGTATTACCACCGCAAAACATAACTTACTACCAATAAAGAATACTCTTTTTAATATATATATGTATGTATATACACTTTTATTAAGACATTAGACATGTGATACTTATTAAACACAAGATTATATCCTGGTTTGGTTTAAACTGGCATGGCTCCATGGGTTTCAGAGAAGCTCTGTCAAATCTGATCATGTGGGGAGTTGAACAAGCTTTGCATTCAAAGATTGTTTCCCATCAGTATGTGGTGACAACTTCCATTCCTGTTAATGTTGCATAACCAAAATAAAGTACAGCATTCAATAAACCCCTGTTGCCAGCAAAAGCACTGTAACAATACTTGGACTTCAGAGATTCTGTAGTGCCCTATAGGGATTTGAGAGGGGTCTTCTAAGTCAGAAAAAGACATTATCCCCCTTCTTACAGGTAGGAATGCTATGGGAATTGCCAAATCTCACATGGTACAAATAACAGAAATCAGCCCTTTACATGCTGGTGCAGGGTTTTACTTGGCAGATACATTGACTCTGATGTGCCTGTGAGAAGTAACACGGGTTGATCTGAGAAGTCTTCACACTTACAGAATCATCCAATAATTAAAAAGTTACTACATTTGACTATAACTGTGATTCTTAGGTTCCTGATGGTGGGTTTGTTGGGATGTTCTTATATAAAAAAGTGAACCAAAATAATAATTTTTTTTCCCTCACTTTGCAAATATTATTATAGCTGTTCAAGGAAAATTAGCTGCAGAATATTTTCAGATGGAAAAAAGCTACAGAATATTTTCATAGTTACAATTTGGATCATTTATGTATCAGCTTATGTTCCAGAGAAATAACACCTGCTTGAAAACAAACAACCACATTTGACCTTTTTTTTCTTTTTCAGGCAGGCATTTTTAAGCCATAATTAAGTACCAATATTCTTCAGTCTTTTTGTTAATCTGAGGTACCTGTGACTTCTGCCAAAACAGAAGTTTTGACATTTAGTGAATCGAGGGTTACTTTCAAATAAAAGGTGAACTCTAAAGCACACCAGAACACATGGTGAGAATTTAAAAAAAAATACAAGAAGATTAGGTCAAATTGCTTTTCTAAGAAAATACCATCAAGTTAACCTCTCTGAGTCAGCCTAGGCAACAATAGCACTTCTGTCTATATTTAATTACTTTTATTTAAGATTCTCTGCTCCACACTGACGTAGTACAGACTGCTAGAATGTAGAGACTGTTTCCAGGGCTTTGATAGTAAGAACATGGGTGCATTAATATTGTATATAATGGTTGCTTTAATATTGTATGTATGTTTAAACATACCCAAAAAAGAAGCAAAAATGGGTTCTGAGCATCTCTGAATCTTCACCTTGCCTTTTTTCTCTCTTCTGCATCTCATACAGAATGCAGTTCCACCTTTATGTGTAAAGTTTCATGTAATTAGTTTGAGTTTGTAGTGCCTCTTGGCTTCCTGTATTATATAACATATTTGTGCTCACATTAAGGGACTGACAGCATGGAAAATTCCTTTTTTTTTTTTGCCTTACAGGTAAGGTCAGGTACAGACAACAATGCTGTCAGTTCATGACAGCTCCCTGGTGTTACAGTACTAATATTTCCTGCTACATTGCCAAATACCAAAGGGAAAACTCACTGGTAGTTAACCCATGGATGTTCTCCTTCTGCCAGTAGTGATAGGTAGCAAAATGTTGAAAGAACTTGCAAGGATAATCCTTATTCCTTTATAGACCCAGTGGAACCCATAGAAATGTACATTCTGCTTTGAGGTACAACATGGTCTGGTGTCAGTCACCTCACAGCCCATCTGTGGCTGCTGCTGCCCCTGCCCAGCTCCCCTCACTCTGTCATTTGGCTCCTGTTCCTTGGCCTGCAGGTTCCTGGCAGTTACAGGGGCACTCACTCTGCCCTCAGCCTCACCCTGCACACTCAGTGTGAGTAGAGTTACTGAGCTTCTAGGAGTGACCTGGGTCAGGTTTCAGCTTCTACATATGTGCAACTATTCAAAGGCTCCAGGGGGAAGGAGGAGGGAGATTTGGGAATATGATTCCCTTGGGAGAATGAGTTCTTAGATCAGAATTCAGTGTGAGCAGAGAGGTACTTAAACTACCTAGGGATCCCAGCAGTTGGGAGCTGCACCAGGAGCCATTACTCAGTTGCTTTGCAGGGAGATGTATTCCCATCTGCCCCCGTCCCTGGCCTCTCCTGTGTTGGACATGACAGTAAGTGCATTTAGCATGCAGGCTGGAACCTTGAACATCTTTTCTGTGGGTCCCATCTCTGTGAAAGCATCAGCTCCTGCTTTAAAGTGAGAGCCAGGACCTTGGGCTGATAGCTGAACAGGAGTGGAAGCTGAAGCAGGAGCTGGTGCTCCTCGGGCCCAAAGCTCTGCAGCTGGCTTGGGGCAGTGCTGCTGCCAGAGCAGGAGCTCTCCTGGAATCACTGCAGGTGTCAGCTAGAGACTTCACAAAGTGACAGTGTGGCATGTGGCACCACTGAGAAGCTCCTATTGTTTGCCTTTCAGCTGGGATCACCCAAATTCCAAAGGAAATCCTACAACCTGCTTCATGTATTGCAGGAGGAATACCCTAGCAGAAGCCAAATTAAAAAAAAAAACCCAAAAAACAGTTTGTGCAACGGGCATCTTGGTATATATCTTATGGGAGGCTCTGAAAATGGACTCAAGTGGAATTCCAGCAAAAATTTACATTCCATTGTTCTTCTGTTTCTTGAATAGTCTCACCCTTGTAATTATTCTTTAGTCTTCATTTAAGGCCTTAGATGGTAAAAACACAGATACAATGGAATGGGAATAATAGTATCAATTTCAGCAATAGTTAAGAAGCTTTGACCAGCTGAATCAGAAGCTGTGCAGTTCTTTCCAGAAGGGATTTATTTGATAAGCAAACTACTTAAACCCCACTTAGGAGAGTTATTTGGGGCTCAGAACTGCTGGCATGCAGCTGAATCCACTCAAAATCTGATGTGTTATCTGAGAAGTATTTGTATAAAACTTTGTCAGCAAGTCTAGTTTAAAAAGTAGATTCCAAATGATTCAATAAAAAATAAAAAGGGAACCCAGCAACTGAGAAACTGACCCTCTGTCTGGAGGAAGAATGACTTGATTCTTTTTAAGATTTGGTTTTTTTTCAAAACTTAATTACATACCATTTTATAGCTTTACATGTGCAGGTTGAAAATATACTTCCAGCTCCAAAAATCACACCTTTGCAGAAATGTCATTTTTCTTTCTGTCATCAAAAGTACCTCACATTCACATCTCACACTTCATCTGTTAAGTATGTGCTGTGCAACTCTCTGTGGGAACTGCTGAATTCCAAAGTGCCATCTAATGTTTGTCTGCAGGACAGCAGCTGCTTTGCAGTCATGATGGTGATAGTGCAAGGCAATGGCCATGTTTGCCCTAAGCATCTCAAATATTTTTGCAGTTTCATTTGCCTTGATGGTTTCAAGTCCTTTTGTTTAGTGTAAATTTTTATTGAATGAGGTTTTGGAAGCAATTGAAAAGCAAGGATTTTCTTACTTTCTTTGACAAGACGTGTGAAAGAATGACTTTTCATGACTATTCCCCTTTCTGACCTGGAGCTATGCCAGGTTTTAATTAAAAATATTTAAATTGAATGAGAAATTCACTGTTCCATAGTAATTTTCCATGATCTTACATTGCTTTACTAATAGAACTACATTTTCTTCTAGGAGAACATATAAGAGAAATACATTAAAATTAAATTTTGATTGCAGTGCATTCTCATTATGTAAACAGGCATCTAGGCTTTTCTTTGCATGATGTCTCTGAGTGTTACAACATCAGCAAGTATAACAGCTAGTAATTATTTAAAAAGTCTTAAAACAGGAACATTAAAATGTAAACATTAAAGAGTAGTATCAGGTTTAGCAGGATTTTTTTAAAAAACAACTTTCTAGTCCCATTTACCACATTTGCTTCTTGATAATTAACATGAATCATCGTACATTAAAGTTGTGATTTATTTTTCATGTCCTGCTGCTTGTTTGTTTCTCAGTTCAGGCAGCAGAACATGATTAATTGTCGTGACTTTTTACGATTTTTATTTGTCCTATATTTTAGTTCCCAAGCATATGACTGTATTAGTTTAGTTGGGAGGTTCAGGAAGAAAGATCTTAAATCATCACAAAATCTTTTTGTACTGTATCTCCCAATTTAATGAAAAGATTTGGTTCCTAATATAAGCCTTGATCCATAGGGGTGCAGTGAGGCAGCTTCATCCCTGCGAGGCGTTGCCCAGGAGTTGGTCAGCCTTTGTGAGCCTCTTCCCTCACACAGCCACATGTGGCTGCAGAAAGGTTTTGTAGAAACTTTAAAACCACCAAGCAGCCAACCTGGCAATTTCCTCTTCCCCTGAGCCTTTTGGGCTTTGGACCTGCAGGGTTCAACCTCACTTTTGAACTCAAAAATTTTCTACAGTTCCCTTTCAGGTGTCTGCAGTGTCTCTATGCTCTTGTGAACTAATGCTGAAAGAACCCAAAATGGATGCTGGGTTATGATGACATTGATAAATTACTGAGTCTTTTGCTAGTTTAGGCCATTTTGTGAATGGTTCAAATTATGTTCCTACTTCTTTGTCACAAATGTGGAGTGATTCACTGAAGTCATCAGTGTGACTGAAAACAGAATGGCCAAAGATGGCCACGGCTAGCCTGAGGCTGTGTGCCAACTATAATTAAAGCCTTTGATTTAAATGTATGTCACAGTTTACTATTTATTTAGGTATTATTAAAAAAACCCAAAACACAAACCAACCAAACAAAAACCAAACAAAACCCCAACAACTGCTTCTTTTTTAAGCTACTAAATTACTAGCTGGAGAGAATATTTTTTATCCCTAGTTGTGGTGACTGGGAAATGCTGTGGAATACCATCAGAGTTCATTTTAAGGACTTAATCTAAAATGCTAGCAAAGTGGCATTTTTAGATTCCTGTAGTTAAAGATTGAAAGAACTGGAGTGTCTGTGTTTCTAACCCATCTGATTAGCTCTTCTTCATTTTGCAGTCTTATTTTCATATGTAACTATTTAAAATACAAGAAACCTGCTCTGGAATAAATTTTCTACACAGAGACCTTTATTCTCTCTTCAGAAGGGACTGCAAAACAGCTTCAGGTTTTGGTTTGAAGAGGACAGTAATTATCATGAAAATGGGTAGATTGTGCGGACAGTTATCAGTCCGGTACATCATGGCAAACCACATTTTTGCCTTCTGGATGAGAGAATGACGCGTTAACCTGGTACCTTGTGAGCAAGAGTTTGTCATATGCAGCATGAAATACAGCACAAATCGTCTGGAAAGTCCACAAACCAAACCAGAATCTAAGAAATGAAAAATGCTTGATACTGGGTCTTTCTTTCCTGCATTTAGTCTTTGTTTTCCTTTCCAATAACTACAGCATGAAATTATGGTCACAGTTCCAACCTTAACTTGATCTGTTTTCCTTGCCGTTGTCATTCTGTTAGAAATGTCATAGTAATTAATTTTTTTTTTTCATAAACCAGAGTAGGTTTTTTTATCCCTTTAAAATGTAGTTGATTCTTACCTAAATGAAGCTTCTGGGAGGAAACATAGGTCATTCATTCAGATGTGACCTATATGCAGTGACATCTACCTTCCTCTGTCCTTTGTTTCTAATGTAAGCAGTGCTGTCACCAGACTGTCCTTGTTCTCATCCTGTCATATGACAACTTAGATGAAACAGAGTTGACTGATACTAGATGTAGCAAGATGGAAGCTGTGTTGGTACACAAATTAAAAATCTCCTGAACTTACTGAAATGCCTGGTGGTGTCAGCCTGTAGAAAGTATCTGCTTTGCTGTATTGTTCTTCAGCCTTGTGATCCTTTAGACCTGTTTTTAATACTGGCTTCTTAAATAAAGAAGACACCTAAAATTATCCTCCATTTATACAACAGCTCCCTACTGAGGCAACCTGGCTTTGTCTCCATTTCTAAACTTGCAGTATGGGAGCAAGAAGATTGTCAAAACCATGTTCATGGCAATGTTAGAAATACTTGGGTGGATGTGTCCTGCTACAGTCATGCAACCATTTTGGAGCAAGTAAAGATGCTTTGAAAGGGCTCCTGTAACTTTTCAAATACATTTAAAAATTATGGTAACGCTAACAGGAAAAGATTTCAGAATGTATCTTGGAGATAGAATATTCTGTTTGCATTTGTATGGATTAAAGTCACTACTGTAGGGTGCTCTGACACATCCCAGTGTGCTGTGCTGTGCTTTAATTCTCCCGCTTACCTTGTTTATTTGCTGCATGAAATTCACAGAAGGACAATAAATACCCTTGGCATGGCAGCCCCTGTATGAATACAGGCTCTCTAATTCGGAGGATTGCCATGGGTGATGGTGCTGCTTTTGCCTATATGGTTAGCTGGGATTCTTGATTCATCTTGTGCCTTCTTGCTCTGTTGGGTTTATGGAAGTTACATATCACTGAAGCCATATGTTATGATCCCAGGCAGAGCTGTAAACCATTTCCTTTTTACTGCCTCTGAGAGCAGATCAATCTATAGAGCAGCACTAGTGATGGGGAATTTTTTAAGGGTAATGGGAGAAAATAAGAAAAGAGAGCTTGGCTGAGATACTATACTATTCCATCTTCCAAAGAACTAAAGCCCTTCCTATTTATAAATTTTTAATTTCTCAGCAAGAAGAAAGAAGGTTTTCACCCTACTTTTGCAGCTGGAAAAAAAAAAAAACCTAAAACGTGACAGATTAAGAATTTAAGGTTCATTTAAAAAAAAGAGGGGAAGGTTGTGATGTAGTCAGCAGTCTGGTACTAATGGATAGAGTGTTTGTTGCCAGAATCTGGAAGTTCAGTATAACCTTAGGGATCTAATCCATAACTCTTTTTTAGGTAATTAGTTTCTTTGACTTCACATTGCCAAATCTCAGCATTCAGAATTGTATGAGCTAGTAAAATATTACAAGAGGCTAAGAGAACTTGAGATGTAATTTCCCTTAAAAAAATCTTCTAGCTTTGAGTCAAAACATTTTCAAAATTTACTTTACAACCAGAAGGCTTACAAGCATCTATTTTATATTTTAGAGGAAAAGCATGTTTTTAAATAACAACCTGACTCCAGCAGGTGGGACTTCAAAATTCAGCAGCACTAATCTTGCATGGCTTGCACAAATATATGTGGGTTTACAACATGAGAGATTTCTTATGTGAGTAAGAATTGGCAAGTCTATCCAGGAAGGTTTTCAGTTTTGTTGCTTTGCATGCAGGAGTAGCTCCTTCAGTGCCCTATGGTATAGGCTTTACACTGGTTTTTCTTTGACAGGGTATAAAGGTCTGGCACATGGCCATGTGCATGGCTAAATTGAATGGTGCTGTTCTGTGCCAGCATGGCCTCAACAAAAGTGGAGCTATTTTAGTTTGTTAACTGAAGAAAAGTTGGACAAGGAGAAGGGGTGGGAGAGCACTGTACAAAAGTACAGGAGACTTATACAAACCTCATTCCTTTTGCTTTGGCCTTTACGTATTTTATTAGTGGCCACTACAGTTGCCTCTAAATTATTCCCCTCTAGATAGAATACATCTTTTCCCTCCAGTGAAGCAAATCACTTCAGCTAAACCTTGTGCAACATCTACCCATTGCCCTTGTCAAACTTTACAGCATTTATTTCTAAACAGACTGGGATGAGCTCGGTAAAGTGCCCTGTTCTCTGCCCCTAAAGTACAAAACCTTAGTTCTGGTATACATCTGGAATGCTGACACTGGCAGTAGTAGGAAGGCTGAAATTAGTATTAAATAGGTCTTAAACATTTCTTCTATTCTTAAATGTCTGTATAGGAGATGCCACTTTTTCATGTTCCTCTGGTAGGATTGATACAAATTAACTGTTAGTTATGGGGACACTAGAATGATGTTTTAAAATTTTCAGGGAACCCAAAGCTGGGATGAAAAGAACCTTTTGTGCAAAGGTGCCTATTCTGATAATTAAAGATAATTCAATTGTACCTTTCTTCCTGGTGTATAGCTGGTCTCCCTGGCTCTGACTATGCCTCTCTTCCTGGGATAGTCTCTAATTTAATGCCAGTGTCTTTCAGTCCCTAATTACCATTGTTCAGCCACCAGCTGTTACAGTGTCGGATTTACCTATTGCTTTGGTTTGCTGCAGGAACCTCGTAGGAAAAGGGAGAACCACCATTGACTGCCCCTTGGCTGGTGTCTGCAAGCAGTGCTGGATTGTCAGCACTGGAGGCCTCAGTCCCTCCCAGATCTGGCCAACAGCTTTCACAGAAGGGCAGGGCTCTGGTTCAGGGCTGGTCGAGCATCTCCTCTTGCCCTATTGCAGCTCCAGGGGGAAAAATGCTTCAGGTTTAATTAAGGTTGGTTTACACTTGCCAATCTATAGCTTTTTCTTCCAAGACTTGATGTCTTAAAATATTTAATACATCACTTCCTGCAATTTTGTGGAAAAAGGAGAAAGAATGATCAGATCCTAGAATAAGAAGTATGGGAAGGCTCGCCTTCTTCCCAGGTTTTCATAGAGGTTTACAGCCTTGTTCAAAGAATGGATGTTAAAAATTAGGTACTTCCCATTTACTAGGAAGAGATGGATGGGAGAACCATGTTGAATCATGCTGCAAAGTCCCAATTTTTGTTGCAGAATGTGGTGGATGCAAGGCATAGCACACCTGGCATTCATTTTGGTAATGAGTAATTTTTCCAGGCAATCAGTGGTAGGTCCAATGTGGGACAGGTTTGTGGACAGGTGAATGGCTTTAAAAAATGAGGCCAGTTGTACTTTTTAGTTCTAAGCCTCACCGCACCTGTGTAAGATGCAAGAGGGAGGAGACGGTGATGGAAGATCATAATTCTCTGGTGTTGGTGCATTAGGGATGCCATTAATCTCGAAGTGAAGTGCAAAAAGTAAGCAAGCGAGAAGGTTTCCTTTCTTGTGCTTTCTCGCAGACCGCCCTGTAATTCCGGAGGCAGCTGCGCTCTTCGGGCAGGCGTTGTGGGAAGGGCTCCGTGCCGCCGGAGCCGGCAGGTTACAGCTCTGAGAGACGCCGGGAACAGGCGGCTTCCCTCTTTGTCTCTGTAATCCATCAGGAGAGATCCGGGGGGGCGGGCCGGGGAGCGGGGGAACCCCCGGGGCTCCGGGCGCGCAGTCGCCGGCAGCCGGAGGGACCGCGCGGCGGCGCCGGGCACGGCCGAGGCTGCTCGG
This sequence comes from Fringilla coelebs, assembly GCF_963513975.1. NCBI lineage: Eukaryota > Metazoa > Chordata > Aves > Passeriformes > Fringillidae > Fringilla > Fringilla coelebs. Next base: position 8,344,407 of record NC_140043.1, on the reverse strand, counting down.
GCACGGCCGAGGCTGCTCCCGCTGCTCCCGCGGCTCTCCCCGCTGCCCGGCCCTGCCCCTCTCCCCGCTCCCCCGGCGCGCCGGGCGTGGCCGCTCCGGCTGCGGCTGCCCGTCAGTGCCGCCCCCCGCACGGAGCCTCCCGGCGCCGGGGCAGCGGCGGCACAGCCATGTGAGAGCGACGCGGACGCGTCCCCTGCCGGAGCCGCGGCGGTGCCGGTCCTGCCGGCGGAGCGGGGCTTATCCCTGGATGGGCTCAGTCCGTAGGGAGGCTGCGGAGGGGCTCTGGGGCGCCGAGGGTGCCGGTCCGGGTACAAAAGGAGCGAGCTTCGGCGGGGGAGGAGGCTGCGGAGGCTGTCAGAGCAGCGGGCTGGGTCCGCGGAGGGGCTGCGGGCGGCCGGAGGTGTTCCGTGCTGGGGACGGCGGGACCTGCACCTCGCATAAATGCCTGCGGAACTCAAACAGGTTAGTGCGAAACTTGTGTCCTTCCCCTCGGGCTCCGCGGCCGCGTGTGCGGGTCCTGGTGGCGTGGAGAAAGCTGTCAGCGCTGGAAGCGGTTGTTTACTTGTGTTTGCGTTTTTAGCTGAGAACTAAGAGCAAAAGCTGAGCCGCTCTTTCTAGCAGAGCGTTCGAGAGAGAATCTGCTTTTGTCTCTGTTGTGCTAACTGGTGAAACACCCAAAAAGGCGAGCCATTGTGTTCTTTGACCTTCTTGTCCTCCTCAATAAATCTGGGGAGCTCTTTGACACATGAGCAGCTAGAAATAGTGCTTTTAAAAGAGAAAGCTTTGCTATTGTGCTTTTGTTCAATGTTTGCTTTTCCCATACTGTGTTCCCTGGCTTTCTCTTTGATTTTGTTGCTGGACATACCAGAAAAATAACGGTGGCTTTTCACTCTAAATGTTATCTTAAACATAAAGTTCTTCTTGGCTGTCGTCTTCGTAGTTATAATGGACTTGCAGCTTGGTGCAAAAATATTTCAAATATTATTCTTTACTTTCAAGTGTCATTGGGTATTCCAGGGCAAAGCTATTGCGGACTAGTTTAAATAAATAGAGATCATATAGACTCCTGTAATTCATAGGTGCTTTTTGTGGGTAACTATCTTTTCCTACCTTGTAAGCCTCAGGAAACCAGATAAATTCAGGTGGTGGCAGGGTAGAGCTGCTTCTCCAGCCAGGATGAGGTTGTGTCTTTTTCTTAATCCTCTTTTTTTCTCCTCTGCCTTTGTAATTTAAAACAGAGTACTGTAGAATAAGAGAATGCCACAATAATACATCACTGATAATACATCCCTGAATTGGTTTAGGCTCATTGCACTGGGGTTGTTGGAGTTTCTCTGGCTTGGTTTAATACCCTGTTCTACCCACCCATCTCAGTAACAGAAGGCTGAATCATTTCATGATGCAAATAGGATGCTGATTCCCTTGAGGGGAAAGTAGCCCTTTCAGCTGGGTCCTCCAATGAGCATTTCTTTGTCTGTAGGATTCCCTGGAATCACAGTCCTGCCTGCTGGAGGTGGCTGAATGCTGGTTTGTTTGGGTACTTGTTTTGTGTGTCATGCTTCCTGTGGGCGTCTTAGGAAGGGATTTGATTTGTCTGTGGTGCTGTTCATATTGCCTGACCCACAGCTACTGTACCTGTCAAATTATGTGCAATGGATTGTTGAGTTTCAGATAGATAGATCTAGTTAGCAGCTCCAAGGGATTTTGGTTTTGTCTGGGTTTTTTTAATACATAAAGGAAAAAGCTGGAGGTAAGGAGCAGAATGCTAACAGTAAAAAAAAAAAAAGGTGTATTTCATGTCTTTTGACCCGTGCAGTACAGCTGTGTTCGTGTCTTCTGGGTTTTCAGTGTTGATAGGTGGAAAAGCTTGAGTGAGAGTGGAAGGTTGTAGTTAATCACTTTAGGTCATGCTTTTCAGTTAGCTTGTAAATTCTTCTTCCATATCAAAACAAAAAAATGTCATGGTTTTAATTTTCACACTGTCTGTCATAGCTGAGGATTAGACAGAGATGTGGTATTTTATCTCTTCTGTTGGAGTAATGGTTCTGGATTCATGTTGAGGTCTTTTCACAGAATAACTGTTCAATCTGGTGGCACAGCAGTTTATTAGAGAATGCTTTGCTTAATGAAAGGTGGTAGTTTTAAGCCATGAGTTGTCAGAAAAATTTACCGTGCAGTTACAGGGCCTCTAGAAAGTAGTTCTTTAGCTGTAATGATCACAATTAAGTAAAACTAAACCAAATGAATAAATGACTTTGAGGTGGGTGACAAATCTGTACAATCCATCCAAATACAGATAGGAGAGATACTGCAATGGACTTCTGCCACATTAACTGAAGGCCTGTTGTGTTTAGATAAGGACAGCTGTGAAATAGTAATTAAAAAGAATGAAGAATAACTTTTAATCATGCTTTTGCTGGGAGTAGTCATGCTTCCTGAAGTTCTGGGCCACAAAAGCAGCATTGTACCTGAGAGCACTGGTAAAGGAACCAAATGCTGAAAACCAGAAAAGTGGCCATGATGTGGGGGGTGGATGTCACGTTCTTGAGTCCTCCCTTGGCCATTCCCCTTCCTGCTCATGGGGGATGAAGGCTGTTGAAGTTTGTGCTGAGTGTCTGCAGTGGCCTTGGAAGTAAGTAAAGAGTTTATGAAACTGAGAAGGGATCTTGAAGTCTGGAACTGTTAAAATATCTGTTCATGCAGTATCACATACAGCTTTGATCTGGATCTGAAACCTGAAGTGCTGACTTGCCTCAGGGCCATGAAGTTGTGAAGGGGAAAGGAGTCACTTAAAGTGACTTTTTCCAAAAGTTCTTCAGTTCTCTGTTATTCTTGCTTAGGAAAATACTTTATTAACATTCCAGATTCAGGCACTGACCTCAGTAAAGCTGGCCTTCCTCGGCACTTTGTTCCTGAAGCATTTCACTAGAGGATAGTACTGATGTGAGAGAGTATGAAATTGTAGATCTGGCAAGATGAAAAAGGAGCTAATGCATTAGTGACATCCCTGCTGTGAGTCCATACCAGTGATGGAAAGCTTGTGGAAGAAATGTTCATGGAGGTGCTGCATGGAATGGAATCATCATTTTCCAAGCAATTGGTCAAGTCATATTAGAAAAACCAAATAAGAAAGGAGTGTGAGGTTTGGCATGGATCTCTGTAGGGATTCACCCATGGGTTCTCACATATGACAGGCCTGATACAGGTCTAATATGCTTTGCTGCCTTGGAGGGAAGAGATGTCTCAGTCTCCAATATGGAGTCCTCCTTGCTCCCCCCAGCAGTCCCTTTGGAGGCAGCTGTGACCTCTGTAGCAGAGCTGGGCACAGGGAATGAAAGGGACTCACTATGTACAGGAGCAGCTGAATGGCTCTGCCACAGAGGCAGTCATTCTGCACAGGACAGTGGATTTTAAACTCTCTGGGCAGTCACTACCCAATTCAGGTGTGGCACATCAGGTGTGAGAATGTGCCTTTAGCTCCCTTGTAGGAGCTTGCACAGCTGAGTCCTTCAGCATTACAAGGAAGCCTTGGAGCTGCAGGAGCCACCTGTGTAAGATGTGGAAATGGAAGTGTTCTGTTTCTGAAAATGCCTCAGTAGGAACTGTGTTCCCTTATAAGTGCTGTTGGAGGTGTGAGGGCCTATAATGTCCATTTTGTGTGAGTGCACAGCTCTGTAACAGCAATGGACATACCAAGCAAAGCATTCCAGCAAATGCACTTCCCAAGGCTGTTCTGCTTAACACCTGTCCCCAAGGTCTGGAGCTCTTGTACATGGAGCATCAGGCTGGCTGCAATTTTTGCTTAAGTTACATTGCACTTACTAAAAATAAAAACATAAAAAGATGTTTTGGTTGGTGTAGTGCGGTTTTCTTGTTTGTTGGTTTTTTGTTTGTTTTTTTTTTTAAAACAAATTTTAAAAACAAATGTGTGCACTCAAGGTCTTCAAATGTAGAAATACTGATTAAGGATGATAAAATGGAGAAAAAGGCATGTTAAACAATCACATTTGAAACTGGATGGACTGGATGTTTATAACAAGGCTGCTCACAAGCATTTGAATTGCATACACTTTTTTCCCAGGAATTCATTTCTGTGACTAAATTAAGGTTTGATTCAGTAGGAGTGGGATCAAGGCCACTGGTGAAGTTCTGTCCTTGCATTTGAGTGTTAAAATAACAAGGCATTTCACTGAATGAAAGGATTTTAGCATATTCTTAGCATGTCTTTACCTGTTCCTGCCTCTGTTCCTCAGTTGCTCTAAATTATTTCCTCTGTGCTACCAAAATTCTGTAGCTGTAATGCAGAGAAACTTCCAAAAAGCTCCTGCTTCAGACTGCACCACTGCTTGTTCTCCTTTGTGGAAGTATTTGTGGATATTGTGGTGTTAGATGGGAGGTTCAGCTTTGGGATTCAGAAAATCCTGTTCTTTGCTGCTGCTGCTGGTTGTTGGTTTCCCCAAGTGTGCAACCAGGTAATGCACACGCGTTTGGGACCACTCTGGGGACAGAACCAGTGAACTGATGCAGCTGAAAAACTGGAGCAAACCCTAAAGCTCCATGAAAAGAGGAATGGCCTCCTGAACCAGGCTGTTTGAGGCCCTTGGAGGGATTGTACCTTCTTCCTTGGCCTGAAACAGCGAGGAGAAGTGGCTCTGTGTGAAGTTCTTGAGAGAAAGAAAAGGGCAGGGCATGAATGGGAGCGTGTGGGCAGGAGCTCATGTGCTGGCTCTGCTGGTGAAACAAGGTGACAATACAATACCAAACCTCTTGTGCCTTGGCCTGGGAGCTCTGTATACATTTGGTTTGCTCAGATCTTCCCAAGGACAGACCAGAGCAATAACAAGATGATATTCTTAAGGTGTTTTTAAAATCACTGTTGTTTCAGTAGCATGTGAGAAACAGGATTTTGCTAGTAGGTTTTCTTTGGTTTTGTTTTTCCAGTGGAGGTTTGAAGAGTAAATGGAGTCCCTGAAATAAATCCTAAGAGTAGAGAAAGTGTATTTCAAATTCTTGGATAAAAGGAAAGCTGAAATTCAAACACTGATAGTTTTAAATGTCACTGTGTCCTTTGTGTCTTCTGTCTCTCATTAAGTTGCAGCCAGGCTTTGGGACATTTTTTTAATTTGCCTTTATGCCTAAGAATGAGCAACTGTGACTATACCTTAGAGAAGCCAGGTGAGCAACACTTGCTTTCTTAGGGCAGCATCATCTTCTGTGTCTAAGATTCTCCTACCCACAAATGGGTGAGCAGAATAATTTCTGTTATATTAAGGGGTAAAAACTCCATGAACTCAGTGCTGCCTCAATACTGCAGTAATGTGAAAATCCATAACTTCCAGTGGTGTTCTCTGCCTCTTTGATGAGTCAGGCCCACACCTGCTTACAGCAGGAGATTGAAATACCAGCGTTTTCCCTTTTGTCCAATCCCACACATCTATCCTTGGCATCACAACTCCTCAGTGTTCAAAAAAGAAAGTGGTTTAACTAAACTTTAAGTATTTTTGAGCTTTGGAATGTCTGCCTCTACAAGCTAAATCACTTGGTGCAGTTCTGAACTTTTATTTTCAGTAAAACTTTCTCAGCAAGACTATAGTAATGTTCAGAGAGATGTTCCTGAAAGTCTGTAATGAAGCTAGAGTCAGGGGTATATTTTTGTACTGTAGAGACTGTATTTTTGTGTGTGTTTATATATATATATGTGTGTGTGGGTATAAAAATATGTATAGGTGGAGATGAGAAGATGATTTAATTTAAGTAGCATTACTCTGGATGTGTGTAGTGTAAGACTGATCAGAAGGATCGTCTGGAATGTTCAGAAGTCCATTCAGAGTACAAGCTTGTAATTGATTAAGGAGCTGATGAAAGAGATGCAGCACAATTTGTTTATGGATGGCAGAGCCCTGAGATATAAACAGATCCTGTGTGTGACCAGGATTATTCTGCTTCTGGAAATTATTTTAGTAAGTTTTGCATCTGAAAATATTTGCATCCCTCTCTTTTGATATGATTCTCAGGTGAATTTGCTTTTAAGGGCATAAAGACCCTTTTGGCTCCTGGGCATGGCACTGAGTGGGCCTTGGCTGGTTGGGTGTGTGATACTTTAACAAAGACACAAATTAGTGTCTGTATTAGAGTTGTGCCGAGAGGAGAGCTCCAAATTTGAATAAGATAAAGTCACTTGTTTATAGGCCTTTGAAAGTATGTTAATTCCAAGTAGCTCTGAGAAAGGATTGATAAAGAAAGTGGTATGAAAGATTACATATGGGGCTTCACACAGTACTGCATTGCAGTAATGTGAAACACTTGTTTTGAATGGACAAAATTACTTATTTACAGAGCAAATTATGTGGGTGGCTAGATTGCTCCATCAGCACCTTCCTGAATCCTTTTTAATCACAGATAAGCCAGACTAATTCTTTATATTGAAATGGTATCTGGAAGTTCTTTTGTGACACCGCTGTCTCTTATATTGGCATAAATTCTGTTGAGCAGCTGCTCTGATTCTGCATCAGGTCCTGCTATGTTCTCCCATGGGCATCCTTTACTCCCAGGCACCTTCTTGGTGTGACCTTCTTGCCTTACTTAGAATGGCCATTCCCAAGTCCTGGAAAGGAAGGAATTGGGGGTGTGTGTTGTGCCTTGGTTTCCACGTGCCTTGAAGCTCCCAGTGCTGTGATCAGGGCTTCAGAAGTGCTTTGCATCCTTTATATGCTGTTCCAGGTGAACCCACTGGCTGATTTGCAAACAGGAGGGGAGCAAAGTTCTGGTTTCCTCCCCAGGAAGGGGCACAGTGGCAGGGGTGCCTCCTGATGCTTGTGGTTGGGTGTAGTTAACCACACTGTTTTCTGGAAATTGCAATGAATCAGTTGTTCAGAAAGCCTGTCCTTGCCTTCTAGTGCTGCCAGGCAAGTCAGAAGATATTTTGTAAATATTTGGCAGTTTTCTGAAGTGTGCTGGTTATGGTGTTAATTCACTTCTGCAGGGTGATTGTGTCCCAGCACTAAGACTGTCAGAACCTGATGCAGCAGCTCCTTTCTCTGTTTTTCACTAATATTTTTTTTTCACCCATGTGCTTTAATAATCTTATTATACTTTCCAGTTCTTCATTCTCCTCTTTGACCAACAGGAGTGGTCTGTATCTCTGACAATAGTATGTTTACAAGAGTTCAAAAAAAATGTATTCTTCACATTAGCATATGTAAATGTGAGTACATGTGTGCTAGATGAGGAGCACATTGTTTGTCCTTATCAATTTCATCTCATCTGGGTAATTCTTTTGACCAAGACATGTTATTTTATTACCTGAGGTTAGAATGCATCTTGGTCACGGTGACACATTTATCTTATATTTTATGATGCAGTCTTATCACATCCCATTTCTTTTTTCTTTCCTATTCAGCTTTTCATCTGTCAGTGACAGCCATGACACCAGTTAGTGGCACAGTAATACCAGGGCTATGTATTGGTGCATACTGTTGGCAATTTTTAAGGGTAGTACTTTGCTTCTAAGGTACAATATTCATTCTAGCAGGTTGTTTCTGGAGGGGAGAGCCATTTGTAATTACATCAAAACCAGCAGCCATCAGTCATTTTAGATGTAGGAGATGAGAAAAGAAGACTTACTTAGATAATGTTCAGGAAATATGAAGCAAACAGAAAGTGACACGGCACCCACCCTTCTTGCACTGCAAGGAGTGCAAAGAAGCACTAATCCATTTTTATGTACTGGTGATGGACCTTCATATTTACAGTTGCAGTTTTTATATTTTAACATACAGAAGCGAGTATCTTCCATCAGCTGTATGAAGAAGCAGAGTGAGAGGGAGAACATGTTCAGTTCATTGCTGAAAAAGTTGTGACCTTTCTTAATATGTTGGATCAAAAAATTTCTTTTTCCCTGCTGTGTTTTCAAGGGCCATATCTTTAGAGAAAAGTGCTGCTGTGTAGGTAACCAGGATTCAGGGACAGACTTTCAAACCTTTCAGCTAGTATGCACCAGCTGCAGATATGATTAGAGATCAATTAAAAGGTGCTGTGTCAATCTGCTGAATAATTTGGAAAACTTGACTGCTGGTTTTGATGTGTAAATAGGAACTGAAGCATCTGCCTGCAGTTTGTCTTAATCTAGTGTAGCACACTGTTAATCCAGTAATTTTTTCTTTTTCTTGGTCTTTGAGACTCCAGTCAGAATCATCTTTGTTTCATTTACATGGGATCAGTTTTATTTTTCTTTTTCCCACAAAGCTGACGCTTCAAAATTTCAGCTTAACAGTGCCAGCGCAAACTTTACTCAGATAATATTCAATTTTCTTCCTTTGCTGCCTCCACCAAGAGGCATAGCAGATAATGTGTAACACCCATGCCTAGCTTGGCTGAATTCCAGAGCCCTTCCAGAAAAAGAGACACTGGGAAAATCAGCATCTGCCATGTAAATCGAGATAGTAAAGGAAGAGTCATGTCCACAGCAGCTGAAGTGCTGTGTATGCTTGCATACACTGCAAATGTGTGGGTGTATTTCATGAATTGTTGCTCTTTGGATTTTTTTGTTCAGAGAAACTTGGCTGAGGTACATTATGTGGATACTGTTTTGGCAACTGAAATTGCAAAAATATTTACGAAGTCTGTTGGGTTCTTCCCCCATGCTCTTATCCCTCCTTCCTGTATTTAAAATTCCCTTAAGTGTTTTGTTTTTGTCTTCTAAAAATTCAGAGATTTCCTTTAAAGGGACAAGGGAAATTAGTTTTCTTCTGATTTTAAATTACAGATAAATGTTTTTGAGAAATGCCTTTTAAGTTTATGTTGTGTTTAAGCACAACGCGTAAACTAATTTTTTTTCCAATATTTCCTATGAATTTTTGAATTGCAAACATTTGTGAAAGGTACTTCCCTCTTAAAATGCAGCTCCCATGCTCTCCTGAGGTAAAATGTCAAGATGGCTTTGTTGAGCACTTCATGAGATGCCCTCTGTTTGGGGTTCTGCTCTGTTGTATTTCCCATTGTGCTGGTGGGAGTGCAGCCCTGACTGCCCAGAGGATTCCGTGGGCTCCTGGTCCCATCCCAGCTGAACTCAGGCAGCTCACCCCGCTGGGAGGCAGCTCTGGGACATGTGGGTGTGGGGCAGGTAGTGTGAGGTGATGAGGGCTGACTTCTCCATTGGACAAATGAAACTCAAATATTGGCCCTGGCAACTCTTGAGGTCCAGTTTCTCAGAATTGTTGCTGGGTTTGAGCACTTCAGCCTGGGGTTACACTGCCGCTTCTTGGTATTTTATCTTGTTCCTCAATTTCTCAGCTTGGTTCTGATAGTGCCCAAAGCCATTTAGAGCTGGTGTTCTGCAGCACTCATAGGTCATTAACTCTGGAGAAGCATAGTCCACATTTTGGCTACAGGTAGGTCCAAGACTCTATAAAATTATATCTTTGGATTTAGCTGAGAATTGAAGAAAAAGGAAGAGTGTCATGAACAGATCAATTCCTTTGGAAATGAAAGAGTTAAGGATGGAAATCCGATTGCACAGCTGAAATCTCAATAGGAACTTGTGGTCTCTTGAGAGAAAATGCCATTCAGCACCGTTGCACAGAGTTATTTCATTCTTAATTTTAATTGACATGTCCCAGAATGCAGCCTTCTCTGACGAATCCGGGCTGCACAGAGGCGTTGTGAGTCTCACTCTGTGTGGGCGATTGCTGTGTTTCAAATTCAGGTCATCATTAATTTCCCTTTGATACCAGCATCCTTTCTGCCTACCTTATTCATTCAATAGGTTGATGAAATTTGAATGAATCTTCCCCTAAGTAAGATGTTGGTCACCTCCTGGGATTTCAGAGTAATAATCTTGCCCTGCTCTTTTTATCTTTTGTGACAGTTTCAGCCCCTTGCCTCGTTGACAGGGGTGTCCTGTGCAACTTCAGTAACAGCAAAGTAATTATTTTATTGTTGTAAAAACTGGGATGCATAGGTGTTTCAACTTTACTGGGGGGGCCCTCAAGCAAAAAATTGTTCTGTAGTAAGATCAATTTTTCATAAGTCTTCTGGGTTTAATTCAGATGCAGTTCATTATAAACCCAGCAAGAGTGGGGGAACCATGGAGGGAATCCTGTAGTAGTTGTGTGGAGTACAGATATCTGCCCTAAGTATTTATTTAATATTTTATATCTCCAGTATTGATTGCATTTTTTAAATAAGATGTATGGTTGACCAGTATTGGGATTATCCCTGAATTTACAGAACTTTCTTACAGCTTTCATCTCTGCTTTGTATCCAATAGGCAGCAGTTTAAAGAAAAATTTTGCAAAGAGCCTAAATGCACACAGTAGCCACAAATGCAGTGGAAAACTTGTGCTACTGTGATTTAATTTGTTCTTAACCTGTTGATGTGCAGATGAGGACAGCTGCAGGTACACCTGAAACACTGAAGGTTTCATTGGGGTGTAGATTTGACTATCACTCCAGCTTATGGATGAATGTCAGTGTTTGTTACAGGTCTAAATGCCTTAAAAATATAACTTTCCAGAGTATAATTTGTTTCTAGTTACATTCTGTGTTATTATTCATCTTCTTTGTCTTCTCAGCTTTTTAAGCTGGTACAACGTTTTGCTGGCACACAGTGTGTAGTAGCTGTGTAAAGAGAGTCTTCATTATCTTTTGGAATTTTGCATAACATCAGGTCCTTCATGGAAACCATGCAGTGTTTGGTGGTCATGGTGATGATCAAACTTACTGCATCTGTAAAAGAATGTTTGTTTACAGAGGGTCACTCTCAGCTTAAAGACATTAATTAATGTCTTCTCAAGGGTTTGGATTTGAACCCCCTGTTCACCTTTTCCAGAAAAATTGATCAGTGGTAATAAAGGTAGACTAAGAAGACAAAGGGCATGATATTATACATTCTTAATTATGTTTTCCTCTGAGCATAAATAGGATCTGCTGTGTTTTAACTTAGGAAATGGTTTTGTATTTTTACTACTTAGCACAGTTGAAGTCAGCTGTTGTGAGTTACCTTCCTAGAAAGCCTGAGCATTGCTCCTGTGTAGAATTCCTCACTTGACACAAATCAACAGAAGCCAGTTGTGTGGCTGTTCCTGGTAAGATTTGAATCCCCTAAATAAAAGGAGGCAGAGCTCCTTGAATTGAGGGGTGGTCAGCTGTGGTGTCCAGACAGTGCAGTGCTCCAAGTGATGCTGGAGCTGAGAGTGCAGTTCATGGCCCCTTTTCCTGCTTCAGCCTATCTCCAGGCTGATGTGAATTTCATGAACCCATAGCAACAGCCTGTAACCTCCTTCACACTTTTTCCCCAGATTTTGGTTTGTGACACCATACCTGGAATATTTCCTGCATGCAAGCCTTCTCCTCCTCTCTGGTTGCTAAGCAAGTGAATTTTACTGCTGGTGTGCTGTGTAAGGTCCTGTAAAACTTGCTTTTGCCTGATGTCAGTCTGTTTATTGTACAGCAAGGCATGCAAATAATTATTATCTCTGATTGGGTGTTTCTTAGGAGAAATTATCACTGCTGACTTAATTTCCTGGAGTTTCTCTGGGGCTTGGAGCAGGAAGGGAGCCTACCCAGGCTTTGTCCATGGGTGGTTTCAGGAGTAGGTGCTGTGCTCAGATGGAGTGTGTGATTCAGAAGAGAAATTAAGTTTAGTTCTGTTACCTGATCTCCTTCAGGTATTGTAATTTTTGAAAAAAACCTCGATTTTTAAGCAGGTGAGTTAAAAATACTGTAATTTAATGTGCTTATACTCTTGAACAGCTGCCTTCCTGCCTTAGCTGGGGTGGGGGCTTTATTAATAATTAAACCATGGATTTGTTTGGGTTTGACCAGCCTCAGCATAGAAACAGCCTGCTGAAGTTGCTGACTGGAGGTAAGTATGAGAGCTTTGTTCTCAGCAGAATCCTTCCTCTTGTGTTGTTTCCTCAAAAACCTAAAGGTTCCAGAACCTCTTGGTGTGTACATGTGTCTGTTCTTAAACTAGAATGTGCATAATATTACCAATATACTTTAAAGGGACTCTACCATGTAAGTCTGGAATGTGTCCCTGTGCATATTGCTTGTTTTTTCTTTCATAAACTTCTTTTTCTTCCCAGGCCACAGATGCCCATATGCTAGAGGTTTGGAGGGAAAACCCCAAAGCCCCAAGTTGTTTATATGCACAGCCTGGTGTTCAATCAAAGTGCATATTATCAATGGTCACATGCTTTGCTTAAATATTTTATAAGATCATTGCACTTGATGCTAACCCTGCCTTCTTTCTGTTGTCTGATTGTGTATTTCCACTTAGACCTAGTTAGTAATTTAGACAGGCTTAAAATCTGTAAGCTTCTAGCAGATATTTGATTTCAGAAATGCTTTGTTCTAAAAGTTTCCCCTTGTTGTGCTTAAATGACAGAGCTTTGACTAGTGAGGGGTTTTTTTCCTTTTTGTCTTCTGATTGTACATTGCTGAAGTAATCTCTTATCTGCAAAGAATCTCCTGCCCCCTCATGCCTCCAGCATGAGACAAAAGCCACGCAGGTGCACAGCAGAGGATTGGATTAAATATGACGGCAGGTTTCAGCTGCAGGTTCAAGGAATGCTGTCACAGCTGGGTGAGGAGTGTCCTGTGCCAGGGGGGTCTCTGCACAGGCACCTCTGTATCCCCCAGTGAGGCAGGGCTCTGTGTGCAAGGAGCTCTGTGCCCTCCTCTGAGGCTAAGTGCCTCTCTTGCTTTGTCCTTGGCTTTTGGAATACAGCCCCTTCTAGGATAAGGCCACAGGGTAGAAGAATAGAGAAATGCTGAAAGGAAAAGAATAGGAGCTGTTGGAAGTAACCTTCTCCTGGCTCTGGGTGGAGAAAGGTCTGTGTGGTTTCTCCTGCTGTGAGTGCAGCAGTGTGCATTGCTCTGCCCTGGTGGTGCTTCTGCTCTGGGACCAGCAAGGCACTGCTTGATCTCTCCACTTCCCACTTCTCTCCCCGAGTCTCCAGTCAGATATTAGAGGAGTTTACAGGAGTTTTGTCTCTAAACTTGACAGAAATAGGTCTGGTCTGTCTGCAGCTTCAGTAGACATTAAGGCTCCTGAGTTGGGCTCCACAGTGGCTGTTGTTGTGAGCAATAATGATGACCCCTGGTTTTTGGGGGGAGACATGGGTTTCATTCTTACTTGGGCCGGAACTACTTGTTATTATATTGGGGTCATTTACCCTGAGGGCAAGTGAAAGCAGCTGGTTACTTGGGTTCAGGCTCCAGAGTTTACTGTCTGGTGATATCAATTTCTGCCTTCTCCCCATTGAGGCAGATTTAGTGGAATGGACTTCTTAGTCTTTGCTTAGAAAGTTCTTTTAGGGTCATTATTTCTGAAGGTGATTAAATTTACAGGAAACACATTCAGCTTCTTGCAGTGTGTGCGTCAAGAAAATTTGAGTACATAATTAAACTGAGGAACTGGAAATTAATTGGGAGGGAAATTGTTGCTTTAAAGATGTGCTAAATAATTACCATTTTTCTATTTTTAGCTGGCTGTTGAAGCAACATAAGATGTAAAGAAGATAAATCTCTATAGTCCAGTACTCCTCATTTTGGAGGGACAATACACTAATTCAAATAGCTAAATATTTCTTTCTTTAGCTCATTGAATTTTCTAGGTGCAGAAAGATGTCAGCTGTCAGAAAGGTTTGGGAGCTACTCAGTGCCTCACTTGTAGTATACTTTTGAAAATTTGAGCTTCCTTAAAAGTTTTCTAGAACTACAAAGCATCCACATGCATATGTAAACACTTGATAGCAGGGAGACTGGAGGCTCTGCTGTTCCTGCATTCTGTGACATCTTTACACTCCACAAGGCCTTGTAGGTGCCTTAAATGCTGCAAACTGTCAGACTAGATCCAAGCTCTGGGTTATCTTTGGGGTTTCTTGCTTTAGGGGACAGCGAGTTGCTACCAGACAGGAGCAGGAGCTGTTAAATGGAGAGTGTTGATGGCACAGCAAGTTATGTTTGCTGGTGCTGAGCTGAACTTTCAGCCTTCTGGTGATGATGGTGGCACTCTTGAAGTCAGCCTTATTGAAGTTTAATTGAAATGTGATGAATGAAGATTGTGTGCTATGTATCAGTTGCATTTTTGTGGCTGGCAATAGCAAGGATCAATTTAGTGAGAAGCACATTAGAGCATACTATGGCTGCTGATTTAGCATCTAAGTGAGGACCATTTGTCTCATGAAGTGGCTGTGAATGTCAGCATATAATAATGTGGGGCCATGTGTCAGTACCATGGAGACAGTCTGTCAGAGATTACATGGAATTAATTCTAGACAACAATGATGTCAAGGTTAAACAAACCCAGAGTGTGACAGAAAGCAGATACCTGTTAAGAGTATTAGGAATATATTGCAGGTATAAAGAACATACATGGGACCATGCCTCTCTCTTACCCCTGGTGGGGACCATGTGATTAAAAGTGCCTGATTTAAGGGGTTGATTTGCCAGACAGGAACCTCAGGAACCTGTTCTTTAAATAAGTCAGGTCACATAGACAGAGAGTGGAGAGGTTTTTACAATGATGACTGATGAAGAGCTGGATTTTAAAGAGGTTTTTAAAAGGGAGATTGTGAAGGGTATGTTTGCATGCTTTGACTTGTTGAAGTGATCCCTTTAGCAGCATCGTGGGAGGCTGAAGGTGAGCAGAGACAGCTTTGCCAGGCCATCCAATCCAGCTGGGCAGTGGGGAGATGAGGCAGACTGGGCAGGCTTTAGCACATCTTCTAGAGATAACTTTGAACTTTTGCTCCTTCCCTTAAAGGAATGAATTCTGGAGGGATTGTCAACATTTTGTTACTGAGCTAAAGGTAAGCAGGTCACAGTTGCTGGATACTGCACTCTGTGCTGAGGAAACCAGGGGATGTAACTTCAGGGTTATCTGAGGGACAATATCAGTGCTTGTGGCACTTTGAGAGGTGTAGCTTTCAGCCCATGCCTGAAAATACAGCAAGATGCTTTAAACTGTGTGGAACAGATATTTTCTTATTTTATTTTGTATCACTTAAGATTATGACCTCCTAATTATTTGGGCAGGTGTGTTTTGGATGAGGTAGATATCTGGAAGACAAACTCTTCCATAGTTCCAGACTAATTTTTATATCTATTTGCCTGTCTGATGAGCCACAGTCTTCTGTGCCACAGTTAGAAAGCAGTGCTGAGTGAAGTCTGTTTATTTAGCCCCAAGTGAAGCTGATCATTACTATGCATGAGTTTATGGCCACTGCAGATTTGAATGTGGGGGAGGCAATTCAGAAAGGCTTTGAGGTTTGTTTTTCCCTGTTGGCTTGCTTTAGGAGGGGATTGTCTGGAGAGGAACTGGAATGCAGATTTATAATTTCAAAAACAGTGGGATATATTTTGGAGCAAGAGAATCACCAAGTGGCTGAGGTTGGAAGGGACCTCTGGAGCTCATCTGGTCCAAGCCCCTGCTCAGGAAGGGCCACTTGAAGGTGGCTTTTGGATGTCTCCAAGGACCAGCACTCTGCAGCCACCCAGGGCAATCTCTGCCAGTGCTCAGTCAACCTCACAGTGTCTGGTGTTGAGACAGAACCTTCTGTGTTTGAGTTTGTGCCCAAAGCCTCTTGTCCTTACCCTGGACACCACTGACTCCATCCTCCCTGCTCCATCCTGTCAGGTATTTATTTACACTGAGGAGATCCCACATGATTTTTCTCCTTCCAGGCTGGCATATCTCCTGATAAATATTTTTAAACAATCACCAAGCATGCCAAGATGCTGAAAAATTGAAGGGATAGCTCATTGAGAAACAAGTAAATTAAAACATCCTAAGGTTCTGAGCTCAGGTGGTGCTGGTGAAACCAGTCAGCTGGTTTAGTAGGGTGGAAGTTGATCTCATGCCACAAAGAGGAACCAGAATACTGATTTTGATGGTATTTTGTTTGTTTCCAGAACTTCTCTATTCAAGTGACCAGCTCAAAAAAGAAAGGTTGTAAGGCATATCTGCTTTAATTTCTAGCAGATAATGTAGTTCAATGCTGCCTGTTGTCTTTTCAAGTAAGCTACTTATGACTTCCACTTGAATGTTGTTTGTTACATGTAAATAAACTGGTTTTGAATTTAGTAACAGCAGGTAAATGGAATAGGCCTTTTTTACTGTAGTGGGTGCACAGTCTGTGCTAGCTCCATTGCTAAATGTGTAGGAGTTGACTACTTTCCTTTTGCCTGCTTCTTCTAAAGTTCAACTTGGTGCCCTTCCCTAAGCAGGCATTTTGTGTGAGTGACATGACCTGTGAGCAGTGATGTGCAGAGCTCTGGAGCGAAGGCTGTGTCCTTTTGTACCGTTATTTTGCCACACATGATCTACATGTTGCTTGCAAATTCTGTGTGTTGTGACCACCCCTCTTCCAAGTGACTTATTTCTGCATTTTTCATGCTGTGGATTTCATTGAAAAAGAGGCTTCAGTTAATGGCAGTGTCTCCTTCAGTAGCTCTGACTGTGGGAGTTGGAGACAGGAGGCAGTTCTATCAGAAGGACAGCAGTTCATTTTCTAGGATCGTCATTTATCTAAATAAAGATAGTTGGAGTGCTAGGAGAGCCCTGGAGACGGCTTTTAAGAGCTTTTATGAGTAACAGAACTAAATTGATTGAACTATGCCTAGGAAAACTTGACTGTTTTCGTTAGGAAAGTGATACATTTATTTTAAACTCTTGCAAACTTCCCAAATCAACTGTTGCCAGTCACAGGAGGCAGTGCTGGAGGGGCAGCTTTGCCGAGGGAGTTGCTGGTCAGTAGTTGGAGGACTAACACTTGGTTGTTCAGCAGTGCAGTTGAGTGCATGCCAGCTTTTAATTGGGGTATCAGGATCCTGCTGATGTTTCCAGAGGCATTTGGAATGACAGCAGACTAGTGAGCCAAGTGCAGGAGGATCACTGCTGAGGAAATACTCCCTGTTAAATTTCCAGATTTTAAGGGAAAGAACAGAGTTTTTTTGTCATCCTGTAAATGTAACAGGTGCTAATCAAGTGGAGAAAGGTTAAGACTTTTTTTTTCTTGATCTTTCCTGGAATTGATGTGAGATTTCTGTTCCTGTAGGTTTGGAGAATTCCAATTCCACATTTCTTACCTGCCATGATGGACTGTGGCAGTGATGCAGCAGTGAGGCACCATAACTGCACCATGGCTTTTGGAATGTGGTTATTGGCATTGTTACTGCCTGGATTAATGTCTTTGTTTTTCTTTTCTTGTGCTTGGAAGGTCTACAGAGAGCAGTTAGAACCTCCTGTGCCGTAAGACTCCTTGGTTTGTTTATTTTTCTACAGAAAAAAAAAAATCTAAAAAAGGATCCTAGACTGTTTGCTTTGTCCTCCCTCTCTCCTCCTTCTATCTTGTATGCCTTGTTGTTATTAAACAGAAAAAATTAGTCAAAAAGCCCACACATTCTTAAGGGTAAAGCTTGTCTTGCTGAGAGTTAGGACAAGCTTTGGGGGCCCATCATCAGGCTGAAGAAGGGTTCCATAGTGGCTCTTGTCCTGGGGAACCCTACTCCAGTGTGGTTTTTACTGAAAAGTCTGTTAGCTTGGCTGTGGGGAACTAATGTGGCATTCTGTACATTCTGTATGTTGCTGACTACCTCTGGCAGAATATCAGTAAAGTTATTCTCTGAAGTTTCAGATAAGTCAACCAAAAATTACTCTGTCCAGTGGGTGATGTGATTTTCAAGACTTCTGTGTGCAGAATCTGAAATGATAAAGTACTGAGTCTGATGATTTGAATCTAGATTTCTCAGCTAACAACATAGAGAGGAAAGGCATGTTGGGACACCCCATCATGTCTTGCCCCATTCAGGGATCTAGACCCTGGAGAGTTGTCCCCTGTTCACTCCCCTTTGGGTTACTGCTAAAGGCTCAGGGTATTTGCTTCTGCTGGGCATGTTCCTCCCAGAGCAGAGAGGAAAAGGAGCTGTAGGAGGGTTTTTCTTTTTTTATTATGATTAATTTCATTCCTCTCCCCTGTGGGCAGACAAGTGGACAGTCCTTGGGCAGGCTAAATGTCTCTGAATATTTTGACAAAGTAAATAATGGTGCTCTATGTGGGCTGAGATGAGAGCAGGCACCGTGCCAGGAGCACCTGTGGCTGCAGGGCTGAAGATTGGACCTTTTGCTGTGTCTGTGTTGCCAGCAGCAGTGAGGAGTCCAGATGCTGATCCCTGTGGCTTCAGTAGGTGGTAAGAGACATGGCAAGTGAGACATATGTAGTCAACACTGCCCGCAAAGTACAGCCAGTAGGAGTTCTTACATGTACATGGCTCGTCTGACCTGTTTCTGCTGGATAGTAAAAAAGCAAACAGGAGGAATTGGTAAATAAATGTGTGATGTTCCTGTTAAAAGCTTGTTGGAGACAATGTCAGGTTGCTGTCCTGACTTCTTCTGGTTGTGTTTCCAGTTTGAAAGCTCTCATTTGAATAGCATGGTACCTCTGTGCTTTCCATTTTTCTAGTTTATTTGGTAGTACATGCATGTCAGAGTGGCCATGGACATGGTTGTTTGTACAGTCAGGTGTAGCCTGGAGTCCTTGGTTACCTGAGAGGTTGAGCTGGCAGAACTGTGACTGCTGTAGAAACTGCAGGTGCTCAGGTTCACCCTGCCAGCACATCCTGACAGTTCTGCTTTGATTGTCAGGGAGCTCTCACAGGCAACTTGCTCTGTTCCCAGGCTGATGTGAGGCACATTCTCCCCAGAGCACTGCCCTCAGTGTTCTTCCTCTGATGGCTGTCGGGAGAAAATGTGACTGCCTGTGACTTACTGAGAGGATTGGTCTGTAGAGAAGGTTTGGACACAAGGTCACTCATCCTGAACATCTTGCCCCTATGCTCTTTGTCACTAAAAAGCCACTGGCAGCCCCTTATTTGCTGGTGCTGCATCATTTGATTAATGCAAAACATCTTGGGGGGGGCTGTCTCAGGGTTTCTGAAAGTCTGAGGAGTTATTTGAACAGAAACTCTATAAATATTCTTGAGTTGCATTGAACTTACTGATGGGTGCATCTCAAGCTTGCATTGCTCTTCATAATGTACCTAGCATTCCAAAATTGAAGATAAAAAGAATTTGTGCAAGTTCAAGCAGAATTCGGTGTCTGAACTGCTCACTGTCAAATCTGTTCCATGTCCTATCAATTTTCCTGCTCAGTGGTGCCACGAGAATGGCCACACCAAGAAGGGTGAAAAGCTAAAACCTGAAAATCTCTTCTGAAAGTTGATTTGTAACTTTCAAAAAAAGTTGGTCTTAAAGAGGGGGAGGGAAGGAGAGAAAAATACCAAGTGCTGTCAGCTGGTTGCAAACAGGAGGCTTTATTTACTTTAGATAAGCCCCTTTTCTGTCTATTGCATAATTTCTGTCATAATCTTATTTGCTTATTAGAAAAGAAAAAACCACAAAGCAAACACAAAATAAAAACTAAAGTGAAGTGGTTTAGTAAATAGTTTTCTCCCAGGGATGATATTCTAGATTACTTCAAAGATGTGTCCTCAATATTGAGTTTTGGGGCTGTGTAGTAAACTTTATTGATTGTTTAAAATGGATTGCTTGGGTGCTGTTCTCTGGGTAAAGCTTGTCAGCTTTATACCAGTTGTAATGCTCTTGGCTAGGACTGAATGGAAGTTACTCGAGTGAGAATTTCCCTGTGACACTAGAGGCTGAAAATTGGCATTGTGCAATATGCCTGGTTACAATGAAGCAGCTTTACTGGAATACAACAAAAGGACTGTGTTCTTACTTTAAAAAAAAATAGGCAGATTTTATTGTTTTACATAGGTGATTCAGAGGCTCAAACTTCCTTTTTACAAAAAGCTATTAAAGTATCCTTTTGAAATCGCTGCAGTGAGTAATTCTTACCCTGCATTCACAGTTATCCCAATGAGTATTCACCAACTAAACCCACATATTTAAAATTCCTGCATCAGTGCCATTGCTGCAGTAATGAGAACCTGGACTTGCTGGATTGGACAGACTTCATCTGTACAAAAGATAAATGGCAACCAAAGAAGAAGCTGGGAAGAAATTTTAATAAGACACAGGAAGAAATACTAAGAGATCACTGGAAAAGGATCTTGCCTGTTCTGTTATCAAAGCCATGTAGGAGTTACTAAGGTACCCAGGACAATGCAGCAGTTGGGATGGAGTGTTTTGGTTCAAGACAACATTTGAAAGAAATGGGAATTCTTCAGGGAAGATAAATCCAGTGAGTATATCCTGTTATTTCTGCCACTCACCTGAGGGTGAAGAGAGAGAATTCAATATTTGGTACTGATACTTGGCCCACAAAACTGGTAAGGTTGGCAGATGTATAGGGCCCAGGTCTGGGCCCCTGGTTATTGGCTCTGACTATTATTTTGCTGACTTTTACCATTTTTACATTTCTGAAGTTCTTACCAGCTGTCAATGCTGCATTCTGGTTTTAATCTTTGTTTTTGGGCATCAGTTGGCTTGTGGAGTCCTCTGGTTTACTCAGGTCAGAATGCTCTGGTTGTGTCCTTATAGATTATGTGCCTGTAAATTTCTTGTAATATTTGAAAAAGCCATAAATAACTCATTCTCTCTCAAATATACATATGTGATTTGCAGGTGTTTGGGAGAAGTAGCAAAATACATCATATGTGAGTAAATTATCTAGAGGTTTGGGGGTTTTAAAAAGTTTTTTTAGAGTAGTAAAGAACTTTGTCTGCTTTTGGCTTCAGTGATTTGCTGTCAGGTCCTTTGCTTTTTTTGATTATATTAATTTTTTTATGTATTTCCTGATTTGATTTTGTCTTGGCTGATGCTGATGGATCCCTGTGTTTTCCTGCATCCAGCTCAAATTACTGAGTAAGCACAAACGATAGCAGGATTCCCTGCTGTCCACAGGCTTTCTTCTAGCAAGCTGACCTTCTCTGCAGCAAATATCTCTTCTTTGCTGGATCATAAATAGTTTTGTAAGAGCTGATCTGCTACTTCATGACCAACCACTTCTGTTACTGCTGAAATCTGAAAAACATCTGAAAACTAACCTCTGTTCACATGACCATCACACAGTGCTTTCATTAATTAAATACATACCACTATGAAGTTAAGTCCTGGAGCTGGTGATCCGTGAGAAATGGTGCGTTCAGAGGAATGTTGCTTTGTTAGCCTGATGGTTTGGTATTTGCCTCACTGAGAGGTTGGCTTCATTCTTGTTCTTCCTGTCCACTTCGGGTCACTCTGCTTTGGGCTAGCAAAAAAAACCAAAAAAAAAAAAGTACTGTAGTTATAAAACTCTGAAGGGTTGTCTGAAAACTGCTTTTCTCTCAAATGGATTGCAGGAGACGTTCTTCTGACAGCTCTGCTGGGGATGGGAAAGTTCAGAGGGCAAAGCATGTGTTTGTGTCCAAACCCATGGTGGGTGTGACTGAGGCTGCAGCCATGAATCCTGTTTGTGGGAGCAAAAGGGGTATATCAGCCTTGAGCTGGTGTGGGAACAAGGCTGCAGCTGAGCTGCACATCTCCACTTCTCCATGGGCTAGGAGTTTCCTTAGCCAGGAGACCTGCAGAAGTGCTTGACTTCCTCTCTGCTTCTGAGACTTCTCTAAATGAATAGGACCCACTTCTGTTAAATTCTTTAACTTTTAAACGTGTTTTTATTCCCCCTCGCCTCTTGTCTTCCTTCCCCAGAGGTAGCCCAAGTGTTTTAGAAACAACATAGTCAACTGGAGCTCATTGAATAATTCAGCTGTTGCCTGAAGTGATAGGAAAAAGAGGACGACCCATTTAATAAATCAACCAGAGCTAAAAGCTCTGTGGTTTGTAAAAATGTTCATCTGCCCTCCCTTTGAACTACCCGAATTTCTCTTCTGAAGCGTGGGGGTTTTTTTCCCTCTCAGTTGGATGTTCCCTGCTCTGGAGGGGAGCCTGATCTACCTGCAGGTTATCCTTGCAAGTTGATTCTGTTAAGCAGCTCTTTTCAAAAGAGTACCAGGGGTGCTGCTTCAGGGGCATGAGGCACTGTGAGCCATTCAGGCCATCCCCACAGTGTTCCTGGATAACTTCCTCTCTTGTGGCTGCTTCCCTGTTATTCCTACTGAGGGCTTCTGAAATATTCTATCAAAGTCACTGCTGCAGCAGGAGCTCCTCAAGAGCTACCAGGGTCACCTCTGAGGTTCCTTGCCCAGTTTAAGCCCAAGAAATGAACGCATTTGGGGGGCCACTGAGGAATGCTTTCTGAAGCAATTAAAAGTGACCTAGCCTTTTCATATATGCTTTTGCTTCTCTTCAAATAAAAAAGAATTCTCAAAGTGAACTTTATTTCTTGTTTGTGCATTGTGTGGGCCTGTTATCTGAAACGGGTCTAAATGCAAGATACTGTCTTTAAGGGACATTGCTTAGAAATATGACTGTCTAGGGAAGTTCATAAACCTTTTGCTAAAGACATTCCTCTGTCTGTAATCTGTGTCAGACTTCCATTTAATCCCTTTGGACAGCGCCTGCCAGTATATCAGCGTGTTACTGTATAAATTGCTTTTTCATTGTTGCTGTAATTGTAAAGTAATCCCTCTATTATACCCACCCAGTGATCACTGCATTATCTTTTTGCTGAGCTGCAACATTTCTTGGTGCCTGGTGGTGTCCTGCCTGTTGAAATGAGAGATGTTTATTAAATTGGCTTTTCAGTTGTGGTTCAGTTGAAGAACTGACAGAGTGATCACTAGGAGAGACTTGCTACATGCCTTGAAACATCATCGACTCTCTTGTAGTTCATTGCTTTCTTGTTTTGTTTTAATGGTCCTTCCTTCAGTCTCTGTAACTGGTCTCATGGAAACCATATCAGGTTACTGAGCTTTGTGTTCCAGAGGCTGCTGGAGATGAATTTGTGAACACTGCTGTGCATAAATAAATGATTGTAGGTTGGAAGTTAGGGTCTGGGGAGAAATGACCTGTTTGCTTCTGTTGCCTATTTTGACCAGAGAGCTGAATTAGCAGCTGAAACGTGTGCTGTGGTGTGTTAAACAGCATTGAATGGGAGGCTACAGAGATAATCCTGGGGAGAAGCCATTGAGGTTGGTACTGAGCCCGGACAGGCTTTGCTGTTCTCTGCTCAGTGCTGAGGTGGTGGCTTTTTCAGTGAAATTTTGTACCCTGTGAAGCATCCCAAACCTCTTGCTTAATCAAGAGGTAGATTGCAAGGTAGCACTGTGCTTGATCATTTTGAAGAGCTTGTGGCTGGTTTTGTTTTCTGCTGTGTTTCTTATTTTGTAAAAGGTTGGCTTGCTTTCTCTGTAGCTGTAAGGCATTGCAACAAGAGACTTCTTCCCCAGCCCTTCTCACCAGTGTATTCAAAAGTAAATTAAAAAAAACCCCACTGGGTGTTCTAGTTATTTTCTCTTGAAACACTATCAAATTCAGATGACTTACTCCAGACATAAGTTAGGGACACTGAATAGTGTGTCTGGATTTTCTTGCACTCTTGTCTCCTGTCCAAGCTGGGACCTGCTTGTGTGCCTTGGTTGGTGTGCTGTTGGCAGCTTGGGGTTCAAAAGTTCCCCCAGGTCCAGGGGGGAATTTAAAGAGTTAAAAAACCATGAAGAAATGGAGGCATCTCACATCTCTTAATATATTTTTGCACTTCAGCCTTGAGAGAACTCTTATAATTTTGGCCTTTCTGTAGAACCACCTGAGTTACAAATAATTCAGGCAAGTACGGAGCTTCCCTAAGAGGGGCAGGTACTCAGTGGCAGGTGGTGGCACAGTCCCTTGCCAAGTAAAGCCATCATTGCAGAAGTCATGCTGATAAAGTTGGCAACATCTGGCTGTGTGATGGGGAAGGACTGAGGGAAGTATGAACTGTATAACAGAAAGCTAGAGTTTATATATCAATGCTTGACAGGCTCTTCTTGGCTTAAATCACCCTCACCTTTCCATGTAAATTAAGGTCTCCCCCTCACCCCCCAGACAAAATACTGGGACTTTGTTCAAGCAGGAGGTACTAAATAAGGAAGAGTCAAACTGATGTAGCCAGAGTGTAAAATACTGGGCTTCTTTTTGGGCAGAAGTTCTGAAATACAACTTCTCCTGTTAAGGAAGTTTTCACTGGCCATGTGGAAGGGTAGGAGCAAAGGGCCAGTGACTGGTCTTGAAGTGCTCAGTCTCTCATGCCTGCCACCACGAGTGGTTTTGTAGCCCATTTCTTCTTCAGGAAGTTATTTTGCAATAATTATGGCTAATTTGGAGACATTTCGGTGTATTTTCCAATGAGATCAGATACTTTTTTTTTGTTTTGGTATGGTTTGAAGCTCCACTTAAAGCTAAGCCTGCCAGTTTTCACAGATCAGCTTTAATTTTATTTTCCCCACTTGCCATACCAACAGCAAGATATGTTATCAAACGTATGACCAGGCCAAGTCAATAAATTCTAAATGCATCCTAAATTATTTTCTGTCTGCCTTGCACATTTTTATGAGTTTGTTGAAAGGCTCACTTGATGCGTGTTCAGATGAGCAGGGGAAATTAAATTGTTTTCCCTTTTCTTTTCTCTTCCCTCCCCATGACAGAGTGATGTGCTCTGGCTTGAAATTACAAAATGTCTTTTAAAGATCTCTGAAGTAGACAACACAATTGGTCTCAATGGTCCTTTTTCAAAAGGATATCTGGAAATGCTTTTTTTTTTCCCAATTCAGAAACTGAAAAGCTGATGGGGTTTTTTTCCCCATGAAATATTACTCTGCTACTGAAAGCCTGTCCTTGCCTAATGGAAAATCCTTTATGTTAAAATAGGACAAAACATTCAAGGTGTATGGTTCTCCTGCTATATCATTGGGATCCAGCCATGTTATTTTTGTATTACCATATTGAGGAATCAAGCACGTCAGGAGGTGATGATGTGCTCTAGTGAGTGGTTTGCTGTTGGCTGCAGCACAAGCCTTGTGTCCTCTCACAGTGCTGGGTGCAGCCATGCATCTGCTTGGGCTGCTCCTGTGGAAACTGGTTCAGAAACACTTTGCTCCATCTTTCATCACCTCCATCGATCGTTGTTTCACTGTTCACACTTTCCTGTGCATAGGAGGTGAAATCTGTTTCCATAAGGTCTGTTTGGTTGTTGTTGTTACAATAGGGTTGTGTTATTTCCAGATGTGCTTCTGCCTACCCTGGTGGGAGGAAAACCAGGCATGACAAGAACTTGAGGGCTTCTGAAAATGTTGCCCAATAAACTAGGGAAAAAACTTAAAAGTGATTAAGCCAGTAAAACTAGGGCTACCCAGTGATTTATTTCATCTACATCAAATCAGCTTTAAAACAAAGAAGGTTTATGATACCATTCAATCACTACATAATAACTTGCTTATAAAGCTCCTGTTTTGACCAGGAAAATGGCTCTTTGCTGTAGACAGCTGGTCCTTGGCCTGTTAGTCTGTCAGAATGACTGCTGTTGTTGTGCTTGGCTGTTTGACAACCCAGGGAAATACTTGGGCAGGTTTCTGTAGGTAACCCCTGACATCCTTCAAGTTCAAAAACGTTTTGTTTCAAAGCTCAAGATACATCTTCATGCTGAGGTAGTGGAGCAATTTGGATGGCTCAGCTGGAGAGCAGCTGCTGTGTGTTTGTGGGAGAAGGATGTGGCATTTCTAAGGGAGAAGGATGATGCTGCTGGAAGGCCAGCAGCTCCTTGGCTGCCTGCCCTGGAGCCTGCCAGCAGATCCTGTGGCACCAGCCAGCCTCACCAGCACAGCAGATGGACACACCAGCACTGTGGTGAGCTGTGTAGTAATGAGGACTGATGGCCTATAGTGAACCTCATCTATTGATTAATTAACATGGAAATCAGCAGCAAGGGTGCAAAGAAAAGAGAGTTTTCCCCAGAATGACCTCTAGGAAGTGAGTGAGCTGGTGAGCCGCAGAAAAGACTGAAGAGGCTTTGTGAGAGAAGCGTGTAAGTGTATGTGCAAAAGACAATCAAAATTGGTTGTAAGACTAGAACATTTACAGAATGCTGCTCTAAAATGAGTTACCAGCTCACATTCACATGACTGGGACATTACTTCAGGATCTGTACCTGTTACAACAGCCACACTTGTTTTATTGTCCACATAAAGAAATAGAGATTTGACCTATGAGTGTATGTAGAGCTGGCCTCAGTTTGGAGACTAAAGAACTTTTTTTACTTTTCAGAGAAAAACATTTTCTAAAAGCATATGAATGATCTGCAAGAGCAGAAAATACTTGAGAAGTTCATGTTAATGTTAAGATTGAACTGAGGGAGTTGAGTACATTGGAAAAGGCTTTTCTCACCATGTAGGAATAAGAAATATGTTTCTGAAATGCTTATTCTACCTTTGTAAATACAGAGTTTTTATTTGCTTGTCAGCTAAAAAATAAGAACTTCTCTAAGCTGGGTTGTTTTCTCCTTTGTAGTTTGCTTTTTGCCTTTCTTTGTTACTAGCCTGTATTAAAGAGTCCAAGAGATGATTGTGTTGATACTTCCCAGGAGGAAAGAAGCTGCTATTAATATAGCAACTTCAGCAGAAATTTAGATTAAGCTTCTTGGAGTTGAAACTGAGGCTCTACAAATAACCTGAACACTTACAGCTTGAAAAGCTTCTTGTAAAGAAGATAACCATGTGTCTCTGCCTCTACTGATGGATGCCACTGGGGCAGTTTCTGTACATCCCTGTTTCTCAGGCTCTCTGTTATGCCATTGAACGAGGCAAGAGTCTCACTTTGTCATCCTGTTCCTTATATACAACCCTGAAAATGAGCAATCCCTAGGACGTGCTGCCAAATATGCTAAGAATAGCAGTGATGGACAGCAAGTTGCAGGAGATGGTTTATTTTGGCCCAGTGCCTTTGATTGAAGGGGGATTGGTAATAAAAACTCTGAGGCAGAGCTCCTGTGAGTTGTATTTGATGGTTGGAGAAGGTTGTTGTGAAAGATGAGGAAGAAATGGCTCCTGCTCGTGGTGGAAGAAGTGGCTTTTCCCAGTTACTGAATGGGAGTCTGAGTGCTTCAAGCACATACTGAAGGAGATGGATGTTGGGTGTCAGGTGCCAAGGTAGGGTGGGCAATGAGGAACCAGAGAGAGAAAATGTTGTTGAACATACTGAAGGAGATTAGGACCTCTGCAGAAATAGTAGCTGATGTTGAGAATTTAAGAAAATTGACTAGAATCTTGAGTGCCTAAGGAAAGTTTAGCAAACACATCTGAATTGTGGGGAAAAAAGTGTGAGGGGAAGAGGACAAGGTGCAGCCTACAGGTCGTGTCATGTTGCTGTTGGATGTTGGGTTATTCTTATTGTCAGGAGAGGGAATTACAGTCAGTGTTCATGGCAATTTAAAGTCCAGTGGAGTTAATCCTTCATGTTTGAGTTCAACAACATTTTGACTTTTAGCAGGAGCCTAAAGTGATATGCAACATCTGTGTAGGGCATTGCTGAAATTCCTGATAAATGAGTTCCAGAGGCAACCTTCCATTTGTGGGACATTTCACAAAATCTGCCACACAGAAAGAATAAACTTTTTCAGCTGGGCTCTTCAGTGGCCTGCAAAGTTAAAGAACCAGAATCTTCTCGTTGGATGATAGAAGAGACAGGAGTCTCTTTGTTAAGACACTGATGCACTTCAGACTTACTGCTGTTGCTTATCACCAGTGTGCCATGCAAGCTCAGGATGACTGGAGGCACTGAAGCACTGGGGAATAATCTCTTGACAGTCTGCCTCAGTTTCCTTTATGAAATACATAGCCTTTAAAATTAATGCTGGTTTTGAATTTCCCATGATGTAGGGAAGGTAGTGATTGTGAAATGCAAAATATAGGTGGAAGGTGGTTGAATTATTTCAATTTATATAATGCAAATGGAAACAATGCCTTTATTTGCTTGGGACATCTCCTGCAATATTGGAGAGCTGGTGATATCCCTGCTTTTGTAGCAAGGTCACTTCTGTCAATCCTATCCAGATGTGTATCCTCAGGGTTTGTGTAAACATGGTCTGCACTGTGTGGTGTTAATGGCTCTTAGGCTGTCTCCCAGCAGGGTCCCACCCTTGTGCTTGCACCTCCATGTTTATGCACTTCTGTGGCATTCACACTGCTTTGTCTTCCTCTGTTCCTCTGTCTTGTTTCAACAACTTTGGGGGAATAAATATTGCCTCCTTTCCTTTTCTGGGAGAGAAAAATTTACAAAAAGGGCTAAGAAGCTCATCGTAGACAACTGTGAATAGGAGCAGTCCTGAGCATTTTTGTCTCTGACTCTTTCTAGCAGCAAAGCAGTAAATTTTTGAGTAGGTAAAAGCAGTGCAGGGTTAACTGTTCTAGAAGTCATCCCATATTAAGATACTTGTGATATTCAAAATGGATTGATCTAAATGGAGGGGAGCAGGGGCTCAGGGCTCCATTTGTACTCAGTGCACGGTGTCACAGGACTGGCAGTACCTGGGTAGGTGCACTCAGGTTTTGCAGGACAGGAAGGTCAGGTGCCTGCTCTTAGATGACCTTTTGTCATCCATGCTCTTGCTTGTGTTGACAAGTTCCAGGTGATTTTCAGTTAAGCTCAGGAAAAGGTTATGAAACATTTTTCCTCTGCTGCTGGGTGGAGAAGGGACCATGCTGTGGATGTGCAGCATGGAGGATGAAACCAAGCATGTCCTCTTCAAAATGTGCAGCATGATACTGCTGTTGTTCAAGGCATCAGTACTGAGGTCAGTGTAGGAGATAACTGCTTTGAGCCAGCATGGCCACTTTCCAATCAAAACTTCATTTTTTGCCTTATTGTGTTGGCCTGAGCAAGTCAAATGTTTCCCAGTTTCCTGATCCAATTCTGTTTTGTGCCCCCGGGACAAGGTCTCCTGTACACTTCTGTCTATTCAATGTGTTTGTGAGAGTTCCAGAACCATTTCAGGGATGGGGGAGAGTAGTATAGAACTCAAGAAAAAGGATAATAAAAGCTTCCCATTGGCTTTTTTTTTTACCTCTGACTTCTGTTTTTTTCTGATGTGTTTTTCCTAGCTGAGGCAAAGTGTTCCTTCATTTGAACTCTTGCACAGCCATGGATTGAGCAGAGCTTTGTCTGAGACATGTAGCTGTAGATGACAGCTCAGTGGGGTTTCCTGATGAAAGGTGTCCTGCATCACCAAGTGATGGCAGCTCAGGCTGGGCTTTCCATTCTAGGGTAGCTGCTGTGGTGTTGACCAGAGTTAGACTGCTTGAGCTTCCTGTAAGATCTTTAAAATGAGCTGTGAAGAAATAGAAAGTGAATCATATGAGGTTGTGAGAAAACAGCTTTTGAAAGATCAGAATGGCTCCTGGGGTACAGGGGTGGGTGACAGGGAAAAGCTTGACACTACCCACTGCTGCTGATGCAGCATGGAGAGTGCAGCTGCCCAGCTGCAGAATGGGAAGTGAGCACATTTTTTCTCAGTTTTGAGAAGTGAAGTGGCTGAGAATCTGTAACTGTATGTTATGCTTAAATGCTTAGCTGTAATGCAGTTGTAATCCAAAGACAGCCCTTATTGTGGTTATTTATTCTGGTTTATAACATCCAATTGGGAAGTTTGTCTGCCTTCAAACATTTTGCTTGCCTGATACTTAATTGTGCTTGGGTTGTATGAGACTTGGCTCCTGACTCAAATGATGCCACATTCATTCAATAGATTGCTGGAGATGAATTTTCCTCTCAGTGCTAAATCTGGGACAGTAGTCAAGTAGGTTCTGCTGGCCTAAACACAGGCTGAGCCCTTCACTGCAGGGTCAAAGTTCTGCACAGGATTTTGTAAGTGTATAAGAGCTGCTTCAGTTTTTTTCTTTCTTTCTTAATAACACAGCTGCTCTAAATAATGTGCCTACACAGCAGCTGGGAGGAAAAAATTTACAGACCAAGATGGTTGACTTTTGTTTAATGTTTTTAATTGGCAGTTGGTGTGCTGTGTAAATTCACCCTGGCTGTCCTAACAGTATTTGTGCAGATTTAAGTCTTTTGCTTTCTCACACCCAAATTACTGTAATTTCTCAGAAGAGCCTGTTGTTTCATATAAAATTTGTGTACATTGTCCAGTTGTATTTCTGTGGCTGTGTTGCAATTCTGTGGCTGTATTGGTCCTGTGTAAATCTTGAGATTGACAGCCCTGGTGCCTGCTGAAGTAATGATCTGCATCATTTCAGGTGCTCAGTGAACAGTCAAGAGGAAAGCATTTGGCAGTTCCTATGCTGTTGCTGCATGGAAAATCAGTTTCACTACTTTCAAATGCTTAAATTCATTATCAGCTTAAGAAGCTTTTCTTGCAGAAATGGAGGGATTGGTTAATTACTCTGCTTTAATTGCAGTCACAAATGGTGCATACTTGCCCCTTCCCAGGGCACAAGTGATTCCATGGCTAAAAACTGCAGTGCGAGGGAGGGCAATTAAAGGGAATTATTTCAATAAACAGTTTGTACTGAAGCCTTTGACTCCCCACACCCACCCACCCTGACCGCTGTTTGGAAATACTTGAGGAAAACACCACTCCCTCAGTAGGAACTCAAGCGTGGCTGTGGCTTTGTTTTGATTTGTTCCAGTTGTGTTTTGCCACTTGGAGTGATGTTGTGATGGGCTTGTCCACCAAGAAAAAGGCTCCCAGACATGTTGCCATTTCTGGTTTTCTCCAAAGCTCCAGCTATTGTAGTCCACCTGAAGATTAGCTCACTCCTCAGAAGCAGAAGAGAGCAGTGTTTGAACTGCTAATGCAGCCTCTCAGGCCAGTGCATGTGCTGACTTCAATTACCATCTCCAAGAAAAGTGCCCCTGTTTGAGGAACACTTAATCATATGCTAACATTACCAGAAAAAGGTGTAGTTATCTTTTGAGCTATCTAAATGCCAAACTGAAATGAAGCATAGAAAGGTGAAATGTACTTTTTCTTAAGGGAATCACAAGTGGTGTGCCTTTCTGAAAGGAGTGGATGCAAGATATAATTGAGGTCGTGTGGGAGGTGCAGGTGCATTTCCTTGTGCCCTCTTCAAGGTGTGTTGCCCTTGTTTCCCAAGTGAGCTCTATTGTGCATTTATAGGCATCCTGATTTTCAGAAGAGCAGTTGCAGCTGTAGGCAGGCAAAATAATGAATTCAGAAGCAACAGGTGAGGAAAAGGGAAGTGGATTAATAATGAAACAATTCACCTGTTCTCTGCTGTTGGGAGTCTTGTCCTTGTTCATGCTGGAAGGTGACCTTTTTTCCTGAAATAAAATTGGAAAGTTAGAGGTAACCATCCCGAAATCCACACAAAGTCTATGGAGGAACTGATGGTAAAGGGACAGGAAGCTTTCCTAAAGCTGTGTTGTATTGAGCTATGGAGTGACTGAACATTCTCAAGAGAGTCAGAGACCCCATGAACCTGGGTGAGACTGCAGGGGACAGAGCCCCAGTGGGCAGAAGGGTGGGTAGGCTGAATGGGTGTCTTCTCTGGCTGATCTTGGCTAATACTGAATGTGCTTATTATTTAGATGCTCATAATGAATTAGATTAACAGTGAAATAATTAACAAAGCAGGTGCTTAAATGGTTATTGCATGGTTTAGAGCTGACTTTATTTAGATGAATGAGGTAGTTCATTCTACCATTAGCTGTGTCCTAGAAAAAAGGGTTTTTTCCTCCCTTCTCTTTTTAATGATTAAACACCACAAACAGAAAATGCACTGTGGCTTTGCTGGAAAGACAGCACAATGGCCTGCTTCCTTCAGAGGGAGTTCATCAGAGACTCCCAGTGACTCACATGCAACTTCTGAAAATACTGTCTTAGTTTTCTCAAATGTCAAAAAATTCTCAGGGTCTTTGATACAATAGATCATCAAGTCATTAAATATGGATGTTTGGCTTACTGTCTGATTAGATCACGTCTGTAGCACAATATTCCAGGTACTGTTAGGGTATACTTAGAAGTCTGTCTTCATTTTTGCCATTCTCTGAGCTGCTGATTATTTTTCCTCAACTAGTTTTTAGCCCCAAGTAATAAGTCAGCAGAGCAGCTTACACTGGAATGCTCATGGATTCTTTCTGTAACCCCTGGTCAGCTGTAGGACTCCAGATACCTCACACTCCGTGACTGGGCCCTAAACTGCAGATCTTTCATTTTGCACTGTACCTCATAATCTCTTTCTGTGTTGTGTGCCTTTCATGGTTCTTACTCAGTACAGATAATTTAACAAGACTTGCAGGCTGTTTGCTTTAGCTTTCATTCTTTCACACACACGCCACGTGTAGCCCATTGCCTCTGCCAATGAAAAAGAAAAGCAGTTACCAGAGCTGTAGACCCCTGACCTCAATTCTGCAGGTTTTCTCTTTTACCTGTTGCAGTACAGCATCCTGTCTGTGCAGGGCTTGGATCTTGTGAGAAAATTCAAGGGCAGCCAGAGGGGTGATTCAGATTACTGCAAAAGCTGACCGAGTTTCTGATGCTTTAAGGTATGTCACAGATGGGATTTTTCCCTGTTTCTTTTTTTTCTTTTTTTAAAGAGAAAAGGGAGAAAGACTTATGACATTGACCATGACTGTGCAGACCAGTCCTTGGAATGGATGCTCTGTGTACTCTGTCTGGCGTGTTTTTTTTTTTTAAAGGTGTTACCAGGGAGACAAAAATCAGCTGTCACATAAAGCCTGCCTTGGGAGAACTTTATTAGTAAACCCCTAGATGTGAACTGTTCTTCAGTAATATCAATCAAGGCAATTTTATTTCTCTGTCTCCTTCTGCATGGGGAGGGTGTGTGTTTTCATCTGGCCTTCCCTTATTAAACCCTTCAGCCTTGTGGTACTGCCCTGGTCATCTGGCTATATTTTGCTAAGGCTGTTACCTCCCACCATTCCCAGAATGTCTCAAAGATCTGGAAGAGCAACTGGATGGAAAAACATTCTGTCATTTGTC
Source organism: Fringilla coelebs (assembly GCF_963513975.1). NCBI lineage: Eukaryota > Metazoa > Chordata > Aves > Passeriformes > Fringillidae > Fringilla > Fringilla coelebs. The sequence goes on along the minus strand of NC_140043.1, from coordinate 8,311,552 downwards.
ATAGTGGACTTGCTTCATCAGAAGGCAAATTTCAGGCAGGAAACAAGGCATTTAAGCGCATTCCATAAAAATGCTTGTTGGTTTTTTTTTTTTTTCATTGTACTTCAGTTATTTTCTGTGCTCCATATATAAAATTGTCAAAGGTTTTTGGCATATTCTCCTGAATTCCTGTTGCAGACCTTTATGTTGAGGAAAAAAAGCGGTGAATTTGGACAGAGAGATTAATTTGGGTAGGTGTGTGGTCTGTGTGGTATATTTAAGTTTATATTTTATAAATTACAGTTGTCCTTGCATGGATTTTATTATTATTAAAAGTGGCTTCTCTCCAGAGTAATTGCTCTGCTTTACTAGTGGTTTAATTTTAATTCAAAAGAGCATTGTTTTTCCTTCAGGACAGTCTTTGTGTCAGGAGTTACACTGAGAAGCTGTAGCTGTACCTTTCCCACAGTCAGCCTCCAGGTAATGTACAGCTACAAAAGACATCAAGGACTCATCTGATCAGCCTGTACTGGGAAAGGAAAAGTTGGACTCAGAAACTTTTTGAGAGCTTTTGCTATATTTATATCTCACAAGAAGTCAGTAGCACTTCTTGTCTGGGGAGATCTTTGCAGGAACAACTATGCAGGAACAACTATGCAGGAACAACTATGTTGTGGAAAACCTTAGTAATACTTTCCTTTTCAAGAACAGAGAAGCAGATAGGTGAGGTAAATCTAAATCAAATGTCTTTGTTCCTCTGATGGCCAAATGTGGATTTAGAGATAAATTCAAACGTAACTGTGGCTTCTTCCCCATTTCCCAGACCCTGCTAGGTGTATTCCCCCTCCCTCTGTCTGATGCTCTCCGGCTGGGGCAGTTGAGCTGCAGTAGCTCCTCTGGATACCTTCAGAGCAGGAGCTGCCTGCCAGGCTGCCTTTTGGGCTCCGTTCAGCCATTCCCCAGAGCTGCTCTGCAGACATGACAGAACAAATACAACGTTTTTCAAAGGACCAGGCAGGAGTCCTTGTGGATGTTATCTTTCACCATCAACTGAGTTGTCTCTGCATGCAGATCTCACTTCAGCATGGACCTCATACAAGTGCCTCCTCCATCCTCAGTGTCCATGCTCACAGGGTGAAGCTGACAGTACAAATCATATCTTAACATCTTCTCACCTAGTCTGATTTATTTAATAAATAGATAAAATTATGTTTGCAAATTAGTCCACTGGATAACAGTTACCTTGTATGACAGAAGAGAGGATTTGATCTGGCATGCACTTTGTGTATTTGAAATAATTTTTCCTATCCTTTGATTAAAACCTTTGACTCCCCAGCTATTCTGCTGAGACTGAAAAATACTGCAATGTTTTAATATCTCTAGCTGGATTTTGCATGATATTCCTGTTCTTTTTTTCTTCAAAGCAAGCAATGAAGAAACAGAGGAAAAAGGAAAGCCCAGCAGCCCAAAGCTGTGTAGAGTTGATATGCTTGGAAATTAATCATTAATGTCTTGCAGGTGGGCAGTAAATGCGTTATGAAGGCTTCTGTATCTGCGTGCAGGGTAGTGAACCAAAACTAAGTGCAGTGCATGGAAAAGGTGCCTTCAAGCCTGAATCCTTGAAGAGCAAAGAGGTGCCTCCAGGAACAGCTCAGTCTGTACACAGGGGGTTATTGAGGTTATGCTGCTGTGATGTTATGCATAGTTACTGCTTCTCCAAATCCTTTCTGTAGGTTTATGCTGTATCAGAGCAGCTGGAAACAGAACATTTACCATTTTTTGCTGTTGTATGCCTTTTTACTAGCATTTGGAAGAGAAATACATCCTCCTAAATTAACTGTCAAAGGACTTAATCGCTGGGTGGGGCAGATATGCTGAATTAAAGAGGAGCAGTTCATTGCTTTAAGAGAGGTTTGCCATCTCTTGGAAAGATGAAGTGCTGTACATGGTGCCATGTGGCATGTTGCAAATCTTTCAGAAATGGCTCTCCCAGACAGGAGGAGTCATCCCACCTGTTCCATTTGCAGTGTTCTAAGCACTGTGTTGTGCACTGATGTTTTATACGGGTCACTTCAAAAGTCTTGCTTGTCATATGCCCATTATCAAGTGAAAATATGTTTGCCAGACAGGTAGCACAGATCCTGCTGACTCTATTTGCAGCCTGCTTTACAGAGGATGTTATTATCTGAAGGTGGCTTTAATTTTTGTTCTAGTTAGTTTTTTACTTGCAAAGAAATTATGGACAAGGCCTCTGATTTAGGAACGTGATTTTGTGCTTCTCTGCGGCCTCTCCTGCTGCTTACCAGCGTGACCTGGTAAGCATGACCATCTTCCTCTGTAGGAAGCTGTTTTGAACACATCACAATCACACCTGTTTATATTGACAAATATTTCTTTTGTGATATGCTTTAACCATTTCCTGCAGTGGAATTGAAGTTGTACTTTTAGGCTGTCTTCAGCTTTGTTTTCTTGAATTTTTAAGCTGAAGAAATTCAAGCCTGTGCTAAAATGTGTTTACAAGAGGGTGGTTGTAGGACTGCTCTCCCCCCACTGCTACTGCAGGCTGAGCACAGGCCATGTGGAATTAAATAATGGCATTATGGCTGCACCTGAGACCTCTCTGTGAGAGAGTTTCTGTCTGAATGATGTCAAATGCCTGGTCCTTGGGCCTGCCCAGCTTGCAGTAAGCAGTGTGTTGTAGTGTGGTGGTACGATGGTAAAATCTTGGAACACAGTATTTTAATACAGCTGTCCTTTTCTATTGTAGAGACCAACTTCAGACTATCTCTGCCAGGGTGCCCAGCGTGGCCTGTGTCAGGGATGCTGCTGCTGCAGTCTGAGTTCACCACTGGGTGTGGTAATTACAGCTGTTGATATTCAGGTTTCTGAATTGGTCTGAGTGGGTGTTGCATGCGTGAGGGAATGCTGAAATTGGAGACCTGGACTAAATAAACATCAAAGCTCTCTGAATTTGCTAGGAAGGCTGCCATAATGAGTGCTTGTCCTCCCATACTCTGACAAAGGGTTTTCTGGCCTCTGCACTGTCTGGGTGCATCCAGGGGGTTTAGGAGGGGTGGCATTGCAGTGGAGGGGGAATGTCTTGAAGCATAAATTGTCTCTCTCAGGGATGAGGATGCGCAGCTTGTGGTGGCATGTGCTTAAAAGAGGGAGGTTGCAGGACTGCTCTGCCTCTTCAGCTAGTACAGTCTGAGCTTACACACAGAGGCTGGTGCAGGATGAGTGCTGGAGTACCAAGAATGACAGGAGTTGTGGTCCCTGCCAGCTGACACTGACGTGTTGAATAAAGTGTCTCATTGAGAGATTGATAACATTAGAAAAAATTATGTCACTGCAGAGTTGTGCCAGATCTAGTCAGAATCCAAAAATACCTTTCCTGCACTGATGAAAGGGAGTGGGAGGGGATGTGATGGATGTAAAGGTTAGTTTGGTAGTAGTGGCAGCAGTTGCTAGAACAGGTTGGTGTAAGGGATGTAACAGTGTGTGAAAGGAACAGCCAGGGTTACTGCAGGTGAGGGGCCAAGAGATGAGTGATGACCTCAGATCAGCCCCTTCTTCTGTGCTTCTGCTGTGTACCACACTTTTGGCTGAAGTAATAGTGTGTGTTGGCTTTTGAAAATTTATTATGGACTGGAGATTTTAAATGTGTTTTCCACGTCTTCAGCCATAGGTGGATACACTGTGAATTTGATGAATACAAAAACATAGATTAGGTTTTCAGATTGACTGAAGTGTTCTTGATGAACCTCCTGGGTAGTCACCATGCCTGACACCTTTCAGTAAAAGCAACAGGGCTCCAGTCTTAGAAGCACAGCAGAGCATATGGGGAACCAATTAATTCAGTAGATATTAATTAATAAACACATTTCCTCTGGGGAAAACCTTTTAGCACATCCACTGTTTGGCCCAAGATTGCTTGCACGCACGAATGGATAGCAAACATGCTTTCCTGAATTGTCACTTGTTATTTCTTGATGGGCTGGGGAGTGCCTCCCCCAGACTACTGCTGGCAGGCTTTGGGAGAGCAGCCTGCAGCTGATGCTGGAGCTGTCTCAGGCACTGTCACACACACGTGATGGCAGCACACATCAGCCTTTGCAGCCTGGCCCTGGGAGCTGGGCTGGGCTCTCTTTGTGTGGAGCTCCTTCATCCCTGTGTGCATTGCAGTGATCAGCTCTGGGACAGCTGCTGGATGTCTTGAGGCACAGACCTACACAGAGCTGCTGTGGAGTGGCCAGGGCACTGTGGAGCCTTCCTCTTGCAGTACAGCAGCTGTTTGCATCCTCTGTGGCTCTCAGTGGCTGAGCAGGGGAGGCTGGATAATTCATGCACACTGCAGGGCAACTCACCCGACTTCCAAACCTCCACAACCTCATGTTCTTTTTGAAGTGAACCCATTGTTCTGTCATCATGTTCATATTGCTCCAAGGGTAAGAACAGTGAACATTTCTACTGGATAATGGTCATTGATGATGAAGACTTTAACATCTCTCCACCTGCTCCTGATAATGAATTAGTTCTCTTGTAAAACTTTCTCAGGAGAAACAAGATCCAAATGGTTTACTAAAGGTTTTTGCTGCTGACCATTTGAATTTGCTTGACTGCTCAAACTGGAAAATGCTGCATAATATTGTAAGAAGTTATTTTCACTGATAGTCTCTTCTGCTGTGGGGTTTTTGCTGCAGGTGTGAAGGTAATGTTCTTGAAGCAGCTCACTCACTGATCTGTTCTGAAGTTGCCATTTTAATAGTGTAAAATTCCAACAGATTAATTATACAGACTTGGACTGAAATTTGCTTCTCTTCCCACTGAGTGTGAAGACAGAAGCCTACTATGGGACTGCAAATCCCTGTGGTGGGAAACCACCTTCATTGCAAAATGCGGCAGTGCTTTAGAATTGGCAGAGTGCTGAGGTCTGACCTTGCTGGTAGAGGACTGGGCCAGAAGTGCTTGCTACTGTCATGGTTTCTTAGGTTGTTAACATTACATGAAATACTCTCCATTAAAAAGTGGTTTTATTTCTTGTGGTACGTGTGCACGTGTGAAGTTGTGAAGAGGAGAATTTTTTTCATGAAAGTCTGTAAAGAATATAGAGGCTTCTCTGATGATTTCACTTCCTCTTAGAGAAGTTACAGGTATAAAATGCATGATGAAAACGTTTTATCAATTATATCTTTAAAAATAAGTAAAATTTCTAAAGCATTTGAAATTTAAATATGCTACTTGAACTTCATGGAAGAAATAGTCAAGTGCCCCTTAAGTCCTCATTCACTGTGTGTATATTTATCACCTATCAAAATGTTCCCTGTCTTTTCCAGCCACATGGGTAACCTTTCCTGCTTGGTACTTGCAGCCTGTATCCTTAGCAGGGAAAAATACTAATCCCTGATGAGTGCAACTGAAATGGTGGGTGAAGTCAGCAGAAATCTTTCTACACAGTGAGCTGGCAGGGCAGGTTTGTAAGCCAGCAAACTGCAGTGCTTTGCAAAATATTATGGCTCCAAAAGCACAATGAATTATGTCTACCAAATTCACAAAGCTGGGATTAAGAATAGCTGTAATGTCTGCTGCTGAGGGTATATAGAACACATTATCTGGTCTATTTTCTGGGTTTCTAAACACATTTTAGATGTGTACTAACAGCCTGTTGTAATATATTTGGTGGCTCTTGTGAAGTGAATGACACGGTTATACTTTGGTTTCATGTAATTTTGCAAATGGAACCATGCTCAGTTTAAACTTCTTGGCAAAAATTAGTTTTCTCTGTTTTTTTCTGTGATCAGAGTTGCTGATGATTCCTTGTTCAGGAGTCAGTTTAATTTCTGCGTGTGTGAACTGATAAATGGTGGGAGGCTGTAAATGCTGATGTGTTTGGTCACTGTTGACATAGATAATTTAATTAAGTGTAGAATCAGGCTAGCTTTCTGCCTGTGGGGCGTGAAGCGTTCATGGTGTTGGACACAATTTGCTGTTCAGGATGGATATCTTTGTCTTCCACCCGGGTAACTAGATGGGTACATTTGCTCTTCCTGATGTGCTGTCATCCCTTGTAAGCAAGATTTATTAATTTGGCTCCATCTTTGTGTTGTGTTGTGCTTGTGCTTCCCTGGTATTCGTGGCTTGGGGCAGTATTCTCTTGCCAGTCCTCAGCTCCTCTGCCAGAGCTGTGAGCTGTCCTGCCCGGGGGCTGGAGGTGCCGGCACAGGAGCTTCTGGGGGGAGGTGGGTTGTGATACATCTGGGTCTGAGCTCTCCTCCCCTTTCTGTACTTCCCCAAATGAATCACTTGCATGCCATCATGGGACAGTTCAGAGCCATTCTGTTCAGGCTGAGCAGATCCAGAAGTGTCCCCAAGTCACACACAAGGTGCCATGCTGTTGCCTGAGTGTTCACTTGTGTCAGATCAAATACTGGGCTTGTGCTCAGGTTTCTTGTGTTTTATAATCTCTTCCCTGTCAGTACAAGATACACATCTAATGAGAGCTTAGCAACAAAAACATAGTCTAGGCAAACCACATAAAAAGCCAAAGAATGACATTATGGTGTTTGGAAAGCCTTAATAAAGAATCTTAATATAGTGCCCTGTGTGGAGGGAGCTACTGCTCACCAAAAGATTTATATAGTGAACAGAAGCAGCGTTAACAGGATGGAATTAAAAACTGAAATATTTCTTTCATACTTTCCCCCTCCTTCTCTTTTCCTGCCACTTTTTTTTTTCATGTGAAAGCCACTGATTTGGCTTCCACATGACACTCTTCTCATTTATGGGTTCTGTCTCTTCTCATTTTTATCTGTCCTCCCTTTCCCTGACGTGCTTTATTGTTTGGTTTTGCCCTCCCTGGATAGACTCATGCATTTTGTAATGGTTTTTCTCCTCTCTTCATCTTTTTCTGTGTTCTTCAGGCTGCAGCATTGCCTTTGCAACTGTTTGCCAAACTTACCATCTTCCATGCATATGTTTATCTGTTACTAACTGTTATACTCCTGATTTAGGAAGCTGAGATGTAGAATATTATGGATTTCTGTCAGATGAATTTATTTCTTAACAATTTGTTAATATAATCAAGTGATGGGTTAGTCCAAGTCAGCAAATCTGACTTGTGGGTTCAGCATCACCTTTTTGGAGATGTTTTTTGCTGCTGGAGACTCTGGGAAGGAATTAAAAGACACTGGCTTTCTCTTGGGAAAAAAATAAACCCACAAGCTGAAAACCAAAGCAGGGTGAACCCTGCCAGTGTGTGTTTCTGAGGATATTCCTGTGCTGTGCTCAGGGTGAGTCCTGGAGACAGGAACAGTGTTTGTGGCAGGGTGTTCGTAGTGGGTGGTGGACTTGCTGCTGCTAGATTTATAGTGATTGAGTCTTACTGTTAAAAAAGGTGGGTGGGATGAATGTTTGTCTTTGACTCCTTGTAAAGAATTGGGAGAAAAATAAAACAGCTTCATTTGAACTCCAGGAAATACAGCTGTGTGTATAGATGATCCCAGGACAGCTAATGCTTTATGGAGGACTTTGGTTTATTTCTGCCAAAATTTTAGTAGTGGAGGTGGGTCACAGGAAAGCCTATAAAGGAGAGGAGGCAAGATTGGGTACCTGGGTGCTGCATACTCTGCCAGGAGAGGTGAAAATGGCATGCCCTGTGCAGGCCTGATTACAAAAGGAGTCTAACAGAGGAAGATCATTTGTGTGAAAGGGAGGCTGTCACTGCTGCCAGTGTGCATGTAGGGATTTAGGCACTTTGAGTGGTTCTGGCCAGTGTGTGAGCAAGCTGCCTAGGAGTTTACTAACACTCCATATCCTATTTGCAGCCTCAGCTTGGCAGGGCTTCTCTGGAAAAATGAAAGATTCTGTTTTCTGGCATAAAACCATAACAAGGAGTGGGAGGGAAGTGCAGCTGTCCTGTCCTTAGGTTCAAACAGCTTGTCTTGCCAACTACAGAGAAGTGCAGCCTTCAGAGCATGAGTTTAGTTTTGTGACTGATGGTTGTTAATAGCAAGTCCTTAATTTCATCCTGATCTCTTGTTTTGATCTGTGTCTGTTTAATTGAGAAATGGCTCTATCTCAAAAGCCCTCTGAGAACCTGCTTAAAAGTGATTTAGACTGCTGACTTGTGGGCTGCATCTTGTCTCAGTATTCATCATATTTGAATTCCATTGTGAAGTCCCAAATAAAAACACATCAGAAATAATAATAAAAAGGTACTGTGTAAATAATTGAGTGCTTGGCAAACATGATAGGATTTTGCAATTCCAGTGCTCTAATGTAGAAGAGCTGACTGTATGCACAGTGCCAGGAGGAGTGAGTGGTCATAGAAAGATGCCTGTTTCCAGCAAGTATGTGGAACATTAGCCAGAGCTGATGACAAATGGAAAAAGCCAAATACATTTAAATAAGAAACTGAGAGCTATTTTACTTTGCTAGTGAAGGTATTTACCTCTGGGCAAGTGACTTCCACCTTAGCTTAAATGACTTTTTCCTTTTTGAGATTCATGCTGTAATAGCAGTCCTTGCTGAATGGGTGCCTGTCGATATTGAGCACTCTTATGATAAACTGCATGGAGCCAGTGGTTTCCCATTCATTTGCCAGGTGACAGTGCCTGGAGAAATGGTGCTGGTCTCTTCTCTTTTCCCCTTCAGTTCCTGGCTCCTGCTGTCCCACAGCTTTTTCAGTTGTGCTGGCACGACAGGTTTTTGGGAGCTGTGCTGCAGACAGCAAAGGCTGGGGCATGGGGCACGCAGTCCTTCCAGGGCAGAGGTGGTTTCTCACTTGGCACAGGGCTCTGATTTGCAATTTGGCCTTGCTTGAAGTGCTGCTTGACAGCTGAGAAGGGGCTCACGGGTGGGAGGAGAGGCAGCTCCGTAGCCAAAAGATGAACAGGCACCATCAGCCCCTTCTCTGGCTGACAAAAATCTCTTTATTGTGTGTAAGTGTAGTTTGCTGAGGGCAGGCTGGGGGGAGGGTGATTTCCTTCACAAGCTTTAAATAGTTTATTCTTGGCCTGAAAAATCTTCAGTGTTGTAGCAGTGAAGCGTGAGCAGTTGTGTGCATGCAGGTGAGCACCTCTCCATTATCAGGTTTATGAATACATGGAAACATGTTTCTTAAAATTATTAGGCCCAACCCGTTCAGCAGCAAAATTTTTCCATGTTTCTTCTTTGCTTGCACAATTCACACTTGCTGTCTTAAAATTAAATGATGTGTGTGTCTTGTCAGTCTTCATCACAGACACTGGCACTGGTTAAACCTTTCTCTCTGAAGAGCTCTCCATCAGCTTTCCATTATACCTTTAGGTGCTTGACCTGTAATCAAATCACCCCTTGACCTTCTGAGGTTAATAGCTGGACCTTAGGTGTGGAAGAGAGACCTCTGATCCTGTTCTCTGGCTGTTCTGTTGGGTGTAGTCTGAGCCCACTGCAATGCATCCACACCCTTCCCAGCTGTGGATATGAGAACAGAACGTGTTCTTTGGAGCCTTTCCCCTCATATCCAAGTGCTCACTTTTTGTTTGTTTGTTTGTTTGGGTTTTTGTTGTTTCTCTTTTGAGGTGTTTTTTGTTTGGTTGAGTTTTGGGGGGTTGGTTGGTTTGTTTGTTAGGTTTCTTTTTTTGTTTTGTTTTGGGTTGGGGTCTTTTGTTTCTTTTTTTCTTTCCTTATTGTTTATTGCTAGTTTAGCACAGGCACTTGCCCTCTTCCCAATGTGTGAGGTCTGGCCGTGTTCAAGTAGGGTAGTAAGGTCAGTCTTAGGGAATAAACAGAAAATGTGTGAAATAAACAGACTACTGGACGAAAAACCATCGATGAACTCTCTTGGGTAGTTGAAATAGCACAGTAACTGCATTGCACTTGGGAAAATTGTCTTTCTGCTGGAATCTCTTCCATTTGGAAGATTTACAGCAGTCAGAGCAGCCTTCGGCTTTGTTGACTTGTTTTGTGTTTTTTGGTGTTCCCAATGGATTTGTACCTATCCAGGGACCCCCTGCAGAGTTCTTTCCTGCTGTCCCTTTTCTGCTCTCTGGGGTTGCACAGCAGCAGGAGCCAGGCTGGGTCAGAGGCTGCTCACACCTTCCTGCTGTGCTTTTGGTGGGGGGCTGGAGTGGGGTGAGATGCAGAGGGAAGCAGCAGTGTGTGATTTAACAGGGGTCATCGCCTGGGGAGCTGTTTGGGCTGACACAGTCCTGCTGCCTCGCTGCCAGGCAGAGCTGCTCTGGGGCTTAGCAGTGGGAGACACTGGCAGGCACAGTCCTGGTGAGATGGGTGATTGGATTTATTGACAGTTGCTTTGTATTCCCTAGAATGAGAAATAATTTATTTTAAGGAACAGCTTTCTTGGAATGCAGGCTTAAACAATCATCAGTGGTCTGTTTGTTCTGTTTCCCTCAGGAATTAGAAAAGTTTTTTTGTTGTTTGGGGGTTTTTTTTGGTTTTTTTTTTTTTTTTTTTTGCCTTTTGTGTTGTGTGCTTTTCCACAAAAAGCATTTTTGTTGCATAGTTCAGATCTACCAGGAAGATTGTGGGTGGGTGAGGAGATGAGTTAAATTTAACACTGATATGGCTCCTAGGACACTCAAATAATGCTCCAGCCTTGGTCATAATTCAAAGAATGCAGAGATGGTTTAGATCTGCCTTGAAGTTAAAAGCAATTCTCTAAGGTAGTTTTGTAGCAGTGCAAGTGGGTGTGTGTGTTAGCCCAGAACTGGCTGTGTCTGGCAGGCTCTGCTTTAACTCACTAATGATGTGTGAAGGTGGCTGGGGTAGAGTCTGGGACACACAGACTGCATAAAGAAACCTGCTCTCACCTGCCAAACTGACAGTTGTTTTTTTTGTTTTAGATGAAGGACCTAGCTTGTACTTCTGACTCCCATGTGCATGTAAGTTTGTGGACTTGATCTCTAGTAATACATGCATCCACTTCATTTGTGATCCAAACTCTGTGGGGCCTGGAGGAAATGAGATCTGAATGCTTGTCTCGCAGAAAGGAATGTAAAATTAGTCATCCCACGCCACCCTTAATGCCAGTGCTGTAGAGGCAGCAGGTGGAGATGAAGGAAAAAACTAGGTGGAAAGATATAATCCATGATAGAACCTCATCCCACTAAAATTTCCCTAATTTAGCCTTGGTTAGTTCATCTGAAAGACTCCAGAGAGGAAACAAGTCAGATCTGTTTTGGGTTTGGTCAAAGATGAGGCCTGCGGATTTACATTGTATTTGTCTTTGGGAGGTAGTTTGGCAAATTGCAGTGAACTCTCTGTACAAATCTTGGTGAGAAACAATCATTTCCTTCTCAGTTTCCTACTGGGCAGGCTGTCCACAGTTAAGGGAAGGAGAGCTCTGTTTGCCAGGTGCTCTTTCTTTTTTGGGGTTTGGTTTTTGTTCTTTTTTTTGGGTTTTGATGGGGTTTTTTGTTTGGTTTTGGTTTTGGGGGGAGGGTTTTGTTTGTTTGTTGGTTTTTTGTTATTGTTTTTTCTTTATGGTTGTTTTTGGTCCTGTATAATTTTCATATTACAAAAAAAATGGCTTATGCTTCTATTTTACTGCTTGATCTTGCTGAACTACTGGGAGAAAAAGGGTTATGACTAAGGGACTGAATGATGACTTGTGATACCCTTGTCCTGTTCTGGGTTCTACACAGAATACTTACACTGGGGCTCTGAGGCCTGGATTCATCCTCCAGCTTTAATGCTGTCTTGAAGCACTTGATATAATTCCTGTGCAGAATCAATGTCAAGAGCTGGATTTGTCTAAGGAAGTAATGTAGTCTGTGCAAGTTCTGTTCTCTGAGGCTTCTACTCTTCTGTTTTGATTAACAAGAAAGAATGAAGTTATCCTGCATTTAGATACCTTGCTAAGCTGCCCAAAGTTAGATGGTGTGAATTTGAACCTTTTACTCATCCATTTCCCCATCTGGAAGTTGTGTGTCCTCAGACTTCCTTCCCAGGAGCTGTTGAGGTGAGCAGACAGCTCTGTCACATTGCAGCCCTGTTGCCCTTTGCAGTGCAAAGCTGCTAGTGATGGTTTTGTTCAGAAAATCCAGGGGCATGTGTGGTTTCCTGAGCATTACCTTAATGTAGTGGCACTGATTAACATGTAAGTTTTAAGTGCCTATCATCCCATCAGTTGAAGTTGACTGAGATGTAACATCTTGACATCCGTGGTTAACACCCAGTCAATCTGACAAGGAGGGCAAGGCAGTAGAGAGCCCTGAGAGACGCCTTGTCAGAGTGACAAATTGCCCTTTCTGATTCAAAGGACCAGCTTACATGGCAGGGCTAAACAGCTCCTGGAGAAAAAGGGGAGGAGAGCATGGGAAAAATACCCCATTTGTTTAGGCCTTCCCATGTATTTTTTGTTTGTTGCTCGGACTTGAAGCTCTTTGTTTTCCTTAGTCTGAAACAACTTAACAGCAGGTTGAGAGGAGCAAAGCCTCTGGGATTCTGCCTCTCCCACTTCTCGGTTTTATAAACTGTTTACAATCTCCTTCAGTTTCCTAGCTTTGTACGGAAAAGTTCAGTGGGTCAGCTTTCCCTTTAGCTTCATCCATCATTCCAGTCAATTAGAAATAGTTGAGGGCCAATTGCCCGGTCTTCCATTAACTGAGACACTTCAGATTGTTTAAAATAGCATAAAAGCCCTCTTTGTTGACCGTGGGGCAGGCGCTGGATTTGCCCGTTGATGGGCAGCCACCGCGTGGCTGAACAGAGCCCCAGTGTGTCCTGCTGAACTTGAGGGGTGAAGATTGCTGCTCCAGCCTTGTCTGGGGGTTGATTCCTTCTCCTTCACCTCCGCCTCTTGCTGTCCCTGAAAGGTGTGATGCCTCCACAGGGTGAATTACGATGCCTGCTTCCCAAAAAACCCGCTCCTCTTTGTGGCTTTTCAGAGCTCCTGTAGTGAAGGGTTTTCTCCAGTTGCTGAAATGTTCCTTTTAACCTTGGTGCTTTAAAAGCTCTTGGCATTATTTGTTCCTTGCTTGTCGTGTGTGTTTCTGAAGGACAAAGGAAGTGTGTAAGTGTTCAGGAAACAGTTGGTGCATTGTGGTGTGGGGCTGAGTTCATTCTGGTACCCCGTGCCAGGACAGCCTGCTTTCATTTGGGGCTGACATTTCCCTTCTGTTCTGAACTGACCAGCCTTAGGGGAGAGCTTGTCAGAGCTCCAGCAGAGCTTCGAGCTTTCTCATAGGTTGATGTGTTTGGGTTCACACAGAAGTGCACTGAATTCATTGTATACATACATATACATAAATATATATATATTTATGTATATAAACCCCATTTTATTTCACATGAGAAAACAAAAGAGTAAGTTTACTAAATGGAGGTTTGTTTATCTGCAGCAAAGTAGGTATTTATGTATTCCCATATTTAAGTTGTTGTCTGTATTGCAGACTCCCCTCCCTGCATTGTGTGTGCCTGGGTTTCAGTGCAGGCTAGTCCATGTGCTTTTTAGTGTTCTAGAGCCATCTTATTTGAGTGTGCCATCATTTGATCCCAGTTTTGGCACAATGTTTCCCCAGACACGAAGAATTTGGGTAGGTCTGGCTGTGTACTTGTGCTTTGGTGCTTAGGACTTGGACCTTGCTGTGCTTTTTGAACTGGGGGAAACAGCCTGTGGCAGTCCTTGAGCTTCAGGTCTCCATGTGCTTGCAGAAGGTGCCCTGCCTTGCAGTAGTGCCAGCACTGCAGTGCATGAGGGCTCACCTGATTTTGAAGAACAAACTAGAAAGAGTGGGACGGTCTCCTGTACTGCTGCCCCTCAGGTGACCCAGGCTCAGTGATGGGCACGAGCTGCTCAGTTTGGAATCCAGCTTTTGCACTGCTGAGATGCACAGAAAGCTCTCAGGACAAATCAGGGCAGAGATCACAGCAGGGATCTCTAGGCTGTGGTGGAAGAAGGGTGTTCTGACAAGGCAGGAGGCTGTGATAACTAGATTTGAGAGTCTTTAGCTGCTGGAGTTGATCTTGTACTAGAAAAAGTCTACCCCAAGTACACCAAGTTCAACAAAGTCTATCAGTGATTTCCTTCTTCCCTGATGTCCCAGTCTGATGCAGATCTCAAGACAGACTTTTTTCAGCAGCTGTGTTCCTGCAGATTTGCCTTTTGTGTCTTTCTCCACATGCCTTCAGCAAATAAAAGCTTGAGGCCATGACTGAGCTGGAAGTGCAGACCTGAGTGGGAAGGAGACCATTGGGGCACAACATCAGCCTGAGACTTGACTCCAGCAGAGCCAGTGTTCTCTTGCTTTACACTTAGAAATAAATTCATGCTTTGCAGATATTGAAGCTTTAACAAGTAATTTAAAGAGTAGTAGAGGAGAGAGAATCCACATTTAATTCAATTAGCATTGTTGTCCAATGCCATTAATTATGCCCAGACTTGTAATGTGTTTCACTGGAGCTGATACACTTGAGCTTTGTCTGTGCTGGGGTTGGCTGAGGACAAGTATGTCCACTGATGTAGAATCCAGCCTTTGTGCTTTGCAAAAACCCTGGTATCTGACTGTAGCCTGGAGTAAGGAGTAGCTGGAATAGCCTGCACTGCAATCTTTAGAACAAAGGAGATCTTGGGGACAATGAAGATTCAATGTACATGATTTCAGTGTTCTTGAAGAGAGGCTGTTTTAGTGGAAATAATAATCTCCTGCAATTTTATATTATTTCCAGACTGTTTAAAATTGTTCCATAGGCAGAGAATAAAGAACTTTGTTTACTGTCTTGAAGTAGGATGTCTGATCCTCCTGGGGGAGGTTATTCTTTTATTAAAACAGATACAAAATAGCTACTTTGATGGAAATACAAGGCTAGGAATTGAAATGGTGATGATTACAGAAGCTATAGTAGTCTAATGCAAAATAAGCCCTAGGAGATATGTGCCCTAAATGATAAATCACTGTTCTTTAACAAAATAAGAATTACTGTTACTTTATGTTTCTTGCTTATTTTACAAGGTCTTTAGCTGTTTCATCTGCGCTTAGCTTTTACAGGCTGGAGGTAAATTGATTGTTGCTTTGTGTTGTAAATAGCCTGGCTTTTTTAAAGCACACTGGAGATGCAAGTACAAATCAAGAGGATAGGATTCATTTGGTCTCAAAAAAGCAAAAGTAAAAGGAAGAGTCATGACTACTGACACCACATGCAATAACTGCACTGGAATCTGTTCTTATAATTTGGTAGAGTTTTGTAATCTCATTGCTTTTGCTTTGGAAGCCTCCAGTAAGGTAAATGAGTATATGTTATTTTGAACTGGAAATAACCTCCTTCTAGCAGGCAGGGAGCTATTGGTAGCATTATTCATTAGGGGTGTCATGTTCCAGCCCCATCCAGCAGCTTGTGGTTTGCTCTGGATAATTAGGCATACCTGCCAAATGTTTGGGATCTGAGATGCTGAGGTGTATTTAGCAAAAAAGAGCGTCCTAAATACTGGCTTCGAAGCTGAGCACAGAGGAAGTAGTTGAAAGGGGTAATGTGTCCCAGTTTCTGCAATTTGTGATGACCTAAAATCCTTAATGATGGCATCTAAAAACAGATAACAAAACCTTTGCATCTTTTCTACGTTAATGTTCGCTTGTGACAGCTCCAAGCTAGCAATGCAGAGAAAGGACTGGGTTTGGAGATCAAAGAACAACCTGGTTCAGGCAGTTCAGGGGTAAGCTGGGTGGCAGGCTGTCCCCTTGGCTCACTGCATTCCTCAGGAGCTCACACAGTAAGAAGGAAGACACAGTTCATGCTGGCTGGGCACCTGTCTGTGTTGAGATACCTGCCTTGAGCTTTGCAAGCTCTTAGCCTCTCTGATGCCTAGGACAGTCTCTTGCTAACAATAGTTTTCTCTTGTAGAAATGCAGATCTGTACCATATCTCCCTGAATCTTCATTTTAGAAGCAGCCAGAGGATAAAACCCAGCACAACGCTCATTTAAAGTCAATATGCTCTAGCTTGCAATTTGCTCATGTTTAAGTGCCTAGCTTTTAAGGTTTCCTTTGCCCACAGGCAGTCTGAACACAAAGGCAGGCTCTCTTTTTTTTTTTTTTAATAAAGTATTGTGAAACCTCAAAGAACAAAATACTTTTTTCCACCTTCCATCTCCTCAGGTTTAGTATCAGAAAACAGAGGCTGCCTGTATAAAGTCTAGAGGGGAACAAAGAGATGACAGCACCTCAAGTGCAGCTGGAAATGAAGGTGTTGGATGAGCTGTGTGTGTGTGTACATGTGTGAGAGGAGTGACAAAGTCCCACCTTGAAGCAGTGGTGAGCTTTACAGGGATAAGGTGTTGTGCAAAAACCCTCTGCATGTAACTGATTTCTTTGTTCTTGGTAAGCTTTGGTTGAGTGAAGATAAATAAAAGTTCTGAGTCTCTATTGCAGTATTGTGTAAATTATTCTCTTTGCAGGAAAGCTTCGCTGTGGGGTATGAGAAAGGGAGTTGCAGTTATAACACAGTATCTTCAAGAAGAATGTGAAGAGAATAATGTATTTATTGCAGGAGCAGTTCCCCTTCTGGAGCCATGCACAGAAGGCACGATGTGCCATCTGAACTCTACCATGAAGAATTCAGCATGTAGCATAAGTTACTTGCCATTAATGATTTGAGTCCTGCAGACTGGAAGGAGTGATTTTCTTTAGGATTTCAGAAACCTTATTCTCATTGATTGATTCTGCAACCTGAGTTATTCTGTGGTTTCAATGGAAATGGAAGTAGTGCCTGCTTCTATCACTTCTGGTGCCCTGCCTTTGAAGGCTGTCTCTGTTGCATTTTGACTGAGGTGATTGGCAAAGGCTTATTGTCATGGTCTTGGTTAATATTAGTGCTTACCTGAAAATGGGAGTGGCTTTCTTACTGAAGTCTGAGTTTCAGAAGGTCAGAATGCAGCTGTAAATAAAGGAAAACTGGGCAGGGGCATCTCAGCTTGTTTCAAGAGAAATAATGGATCATGCAAGAATTAAATGTGAACCTCAATGAGACATCAGCAGCAAAAGGTCACTGGGGGCCTGCACAGAATATGGCACAGCAAAAGGGGAAATCCAAAGGCTATAACTGGGTTGAAATACAATTTTTCTAAGTGATACAAAAGGTAGCTTTGTAGTTCCCTGGTGATGAAGCTGTTCACATGTGAAGAATATTTAAACCTTTATGTAGCTAGGCTGAGCACCTCTATTACAACCCTTTAATCCCAGGCCTTTTTATTTTCCTGTGATGTGAAGAGATAGAGTGGATTTGTCCAGACTTTGCTTTTGGCAAAGTGTGTTCAATTTGCAGTTTTGGGCTCTGTGTCATTCTTCTTAGATTTTCTGGTTTTTGTTTTTAAAATCTGTGTGTAAAAATATGTGTGTGTGTATAGTCCTTAATAAAGAATATTCTTTGAGTGTCTGTCTGACAGGATGTGCCAGCAGAAGCCCTGCTTTGGCTTTAAAGCCTGTGTAGCCAGATACCTTCAGGGCTTGTAATGAAATGAGCAGTTTGTAGTTTCATTTTACGTGGCTGAGGATTCATAATGCTGGGCAAAAGTCTGAGTTCTCAGTGCATAAGCTGGTTCTTTATTGGCCTCTTGCTGGGAAACTTCTGAAAGACATTCATCTACCAAAGGGAGCTTCTCTGATTTCTGTGCTGGAACACACAATTGCACAAGAAAAGGGAAGGTCCAGATGCTGGTGCTGGCGAGCAGCAGAGTGTTCTCTTTAGGCAGTATCTCTGCAAGGACCCGCTTTGATCTCCCTTCTTTCTGTTTAGATTTTATTATGTTGTCTATCTGTTATAAATTTAAATAAGCTTGTAGCCAGTTAGACCTTACAGACTTAGTGAGGATGTAGGAAGAGAAGCATTTCAGTGAATTTATCTCTAGCCATGAAGTTTTTGTTTAATTATCGTCGCTTTGGGCAGTTTGAGAGAGGTGTCTATTTAATTGTAGGTGTTGATGTTTTACAGCCTTCTCTAGTCTCCAGCTGAGAGTACTTGATCAAATGCAGAGAAACTTTCAATGGTGTGTAAGATGAACTGCTCTGAAAGCCAGTGGGCCTGCAGAACTGAAAGAATGTTTTTGCAGAGAAAAATTCTACTCCTTCTATGCTGGGCATTGAGGAAGCTTAAAGCAGATTTAAATTTAAGATAGCCTGTTAGTCTGTTGCCTGTTAATATGAAGTACTTGATAGATGCTTCACATGATCTGTTTGCTGCACTGAATCCAGTCATACCAGCACAGTTGCAGCAAGCTTGTCTGAGACAGGAGATACTCCTTTCTCTGAATCTCTGCTTGCAATTGTTGGGTAAAATGTGGGTTTTTTTCAATCAAGGAAGCTGAAGTCAGTGGAATAGTTACACCATGATGGTAGAAGCGAGAAGTTAATTTTTTTTTTTACCTACTTCTTTATAGGAACAAAGCCCCAGTAACCAGACTTCAATAGCAATGATGCAAGAGCCTCAAGAAATGGTGGAAGAGACAGTTACTGTGGAGGAAGACCCAGGCACTCCCACTTCCCACGTGTCTATTGTCACTTCTGAAGATGGAACCACAAGGAGAACTGAAACCAAGGTGAGAGGTTAACAACCACTGAGGAAGATGGCAAAGTGCCATCTAATCATGGAATAGAAATAGCAGGCAGTAGCCTGAGTGATGACAATCATGCTATTGTAATCCTCAGTGATTTTGAACATTGTGTTTGCCAGCAGAGCTGAGTTCAGGGCTTTTTCAGTTTCACCTCTGTGTCTGGATTGCTCCCTATCAGCTGTGCTGATACTGCTATTCATGGAGCTGTGTACTGAACAGTAGAAACTGTCCAGGTTAACCAAACAAAAACACCAGAACCCCTCCTCAGGCTGCTTATTCTTGTAATAGTCCCTTCAGTCTACTGAAGCATTTCACAGCATTGCCCTGCAAACAAAAATTGATGAGTTGGTAGTGCTTGGCTGAGGAAAATATGTCTTAAATTAGTGACAATCTGTAATAACATTATATTATGATTATGCCTTTGTCCTGTAGAACAAGAACCAGCCTATGTAAATAACGCCATAGCATTTAAAACCTGCAACAATCTTGTGAATGGCATCTTACTCCTAATGCTTGGGGGAAGCTGGGTGTGCTCTGGAGTGACTGTACCTCAGGTTTGGCTGGATTACAGGTGTTGCAAGTGTTCTAATTTTCCTGATATCTTTTTGTTCTTGTGTAAGGTAATTTTACAGTCTCTGTTGAGCAGGTGCTGTGTGTTCATGGCTGCCTTGGATGCTTTCAGGGCCACTGGAACGTTACAAAGATGAAGGGTGATTCCTGTTTTAAAAACTTTTAAACAGGACTGATTTAAAAACAAAAAAAAAGGGAGGGGATTGTTCAACTGCTTTCTGTGTTAAAAGGAGTTGAAGAGAGGTCACTGTGTAAATCAGTGTTTATTTTCATTGGTGTTCCAGATTTGCAGTCCTCTAGGATATCTATTCAGGACATCAGCTCCTCAAGTTGAAGTAAATAAATGTTGATTTCCTGAGGTCAGTAGGCCTGTACAGATGATAATAAACTGAGTATCTGGTTTAATAGTTGTTGCAGTTAGTTACAAGGTAAATATAACTGGCCTATTTTCTGATTGTTGGATGGAGATTAAGGTCTTAAAATAAAAAAGATGAACAAAAAAGCCCCACATTTTTATTAGCCCTTCAAATAATCTAATGTATTTAATTTGTGACTTACATGAAAGAAATGCAGGTTTTTTTCTAGGTGGCAGTAACAGCAACTCTTATTTGCAGGAAGGACATGATAAAATTATGTGTTAATAGTGGTGCATAGTTTTAGGAGGCTGCAAGGGCATAAGATTATAGCTATGACTGTAAAAATAGAGGTGGGGCCATGCCTCACCCAGATAGCAGGACCACATGGAGTGAAGTAGTTTGTCTGGGATAGTTCTGGCACTGACAGAAGCTGTGTGTTTGTCATGGCTCAGAGGTGTGATTTTCTCCTCTGTGTTGGGGACCTCCAGTTTTTCCATCTTCCCACAGGAGAGCGTAGTGGCAGCTTCAAAACAGACCTTGTGGCTGCATATGGGAAAGGAAAATTGAAAAAACCATCAACCCTGGAGCTACTGTTCTATTTCAAAGAGCAAGGCTTTCTTGTGCTACTGCAGGTCATGGCAGGCACTGAAGTGTGTCCAGGATGGGGGTGGGATGTGGAGCTGTCTTACTCTCCATTTGTGGTGTTTCAAATAATGCCACTGATTGCAGCTGAAGTACTACCTGGAGCTGTTTCCTAGTAAATCATTGCTACAAGGACCAACAAAAAAAATACTAAAAACCAGTTGTTGAGAATAGTGATTCTGAAATGTCAAAACAGAGCCTGGCTTAGCCCTGACTCTCAGGTGTTGAGACTTTGCTGGGGTTGTTGCCTCTGAAATGGTTTTGTTTTGACTTCTCCTCGCTATGATAAAAAGGCATAGGTTGAACAGCTCTTAGATACTAATCTAAGGTCAGATTTTACAAGTTTTTTACATCACTTAGGTCTTCAACTTGCATTTTGTTTTGGTAGGGACTGTGAAAATGAAAACCGAGTCGCTGGGGTTTAGTAGCGTCAGTTAATTGCCCTGGAGTTAATTGTCATTGACACAATCATTTCTAATAGATGTCACCATGGTGCTTTCATAGCTCATGCTGTTATGTGTGAGAGCCTTACAGAGAAAATTAAGTTTCCTGGTACCTCTGTGCAGTGGCAGAATTCTGACCTTGCTGCTCAGAGGAGGGTGCTGAAGAAATCTCCCCGGTGTGGGAGAGGCAGCCTCGTGGCTGCTGGCCGCCCTGCTGGCCAGGAGTAGGAGGTGTTGAGCCCAAAAGCTGCAGTTTTGTGTCTCTGCCTGTTCCCTCACAGATTTAAAGAAATTGCAAATACACTTAACAAATCTCCCCCCCAGCCAAAGCACCCCACATGAATCTGGCCTTGCATTCAGTGTGCAGGTGGTGCTTATTGTCCTTGCAGAGGAGCATTTCCTGTGCTGGGAATCCTCACATCTCTTGTCAGTGCTCCCCAGCGTGTAAAGCTGAGATGGTCACGCTGTGCTCAGGGGGAGTGGGTTTGTGCTCAGCCTTTCTTTTTACTCTGAGCAGTGGCCCTTTATGCTCTACATTGCTCTGCTTGCTCCAGGCCCCTTTAAGGAAGGATTTAGAACCTGTTATTGTTGTGTCTATACCTAAGGGCTCTGCTGGACGGTGTCAGCCACAATCTCCAGCATATCTGTCTTACAAAGAAAGTGGGGGCATAAGAAACTTCCTGTGACAGAGTAAATAACACAGGTCATGTTTTTTAAAAGCCAGAGAGACCAGAGATGTTTTTCAAATGTATTCTTTCTTTGCTGGATAGTTTACGTGGGGATTTGTTAACCTTTTATGCCATTTTTGGATTCTTAAAAGGAAATTATAATTTATTTTTGCTAAATTGTGTGAATTTCTAGCTTGCTGCTGAGCGATGCCTCTGAAATTCTTCCTCTTGAAATGCAGCACAGCAAAGGCTGTAAACGTGAATGCTCCTGGATGCTGCTGTTTCTTTATTCTCTGTTCCTTCCCCTGTTGTTTCAAACCCATAATTTATAGAGGTTATTCTTTTCAATAGTGTATTAAGTAAACAACCTTAATCTAGATGCATTGACAGTTTTGCTTTGCTTTTCCCTCATCTTTGAAAATGCCTGTAGCAGTGAAGCAGGAAGAAGGCGTAATAGAATTTAATATTTGACATATTTTAAATAGAGAACATCTGCCTTTTCAAAATGAGATATCTCTGGGTAATTTTCTCCTACCTGTTATTCTTTTAGTGTTATACTAAGTCCCTACATGGCATTCATTGCACAAAAGATGTAGCAGATAACACTTCATTTCAACTTTATAATATCTCTGGAAGCCAAATACCTATCAAGCTAAAACAGTGAAAGTCACCTTGGGGAGAGACTTCCACTTCTTGCTGCTGGCTGGAGCACTGCCAGGTGTTAAAGGGAGCCTGTTGTAAGTGGCTCAAGAGAACTCAGTAAAGCAAATTAGATGTGTGTGTGTTTGTGTAAAAGTTCACTTTTTTTTTCTTTTTCAGGCACCTTTTTTTATCTTTGAAATGCCAAAAGGTTGGAGAGATTTAGGTCACTGTTGCTCATTGAAATTGATGTTTTATCATAGCAAACAGTGAAATCAATCTGTATACAAAGTTGTTTAATTTGTAGTCCATCAGTTTTCTTTGAGCTTTCCAATACTCAGCAGGTCCAGCTCCCAGCAGTGATTAACTGCTGTTCCCACTTCCTAACACCTGTGATAAGAAAGTGGTTGTTACCAAAACTCTGGGTTGTGCTGGTGCCAGGTACCCCAAGAGGCAGTTCTTAGAAACTTTGCAGGAAATTCAAAGGAATTAGGCAATAGAGCCAGAATGGATTTTAGCTGAAGTTGAGGGCCCTTTCAAAATGTGAAATACTAGGCTTGAAATTGAAGAGGAGAGATTTCAGCTGTTGTTTTGAAAACCTGCAGGGTGAGTTCTTCCACAGCATTTAATAGAAAGGTAATAGCTTCAACCTGCATGGGCTGATAAATTTTTACAGTCCATAGTTCAAAAATAAGCTCAGAGAAATGTCAGGATGCTCAGATCCTCCTGCATTCCTTCTCATCTGATTCTTGGTTTATGAGAGTTTCAACAAGATTGTTATCCCTGACAGCTTTTATAATGCAGTTAATTTACTAAAAAAAAAAATTAGAGGCAAAACAAAACCAACCTCAGAAACCAAGTGGAAGGCAGAACTATAGGTGAGATGACTGCATCTGACCATGATAGCCCAGTTCCACAGAAATGTTGGTGTTGTCTTTACTCCTCTGTCACTGAGCACTGTGAGACACCTACTTGTACCATATGCAAGTACATCCAATAAATTCTGTTGTTGGATAGTTTCATGGTTTTTATCCCATCCTCCTAGATAAATAGGATGAGGGACAGGAAAGTACGGGAGCTGCTTCAAATGTGTGAATATTTCCTTTATGTTCCATTGGCAAATGTATTTCCAGAAACAGAATTAGTGAAACCATTATCATGGGGCCTGTAAGGGAATTATTTATTAAAATAATTGGTATCTGTGGGGTGAACAATGATAAGGTCGGTAAACCTGAAGTATACTCAGATTTTGGGGTGTGGAGAGCAGCAGTGAAAGCACTGACTTGAAGTATCACAGAATTTTGGCTGGAGAGAGCCTGAACTAGTAAGTAAATTGGATTTCAGACAGCCTCTTCATAGGGGAGCAGTCTGAAGCTTTCCTCTGCTACTCCAAGACTGGGGCATTTAAACAATTGAGCATCTTTGATTTGTCATTGGGCTGAAAAAACCTTTTTACACAGGTATTCTTTTGGGATGGAAAGTAAACAGAGGAAGTGAAATTACCCTCAAAGTAACTTGTAACTCTGCATTTTTTATTAGAGCACATCTACAGTGAGGAATTGATGCTAATAAATGTTTTTTAAGATTGGGTGCATCTGAAGGATCAGGTGTCTCTCAGATAGGGCAGTCTATTGGGACTTCCATTAGGAATAGCTTCATTCTCTCTGGCTAATGCATCAGTATTAAAGAAACCACAAAAATGTTGGGAGAGAAGATTACTGTGCTGTCAGCTACTCAAGATTGCCTGTGTTCTTTTAAGAAATATAAATGAAACATTCCCTTGAGCAGGATTTCCTGAAATAAACGTGTTTGGTTTGTCGGTTGGGTTTCTTCTTTTGCTTGGAAACCTTTCATTAAATGGACCTTCATCTGTGTGCTGGCTAATTGCTGCCAAAAAGCTTCCTTTTATTGTCCTGTCAGCAGCAAAATCTGTTTATCACATGATAAATCTTCTATCTCAATGCCTCTGCCTGATAAATGAGGCATGAGTACAAATACTCCCTCTCTCCTCAAATATAAAATGGCTCTGTTTGATTGTCCCTGTATAACACCTTTAGCATTACTGAGTGCTTTTATACTATGAGAAATGCATACTTTAATGCTTGAGTGAAATGTTCCTTTTTATGTGTCTGACCAAGGTGGTTTTGATTGTCCAGATACTTTTTGTTTGCTGCTGGGTGCAGCGTTCAGAAAACAGTAAGAGGTGAAACTGTGCTAATGCTGTAAACTTGTTTTTACATGTGCTGTGCTGCCTGACACTTGAGTGTGGCTTTCTGATGAGCCACAGCCATTGGAAGCCTGTCTGTGCTAGTTTGAAAGACAGGAAAATAAGGCAAAGTAGATTAAAATTGCAAACCAATCCCTTGCATTCTATATTTCTGTAAGTACTCTGTAGAGGGCCAGAGCATGGTGAAAAGCTCACTGAGGTTAACTGCCCAGTCACACATTGTCTAGGAGGTGATTTTCAGTGATCTGAAATTCTGCTTTGTGGTTTTTGTGTACATGTAGCAGCTTTGGAGACAATTGTCCTGGCTGTAATATTTCTGGGATTATCACCTCATCCTGTTTACCAATAACATGGAGCAGGTCTTTGATGAAGGTAGACCTGATCCTGGAGGACAAAGTTTATTCCTCCTTTTGTGCTGTTGCTGCAGCCAGAGGAGGTGTGTTAGGTACTTCCTATTGTCTGATTTTAACAGCTCTAGGAAAAATGGCACATGACAAACTGAGCAAGCGTGGCAGCTTGTGTCTGAAAGGCAGTGCTTGGGCTTAGATGTGCTGTGTGGTGCTGAAAGAAGGAGCCTTGTGAGATTATGCAAGGGCACTTCTTGGCATTTAGAAAGCTCTTTCCTTGTTCCTTTCCGAGCCGAAGTCTCCATTTCTGATTCATCAAATTGCTGACATCTACCTTAATTCCTGTTATTCCCATTGCTAGTTCCCAAACTCAAGAACACAAAGCAGCATGGGTGCAGCATTTTGCACCCAGTTTTGTCATGGCTTTGCAAAACTCGCATATTTCAGGCCTGAGAAATGTCACTTTTTCTGCTCTTAGAAGATCACTTATGAGTATGGTACTTGAATAAAAGTATTGTTTCTGACTTCAGTAGGAGAACACTGAGCTGTGTTGCTTTGTGTGTATCCACTTCACAAAGAGCTACTGTAAACTCTGCCAGCTCTTTCTCTCCTCTCACTGCTGAGTTTGTAAAAGCTGTGACAGTGGTCACGCTCACAAGTGAGCGGAAAGGAGAAGTATTGTACACAGGTAACAAGCAAAAACCCCTGTTGGATTGTATGTCATTAAATAAATGTTGAGTTTCTAGTTTCCTTTCTTCCAATTATTAAAATGTGTGCTTTGAAAAAGGGAGAAAAGACTCAGAGGCATGGAAGGATAGCATCTTTCCTGATGTTTACTTGATGAGGAAATCCCTTTGTATTGATGAGGAAAATTGTGTCAGCTCTGGCTCAAATGAGATACAGAGGTCATGTTCGTACCTGGCTGTGCTGCATTCAGTATCGTGTTCTGTTAATTACACTGCTGGTGGAGAGGCATTTGTGCTGCTTTCAGTCTTGTAGGATTTCATTACTTCATTATGTTGAAGTGTCATTTGCTCACAGATGTGTGTAGGAAAAGAAATGCTGTTTGGGTGAATCTTTTTTCTGTTTGGGGTTTCTATGTGAAAACATCTGGCTAGAGGACATGTCTGGAGCCACTTCAAGAGATGTAGTCTAATTGTTTTGCTTTGCAGTAGCTTGGCTAATCTGTTGCCAATCTAAATGTTTAAATCTGAGGCTGTAGGTCAAAATATTTTTTTGGACTTCAGAGCCACTGAGCAATCCAGGGAAACGTTGTGCTTAACATTTCCCTTGAATGTAGCATTTCATTTTGAGACTTACATGAAGAAAAGTGTCATTTGCTGATCCTTATTTATGTCTGTAATAGCTTAGAAACCCCAAATACCTTTTACTAATTTTGTGTTCTTCCCCTGGTGTGTGTAATGATGTCAGGTAGGTTGATTCTCCCTCTCATCTTTGTGGATGTGCTGTTTTGGTGCTTGGTTGGGCTGAAAAGTCAGCCCTTCCTTGACTGGCATTTGCTGGACTTTTTATTCTTCCCAAAAGAGCTTTTGCTGGTCACTCTGGAAGGCAGTACAGAAGTTGATGGAGCCCAGATACCAACTCAAACAGAAGGCCCTTTGCTGGTTTGTAAATACAGTGGCTTTTGTCCAGCACTGGCTTAAACAGATTACCAGACCTTTGCCACAGAGGCAGATGGTTCATGCAAAGTTTTAAGGACTCTTTGTTCTTATCCTTCAGCAAGAAACCCTGAATGCAAGAGCCCTGAGGACATTTACTATTTCCAGTTTTTGCAAATTCTGTTTTGAAATGAATTGTGATTTATGGAAGTAAAGATAAAGCTGTATTTGTATGCAGATTTTTCTTCAGTGGTTTAAACAAGCTCGTCTAGCATGTTTAGGTAGCTGCAATTGCAAAAACAATGTGGATTTAGCGTTCATTATTGCAAATTTGTTAGTCACCAAAATAATGACAACAGCTACCTGTTGGGCTTGTGTGGTGGTTGGTGGATATAAGACTATCTTAAAAGAGAAAGCAGGTGTGTTGTCCACAATCCTGAAGCCCAAAACTTCTCTGTTCGAGATCATGGTTTCTTAAATATTATTGCCAGATTTGAGCTCCATCAAATTTCACAGAGGTGCAAACTTGATCCAGATCAGGCAGAAGCACATAACTCTTTTTTTGTTAAACTAGAGAATGTGATGTGGTCTTTATGCTGCTGCTGTGGGAGAACAGGCTCCACAACATGGTAAAGTCTTCTCTTAGGACAGATATTTCCTGAAAACATTTTGGGGGAATTGGAACTGGTATAATGACTTTGTGCTGCTTCCATGTGCTGTCACATGGCTGCAGTGGTTTTGATTTGGTAGTAAGAGCCCAGAGTGCTTTTTTCAAAGTATTTTTCCACTGTTCATTCTGAAAGGTAATAGGTGAGCCGATTGCTGCGCTGGTGTTACAGGCACAGCCCGGGAGTTTGCTCTGTGGTGCTCTCTCCCCCTTCCACTCCTCCACCTCCCTGTGTCTCACCACATTATGCAGCAAGGAGAGCATTAACACATTTACTCGCTGCTTCCTGCCAGGTTACCAAGATGGTCAAGACGGTCACCACGAGGACGGTGCGGCAGGTGCCGCTGGGGCCGGACGGGCTCCCTGCCATGGACGGCTCCTCGCCCATGGGCAGCTACACAGACTCCATCGACAGGAGGTACCTGAAGAACGGGGAGCGCTTCATCGCCCCCCAGGCCTCGTCCACCCTGAGCCGCTCCTACAACAGCTACAACGACTCGTACCCCGAGAGCCACGAGGGCCAGTACCGCCCCTACATCGGCCACGACGGCTACGGAGACCTCTCGGACAGCTACGGCAGCCTGTCCCGGGGCGTCGGCTACCGGCCCCGCTACGCCTACGTGCCCGGGGGCACCTACCGGCCCGACGACGGCAGCTTCACCCTGCCCAGCAGGAGGGAGAACTACGGCCCCGTTGCCCAGCCCCAGGTGCCCGTGGGCAGCAGCGTTGACCTGAACCGCTCTCAGCCCGAGCGCTTCCAGCCGGAGCCCTATGGGCTGGAGGATGACAACCGCAGCCTCGGCGTGGACGATGAAGGGTATGAACTGGATCCGGATTACTCCACTGTGAACAGGAGGACGTCTGCAGGTGTGCCAGAGAGGGGAAGGCCTCACAAAGGAAGGTAAAACCCGTTTGTGTTTCACAGTGCTGTTCTGCAGCTTTTGCTTGTTTGATGATTTACATTCAAACTCTGATCTGGTATGTTTTGGAATTACTTAACAGAAAAACAGCTAGGAATGACTGGAAAACACACATGAAGTATGGAAGAGAGAGAGGGGTGGGACCCAAGGACCCTCTCAGTGATTCTGGGCTGCTTAGTTCAGGTTGAATTTAGAGAGAAAGATGACCTTGTACAAGAAGGCTAAGTTACTTTTTTTTCCCGCTTCCTAAAAAGAGTTGTGAATGCACTGTGTTGTCCCAGAGCCGTCCCACACTAGCAAGGTGAAAAGAAAGGTTTGTGATCTGTGAGACTCCTGACAGGTGTGGTTGTGTGCACATCTGCCAAACAAAAGCTTTGAACAGCTGATTGAGGTTGCAGGTGAGCTGATCCCTGGTGGTGAAGGGGTGCCAAGCTGTCTTGTGAGGTGTATGACAGCCTCAGCCCAGATCCTCTGCTAACCACACACCCTCAGCTGTCTGACCAGCTTGTGCTGAACCTCACAGATCTTAGTCCTGTGCCTATAGAAGGGGAGAAAAGAGTATCTGTGTTGTATTTGAAGTGACCAGTTACAAATTACTTCTGGTTCAGCCCAGTTTCTAAGGAATGTTCTATTTTATGCCATGTTTTCTGGTATTAGTTGTTTGTGCTGTGTTCACAGCTATCTGCTCTTGCATTTGAGAAAAAATCCCAACAACTCCCAGGCTTGGGAAAAGTCCTGTTACTCAGCTGAAAGTCATCTTGTACAGACCTGAAAAACTTGTAATACTTTGTTTTCCAAGGGGTGTACAAATTTTACATGTGCCTGCTTGAAGTCATAGCCTTATGATTCATGTTTTGATATGGATTTAGTTCTCATTCTTTTCCTTTTAATTTAGAATAGTTTCCAGAGCTGTAAAGGGTCTGGATTCACCTGTCTCTGTGTACAGACAGTCTTTAGTCTTAACATTTCTGACCTCAGGCTTTGCTGCATCAGCAGCAGTTGTTGGTGGGTTTTGTGTTGGCCTTCTTGTTCTCTCAGAGTCCTTCTCCTTGGAGACATTATGTCATTCATGCTTTTGTGGCTCTGTTTTCCCTCACTGTTCATTCCAAAGTTCATTCCAAAGCTAGAATCAAACACTTCCAAATTGCTGTCTCTACTTGTGAGAGTTAAAAAACAAACAAGCAAAAAAAACCAGTGAAAAAAGGTGTCAAGGCATGTCTCCCCTAACACCCTTCAAGTCCATTGTGATGCCTTTGATTTTGTAGGCTTCGCAGCAGTGATATCACATCCCTGTTTTGTGGGGCTGAAGGAAATACCTGCACCCAGTGGGTGCCAGAATCCTGCTCAATCTATCAGACTTGGATTTGTGCTTCCCTGAACTAAGCAAGTTTACAGTTCTTGCTAAAAGAAGCCAGGCGTCAACGCTTTTAAATTTTTATTAACCTTTTTCAAACTGTATGCAAGATGAATAATTAAATATATTCTTAGAACCTACCCATTTGCATTTTAAAATTCGGTGTTTTTATTAAACATCCCTTTGATTTATTGTTCCTTGCAGTTTGGATAGGACCAATTCATAATTTTTCTTCTACGTTTCTTTTGTTATGAGGTTTTTTCCATATTTAATGTGATCAAGAGGCTTTGACAAATAATTAGCCTGACTGTGGCAGCAAACTTTAGCTGTTGAGAACATAAGAAGATTGTATGAGGGCCTCTTCATAAGCAGTTACTTTTTGACATTTCAAAGAAATACTTGAACAATTCAGTAAACCTACATTTCAGATACGCTACTGATCTGCAAGAAAATAAAGGCTACAAGTAGTGCTTTGTACTAGATGAGGGTAATTGCTAATTTCTTATTCCTCTCTAGTTTTTTTAAATTTTTATTTCTGTGAAAATGATTAAATGAATGTGATTAATTGATGCCACTTTGGATTTCAAAAAGTTTAGAATGTGTAGAGCAGGTTTAACAACAGCTTTGTTGGATGCTGTTCCATGTTACACCAACTTTCAGTTTGGGCATCTCCTGTCCTGAGCAGAATTCCTGCACTGATGATTCTCTGAGCCTTTGTCTCATGTTCTTCCCAGTAGATGCTGCTTCATTAGGGAGCAGTTTAAAGGTAAAATACTGTCAGTTCCTGTTCTGGGAGGGCTTGAGTGGAGGTTTCTCACGGGAATCTGTGCTGGTGAGTCTGATTCCCTGTGTGATGAGGAGGCAGCCCAGCTGTGTCTGGAGGGGGTCCTAGGCAGGGGGATTACAAGTACAGATTGTTCTTTGCAGCTCTTGCCTGCTCCATTTGATCACAGAGATAAATACCTATTTGTGCTTTCCTTCTGTCATCACCAGCCTCATTTTAAGCTACTTATATTTCATTTTAAATTGGGGAAAAATGTGCCTCCTACAAACATCTCCAAATCCAGATAAATGCAAAAAGGCAAATATTCCCTCTGTTGGCTCATCATTGCTTGTGGCTGGGCTTTCTTGTTTTCCTTCATACTGAGTCTCTCCTCATGTAAGATACATCACTTTCTGCAAAAGCACCTGGCACTTCTTGTCCTTCCCCTCAGCTTATGCTCTGGTTTGGTGTAAGTCAGGTTGCATAATAAATTTGGGTTAGAGAAAAGTATTTGGGGTGTATAGTATTGATCTAATGTTACTCAAGTTTACTTATAAAGGTATGTACACATCTTTAGTTGAGTTTGTGCCCTTTTTCCTTCATTTGCTAGGTTCCCTTTATTATGCTAAGTGTTTTATTATAGTTTTTAAAACCATCTAATTTTACTGTGTGCTGGATGTTTTATATACAGTGCTTTCTGCAATAGAAGCAGGAAGTACTGAATACTTTATTCACAAAAAACACCCCTACTGCTATTTGAATATTTCTTAATCATTAAATTGAAATAAACACAGACAAAGTAAGAAATGGAAAGAAATGGCAAGTCATAATTCATCTTACTAATTTAAATAACTTCTGTTCAGCTTTTTCTTGGGTGATGATTTTTTCCCAGACTGGACCACTGCATTCTTTAGTTCTGTTAGCATTCCTGGGACCTCTTTTTTCCCTAAGGGCACTGGAGCAGCTATTGCTAGTGTTACTGTACCAGACAGGGTATAAATTTTTTATGCTGACTAAATCAACAACAAAGCAGCTTTTTGCTGTTAAATTATCTATGCCAGAAGCCTGATTTAAGTTATTGAGACTGTATTTGGTGGTCACTTCACCGTCCAAATTACTATTACCAGGAAATGAGCCAAATTTTAGATGGAATACCTTTACCAGTGGGTCTGTTGGGTATAGACAGTGAGAGTACTGGTAAAACCATACATGTCAGTCTCATTCTCCTTCTGGTGTTTTTTTCACTATAGAATAAAAAGGTTTGTAATTGTAGATAAAACTTTCAGTCAGTACTTTTGGCCTACGTTCACTCATTCCAAGTGCATATGGGCAACATTAGGATGTTGTCTAGTTTGGGGCAGGAGTTTATGGACATGCCTGGGCAGAAGAGGGTGAGGCAAGCAATGTGGTCAGTTTGAAAAATACTTGTTTGGTTTTTTTTCTGAGTGTCTTCCTTAGTGTGAATTCAGTTTGATAATATTCTGGTTGCAGAAGGTGTCGAACAACAGAGTTTGATGTGGCAGGAGGCAACCTGAGTCAGCTCATCCATTGGCAGTTCTTAGGTGTCTCCAGTTAATGGGATTTTGGTGTTTTAACTATATGGCCCTAACTCAGGCTTGTCTCAGCAGAGGATTCAGTCCAGTTTTGAATCCCCCTGTGTATCCTATCAGGGAACAGAGCCTGGCAAAAGTAGAATTTCATTCTGCGAAGTCTTTACATCTCCTCTTCAGTGTTTGGCACAAAGTTTCCTGCTGAAATCCCAAGCCTTTCTGGTCTTTTATCCAAAGCAACACCAGCTGCAAACTGTAATGAACGTAACACTTGTAGAAGTTGTTGAGGATTAAATGTTTAAATCCTTCACCTGTTTACTCAAATGTGCCTATGTTGAAGCCATAAGGAAGATGATAAATCCACAAGCTCTCTCCCAGTTTTTAACTAAGCTAGGATGTGTTTTGATCAATTCCCTGAGACAGGTGATTAGTGAGACCCATGGCATCCTAAAAACTCTGCTGCCTCGCTGCAGACAGACGGAAGGCAAGATGCTTGCAGCCAGCAACTCTGGCATAGCACCAGAGCTCTTCAGTCCTGAGAGTAGAGAGCTCTTGGTCTCCTGAGAGCAGTATCTGCTGAGGCTCTTGTTAGTCCTGTTATGTATCAAGGGGCTTTTCTTTCCCAGCCTAGCTGCTCCAGTGATGTGGAAGTGAAAAATCTCATTTAGACTGCACCAATCTGACTCAGAAAGAGGATTTCTTTACTCACCCAGTGTGTAAATCTGTTGGTGATCAGGGTGTGTTTAACGCCCTGATACATTCTTGCTCTACCAGTCTGATCTTCCAGCCCTCTGTTAAAGGAGAGGTGATGGGGCTTGTGGCACTTCTGCCTTGCTCTGCCTGAGCAGTTGTTCTGCTCCTCTGCAGATGACCTGTTTTGGTAAACTGCTTCCCCTGTTGATTTTTTTTAACCTTCCCTAGCCTTGATCAGTGTATTTGGCCATGTGAATCTGAAGTAGTGTGCTACTTGCCTTGGCTGAGCTTTCTTGTACACCTCTTAGGTTCATACAGGATCCGAGTTTCTACAGAATGATTTGGGGTCTTCAGGGTTCAGGTGTGCAGGTGTTTTCCTTTGCTGCCAGGTACAGTCACTGAGTTATGGTGCATTAGCAGTGGTCTCAGCACTGTTTCATCCTCAGAGGAATGTTGGATCTGGCCGGTCTGGGCGTATTCCAGCAATTGCAGGTTTTTGTTTTTATCCTCTTCTCTAGTGATTGTTGAGAGATGCTGTCTTATTTTAAAGCAAGGTTGTGATCTTATTTAATTTTTTTTATTTTAATGATTAATTCTTGACTTCAGGTAGTTTCACTCATTTAATACGTAGTGATTGACATTAAAATTAGTGCTGTTGGTGCAAGGCTTATGTGGTACTCTTTTGTTGTAACAGTGTTGCATTTGAAGTTCTAACTGAAGTTTTCTTTTGACTAATGTAATGAGACCAAGGAGCTTTGTGTAGCAAAGAGAAGAGGATACAACATAAGAAAGACAGGCCCATCTGTGTGGTTCTGTTTGGAAGGCTTTGTGGAAATAAAGCAAACAAACTGCATCCCTAGACAGCAATTATCTTTGTGTACCTGCATGGATGAGGAGGAGAGAGAAACTTAATTGTGCAGGTGTAATTGAGGTGGTGCACAGTTATCTTGTGGGCAGCTCACAGGACTGAGATGTTCTGAATTGTGAGTTACCAAGTCAAGCAAGAAACAGCTGTGCAATTATTAAAATTAATCTTGTGCTGCTTTTATGAAGTGAAAAAGAATTTAACATGAGGATGGATTTGAGAAATGAGAATTTGTTGTAGTTTTAATGCTGGTTATCACAAATTTGCATTTGTAAAAACAGAATTTTGAGGAGTAGCTAAGGGGTTTTGTTATTCCTTCTGCCCTGTGTGCATTCACAGAAGTAAATTGTTTCAGTGTTGTCGCTTTCTGCTTGGAGTGATGGAAACAGCTTTGTTCTGTAACAGAAAACACGACTGTCCAGAGAGTGTAAATTACTGTGTAGAGCAACTGCTGAATTATACATATACAAATAACTGCATCAATAAAAGGATTTCTTCAGATTCATTCTGAGTTTTGGATACTTGCCCATTTTTATCCTTTCATTCAGTTTATGGTTTAGAACAGCAATTAAAGCAGCATAAAGTCAGGAGAGGCACTTTTAACATTAAAAATGTTAATTGTACAAGACTAAGTTCAGTCTCCACCTCTGGTTGCTCTTCTCCCCAGAGCCCAGTTTAATTATCAGTCCCTTTGGGATGACAGCAAGTTGCATTTTCTTCCTGACTTCTAATAGCCTATACTTCAGCATGACAGCAGAAATGGTTCAATAACATCACTCAGTGCTTTAGATGAAAGATTTTAAGAAACATTTTGTAGCAATTAGAACCACTTGCTTGACTGAGCTAACTGCAATACTGAGACAGTAGCAAACCTGTCCAGGAAAAAACTGTAAGGGAAAAGGCTGCTGCTGGTTTGAAAAAATACATCTATAAGAGGGTGGTTTATGGCAATATCGATTAAGAGTAGTGTTTAGAGTATGCTTGTCTGAGCATCAACGTGGAAATGTAGTGGAACTTGTCAGACTTGCTGAAATATATCTGTGGTCCCTGCCCAGGCCTTGAATGCCCTTAATTAGAGTTTTGGTTTGTTGTAGAAGTAGCAGCATTAATGAAGATCAGTGTTTCCTACTAAATGTAATCCAGCTCTGTTGTAATTGCTTTGCTAAGTGACCAAAATGAAAGCAATCTGTTTGATGGCTTGCAGTTCCTGTCATCATTTCATTGCTAGCCAAACAAACACTGTGCTGGAGTCCCATCACTGCTGAGAGCTCAGCTATGGTTAATTTTCAAGTTACTCCAAATAAACTATTGAAAACTGTAAATATGCTGCGCCAGTGATGTTTGTGATATTAAAATGTTTGCTCGTGGCTGAAATCTCCAAATTGACTCAGAATTACTGAGTGTTTAAACGTGCTTTTTTTTCCTTTTTTTCCCTTTGTCTTGGGACCGTTGCTTCTCTCAGGGGCTACGATGACCCCATCGAGACGGAGATGGTTGAGGAGAGGATCCCGTACCTGCACGGCGGCTACGCGGCGCCGCTGGCGCAGCCGGAGCGCGGCAGCATGGCCAGCATTGACCGCCTGGGGAAGCGCTCGCCCTCCATCGACAGCATCCGCAAGGACCCGCGCTGGAGGGACCCCGACCTGCCCGAGGTAATCGCCATGCTCAGCCACCCCATCGACCCCGTCAAGTCCAACGCCGCCGCCTACCTGCAGCACCTGTGCTACGAGAACGACAAGATCAAAAAGGACGTGAGGCACCTCAAGGGGATCCCGATCCTGGTGGGCCTGCTGGATCACCCGAAGCCTGAGGTCCATCGTAAGGCCTGCGGGGCTCTCAGAAACATCTCCTACGGGAAGGATAATGAAAACAAAGTGGCCATAAAGAACTGTGATGGGATCCCTGCATTGATCAGGCTGCTGCGAAAAACAAACGACATGGAAGTCAGAGAGCTAATTACAGGTCAGTGTCTGTGATTTCATTAATGGATTAGTCTTTAGAACAGTTCTTTCAGCTCCAGGAACAAGACTTGCTGGAGATTACGGCACTGAAGGAGAATTTAGATCACTGGCTGCAGCTGTTCTGTAGCTGCACCAGGTCTGTGGGGTGGGAGCCTGACATGTGCCCGTCAGGAGGGGATTGAGATCATCTCTGTGTGTGTGGTGCTCTTGGGATTCCCTGGCTGCTGAGGGATGGACGCTGCTCCTTGGGTGTAGCATGCAGTAGCATGTGCTTGGGGTACTCAAGCTGAAATGAGTTACAGCTGCTCCATTGACAGGCAATTTGCCGTGCACGTGCCCTGGGCTCCTTGTAATCACGAGGTAAGATACGCTGAGCTAAATCTTTCCTTGTTAATCTCTTATAAAACAATCCTGCTGCCATGTCCCCACTCCCTCATATTTAGAGAACAATCAGTCTTATCAGGAACACTTCCAACCTGGTGCTGTGGACTGTGAGGCTGTATATAAAGCTGCAGCACCTCTGGCCTGGAAAACTCAGATTTTAGGGACCATAGGGTCTGCTTTTGCTAATCTGGATATGGATTTGTTTATTGCTAAGGTTGGAAAAGGGAGAATTAAATTTCAGGTTACTGAGTTCGTGCGCACTTTGCAGGGAGTTTTCAAACACTTACAGCTCCATTATTTAACCTGTTTTTATTTGAACTCAGTCTTGGGCATCATCCAAAAAGAGCAATAAAGTATATGCCAAGTTTCAAAGTTCAGCCATTAAGTGGGAATGGGTGGAAAAGTATGTCAGCTCTTAAAGTAAGGAGAAAGATATTGTTCTTCAGTCTCCCATAAATCATGAGGAGGGAAATGGATTTCCCTTTTTCTTCTCAGAAGCCGCAGGGGATGTTTGGATGGAGACCAGAGCAGTTCCGATGTATTTCTGTGCCAGAACAGAATTTGTCCTGAATGCTTTGTGAGGATGAAAATGGGTCCAGGGCTGAAACGGTTTAGCCACCTTATCAGTGTTGGCTTGTGCAGGTAGACCCTATTGCAAACATTGATTAAGCCATTAGAGGTAAACATCATAATTCTGTAATTTCCTCAAAAATTATAGTAGCTTTCTCTAAGTTTCTACTGGTAATCATAATTCTCTGAGATGAACAGTGGCTTGGGGTGTTCCATCTGTTCTTCCACAGCCATTACAGGCTATTTAGCAAACTAGGTCTAAATATACAGTGTTGAAACTAGCAGGGATATTTTTCCAGCCTTTTTCCAGTCAGCTGGCAAAGGAGAGCTGTCTGTTTTGTCAGAGAACCTCTAAGTAGCACGTGCTGGTTGTGCTTTGAGAGCTGTCTGTGCTCTGCCTCAACACGGAAACTCTGCAGGTGGTATTTATATTCCATTTGTTGCGCTCATTTAATGCGACGACAGACTTTATTTTTTTTTTTAATAAAGAATATCTGTTTATCTACTGTTCTAGTTTAATCAACACTCATTTCTGGAGTGCTGAGAAGCAATAAATTTATTTCCTTAGATTCAAGAAAAGAGAAGCCAGTCTATAATTTACTCTGAAGGAATATCATTATAGTGCTAGGTGGTAATCAGTCACTTCTAAGATGCCAAAAGCAAACTGGATGTTTTTCCTTTGCACTGTAAATGGCGATTGCTTTGCTTTCCTGTTGCTTAATTAGCTTTAGAGTTCACATGCATTTTATTTGGCAGTAGTTTTTGCCAATTAAATGTAGCATTTTTATTCCACCTTGGCTTTTGTTACTTAGAACTCTCTATTTCCCCTTACTCAGAAACACCAGGAATACTAAGGGCATTAACCTAAACAGATGTCCAGTAACAGATGATGTGCATTTAATCTCCACCTCACCGGGAATAATTTCGTTCCCTTTCTAAAATGATATCACCAGATCCGGTGTGAGACATTCAAGCATCAGCACAGAAAAGAAGAATATTCCAGCAATGCCTCTGTGGCTGGTGCTGCTGTAGTTGCAGTCTGTGTTCAAAGCTCTGGCTGATAATGTGGAATTGTCCATTTGTAAAATGAGCTCTGAAAGTCAGCAGAGAGAAACAAGAGCCAGCTTGAAGTGCAAAGGGAGCGTTCAGGCAGGGCTGCTACAAAAGGAGTGTGTTCTGCAGCCTCAGAAATTCAGATCACAATTCCAATGTTCTCCTGGTAGCAATCGTGACTTCCTATCTGGGTGCTTTTCCCTAGTGATAACCCAAAGCCTGCCTTTGCCATGAAAGTTTTGCAGTTTTTCTGGAGTGAAATGTCTGGGGACTTCATCAACAATGCATTAGGAAAAAGAAAAAAAAATACAGCAGCATACAGCATTTGTGTTTATTTCTTTTAACAGGCTCCAAATTCAAGTTTGGTATGACACATTGATTTTTCTGCGGTTTAATCTTTCTTTAACTCAATACTGGCTGCTTTTCAAAAGCTCGGTAGTAATCACCAGCTGGTCATCCCAGCTAAGGACAAATGAAAAAAGAATCCTACTTTCCAGAGAGATTCAAGTAATTTAAAGAAGTTTAAATAATTTAGTTGTCTTAATTCAAGAGCAGTTCTAGGCTTGAAGTTTTGCTTCTCTGGCTGTGAAACACTGCCTGCAGGACAGGAGGTACCTGGGTGCACACAGTAGGACAGACACCCTGTTGAGGCAGGGCTTTCAGGCAAGAGACCATGGTTCCCATCTAATGTGAGAGTCAGTCCTTGACAGCTCTGTGCCTTCTCCTTTGCTTGGCAGCAGCCACAGCTGGGTCTGGT
This sequence comes from Fringilla coelebs, assembly GCF_963513975.1. NCBI lineage: Eukaryota > Metazoa > Chordata > Aves > Passeriformes > Fringillidae > Fringilla > Fringilla coelebs. The sequence continues at coordinate 8,273,981 of NC_140043.1, read as the reverse complement.
CACTGTGTTAATGGAGCGGGGAAAAAGCCACACCAATGAGTTAAAAACACCCAAGAGGTGGATGCAGCATTAAGGGAGAAATCAGATGTGTGGCATCAGTGCTGAACAAGTGACTCTGGCTGTGCTGGGAGTGTGTTCCCTTGAGCACTTCCCAGGATACACGTTTGGAGAAGTTAGACAGCTGTTTTGACATTAAATTTTGGAAACAGGCAGAGTGTACTAATACACCACTGCTGCCAGATTAATCCAGTCTGTAGATTTTTTTCTTACAGATAGCACTGGTTTTAGCAGAATTTGAAAAATTTCTTTGGGTTAGTGTCATCACTGTTTTATCAGGTGTTCTTGACATACCTGCAAATGGTGTCCCTTGAGATCAGAGATCTGTGAAGTGTGCAAAAACTGCCTTCTAAACTCAAAGATACATTCATAAAATACCACAGATCTCACTTCTCTTTCTTTTTGAAATGTAGAGTTACAAAATGTTTCCTAGCTACTGTACTGAGAAAAGCTTGCTTTAAGTGTTAGCGTGTCCATAAGTAAAGTATGAGTAGAGTTGTGTTGAGAAATACTCCATAAAATTCTTCCTTCATTTCTTGCTAGGCTTGTAGCTGTACTGCTGTACATTCAGTAGATCATTTTCTTGAGAAAAATAGAGAAATGGGGATTAAGCTGATAAGGAATTAAATCTGTTCTGATTGGGAAAGCTACAAAAGTTTTATCTTGAGTGATAAGGTTTTTGTGGAGGAAATGTTCCCATCAGATATGCAAGACCAAAATTCTATTACATTCTTTGAAAAGCAATCAGAAATTGGTAGCTTTAATGAATAATTTTGTTCTTTGTGAGAAAGTTGGAGTAATTTTGTTGTTTAATGACATTGCACTGATTTTAAGTGGTGCAGGATGTGATTCTTCAAATTGGTTATAATTGAAAAATGATTGACCTTCAAAATGCTCTGCAGATGAAATATTTTGATCTAATGCTCGAATAGCAACTTGCAGATAAACCAGCTGGCTCAGAACTTCCAGCTCCTGGGCACTGCTGTGTGCAGAGGTCCTGTCAGCTGCTCATACCTGGACTCCTCTTTGGAGAAGTACCCTGCTCTGTTCAGCTTGCTCATCTCAGATGAGCTTTCTCCTCCCATTTTCTATTCCAGGCTGCTCTGAAGGAGGTCCTTGTCCATGGTGTGTTCTGTCACACACTAGCTTACATTGAGGTGCTCAACTTGACCACTACTGAAAGGAGCACAGCTCCAGTCTTTAGGACTTGATGCAAATGAGTCTGTCAAACAAATGCCCCTGGACCAACACACAACAAGAATTCCTCAGGGAATATATTGCAGAGTGCTTATTTTTCCAAGTGATAAATTATCTGTTCTGGACCACAGAAAAGGAATTAAACAGCTTCTAGTTTCTTGGTGATGTTGGATTTTTTTTTTAAATAAAAGCCTGTAGTTATTTTCCCTGCTTAATATGTTGAAAAATCAGGGCTGATGCTTGAAGCTAGAAGTACATAAGTACATTACTCACAGTATTTATGAATAAAATACAGATTGCTAGTCATCATGTTCATCTTCTGAAGAGCAATGCTTCATCTTTCTCTTAGTCCTAAAATTCATGCAGTCTGTGGTCAAAAAGGCCAAGGCTTGTAGTGAAAGTGCATGGAAAATTTAGATTTGTGCTGCTGTGTTGGTGACACCTGTGCACCTTGTGCTGCTGTGTTAGTGACATGATTTCTCCTGAGTGCTGTTCATCTGAATTGATTAGAGTTTTAAAAACAGTGTTTCCAACTTGTTGAAACATTGGTGTGTTATGCTAATAGTAACAGGGAATGATATTTAAAGATGGATGTCAAATTTACAGCAATTTTTTTCCCTCTGATTTTTTTTTTTTGTGCTGCTAAATGCTACAGTTGGATCTGAATTTGTTCCCTTAAATTAAAGGCTGTCACTAGCAGTGACTTTTCTATAGAATTTGTTTTCTCTAGCACAGAAAGGATGCTTGGATTTAGAGCTCTTTGTTTCATAATTTTGAACAAGAAAAATGTACTGTCAGTGTGTTTATTTTCTATATCTTTCCTGTGAAATAGTTTCCCCATTAACTCAGTGTTCAACCTGAAGTTTTTTCTCTGTCTTTGGAACCACAGGACTCCTTCACTTCTGTTTATCTTGTGCTTCATTTCTTTTAAGTGCTGTGCATTTTCTTTGCTAAATGCTGTTCTGCAGAGGGATTCTTTTGGATTTCCTTATGCAACCATCAAGGAGAATATTATAAATTTAAGTGCTTTGACCTTTTGAATAATCTGAGGTGTTTGTGCTAATTTTTTAAATAGTAAGGCTGTCTTTTATTCTTCTTCAGTTTATTGTTTTGTGTGAAAGATTGTAGACATGGGAGGCAGAGGAGAAATTGAAATCTTGTAAAATGCTGGGGGAGTTTTCATCAAAGAGGGCGCGGGAAAAGTTCTGTGTAACTCCAGTTCCCTTTGCCTGGTAGTCACCCACTGCGATTTACAATCAAATTGTGTTTGCCCTAAATAGTTCATTGTGTAAGTTACAGCCAGCCCCTTGATAAAAATTCTGTGTATCTAGAGGAGCTGTTCCATAGGGGAAGGTGATTCTCTTGGCCAGGGTGGGGTTACAGCATTAACGCTGATGGTAGATGGGCAGATTGGTGCTGCAATCCAGTCAGAACTCTATTGAATCCACAGTTATATTTAGTCTCTTGAAATAACCTCTGGTGAATGAGAATATGAGAAGAGTTTGGAGGTGGGGATTTTATTTTACATGCTGTGATTGAAGGTATTGAAGTCTAGACACAAATCTCTAAGTCTTAAAACAAGCAAGAGGTTTTAGCACTGGAAAAAATTCATACAATCCTGTAATATTAGAGGTCTTGGAAATTTTGTAGGTATTCTTGACTTTTTACTTACATATCTGCCTTGTTCTTAAGCAGTAAAATTTGCCTTTGTAGTTTCACTCTACAAGTAACAGATTACATCACTGCTCCAGGAAAGATCGAAAGGGGCTGAAACAAAAGGTTGCACTTCTGTTGTTCTGTTGTGGTTTTTAGATGCATACACAATGAGGTGGAGATTTGCATTATGCACTGTAATCTGCCCAGGTCCACAGTCGTTGTAACACAGGGGGCCTCAGGTGGATAGTTGATCTGTTTAGGAAAGAGTCCCTGTGTGTTTTGGGAATCTTGGTTTTCTGTTTGGGCTGTCTGAAAATTTTGCTAGAACTCACACTTTTTCTTGGAGACCAAAAGCGTGTGTCTGGCTCCCTCCAAGTGTTGTTACTGACAGTTCTCAGATGGTACCAGGCTGGGTCTATGCAGAAATTCTCTCTGAAGTGAGCGTTCTGTTTTAGTCCTACTCTGATGAGTAATAACTGTCAGGACACTGATGCAGGTCTGCTGGGAGGCTGTATCACTTATCTAACACTGGGTATTTTGCAGCTATAAAGCTGTTGTTCTGTTATTCGGTTTTGATGTTTGACTTCTGTCTGCTTTGGCTCATAACTGAGGTAAAAATGAAAAGACAGTGGAGTTCTGGTTTCCAGCTTCTTCAAGAAATCATATATTTGTGGCACCAGGAGATTTGAACACAGATACTGCTTGTGACAGGAAAATGTGAAAATAAATAATAGAGAGGAGACTTGAATGAAATATTATCTTGTGCAGAAGATAAGCATAAGATCAGTGATCCTCCAGAAATTCATCTCTCCTAGGATTTGCTCAATATACTTTGCTTCACTGGATGAATTTTTACTTTTTGAGGTATAGTTAGACGTGAAAGTGTAACACAATTTGTATACAGCAGAAAAATCCTATTAATCTCCAGTAGTACATCACTTTTATGTACTCTGTGTAGGGCTTGATGAGTTCAACAATATCCATGTCTTGATAAAAGTGTTTTTGTGCTCTGTTGAAGAAGCTGTGGTATTTTCCCTAAGCTGGTTCTGGTCTGGCATCTCATCAAGTTGCTTCGCCTTCTTGTTTAGTTTTATGATTTAACCTTCAAGCACTTCTCTGTGAATCCTGTGATTCTCTTTACCGTAGAGATTTAATGCAGTTGTTATATGCTGGTTATTTAACAATCCCCTGCAGGTACCTTGTGGAATTTATCCTCTTATGAGCCCCTGAAGATGGTCATCATCAACCACGGCCTGCAGACGCTGACCAACGAGGTGATCATCCCCCACTCGGGCTGGGAGAGCGAGCCCAACGAGGACTCGAAGCCGCGCGACGCCGAGTGGACAACGGTCTTCAAGAACACCTCTGGCTGCTTGAGGTAGGGCACAGCTGTGGGGTTTTTTTCCCCATCGTTTCTTGGGGTTTTTAGTGAAGAATTTGAGCTGCTGACTGTTTAGAATTCTAAGTGTTCCTTCTAAAATTCCTTGCAAAGGAGCCGTTTCTGGTTTCATACTGTTTGTAGTTCTGAAAGTACCTTGAGAGCAGGACAGTTCATGCTAAAAGCTGGAGTCAGGAGTACTCCTAATGCAGCCTGAAAAACTTGAAGAATCAATATTCCCTAAGCACAGTGGGTCTCATTTTACTTTTCTTTTGAGGAAAAATTAGTTACACTGAGTTTAGATTCTTCAGCTTTGTGATGAAGTCAGTTAGTTTGAATAAAACTAATAGAGATTTGGCATGATACCTTCTCTTGCTCTTAAATGTATTCCTGTCAGATTTCTACTGATTAATGCATCTTCAGAAGTTGGTTCATTTCTGTTTCTTGGGCTTGTGGTCTCTAAATTGTAATAACTATTCCCCCAAGTAACTTCACAAATGAAGAAAGTAATGAAAAGTGTTCTGGAAGGGCTCATTACTGAAATTATTTGCAGTCCCACTGGAAGCTGAGGTCCTTTAAGCAGGCTCGGGACATCCTAGGTTTTTACTTACTAGTGTCTCATTTCTAAGGGTGTTCTGCAAGAGGAACATTAGTCATGGTGAGGGAATAAAAGGATTATCTCAATGAATATGAGATTCTCCAGTAAGTATAGACAATAAATTGGTCATTAGTAGACTAGCCTAATCCACATCATAAAATTTTATTAGTATGTGGATCCACTCAAACTTCTGTACTCCAGGGTATCTCTTGGTTTGTTGATCCGTTTATGATTTTGCGGGTTTTTTTGGTTTTTTTAAATTTTAAAGTAAAGCACTGGTTTTACTGGGAGCTCAAAAGCTTGTGTCCTTTTGGACATTGTATCTTAAAGCCTGTGAAGAAGGGTGTGAAACATAGTACTGAGATGTTAGAGAATTTAAACTTCTGGTATTTCACAGTGGTCCTGAAATGCATCCTGAAATGCACAGCACCCTGAAATGCATCAGGGCTGCTTCTGCTGTTGAAGAGGGAAATGTATTTCAGTCGTCTCATCTCTGGTCTCTGCTGTCACAGTCAGGAGGGACTTAGTGCTTCCTCGTGGGAGATTTGAAGCTTCCATCAGATGTGGGGCAAGGTGATCTCATGCTTGACTGAGGCTGCCTAAGGTAGATGGGGATGTGAGAGCAGGGAAGGGTAATCTGGAAAAGGTGATCTGTCCATGTCTGTGCTGAGCCTTGGAGACAGCAGCCTCTTGCATAGGAACTGAGGAGAACTGCCCTGCTGTCTGCCCACTTTGTGCAGTGAGCTGAGTGAGTGCAGGAACAGGACAGGGGCAGGAGCAGGTGGGTATGAGCTGCCTTTCAGCTGATTTTGCTTCCTGTTCCTATGTCAGGGATGTTACACACAGTATTTGTAGAGTACTTCCAGATCTAGGGGTCTAAATGGACACATCAAAAGTAATTAACATTAAAACTGTTGGAAATTATTTTGTGTTGTGTGTTGAAATCCTGTGCAGCTCATCTTTAAAAGCAGCAGCAAGATGTGGTAGTTAACACCAACAGGGAATAAATTGTTGCAGCCATCTGTCTGACAGACATCAGTGTTTAAAAACCCCTTTGCCTACGCTTCTCTCATTGACTCAGTAGCTGGTCCTAGAAATTCAATTTTCCACGAATGGAGCTTATTGCAGACTGCAAACTGTTCACCAGTTTGATATTTAATTGGGAGGTTAGGCCTCTTGATTATGTGCCAGCCTCCCTTTGTCCCCTTTGGAAGTGAGCCTCAGGTGTGAGCTGCGTTGTCTCCCAAAATAACTGAACAGTCTCTGAGCTTCTGAGGTTTCAGGTGTCTCTGCAGTTTAGGTATCTAAGCAGAACATAGGCATTGTCATGCAGCATGGCATTTGTTTCAGTATCATTTTTTTCAGTTAATGAAGTTTATCAACAGATGTGGGTGAGTTTGTTCCAAACTCAGTGATTCACAGCATGAACTGCCAGTTAATTATTACTTGCCTTTTTTTTTTTTAAACACTGCTTACTCATCTTTACTTTGTTCTTAATCTAGGTTTCTCCTTTGATCATGTGGAGCCATGGAAACACTCATTTCAAAATAATTAAAAACAAGTAATTAAAAAAACCCACACTACAATTATTTAGCTTTACCTCTTCTTCAGTTCCTGGTCCATCCCACTTTCCTTTCCAGTCTTACCCATTTTCCCCTGTGTAACTTGTGTCTCCCCCTCCTCACTTTGGGGGTTCAGGTGCTGCTGTGTGTGCAGCTCTGAGTAGGTCAGGGTGAGCTATGTAGTGTAGTCACCTTGGCCCTGTGCCTCAGGGTGGATTAAGAGCTGCATTAACAGCAGGGATAGTGTGGTGTGGCAGGCATGTGCGGGATGGAAGGATGCTTCAGCTGCAGGGTCAGTAATTGGGGCCAATACCTGAGCAAAGATCTGTACCTGCACCAGGGCTGGGGATTAATTTACAAGATAAGAGCCGTGGTCCATATGCACTCTGCCCTTGGCTGGAGCTGAGGTGGCTTTCTGGCTTTCTGTAGCCCTGATTTACCCACTTGCTGAAGCAACAAAATTCCCACTGTAATGCTGGATATTGCTTTTGGTTTGTGTGGCCACAGGACTTGCCCCCAGCAATGGACCTACTCTTTAACTGTGTCTGATACTGAAAAACATTGGACCTGGTCATTTACTAGCTGGAAATCAGAGAAGCTGCTCACAGTTCATCATCAGAAAAGCCATTCAAGAAAGCTGCTTTGCCATGTTATTTCATTCTGGGGTTACCTGGGACACTCAGTGGTGTCCACTCCAGGCTACTGTAGCTGACTGCTCACACAGAGCCAGTGGGAATCCAAGGAGGAAAAGGCTACTGGTGAAGGTCTTTATTGACTGTTGTTTATTTAAAGAGCTCTTTCTGAAGTCAGGCCCTCTCCTGTGACTGTGCCCATTGTAGGGATATTTTGAATCCTGGTATCATCTGGAACACAGCTGATGGCTTCTGTGTGCCATCTCACTCTGCACTTGACTTGCCAAAAACTCTGTTCAAAGAAATGTTTGGGGGATTCATGTATTCCACTTTGGAAACTCAGCAGCACATCCAATTTGCAAAGTATGACCTAATAATGAAATTTATTGGATGCTCTTTTAGAATCTTGACCACTGAAGTTTTCAGAAACGAATGCAGGTGATGGTAACTTTATCTTCATTCCCATCCTGATATCAGGAAAAAGATGCTTCCTCTTACATTGCTGTGTTTCCAAGGGTAGACACAGTATGATGAATAGATCTGCAACATCCATAATCACTTTACTGCTGCAAATGGTCACTAGCTTTGTGAAGGATGCTGCCCTGGGTGTCATTTATAAAACAGGGGTATTCTTGTATTCTGTTGAAGCTGATAAAAGAAATGTGTATGGTAGAAATCTTGAAAGGAACAATAAAAGACAAAGCAAAGTGGATTTTTGGTTAGGAAGCAGTAGGACTGGGGAGGGAGTAAGGAAGACATTTGCTTACCATTGGAGAATCATTAAGTATGCACAAATATTCCTTAATTTCATTTACAGTGCAAGTTTTATGTCTTCCCATTGTATTTTATTCTTTTAGGTATGTGGAGAATGTCTCTTCTAGTTACTGCCTCCTTTTTTTTGTTGTTGTTCTTTAAACACTTAAATCCCTACTGGGATTTTCAATCCAGAAGCATTTGTCTCCAAACTGCACTCCTGGTGAAATAGTGGAATTATTTGGTGCATCTTCATGAGGCTGTTTCATGATCCTTCCTACAACTTATACCCAGACGTTGAGGTGCTTCAGGAAAAGAGTATGAGTTGAAGGAAAGATGGATCTGTGGTTCATGAGCACCCAGGCAGTATCAAAGACCTTCCCTGGGTCCCCTGGTTTCTCCTAAGGTGCTTCTCTGTTTTGCCTGGAAATTGCTGCATCTGTGGGTCAGAGCACTGTTGCAGTCTCATCATCTTGTTAGTTGTCTGTGGAGATACCCACCATGATTCCTATTTCTCTGGAAGCAGTAAGGATTTTAATGGTTTAAAAATTAAATTCATTCTGGGCTTAATTGCTGGTTTCTGCCTAATTACTTTTAATTCTCTCTTGGATTTTTTCACTTATAAGAGGACAGAGTAGAACTTAGTTCATAAATTGCCAACTTTCTAGCCTGATTCCTGTGCTAAACTGACCTGCTGTCAACAAATGTTAAATGAATTAATTTGCATAGCAAACAGATGCAAAGTGCTCCTTTTTCCAGGGGTACCATCTGTAGTTGCAGCATTTCTTGTCAGTTCTCCAAGTACACAGAAATTCGCATTCACAAATATCCTCAGGGTTCAGAGCCCTGGCTGAGGTGTATGAACACAAACAAACTGCACCCACCTGACTTTCCCTAAAAACACACATTCTTCAGCTGGAGACTGCACATAACATCTTGTCCAACATCAGCCCTGAGAAGGGAAGGGACAGCCTGGTGGCTGGAGCTGTAGCAGGAGACTTGAGAAGTGTGGATTTATTTGCTGGTGCGCTACTGCACTGACATAATTACAGGCAAGATTAATGGTATAAACCTTTCTGTGGTCTAATTTTTAATAGCCTGTCTCATTCTGGCTTTGGTGAGGTTCAGGCTGCTAAGTGCCTTAGGGGATCTAGACTTCACTGATCTTCCATCTTCTGTCTTTAATGTGGGATTGGCACCTTGGTAGGTACCTTTCCCTGAAGTTGCTGTAAATACCAGTAGCTCAAGGATTCTGAAATGGTTCATCCTACAGACTTCAACTGGGATTAAGCAACTCCTGGAGGTGTAAATTAAGGGTTTGGTCCCATGGAATCAACACCTGATAGGTTTGGTAAATGTGAGAAATGATGCTTGAAGACATGGTGTAAGACTTGAGGAATTCAGATCCAGAAATATGCTCCACCAGCTTGAGAAATTATGTAAAAGTATCTGCAGGCTCCTCTTAGGTACTTCAGAGGAAAGGCAACTGCAAGAGCTTGATGGTAAATCAGTAATACTTGGGATGTGTCAAATCCTTTTTGTATGCAAATGTTCTCAGCCTTTTTCTGAGGAGGACAGAGCATTATGGTGTCTGCCTGTACATCTTGTCCTGCAGATGTCACTTGCAGTGTTTCAGACACAGGTAATGCTGTGTCCTAGTGTCTTTATATATTAGTAACATGTGTGTGTACCCAGACATGGCCTGCACACATTGTAGCAGGAGTGTGGTTGTCTCTCTGAGGCAGGTGGAGGTAAAGAAGGTTTGTCAAGCAACCTCTGTCTTGTTTGGGCAGAAAAGGTCACTTCACTCTCTTTGTCCCCAACAACACTTGTATTGAGTGTATCATTGATGTTGGTGTGCCTGTTTTTTATTCCCATCTCTGTGGGCTGAATTTGAGGAACAAAAAGAACTAAGGTCGTCAAAACCAGGTTCTTATGCCCTCCTTTCTTATTAATGATTAATGCGTGGCTTTTCTCTAAAGAAAAGTGCCTGGGAATTAGAGTTTTCAGAATGCATTACTTTCAAGCTTTATTCATCCTTAGATCCTGCAGGCATGATGATAGTATGTGGTGACAGTCACCTAATATTTGTCCTGTGTGCACTCAGGCACTGGAGGCAGCCTGCATCTCCAGCTGACTGAGGTAAGAAGGTGCTGAAGTGCAACCCTGTGACCTGGAAGTGCTGCCTAGTGCAGAGCCGGGCACAGGAGCTGAGGCTCAGGTGACGCTGCTGCGATGGTGCCGGATGAGCTGCCCTTGGTGTCAAGGGAGCTTTGCTCACTGAAGCATGGCACAACAGAGAAGGTAGAAGCTAAAGGCTGGCACCAGAAATCTCACATTTGTGTCCTTTTCTTTAGCAGCAAATTTGCATTAGTATAGAGCCCTTCTCGGCAGCTACACTTCTCCACAACTCCACAAAGGGTTCTTTGACAAAGTTGTTTTTTTGCCATTCCCTCTTACTGTGTGTGTTCTCCTATCCTAGTTGAAGTGGCCCTTTCCTATGCTTTGCAGGGCAGTTATTTAACCAAGATCATCTGGAGAGGACTCCTCCCAAAGGTTAATGCTTCTCTCTCCCACTCAGGGAAGCTGAAGACAGATGCTGCCATCTCTGTCCCCCCACTTGCCCGCAGTGCTCGGAGGCTGCTGTGCTTGTGTTCTAAGTGGGTGCAGCCTGTGGGAGATTGATGCTCCAGGTGCTGGAGCTAATGATACTGTCAGTCTTTTGGTGTGCAGCAGGTGCTTTTGAAGTGGACTTTGAGAGAAGGAGTAGTTCCAGAAGGAGATAAAAATGGAACCAAAATTTGCCTGTGAATCTTCACTTTGGAGGCAGCAAGTAGCACGAAAAGGGAGAAGCTTATCTGCCCAACCCAGACTGGAAAAAATCAACTCAAATTAAAAACCCACACAAAAGAGAGGAGTGAGCAAAGGCAGTTTCTTAATTAGCTTACTGATACTGTGCAGGATCACAGCATATGGCTGTCCTGGGGCTTATATGATGAGCAGAGTGTTTAATTCGTGCTAGTAAGGAGCTGTTAGGGTTCCTCCTGACAGTTCCTGATGTTTAGCTTGTAATATAAATAAATTATGCATAGATTTTAGCAGTAGAGACATAACCTAGTTACATGCAATCTTAATGCTTTACAATCATATCTTGAGGTATAAATTTAAAGTTGTGCACTTGCTTACGGCCTTTTGTCACTGCTTAGGAATGAACCTAGTTCCCTTCTCCCTTGGCTGTCAGGAAAGGGAATGTCTGTTGCTGTGGTGGGGTGAAGAGCAGGACTGCAGCAAAGCTCCCTGCAGTCATTCTGATGGGTGTAGTCTGCTTTGGAAGGCTTGTGATCCTTTGTTAGATTAGTACCACCTCCTTTCTGTATTTTTGAGATTCTTTGTCGTGGCAGTAAGCATGTGTGATAAAGCAAGCAGAGTCCCTTGGCCTTTCCTCCAGGAAGAGACTGGAATAACTTGGAAGCTAAGTAGCTGCTGGGCATCGTGGAATTCTCATGCAGTGCATTTCTGCATCATTTTGCATTACAGGAGAGCAAGCCAAGGCCCTCCAAGTGGGTCATGCAGGAGGTAACCAGTCAGCGTTTTAGTGAAAAGGCATTACCAGGTGTTTTGGGTATAGAATGCCACTGAAAACAAGGTACAGATGTCGAGTCCATCCTTTGTTAAACTGCACTCTTGAACCCCAGCCTGTTTCAGAGAGTTCCTGTAGGCAGAGCAGACATGGATATGAGGTGTGACAGGGTACCCTGTAGATCTCTGTGCCACTGCTGCTGGATGGAGCACAGACTAAGCTCATGAAACCCTTTTTCAGGGGTGGCTTTTGCTATGTTCTCTCAAGCATTTGGAAACCAACCACTTTATTTAAATAGGTGGAAGGGTTTGCATGCAAAGGAGCTGGGGCTGCTCTGCTGCTTCTCTCTTGGGTGTAACTGGTCAGTGAATGCTGGAGTGGAGCAGCAGCATCCAGTGGGATCCCAGGTCTGAACAACTACTACCCAGCTGCTCCCTACCTAAATCAGCATCAGTAGAGCTCCTCTGGCTTTCTGTGCATTTCATCTGGACTTTGGCTTCTTTCTGCTTTCTTTACCATATTCTCTGCTTGATTTCTGAGCTTCTGCTGCCAAACTGCATTGTGCTGTACAGGGCCCTCTGACCAGAGCTGCCTGGATCAGGCTATCTTTGTGTCACAGGCAGCTTCTTTCTTTTTCTCTCTTGTTTTCAGAACAATGAACTTTTAATACCAATTAAACTTTCTGGTACTTGATGTGAACTGAAGTATGGAATCCATTCAATTTCTGCATGAAATGATGGAATGATTTTTAAATGTTGTATATTCCTCCTTTGAGACATAGTGAGCCTAGAAATACACTTGGAAATAGTTCCTTTACTGCAACTATTATTGATCCATTCCTTTGGCTGGCATCCAAATAAAAATTTCTTGATTGTGAAGCAGCATGTGGGTGTGGAAGGGTGCTTGTATAGCAAGGGTCTGCCTGCTAGAGTAGGTGGACAGAACAACTAATGTTTTTTAAGCTAGAAGCTGTGAGCAGCTGTCTTTTATCACCTGAAGTATGCAAAACTCAGTGTCTGGACAGCAAAGCCTCGGTGGTGGTGCTGGTCAGAGTCTAGCAAGGGGATGGAAAGAGTCATCACTGTCTCGGCTTCAGCTCTCAGCTGTGATTCTTCCAGGGAAAGGTGGAAGTGTTCCTAGGAGGATGTCTTAAAAATTTCCAGTTCAACTTCCTATTTATAGAAAAAGCAAAGTCTCCAAGCTGTTATCTTCATTCCCAGCTAGATCTCTAAACAAAGTGCTTTTTACACCTGAACTGAAGCAGGAGGGTAAGTGTTCAGTAGCACTCCAGCCTTGGCTTCATCTGCAGCACTGTGGGATAGCATCTGATGGTGCTCTCCAGCCAAGTGACAGACAAAACAGTCCTGGAAATACTAGTTTTAATTTTCAGAGCTGAAGGTGTCTTTGCCTTTTTTTCAAGTTTCTCTTCATCATTAAAAAGAAAACAATCCAAAAGCTCTCCACATCTTCACTCTGTCTGTTGGATTGTTAGGGAGAGCACAGAGGGGGCACTGCCACATGATTGCGTTGAAAGAGTGCAAATTAAGTACCCTGTACTTAATTACTTCTAAGTCTTCTCTCTTGAAAGTAATTCTGGTGTGTGGCACAGACAGCAGTAGCAGCTCACCTCTCCTAGGGGTGACGAATGCCAGCTCTGTTCTGCAGATGTAAACGCAGCATTCAGAATTGCATATTATTAAGACAGGTCTTTGGTGATAATGATAACCTTATCTAAGGCGTGAACAGATTTCTCAGCACGCTCGCCCCCATTCTCTGAAGTCTTTAATAGTAGCAGACTGCATTCTTAGCCTGATGAGTTTCTATGCTCACAGATATTTACTTTTATTTAACATTTACTTAGTGCTTCTTTGTTTTGTTGTTTGGTTTTTTTTTTCTCCAGGGAAAGCATATATTGCAACATCCTTACAAATTCTCTTTCACTAGTCCTGGCCACAGTCTGGACTCCAAGAATTTGAGGAAGAATCCAGGTTGCTTTTTCTAGCTAAAGGCTGGAGATTTAAAATCTCTGGGACAAGATATGTGCTTTACTGTTTTACATAAAATCAGTCATCCAGTTGGTTTCTTTCCTATGTACCTGGAATCACATAGGCAGTAATTCTGTGTTTTGTTCTAGAATGGTACTTCAGACTCTGTATATTTACAGGAAGCACACTGAAGGTTCCTATTACCCTTTGCATTGTGACATAAGAAAGACACTTCTGGTTTTAAAATACATTTGTCATTTAATAGACTCTTGGAAAAGTAAAAGCAGGAAAATCAGGGAAAGCAGCAGAGACCTTCCTGTGGGTGAAGAGACAGTGCAGAGCGCTGGGGATGAGTGGCAGGTCTCATTTGCCAGTGGTTTGTGTAAAAATAGTTTGAGTAGTTCCCCCTCACCATTCCCACCCTTCTCAATGGGCAATCAACTTTATTTTCATTTGTAACGGGATATTTGCCCATCATCAGTGCCTCAAAAGCCCTGCAGAGTTGTTCAAACCTCACTATGTAACTTTGACTTATATCTACAGAGGTTCTTGATGTTAATTTGCCCCAGCAAGCAAGTCAGTGAGATCATTTGTTTAATGGCAATATCTTCTGGCCATTGCAGGTCTTGCATGGCAGCCTGTCTCCTAAGTAACACAGTTAGCAGCACCTCAGCTGGGGTCTCAGCTGCCTTTCTCTTTGGTGTCTTGTGTGAAACACTCCATCCCCTGAAGAATTACTTCTGGTGTATAGCTGTACTTGTCCAATGTGTAGAAATGTTAAATGAAAGGCAAAGCTCTCTACTTTCTCCAAGTCTGGATGCCATATGTTACATATCTCCATTGCATGAGTTTCTGGTCTGGGTAAGGCTCTGCATTCCTTCTGTGGAGTGTTGCCCCGTGTAAAGGGACTGCAAATCCTCTGTTAACTGTTGGAATCAGTCATGTTTGTTGATTTCCATCACTCTTGGAAGAAGGATGTTCAGAAACCTTGCCTCGAAAGCTTCCTTTGGACAATGGTTTGGTTACATCTTTCGTTCCATCACGTTTAACAGATGCAAGATGCAGAACAATCCCAGTGCAGATGTGAAATGGGATGAGATTTTTCCTGACTCCTGTCAGTGGAGTGTGCTGTCAGGTTGATTATTCCATGGCAGTTTCAATTAAGGCACAATTAAGTGCCTTCATGTCCTTTTTAATGACCAGTGCCATCAGTAGCTCTCCTGTCCATGTCATCCCTTTTGTTTTCATGCTCCAGCCCCTCCTGAAGACCCAAGATGAATTTGACCAGTGACTACCAGGTGATGCTTTTCAAGGAGGTGGATGGTAGAGTCTTAAGGCCATGGCAGAAATGAAGCCTGGCATTTTCCTGGGTTGCATGGACTTGTGAAGACTTCTTTGGATCATGGAAACCAAAACTGGCAGCACGTCTCATGGGATGGTCAGATGAGAACTTAGTCAAAGCAGACGGTCATCGTTTTCATAGGGCCCACCTTAGTTTAGAGCTTAGAGATGTGGGGCATGGATCTGAAATGCAAATATTTCCATGGGGTTTGGGAGCTCTTCACTGCCTTTTGCAGTGTTGAAGCAGCAGGAGGAGCAGTCTCATGATGCAGGTGCTGATCTCCCTGGACTTTGTCTGAGATCTGCCTGGACTGCTGGGAGAAGAGTGGGAGCTGAGCTCTCACTGGGTCTGGGGTACAGTTACAGACAAGGAAATGGGGTTTGTTCTTGCATGGCAGATAAATCCCAAGGGCTGCAGGAAGCTCATTACCCAAGGAGGGAGGACAAACAAAATCCCCAGAGTTGTGTATTTATAGAGCAGATGTTTCTGCATGAGATGCTCATAAGGATACATTTTGGTGATGTGCTAGTTAAAACATTAAAACGGCAAAGTTTGATGTCTGGATAACTTAGTCATAGCATTAATTAGCTATTAACTTAATCCTGCAGAGTTTTCATGCTTATTTATGTGTGATAGATGTGGGAATTTTTTCTCGAGGCAATAATTTCCAGTAAATTCTTGTATAGTTGAAGAGACAGGGATATCAGCAGGCCACACTCTTACTGATACAGTATTATAATATTTTTTTTCAATCATAATGTTACCAATGTCTACCTTGATATTAGCCCCAGTACAGATCAAGAAGTAAGAAAGCAGGATACACAATACTGTGATGGTGTTCATAATCAAAGTGTAAAACAAATTTGGTGCAAGTGTGATAGCAAAAATGAACCAGAGAAAAATCTCTTCTGAATGGGCCATAGGGCAAGGAAGGTGAGAAGGTTGAGCTGTTCTGCTTTAGTCTGGCAGTGTTGCTTGTGAATTCTAACACTGTGAGACTTAATGAGGGAATAAAAAATGTGATACACAGCTCCAGATAAGACCATTTATAGTGCATTTCTGTCACCCTGAAGCTTAACAAGTAGTGTTCCACATTAATAGATGTGCTTGAAGGTGAAGCTGCTATCATTTATTGTTATAACTCCTGAAAGGTATCTCAGAGAATTTGATTTCTAATTTCAGTTTCATAAAGACGTAGCATTAAAATTCACATTTGTGTTTTTGATACAAAAGGATTAGTACAACTGGAGATGGGAAGACAGCAGTAGGATTATCTTCCATCTATCCTGTGGAATCATTGTAATATCCACTTTACCTGCCTTCTATCATCCATTGCTAGAGGTGAAGCTGTGTTAGGATTTGAGAAAAGAATTTGTCTGTCTGTGCATTTCATTTGTGTTCTTAATTGAAAGTTAATGTGCTGTTAGAGCAACCAGCTCACAATAAAGTGCCTTCAGATTTTGAGAGGTCTCTGAGAAAATGTGGATTTTCTTAGCTATCTAATTAACACAGCAGCCTGCCCAGATGACCGGGACACGGGAGGGGACCGTGATTGATTTGTTAATTACTTGGAGATTGGCAGTCCCTCTAGTTAAAAGCAAAAACTGACTGCAGGATCCTGATAACAGAAGGTAATGATGGTGTCCTGAGCATTTGAGAGGTAACCTTACATAGCTTTGTGGGACTCAAAGACCTGAAAGTTGAAAGGTTGTCTGTTATTGTTGAAATTACTGTGTTTCAGCTTTGGGAAGAGCTTCCATACAAGTTTGGTCAGTGAGCACGATTAAGAATAATTTTGTCACTTCATTTTCCCCCTAAAGAAAAGGAGGGGCATGGGGGGAAGGCAGCATTTGGAAAATTGACTTGAGCTTTATTTATTTTTTGGGTAACGGCAGATTGATGCTTATGGTAGGCTGGGATATCAGTTTGTGCTCGCTGGATGAGTTGAGGCCAAGTTCAAAGGTCCCCTCTGACAGTTTCTGCAGTCATTGAGAAGTGTAACTTTTAACAACTCCAAGTAGCCTTCCACTCTGTCTTGCTTTTTCTACCTGTGCCATTCTCTTGTGCAGAGTTTTGAGAAATTCAAAGCCATGTCAACTGTCATCCTTTCCTTACTAAAGTTCACTGACCCAGACTTTGTAATGAATCTGCTGCGCACAGCTTTTTCAGTTTCTGTGGCTGTGATACTGCTGAGCAATCTTGTGACTTAGCATGTTTTTCCTAAGGTGGTGAAAGTATCTTTCAGTTTGGAACTGCTGGTTTTGAAATTAAATTTTTGGTTTGCATACTGTTTGCTCAGCAGACTCCAGCCTGGTTTAAGGTGAGTCCCTGGCCTCTCCAGCAAAGCAGAGAATGTGTCTGTAGGCACCTCTGGGATTGCGTTCCCCTTTTTGTTCAGGCTCACAGAGTTGCAGATGTGTATTGCCCATACTTTACTGAGATTTAGTAGGTTTGTCAGTCTACTTGGCCTCCTAATTTTTCATTCACGGTGATGAGGTCTTAATAAATGTAGTATAAATCAATGCACCTTTAACTTTATAGTGAAGGTTACAGGGCTAAATTTTCTTTCAACTCTCTCCTGTCAGGAATGTAAGTTCAGATGGGGCAGAAGCACGCAGAAGACTGAGAGAGTGTGATGGCCTGGTGGATGCCCTCCTTCACGCTCTGCAGTCTGCGGTTGGCAAGAAGGACACGGACAATAAGGTGAATTTGAGTATTAAAACATAGTGGATGTTTGCATCAATTTGTGCTGAAGTATTGCACTGGGATCCAGCTTCTGTTTGTTGGTATCAGAAGAGGACATTATGCTTGCCTCAGAAAATAGAGTAATTGTCTTCCTCTCATGTCTGGTATCGGTGGTAGTGCTGATTTGGTATCAGCAGGATGCTGCTGTGTTTCCCTCTATGGCTGATCAAGGGAGCAAAGGCTGATTGCTGAGAGAGGTGAGGAGATTAGTTCTTTATTGTCACTGACATTATTGCTATTGTTCTGCATTACTTAATTGGCATTTATAAGTACAGTCTCCAAATCAGAATTGAGTCCCATTTGCACAAAGTAGCAAAGGAGTCAGTTCCCATTTTAAAGACTTTATTCAGCACCATCTCTGAAGACTGAAGTGCATAGACATTAAGAAATGTCTTCAGACCTGCAGCACTTTGACTGTGGCTTTTTTTTTTTGTTGCAGATTTTATTAATCTGTTTTTATCATCATCTCATCCCATGGCACTTTAAAGTGTATTTATATGCATGAGGAATATCATAACTTTAACCTGTTTAAAAAAAGAGCATACTATTTCTTTATAACACCAGAAGGCTTGTAAAGCATCATTATTTTATTCTGTGTCTCACCATGTGATGGCCTGAACAAGGGGGTTACAAAGCCCTGTTACTTAATCAGGTAATTTTGGAAGTGGATTTTGTAACCACCTGGTGGTTTTCATTGCAACCTACAGAGCACTGCTCTTGTCAGAACCCGATGTGCTGTGGATTAGCTATTACTACAGGACAACGTGTGTTCGCATTGAAATCCTCACAAGGCCTAGGTTTTGACCCAGAGAAAATTTAATAAAATGGGCCCCTTGGAGATTGTAAATGTTGGAAGAACGAGAGAGAGACTTGGATTAAAATAAGATCCTTATATGATCATTTTCTGCCGTGTGTTTGATCTTTTGGTGAATTGTATTCTTTATGTAAGATCAAGTGGTATTTTTGATTAGAGAGTTTTCATTTTGAATGGATACTATTTATAAAGCGCTTCACTTTTGGAAAAATAAAATGGGGTTTAGAAGAAGAATGAACTTTAATTTAAGGGTCTTGACTAAATCTTCCTTGAGAGCTACATGGTTTTCCTGGGACGGGTAGCCTTCTTTTGTCAATTTCCCCAAGCCCTCCTCTGTACAGTACAATGGTTTGCAGGTAAGAGGGTGCAGTACTTCATATAACATAATTTTTTTTGTAACAGTCTGTGGAGAATTGTGTGTGCATCATGCGGAACCTTTCCTATCATGTCCACAAAGAGGTCCCTGGAGCTGATAAGTACCAAGAACTAGATGCTGGTCAGACTACAGGCACAGGAGGCTCCCAGAAGAAGAAGAAAGATGATGCTGGTTGTTTTGGTGGAAAAAAAGCTAAAGGTATGTGTTGCAAAAACTCAGAACTGGAAATGGATTTGGGGGTAATGTTGCAGTGCACTCCTGCTCTTGCAAGCACATTCATCGTGCTCATTTAGGATGATGCAGTTTGCGGAGTGTTTGCAGTGTCCTGGCATGTGTTTATCTCCTGTGTTGCATCACAATTGGATGTTTGGGATTCTTTTTTCCATGATTGCTGTAATTTTGTTTGGCTTTAAACAAGAATGCTGCATGCTGACAGATGACATTCTGCTGTTGGAAAAAGGTGGATGTGCTCTGCCTCTCCTCTGCATTGCTGTGTTCTTGCATCTGTCACATTCTCTGCTCAGTCCCCTTGCCTGGCTGTGTGGCATGTGTACCCTTCTCAGGAAGCCAAGCCAGCATGGATCCATCCATCCCTGTGCATGGCACTCCTGCCTGTACATCTTCCCTGCCTCCAGACTCTCATACTTGAAAACAAACTAAAAGCCTCCCCTCCCACTCAGCAAAAACATACAACCTCCCAATTCAGTCACTATTTCAGTAATTTAAATTGCAAACACGATTTTTGTAGCTTTTAATTGTCAGTCACTTTTAGACCTGTTCTCTCCTCTGGGGCATGAGTGTTGCAAATGAGTTTCATTATGAGAGGATTAATAGTCTCAGTAACCCCCCTTCAATGTTTCCTTTACAAGGAGACGCTCAAATTATATCCGTTTTCCTTGTTGTTTTAGAGAAATTACTATTCTAGACTGAATTCTGTTTCCTTTCTTAGAGAAATGACTATTCTAGATGAATTCAGAGATAATTAATTCCATTTACTGTCTAGGCTTCATTCTCTTCATTCATCTGTACACACATCCTGGCTTATTATTTATAGCCAGGTACAAGGAAGGGTTTTGCCCCTAAAGAGCTGATATGGAGTTGTTTGAACTTGATGGACTGTGCTGCACATTACTCTTTGATCTGACCTGCACAAGTTATTAAAATATTACGTGTTTCCATATGTGTTAGGGAAGTCATCACAGTGTGAACTTGCTTTTGCAGACTAGTCTGTCATCAACTACATTTAAAGCGTTTAAAATAAAAAATTGATGGGAGTCTTCTAAAATCGGCCGGTGGGGGGGGGGGGGCGGGGGGGGTTGGAACTGAAGAAGCAATTCTGCCTGCCTGGCCAGCCGGTTCTCACAGGGAGTGACTGAGCCTGCAGTGTGATAGCCTTTGGAAACCTTGCATGTGTGCTTACTCAAGCCTGTTCCCTGCCACTTGCAGTCCATGCTGTTGCTTTGCTTGAGAGCAACGCAGTCAATGGAAACACTTTGAGCCATTAAAGCTCTGAGTGGCCTGTGGGAGAGGGGGGTGTTGTGCTGAGGGAGACCTGTCCTCCACCCCTCGATGGCGGTGACAGGAGCACTCCCAGGTGTGTGTCCCACGCCGGGTGTCTGCCTGGGCCCACCTAGAGATTCCTCTCCTGGGGCTGTGCTCCCGGGTTCTTTCTGTTCATCAGCTGAAGCACCAGGTCACGTCTCTGTGAGCAAATCAGTCTCAAAATCATCTGATGCTGGGGATGAGCCTGTGGATTGTAGCAAGCAGTGCAGGCACTCAGTGACAGCTTGGGTTTGGCTCTGTGTGTTGGGCAGGAAATGACAATACATTTTAACGGGCTTTCCACCTTTTTGCAGTGCTCTTTTGAAAGTGTGCTGTTCCCT
Organism: Fringilla coelebs; assembly: GCF_963513975.1. Taxonomy (NCBI): domain Eukaryota; kingdom Metazoa; phylum Chordata; class Aves; order Passeriformes; family Fringillidae; genus Fringilla; species Fringilla coelebs. Next base: position 8,253,423 of record NC_140043.1, on the reverse strand, counting down.
AGAGGGAAATCAACTGGTGATAATACTGAGCTCACAGCTCGCAGGATGTAGATCAAAAGAATAGAGGGTCTACAGATGACTGTTGTGCTTCAAAAATAAAAGTTAAATCCATTCATAAATGTGCTTTTAAAATCATAAAGAGAAGCTCCCTTGTCTCACTCTTAAATTTATGTGGATACTGATCTGAAGCTACCTTAATTTTCTCAGTCTAGAACTTCAAAATCAATCTCTTCTCTCCTTTCTTGTTCACTTAATCTCGCAGTGTTTCCATGTTTATTTTATTTTATTTCATGGTCATTGATCACAGCATTTCAAACACCTCTGCAAAGGGCTAGTCATCCTTCTGTCCCCTCAATTCTGTGAGCACCTTTTCATTTAATAAAAAGAGAAAGAAAAGGAAAAAAAAAAAGCTGTGCAAAGAAAGATTGGGGGGTTTTAGCAGGAAAAAAAGCGAGTACATGAAATACCTTGGTTTGGTTTGGTTTTCTAATTGATGAAACTTCTGTAGTCTTGTAATACTCAGGTTTTGAACCAGTTCTGTGAAATTCTGCCTCTTTGTGACTGTTCCTTTGTATTTTCTTCATCCTGTAAATTTTTGTTTTCCTTTTGCTGCTTTTCTGGTAATTAGAGGAGTGGTTCAATCAAGGTGAGTCTGCAATACTTTCTTTTCATCATCACCATAACATGCTTTGTTTGGCTTTCACATGCAAGGCTAGGAGCTGAGATCAAGGTCTTGTTCATCCACCTTCTCCTGCTCCCCCAGCACAACCTCCTGTTCATTTCAGCAGACATGGAAAAATCCTCTGAGGGAGCATTTGCAGTTTGGTCTTTCCATACTACAAATAGAAAATACAAGGATTTATTCATTCTTGGTGTAAGTGCAGTAGGGGAACTGCTGTGCAGCTGGCCTGCTGAGCCCAGGAGAGCAGGAACACACAGGTGTGGGTTGTGTCCCCACCCCTGTCAGATAGAAGGCTCTGCTGGCTGGTCTGGGGGTGGAAGGAGCCGTGAGCTGCAGCAGCTTGGGTGTGTATTCTCAGAGGTGCTTGGTGGTACTTCTGCTTGGGCACATGCCTGGGCTGCTGCAGCTCCATTACTGGCACACACAGGAGCTGGAGGGAGCTACCCCAGTACCTGTCTCAGGGCTTCAGTTTCTCAATCCAGCAAGTAAAACTGCACCTGGAAGGCACAAGTTTGACGCTAAAGCTTCCCTTGGCTGCGAAGTTGATAAACTGTAGGTGCCTGGGAGACTCCATCACTAAGACCAGTTTGGGGGTGAAGGCAGGGGCATTTTCAGGTTGTGACCCTTGCTTCAGATCATGGGTTCTGGAGGGTTAGACCAAAGGAGAAATGTTGGGAAGGGGAAAAACCAACCAACCAAAATCTACTTGCTCCACCCAGCAAATGGTGCTGGGTGGTGTTCTGCAGAACACTGATTTTTGGACTGTGAGTGGTGAGGCTGTGGCGGATGGACTTGTTGGCAGGACAGAGCTCAACCCTTGGTTTCTGTCACTCCTTTGTGGCCAGCTCAGTGCCTGTATTAATGAACACCGGGGAGGATAAGGTGAGATTGTTACGAAGAAGCACTTTCCCGTAAGCCTTTATTTCAACCAGAAAGAAAGCATTTGGGAATTAATCCTTCAGCAGAAATGGTCTGGCTGCACCATGGTTTGATTGTATAGTAAAGCAAAACGACATTTGAGGAAGATCAACAACAACATTAGTGGTTAATAACACTGGGTCACTCTGCAGAGTCTGTACCGAGTTTCTGACAGATGGAAAATGCTGAAGGTCATGTTATGGTTGTTTCTTACATAATGAAAAGTAGCAAGGGGGGAGAGGGGAGGAATTTTAATCCCTCTGTTTCAGAGACTGTAAATTGCATCTTGCACGAGCAAGTCTCATGTCAGGCAGTTTTCCCAAACCAGAGTGCTGTGCCAATCCTACAGCCAGGTCTCATAAAACAGGCCTGTCAGCAGGCATATTCAAAACTGTCTCTTGGAAAAGTTTGGAGCTGTGCTTCTCATCCAGCATTGGCTTTTCTCTGACACACCTCAGGCTGGAAAACCTGGAGAACCTGGATATGGGTGGAAATTGAAATGTACAAAAACAGATCTTAAACTTCTCTCCTACTGCAAGTGTAGTTTGTGCTGTGGTTTCAGCACCCCTGTGGTGCACAACCCGATTGTGAAGATTCGGGCAGTGGTGTGCTCCATACATACAAATCCCAGCCACATGGGTTGTGTGTGTGTTCACATCCCAGTTGTGAACAAATGCACAGGCTTGAGGGACAGAGCAGGGTGTTCAGAGCTACAGAATCTGGCAGTGATGCTGATTTTTTTGTGTTGTCAGGGCTGCATGGGGATGGCTGAGAAGGTTTTAATCAGTAGACTCCTGAATTGCTACGTTTGGTCACTTTTTTAGAAACTCCCCAATATTTGTGAAAATCAAATGGGAAAAATAGCTTCAGGACCTTTGCTTTCTGGGTGGATTTGGTTTGGAGTGTTCTTGCAGCTTGCTCACCTTGTCTCTATAGGAAAGCCCTGGAAATGTAGGAGCTTGGGCTATTTCCAAACACAATCCATTTGATAAAGCAAGTAATTTGTAGAGTTGAAATCCCCTTGGTCAGAGTTCTGTGTTCTGTACTGCTGCCATTGGCAAGCAGCTGGCAGCTTTTCTTTGAACAGACGGGCTTTGGCCTGTGAGGTGGGAGTTTTACAGGGCTGAGATGCTCCTCCAGACCAGCCAGTGTTTGCTGTCTGGCTCAGAACTGGAGAGACAGCAACTGAGGAGCCCAGAGCGCAGGTGGAGGGTGCTGTCTTCATGAAAAATGGGTCAGTAAATAGGCAGCTGCTTTGGCATTCCCAGCTCAAAAGTAGCAGCCAACACTGCACTCCTGGACAATTCCTCCTTAACAAGTTGTGCACAAACACAGTGCCTACTAAATACTGCCAGTGGGAAGAAGGGAGCTCTTACTGTGCCATCTCAGTTCTGCAGGGCTGATAGAAGTGCCAAACCAACCTTTAAATTATAGAGAGAACTTTAGAAATGAGTAGTTGTGTCGAGTAAGGTCTGGCTCTCTGAGAACATGTTCTGAGGTTTAAACTAACTAATGGCAGAGACATGAAATTTGGGGTCATGTGAAAAAACAGTTTGTCCTACTTGTAGATAAGACGGAGTCACATTTATGGGTCTGCTTTAAGTCTGTAATCTTTCCTACACTGACTTCCTTCCTTGAATGCTTTTTTCCTTTTAATTCCCTCTGCCCTGCTTTTTCCTGTCAATGCCCTAAGGGTCAACAAGGGTTTGCAGCCAGTAAAGTGGTTCAGCTGCCATTATGAAGTGCAAAGTCTTTTGGTGATGTACGGCACTTCTTTCTGGTATTTGATTTCCCAAGCAATGTGTTGCTCCTTTCACAGAGCAAAAAATTGATGGAAGGCTGTGAAGTGCCACTGATTCCTGTCCCTTCCTTTAGAAAAGATACCTTTCAAGGAGTGCTGTGGTGCCTGGCTGCATGACCCTTTGGCACCTTAGACGGGCTTTTACATACTTCAGTTAAGGAAATTATTTCAGATCAGCAGAACTTCTAGGTGCATATTTTGTTTTGCACAACAGTTGAAGTTGGCTGGTATTCTGTGTTGGCATTTCAAAAGAAAAGAGTGTGATTCCATCCCTTCCCAAAGAAAGGGAGAGGGTGGAATACTACCTTGAAGGGGGGTTTTCCCTCTTAATGTTATTCCTAAATATTCATAATAGTATTTAAAAGCTCTAATTCTTCTCTGTACAGTAGTGAGTATTTTTATCCTTTTGTCAAAAGGAAAGGTAGAGTGACCCATTGAATTTACTGTACATGTACCAATGCCCTGCTGTAACAAGGCAGGGACTGGCCTTTCCCATCTGGTGACCTCTTGGCAGACAAGACTCGGACTAATCTCCCCATTACATTTTCAAAGACCATTTTCCTGTTTGCTTTTAAGCAGCCTGGCTGCTGGAGCTTCCAGCCCTTTCTGTAAAACTTCCATTAACAGACTAGTAGTCCCTGTGCAGAAGCCACTTCTGGCAGCCTCAGTTGTGTTTTCTGAATTCATCCCGTTGCACCTGCCTTCCCTGCTCTGGAGGGAGAGAGACTAAACTTGAGGTTTTCCCCTCAAATAATTTGGGAAAGCTGAATTGTATACTGCTGTCCTCAGAAGCCATGCAGATTCTTGCACTGCCTTCCAAATCTCTCTCTGCTGCCAGTATTCCTCTGATGGCAAGGTTCCTGCTTGTCCCACAGCATCCATGTGGGGTTACCCAAGGCAGTGGCTCTTCTCGGGAGCATGGAAACTAACCCTTCCCTCCCCGTGTGTTTACATAACCTTGAATTCTCAACCTAAATAAAAGTGCAGGTTTTGTTCTGTTGTATATAAAGGTTGTATAAATTAAAGCTGATGTAATAGTTTGACACTGTTTCTTAGCAAAAGTATGGAATTATTTCCATTAGCTTCTAATAAATAGCAAAAATGACACTTTGTTGATTGAAGGACAATTCAAGGTTAAGTTGTTGGCTGCTGTCTGTACAATATATTAAATTTAGGTCTTCCTGCCTGGTTGTTGCATTGAGAATAGAGGCTGCAAAGCAAAGCTGATGTTTTTTTGCTCTGCTGCTGAGTTTTTGCTTGAGCTAAGCTTCAGGTCGAAATTCCTCTGTGAAAACAACAAGTAAACACTGGGCTTCTGAGGGAGAGGCACAGCTTTACCAAGAAGGGAAATGGCACAATTTTCCAAGGTTTAAAGCACTCCTATGACTCTCTGAAGCACTAGTGCTAAGCATGTTTGCAGATCAACCTGAAAGCAGCATGGGTGTTTGTCCCTAAGTTTGCTCATGCTAAAACCATAGCTGTGCAGCTGGGCTGTGAGTCAGATACACACAATTATGGGTAGCAGTCTGTGATTTATATTCTGGGTCTGTATCTTCTCCCATCTTGTAAATGCACATGACAGTAACTTACCTGTCAGTATACTGACAGTCTTCTCCATCTGTTGTCTTCTTTTTTGCACAGGAAAGAAGAATGGAGATTTGGACAGGAATTTTGATACACTTGATTTGCCTAAGCGGTCTGAAGCAGCAAAAGGTAATGCTAATGTCTGTGCTTTTGGAAATAACAAGTAGCTTGGAAGCTGGAGGCTCTTAAAGGGACTTGAGACATGAGCATATCAGGCTGATCTCTTTCTTTTGTAGCCAGTTAATTGAGATAATGGATATATCTGTGCATGCTGTTATCTAGTGTCGAATACTGGATATGAATTTTTATCTAAGACTGCTGAATTGGTGGAATATCGTAGAAGCCTGCCTGATTTTGTTTTAGGTGATTGTAACTCCAGAGAGGGGTGAGTGCAGGCTCTCCTCCTCTACAGCTTCATTTGCAACCCACCTGCGCCACAGCTGACTGTAAGGAGTTCTGAAATGCAGCCTGTGAGAGTGCTTGGCACTATAACCCTTTCTCTTCCCTGGCATCTCTGTCATTCTTCAGCGTTCTTTGGAATTGGGTGACAACAGGGATTGGGGATTTTTGCCTTTACTGATAGTCAGTCTTCCTCTGAACACAGTATTCCTCCCTGTCTGCAGTGAACAGTACTTGTGGTTTTCTAAAATCTGGGAGGTTCACAGGAAAATTCTTCTGCATTGTGCTTTTGTATTTTAGCTCTGGCAGAGGTGGAATCTTTCACAATTTGCATTCCCTTCTTGCATGCATGGTACTTTTTTAAATTGGAGATAAGGAGGTGATTTGGGGTTTTGTCAGAATTCTTAGAGCATTGGTTGGTGTTTTGAGACTTGCACGGGTTTTGATTTGAAGTGTGTGCAATGTCTCTGCAAAGATCCAGCCATTGTCATGGCAACTGCTGCTGTGCCACCCTGTCAGCCTCACCTTAACGAGCTCTGAATACCCAGAACTACCTGAGTATCCTCAGAGGAAAAATTTTAAACTCTTCCCACATCACGTAGAGAACTTTGGAGAGTGTAAAGAGACAATCTGACGCAACTGAGATCCACGGACCTGGGATACCTGAATTGCACTCTTTTGGTGACCTTGGTCCAGTCCACTTATTTGTGCTTCAATTTCCTTGCTGTTAACTGAAAGCAACAACAGAGGCCTTGTCTGAGATCTTTAGAGATGTGCTGGTAGTCAGTAATGGTGTAATAATTATACATACATAGTGCTGCACTCAAATTCACAGTGAAACTCTGATTGATGATATGCAAACTAATCCTAAGATGTAGATGAATCTTATCTATTTACAGACACCCTTTATAGTGGATGCAGTTTCTAGTCTCATGTCTAAACAGTGATTTTCATTTGGTGCATTATTGCACAAGATCTTCTGTATCTTGTGAAATAATGCAAGATACTAAAAAACCTCTCAGAAGCTGCAGTACCATCCTATTTTAGAGAGCTGCAGGAAACTTCTAACCAGCCTTCACTGGCTGCCATCAGTTCAGGCTGGGAACTGATTACATTGCAGAGCAAGGAGACACCTTTAGGATGCAGGAAAAGAAAGGAATGCAAAATACAGCAAAGGCTTCAGTGTTTGCATTCCTTTCTAAATGCGATTGGAATGTAGGTGCCACTAGAGGCAAAAGATGGAAATCAAGAATTTCTGAAAGGAAATGTACCTTGCATAGCTTTCTTTAAAATAGGATTAAAAGCTTTCATGTGGCTCCGTTAATGGTAGAAGTGATGTGCAGATCTGATGAGAGATGGATCTGTGAGCTTACACAGCTTGTTATCATATTCAGTTGCTAGAAATCTCACACTCTTGAAGAGGTTGTTTGATAATTTTGAGATACCCCCATTTAATCAAAGTCAAATAGATTACATATCTCATGATAGATAAGGTCAGGAGATAAATCCCACAGCATTTTGAAAGAAGCACTTTGACATGGAAAAGGGCATATTTAAAAGTAACTATTGACTTGTGTGCTAAGAGTAAAAAGACCAAGACATTGATGCATTTTTGTTCACTTTTTTGCCGGTAGTTTCCTGCCAAGCATCTCATTTACTTGAGAATTCCTGGATAGTAAAGGTTCTAACAAGGTTGCTTGAACTTTAAATTGTTCACTGAAATAAAGAAAATAAAATGGCAGTTTTAAAAACGTTAAGAACTCTGGTCAGATCTCTTCTATAGAGGATAATTGACTCTGATGAGATCAGCTCTCAGCTGAGGCAGAACCTCGTTACTGAGATGGAAAAATCATGCAAGTTTTAATGATCAAAAGCACTCAGATTGAGTGACATGATGAAGTGCTATTTCAAAAATCAACAATTATAGATTAATCTCTTTCATGTATTATTAAAGCCATATTAAAGTGAGTTTTCAGCTGGAATCTTTGTGAGCAAATGAAACTGCAGTAATAAGATTTGTTCATTCAATGCAGTAAATGAACATTGTGGTAGCTAACAAATACTGGGATGTAGTGTTGTTAAGTTTCCTGTAATCTTGTAGTCAGTGTCCATGGAGCTTACCTGGTTTGTCTAAAGATGTGGTTTCAAGAACTTGACATCATGATTTCCCTTCGAGATGCTCCTAGTTACTACCACTGAGCTTAATTGAGAGTATGCTTATGAGCACTTGAAAAACCATGGACTAGTAGCAGCAGACTAGTCCAGACCTACTTTCTATCAGTTCTGGAAACTTCCATTTTGACTCCAAATTACTTCAATGGTAAGAATCTCTGCCTGTCCTGCAGCCAAACATCATTAAAGCAGAAACTTGTGTTGATTGTGGGTGGGGACTGGCTAGTGCCTGTGCAGAGGTTTCTCAGTGCGTTAGAGCTTCTGTCCTGCTGGTGCAACATCTTAGGAGCATCTTCATATCCTGAACAATCCAGAGGGTCCTGTGAGTTGTAACCTAGTTTAAATGCTAGTATTTCATTTTTTCCCCCTTGGAATTTGCTTGTTCTGATGAGGAATGAATGAAGGAAGGCAGTTTTCTTTTTCAGAGTGATGAACTAGGGTCTCTTCCTGATGGTTCCTGGTTTTTTAATGGGAATCAGGTTCTGCTGCAACACATTATTTGAGCAGCCCTGAAACCATTTCTAAGCCTTTAATAATTTTATGTGCTAGGCATTCTGGCAGGGGAAAGCTTCTAGTTCAGGGTTGTTATCTGTGGTAAACTGGATAATGTCAGACTGGACAACTTGCAGTGCTTTCAGAAGCTGTTTCATCTGATATTAAAAAATTAATGTATATGCCCTGGCAGTGTCCAGAGTACTCCTGTCCTCGTGAGGAAAGATTGTGAAAGAGAAGCTTCTTGTTTTCTCTTTGTTGAAAGGAGCATATTTTTTTTCCTGACAGTCAAAGAGAGAGAGCATAAATTTTGGGGGAAGTGATATGAGCTTGCATAGAGAAGGGAACAGCACTGACAAGAAATTATGAATGCTGTTCTCCGAACCTTGCTAAATTTAGGACTTTCAAAAATTACTGCTTCTATGAGGGGGGGAAGCCTTACTGAAATCCCTTCCCCAGTCTAAAGTAGGTCAGTGATAGTGGTGCTGGCTGCCTCCTCTGCAGCGTGTTCTCTTCTGCACTACCACAGCGCTGATTTCTCCTGTGTACACGTTAAATACGTCGCATAGTACAACTCCTGTGCTTTGTTCACACAGTCCTTCACTTCTGAGCAGGAATAGTGGCAGGAGGCTCAGGCACTGGGGAAAGATGAGGATTAATCATATCTGTGCGGGGGAAGGCAGTGTCTCAGATGGCACTACCTCTGCAATAAGGTTTTCTGAGCTGATTCAGGATTGATGTGTGTCAGCCCCCCAGATACGCTACAGGGGTTTTAACATTTAATCCTCCTTTGTGAAGGTTGTTGGACTGTCCACCTCTGTTCCTCAGTGCTGGAGTATGGGAGGAGAAAGTCCAGAAGAGCAGAACAGTTTTTTTGTGTGGAGTCAGCATTAAGTTATTCCTAATTAAATCCAGACCTCTGTGCTGTCTGGTTTAAGCAAATCTCACGGCTTGTTGTTTATGTGTGCATATGTCTGAGGGCAGAACAGTAGCTGCTCTATGGAGCTTTGGGTGTTGAAGTTCAGGTCTCATTTCAGTTTCTCTCATTAGGGAGTTGAAAATCTTCAGCCATAACAAGACGTGCAGGTAGATTTCAGCCTGGTGGATGAGCTAGCTCATTTTCTCCTTGAAAGCAGTTATTAAGTTGCTTATTAATTTCTCTTCCTTTTTCATTACTTAAGTTTAATTCCATTTTAATGGGAACATAAGTTTAGGAGAGAGTTTTGCTGAAATACTGAACTAGTGTTAAAAATGCTTATAATTGAAGAAGTCTATTTTGTTGCAGTGGGGATGTCAAAGAAAGCTGAATTTATCTGAAAGCTCAGCTTTGTGTGTACACTTACCCTGGTCAGCAGCCTACGTAGGCAGGGAATGAGATTTTGGATGAACTTGTCAGCAGGTGAATTTCTTCTTCTCCATTATCTGAAATTCTCAGTCACTTTCCATGTAGCCTCATGCTGATGATAGATTTTCTATTCCAGAAGGCGAGTGTTTAAATTCCCTTATAAATCTTTGTATTACTGCTCCAGGAAATTAGACTTCCTGGCACTGTCAGGGTAATGACTTTAACTTAGTAGATTACAAAAGTGCCAGCAATTTGTCTTCAGCTAAAGGCAACATGTAGTAGAAGGAGAGAGAAACCTCACTTTACTCTGGCTTTAGTTTGTAATTAAGATTGGCTGCGGTTCGCATTTCAGTGCTGCTTTAATTTGCTTTCTTTAAATCTTGACAAGTTGACTCAAGCACTCACCTGCCCTTTCCAGCTCCCTTCCATCATTAATTTTGATTGTCGTATTGTGAATAAGTGAGTAGAACTGATTGATTAATGGCACCATCCACACCCCTCCTGTGCCTGCTGCTGGAAATTCAGGGACTGGGAAGATCTCCTCTGTGAGAGCAAGTAACATGTTCTTGTATTAACATCTTTTGAGCATTTAATGCACATTATTAAGAATTCTGATCAGAATTAAGTATCTCTTATTTCTGTTGCTTTCCTAAGCTGAGTATTCATTTTGGTCCCATGTGTTTTTCATAATTTACAAAGCAGTGAAAGATTTCTCATCTGTCTTCCAGTGCTTTGAGTCAGAGAAAATTTATTGCCTTGAATTGGAAAATTCCCATATGAAACCTGCACTTGCCAAACTTTCTCTAATCTGGTACATTTAAATTCCCATTCTTTTTCCCTATATTTTCAAGGAGTTCAGAGCAGACACCTGTGGATTTTCCCTTTCTTGTGTACACAGTCTTTCCATAGCTGACTGCTAATTGTTCTGGAATCCTCTGCCTTTTTGGTCATAATCCTCTCTGATTCTTACATTCGGTGTTCTTATTGGTTCAGAGCTGGTGGACACATGCACGAATTGCTTCCTGGCCTGCTGAGCTGTGCTCTATAGGTGAAAACTTTTTTGTGATCTTTATCCATCTGTTAAATATAAATATGTAGAACATTAATTGTATGTTTAAGGTTGAAACAGAAGGCTTTGAAAAATCATATGGGGGGGATACAGTTGGAATATGAATTGGAGGTCCAGGAGTACTGCTCTGTCTCTGCCACTAATTCTTTTCACTTGGTAATATAATTCTGTCCTACAATATTCTTACTTTGGAGACTGCAAGGAAAAACTATTTTACTGGGAGAAATACTAAGTGATATGACTGAAACCCTGTACAGTAACTGTGTACAGCAGTCTGCTGAGACTCACAGCTCTGCTGTGTGGAGTTCAGTTATTCCACAAAATCACGTGAGATGAATTTGAGACCGTTACAGGACCAGCTCTGGTGTTATCTGTCTGCTCAGGAATGTGAAGAATAGTTTTGGCTTTGTGTCCTGGTAATTGCTGCTGTGTTTGTCAAAGTGTTGTTCTCTGGCTTCAGAGAACGCCTTGACATTGCAGCCCTGAGCTGTGGTTTCCAGTCCCTTGCTTTGTCCATAGGGACATCCAGGCAAAATTGTGTTTACAGATAAGACAGGCTAGATTCCTGGTAGGGGTGAAATGGCATCTGTGGAACAGAAAAACTCTTGCAGCTGAGTCAGGGAAAGCACAATGTTTGTGTGAGTAGACTGTGCTGTGAATGGCCCAGGTGAGAGATTGTGTCAGGAAGATTTGAGTTGGGGACTTCAAACAGTTGTGCTACATGGAGGACGTAGAACCAATGTAAACTGGAGAAGAAATTTCAACTGTGATATTTAAATGTCACTAACACCTCCCCACCCCCAGCATGGACACTTCATAGTGGGAATGTCTTTCAGGTTTAGGTCATGAAGCTTTGAAGTTTAAGCTGAGGGACCAGTGGGAAACAACTGCTGGGGTAGGGAGGCAGGAGGAGCAATTGTAATGATACGAGAATTCCATTCAGCTCTGTATTTATAGAAGCTGAAACTCTTTGTGAAGTCATGAGGTGGTAGTTCTTCTCCATCTCTTTTTGGCTCAGCTATAACTTGTTTGCCTGTAAAACTCCTGATTTTTCCTTTGTCTTCTACCTCTGTCTTGAGAGCTAGAGGTCACATGAAAGATGAGTTAAGATGACTGCTTTGTTTCTGAATCATTTCAGACTTTTCCTTCTGAATGAGAAAAAGCTGACTTAGTTATAAGATACTTTGGTTGTCTTGGAAATAGTGCATCAACATCAACAGCTATTTCTCTTCTTTATCCTTCTTATGCATTCTCAAATGTTTAGTATCCCTTAGCACATGAGGGGGAAAAGCTGACTGTTGGAGGCAAGATTCTCCCTCCCCACCTTCAGGTCTTTTCACCTGTGACTCTCATGGGACTATAAAGACTCCAGTAGTCAGCTTCTAGCTCCTTCTTGCCTGAGGTTGGCACCCAGGAATATAGATCTATTATAATAACTAGCAGTATCTTCAGAAGACAGGAATCCCAGGTGGTAAATTCCTTTTCCAACTTGATGTGAGTTTGTGGCCAACTGAAGTGCACAGAAAATGAGATTTAGGCATCTCAAACAGGAAGAGCCTATATATACTTGCATAATAAAGTAGCCTATAAAAAACTAAACAGCAGGAGCTCCACTAGAGCCCATGGTAATTACAGCAGCTAATAAGGAGATGGAGTGATCTGGAGCTTCAGCTAAAGACAGAACTGCAAGAAGTCTGATTTTCCCAGTCCAGCATTGCTACTGACTTTCTGAGTGGCCTCAGGCAAGTTAATAGCATTCAGTTGCTGGGGTTGTAGTGAACCTGTTCATGAAGAGCCTTCTGTTTCCTCTGCTTTCACTAGAAGAATCACTTCACTAAAATAATAGCTAGATTAATTACCTTCACTAAAATAATTAGTGTTTTCACTGCTGCTGTGATAACCAATGCAAATGGAGTGTATGTGGTATATTTGTAAAACCAACAAAATTCTGGTGAAGTATGCTGTATCCCAGATGTTGCTAGCAGTACAGTGATATAAAAATTAAATAAAAACATAATTTCAGTTAAAGGTGGATGGTAGAGGTTTGCCCTGGTGAGATGCTGCGGAAATGGACTGAGGGATTGATGTTACAGAAAGAATTTTGCAAGTATGTAATATTGTGAATTGCTTTGCACTCTTATTATGCATATTACACTTATTGGTTGGGGTTTTTTTAATTGAGAAGTTCAACTGCATTATTTATAATACTTTGTAAATAAAGGTGTGTACATATACCAGTGCATAACTGGAAACCTTGGTAAGTTTTACTGCCCAGCTGCATTTACTTCTGTTATAGCAGTGTGTGCTCTCTGGCAATGCAGCATCTTAACTCTTCAACCACTGATTGGATTTTCATGTCATTTCCACTTGGCTAATATTTCTGGTGAAGAATAGTTAATGTTTGAAAGCTACAGTTGCCAGTCATATGTTTTTAATTTTCACAGCTTTTCCTGTACTGTTTGCCCTGCTGAGAATGGTAAATTCTTTTTCCTCCCCACATTTTAGGTTTTGTATATGTTTTTGCATGTCCCATTTAGCATTTCTATTCTACAAGCAATTCTAATTGTTACTCTAAAATAGAATGCTTGTTATTACAGAGCATAGCTCATTATACAGCTGCTGCTCCAGGACTGTTTATAAAATGAGAATGTGGCAAGAAAGCCTGCCAGGAATAAAAGCAGGAGTTGATGGGAAGGTGCTTATCCCTCATAACTGTAGCTGCCTCAGTCTTGGGGCTCAGTCACTGCAGTGAAAGACTCACTCCATCCACCAATCCATCACTGTTGCATTATGTCAGCTTTTGCCATGCCACTTAGTTTCAGTTAAGAAACAATAACAATGAAATCTCTGAGTTCCCCCCCACTCCCTTTTAGCATAAGCGTAAAAAATGAGATGATCCTTTGAAGAGGGGTGTGAATCTGAAACTTGTCCTGGTTGCCCAGCCAGTATCACCAGGAAGCTGAGGGAAGAGGAACTCAGCTTCTGTCAGAATTTAGAGATGAAATTTCATGTCAAAATCAATTACAAAAACCTTGTTGGACGAAGTTACAGTTGTCTCTGGTGTCCATCAAAAGTACCGCAGCAAAGTTGTGCTGACGAAGCTGCTTGACAAGTTAAGAAAACTGCAGAAAGTTTCAGAAGAGCTGAGGCAGAAAAATGGTGCAGTGTTGATTTAAATCCCTTTCCAGAAGTAGCATGAGCAGAAGCAAAGGAGGTAGTTACAGCTGTGGGTGAGTGTTCTGAAGGCTGTGCTTTAGGAGTAGCTGGAATGTGGATTTCTAAGGTGACTCGGTGCTTTCAGATCTCAGCACTAGACAGACATCACTCGAGTCTCACTGAAAGCATCTGTCCCATCTGGCAGCCTTCTTCCCAAAGAAATGGAGGCTAATGCCACATAATTGGGCATTGGAGGAAGTTTTGAAGGGTTCTTTATATCATTGAAGGATTTCAAGACCTGACTGGACAAAAGCATAATAGCTTGGTCTGATTTTGGCATTCTGCTTTGAGCAGGAAGCTGGCCCAGTTGACCTCCCATGTTCCCTTTCAGCCTAGTTGTTCTGTGTGACTCTCATTAACTGATTACAGAGTCAGCCAGGAAAAGTATGTCTGCATAAAACCAGCACATTTTCCAAAACGATCCATGACTGGGGGATTGGGTGACTCAGATGAGAAGAAGAATGAGAAAGTTCATTTGTCCATGGAACTTGAGAAAGGAACATCCATACAAAATTGAGTGTATCAGGTTGCATCTCAAGATATGGCTTGTTTCAAAGAAAAATATATTTTTACTTAAAATATATACTTTACTGGTGACAGCACAATAAACTATGGAATTCTCAAAACACTTGATAATCAGCCTTTGAGGATCTGCTTAGAACAGCTAATGATCAGGGAGAGAAAGAGGAATGAAAATCAGATAGCTGTGTGATTCTGAACTAATTGCAAATTGTGGTACTTTTTGCAGTTAGTTCAGAGATTAGGCAAGTAGACTTTCTTTACAGTGCAGCCAAGACAGGGAGGTACATGCATGTTTTCCACTTTTGCTTGAGCAGTATTGTAGTGCATGGAGAGCTTTAATAATAGAGTTAATCTGGAATTAAACCAAACTGGAATGTCAAATAACCTGGGCATTTTAAATTGCAGAAGCCACTGATGCTCATTAGTTGGGCTGAAGCTGCCATCATGTTTTGCAGAAGAGCAAATAAAGAGAATCAAAAAATTAAGACTTCTGGTTTTGCAGCATTAATTTCCAGTGAGTCTACCTGCACAGCTGCTGCAGCCCTATTATCTGACTCATTACTTTGTAAACCACTGTGAGATATCTTGAATGTGAAAGCTGCTGTGTAAAGCCATATTTATTTCTGTAACCCCGAGTGCTCTGCACAGGCTTAAAAGCTCCCCCCCCTTCTCCACCATGACAGGGGAATTACAGGACTTAATGTGCCATATACCTCTAACTGTGGATTGAAGAAAAATGACCTTGAACTGAGAGGCAGGCATTTTACATGGTAAAGCAGTCACTTAAATTTACCTGTCAGCTAGAGGCAGGGGGAACCTTACCTCTGCATGGTTTAGAAAGCAATGTCAATCCAAGTGCTGGTTGCTCTGAACCCACTGAGAGCTTGATTGCTGACCCAGGCATTTCCAGATGATCAGTGAGAATGTTGATCAGTATGTGGTAGAGAGGAGAGCCTTTTTATTTCGGCCTCACAGACCATTAGTTTCAGCCCTGAATTTTCTGTGTCTTGATCACAGGAAAAATTGGAAGTCTGTAATAGCATGAAATGTTACTTGTCTGTGCAGGAATAGACCCTGGTTCAGGCAGATCTGGAAGGAGGCAATGTGGAGAGCAGTCCTTGCACCTCGTGCCCAGTTCATGCGTGTTTTGCACACCTTGCCATCTCTTTACTGATAACTTTACTGTTGCTTTTGTTGGAGATGTCTAGAGCAACTTTGTGGGGTTTTTTATCAGTAAAGAGTAAGTACCAACACACTGTGACAGTCAACTTGAGCAGGCCAGCTCAAGATAAAAGCAAAACTGAACTCGTGTGGGGAGGGAAAGAGGGGTACCACTGCTGAAGTGAGTTGTGCAGTTAAAGGGCATTTCAGTGGCACAGCTGGGAACAGAGGTGAGATTTCCTGATTACTAAAGCAGTATCTTCTTAGCTTGCTCATGCTAGCCAGCCCACTCCATTTAGAGATGTCAGTTGTTGTCCCTCTCTTACAAAGCCAGGAAGAACATTTAATCTAATGACTTTTGTTTTGAGACTTCTAAAATCACAACCACCAAATCTGTAATCACGATTGAGCATGTAATTGCATCTTATCCTGCTGAGAGCTTAAAAATAATGAGCAAGAAAAACATCTCCAAAGACTCATTCAGAGTGTGAGGGGGAAAGAGGAAGGCCTAGAGAACAGTTCTGCCTTACCTGGAGGGTCCCCAATGACCTTTAAACACTTAGGAAATTGGAAGGCTGCGTTCCTTGCAGATGCAGGTTTCCTACTTCCCTTTTGGGGCTGCTTTTCACATTGTGTAACGAGAGAGCACACAAGGCAACCTGCAGATGTGTGAGAGAAGAGAGAAGTGGGAAGAATGACTGAGGTGTTGTGTTCTTGTCAGTGTGTTCAGAATTTCTCAAGGAATGAGAAACTGGGGGTGTCAGGAGGAGCATGAGACCTAATCCCATTTATTCAGTTACACGAGTGCTGCTCCTGGGAGAGTATTTCAGGTTAGTGATAGTGTCCAAGTGTAAGACTTGGGAAATGCACATGTGACTTGGATTTGGGCAGCTGTGCAAGGTTTTGCTTAATAGTTAAATTCTAACAAGCATTTCCCTTCCAAATCCAACATCCCTGTTTGCTGAAAACACTGCTGAGATTAAATCCATGGACAGTAAACTGGATTGGCAGTTTTCTGGGTGGCTGGATCCTACTTTCCCTAAAACACTGAAAATTTGTTGCCAGTTGTTTCACTGAAGTCTGGAGACCTATTTCTAGATCAAGCTCTGGACTCATATGGCCCATGAGATGCCATCAGGGCATTCATAACATTGCCTTACATGGAAAAATGGGTATAGGCCCTAATATGATGGAAATTTCTATACTCCTGAGGAAGTATCTCCCCTTATTTACATTTATACTGACCTTTTCAGAGTTTTCTATAGGCATGAACAACCTCCACAGTAAAGGTCAGCTTCTGCTTAGAATCTTTTACATGGGTTATTTTAAGCTCAATTTTTAATTGCATAATATTACCATAAGAAAGCTGCATTGAAATTGAAAACTCTCCTAGACAAAGTGGCTGTTGGGTTGGGATCTTTTCACTGTTTTAAAGGCAATGAAGTGGTTTCAAAGAAGCTGTCAGAGTTGCTTTGTGGTAGTGGCTGCTGTGGCTTTGTTAAAGAATTTCTCATATGATTTTCTGCTGCTGTATGAATGCAGGACATTGCTATAGGATGGTGAATATGGGGCAGGCTGCAGTTGGATGCTCTATAATGTTCCCCTTTGCCTCTTGAAAAATGTCTCTGTGCTCCCTTTATTCATTGCAACAAAGTATCTCATTCATTGCTACACACTAGGGTCCCAATCTCTTCTTTTTCTTTTTAATTTGCAGATAGATTTATTTGTGGTTGTATTGTGTGCGTGTGTTTAGATATAAAGCTTCATGGAGATACTTCTCTCCAGATCATGTTGTCTTATCTCATATTTTAGTCCACCTTAAAGTTTTACAGCAAGATCTGTGTTTCCAGAAAATCTATTATTCTATAGGCAGAGCTGGTTTTGTGTCAGTTCTGCCTGTGATTATCCAATATTCGGGCAGTGCACCGAACAGCAGGTGGGTTTACATTTAATAGAAACTTCCCCGATTTTCCAGAAAGCTGCAGAGAATGGTTGGCAGGAAGAGGGAGAAGAGTACCTGTTCACTCAGTACTTTGATGTGGTATGTTCCAGTGTGTCCCAATTTAAATGAGGGAGGAGCAGCAGCATCTTCTCTTGTCTCTCATCATCTGTAATCCCTGCCTGGATACAGTGCTTTGAGGATGAGTGCAGAATCTCTGTTCTTTGAGGCATTAATGTTTCTAGCTTACACTGAAATCCACGAGAATTAAGTACCCAAATATGTTACCTTTAAAAAGCTGGGCTGCAAGGTCCATTTTTTTATTAGATAGGTTAAGGAAAACGTTTTGTGCTGCTTCCACTCTGGCCTGACATTCATTTGACATTGAAAATATCAAATTCTTTTTCTTGGATGCTTGGGAGATACTTGCCTGACAGCAGCACGGTGACTGTAATTGAGACAGATTAGAGGCACTGGGCTGCCTTTGGGTGCATGAGGCAGCTTTCATGAAATGGAGAGAGGAATTGAAACACACTTTTGACTTTGGAAGCTGGAGCAGGAACTAATTAGCAATTTCAGGACACAAACAGGATTGGAGGAAATGTTTGGGTTGGCATATAATAAATTATTTATTAACATGGGGGAGTCTTTCCATATGTCAGTTGCTTATAAAATGCTTATAAAGGCAAGATTGCAGGACTTTGCATTTAATGAACCAAGCAGGCTTCAGTCCCAGTGATTAGGAGCCACTGACCTTTCATTTTTGCAGGCTGAGACTGGACCTGGTAGCCTCTGCTCAGCTTGGATTCTGCTAAGCTTCCCCCAAAAAAGATTAGTTGTTTATATCCAAATATTTTCTTCTTACTGGGATGTATTTTGAGATGTTTGATGTTTCTGTGAGGGAATATCCACTGGAGAATAGAAAATTTTATTCTGCCTTATTTGAGGAATTCAAGCTGTGGAGTTCTGCAGCCCTTCACTGCCTTAAGCAGACAGTCCTCTAACAAGCACTGAATTGATATGAATAACCAAATACCTGTGTAATGGCTTATGACCATTTATGAGACTTTATATAAAAATCATGATGAGCAGTGGAAGTATAAGAGGACTCAGTGAAGCATGAGTAACCCAGAAAAAAGCTTTCAGTTTGGCTTCTAAGCATATTTCAGTGTGCGTGAGCTCTGAAAGATTTGGGTTTTTTCTTGACATTGTTTTTCCCTTGGCACTGAAGATAAAACACAGACATGCTGTGAAGGGGAGAACCTGACAGGTGCCAGCCCGAGTGGAGACGCTGTCAGTCGATCCTTGTCTGTCCCAGCTCCGGCTCGGATCCACCCAAGCGCTTGTCAGGACCGTGTGAGCTTTCAAACCCGAGCAGGAGGTCCCTCAGCAGCAGGAATGTTTTGAAGCACAGTCAGTGGAAACCCCCTGAGTCCCATATCTGACAAAGTAATCCTGTTTCTGTAAATTCCTGAGTGATGGAGGATTTGGGTTTGCCTTTCCTGGTTGGTTTTAGTACCATCACCCAGTATGTAACAGCACAGAAGGGCTGACCACAGAAGGTGCTGTGGGTCCTCCCACACCTGGAAACAGCATCTGTGGAGGTCTGGAGGAGTGTGGCTGCTGTGTCCAGGGAAAGCCCTGGTCACTGCTGCAGCCACCCTGAGCCCAGCCTAGCTCCAGGACTGCGGCCACTCCTTCCCTCGGCTGCCGGCTCTGCGGAGCTGCCTCACAGCTCTGCACTCCGAGTGCTGCTTCTGCCTGGTGCTGGAGCCCACAGCTGTGCACTGCAGAGCCCTGTGGCCTCTCCTCCGCTCCACTGCCCCTCACAAGCTTTGGTCTACTGGGCTTCTGTGACTAGTGTGTCCTATGGGAGGGGAGGGCACTTGGTGGGACCATACCTGGCCTCATGATCCAGCAAGTTCCATACACCGTCTTGAAGGCAGGAAAGAAGATATTTAGGGGTCTGCAAGGTAAGAAAGCGTTTTCTGTGTGTTTTATGCCTTTGTTGCATACCTCACTACTGAATGTTGGAAGGTGTGTGGATATTTCAACTAAATATGCATTACCATGTAGGGTTTTTTATTTTGTCATGCAGCTGTCTGCTGAAGTGTTTCTTCCCTTTGCTGTGCTTCTCTACTTGCTGGCATTTTATGACAGAAAGTTGATAAAGCTGTTCAATATCTAACAGTTCTAAATAAAGTCAGAATCTTTTTTAATAAAATAAATATGCTTAGGTGGCATCTGGAGCCAGGGACTAATGCACAACTCCTTTTGCAGTAAGTTTTTCTCTGCAGACAGGTTTCTACTGAGCTGGGAGGAAGCTAAAAGCTCGTTAGCTTCCTGGAGTAAGAGCAGCTGATTGGCATCTGGAACTGCAAAGCTGAATTTTACAGGGGCTTGAGGCCAAATTTGGAGCACATGATCCTTGGTTAAGCACACACTGAAGACCAGAGGAAAGAAAATGGTAGTCTCAGGCAGCCACAAGTTAAAGGAAGGGGAGTCCCTTAAAAGTGCTGTTGATTTTCAGTGATGACTCTAGTTCTGAGACATTTTTCTGTTATGAGACTCTTGGACTTGATAAGATACTAACAGCAACACATTGTATTTTACTACTGGACATAGCTGTGGTGTAATTTTTTTTTTTTTATGGGCTTTCCTTCAGGGAATCACTCAGTATCTCCCTCTTTAATAAACACATTTTATACACTAAGCTCAAACCTGCTGATGGTTGGGCTGGACAGTTAGGCATCTGTACTAGTAATGGCAGTGAAAGGAGTTTCAGGTCTCCAGCTGCACCACATGGCAGCTCTGATCAGAAAGCTGTGTTGTGCTTTATGGAGCTGTAGGTGAGGGTTGTAAGGAAAATGTTTTTGCCTACATTTGGTTGTTTCAGTTCAAGGAAAAGTCCCAGAAAACACACGTTTTGGCATGAATATGTGAATGCATACATTCACAAAAAACACATTTGTTTATCTAATATGGAAAGTAATAATTTTCCTCACATTCCCAATCCTCATTAGCTTTGCCAGCCATCTTTTTATTTATTTTGTTCCTTTGGGAAAGCTTAGCTAAATGGAAAAGGCTTGCAGTATGCTCCAAAAAGCAGTGGATTCAAGCCCAACCGAAGCAGAGTAAGCATGTTCAGACCTAGAGATTCCTCCACTTACAACCTTTCCCCATTAAGAAGAAAGGGCCACTTCCCACCTGCTTGTACCCGGATGAGGCATTCTGTAGTGTCACCTTGTTACGTTAGGGAGTGATCTTGGGCAGTGTTACGGGTTTGGATTATTGTGGCATCCCCACATATTCTTGGCTGCAGTTTGCAGCTCTGAGGTCTTTAAGTTGACAGTTCCTGAGCCTCTCCATATTTTCTACTGGTGTCACTGGCCCCAGGCACAAGGAGCCAGATAAGCCAGGAGGGCTTGGCAGTGTTATCCTTTCTGGAGAGGATTGTGCAATCCCTTGGAATTGCCTTCTCTGGCTAAAAAGGAGGAGTGACAAAATAGAGCTGTTTGGTGACACAACCAAGGAGACACCCCTCAGGGCATGTGGGCAGTCACCAAGCACTGCCATCTGGGTCCTTTCAGAGAGGAGAAAGAAAACCAGTCAGTCATGTAATTCTGAACCCTCAAAGAGACAGGAGCAGACATATCAGAAGCACCCATGGCCAATAGGAGCAGCAGCAGCACTGAGATCTAAAAGAATAAGCATGGATGTTTGACCTTGTCACTGTTGTTCAAATATCCCTATGATGTAGCAGACAGCATCTGGAAATGCAGGTTTTCCCTCCCAGGGAAACATAACACGATCAATGACACGGTTGATATTGATCTTGTATGCATGGGCCGGATTGTTGTCTGTTTAAGAAGTCCCCAGTGCAATGCACATCATCAGTGTGCCCAGCTCCTTTCAGTATCAGCTGTTAGAGGTGTGAGCCCAACCAGGAAGCTTCCGGAAGGAGCTTCCCTGAAGGGAGCAGGCAGGATTGCTCACATCTAGGAGCATTGCTACTCCCTTGGCATATTGATCTGCTGTCAGTGAGATCACCGGCCTGATAAGCATAATCAGTCTTTTGTCTTAAAACACTGTAGTGTTTGAGGCAAGAGTAAGGGGCAACCAGTAAGAGAGAATCCCCTAGACATAGCCAGAGAGTGTTCATCTCTAGCTTAGAGTCCTGGGTGTGCCTGAGCTGCCAGAAATTCCATACCCCAGCAGGGCTGGCAGTGTCACACTGTGAAACCCTGCAGAGCTGGCAGACCTTTGATGCAAATTAGTTTCGTACTCACTTACGTATGTGAGCCAGGATTTTGAACTAAGTCCCACTTGGAGATGTTGCAGTGGTGATGCAGGGCCTGGGCTGCGTTCTGGGAGCTTGCAAACACCATTGTAAGTAAGGGGGTGGTGGGAAAAGAGCAGCCCGTCCTTCCAAACAGTTTGCATTTGGTACGTAGCTCACAGCCCAGAGACTCTAGTATGTGCTCTGTGTGGAAGAGAGAAGGAGAAAATGTTACTTAATGTTTGATTTTTAGATAAAACTGCATTTCAAAACAGATTTGCTTTTGGAATAATATGATTGTCCTGTTTTCTTTAAAAGAAGCTGCGCTCAGTTATCACTGTGAAGTAAATAAAAATAACTTTGAATTAGAGAAGCTGGTGTGAGAGCAAATGTTAGCATTTCACGTACTGTACTGAGAGTCCCCAAGGTCAGAGGCAAGTCTTCTGGGACTGGGGTAAAGGAAGCTATTTACATGAACTCTCCATTTTAATCATGCAGCCAAAGGGCTTAACTCCAATCCAAAGCATTGTTGCTTGTAACAATGGTGTTTCTCAAAAGCAAACAAAAACCATTGCCAAAGGTGACCTAGAAATGCTTAAATGTGCTGCAGTTCACCCACGTGTCTCCTCTCCCTGCAGGTGCAGACCTCTAGCAGCTCTGCTATCCCTGCATCAGCCTGGCTGCTGGGGATTCCCTGTGCTTTGGTGATAGCCCTGTGGGACAGAGCATTCCCCTTTTGAACCAGTAGCTTGGGTAGTGCTCCAGTTATCTCCAGCAGCTTTGAGATTCTTATTACATGTTGGTCCTCCAGAGCCTTTGCTACTGATTAGTGAGGAGAAAAGGCTGTTAATGGAACATCTCCAGTTGCCAGGAGACTCAGCTGCATATGTTTGGAAGAAGACTTTGTATTGGGCAGTGTGTCAAACGCTGTTGGGAGAAATGCTGCTTGCAGGTCCTTTGGAAAGGGAAAACGGTATTATCTCTAAAATGAGTGGTCTCAGAAAACAGAAGTGCTAGAACTTACACAAGGTCAAAATGGGTTGTATTTGATTGAGCCACCTCTTTGTTGCGTTGCATATTGTTTGGATACGAAGTGGGATGTAACCAACCTTGTACAAGTCATTCTGTAAGAAGGTGCTGTGATGACAGTTTGTGGAGCTTGGGAAATGTAAAGAGTGATAGAAATAGCAAAAGACAGTTTGCTTTCCCAGGCATCCTTTCTTTCTCTTGCACTGCCTTGCCCTCCAACATTTCCTTTCCTTGCTGCCTTTCTGTCTTCACTGCAGTCACCCTAGCTCCCTGTGTTGGTTTTTTGCATACCTCACTCTTAGTAGTGCTGGTAACATTCCTGTTACATCCTTTGGACTGGGGGTTTGTTTGCTTCCCTTTTGGAGTAGTGTGCCAGGGCTGCTGTCATTGTGGGAGTACGTGATAGGCTGGGAAGAGTTTACATCATTTTAGAATTTCTTCATGACTTAGTAGATTAGTTGGAAAGGTCACACAGTGTGGTGTTCATTTCCTAAATAGAAAACTCTTCTTAAACATTCCCTCAAGCCTGATGCGAGTCTCGTGTGTCCCACATTATTCTGGTTGCTCTTTTCAATACTATTCAAAGGCTGTTCTGTCTGCCTTCAGAGCTGCTGCTCAGTGGTGGATGCTGCATTTGTGATTCAATCTCTGCAGTAAGCTCAGTACCTGTCCTGACTTGTGCTGTACCTTGAAGTGAAAGCCACAGGGACTGTTCAGAACTTTCCACCTATTATTTCATCTTCATTTGTTGCAGGGTTTGCTGTGCCTCTGCCGTGTGACACTCAGTATTCTGCATGTATCTGCATCGAGCTGCATTCTCGGGCAGTTATGCCAAGCGTTTGGCTCTGCTGGAGCTGGCTGCGCTCGCACTACTGCTAAGCCTTTCAATTAGAAGAATCTTGCAAGTTTATGTTGGCATTCAAGCTGCTCTGTGCACTGGGTGCTGAAGCACAGCGTACAGATGGAAGGGAGCTGATGGGTCAGGTTTTTTAAGGGATCTGGTTACTGTTTTTACAGAAGTAACCAGCTGCCTCCCCCAGCCTTCCATGGGGCTTTTCATGTAGTCTGCTGTAAAACTACACTGCGGGGTGAGGGGTTCCTGGAAGGGGAGAGTTGAACTGCACGACTTATCTGCTGCTCAAGTGTTCTGAAAACATTTTTGTAGCAAATACTTCTGAGCCCTGGTTTAGACCTTGCAGACAATGAACTGCACAGGCTGTGGTGAAGGTACCGGCCGGCTGTCAGCAGAGGGCAGGAGTCCAAGGGCTGCGGAGCTTTTCTTTCGTTCAGATTCTTCGTGTTCATTTCTTTTACTATCATGACTCTTTACTCTTTTTATTTTTTCTTTTGTTTTTGGCTTTTGGCTGATTGCTTCCTGGTTGCTGAGGGAGATGTTTTTTCACTGTGCAAAGTCTGTTTTCGGGTGACCTTGCAGAGGAGGTGCAGTCCGGGCTCCTCTCGCTCCATCTGCCGGCGCTGCAGGTGCGGCTCAGGGCGAGCAGAGCGGCCCCAGAGCTGCCAGTGCTGGCAGCCCCTCGGGGCTGTGGGCCGGGAATGCACCTCCTGCTGTAGTGGCAGCCCGAAAGGAGTCCAGGTGCTGCTGCATCTTCTGTCGGAAAGCAAAGTGCAGTAAGTGGGAATTGTGTCAGCACACTTGCAAGAGTGAGTAGCTATCAGAGTTCACTTCAGTGATTCCACACACACACATACACACCCCGGTATTTGACAGTTGTTTTAAACATCAGTTCAGAGGTTTTGTGTGAATAGAAAATGAAGCAGGGTATTTCTGCTGCTGCAGCAGGAGATTCCTCATCTGTCCAGCATCCACATGTGTATAATTTCCCATGCCTGTGGTGAGAGAATAAATCCTAAATGGAATGGGTGGTGAAGGGGAATAGGTTTGGCAGCCTTGTTCCAAAAAGAGTTGTCTGAATTTGGGATTAAGAGAGTGTATCAGAGATAGGCACCTGGTGCAGTATCTTATGTTATTGCCAGAATGTAGCTAAGTATAGGCACAGGATCAGCATTGCCAAGATGAAAGCAAATAGTTTTGTGGAGGAGATAATCCAGGAGCTGCTGCATCATTCTCAGCACGGGGACTGAGGGCTGAAGGGATGGAGATGGCTAATCAGCCCCAGCTAATTCCTCAGGTGTTTTCCATTCAGGATTCAAATTGCTGTCTGTGCTGTCACTGTTCTCTGGGCAGATAATCTATTTGCAACATCCTGTCCTGGTAATGTGAACTTCATGCAGAAATAGTCCCATTTACCAATTCTGAGCAACTCTGCTGCAAAAAAGCTCATCTTCCTATTTCTCAGAAAGATGAGACTGCAGTGTGTTGGAGATGACTCTAATATGGAAGATACTCCTCTGTGACACATTCCTCTTGTTGCTAGCTGCAGGAATGCTTACACACTGCAAAAGGTCTGATGCTCACAGTGACATGACTGTCCAAGGCATTTCTCTGAAAGCCAAAAGCTAATACAGTGAGCTTGTTTGCTTTCTGCAGTGAAAGAAGCAATAAATTACTTATCTCCATGCGTTTCCAGGAGGAAACAGTGTAGATTGCAACTCAGCACAAATCCTTAACCAATGGAAAAATCTCATTTATTCCAGGAAGATTATCTTTTTAAGGGCAGTGCTAAATCTGGGCTATAATTAAAACACCTTTTTAAAGAAAAAACAGGTTTTATTGTTTGATGTATTCTCTATCACTAATGACCCTCTTTTCTCATTTCTTCTATCCATTTTTAAATGAGTATAAGGAGTTAGCTGCATATTGCATAAAAGTAGCATTACCTGAAAAAATAATTAAGATGATCTTGAAATTAAGAAAATCAGTTTTGAAAAGAAGCAAGTGCTTAATGGAGGTGAGACCAGCTGTGCTTCCCAGGAACGTGCTTGAAGCGCTTCATGGAAAAATGTACAAGGCCTTCATGCAACACTGGTAGGAAATTCATAATAATTCAGACAAATTGCAACCTATAAATAGCAGAGCTGGATTCATTAGGACAGGAGGCAGATGGAGAAAATCTAAAACTTGCTTCTTTTTAAGGCACTATAATGCTTATGAAAGGTGTCAGCTTGCTGTCAGAGAGGGAAAACCCTCCAATGGAGTAGCAACTTTCTCATTATTAGTTTTTCATGCCTGCTAATGAGCAGCCTCCATGAGGGACATTCTTGGTACTTGGCTTTAGAAACTCCTGCTGCTTTCCCCTGGCATACCCAGGCTGACCCAGACGAGCTGCAGTGCTGGGAGAGGAGCAGGGGAGACAGGAGGGAGGACAGAGTTCTGTGAGGCATGTAGCACTCACTGGCACTGTTTGAGACAGGTGCCAATAGGGCAGAGGCATAAATGTAGTTGAAAAGGGAGGTTGTGGAGTGGAGCAGGTGGGAATCATCCACCACCTGCTAAGGAGTTATGCCCCAAAGCAGGAAGGTACTGGTGGTTGGTAGAGAGAATGCTGTGCATTATTGAAGAGAGAAGGTGAAGGCATTTTTGAGATGCTCTTACAGTAGTAAGTAGGAAAAAGGAGATGCTTTCATGCATGGAGAGAGGTAATGACAGAGAACGGGTGAGAGGTGCGTGACAGGAATGCAGCTGTGGCCACAGGAGGGGAGCAGAGGTGAGGGGCTTGGAGCGTCTCAGCATTCACACACAGCAAGGTGCTGAGGAAGGAAGTGTGTCCAGTCAAAAAGGAATGTACAGGCTGACAGAAAGGGCACATCACAGACTGCATTTAAATAACAGGACAGAGTAACAGCGTGGGGCTGTTTCCAAGTGTGCCGAAATTGCAACTGGGTACTTGTAAACAGAAGACTGGCTGAGCAATTGCATCCTGTTGAACCACAGGCAAGTCTGAGCTCAGATACAGAAGCAAAAAATGTTCTGTATGAATATTATCTGTTAATGAACCTGCCTTCATCTCTTCTGCTGATCTGATTTACATTTCAGCAAAGCTTCCTGAAAAGATAACAGTGTCAAAATTCCAGTAGGCTATCCTAAGAGATTTTTAAGTATTAGTGTTCAGGAAAGGAACACCAGGCGCTTATCAGCAGTGTTTTTTCTTGAGAAGTTCTTAGGTTGCCAATTCACCTTGTGAAGTGGCAGGGGAAAAGGGTGATATGAAGGTTGTATTGGAGTCAGATAATCACAGACTTATTCAAGGAATGGAGAAAAGCTGTACAACTGTTCATGCTTCATGGCTTAAGTAATGATAGTTTTTCCTCAGCATTCAATATAGAGGGCAATGATCCCAGTGCAAGAGGAGGACACTCGAGAAGAGGAAAGTCAGTGGTATGGATTGGCAGGATGCCTTTGGGGGTTGCCATCTGTTGTGTTTGCACGTATCCCTAGGGTGTCATGTGTAGCAGGCAAGTGGTGGCATTGAAATGAGACACGGACATGGAATGGAGCAGGTTGAG
This sequence comes from Fringilla coelebs, assembly GCF_963513975.1. Classification (NCBI taxonomy): domain Eukaryota; kingdom Metazoa; phylum Chordata; class Aves; order Passeriformes; family Fringillidae; genus Fringilla; species Fringilla coelebs. The sequence goes on along the minus strand of NC_140043.1, from coordinate 8,226,390 downwards.
TATCCGGTCACTGGAGAAAGACCTGGGCGTGCTGGGATGCACATAAGAAGCTGAGCACGGAAAGTATGAACCAGAACATGGATCCTCATGCATAGATGGGATTTTTGGTATGGAGCAAACCTTGGCTGATGGTGTTTGCTTTCAGCGGGATAAGTACCTGCTGTACAGCCAGGGGGTTAACACAGCTTGTGTTCGTAGACAGTGTTATACAGGGTTTAGAGGACTGATTTCTAAGATCTTGACTCAAAAAGCCACGCAGCTATATGAAGGATGCAGAGAAATAGTTTCATTTAAAATCAAGGCTCTTATTTCAGGAAGCCCTTAGCAACAGGGAAGAAAAAAATATATATCCACTGGATAGGACAGCATTGCTCAAAGATGTCTAAAATACAATAATCTGTGATGTGTGCCTGAGAGATGGGTGATTTTGAAGAGAAAGTGCTGAAGAGAGAAAGTGATTTGTGTTTGGAGGTTTCCTGTCTTACTAGTGGTAAACTTGATTTGAATTATGCTATAAGTCTAGGACAGCATCTTGTTATGTGAAGAACGTTCTTTTCATGCGTACAAATAATAAAAATAATTTTGCTCAAAGCAAGCTTGAAATTGCCTCTTTGCCCAGGCTTCTTCACACCTTTATGCTAGCTCTGATGTCTTGGTTTTCTAGAAATCCTCTCCTAGGTAATGCTTGCTGCATTACCTAATGCTTACTTACTGCAGACATCCCAAAGGCCACCAGCCCAGCTACAGTGACTGCAGATGAGTCACATTGACCAGAGCTTGCTTGTGCCCTCGTGCACTCATGAAGGCAGTTTAGGGGTTTAGTTTTTTTGTTCACATAACCTGAACAGCACTTTGAGATGGTCTGTGGGGCCAGTCCTTTAAGCAGATGCTTGGCATACTCTGCCCTTATTGATGCAGTGTGTCATGCTACACTTAGTGAAGGAAGATAAAAATTGCTTCAAATTGTTCAACAATTTGGAGTGATGGAGTTCTTGCCTAAGATCCTTTTAAGGTGGGTAGATGCATAAATACTAATCCTATGGATGAGGAAGTCAGAACACGATGGTACTGTCAGTTACTCAGCATCACAAAAGGAAATCCTTGGCAGAGCTGGGAATAGCTCTAATTCCTGTCATGCTGAAACTGCACAGCTGATACAGTGACTCTGGGGATCTGCAGTGAACAGATGTGCCTGTCACAGTCTCCCAGTGTGGGACAATGCTGACGTATTTCTGTGCTAAATATTTGAACTAGAGTCAGTGTTCCTCCTTGGCACTCACACTTGCAGGTTCTGGTCACTTTGACACCCTGCCTTCTCCTTCTGTCCCCGAGGTGTGTGCGGGGTGTGGCTGGCAGGATGGTATAGCTCACTCTGTTTGGTCCTGCTCTTTGTGTCTCTAAAAGTATTTTGACATATTTGAACAAGGACAGGAGTGCAAGGTGAATTTGCAGCCCAGTCTAGAGATGCAAAGTAATAATTGTTGCAGGCAAAAATTGTCACTTGTCACCACCTGCATGCTGGGCAGTTTATAGCATAGCACAGATTCCAGAAAGAATTGTCACCCTTAAGACAATTGACAACCTTAAGGTGTTGCTGTCTCCACCATTTCCAACAGCTGTAGATAGTGTCTTGGACATAAGAGAAGCTCTTCTTTCTGTGTTGTCACAGCTTTCAGTTGTTCTCTTAGGTTATTAAATAGGGGTATGTGTTTGTTTATGCATTGTGTTCTACTTCTCTTGCTTCTGTTCTCCTCTTGCCCCACCTGCAGGCTTTGAATTATTGTACCAGCCAGATGTGGTCCGACTATATCTCTCCATCCTCACTGAAAGTCAGAACTTCAACACTCTGGAAGCTGCAGCAGGAGCTTTGCAGAACCTTAGTGCTGGCAACTGGACGGTGAGTGCAGTCTTCAGTCTTTTGTTTCCTTTTTCTAAGTAAAGAATAAGGAGATGTCCCACTGTAGGTGTGCTGTTACTCTGTACATTTGTATCGCCTTTAAAAACGAAGAAAGTGTGAATGTCAAGAAAATTACTTCTGTTTGCTTATTGAACACATTTTGCATCTTCTGGGCTGGTGCTGTTTACATAGTGGAATTATGCTCAGTTCTACCACTTCAGCCACGTAAGCATTGCTTTGTCGATTCAGAAAAGCCTGGTATTAGATAGTTATGTGTTCTGAATACTTGATTTGTTGGATTGACAGTTTGCTGAGGAAACTGCACTCTGGAGTGTCCCCTGATACCCTACGTGAAGCATCCCCGGGGCTAATCAGGCAGTTCTCACAAAGATTTGCCTGATTACTTCTAGAACTGCTCAGCAAAGTGGGACTGATAGCAGCCTGAGGTTTGGCAGGGTGGTGTTTCACAGCTGCCTGCCAGCTTATTTTAAATAATACAGGTTTGTTTGAAAAACAATCATGGAACAGAATAAAAACATGAAATTAGAGGAGGAGGAAGATAACAGAAGCTTTAGATGCTTTAGTGTTTCCTCCAAGTGACCTCTTTTTTCCTAATCCAGAGGGATGTGTTTCCACACCAAGGTGTGTACAGAACAGATGCTGGCAGATGATGCTCCTTCCTTCCCCAGAAGCTGTAGGATGAACTCATACACCCTTTCTTCCTTGGTTCTTGGTGAACTTGAATGAAGGGTTAAGGCAATGGAATAAATCAGCACGCACAACCTAACTGGTCTTTGCAGAGAAAAAATGGGTTACAGCACTGAAGGAAATGCCAGGGGCAAGGAGAGAGCAGGTATATGAACTCACAGTACTTGGTGTTGTTTCTTTTCCCTCCTGTGTCCTGATCAGTGGTCCACGTACATCCGTGCGACAGTGCGGAAGGAGAGGGGGCTGCCAGTGCTCGTGGAGCTGCTCCAGTCCGACTCGGACAAGGTTGTGAGGGCTGTGTCCATCGCCCTGAGAAACCTTTCCATGGATCGTCGCAATAAAGATCTCATAGGTATCTTCTGAACTTCTCTAACCAGCCTGGGAGCTTGGAGACCCTTGAGAGACCTGGGGGTTTGTCCCTTTTGCTGAGGATTTGTTCTCTCTGCAGTTTCCATCCATGCTATCTGGGATTGTGCTGTAGCCGCCAAGTGGCAAGCTGTCAGCTCGGAATGTATTTCCAACCCACTCAGACAAGCTGTGGCTTGAGGGAGATCTTTAACTTGGGAGAACCATTAGGTATACATTTTTTCAGGAGAGGAGTGTGTGTAGATGTGCAGAGGGCTGGATGGGTTAAAAGGTTTCTTGTCTTTTCCTTAGCTCTGGCTGTTATGGGACTTGTACTCATAGATGCTGTTCCTTAGGCCTGCCTGCTACTCAAATTAGAGTGGGAGTCTGGCCTTTGTTATGCTGAGCTAACCTGGGGAAGTGCAGGGAGCTCCAAAGTTGTACCTTTGTTTTTTTGCTTCCTCCTTCCTTTCTCATCCTTTTGCCTGTGGGTACTTGTAGAAGCTGGGCACTAAACAACTTAATAATCTTCAAGTTGGTGTTCAGCACTGCTCTAGCTCCTATCCAAAGTGGTAACCTGCCCATAAGCAGGAATCTTGAAAGAGTCAGATGAGATGAGTTTTTTTCCTCTAGATGACTTCTGTATTTAACTAAGGTATTTGTTTAAATTCTAACCTTGTCAGGCCAGGAAATACTGGTGACATGTTTAGGGCCATCATTGAAGTTGATACTGGCAAATAGCAAGGTGGGATTTTATCTTAATATGTTAGGTTCTCATTTTAATAGTTCAGAGATGTAGCCAGGCAAATGGTACTGATGGATACCTGGGAATTATAAAGTCCAGATTCCCTGTTATTTCTCAAGTTCTATACATGGAGAAGGCTAACTGCACCCAGGAGGAAACACTCTCTTACCTTTGTTGGAGAAGGTTAATAAATGCGTGGCTGCACACCTTGCCCCAGAAGGCCTGTTACGAGGCTAAGTTGAGTAAACCATGTGCATGTATTAGCATGAATACCTGGCATTAGCAGCTACTGAGTGCTTTTTTGCCTCAGGCTTTGCAAAATATGATAGATGTTAGCTGTAAAATTCTCAGTAAAAATGCCTTTTTGCTCTCCTCAATACCTTTCAGAATCCATGAGGAAGGACTTTATCTTGGCTTTATCAGCTGTCAATCACCTTGAAATAATGAATGAATGATAAATACTCTGTGAAGTTACAGTCTTGTGGTTTAAAACACATACATTATAAGGGGTTTTTTCCAACATAGCAAACACCATTGACTTTTATCATTCAGGATGGGAAGCTGAAATGATTATTAGGGCTGCCTAATGGTATCTATTCCCCTTATCTAGGTAGTTATGCCATGGGTGAGCTGGTAAGAAATTTGCCCAGCAGGCAGCAGAGATCTGCAAAGAACCTGGAAGAGGACACTGTGGTTGCAGTGTTGAATACCATCCATGAAATCATTACTGACAGCTCAGAAAATGCAAGGTCTCTGATCCAGACACAGGGCATTCAGAAGCTGGTAGCTATCAGCAAGTCAAGGTAAGTGACAGTTGAAAGCAAAATGCATAAGAACTCTTTGCAAACATGAAAATGTCACTATGAACAGCAGCTTTTGCATTTTGGAAATATTGGAGCATCCCAACCTTTCAGAGCTGTAATTTCAGCAGTTAATATAAACAAAGTAAAACCAGCCAGCACCTTTAAAAGGTACTTGATGAAAAAGGTTAATTGATGCGTCACTTCAGTCGTGTTAAGACGTGCTCTCTCCTTGTCCGAGTCATCTTAGCACCTATGTACACTTACCAGGCAGCATTTGCAATGAAACCATGATCTTTGGTTGTAGTTTGGAAGGCCTTTTTTCTGTGGCAGTGTTCCACTGCTGGAATGACAGTGATGAAATCTGTTTATTTTAAGTGAAATGGTTAATGATGTGTGGTAAGTGTTCTGGCCAAAGGGCTGCTGGTGGTGATTTAAGTGACAAATTTTCTTCCATTTAAAAACTCTGTTCTGACTGCTGTAGAGGAAACTTTGCTTTGTGTAGTTCATGTTGTTAGACACTGTAGGTGTGTTTGCTGCAGACTTCTGGGAGAGTGGCTGAAGTAGCCTTCTTGGGTTGTATTGTTACAATATAGGAGAGCCACCAAAAATCTAGGCCTGTTTTATATTATAAAAGGTGTCTGTGTACTGACTTAGTAAAGAGTAGATAAAATTTCATTTTCAATTTAAAAACAGCTTACTTTTTTTGCTGACCAACATTAATGTGTATGTAAGGTGTTTTAAACCATGGAGCAACTTCATTGAATTGTGAGGAATAGATGGACATTAGGAGGAAGGTTTGAAAAGTGGCTTAGAACATTTTTTTGATTTGGGTTTTTTTTTTTCTGAATAAATCCAGGCAGAATGGAATGTGTCTGTTCTTTGTCATGACAGCTACAAGACAAAAGTGTCACCAGGGCTTCTGACCTGACCTGACAGTGCTTGTCCAACAATACATGTGAAAACACAGAAATGTGCAAAATTCATAAGATTTCAATTTCTGTTTTTGTCAGCAAATACCTATAGATATTAAGAAGTCACTGAATGATTTAACATACATCCCATTACTTATAGGCTCAAATAATAGCTGTGTGGAGTATTAGGTATAACATACAAATAGTTAGACATTGCTTGATACTTAAACTGTCATTTTATCTTGCAAATCAGCCAGTCTCCCAGAGAAACAAAAGCAGCATCTCACATTCTTCAGATGATCTGGAGCTATAAAGAACTACGAAATGCCCTTCAGAAGGATGGGTGGAACAAGTCACACTTTCAGGTAAAGATCTTAAATAAGTTGTGGAAAAGCCTGAGTGAGATGTCCTTGCTTAGGCCAACCTTGCAGTCTGTAGATCTTTGTTTTCACTTCTGTTCTTCCAAGTGAGAGCACAGTTGGATTGTACCCTACTCATTAACACCATCCTGCATAGAGTTGCTGGCTGTGCTTTGCTGTGGTCTGTAGCTCTTTAGGTTTGGGGAGTTTGCCATCCTGTACAGCCCAAATGCCCCAATTTACTGGTGGAAGAATTAGCATGTCTTGTCTTAGTTGTGTCTCCTTTGAAATGGTCTGTACAGCAGCTTAGGGCAGTTGCCTCTGCTTGACATGCAGCCTCCTCACCTTTTCTTGTGGAAGGCTTTTGTTTCTTTCACAGGGCAACAGTGCTGCCATTGAGAAAACAGGGAGAACACCCCTCCATCAAATCTATGTGAAAATACAAAATACTCTAGTTCCATATTATCAACAGAAGGGGGGCTTAAGTGCATTCCATAATCTCTCTCTGTGCTGTTGGTTCATTGTATTGTTCGGTTTCCATGAGTAGCAATTTGGTGTTTGTGTGGTTTTTGTCTTGCAGTCTGTTTCTGCAGCTCCAAAGGGCTCCAAAGGTACTGCTGGCAGGTCTGGCTATGATGACAGCACTTTGCCTCTGGTGGATAAAAGTCAAGGTCAGTTCTTCTCTCTGTCAGTTGTCATATAGTGCTTTACTGGTTTTCTGGATTTGCTCTGACTGGGTTACAGGACAAGGGGGTAAAAATTAATTATTCATGTGTGATTTTTACCCCACAGTCTCAAAATAATCAGTCCCTATTACCTGGAGATGGATAGAATTTTTTCTTACAAAATGTACACTGCTGATACTGTTTTCTCAACTTGAATGCAGTGTTATCAGTTTAATCTTCCTGCAAGTGGGGTTGACCTTACCCCTACTCTGTACCGGAGTCTTTCCATTTTTTAAATAAATGTGCCCATTTTGGCACAGCCTCTTCCTCTACCATGCAGGACTTTTTTATTGGAGATGAGTTTATTCAAGCTCCAACTAATCCTGTCTGTGCTTTTTCATGAGGCACAGCCACACCAACACCAATTTAGCAGCAGCTTTGATTTCACCATGATTGCTGTGTTTCTGAGCCTGGCTCTGGTTGCTAAGAGCAGGATTTGCCTGGTGCACTTTCTCTGGTTTAACTGAGGTTACTGCAGAAACAACAGCCCAACACTCTCCTGCCTGTTTCCACCTTTCCCTGTCTTTGATGAAACCTGGCACATGATGGAGACAGAGGGTGATTTGGGTCAGCTTGCTGATGTGACAAGAAACTTCTTTTCTTTGTGGATTAGTTTTCTGTTGGCTCAGCAGGCTGCTGGATTGGCTGGTGTGCCATGAGAAGCTGCACCCTTGCTTATTTTCCTTCTCTTTTACTCTGGAAAGACCAAAGAGAAGCTTTGTTAATCGTGGTAGGTAGTCCAAAGCAGAACTGTGGTTTCTGTTGGAGAGAGAAAGCCCTGTATTACAGTGCCAAAGCAGAAAATACGTGGATTACATGTGGTCTCTGGAGAATTTGATTCGGACTTCCCTTTCTGAATGGATAACAGTTGAATAGTTTGGGAATTTTTTTACAATAATCTCTGCATTCTGTACTTTATCAACCTCTCTGGTTTTGTGACTAATTCAGAACTACCAGGTTTTGAGAAAAGTAAATGTACCTCAAGTTGTTCCAATGCTTCTGTTTTCTAGATAATGAGAAGTCTGGGAGTCGTGATATGATACCTATGGATGAACTTGGCCCAGGTAAATTCAGTCATAGATCAAACTCTCTGTCTGTTCCAATAGAGCACACTGTCACTCACAGGAAAGTTCAGCTATTTCTCTAGGAGATATTATTTCAGATGGATAAAGCTGACATTTAAAACAGAACATTACCTCACAAAAGATTGGTCATCGTCTTTTTTTCTTTGTATACATGTAGAGTGTCACACCAATTTCCCCCACTACTTTATGCATATATTGGAGGTACACTGACCCAGCTTTCATTCTGCACTCTGGTCCCTGAGGCAGCTGCATTCCCCATTACAGATCTGGAAGTCTCCAAGATTCTGAAAGAAAGAGTTGAAAATTTACTTCAATGTATTGCTTGTGTTTAAATCTGTTCTGCCTTTGTTTTTGTAGGTAAAACCAAAAATAGGTTATTGTCTGTGATATTCATGACTCTACTTTCCATTTACCTGCATCTAAACAAGCCTTGCTTTTCCTCTAGACTAAGAGCCACTGACTGTCAGTGATGTGCTTTGAGACTGATAAGCTCTGTAGTGTTAAACTTTTAGGGTTTTTTTTTCTTTACCAAGAAGATAGATAAAGGTGCTGTGTGATCTCTTGAGAATTTGCACCTATTGAAATGCACCTATATGAATGCCTTCAGATCAAACAGTTTGGTACACTGCTATTAGTAACTGTGATTAAATAAAATAGCAAGTTAGAGCCAAGAAAAAGCCAAGCATGTTCAGAAAGTAAAAGAACAGGTATATATTACCTTTTGTATTCTTGGAAAAATGAGATGCCACCTGCCATGAATCAACTGTCCATATGTATTTTGCCTTAGGGAACACTGAAACATTTGTTCTCACGATGGAAGAAAATCTCTTCATAGAGGATTGCCTGGCAGGAATAGCTGTGTGCTGGCAGGTGCTGCAGAATGGGCAGTGCTGATTGTTTATAGTCTCAGTATTAATTGCTGCCTTATGCTCTCAGGAATTGCTGGTACAGCCCTGAGTACAAAACAAAATGCAAATTTACAGCATATGTACAGCACCAGGCAGATTCTCTGGGTCCACTGCTGTTCTCCAATCTTTTTATCACCTTTAGAAGATGAGATCTGTCAAGTTTTCCTGATTCTAGCTCTTGAGTGCTTTTTACTTCCAATATGACTATGACTTTATTCTCTTTTCAGCTGACCTCTGAAATAGCTCAACTTCATTTATTCAATTTACTATCCTTAATTCCAGGGAACTGGAATAACAACATTTCATCTCTTGTCTTCAGGCTCTTCGAAATGCATGTTTTTTATCTTATGGGCATATTAATATGAGAAGGCTGGTCTAGACTATATTTCCAGATTTTAACTTCATAGTGGACTGTTGTGTTCTGGAGTTTTTGTTCTTTTTCCATTCTGGAATGAACTGGTCCTTCTAGCCCAGTGTTCATCCCCTGCAGAGGACATACATACAGGACTGATGGTTCCAGAACATCCCCACCTGTCTGCCCCTCCTCTGTGGGCTCTTCTCACCAGTGTTTACGTTGTCCTGCTGCCTGGGCCTTTCCTGTTAACCTACATTGGCTCTGCTTCAAGATCACAAAAAGAAAAGAAAATTGCTGGTGCTGTTTCAGCTTCTTTTCTAATGCTGTAGGGGTCATCCTTCTCAACAGAGGAAATCACTTGGCTGTCATTGGTTAGGGAGGCAGAAGGATATGTTCCCCCTCAGCTAGCAGTACTAGAGCAGTCAGATGCCTGCTGTCTGGGGCAGTGGAACATCCTGGGTAGGGTGTGGATGTGCTGGGAGACAAGAAAACCGGTATTACAAGTCAGCATGGGATGATCAGGTCTGTCAGGTGTCCCCAGCTCCAGGCAGGCTGGAGAGCAGCAGTGCCACTGTCACCATGTTCCTGGGGCCCTGCCCCCGAGCTGTCTGCAGAGGCAGCAGAATGATGATCTCCAGTCTGTGCCAAGTCCTCCAAAACTCTATGTGTGCCTTAGTTAACCTGAAGGCACTCAGGCAGGAGCACTTGGGAGGTGAAATTGTTCAGACCAGAGACACAGAGTTCAAATGCCACTGTCCTCCATGCCCATCTTCAAGCATGACTTTTCCTTTCTCCGTCTCCTCTTTGATGGGTTTAGAGGTTTGATCTTTTGTAAGTTGAGAGCTGTGTGAGGACACAGATGGACTGACACTGGCAGGCATGTATTTGGTCCTGTAATTTGTGATGACTTAAAAATGTTGCTGTAGAGTGAGGGGGAGATAGAGAAGCAATAGAGACAACAACAAGCAGGGTGCTGAGAGAGAGAAGTAAACAAGCCAAGGATGGGATATTCCTCTATTGACCAAAGTAACTTTTGTCTATACAAGGGATTGTGTTAAGTCAAAATAATGTACTTATACCTTGGAGCAGCAAGATGTGTATAGATTTTTATGCCACAGAAGCAATTCTGATTTCTTCTTTAAATTAATCTGAAACATGGGAGAAGCAGTATTTCTAACTTCTTGTAGAGCCATGGTTCTCGGGGCAGTGACGTATTACTTCTCTAATGCAGCCTCTTTGAAGATATTTCTCATTTTATTTGATCAAATAATGAACTTCCTATCTCTGCTGCTGCTTATCTTGACAGAGGCATAGGACGGTGTGTGGATTTTGGACACATGACCTGTGGGTGCTAGTCTGTGTACAGGCCAGGGGCCCACAGGACAAAATGCAAAATGCGTTGGAATTCAGATGCAAAGGGCAAAGTTCTTGAGTGTTCTTTGTGGTCAGATTACTGCTGGTGCAAAAGTGGGATTTTCCTCTTGCTGATGTGTCCTGGCTAAATATGGGGGTTTTAATTTTTTTGTAGTATTAAAGATATGTTTTGCTTTTTTATTTTTTATTATTACAGTTTACTAATGACCTTGCTCCCTGGGAAGTATCACAGCTGCCATCAGCTTCACTTAGTGGCTGTTGCTTTCTGGGGGTAGTTCAAAGGTTTCCATTGTGTCTTGGCAATTCCTTTTGGAAGTATTTGTCGATCATTCATGATGATGGCACTACAAAAATGCAAAGTGATCCATTACATCCTTGTGAGTACAGTTACCATGAGATTGTAAAAAGCTACCACCCAGATGCTGCAAGTTTGATTTTCTGTTTTTCCATCACTTAATACGTACTTTTGTGAAGTATTTTGTCCTAACTGAATGATGAATCTGTAGATTAGGACATAGCCTATTCGCAGTATTCTTGCCTGTCATTTGAAAGAGAATTACTGGTCGTGCATTCTCCACAAGTGCTGGCTGGGTGGCTGGGTGCAGCTGGTTTTTTTCTTTTTTTGTTCAAAAGGAAGAGCTAAGAATGTAAGGCATCTTGATTGTCAACAAGTAATTGTAAGTTAAGTGCTGTGTAGTAAATCATGCTTTATGATCTGTGAACTACATGTATAACTCCAGAATTCTTTAGTTATTTTTGGTCAGCATGGTTAAATCATCTCTTACTGCCCTTGATGTCAAAAATACATCCTGCCTCAGGTGCTTGTTTGCTGGTCTGTGTGCACTCAGGTTTGAGGCACATAGAACACTGCAGCTTTTCTCAGTGTAACCTGGCTCTGTGTGCAGTTGTCATGTGGGCAAACAGTGCCACAAGAAGCCCACAAATAACATCACTCACTTTTCCTTAATGGCCTGTTACAGGCAAGTAACAAACTGAGAGAGAGGCATTTTGATAGTTTATGTAAAACTTTTTGTGGTATTCTAAAAACACAGTTTGTCAGGACAAGAAAACATTAATGATCCCTCAATTACACAGGGGAAAACAAAAGCCTACAGGGAGGTATAAATTTGGGTGTTGTTTACTCCAGATTACAATGCTGTCAAAGCAGAGCAGGCAAGGATCTATTTGTCATTGATAATGAGGGAAATTTGATGCATCACGAAAATAAATTAAGTTTTGCATTGTCTGACAATGATTCAAAGTAAAGGTTCTGAAATAATTACAGTCATTTCTTTATAAAACCCTCTCACAGTTTTCTTCCTTGTGTTCATCATGCTTTCATGCTGTTCCTTAGTTGTCAGGAGAAAAGGCACCAACAGGTGCTGCTTCGTAATGAAAGACAGCCCAAGCACAGCAGGGATTGCACTGAGATTTCTTCCAACTCAACAGGCCCTTTTTCTCAGTGCTCTGACAGGGACTCTTCCAAATTATTGTCATGTCCTGCTAGTAGTCAGGCTCAGGAAAAGTGGTAACAGGCTGCAGAGCATTCAGAGAATGAACACAGCCAATTAATCAGGCTGCTAAGAAAGGAACGCAGGATTTGGGCTGAATTTGGAGCTCATTAGCCACAGGGCATGAGATGACAACTTGCTGCTTTCCTTGGGCACACTAAAAAGTGCAGCAGGCTGGGATGAAAACAGTGCTGCTTGCTAATGAGTGCCAGCATCTGGCAGTGCTATAAAAAGAAGGCTTCTCTGTTTGTTTTTAGCTAGTAAAAATGAAATTTCAGAGCTGGAGCACATGAGAAGCAGGCTGCCGGCATCTTTGGGTTGTGGTGGTTTGTTTTCCTTTGCTGAAGAATTCTGCTTGCATCAGCTCTGTTTCTGCTCTTGTTTTTGCTTCATGCCTGACTGTTGTGTTTTCTCCTCAGATGGATATTCCACCATCGACCACCGAGACAAGGAGCGCAAGTACAAGACCAGTGATAACACAGGAGACGCTTCCGAGAAGGAACCTTTAAAAGTGAGCTCCTCTTATTGCTGAGTTTAGTGCCTTGGGAAGAAAGGAGTGCAGTGTCCTCAACCAGAAACACAGGGTAGTCACTCACAGGGGGCTGTATAAAGGGCCTTCTTTTGTTTCACATAAAGGCATTATTTTGTAATTAAGCACTTGGCTAACTAGAAATAAAAACAGAATGTTGCTTTCCAGTGCAGGAGCAAGTGCAGGTAGTTGCTGTACTCTTGTAAATGGATGAAGTTGTAAAGATAGGAAGTGTTTGTTGTGTTGCCCTTGTCCAGGCAGCATTCCCTGGCTCTGAGCTGTGTAACTGTGCTCAGATTTTGTTCTGACAAGTCTCTTCAGATTGTCATGCTGCTTTATTGTCTTCATCACAAGAAACAGGTGTGATCCTGTGTGTCCATGTCCAGCAGTGTGGTGACTAGTACTCATTTCTGCAGCAGTCATTCACAGTCCTGATGGTGGACCATGGCCATGGGCCAGGGAGATGGAGAGTGAAGAAGAGACATGCACAGTTATGTGTGTGTCTTCTAAATACAAATTTAGACTACTTTCTAATTAAAAATAATTCTTACTTTACAAGACTTTTTGTATTATGGGCTGTGTGCAAGTGTGGCTCAGTAGGCTCTGTGTAATTTCTGTTGCACTTCTGTACCTTTTCAGAGTAAAAAGTCTGTTAATGCTGTGTCCACCAGTTCTCCCTGGTCTTAATACAAGCTTGGGTTTTCCCCTGGGGAAGTAATTTCAAGAAGGAAAATGAGGATTCATTGAAAATAAGAGTCAGTGGTAGGAGACACTATTGCTAGTCTGCAGAAGGCTGTCCTTAATAACCTTCAGCACATTGTTGATAATACCAGAAAATCCAGGTGATTTATGTTGATAGGAAACAGTTAAACTTTAGTCAGCTGAAAGGCAAACCCACCATCATTGAACAAGGAAATAAAAAAATGGCATTTGGAGAAAAATACTTCCATAGATGGTAAACTAGGAAGACTGCACCAACTTGTCTGTTTTAACTTGCCTAGTCAGGCATTTCCTGCTGTGTTCTGCCTTTCCAAGAAGGTACACCCTGGAGAGTGGCTTCAGTCTGCCTGGACTTTTTTTAAGCTGATTACTGAAGTCCTACAGTCTGTCCCTCTCCTCCAACTGGCAAGAGATGGTCCTGCTTGAGCCAGTATCAGTCAAATAAACTTCCTAGTTCCCTCGTCACAGTTCTAGTACATTTTTGCAAGGATGCAGCAGGAATGGATGCAGTAAGTTATATAAGAATGTTGATCAATAGGAACTTGGCAAAACATGTCTTTTTAAGGAAAATAGGGTAAGCTAGGAAAATTAAGAAGTACTTGTTATTTTTTCTACTCAAAATTCATTAAAGTGGTCCAATGCAACCCTCAAAATCACATCAAGCAGCCCTAACTCCAGTGTTTGACCAAAGTGAAGCACAACCAGAGCTCAGCAAATGGCTGCTTTGCTTTTATGAGAAAGAGAGAAAAAACAATTCACCTCAACAGAGTGTGACCCATAGCCTTTGCTGCCTCTTGGTTCTGAGTACCTGGGGGTAGCCTGAATCCAGGCTATTGTGCACAGCAGTGGGATGCACAGCCCTGCCCTTACCTGGGCACAGCTGAGCAGCTGCTGCTCTTCCTCTCTGTGCTGCCAAAAAGAAATGTGGCCGTGGGGGTTGTGGCTCATGAGCTGTGTGAAAGTTCAAGGGAGGCTGGGAATCCAGGGAAGTGTGGCCTTCTGGCTGTTGCAGATGCTTTTGTCAGTATTGTGCCTTTGCTGATCTTGTTTCTTTCTCTACCACTAATTTTCCTTTGTGCTACTTTAAGCTGACTTGTTTGGTGGTTTTGTTTGATTAATCCGCTCTGTTTTGCTTTAACTCCTCACTCTGTGCTGCAGAATGACACAAATAGGAAAAACATTAACAGGAGTAACAGGGCTTCGGTGAATCTGGTGGATGCCCGTGACATTAAACCCCAGCCTGTTGACTCCTGGGTCTAATTTGCATGCATGGTAGGTCCTTTTAATGGTAATTGGGGCTAGTGAATAACTTTCTCTTGTGCATGATCTGTATAGCTGTGGGATCTCTTCAAATCTAACTGCTAACTTACAGATAGATGACAGTGCATTTGGAAGAAAAAAAAAAAGTGGTGTTTATACAATTCAGTGTATCTTTAATGAAATGCAATCAAACACCACTGTTTGATTAAAAATAACCTGTCAAATAACCAGGCAGAAAATTAATATTGTGAATGATTAGTTGTCAGCTGAAATGTGAAATATTTCTGCTGTTAGGCCATGGGAATGAATTTGAGTAGTGTGTTCCTGCTTCCAACCATTTTTCTCCCTCAATGCTCATTATAAGGATTAGCCTGAGACTTAAGAAAAAACATACCCTTGACTATTTTTGGATGTCCCCTAAGGTTCCCACGAATTACAGCAGGAAAGCTGCTGACTGTACACAAGTTACTTTGCAAGGAGAGATGATATTGGTTACACAATAAATAGTGACCCACAACTCCCACTTTTCATTTTCTTTTTTTTTATTGTGTGTCACTAAAGAAAGGTGCCTTTTTGTTGTGTTCTAGTTGTCTGCCTTTGCCTTGTGCCAAGCTCCTCAATAATGTTACCAGCCTTTCTTCGCTCCTGCCACTGCTAATCTGTGTCCTGCTGTCTTGCTCGAGTTACCCCGGTGATACCTTCTGGCACTCTGTCAGAGGATGCTGTGTTTGGAACAGCAGGTGTTGTGCCCCTGGCTATGACTAAAGGAAAATTTCAGTGACTGTCACGAAGGCACTGAGCAACTTTCCCATCAGAGTGGGCAAGACACTTTAAAGGCCCAAGTTCCAAACCATGAGCTGTCATCCACCCCCGTAATTCTACATGGAAATCCCTTTCATTAGTGGGAGAGAAAGCTCCTGTATGTTTTTGGGTGGTGGTACTGGATATTTTTTCCCCTCCTTCCTTTCAGTCTAGTAGAAATGCAAGGTGTTAGCAGATAGTTTCTGTTTCTGGTTGGAAGCACCTGCCCAGAGGAGGCTTTCAGCATTTTGAGGTGCTGTCACAGAGCAGGTCCTGGCACACTGGCCTTCCATGGCTGCTCAGCACTGTGTGATCAGCCATGGTGGCTCAGGCACAGGGCTAGCACAAATGTGCCTGTGGTGCCTGCTTCATTCCTGCACTCTGCTCTGAGCAGTGAAGCCCTACAGGTGGGGTCCTGACTTAATGAAAAATTAGGTCTGTGCTTGTTTTTCCCAGACATGCTCTTCAAGGAGCCCATGTGTTGGCATAGGTTGGTATTTTCAGTCACTGTGCTACCACAAGGTGATGGAGATCACCAAGGCCATGCTTATGACTGGTATTAATCAGTCTGACTTTATTTTGCAGGGCTAAAGTCCAACCACATTTTTTTTAATTGAGGGGGGAGAAACAAACATTGAATCGACCCAGAGGATCTCATCAGTCACCACTGCCATTCAGACTGGGAGGGCTGCAGGTCCCAGGAGGGCGTGGGGAGCGAACCCACCCGAGTGCCATCGCCCGGAGCACAATGCCTTACAGCGAGACACTCTGCTGCTTAACTCCCTGACATTCCCACCAGAAACAGCCACCGCCTCCCCCTCCCTCCCACTCCTGCAAGAAGAAAAGCAAGAAAAGAGAATCCAAGCTTCCATGTAGCTGGCTGTGTTCTTAGGTGACTCTTACGTGTGGATGGTGCCAAGTTGGAGAAGCGCACATCATGCGGCAGCTTCACAGCGAGAGAGGAACTGCGGGATATTTGAAATGATACCATAGGTGTAGCCATGAGGAGAATAGCACTTTTCTGGTTTGGGGTTCGTTGTTTTGGTTTTTGTTTTGGGGAATTTCTTTTGAACTGTGACTCTTAACATTTTTGAAGGCTTTCTGAAAAATGTTTAGGTTTTCTCTATTATTCCCACAGAAGGTGCAGGAATGTTGAGTGAGTTTATTGGATTTCAATGAAGGGAGAAAATGCAGAACAAAAACTATTAAACGCTAGTTAAATGAACTGGAGAGTGGATGACAAAATTGATGCAAGCTGTATAATCTGCTTTTAGAGTAAGCTATATCAATCACAGTGCTATATTATCATTATAATCTGGTGTACAATACTTCTGCCTTTTGAATTCTGTAATGTCTCTGTTTTTATTTCTACATATTGAAAAGCAGTTTATGGAAGGTTTCAGTGTCCCTGGTTCAGAAATATGTGCTGGGAAATGGAGTTGGCTGGCTTTTTATTTTCATGTTCTCAAAGATTGCAATAAGGAGCTTTTACATGTTAAATGTATCATTGTTGCATTGATGATGATGAACTACTTTTGCCATAGCTGTTAAGACATTGAAGGAAATAGGAGCTTTTTTGTAGGATGTCTCATTTTGAACACGCTATAAATTTGAGATAGGTCTGTCACATTTGATAGTAAATTTTTCAGTGTTGGATCCATGTTTGATTTGGGCTGATGAAAAATGCCACAAAGGGAACTGGTTTGGCATTTTAAAATCATTGTTATGGTTTCTGCGTTCCTTTGCTTTTGAGATTGCATATTTCACATGGCGTGAAAATCACCTGTGTGCAGCAGCTCTCCTCCAGGATGCCAAGGCCTGCCTTCTGTAGGGGGAATGTTTACCTCAAGAAAATGTACTCTGCAAATGTGGTATCTGGAAATGGCGGGACTAAATTATTTCAGATCACTGATTTTCTCCAGGCATTGGTCAAGGGAGGGCAGCAGATGAGAATAGGAAGCAAATTTCTCAGTATCAGCATTGAGAGGACTTTTGCTGATTTTACTTGGTTGCCATTGTTCTTTGATTGCCACATTTAGTTTTAAACAAGCTCCTAAAAACGGTGTGACTGGAAAGCACATCCTTGAGTCTAGCAAACATCATTTGCGGTTTTCAGTGCCTGCCGTTCCTTTTGTAACTAAAAAGGGGAAGTATCCAACAATGTCACCTCCCCCAAAATATTACTGTAATAGTAACCATGACATTTTTTGTAAAAAAAATTTTAAAAATTTAAAAAAAGGCAAGTACCAAGAGCTTTGTATCTTCTTGAGTATATTAAAAATTTGACATGAATACATATATATAAATAAATAAAAAAGTCTATATATCTATATATATATATATTGTTGTGCAGAGAATAGGTTAACAAAAACCATGTAAAGTAGTTTGCAGGAGAGGGAAGCATTTGTTGATTCAGGGAAAAAGACTGATGCCAGAAGCTGTCAGTGATTTGGATGATACGTGTGCTGCTTCGCACCCTCCCTTTTTGACCCTCATCTTCCACATACGTTGCAGTGTCACTTCTGGATCCTGGGGAAGGTGAAGTTGCTTGGAGCAAATCAACATAGCAAAGATTTGTTTTTTCACCTGCATGAGAGTCCTATTGGGCCAAAGATGCTCAGCGGATCAAGGGAAGCAAAGAGAGGCACCTGTGACTATCTGTGTTGGGGCAGTGTCTCTCTGTGTAGATAAAGTGTGGCAATGAAACCAGATACATCGTCTGACTGTATATTATATCAATGGTGCTCTTTTCATACTTGTTCTGCCAATACGCGGAGACCCTTTTAACCAAGCTACACAGAAGAGTTTTATATCACTTTTGGTTATGTACTTGGTGTATTCTTTTTGTATATGAAAGGATTTTTTTAAAAACGTTCAGTAATTAGCAATGGAACCTGCTTTGTAGCTAACTAGAACAGTGTAAGAGAAGGGCCATGCTGTCAGTCTGTCCCTGATCTACTTCAAATCATATATTTACCAAAGGAGTCTGAGAAAAAGTTCACTTAAAAATAAAGACCTGACTGTTGAAAGGAGTCTCTGCTAAGACTTTGTGGTTTAGTTATTGTGCAGATATTTCAAAGCCAGCAAGAAGTTAACAGAGAAAACCACAGGAGGGAGCAAGTGAAGTGACTGGGGCCAATTATGATCATGACTTCCAATCCTAGATATCCCATGGCTCTTATTGGGACACTACAGGGACACTCAGAATCTGGGTTGGAGTCTACATTCATCTGTGTCTAAAAAACACTAAGCATATTTGAGAAGCAGATTCAGACCCCATCTCATTTCTCTCAAAAGTCTTTTTTGGTATTTACACTGCACCCTGAACTGTCCCTATCAGGTTAAATGGCACTGGCTGCCCAGGTCATTGTAATGAACTGTTCTTTGTTTTCCTGGGGGTGTTACAGCAGCCAGGAAAGTTGTGAGCTGACAGCATGGTTTATTGCTGCAGAAAATCAGAGGATGGTATGTCAAGAAGTTGGATACCAAGTTGATGGGCCAAGGCTTCCCCTGGGAATCACATGTCAACTCCCTACCCTTCCCATGCCTTACATTGACAACTAATTCCCAAGTATGTAGCAATAACCCATCCTCAACATTACTGTGGGGTTTTTCTTCTTGACTAACTGTTGTTTGGATGGTGAGGAAAGAAAACAGATTGGGGGATGACTTGTATGTGAGACTATCACCTTGTATTATCAGCCCACCTGCTGAGGTCCAAAGCAGGATACCTTGAACCAGGTCTGGTGATGTAATGTCCTTTTGTCTATGGCCAGGGGCTCACTGGTGGGATGTGTGCCCACCCCTGCCCTCACCTCTCCCCTTGTTGGCACAAGTGTGACTGGCTGTTTGAGCTGTTCTGGAATGTGGGTATATGAACCCATAATTGTTGTATTTTGGCAGCAGGGACTGTATGTAAAGAAGGGAAAGTGGCAGTGTGTGTTGACTAATGCTGCAGTAGGGTCTAGGCACTGCTTTTTAGGGCTCAGGTATGTGACCTCCTCTTTTACTGTTGACTCCACTGTGAAAGCAGGAGGGAATCTGCCTGCAAAGGGCTGGGATAGAAGAGATTTCTACCTGCAGAAATTGTAGTGGGAGGGATGGTTGTGGAAGGAAGTGATGGTGTTGCAAGACTCCTGCTAAAGAAGAGGAGGAAATTTGATGGCCCAGTCAGGGCTGAGTTAACACAGGGGAGAGGGAGACTTCTGACAGCATATGATTTCTGTAGAACCTTCTTCTAGGAAGGTGGCTTGCATATCTCCCAGGCATTTTCACTGAAAAAAACACACTGCCAACTCCCCTGGAGAAGCATCAAGTAAGTGTGCAAGCAGTTGTGCTTTATGGCTTCCCAGCTCAGTCAGTGTGTCTGTGGAATCCAAGGAGGAGAGCAAAAGGCAATGTAGGACATTTTGGTTCTGTTGTGGATTTAAGTAGCAGTATAGCCAAACATACAACTCTAGGTGTGTTGTCAGCTTGAAATGCTCCCTAGGGAACAGCTTGGGCAGCCATAGGTTCCAATCTTCAGTGTCTTCTGTTCTGGCATAACTGCTGCTGATCCCAGATCTGTTCTCACATGCTCAGACCTTCTGGTTCTGAATGTGCTTCTGACAGGAAAGCAAATCTGGTCTCTGTTGCCAAGGTGCCCCTGGGGACTAGGAACTGACTTGCTGTCAGGGACACGTGAAGAAAGCCAGGGGTGGCATGTCTGGTACAGCAGTTTCCTAAGTTTGTGCCAGCTCTGAGGAGCAGTTTCAGTAATGCTTTCTAGCAGAAAAGCCTTGTGCTAGGCAAAGCAGTTTTCACTCCTAGAGCAGTTTCATGGGACTGAAGGTGGTGAGTTACCTTCTGTTACCTGCCTTAAGGTTGAGCATAGGCTCAGCTACCTGTGAGAGAGGTGCACATGTCAAACCCTCGAGTAAGCAAAGCTTCAGAAGCCAAATGGGCACATAAGAGTGGTTATAGCCTCTTCTGCTGAGCCACTGCTGGCTCAGTGAAACCTACAATGTGCCAATACTTTCAGCCAGCAGGTTTGTGCTGTTGGGGTGGAGTTTTTGAAGGTGTTTATATAGGTGTAGTTTCTTGCAAAATTTCTTTATGATGCCCCTAAAATCTGGTGTTTCCTTATCTTTGACAGAAAAAATCTCTGATTTACTGATACAGTAACTAACCTAGTGCATTTAAGGGGAAGATATTATGAGCCTTTGTTTTCTGTTTAAAGTTTGACATCAGGGTAGGATGATCTGAAGTCCAAGGTGAGGAGGAAGATAGTGCAGATACTACAAGGCCTGCCAATCTGGTTCTTACTGTTCAGAAAAAAAACAAAATAAACTAGACTAAGAAGCTTACTGGTAATTAGTAGCTAATGTGTTTGTAACTATCATGTGCCTTAAAATTTTCATGGTAGGAGAATTTAAAAAAATCAACAATGTGTTTTCTGTAATAACTGCTCAACATTCTCTCTGTAGATTAGACTGGTAGGATTTTGCATTGTATTTACACTGTACTATAAACTGAAACACTTAGAATGGTTTGATTTTACAAGTATGGAGGGGAAAAAAGGTGGATTATGCTTTTCATAAAACAAATATTACCGTGACAGAATGTATTATGATGATGATAGGATCTTTCCATAATGCAGACAAGTAGAATGCTTGTTAGAAACCAGGTATGTAGGATAACAGTTTGGTGTGTTTTCAATAAACCATGCCTGGAAAGAATACATGTGCCATTGGTTATCTTTTTGTTACATCAGGTATCTCGAATATTCTTTGGCTTTTGCAGCAGCAGTTTTCCATGGCAGGGGACTATTCCACCTTAGCTCAGGTCAATGCTCTGTGTTAACGAAAGGTCAGTGGTAATGAGAGGCAATTGAAATGCCCTATAAATGAGTAAAGCTGAACATTTTTGACTCATTGCCATATGCTGGAGTTGTAGCATGACCCTGGACTGCAGATCATGGGCATTTTTGGTTTTTTAATCTACAAGCATATTTCTGTGGGAAAGACATCTACATCACTGTTCAAGGGTCAGTATGTGTGTGAGCACAAAACTTGCTGATAGCTTTTCCATTTGGAAAGTTACTAACCTTTCTCAACTAAGTCATAAAATCTGTGTAACTTTACAAAGATTGCACATTTCTGAAATGTGTGTAAGAAAACCAAATTGTAACAATGTATGAGGTTTGGTTGACATGAGAAATTGTTACTTTGAGGATCTGCCAAATAATTTACATTTGGTACTGTGGAATGGAAGAAAATCCGGATAATGAAGAGTCACCCATGTATTTAAAGTAACAGCCAGTTACCAACAGATATTCATTCTCTTGAGGACTGTCTCATCTGTGTTTGTGAGATCAGTGACTGGCACACCTAAAAACACCATAATCACTGCCATGCCTTCATGAAGCCTGACAAAACCTGATAAATTTCCCCAGGATGTTCTGCAAGGTATTAGAAAATGGAGGTCAGGTTTTCTGAGTGAAAGGTTGATGAATCATTGCCAGTGACAGAGTTTGCCATAGGAGAGTTCCTGACTGTACCATTGACAGCACTGTAAGGTTTCATTAACATGCAAATGTTTGCAAACAGAGCTTGGAAGGTCATCTCCAGCTTACCTTCCCTCCTTATTTCAGATGTTTTAAATGCATCCCCAAGTGTTTTGTAAAATCATCTCTGGATTTGTTCTTGCAGCTGGAGGATACGGTTTCACAAGTGCTGTGATAAGATGTGGGCTCCTGGACTTAGCATCCTGCAGTTTGGTGACATCATTCTTCCATTGCAGTGAGAATCTTATTTTCCCTTTGTGGGTGCACTAATATGGCAATGAATATAAGATGCTGTAGGTAAGGTACTGAGCGAAAACAAATATGTTGTTTTGACAACTGACATTTTATAGCTGACAAAATGACTTCATTTCGAGCTTATCACAGGTTGGGCAAACAGCAGTGGTGAGTCCTTCTGTTGGGCAAACAGAAGTGGTGAGCAAATGAAAGGTTAATCTGGTAACAGTGGGCAAGAAATATCACAGCCCTCATCTGTTTCAGGTTTCAGAGTGTCTTGGGGTAATATTCTGTCCTCAAGGGTCTCCTCCCCAGTGTCTTTGAAGCACAGCAGTGGCAGGATCTCGTTCTGGTACAAGCTGATGGGGGTTTTTTTAAAACAGGAAGGTGCTTTATAATGTCATTAACTGAGCTGTGGAGACAGAGGCAAAGACTGAAACTCTGGTACTGTGTTCAACGTGTGTGTGTGCACAGCAATCATAACTGGTTTTTGTAAGGTACCTTCTAACTGATTCCTGATTGACTGCTTTGCCAAGTAGGGACACATCACTGCCCTGCTGATGTCACCTTGGGTGGGAGAGTTGGGATCTCAGTGGTTTCTCTCTTTTTATTGCTCTTGTAGGGGTTTCTGTATGTTCTTTCACTGCTTTTAGTGTTTGACTCATTGCTCAGAATTCTCCAGTGAGCTGCTTTTCACTTCCTCATGCCAGTGGGAGGAGTTAGTGGCTCCTGTTCCCTGCTCTGTACTCAGACAAGTAAATTCTGATGGAAGGATCATTTCCATGGGTGCTGTTATGCAAAAGTCAGTAGTGCTATGTTTGACTACCTCTTAAATCCTCCTTCTTTCTTTTACAATATTTTGAAAGACAGTATCATGTCCTTTTGAGTTAACAAAGAGGCTCTGGCAGAAACCAGACCTCACTCTCATGTACTGCCTGAATCACTAAGACAACCTAGACAGTAACTGTCATCTGAAGAATAGGTGTAAATTACCAGTATTTGGTGAGATCATCCGTTTCTGACATGAGCTGTGAGAATTTGCAGAGATGTGTGTATGTTGCTTTAGGGGAGTTCTTCCCCTTGGGAGCTTTCTATGAGTGGTCCACTCTGATGGGCATTCCTTAAACACGTGCTCCACATGTACCATTCCATACACAGTTTGTGCAAGCATAGGTTGTGTCTTCTAACTGTAACAGGCTGGTGTTGCAGTAACACTCAGTAGGTTTTTAAAATATGTTTGAATTAAAAGACCCACTGTCTGCCTTTTCCTTCTCCCGGAATTCAAAGTGTGACTTTATTTTGAAAAGTGCCTCTTTTCCGTGGGAGATTTCACATTTATGTGTCAGTGACTCCAGATCATATTTGCTCAACTGACCAAAAGCCTTTTTTCTAATTGTCAGTCATGCAAACTCAGTCAGGCTTTTTTCTTTTCATCCCTTGCCACCAATAATTAAGAGCATTTCAAAAATGTAGTGAAGTGGAAAAAATTTTCTTACATATGGGATTCTGCAAATATTCTGATAGTACATACATTGTGTTTATTTTTACAGTTTGCCATGTAGGAGATGCTTTCTAATGAATTAAAATACCTTTTTATACTAAAAGGTGGCTGTTATATTTGCCACATGTACAAATACATTATTCACTACTGCATCTTTTGAAATATCCACTCTACAGGTTCCCACCTTTTCAGATCTTCTTGACAGTCTCTTGAACAGTAATTTTGGCCATTATTCTGATCCTCTCTTGGAAAGTGCAGAAGAGTCTACCTGTTTACTCTTACTCATCCTTCTGAGACTGGTTTGCTCATCAGCCTGTGTGATGTGCCCAGCTGTGACAGGAGTGTCTGTTGAGTTCAAAAGTATTTAGGGCTAAACACAAGCAAGGATTCTTGGAAGTTAAGGCTCTAGATGTACTGACAAATTTTCTGGTCCACCGTATGTACCCAGATTTTCCAGTTTTCCCCACAAACTTGTAAATGTACTGGAAGATTATTTTGCATTGCAGATATTGCAAAAATTGCTTCCAACCACCTGAAGGACTTAGGTCCAATGACTTGGAGTTGAGCTGAATACCAAGAGGATGTGCTGCTGAGCAATGTTACAGAACTAATCACTGACTTACAGGACAAGATGGAGGTGTTAGAACTCAGTGTTGGCTCTACACAGAACAGTACAACACAGTCACCTTAGGCTGCTTCTGCATAATCTAACCCAGTACAGGAAATCTTGGGTCTTTCATAATATGAGAGAGTTACCTTGTCAGGAAAACTCTGGTAGTGTTGCCTTCTCCTGTCCCTGTGAAATGCACACTCTACAAACTGGCTGGGTCACCATGGTTTGCTTGGTCCATTTCTAAACTGACTCTGTCACCTTAGCCCATTCTAGTTTTCTTTTGCTGATCCTCTGCTCTTTACTAGTGTCCTGGAAGTGGATTTTCTGCAGCACACAGGCCAGGGGAGGGACCACTGTGGAAAGATGCAAGGAAGAAACTCTTAAGAGGCTTGAAATAATTCATACTGGGAAAGACAAGAATGGTTGTCCTTGATTTTCACTCTGATTTTCAACTGTTGGATCTTTCTGTGTCTGTTTCACATCTGGAAGCCTCACGTGCAGTACAGAATTCATTGGAAAAAATTAAAAGTCATGCCCCTGCTCTGTTGTTTCTTACTTTTTATTTAGAAACGTGACTGTTGCTGCCTTATGTAATCACAGCAGGACATGCTAGGAAATGCCACTGGATTTCTGAATTGTTCAGGTGAGTTAGAGACTTTGTATTTGGCTTTGAATCTTCTCAGTGATGACCCACACTATTCACATGGTGTAACAGCACTGAGGTTAACCAGGGTGTGCAGGACCCACCTGCTAGAACCCATTCTCTCTGGACTTTATTTCTATACAGCATCTTAAACATGCCCAGCATTTCAGAGTAAGCAGCTTGCCCTGCCCCTAAAAGCACGTACTATGTATGTACAGTATACTGAGGGGAAAACCAGCATTTCATCAAGGTCAAATACTACGTAGTGTTGTATTCTTTTGGAAAGAGTCTGCTCCTTTTGTTACCTGTTACTGTATTTATTTTAATCTCTTTACTACTTAAGTTTTCCCTGCCTCTGCGTGGGCAGATTAATAATTTTATTTGTGTTTTCAGAATTCTGTTTTGTTGTTCTCATCACTGCATGGGTCCGCCTTCTTTCAGTGTGTACTCTTTTCTCTCACATAGAGATGATTAAGTTTTGCAGTAAATCTGCAAAGAAGTATCTGATCTCACAATAGGAGCCTTCACTGCATCAAGAGGCATGCTAGTAATTTAGCAAAAATAGGGCACATGAAATGGTCTTTTCTTGCAACATGGATGTTTTTTCCACTCTTGCTAATGATTAATGAGTTTAGCTTGGGGACACAAGTCTTCAGAAGTTGCAGTGTATTTCTCCACCCTAAATCCAAACTGTCGTTGTTCAAGTTGAGCTCAAAATGACAGACTGTTGTTTGATGATGTGTTGGTCAAGGCAAGGCAATGTGCATCACCTTGGGTTTGCCGAGTTTATGTGGAACAATGGCACAGACCCAACTTACTCCATATTTTGGTTTCTACCTTGCCTAAAAAGATCACTAGTGCTTGTTTAATTACAAATTCCAAAATAAAAAAAATTATAATTAAAAAAACCTGTAAAGCATGGACAAGTGAACCTGTGCAGTTGCATTTACATCATTTGAAACAAAAGTTGATTATTAATGACTCTCTCTATCCCAAAAACACAGCCTTCTCCATGGCATCTTCCACTTGCATGTATTCCAGATGAGATGGGTAGTTAGTGCATTGGAAATGGGGGCTCTTGCGGACATAGTTAAGGAAATCTGGAGCTCCTGGGAAAATTATATTGTCAGCCAGAAGAATTGAGCCCTTCCTCAGCAAGTTGCATTCCTAGAAAGAAGAGAAATGGCTTCATAGTGGCTGTTAAGCAGACATTGGCTTGAATGTAATGTACTTTCATGTTAACCAGGTATACTCGAGTGCCTGCATCCAAAAATCCAAAAACCCATCGTGGTACATGTCTGGAAGGTCAGAGAGACATGGGAGAAGCTGAGTAACTCTCGGATCCTTTGTGGTCATTTGCTACGTTTTCCTGTTTATTAGTACAACATTAGAGATGCTGATTCTGAAATAGCAAATCAAGTAGAAGTGTGTGCTTTGCTCCTCAGCTTGTTTCCAGCTATGTCTACGTGATCAGTAAGGTGGCTTTGTTTTGGCTGTCATGTCTCACATTTTAAAACTTTTTTAATATGGCATTAAACTGCTGTAGTAGCTCTTCAGGTCACCTAAGAGTAGCATGTACTGCTTTGGCCAGAGTCAGTCAGACTCCAGAACTGCTAAAAGAATGAAAGATTTTCTGTGCTTGTTTTCCTTTCATCTTGAGCAGCTTCCTGCCATTTTGTTTGGGATCTGGGCATGAAGCGAGTTTTTTGCACAGTGAAGATCCCTCTGACGAATTTCCACAAGACGTAACTAATTTGCAGTAGTCACTTCAAGTGAAATGTTTATCCTCAGTAAATCTAAAAACCTAATTTTTACTGGTATTTTTTTGTCTAGAAGAAGTTGCTTATCTGGGGTTACCAGCTGTTTTAAAACAAAGTCTGTAGTTAAATCAGCTTGTTGTTATCCTGTGGTTACAGGCAGTAGCTGTAGCCAAAACTTGGGATGTTTTTCGTCACTCCCAGTCTATGAGAGCAGTTCTGTTGATGAGTGTCCTGCAGAAGCCGTTGAGCTTATTGCTCTTGCCTCTGGGGACTGAACACCAAGTCAGCACAGTAGAAGTGATTTTAGAGACGTCAAATACCCTCCAGTCTGTTTCTATTGCACGGCTTACAGAAGCTTAAAAAAGACAACATACTGGATTCTCCACTGGTCATCAGGATTTCAGAAGCTCTTCATGTCTGGCTTTTTTTGTCTGGACCACTTCCAATATATACATATTTCATCTGAATAAATTCATATTCACTATTCATACTGCAATACCTGCTGAGAATACATTTTAGAAAGTTTGTGACATCTGAGAAAATCTGAGGATCTTTTCTTTGTCTTTCTCCTCTTAATTTCATGGGAGTTTTTTTGCAACTTTGTATTACAGTTGCATCAGACTGACTACTACCATGGAACTAAACCGTCTGTTTGTTTTGGCTGTACTGTGAGGCTGAGTTCTGATAAGGATGCACTGTGGAAAGAGCTCAGTCATCCTTACACAGGCAGTTTAAAAGAAAGCATTCTCTAAGTACAAAATAACTGTACAGAGGGAACATTTTCTTCAGCTACTGCTGTGTAAATTCAATACTAGCTGTTCATAACCCCAAACAAATTTCCTTTTCAAACAGCTTTCTGGAGAACAGGGCTTAAAACTAAAAAAACAAGGGAGGTAGGGTCAGAAAATAGTGTTGTAGTCCTCAGGCAGGGGTCAGGAAGTATTTGGCAGGTTCTCAATCTAAGAGGCAGGCTCAAAAAAGTGGATTTATTTGTGAAGAAAATAATTGAAAAATGGCATTTCAATAAAAGCAGGCAGTTGCACAAAATTCTGTCAGCTAGGAGAGCATCTGTATGTGCTGTGTTGATAGGTACAGATGTTGTCAATCTCAATTAACACCTGAAAATAGGTGGCAAAGGACTTCCTATCCAGAAGTCCTTTGCCACCGTCTACTGCTGTTACAGCCAACTTATTTTGTAATACCCACAGTAATGGTCAAGGCAGCTTGGGAAGAAATAAGCATAATTTTTACACATTTGGGGCTGGACATAGAGTTGGACAGAATTTCCCTATGAAGTGCCTGGCTGGAGCAGTCTGCACTCTTCTTAACATTGCTTTGCAGCCAATTAATTAGGTGGAATGTAAGGACTCGAAGACAAGTCATACTCCATGCTACCACAGCCATGCTACCAAAATAGTATTTCATCAAGAGGCTCTGCTGGCACCATAGACCCAGGCAGAAAAGGGGTACTGAGGAAATTCAAGAGGTGGAGCTGGGATATGCAGGTCCCAAGTCTCACCCGCTCCCAGGATCAGAATGGGCTTTGGGTCAAGTGTTCTGGTTGCTGACCATGCATGCACTCCTGGGAGTGTAAGACTCAGGCTGTGCACTCCTCCAGGCAGGATTTCTACTGCACACCTGTATGTTCAGGAAACAGAAGGGTTCAGCAGTACTCACTGAGTCCTGAGCTATGTAGTGTTGGCAGTTGTCCTTAACAAAAGTTTAGAGTCCTGTCCTTCAAATCCTCTTTCCTTGTAAGGCTGCTATTTTGGCTGCCGGTCTTCATTTTACATCAGATGAGGTCCCTCATAAAGAATTGAGGCCTCACAGACATGAAGATATTTACTGCTTTACTTTTAAGACTAGAATAGTGCAAACTGACCTGAAGCAGGATGGTGTCTGGTGTGTATCTATCTTTCCAGTGGTCCAGGAAGACAAAATCCAGAGTATCCACTTCATATTTTTTTTTCAGCTGGGGGATAATTTCCTCTGAAGGGCCTTCTAGGAGTTTTACCTGAAATACAAATCCATGTGATGAAGTGTGAACCATTAAGAAAAATCACATGCTCCCAGCCCATTTTAAATTGTAGCCAGACATCAGGGATCATGTTTAGAGCTCAATACATGTTTAGAGCTCAATATTGTGTCAGTTGAATTATTTGGCAGGGTTAGGTCAAATGTACCTTTTTATTTTTGACAAACCAACTCAGTTAAATTTCAAAATATGAATTTGGGTGTTTTGGATTTTGTTGGTTTTTAAATTAAAAACAGGAAAAGGGACCTGTTGTTTTTGTGGTATAATGTGTGTCTTTACTGGAAACATGGAAATCTCCTGTTGAAAACAGTGATTTTAATTACTTTTTTTTTAGTTACATCTCAGTTGAGTCTTGTAGTCCAAGGGAAGCAAAAAATGCAGAGAACAGGTTAAGTTAGAAAAAAGATGGAGGCTACAGTATGTAAAATTTATATAGCCAGGAGAGGGAAGAGACAGGACAGAGGCTGTTACATCTTCCTCACAGGCTTATTTGAGTAACTACTGTTAAACTGGAAGCAGCTGCTGCACATGGAATTTTTTTAGGCAAGCACCATATACCCTGAGAGGAGGAAGAAAGTGGTAAGGAAATGTCTGTTTTATGACTCATAGCTGATCAGGAGATTAAGTCAAATGGGGAAATTTAGTTTTAGATGTACTGGTACTTAAGGATCTCTTCAAGAAGTTAAGAAACACATTAGAAGATCCCTTGGTGGGACTTATTTCTTCCAGTGTTTCCAACTCCATTGAAGTGAGATGTCTGCTGAATAGACAGGCACTTCTCAGGCATCCCCCAACCTGGGGGTTGATACAGACTGGAAACACCTGCATCTCAACCAGCTATAGAGAGTCAAGACACCTCTGACTGTACAAAACTTAGATATGGGTACTAGCTAGATATGGGTACTAGCTAGATTTGGGTAAATACTTCTCATTTGAAGTCCATTGCACATAATACAACTGATTCCTGTGAGCTTTTGTAACAAATAGGACTATGGTTCAGTTTTTTCTAGTTAGTCTTGACACCAATTTGAACCTTTTAGTTTATATTGAGAAACCCAGTATTCTGGCTTTTGGAATGCAATGTGTGAAGTCCTGCTGTGAGAGGTTAGGCACTGTAACTAAGCATGGAGCTGGTTAAATTTATAAGGCCCATGGCTACAAGAAAAAAAAAACAAAACCAAAAACAAAATCTTACCAGTTTTGCTGTAGTGGTTACAGACAAATGGTATTACCTTATCTTGTACTCCAGCAAACTCAATCATCTGTTTAGCTATAGCAGCAAATTCTGGGTTGAACTCCACAGTGAGCAGACGAGCTCCTGCCTTCAGTAGCCGAGAAATCCTCACTGCTGAGTAGCCACAGTATGTTCCCAGCTCCAGGGCAACTGATGGATTGGCCTCTTCCACTGTCTTGTCCAGAATTTTACCTGATTAAAATGGGAAAAGATTACCTTTTAACAAAATCAAACTGCTTCATATACAGAAGAGCAAGTTAGTGATAAGAAACTTTAAAAAATCCATGTACTCAGTTGCTCAGAACACTCAAAACTTAAGAGCTGATATCAAATTATATACTGTATCCTTTGCAAACTGGCCTGTGATCAAGTTAATAATGGACATTTTAAGTTTCCAAGTGCAAACTTTCAACTAAAAGAAATCTTAGTTTCACAATATACACATTTCTAAATAAGGAATTCCCTGAATTAACTTATATGCCCTGAATATAACTTATGTAATTCCCCGAATCAACTAATAGTTTATAGTGTTAGAAGGGGGAAATGCAGTAATTTTTTCCAAGAATTTACTGCAGAAACTGGCCATATTTGTGAAATATTTAACTCCTGGATTTTGAGTGTTTATGTTTGTTGCTAATGTTACATGCTCTACTCTGATATAAAATTTCTTATTCCAAATACTCATCTTTAAAGGAAAAAAGAAAAGTCTACTTACAAAGCCGCAAAATATTTGGTTTCACTGCATGAATTTGTGGGATGGAAAACATTCGTCAATTATTAACAACAGAAAACATTCCCAAAAAGAAGTGACAGTGACTATATTCAGTCCTTTTGAAGGAAAGGATTTATTTGTGAGAAATTCCCTCTTATTGGTATGGCTAGAAACTAGATAATTAAACTCAAAAAAGTAGTGGAAGGGATTTTATGCTAAGCCATGGTCATTAAGGGATATTTTTCTGGGTACTATTTGCTTTTGAATATGATGATGAGGCATCTTGGGGCCTTGTAGTCACTCTTGAAATCTCAGAGATAAAAGCTTTGATGGCTTTTATCTGAGGAAAGGCTATCAGAGCAAAACTAGAGTGAAATTTTTAAGAATTTAATCATAAATGTTCAAAGTTTTAGAGCTTTAAGTATTCCTACTCAGCCATGACCCACAGTTCTGCTCCCCTAAGCACCCCAGCCAGGTATGCTGAGGAGCTATTTTAAAAACTGTACACATGTCAGAAGAGCATTTTTATCACAATGCTTACAGCTGTTTTTCATTAGCTATGTTAATCCCAGACTAAGCAAATTTCCCCAGAAATTTCCCAGCAAGAGGTGCTTTTGTTTCTAATTCATAAGGGAACACATTAACATTTTGCCACTATAGTTTTTTGAAAAGATTGCTGCTTCCCTGCAGCAATGAAAAAAAGGTTTTGTTTCCATATTTTTCTTTAGGAGACAAGAACAAGATGATTTACTTGCTAAATAGCAACAATGTCTGATATTGTATGACATGGATAGGACTTCCCCCTTCAACAGAAACTTCTAATTTATGCTTGTATATACAAAATTCATATAGTTAAACACAATTTTGGGGTTTTTTTCAATTTGCTATCTTACTGTTAAGGATCTGAAAGTATTTGCCATAATGAATTATGCCTTGTAGGCACCCTATGTAAGAAGTGAGGTATAATGCAGCCCTAGATTTTTCCCGTAAGTTGCCACTCTGTGCTTACACGTTTGCAATGTGCATAACACAGAAACCCAAATCTGGGGCTGTGACATTCTGCATGAGTCACTGGATACCCCTCCTCAAATTATCTGCACAAACAGGCACGACTGTTCACAGAACTACTCTGCTGACCACAAGGCTGTGTGGGTTGGGCTTTTTGCAGCAGCAGATGGAAGTTGCCATGTGAATACAATCAGATGTCCTGTACTGTGCTAGTCTTGAAGGATCTTTTCAGATGCTGACCCTTGCTGCAATTACCTTTCTCATCACCCACGTTCATGGCCCACTCTTTCTGGGAGCAGTATTTATCTATAGTGTCCAGCACACTACAGGGGTCTCCTCGGACTGCATTCTGCAGCACAAAATTTAAAATCCTCTGCTCTTTGCTCTGACTCATGATGAAATTGGTTACTTTCTCCCGGATTATTTCATTCCAGATAAGGGCAGCAGTGGCATTTTTCCTGATGAGCAACACAATGAGCAGCAAAATGAAAAGCAGGATGAAGACAATGGACAAAGGGACTGAAGAGCTCTCCAGCATCTGGAAAAAAAGAGAAAAACAACCCAGGGTTAAGGTGGCACAGGAGGGAACTGTCCTTTTTGTAAATATTGAGCTAAATAACCCACAATCAACCGTACTGAACAGGAACACACAGAATTTAATTATGATTGTGTCTAAAGCAGCTGTAAAAGGCTCTCTGTCACTTGGTAATGGATGGTGCTCTGTGGCACTTCCTTTAGAAGCCAATTTTACAGGCAGTCAACAAGTAGCTTTATTTAATGTTCTGGTCCCTTCCCCCACACAGCTGCTCAGTCCTGGCTCCAAGCATACCACTGCACAAGGAGCTTCCAGCATCAAATCTGTTCAAGCTCCAACAGGAGCTACAACATCCTCCAAAATTTTGCCTAAGTTACCCAAGACCAATGACAAAGGGATTATCTCACTCTGGGAGATAACAACATTCCTACAAATCTCTTACTACTTGTTCTTGCTTCTCTTTTTTGTTTCCCCAAATATTGTTCCAGAAAAATCCTATTTTTTATGGATGGTCTGACCTCCACTATGTAGTGGGATTTGGCATACACACATGGGGAAAATCTATCCACTACTTAATTTTGAATCATCATGCAGAACACATTTTGACTTCAGAAGATGACTGAGTTTCCATGGAGATATGCTCAAGATACAGTACAGCTGATTTTATTCAGTCATTCTCTTATCTTAGTTGCAGAGCAAGTAGGATTTGTTTGGAGCTGTTAAAAGTCTATTTCTTTTGCTTTTAAGCAGTCACCAATGTTAACAGTTACCCTTAATAATTTTCTTGCAAAGTCTGACCTGAGACGTTTCCTTTCAGAGCCTGCCAGCGTCATTAGCACATAATATCTTGCTTCTTGGACCTTCTGAATATTTTTTTCCTAGCTAATATGAGCCTGCTTCATTACTTCAACAGGATCATGAAGGCCTGGATGTCAATTTTTCTTCTTTCCCTCTGTGCAGAAGTAGTTCTACTGATTAGGCCCAATTGTCCTACACCTTTGAGATGGGACTTCAGCTCTTTTTCTACATGAAAATTTTTAACATTATCTGTCCACTAAAAACTTTGATAGGGCTGTGGAAAGATCATTAGTTTAACATTAAATATCTCTCTAGCTTCACTTGACCGGCCTTTACTTGACTCTCATGGCTTACTTGATTGTATGGTTGTTGTTGATGGATTTGTATTACTGACACAGGTGAAACATAATTATTCTGAACTCAAATGAATGGATGGAGCCCAGAAAACACTTCCTAAGCAGATCTCTAACTTTCCTGCCTCTGGACACGTGAAACTGTGACCCTGCAAACCCGTGACTCACTTGGTGGCAGTCCAGCTACAGTCAGGTCCCTGTAGCACTGAAGAGTGCCGGCATTCAGAAGTCCTGCAGACCATGCCAGACGTAATTCTCTGGTTACAATGGATACTTTGGCATTCTCTGAGCAGACCTTGCCACAGGCTGTTGCTTCAGTACTATGAGATCCTGCCAGCATGTTTGGGGCTGCCCTTCAAAGATCAGTCAGACAGCAAGAGTGGATGGGAGCAGCAGGATGAACTAGGTAGGGTATTTGTGGGGGAACAGCTTCCCTCCTTTATTGCTTAGCATTGATATGAGACCAATGCTCATAGGGAGAGACAGCCTCTTTAGGCTAACTCAGCCCTGCTCCCTGTCCTGCAGGAATGCTGAGACTTCTTTTTCAGACTGACTGAATCAAGAACTCAGAGGGATCCACTTTTTTACAGTGTCTCAGATCTTTGCACTTGAATCCCACATGAATGCTACCACACATAAGAGGTACCACATGTAAGAGCAGAGCCCACCTGCCTCCCCAGAGGTTGGTCACAGGTAGAAACAACCTACAGAGAACATGCTGATTTTTCCATTCCTAGATGAGTTCACTTATTTTTAAAGTATCAAGGAATGTTTTTCAACTACTGGAGTTTTTTACTAATAATATTTCTGTATAACACCCCAGCACCTTCATAAACTGGCAGTATGGGTTGTTCTTAGAACTCCTTCAGGAGGCAATTATCCTGAAAACCACTTTCCAGAGAAGGTACCTTCTAAAAGAGAGAAAAGGTCACTTTTGGTTTTCTTTTTTTTTTACACAGTATTTTTCAAAGTTTGTCCCTCTTAATTTCTGGCTTCTTAGGTGTGACAATAAATTTAGTGACAGCAGTAGACTGTAAAGGCAGTCTGCCAAGAGCAAGAGGCATGGTGATGGTCATGCACCCAGAGGGAAAAAAGATCTGTACCAAAATAGGTAATTGCTTTCATATTCTTAGCTGGAAAATATTTGATATGAAAATTAAGTGTGTAATTCAACCAATTTAAAACTACCACTACCTAGGAGACAGTCGTGTTATGACAGCTTTAGAAAATGCAACAGTAATTTTAGCTTTAATGTGGATTCATGAGATTCATTAAGTATGCAATAAAAGTTGTATACAGTCAAGTTTCCCATAACCACTTATTACAAGGCAGCCACTCTTATTATTTAATGCTTATACTCAGGTTCCAAATACACAGGTTAGCACTGCAACCTTTTCTGTGCTTTAGAAACACCATAATAAAGGGAGCCTTCTCTTTGAAAGCTAAAATTTGAAGTGGAAAATAGCAGGCAAATGAAAAATTCAGCAAGGGAATAAACAGAAAACTGGAGGGACAGCATTATGGGAAGGAATGAATAACACGTATCAGTACATCTGGTTTTGAGAAGACAGAGTTTAAAAGAAAACATATTAAAATTTCATGCCCAAACCTGTCAAACTACTGATGAGTCTTTCTAAAGCACTGAGTTATTTTCTTATGCATCTAATCTTACTCATTTTGGCAGGTTTCATAAGACCAAATCATAACTTGATAATGCAGCTCAGCAGTTTTCCCCTGGTGTACACCATAATCAAACAATCAGCATTTGAATGCAAGTACCTCTGTTTCAGTTTACAGAGATTTAAAAAGACATTTTCAAAGAGAGCAGACACAAAATGTGGGAATCTGCTGCCCCAACTTACCTGCCTGTGGAGATGAAACACCTAAGTCATTCCAATGGCTTTAAAAGA
Organism: Fringilla coelebs; assembly: GCF_963513975.1. Classification (NCBI taxonomy): domain Eukaryota; kingdom Metazoa; phylum Chordata; class Aves; order Passeriformes; family Fringillidae; genus Fringilla; species Fringilla coelebs. Next base: position 8,191,474 of record NC_140043.1, on the reverse strand, counting down.
AACCATGAAAACTGGCTCAGACTTAGGGATCTGCTATTATGCCAACAGATGTCAAGTTGGGGGATTCAGTATCCCCTTACTATCATATGATCTTCAGTTTTTCTAAAATCATAAAAATACCCATGTGATGGAGCCCAAACAAATACATCCTGTTCTTTATTCTCATGCAGCTGACTCCAGCCATTTCACCAAAGGTTACAATAAGGATCTTTCAGTAATGCTATTTATCAATCCTTCTGGTACATTTTTCCAACCTCTGCTAAAAAATAATTGCTCCTCGAATTCTCTGATGTGAAAAAATAAGGATTAGAAGAATTGGTAACATCAATTCTTAAGGAAAGTCCAAGTAACCAGATTGATCTTTTTCTGTGTTTCACAAAACTGTACTAAGTTTTCATAGCACTGTTGGAGGAAGGTGTATGGAAATGTGATGTAAACTACTAATTGCAACTGCTTCTCTGATTCCAAACCAACACCCCTTTGCTAAAAACTGATGTTTATTGAGAAGGAAAAAAAGCATGTGAAAGTAAGCATCTTTAAATGGTCTAAGTTTTAACAAAAGCATATACCCTAGCGAGATTCACATTCAGGGCATTAAAGAAGTATCAAATCTGTTTAACTATTCTGAAGCTTATATTTCACTACATTATGAGTAATTAACAAGATGTCATTTCCCACAGATGCAAAAATAAGAGATGACAAATATTGAAATACTTGTGAGGTGGAAAACTGCTGGATAGAACATTTTTCTAATCAAGGTGAATCCTACTAAGCCTAATTACAGAGCTTCTCATTACAGTTTTAGCTTGGATAAACTGATATTGCTTTGCTTTATACTGAAAATTAAGTCCTAAACATTATCACAAAAAACCCCACCCCTTTTGTACAAAGACAGCACATCCATTAGCCTGTTATTCTCCAGGGCTGGAATGAGAGTAAACGTTGTGACCCTGAGCCAGGGGACTTAACTGTGAGTCTCATTTTGGCAATGTTTTTCTAATCTGGCCTTGGATGAGCTGTCTTATCTTCTTCTGTGTTGCCACAAGAGTTAGAGTTACTGCTACGTGTGTAAACTTTCAAGGCATTGTAAAGCTGAATAAATCTTTTTCAGAAAAGTCCCTGCTATGAATGTATGGATAACACCTGAGGAAAAGCAAAGTAGTTTTGTCTGCACAGCTAATGCCTATGTGACATTATTATTCCTGAGTTTATGAACAACTGGGAAAATGTGGAGACAAGCAGTGCTTCAAATACTTTCCTAAAGGGCTCTCAGCCAGATGACAATTCAGGCCTTTGAGGAAAGATGGTACATGCAGTCTTGCTATAATTTTTCATGCATTTAATCTAACTGCCAAGTACTGGTTGGTTGTTTAAGAGTTCATTACGAGTCTCCACACATCCAGACAGTACTTCAGCATTCTGGTGCTAAAGGGTTTAGAATCTAATTTTGACTTTATTAACTCACATAACCTGGTGAATGGGGAGCACTTGATAAGTTTATATCATTCAACCTTTTTCAGCTTCTGCTGAAATTATGCCTTTAGACACTGATGCACTGAAGTAAGCAGAGGATTGTGAAAACAATGCAGAAGAGTCAGCACATTTCTACACATATTTTAACAATGTTCTGCACTAGGCCAGAGGAGATCTGTACTGTGCTGGGATTGGAGTTTCTGACTCCTAGTCCTGTGCTGTCTTGAATGAGGCAATCTCTCTTTTGTGGCATTTTGTTTTTCTTGATGTTTTCCCAGAGAAAGAAAGGCAGAGTATTTTGGTCAGAAAGTCTAAACTAACTTCTGCCAAACATATTGTATCCTGTTGCTGTAGGCAACACAATTCAACAGCTTCGTAATTTAGTACATTTAAAGGTCAAAAAAATTCTTTTACCTTCTATTCTTTCATTACTGTTTATGTATTTTCAAGTGAGTGCAACTGTTCTGTGAAGAATAATCATCATATTGCCAAATGTGAATAGCTTGTATTTCAATGGAAACTTAGTCTGGGAGTTTGACATTCAGATTTTCCACTGACATCATGAAAACAATCTGAACAGACTTTACATAATTTTTCACTATTTCTTGCCTGAAATCTAGATTTTCCTCTCAGTTTTTTTCAAATTACTATAATTTAGCTTCACTGCCACGACTATAAAAAATTCTGTATTCTATAAATGCAGAGTTCTGATGATTGTTTTCTGCCCCCATAACCTTTTGTCTTCCTCTTCTTCCCTCTTCTCATATTGAAAGGAAACAAATACAGGTTTCTCCTTACTGAATGAAAGGAAGAGACCAGAAAAGTGCCTATTGCCTACTTGGGAGCCCCATCAAATAAGCTTCAGAAGGGTGTTTAAATCCATTCTCCCCACATAGATTCCAATTAAGATAATTGCTACCCACTTAAAACTCCCTTCCCAGTAGCCATTCTCTAGGTGGTATTCAGTGCTATTACCCAAACAGAAGGTTTATTAAATGGTTGTGTGCCCCATAAAGAAGTGCAGTGTTTAGAATGAACTGGCCACACAGAGAGGCCTCATCTCCATCCAACATGCAGGTCCACAGGAATTTTGTAGCATTCTAATCCAGACTGGCCTAGTGAACACACCGCATGATTAAAGCCGGAGTTTTGGGGGAGAGAATTCTTCAAGGATAAGGAATGCACTTTACCAGGCCTTAAGCAAAGACAGCTTATCAGGAATAAGACCCTTCCAGGTACCCCTAGGAAGTGTTTGTTTCCGATAGTCCTTATTCCTACTGGAGCACTCCAGATGTGTTTGTACTATTTGTACCAGTGTTAAGACCAGTGGTTAGGGTGTACAAATCCTACCTGGGAGGCAATGGACTGACAAAAGTAGAAAGTGCTCTGCCCTGACAGCACACTAGGAGCTGGTCTGGGAAGAGTTTTCTAAGCTGAGATTTTCATGTTCCCCAGGGAGTAGAATCAAGCTGTTATTTAATGACTTTGCCCCAAATGGTGGTAGAGAGAAAGGGCTGAAAGAGGAAAGACTAAACTGGCTAACTGCTCTCAGGTGAGACCTATTTTACAGTCTCTTCCTGATATCACAGGGCTGAATCCTCAGTGTCCCAAATCCCTACTGCATGCTCCTGCCCTGCTTCCAAGGCTACCAGCTAATCTACTGTAAATCTGTCTCTCCCCCAGCACAGCTTTCTGCTGTCCACAGACTGCTCTTCAGGCTGGGGGGAGTGCACAACTGAAACTTGGTAGTGAGGACACCTGCTGAGGGATCTGAAGGATTAGGAAGGAAATCTCTGCTGAAATGATGACTTATTTCTATCAAAATTAACAACTCTAACACACCAGGGAAGGTGGGATTCACCACAGCATAGCAGGTAAACACTGTGTGGGAAGAGGGAGCCTGAGATAGAGCAGGGTAGGGATTGGTTTCAAATCCTGAGTGAAAGCTCTCCCCAGAAAAGTGCCTGGAGTGGGCATAGAGGGTCTCTGTCTAGAAATTGCTTTCTGAGAGAGCTTTAGAATGGCCTCACACATTAAGGTCTGTTTTCAAGGACTGCTGCCAAAATTATGTTTTTTCAAAAAAATCCCAGTCACTTTTAATTCCAGTGATCCTGAAGGAATGCTGAAAGACAACAGAATGAGACTGGCAGATGTAAACAGGGTACCACCAGACTGCTGGGAAATATTGCTAAACTTGGATGGCAAGTAAGTTGCTTGCAGTGTTAATGTGATCAAACTTTTCTCATTAATGCAAACTAAAGCTGTAAATCAGGAAGTTTTTCTTTTGTATTTCAACACTGCAAAGCTGTGCAAATGCATGTGGTTCTGAACCTGAGGGCTTTGTTGGAGAAGCCCATGACTGAATAAGCAGAAGTGCAGAGACAAAGTAAAGGTAGTTTAAGGTTGGTTACAGAGTTCATCAGTATGACGTGGTTGACAGTATTGGTAAATATGAGTTTGTTTGTAAAGGACAGATAGTAAAAAAAAATCCATTATGAGCATCAGAAGGATACTCTACAAGCACCAACAGGGCTGGCAAACAAAAGTACTCGCCTTTTGCCTCTTCTTCAGAGATATTTTGGAGTAGCAGAACTCCCTCTTGAGAATGAAAACCTCCATAAAATACATCTGCAGCACAACACTTATAAAAGCAGCTATTCAGCCAAATGTGACTGAACTGAAGCTTGACTTGCATTCAGCTTTTTCTTCAATATAAATGAATACCAAATTCCAGCATACTTATAGCCATAAATTAAATTTTCAATTTAGTCAGGGTTTTCTCCTCTCACTTTTTTCAGCTGTCAAGATTTACAATACAGTACAAATGCATTACACACAAATATGTCCTACTCTTTCTCTGTGAAAGCTGTTGCTACCCACGGACTGGCTTCCTGACAATGAGTGCCAGTCAGAATGTGGAAAACACCACTTCTTTCACAAGCACCACTGTTTAAAATAGTGACATTATCTAAGATAACACATCATGTCAAGCCTGACAAATAAGAAAATATAAATATGTACCTTTCTTAGTATAGCAGAAGCTGTTCCCTCCGATCTTTTCCTGTGCTGCTCTCCTGTGGATTTTACAGAATAAGAGTCCAAGAGCCTGCAGTATTCAGTCACATTCGATCACATCACAGGAATAGCCTATCAGTTCTGTTACACAGACTCTAAAAGGAGCGGTGTCCTTTTCCCCAACTCCTCCTTTCACAGATTCTGCACTCCTTAAAGGTGCTCGGCGCTCTAATAACCGTAGAGAAAGCTATTCATCTGTCCCCTAACGACGGTGCTCTTGTTACTTAGTTACAGCACAGTGAATGCTGACAAAGTCAGGTGTGAGCCAAATCTGTGCTCAGTATAAATGCAATGTGTTCAATCAAGCAACTTCAGGAATGAATTTGGCCCCAGGGATTTAGTTCTTTTTTCAGCTCAGACGTGGCATGCTAAAGCCAGAGCAGAATTGGTGGGAACAAGACCTAGGCATGTGGGTTAAATATAGAGCGCTCCTGGAGGCAGGCAAGGTATGTATAGCAAATGGCTTAATAGCAACTTCAGGAGGAGCTGCAATCAATACATTATAAATAGCACATTTGAATTTCTGTGGCTTCTAGCTGGAAAAATATTCTGCTATTACAAACAGCTCTAAGATAAAGGAAGAAGCTTATTCTAGGAAACCTTGTTCTCAGCTTGTCTGTCTATACTGTTTCCTTCAAGGTAGGAACAATATAATCCAGCTGCAATTAAATTGCACCATCGAAGAAAATCAGAAGAAAACCAAAAATCCCAAACACATTATGGTAATAGTTCTCTGCTGTATTGTCACTGCAAAACTCAGACCTAGTTGGCAAGTGTTTGAAGCTCAAGACTAGAAACTTTTTAAAGACTTTAAGAATGTGTTTCTACCAAGTGTGGCAGAAACAGGAGCTGAAGTTCTGAGAACTTCAGGCTTTGTCAAGTGATAGAGGAGGTCATTGAAAGAATTAGGGACCACCTGAAAGCATGACAAGTGAAAACCAAATAATTTTAAGCAGGTTAATTAAAAAAAGAATTGTGGCAAAAAATAGGTGGGTGAAGATTGAAATGTTTCTAGTAGCTCTAAACAAAACATAACTAAAGCCCTACAATACAGCACAGTCCCCAATGTCAATACAGAATAACTTTGAACTATCCCTTCCATGTATAACAGAGCTTTAGCTCTGCAAATATTTTCTTATAATCTAGACATCAAGCACAACAAAGAATGAAGTAAGCAATACTGCAGTCCAGCTTCACTGACAGTAATTTCCTGTCTGGTCAAAAGCTGGTTATGTCTGCATGATCCCTGATGCCTCTCACAATTCAAATTAGCAGAGAATTTTTTTTACTGCTGGGCTGTGGAGAAAAGAGTTAAAACAGCAAAACTTACTCTAAGCACTGAGTAAGTATACAGCTTTACCTTGTGTAAGTATAGAGCTGCTCTTTGGAGAAGTCCTTGCAGTTAATTACAGCTAGATGAGGGTGGTGTCAGCCCAACTTCTGCTTAGCAGCATAATTTAGTGCCAAGACTTCCCAGATTGAGCAACATCCCATGACAACACTTCTAAAAGTCTTCTAACTTGGAGCTGAATTATATTCTTCAGGCTCGAAGCATGGGAGGAGCAAACTTGCTTCTGCCTGCCCACAGCTGTTTACTAGTGTGATAAAAGCTACGCCTGCAAGTAACCCTTGCTGTTGTCTACATATTTCATTACATAAGTAAAAATGGTGAATGGCAATAACTGCAAATTAGACAAAGCTAGAGGTTAAGTTGGTTAAGACACCCAAACTGTGTGATAATGTCCATAAATTGCTTCCAAGTTAACAGAAAGTTGAAATCTTGTAATATGTTATGGAGGTTTTTCTTCCCCAAGGGAAGTTTCTTTGGCAGCCTGATAGACATTGGTTCATGCCTCTTTAATTTGCCTGTTAGCCCAACACATGGCTATAAGTATGGATATTTTTGCAAGTTTTTTTACTAATGCTACAATGCTACAAACTCCACTGTGCATAACTTTATATACTATCTATATGACATCCTTGTCTAGACAGTAAAAATCTGCCCTGATATTAATACGTATTATTATTATCTGCCCTGATATTAATGCAGAGTGCTACAATTGTATTGGTGTAATACAATTTTTATGTAGGGCCAAGATCTTAAAAGACTTCAGAATATCAGGCACTGGATTCACAGGGCACATCTATGGGAAGGTGTAGAGCCAGGATACATTAGCCTGGGAGCAAAATCACATGAATGGCAGCAGCTCAGGATAACTGGCTGGTTCAGGCTGACTCACCCTGACAGTCGCCACTTGAGCTCTGATCTGGCTGCACAAACTTGAGCAGACTTGCTCATGGACAGAGCTCCCAGCTGCAGTCACATGATGCAGCGTGGCAGGGCCATTCCCACTTGCTGTGCATAGCACGGAGCCAGAGCTTTTCCCCCTAAATCCATGCCTGGCATAACAACAAATGGCTTTCCCTTCTTCTAATAATCCTGGACAAAGACTGGTTTTTAAAAGCCGAAACAAAGGGAGACGGGAGAGCTAGCACATTATCATAAACCCCACAGATCATGTGAAACACTGAGTGGAAGAAAATTCTTTTGAGCTTGCATTTTCAGAATAGCAGGAGGGATTTTCTTTTATGAGAATTTGCTGTTTTCCACAGTCAAATTAGTCTGTCTTGCTGAGAAACACGCAAAAGAGGAATTTTGAAGAAAGGAAGCACCACTCATGTCTGAGTCAGGAAACTGCCTGGCGTTATCTAAAACAGGAAACAGCTAAAAGAGAAGAAAGGTGGCCAGCAAAGTCGTACTCTAAATTTGAACAGATAATACAAGCAATTAGACTATTTTGTGTTTACAGTGCCTCTTAAGACGTTATCAAGAAGGCTGAACAAACCCTTCAGCTTTCAAAGACTTTATAACTTGTCACAAAAACTCTGAAGCAGTTAAGTCTACCACATTTCTCTCTCTTCTACCCTCACGTTTTTTGGCAATATGTGCTGAAGCATTTGAATGAAGCCAAGAACTTGTGTTACTTAAAGCTTCATCTGTTTCTGCTATTTTTTTCCCTTACTTGCAATCAATTACTTGTTCAGGACAAACTATGAACAGAAGAGCTATGTTAAGGAATGAACAAACAAATAAAAAGGCATAGATTAAATTCTGAACTAGTCCTACTCTGAGAGAAATTTTTGAACATAATTCTTGAATAATTTTTAAAAGAGAGAGATGGTAAGAAACCAAAATGTCCTACCTCATGTGGAGACAGCTTAGTTCAACCAGTGATCCAGCAGAGTTCACTGACACTTCTGTAAATTATTCATTAGGTCACGCCACAAAATGCAACCTCTGAGAGAATCGATTTCCCACCCCACCCACTAAAAAGGACACAAAGTGATGACTTCCAAAGACAGTATCTACCTGACACCTCTCTTCTTGTCCCCACCCTCCCTGGCTGCTGATCTGGGAATGTAAGACATGAAGGAAACTATGCCAGAAAAACAGGAAAGACAAGAAGATGTGCTTGAAAAGTCAAAATTTTTAAAAGGTTTGGTAGAAAAAGTATTTGGTCCTGATCATCTTCATGAGGGAGAATTTAAGTAAGCCTCTGACGAATGTAATAAAATGTATTTCCTACGAAGGAAACAACATACAGAATTGCAAGCTGTCTTCACAATAAATTCAAAAGGAGAAAGTTTGCCTGCTAACAGAATCAATTCATGACTTACAAAGAACCTTTTTTTGTTGAATGGATTTGTGTACATTTCCGATACAGGGTGTCTCCTTTACCCTTTTAATACCACACTCTTTAAAGTATATTGAATAAACATTTCCGCCTGGAAATAAACCAAACCACAACTAGTGTATAAGTTCATTTATGACTTCAAATATGACAAGCTACAACTAACAAAACTCAGTGGAAATATGATGCTAAGTCTGATAACTATCTTGGAAGACGTTTTTTTCATCTCAGTTTCAGAACTATATGCTTTCACTGCAGAAACATGAGGCTTTATCTAAATGATTCCTGATAATAGAATGTATTTGCTGCTAAAGGACTTAATACTTGTTTTCTTAAAATAAATTAAGATATATTATATGTATATAAATATATATACATATAAAAATGTGTATCACTAATTATCTAATCAGCATAACGCTAACCACAAAGTAATTAAATTAAGAGTAGAAAGCCATATGAGCTGAGCCACAGATACAGTAGAAACCACATTTGATAACCATTATCTGTCTCCTCTCCCTCAAAAAGAGTTTTGAAGTGCAGCACAGACACACCTAGTCAGTGCTGACAGAAGGAAATACCAGGGGCTGCTGCTCTTACAGATACTGTCACCATCAGCACAACCCACTCCTTGTTGCTGCTATCTATCACTCTTGAGGATCAAGCCTGTAAGAATGAGCAAGAACAAGTGGAATGGCACAGCACAGATTTTGGACTTTCTTCTGAAGCTGGCAGTCCTGATGGGAAAGCCTGTGGAACTGCACTGTGCTTTATCCTGAGCTGTGGGATACAGCCACAGGGCTGGGCACACCCCAGCATGGCATGGTCACACAGTGGCACAGCACCTACTTTCTAATCTGAATGTCCCTTAGCATTTTAAGGTCATTTCCTCTCATCCTTTCACTTGAGACACAGCAGAAGAAACCAACACCACCTTCCTTTCATTTGATTCAATTTAGTTTCACTTTTCTTTGCCACATTTAAGGCCTTTCCTTATTAGCAGAACACCATAATGCTGCAGGGATATCTCACATAAATTTGTTTTGTGTTTGGGGAGAGTTAATTCTACCCTTGATCCTACATGTCCGAACTAAATCAGTGTGAAGAGCATATGCTCAACGCTGCCTGATTAAACTCAGAACAGTGGCTAACATGCAAAGCTGAAACAACTTTGCATGCATGCACCTTGGAAAGCATAAAAAATTATATCTGAATATGCTCGAGGTTTCTTTCATTCAAAGGTCTCTCAGTATGCTCTAGACATTTCTTTCTACTGTTGCTGCAGTGGGTAGCAGTGTTTCTAGCGACAATAGGGGGTTTGCCTTTGGTTTTTCTTGTATTTTGGCGGGGAGGTTTAATAGCAATGATGCTGGGAAAAAGTCATCAATCCACTTACTAAAGTGATAATAATTCCTGTTTTTTAAAATGTATTTTCAAATATTAACGGGGTGAACAAAAAAAATGAGACTACACTGGAGGTGAAGTGAATTCTATAAAACTTTCTTTAGAGTATTGTAATTTCCTGCCATTTCTCTTCAGCTGTGGACCAGAGGATCCGTGTTTTCTGAAACAAAATGGTTGGATGCTGCCCCCTTGTGAGCGGGGCCTCTGCTCCAAAGCCTCAACCAGGACTGCCTAAGACCTTTTTTTTTTCCTGTAGAAAAAGCATCTGATTCTCTCGTCCCAAACTCTGCTTTTGGCTGTGGCAGCACTTAACACATATGACCCACTACCTACGGCAGCAGGCAGGGCGAGTACTAAGCTTCAGTGAAAGCCAAGCCAGCACCTCTGAATGAGGAAAATTCATTCTCTTGATTTGTTTTGATCAATGCCAGCTTTGAGGCCTATTACCTCAGTCTGTCAGAACACATCATTAACATTATGATGGCATTATTAACTCTCACAGCTCCCATTTGGGATAGGTCAGCAGCATTGCCCTGGTTTAATCAACAGCAGGCACGTGGCACAGGGATAGGGATGCTGCTGGAGGCTGAGGCACTGGAGGCACTCTGAGAGGCTGTCCTGAGCAGCTATCTGTCCCACCACAGCCCAGCCATGTGTGCAAGCTGTTGGTGCAGACTGGGGTCAGTGACCCCACACCGCTTGGGCCCCACTCCAGCAGAGGAACCCCTTGCTCCAGACCTGAGTCCTGCTCACAATCCTGAATGTATCATAGAGTAACCCGGAGCAACACTGAGTGTAGCCTCTAACACCTCATAGAAGGTGCATTGTTCAAACCTCCTCAGAGGTTTCTATCAGCCAGTGACCTGCACCTGAGGAGGGGATGTGGCAGCTCACCACATCTGCTACAGAGGAATGGCTGGTTCAGAGGGGGAAGGACAGGTCTTGGACATCAGTGAAGGTTTTGGGCCATCATCATGATCCTTTTCTTTCCCAAAAGGCCTTCCCCAAGCCCTTTCTACAGCAGGATCTAGGGGGAAGCCAGTCAGGCAAACTGTGGGATTTTTTTTTTCCTTCCAAATGTCTGACTTTAACACAAATTTTAACTGATTTTAATTGAGGAGCCTAGAACTGGAATGCTACATCCAGTTCTGGGCTCTTCAGCATAAAAAGACAAGGGGCTATTAAAGAGGGTCCAGCAGAGGCCATAAAGATGATGAGAGGGCTGGAGCACCTCTTATGAGGAGAAACTGTGGGAGCTGGACCTATTTAGTTTGAAGAGAAGACTGAAAGGGAAACTCATTAATGATACGACAGGATGAGAAGCAATGGCCATAAACTAAAACACACGAGGTTTTACCTCAACATGAAGAACAACTTTATGTTGGCGGTAGCAGAGCACTGGAACAGCCGCCTAGCGAGGTGCTGTCTTCCTCTCTGGAGACATTCCAAAGCACCATTCCACCTGCTCCAGGTGGCCGTGAATTGTACGGGGGTTTGGACTAGTCGGTCTCCAGAGGTCCCTTCCAACCCTAACGATTCCGTGCCGGTGGGTGTGATTCGCCAGAGCTGGTGCCCGCCTCCCCCAGCCCCGTGAGGGCTCCGGGCCGAGCGCTCCCCTCAGGCGGCTCCCGCGCGCGAGCCCCACGGGGTCCCGCCGCCCTCCGCTCAGGCGCTGCGCGGCCAGCCCGCGGGGTCCTGGCGGGCGCGGGGCCCTGTGCCGTACAGCATGGCGGCGCTGTGGCGGCGGGCGCGTCCCCCGGCAGTGTCGGGGCTGTGCCGTACGCTCCGAGCGCTCTCAGGTACGCGGTACCCGCGGGGCTCGGGCCCGGCAGCGGCCGCGAATCCGCCGCTCCCCGCGGGAAGCGGATGCCCGCGCTCTCCGACGCCCAAAGCGCCCGGGGAAGGTCCCCCAAGCCTTTCCCACCATCCGTAGATCACAGACTCGAGCGGCTGCTGTGGCTACCGGGCCGGCTCTCCGCTCTACTCTGAGGCGGGGCGGGCGGCGGCCGCCTCCATCCGTGAGGGCTCTGGCAGCCACGGCTGCGCCCGGTGCTCCTGCGGAGCCCGTCCCTCGGCCCCTGGGCGCTGAGGGACCCCCGGGTTCAGAAGACGGTGCAGCGGGGTGGGGGCTCCGCAGTGGGGCTGGGGCTGCCCCAGAGGCAGCCAAACCTTTCCCGCGGAATCAGCGCCGAAGGTTAGCGGCCCTCCCTGCCCGCTCGGCAATCCCAGGGCAAGCTTCCCCCCCGCCCGGGCTCGGATGCTGCGTGGGCCCGGTGCCCGCCCTGCCCGTGACGGCTCCGAAAGCAGCAGCGGCCCTGTGCCCTCACGAGAAGGAGTCATCGCTCACCTGCGGCTGCTCCCGCCGCCTCCACCGAGCGGGAGCCGGGGCTGCTTTGCTCCGAGGCCGGTCTCTGCAGTGCCTGGGGTGGCAGCTGGGGCCCGCTTCCCTCTGACCGCGTCCCACGCCCCGGCGAGGCACACACGGCATAAAAAGCTTTGAGTCCAGTAAGGTGACCCCGCGGAAAAATAGCTGCGTGGAACTCGCTGCTGTAATTCCGAGACAGAGACCTGTACCGGATCTCAGTTGCATTAATTATGAGCCTCTTGGGACGTTGTGTAAAGATTTAATCTATTTTCTCACTTTGTTTGAAGCGCTTAATTTTCTGTGTTTCGTTCAGAAAACCAGAGTAGATAGCTTAATGAACAAACTACAGCACCAGAGTGAAGTGAGGAAAACCCAAATCAGCAATAATCAATTATAAAAATAAGTGTACTCTGATAGTGTCCTTACATACCTCTCCCATCTTCCTGATCTGTTTCTATTCCTTCTTTTTTTCACGTCCTCTTCACAGGAAAGAATGAATATGATCTTCTGGTCATTGGTGGAGGGTCTGGAGGCCTTGCTTGTGCAAAAGAAGGTTTGTATGCATAAATAACTAACAGAAGTTTTGGGTTAACTGCAGTGGGGTGTAAGGAAACGAAGGGAAGTGTTACTGATAATCTTAAAGCTTGTTAAGAAGCATAGTATGCTCAGTAACTACATTAATCATTAACTTAGCTCCGTATGGTTAATCTGCAAATTGATTCACACCTTCAGATGGTGTGATCTTGTTTGGCTTTCCTCTTAACCTTTTAAAAAATATTTCTTCTTTTGTCATGGGAAAAACTAATAAGTTGTAAAAGTATTCAGAGTACCTCCATAGATACTGTAGTTTTTAAAATATCCTTCTCATTTATGTGTTAAAACAACAATACTTTCAGACTGTTTCCAAGATCTAACTGCTGTAGAGACCCTTGCCCCCTTTGTATCTCAGGGTAGCATGTTCAAGAACCCACAGTGTTCTTAAACATCTCATTTGAGGTCAAATTGCATTTTTAGGGTCAGTGGAAGCTGGAGGCCCCAGTCTGGGTTATTAAGCATCTTCCAGAGAATTTGCTGATTACATAGGCAGGTTTGGTCTCTGGTCTGGTATCTTGAGTTAGACAGAAAAAACCACTAGCTGTCATCTCCTGTATTTTATCTGTGTCTGTGCTACTAAAAATGTTTATGTTTGTGTATTTCTCCTTCCTCTAAATACCTGACCTTGCTTCTTTGTTTATAGCTGCTCAGTTTGGAAGAAAAGTGGCTGTTCTGGATTATGTTGAACCTTCCCCACGAGGTATGGAAGAGAAATAACAGAGTAATAATTGGACATGCATATAATTCAGCTGCTCAGGTGAGCAGATTGCTCCAGATAGCAGTGTCCAAAGCCACACTGCCTGTTTTGCTTGGAGTAAAAGTCCTTAAGCCCAGCTTGTGCCATGGCTCGTTCTCTCCAAGATGAACCAGCTGTGCCTGCTCCTCTGCACATTAAGCTTGTTAGCAGTGCTTGATGCTATCATTTATAGTGGACTTTGGACTTAAGTGAGAATATTCCCTCTGTCAAAATGTTATTTACAATTTGTAAAAATTTCTAATTGTGTCATGCTAAGACTCCTTGTACACAATGCGCAAAATGAGATCTGCAAACATGAATGTTTAGTTACTGAATCTTCTGAGCTCTGAGAAAAATCTCGAGATGGTTTGAATTTTAGAAGAAAAATATACAGAGATGTTTTTCACCAAACAATAGAGCACAAAGAAAGTTATAAACTGATCCGTAGGAGACAGTAAACTGTGTTGTTACAGAATTTTTTAGTTCCCAGGGACCAAACTGCATTGTTACACTAATCTGATGCATTTACTTTTTTTTCTTTTTTTTTTTTTTTCCCCCGAAGGAACCACATGGGGACTTGGTGGAACGTGTGTGAATGTTGGCTGCATTCCTAAAAAGCTTATGCATCAAGCAGCCCTTTTAGGGAGTGCCCTTAAAGATGCCCAACACTATGGCTGGAATATATCCCAACCTGTTCATCATACCTGGTAAAGACTGTTGCTTATATCCACTCCTGTGTGCTGCAAATGCTTAACAATAACCTTTTCCCAGCTGGTGTTTATTATGGGACAGTTAGGGAAGTGAATTCTGCATGTGAAATTTTAGCCTGGTTCTTGTTAAAAAACAGAATTAGTTTCTGGTTTCTCAGGGCAGAAATTATGTTAATTTGGACTTGATAATTTGCTTTTACAACAAAAAATACTGTGGTTCATTCCTGATTTTCAGCATATATCTTTGCCTATATCTTTGTGTTGCATAACCTGAACTTGTAATATGATGACTTCATATTCAGTCTCTTGTTTTGCAGGTCTGTGATGGCACAGGGTGTTCAGAATTATGTGAAATCCTTGAACTGGGGACACAGAGTGCAACTACAAGAAAAGTAAATAAGACTTTGAAGTTTGTCTTTCTTCCCACAGTCCAGGAGGTGCTCTTGGCCCTGTAGAACTGCAGAATTGTCTTTGAAGTTTCTATCTAGAGCTAATATTTTGAGTCTGTAAGTCTTTCCTTCTGGGGTCTGTAAGTGCCCTTGTCAGTGTAAGTGGTCTCTTCCTCTCCCATTTTCCTTTTTGGTGAAATAGTGGTTCACACTGACCATACACAAAAGCTTTCTAGCAGTGTGGTGATGCTTTCTTTAGTCTGGAGAGGTTTGGCATTAATATGAAGCAGTCAAGGTTTCTTAAGATACTTTTGATCTTATCCCCCAAAATTTCTATACCATACAAACCCACAGCTAACACTGTGCTAGAGCAGCAGATTTTTTTTTTCTTTTTTGCTTTCAGTGCAGAAATGGTTCCAAGTTTTTCCGCATGCAGTTCCTTTTATAGAGAAATTATAATAGAAAATTTAACAGATTCTGGTCTTGTTACTCCTACTGAGGTACTTTGGTGTGTTCTCAAATGAGCATGGTATCAGAAATGCTATAGATAGTACTAGTAATGCTATGGCTAACAGAAAAAAAAAATGTATTTTCTCAAGAGGTCAATAACCTGATCTCAAAGTTTGTTACAAGATTAAGTTACTTTCCTGTATAGAGGAGTTAAATGTGACGCAAGAATTAAGTAACAAATTATGATAGAGCTGAAAACAGTCCTATGAAATGAGATTCCTTTCTTTTACTGCTCTATGCCTGATTGCTACCCTTTTTAGCACTTAAATACAGAAAAGGTAGCTGATTGTATTTCATACCTATTCTTGTTAAATGTATGTTGTTGATGCTGTTTTCTTCTAAACAGGAAGGTGAAATATTTCAACATCAAGGGAAGTTTTTCTGATCCACATACAGTCCGTGGTTTAACAAAAGCAGGTAAAGAGGTGAGCTGCTGTGCTGATTTCTGCAGTGTTGTTCACTTGGAACGTTTCAGGTCATTTGGGAGCGAGATTGTCCTTTTGCAAATTGTTTGAGGTACTCAGTATTGTTTTAGTGAGTGAGATTTGCATTTTCCACTTAGAGAAGTTGTTTATGAACTTGACTGGTGCCTGCTGAGTCCCTCGCCTGGCCTGTTAGAGGTTCTTGCGAGTGGAAATGCTGAGACAAAAGATTTTTGTTTGATTTGGTCAGTCATGCTGATGCTTACAGAAATATAAGTTTTGAGAATTAGGTTGCTCTGAGCTGTTTCCCTCCTTCAGGTGATTTGTAGGGGTGATTAACTGGGTAATACCAAATTATGTGTGGGAGGCAATTAGTGGGAATGCACAGCTGGGTCACTTAACAGAATGGCCATTGCTGGGTATTTAATAAGGCCTGAACGTGCCTTTTTAACACATTTTTGAGGGAATTGTTTAATGTAACTGATTAATATCAGCTTGAATGTCAGGTTTTTGGGGATAGGTGCCTAGGATTTTCTAGAAAGAGTCTCCTTTTGAGGTAGCTTTACTCCAGGCCTAAGGTAGAATTTACTGCTGTGATCTCTGTGTGTTTTATCCTGACAAGAAGTTGATTTTAAAAGTGTCGTTTGTGCATAACTTGCTTCCAAGTAGTCATCAGAATCTTGCACAGTGTATGAACAATTGCATAGTTAATATTAAAACAAAACCTAGTGGAGAATGAGTAGGAGAAATTCTGCAGGTGTTAGTTTATCTCCACCCTTTTTTTAATGCATTGCTGATTATTATGTCACATAAATAGCAGATGGTTGTGCCAGTTTTCTCATTGATTACTCATTTGTACATAGATTAAATCCTAAGGCAGATAAAAGGATTGCAAATTATTAATTTTGATTTTTCATTTTTGTTTGTAGATTGTTGTTACTGCAGATAATATTGTCATTGCTACTGGAGGAAGACCAAAATACCCTATGCATGTAAGTTATCCTTCCATTTGACAACTCCAGTGCTTTGCTGACATGCAGAACACAGTGAAGGAGGATAAAGAATCTAAAAGTAAATCAAAATATGAGAGATTTTTGTACTTATGTCACACAAAAAATTGTCTTTATATAAAGGATGGCATTTTAATAAAACATTTCCATAGACAACAATTTGCTCTGATTCAGTATGTTGGTGTTGCTTAGAGTTGTAGGATAATTCAGGTTGGAAGTTGGCAGCCCCAGATATATTCTCTTTGGTCTGTACTTCAGTCAATACAGCCCAAACTGCTGTTAGCTTTTATTGCTGACAGGATTTGCATTGTAGATTCACTTGTGTCTTCATAGGTTGCAGGTGCACTGGAGTATGGAATCACAAGTGATGATCTGTTCTGGTTAGAGAAATCTCCTGGAAAAACGTGAGTTACCTTACTATGGCTGTAATAGATGCTGGCATTCCTACCTTTTCTAAATAGCAAGGTGAAAAATGTTCAGAATTGCCTTTTGTATGCCCATTTTTCTTCTGTTTTCCTTCTGAAAATGTGCTTTGCGATGCAGCAATATCATACTACCAAACTTCATTAGTAACTGATAGATCTTCCTCCTCCTCCTCTTATGAAATTCCCTTCTAAAATTAAATTAAATCACGTTTTCAGCGTGTTAGGTTGTGCTGTAGCGATTCCACCCCAAGTCACAAGAGGGCAGCATGAACTCACTTGGGGGCTGCTCAGTCCCCGTTCCTCAATTAGGGGAGAAGCAACATAATTTTGCTTTCTCCTAAGTTGTGGCAGTTCTATTAACAAAAGAAAATATGAAGAAACATTTGGGTTACTTCTGCTTTGGAAGCTATTTAACTGAAATATTAAAACACTGGTTTTGATGGAAATACTAAAATGCCACAGTTGTTTTTTACAGCACACAGCACAGTAAGATTCTGAGTCAACACTGCTACAGAGCAATTTCCTGATGAGGATAATTGTGATAGGAAATGCAGATTTCCTAGCCTGAAAGTTGGATAATGCTATCTTTTTGTCTTCTCTATTGAGCAATTCTAGAAAAAGCAAAAGAGACTTCAAGGTATAATACTGGTGTTAGTGCAAAAAACACACTTGCCATTCACGGCAGTGACTTTCTGCTATAAAAAATGCACTGTGTTAAGCTAAACTTCAAATAGGAAAATGAGGCTTCTTGGTACAGTTTTAGAAAGAAAGTAAATTTGGTTTTGTTTGTAGTGTTTCAGTCACCTCTAGAATAGTGAAGGCATGATTTATATGAGGAAAATGTTTTTAAGAAAAGCAGTACCCCCTCAAAAAAACCCCAACAAAATCCCAAACCAAAATATAAGATTTATCCTTATAAGAGGTTTCTGTGAAAATGTGGCTCTTGTCCAGTTGCTGCCAATGCAAGTTGTAACAGTGTAATGTGGGAGTCTAGTGTTTATATGTTGCATTCCTGAGATTTAGTCAAAATAAGCCTGCAGGGGCTACAGTAGCATTTCTGTGCTTTATCAGGCTGTGTCTTAGCAAATGAAGGAGGGAGTTGTTAAAGGTTTGTTTCTGTCGGATTTGTTTCTGTTATAAATATTCCCAAGGTTCAGTTTAACACCTTTTGTTTTTAGTCTAAGCTATGTTGTAGTTATTCTTTCTTTTCTCCCTCTCCAAATGTACATATCTCAGCTACAAATTACATGCCTGGAGGTTATAGAACTGTCAGTCCTGCAGTTATTCCTTTTTTTTTTTTTTTTTTAAGTAAACCATTAACCAACGTTAAAGTCCCATAGATATACAAACATGGGGAAGAAACTCACTACTGAGATGAAGGCTTTTGGCAGAGTGAATTAGAAGAGATGCCTTAAAATGTGTTGAGAATGAGTAAGAAATTCAGCAGGTGTGAACAAGGTTAGGTTCTGCTTTCCTAACTTTTCTTTTAGACACTGACAATGCCCAGGAACACCCTGTTTTGTACAAGAAAGTGTGAATAATGTGGGGCTGATGCTCTGAGTAAGTGCCAGCTCACATCCATTTTTCATCTAATGAAAAAGAAGAGCAAACATATGCCCAAATTACAGAAATTCTTATTCTTTTCCCTGTGAATCTCCAGTAGATATTTCTTTATGGGCAGTATGTGGCTTTTTGCAGTACTTCCCAGGAGCTGCATGCTCATGAGGGTGTGATCGTTCATTCGCAGATGAATCAGATGCCCTAATGGTGGAAAAATTATTTCCCATTATGTTAAATTATTTGCCAAGCATAAACCCCAGACTAGCAGATTTTAATCGCTTTTACTCAACCTATTTTCTGTACACCTTCAGAAGTTGTGTGTTTTTATTGTAAGATAGAGAGATGTTATCTGGAGCCTTTTGTAAGAAAACATGTGTTGTACTGACTCTGCAGTCCCTGGGGCTTACAGAGCTGCAGCCTCCATGTCTGCACTCCTCAGAAGTTTAAAAGCATTGCTGTTAGAACTAGGAGATGCTGCAGATTTGTTTAGGGTAAGGCATAGGCCACAAGCCCATTGAAAAACCTAACAAAATACTTTGTTGTCAGTAGAAATACTGTGTGGGATGCCATCTCCAAACTGTGAGGTTTTAACAAGTCTGTATAAGACATAAACAGCAAAGCAGTGCAAGTGCAGCCTGTCCAGCAGCTGAGTGGTAATGGCTGCCTGGAGCTGCTTTTACCTATAGAACAGGGGCTGAACATTCTGCCTTTTGTACCCAGCAAATGTAGGGAACTGAGGATGTGGTCAGGAGAGAGAGGAACTGCTGCAGTGTAGGGATCAACTGGGGACAGAGATGGAAACTGCTTTGCTGGAGAGCTGATACATCTCATAAATTGCAAGTGTTGGTGGACAGTTGCAATTATATTCTTGACTGAAAGAGTGTAAAATATTGGAAGAAGTGGGAGCTAGGATTTTATTTAAGAACTAAAATGGATATATTTGGTAAGCATCAGTCTAAGTAAATCTATTAAACCCATTTTCTACAATATTATGCACAAATGTTTGAAGACAGGAAGGGCAAATATTTGGCATCTGGAAAAATACAACAATTAAAAAGCAGATGGTTATAAATCAAAACGAAATTTAGCAATGAATAAAATCTTCATTGGGAACTGTAATCTACTTGATAGGAAGATATAATCTAATTGATAGACCATCCCCAAGTGCTGAAGGATGAGCTGTCAGGGAAGAAGATTGGCCTGGCTGAATAGAGTTTTGGCTGGAACTCAGGGAAAAAAGGAGTCTTTATGCCCCTGGGAGAAGAGGGAGGACCACAAGGATGCCACAAGGTTGTGCAGGGAGAAAATTAGGTGGGACAAAGTCCAATTATAACTTAATCTGGCTACTGCTGTAAAAGGCAATAAAAATGTTTCTATAAATACCATAGCAACAAAAGGAGGGCTCAGGAGAATCCCCATCCTTTATTAGTGTTGGGGGGGAGAAGCACAGTAATAAGGATAAGGAAAAGGCTGAGTTACTTAATGCCTTCTTTGCCCCAGTCCTTAATAGTAAGAGCAGTTGTTCTGTGGGTACCCAACCCTTGAGCCTGAAATATGGGGACAGGGAACAGAATGAAGCCCCTATAAATCATGAGGGCTTGGTTAGAAACCTGCTACAGCACTTGGACGTGCACAAGTCCAAGGGACCAGAGGGGATCCACCCCAGGATGCTGAGGGAGCTGATGGAAGAGCTGACTGAGCCACCCTCCATCATTTCCCAGCAGTCCTGGCTAACTCAGGGGTCCTAGCTGACTGGAAGTTGGCAAATGTGACACCCACATCAGAAAATATTTGTTTCTGGTTGTGCGAAAATATGCACAAGCTCATTCCACTGCTTTCTTCTTTTGTTCCTTTTCTGTAACAGGTTGGTTGTTGGAGCCAGCTGTATCCTTTGAAAAGCCTGTGATGATCTATGATTATAACTAGCATAGCTGTCTTTCATATGAAAGCTCAGTTTAGAGAATTCCTCTGCTCATGTCATATGGTTGAGTTGGTAAGAGAATAGTAATCATTTTCTATGCAGTAGCATCATGGAAATTAAGATCAGCTGAGGATAAATTCTTAGGATCTTAAATCCAGTATTAACTATGTTAACTATAAGACTTCCAAATTTTATTCTATGTACAAAGGCAAGCTAAAGATGTCTGTGTGAGGAGAACTCGGTATCTCCGAGTGAAAAGCCCACTTGTATACTACTCATATATGGTGTTTATTGAAATTGTTGTTTACATTTGCTTAACTGGTGTGTCACCAGATGTGTCCCTTGAGTGTGCTGGTTTTCTGACAGGCATTGGATTGGACACTACAGTCATGATGAGAAGTGTTCCACTTCGTGGGTTTGATCAGGCAAGTACAGAATATCTTATATCTTCTTATCTAGCAAATAAATTAAAAGATAGATTTTATTATTTTTATCTCCTAAAGAAAAAATGTTGTTTGCATCTCCAAACATTTCCTAATATGTGTACAGGTTTTGAGGTGGGAGTATTGTTGCTTTAGTGGCAGTGACAAACACCACCCATGCTGGTGACGCTAGTGACAGCTCCTGGTTGTATGTTACCCTCTCCCACCCTGGAGTGGCTTCCTTAAAACTAGTGGCTTGTATGCCTTAAAAGTGATGGCATGAGTTTGCAAAACATTGTATCAGAATAATTCGTGGGATTTACACTCCTCATTGAAGAAATCCACACCTGTAACAGCATGGGGTCTGAGCAAGCAGGGGATAGTGTGTGTATAGCACTTGGTCAAACACAGTAGGGCTTGCTCGGAGAACTTGATCCTCTGTAGGGAGGAGGAGCACAATGGCCACACTGAAGTTAATAAAGTATTAATGGAGATAAAATAATTATGTTCAGTCTGCAGCCACATTGAGGCTGATGGAAACTGATTAATGAGCTCTCATGTTTCTGAAGAGACATAACCCTGCTGTTGCCTTCATATTAGTTAATATCAACTTTGAAAATAAAGTTTTGTAAGCTGAGAGAGCTTGTGTGGAGTTGTTCTATGTGAGTAGTTTTGTAATAATATCCTCTAAGTAATAAACATACTCTGGCAAGGTGCAACCTGAGTTCCTGCAGTTAAGAGCACTGATGTCTTTGGATAAACCGGTTGATGCCACATTTTACTACTTCAGTTTGCTGTGGCATTATTTCAAACACGCTCTTAGGACAAAAGTGGTTTCTTTGTTTGTTTGTTTTTGTACTAGAACTTTCCATGAAACCTTAGTGATTCACCATCATTGCAGAGAAATGTCAGGTGTTATGGCAAAAGAAAATAACTTTCTCCCATTATTTTATGAAAGTATTTCATTTTTATCAAACTACTAGAAGATTGTAATTATGGTCATGGTAAATTGAATATGCTCTAGATTGTGTAAACAATAAATGCTTTAAAAGCAACCATTTTATTAATATACTGTTGTATCTTTTTGAAAATAATTTGAGTATTCAGGTGTGGTCATAGTGGCTCCTTAAATTATCACATGTTAGCAGTGCATAGTAGCTAAGTGATAAAGAATGTTTGAAGTGCACAAGGTATTTACTGGGGTTTCCTGAATCCAGCTGAAGGAGGGATTTATATTGAAAAGATCATGTATATAAGAAAAAACAAATTTGTTTCACTACTCAACAGCAAATGGCTTCTTTAGTAACTGAGCACATGGAATCGTATGGCACAAAATTTTTAAAGAGATGTTTCCCAACTAAAGTTGAAAAATTGGAGAGCGACAGATTGCAAGTCACTTGGAAAAATGCTGATCTGGACACAGAAGAAACCGACTCTTTCAACACCGTGATGTGGGCAGTAGGTAAATATGATTATCTTAACATTTCTTTGCAATGCTTTCCATTCTGAAAGTGAAGTCACGTCATCATGGGGTCAAACAGCCCCCCCCATTACATGTTCAGTGACTTAAACATTGACAGTTGTTTAATTCTTTTCTTGCATGCCTGACTTGTTCATTTACAGTCTAAAAACACATTAAAGTTACAGTGAAGGGAAGAAGTCTGTGGTAAGTATTTTTGCAGAAGCTGCAATAAATGGGAGACCATCTAGTCTTTCTAACTTTTACTAGAGTAAAAGCATGAATTCCAGCAAACTCTGGTTTGTAGATAGTGTTCTCTAAGTCCATACTCTTGATTGATTCACGAAGCTATTCATTGAAAGTGCGTATTTATCCTGTTTAAGAGGCTACCATTTCTTCTAGGATATTTTCTAAACTGTGCTGCTTAAGTTTGTTACTCCAGCTGTCATCCAATTCAGAGAAAAAGAAGTAACTGTCTCTAAAAACCCAAGGTTTTGCAGGGAGCCTTGAAACTGTATAGCTTTTTGAAATCTGGTTAGGGACTTTCACATATCTCAGATCCCTTGGAACTGACATACGATGACTAAGAGTAAATTGGTTTAAAAGAATGCTGTGAGCATAATCACCAGAAATGGGAATCAAATCTGGGGTTTTCCTCCTTTGAGACAAATGCTGCTTCCTGCAAGGACTAACATACTAAATTATGTACAAGGCTCCAGCCCATAGGAATGAAAATACTCCTTCAGTGTTGCCTCCCTAAGCTGCTCATTTGTCGCTGTTACCAGTCTGTCCTCAGTTTCTGTATTGGTTCAGATGGGCTGTAAGCCCACCAGAGTAGGAGACTCTTGTGCTTATAAAGCTTTGTGATTATCTGGAATTCTAGATCAATAATGCATGGCTAGAGGTAGTAGTGGTATTTGGCAGGCAGATGATATCTGGCAAACAAAGCAAATAGGCTTAAACGTACTGCCCAAGAAATCCGTTTTGATGCAGACAAGTAATCAGTTTTACAAGCAGCTTTAGCAATCCCCTTCACTACTTTATATTCTTTTTATCTGGCACTTCTGTTTTAGAGTAGTGGGAATGCATTACTCTTTTCATTTGTTTATAACATAAATTTAAATTCTTGTGGTTGTAGAATAGATCCATTACAGGATCAGAAACAGATCATTTACAGCATTTTGTATTTTGCCCAGTGGATTTAATCTGCTGTCCAGTTGTTCCATTTCCCTGATTAAGTCAGCTTTATATCTTCCTAATACCCCAAACAGAGAGCAGGTTGTGCATTGTGACAAATGTTTTCTTTTCCTTACTGTAACTACTACCCTCTTAGAAGTGCCTTGGGCTCTACAAATTGTGGAAACAGCCTGAAATAATGGATTATTCTCATCAGAACCAATCAAACAGACTAGTATTTGCCATGAGCAAAAAAAAGCTCATGCTATCTGGACACATAACAATCCTGAAAACTGTAGAATAATATTCATGAGGTGAGATGAAAATGTTTCCAAAAAGTGGGTTTCTAAATGCTGTATTTGATTTTCCTTAAGCTTTCTGGTAAAAAATTCAACCCATTCTGTGGTTCTATAAAAAGTACACTGAGTTGGAGACACACATGTCAAATGTCAAGTCAATTTGTTTACTTTTGTCTAAGATGGGAAAAAGAGCTATTAAGTAAAAAAATAAGAAAAAAATCTTGGTTTACTGTTAATTATAATGGAATAAGGTTGCATGATGGACTGTTGCAATTCAGTTGTAACATGAGTCTGCTCATTATTTCAATACAGAGGAGCTACATGTGTTATAATTTTTGTCATAGATTTGAGTTACAATCCATATTTAGAAACAGCAAAATGAACAGTGTGAGGATTTTGTGTTGCCTTTTTTTAGTGTTCAAATTGGCACTCCACCCTTAAGGATTGAACACATTAACAGTTAAAGCTGGTTAATTGGTGTGCAGTCCATCTGATTCATTGTTTTGCTCTGTATCAACACACCCACACCAGGTGTCTCAGATAATAGGCTGGGAAACTTAGTGGTGTTGAGGATTTCCTGTCTGCAGATGTGCCAGTTCTAATACTGATTGAAGCAAGTCAGCTTGTAGAATTGGTTAAAAAGCAGCTGCTACTGTTAACTAATTGTAGCCTAAATTATAGTACATACTTCCATAATTTTTGCCTGTGTATCATGGAATTTTAGTAGGATTTTATTATAATGTTAAAAATAGTTACTGATGATGGGACATAGTTTAATAAGCTACAGTACTATCTCCTGATGTCAGCCCTTTAAAAAGAAAATCAGATTGTGTTTGTCTGCTGAGTTTTGTTTTGCTTTTGGAATGTGTGATTTTCTGCTTGTATGGATAAGCCAATAAAAGCCAACACAATGCTCCCTTTGTTTTTCTAGCAGCTTTTTTGAACTAGTAAAAATATTTGAGGGGAAAAAAGAAATCTCATTTTGATACATTTTAATGTAATTTGAAAGTTTCAGTCCAAAGCTTTGTAGGTAACTCATGGACCTGTCATACCTTGCTGAGGGACAACATACTGTTATATTCCATCTCAGTGCAAGAGCTTATTCTTGATGTTTATTTCATTTTTCCGGTTCAGCTCTGTATGTCTTTCTGTCTTACAAGTGCTGTCTTTGGTTTCTAGAGAATTCTCCTGAAATGATAAGATTTTGAGGTTTTGAATAGGATCCTTGCTGTTTGGTATCGACAAAGGGTTAAGTACATAACATTTTTTGTAATAGTGTTCTTCAAGGCTTACAACCAAACCAGTTTGGGTTAACAAGGGAAACAGAAATTTTATTAGGAGATTTTCTGTGAAAAGTCCCATAAGGTAAAATGTTGCTGTGATCTCCTATGAGCACATCTCTGCCAGCCCCTGTAGAAAAGGGAATGGGCTTTAGATTTAGCTTGGCAAACACAATCTTGCCATCGAGTTTTTAATTTTTGCACTATTCAGTGAAAAATAAAGCACCTTGGTTGATCTCAGACAACTCTTAATGCTAATGTGCTGTGGTTTGCTGAAGCTTTGGGTCTTTGTTCTGAGCTTCCCATGTTTGTCTCTCTTACTAACTTAAATTCATTACTTTCTTGATTAGATATGGTTTCTGCAATCCTACTGAAATATAATTAGATATGGTTTCTGCAATCCTAATGAAAATTGTCATTCCCATTATATCAGCCAGTGCTTTTAGGTTTTTTCCAATATCTAATTTTAAGGACATTCAGTCAGACTTTATTCAGCAGGACTATTTTTAATGTGCTTTTCCCTTTGTGTAACCAATCCATAAACTTTGAGTGTAACTTTTATTTTATGCTCCTTATTATCCCAGCCTGTAACTTAAAAAATAACTTGTTCATGTGCTAGGCTATGCCTCTAAATCTACATGTGAAGAAGGTTGGATTCAGAACTATTTCAACACTAAGGTGCTATTTGAGTTGATAGGTGATTCTAACCTTTACTTCAATGATGGTAGAAATAGATTTTAAAATGGTAGAAAATTACTCCAAAGTAATTTCTTGAAAACAGTATAATTACTGCATGTAGGAAACCGATTCTGTTCAATCATAAATACTGAGGAGATTGAAGCCAATGACCTACCTCTCTTGGGAATGGTTGAGTGCTGGTTTTTGAGACTGCAGAGCCATCCTTTGAAACCAAACCTTTGGTTAAAGCAAGCTTTGTGTGGGAGAAATAATCTAAGAGAGAACTGTAACTTTCTTCTCAGAACATGTTTCCAGCCCTCTTCCCTTTTTACAGGACATTGAGAACAAGAAAAGTCAAATTTTAGAAGTCTGTCCCATGCTGTAAGTTTTTAATTTGATTACATGCCATTTGGAGTTGCTTTTGTCGTGAACTCCAGGTGTGCACTGGATGGCCACAGACAGGTTTTTGCTCATTGCACCACAAGCTTTCTGCTGAGAGGACTCCTCTGTGTAAAAAAGTGTTATTGCTACAGGAGAGTACAGTGAGCAGCCTTGCCAGAGAGCCAATTACTGCCCCAGTATTGTCTAAGGGCCAGATTTTTTTTCAAATTGTGGCAGGCATGCTGGAGGTTTGTCAGTAATGGATGTAATGTTCAAAAGCATCCTTGTAGAAATGGTGCACACTGTTATCAATGTTATAAAGGTTCTGAACTTTTTTTTAACCTTACTTAATCTTACTCTAGTCAATATTTTCCTGTAATCTGAACAGTAGTTACACTGAAGTGGTTTTTATTAGTCATTATCAGCTGGTTATGTTTTAGTGAACAGCTTGTGGGTTTTAGGAGACCTTTGAAGGAGGAAAGGGCAGTGGTATTGAAACTAATTTGGGGAATGTGTCAGGCACTCCGAATGAAGAGAGTACTGAGACTGGGAACACAGACAAGATTTTGATTAAGGTCAGACTGAGGTCAGATTGGATAAAGTTATAAGGTGATGTGCCAGTGTATAGGGAAGAAGTGGAGAAGATTTTTGGGCTTGAGCTTTATTCCAGAAAAACTCTCCTGTCACCACAGTATCCTCACAGTGGCCATCTACAATAAAATGTGTGGTTTGCTCCAGTTTGGATTTTTCAAATATTGAGAGGCAAACATGCATTCTAACTTCTATGGTTAAGAAATTCTGGAAGACCCATTATAAAATTCTGCTGTCAGCTGCACCTTTATCACCCTGGGAAATCTTACTGGATATAAGAGTATGCTGTCATTCATTTGCCACTCTTACTTACCTGACTATGGGTATTCCTCTGAATTCCGAGTTTAGCTGTTTCAGTCTCCACTGTTGAAGATCCTGCACCTGAAGGTCACAGTCTGATACTCATTCCCTTGTTTTGTGTTCAGGTATAATTACCAGAAGTCCCAGGCAGGTGTTGGGACACAAATGCCACACCACAGCCAGCCTGGCCAGTGTCTGTGATGTGAGCTTCAGCCACTCCTCTGTCACTCTCTGCAGTGGAGCCCCCTAGCTGGCAGCCCCCTTAGGAAGCTGTGTTGTTAGATTTTACAAAAACAGATCAAAAAGCTGCTTTTTCTTTTAAAGTTAAAAGCCAATGGGGGCTGGCACTGAAAGCAGGGCTCTGTGTGGTTTTCACAGCTGTGTGGTAAGTGTATGGGTCTATGAAAGATGAGATTGTGGTGTGCTGTTAGAAGTGCAGGAGGCAGGTAACCTTTTTAAGGGTCAGATTTGAGTTACACCTTTCTTCTAGATGTCTGGCATATTTTGCTGTTTTGAATGAAAGCTATATCTAATCTTGTGTCCTATACAATTGTACACTCCTGTTCTTTGGCAGTTTAGGACATCTTCAATCTAAAAGCACACTGTATAATCATGAGCCTCAGCTACTGAATTTGAGATGAAGCAAGATCAACAAGTACAATTCTTGTTTATGGTGGTGAACCTACATGGGGCTAAAGGCCAGTAAAGCTTCGGTTCAGTGTTTAAAAATTCTGGTTTTGCCTTCAAAAATAATAGTTAGGCAGTGAAATTGAGAGAGAAACTTCACTATGAGAAGCAGCACATTTTTTTTATAACTCTTAGCTATTAATACCAAGGTGTACATATGTTAAAATTGGCTGCAATGGAAAGGTTAAGTGTTATCCTGCAGGTTTGATAAACTCAGCTGTTGTTGCCACAGCTCTTTAAATTACTCTATTGAGGGGTTTTCTTTTTTTCCTCTTTCAGTGCCTGCCGTTGCGTGCTAAGTTTTCTCTTGGCTCTGCCTGGCAGGAAAAAGAGGAAACTAGAAAACCCCATTAGTTGTCCATTTGCAGAATACCCAGGCTTTACTCTCAATACCCAAAGAAATACAACGGTAGGAAGTTGTTTCACATCCGAGCCAAGATAAGGTCCTGGAGGTTTATTATTTTTGTTGCCTGATAGCATCAGGACTGGGGAGCAGGGGGCAGAGAAGGAACAGCAGATCAACATCCCATGGGGACAACAGAAGGGAAGACAGACAGATAGCCAAGTGCCGACAGCTTCAGTCAGTGCTCCCAGAGGAAGTGTTGGTTTCACCAGATGAAATTAATACACAGAAGTCTTTACAGAGGCATTCAGATGTGACATTGTTTGAGGGCCTGGCTATATGGAAGAGCTATAAAGCACTGAATCATATGTTTACATATAATTAGGTCTGTATTGACAAGCCAGGTTTTCCTTTTGTTTAATAATTTCCTACATTAACATCAAAGAGCTTGTTTTTATAATGAAAACACGTTTCCTCTTCTGTTTTGCTTTGCTATAGCTCTGTATTAAATTGAATGCAAATCATGACTCACACAAAGGAGACTTGTATGTGTAGATATATCCATATTCATTAAAGCCTCTAAAACAGACACAATGTTAAAAATTTCCTTAATTTGCATATAGTCAGGTTGGGTTTTTTTTCTGTGTGATTCTGTGTAGCCTTAAAAATGTTGTGACTGCCACATAATTACACTGTGCTTATTAACAAGTTGGATAGGATTTAAAATTCCCATTTCTGGGTCAGGAATTGCTTCCTTAGATACTCTATACAAAGCTCAGTGTAATGCTGTTAAGACTTCAGTAATCAAGGGGTAACTATGCAGAAAACACTACAAAACTATATTTTTAAAATATGAGATAATTTGATATCATTGGAATAGGAAGCTGTAATAAAATCTGGGCTTGGTTGGATTTGCCTCATTTGTTTTTAAATACATTTAAAATGTTTCTGAGCTCTACAGAAATAGCTCAAAAACAGTTTGAGATAACGAAATCAGCATTTAGGACTTGAGAGCAAAGTTGATAAAATTTTTCATCCAAGCTGAGGGTACTAAAAGTGTTTTGGGTTAAGTGTATTCAGATTACAAGAAACAAGGACTTCAGGAATGTTTAACAACATTATTAATCATTTTTATTCAAAAAGTAAACACAACACGTTGGCATTGAGCACCATTCAGTTAACGCTTATTGGAAATTTTCAGTGTAGAAGTTGCTTAGTTTTTATATGTGTGTTTGTGCTTCATTAGGAAACTGAATTTAGAATCTTCAATAAATATGAAATCATGTGGTTTTCCATATTTTAAAAGGATGTCTTTGCTCTGATGTCTGAGCAAAGGCAATAGTGATGGAGCTCCTTTCCCATAGAATGTCATAGCCATGCTTTCCACCCCTGCAGCTTTCTCAGTATAAGTTTCTCATATTTCTGCTTGGACTATCAAATAGAATAAAGTTCTTGGAGATCCACAGTGGAGGATGCCAGCTTTTTAGATTAACACTGCTAAAGTTTTCCAATAGCTTTTACTTGAATTTTTTTTTTCCTTAAGGTCGAGCCCCTGACACCAAAACTCTCAATTTGGAGGCAGTTGGAGTGAAAATTAACTCTGAAACTGGAAAGATTATTGTTGATGCCAGTGAAGCTACTTCTGTTCCTCACATTTATGCAGTTGGAGACATAACAGAGGTACTGAGTCTACATAAACTATTTTACAATAACAGGAAGCCAACTTTGTTCCTGACTAATAACTAGTCCCCAGATGTAGTCATGCTCTAGTGTGTATCTTCGTGTTTTGCACTTTTTCACTTGGCAGAGCTAGAGTGTTTATGCCAGCCACCTGGGTCGGTAATTTCCTTCACAGGGATCTTGTGAAGTATCTCAGCATGAGAGATTATTGCTGATGTTTATCAGGGAATGCATCATTGGTCAGAGGCTAATAATGATGTCTTTATCACTCCTATTATCCTTCTAATATGATTTGTATCACTTTTGACATATGACTTCATACTGCCTGTGAATGCTGAGTGAAAACAATTCTTCTGTTGCTAAGTACATTTACTGGGAATGACCATGGCAAGTTCTGTGACTGCATTTGGGGTATTTTGGGTGTTAATTGAGACTAATCAGAAAACAGTTTATCAGCTCCCTGATGCAAAATGCTTCTAAGTACTTTCCTCTAGAATAAGGAAAAGTAATTGCTGAAAGTACTAAGTGCATTTGACTTTTCTTCGTGATTTGTGAATGATTATGCTAAATAAACATGAGGGGTGTGGCTTTTTTGTTTGGTGGGTTTTTTTTTAAGGGGACATTATAACTTAAGCAAAATAATTTACCTATTAGCGAGGTAAAACCAGATTCTGTGGTCTTATTCTAGTGCTATTGATAATCTATAGTCATATATGACAATAATGTTTTGTCATGATAAATGTGCACTTAAATACTTTCAATCTGCCAATTTTCATTTTACATAAGAGCTCAGGTTATTTGATGTAAGTTGGGCATCCTCAAATACATTGATTTCATAAAAAATGTTTGTCTGGATTCTGAACTGTAGAGTTACAGGAGGATGTTGTCATCATCTGCCTGCTGTACCTGGAAAATTTGGGCAATATGTAGAATACAGAGCAATGCTGGGCATTGCAAGATACAGAATTCTCTCACCTGTTACTGGAATTGAGGCCTTTCTATCAAGATAGTTTTTCATACAGTGCAGGCATCTGCCTTACAAGTCTGGTAAAGCTAAATATTGTAGCAATATCCAAACAGCTTATATAGTATAATTTTAAAGAAGTTCAGAAAATTTCTCGTTCTGCTATGTCTAAAATATTTTAAAGATCTCTCAAATGTATAAACCTTACAGGTGCTTTTAGTTTCTGAAGATATTGTAATGGATTAAATGATCTCTTGGGAATAGCCCTGCAAATTTCTGACTGGACTCTGGAGCTGCCAGAGACACTTAAATCTCATAAATCTGCTGACCACTCCTGACCTCTTCCCTCTGTGTAGACATGTGTTTCTTCCTGTCTGTCTCCATCTTCATGTGGACTTGCCATTTCCTTTTAAATTGTGTTAAAACTCTTTCCTTCTCAGATATTTCTCCTTTTTTATTTTTTCCCCCTTACTCTACCCAACTTCTCTGTCCGGTTGCCTTGTCCAGTCACTCAGAGCTTTGGGATTTTGTAGAGTTCATCTCCTTCCTTCTCATTTCACATGCAGATTCCCTCTATATTTGTCACTTCTTGTTCTCAGATACTTCCTAAAGTCCACTTTCTGCTCACAACAACCTCCTATACCTGCTTATCCCTGATTTATATGGCTTGGCTCCCTCCTGCTTTCCAAAATTTTCTTTTTATTTTCATCCAAGAAGCAGTTGTTAGAGGCAATGCTGGCAGGGCTTAGAATCTGTTGCTTATTTTGCTGCCAATCTGCAGTGTTATTTTGGGCAAGTCATTTCCTTTTGGATGCTTTTTGTCTTTTGCCCTTTGAGGATTTAGATAAGAAATATAAAGTTGGAGGCAGGATGCTCTCCTCTTTCCTTCTCTGGATCTAAAAAATCATGTCTTCATTTATTTGTCATTTTCATTTTGTTGTTAAAACTTGGATTTCCTTTTCCTGCTTTTGTCCCTATTAGTGCAGATTTTTGAACCTGAGTGCTTCAATAGACACTTCTAAGTGCAAGTGTTAAAAACAGCAGCACAGTTCTATGCTGTGTCCAGTGTACACAGTGGAGGGAAAAATGAAAAAGTTAAGTCAGTGCTCTGTGGATTATTCCCTTAAGCTTTTATCTGTATATTGGCTCAATGCAGGGAATTAAAGAGATCATCATATAGTACTCATACATTTCAAGTGTTTAGAGATAAAAATAAATGCTGCACTATCTTATCTGACTCCAGCACATGACTTGTGGAATTCCACTTGCTAGCAATGAAGTTTATTTTATTTGAATACTTAAATTAGTTTAGTGGGGTTTTTTTAAAGCAGAATTAATTTAGATAATAAATTTCATTGGCATGGGAACCAGCACTGAAAGAAATTTCTGTGTTAGTGCATGCGTTCTCAAATCATTCTCAAATTAACACATGAGAATCAAGGGTATCCTGCTAAGAACCACAAGAGCAGAGCTTGGTGGTACTTTCTGGGTGTGACTTACCAAAAGAGCACAGGAAAGGGAATCTTGTTTCCTGTGAGTGAGCATCAGTGATCCCTAAGAATCTTTATAAAAATTATTTTTTCTTCCAGTGTTCCTGCTCAGGATTTCTCTTTGCTCTGCTCTGTCCCTGGTAGTTTCTTTGCTACCATAAAGTGCTTTTGCTCAAATTTTGCAAGTAGTTCCCTCCTCCCTCCTTTGCCACTCCACACTGAATAAATACTGAATTGCTACCAAATAGCAAGAACTGCTTTTTTTGTTTGAATTCAATGCCCTGGCCGGAAGGGGAGTGAGCAAGGGGGCAGCTGAGTTTCCTGATTGCTCAGAATGACTGTTTTCATTTGGGAGTCCTACCTAGCTGGTACAAATGGGAATCTGTGTGTGCATGGGTGTCTTGTTGCACCCCTCTATGGAATGGAATCCTAAGGTTACCCAAGATTTCATTTGAAAAAAAAAAGGGAAAAAAATCTTCCAGATGTGAGTCAGTGTACCCTCAAAACACATTATTCAAGTTGTGGCAAAATATTATTTTCAACTGGCAGGTGATTTTCATCTTCTGTAATCAGGATCAGGAAAATCAAGCTGGAATTTTAGTGTGAATTCTTTTTTTCAGTGCTGATATAAACTCTCTGTGTTAAAATCCTTCCTTCAGTAGTGTTCTTGTTGAAAAGCATGGCACACACTATAAAGACATTTTCTCAGAAGGAGGTTTATGGTCAGGCCACTCTACATCTGTCATATTTCAAAGGGTGTTACAACAAAGATGTGTAGAGAAAGTGGAATGTACAGTATGTTGCTTTGAATAGAAATGAGACCAAAAAGAGTTGTGTTAGAACAAATACACATTACTTCAAAGCTTTTTAAACTCCCTTAGGACCATCTCAGTTAAATGTATAATGCATTGGAGGATTCTTATGAACAATTCGTATCCATAATTATCAGCAGAATAGTTCTACACATGACTGCAAAGTGAATGTTCATTTCAAATATTTACTAAGGAAGGTCTTTAAGTCATTGTTTATGAGGAATTGGGCTTTATCTGCATGGATGTTTTAGTAATTAGTTGGGTTTTATGGAATGCATGGCAGTGCTTTCACAATTTTATCTCTCGTTCCAATCTTCTATTCATTTCTGGAATGCCAAAACAACATATATTTCCTGCTACAGAAATGATTGGCAGACATGTTTCAGGCAAATGTGTGTAAGAAAAAACAAATTTCATCTGGTAAATTACATTTACAGACTTGAAAGTCAAAATGCCAGATTTGAAAAATTGTGACTTGAGGGATGTTAGAAGGAAAAAGGGATAGACTTGCAGCTTTGTGATTTGTCATGTGCTGTGGAAGAAAAATAGATTAGCCTTCATTAACAATTAGAATTGTGATTCTGTTATCAGGTTAGATGTAATGCTTCAGATTGGCTTTTTGCAATTGAACTTTTAAGTGGTTATTACGACAGATAAAAGCCTAGATGCCTATTAATATGCAGATAATTAATATGGTATGTGTACTGAAGAAAATGGTAGCTAATACCATGCAGAGATTCTGTCTACCAACATCCAAAAAAAGATAAGCTGATAAAGAGGAATGGATTCCAGTAAATGCTAAAAAACTTTAGGATAATGACAAAAAGTGAAAAACTTTGAATTTGTGTGATGGGGAATCCTTATTTTATTTTCTGCTGAGAACTGATTTTGAGAGCTTATTGAATGACTGCCTCCAAGTGGGGCTTTGCAGGAGTGTGGCAAGTGTTGTATCTCAATAGGATGTGTGTGAATCAAAACTTCACACATTCTATAAGGCATTTCACGTTGTGCCACAAAGGTGTTTCTCAGTTATGGCTTTCTTATGTTTCCACATCATTCCTTCTGAATTTGTGACCTCTTTTCTCTTGTCAGACAAGCATTTTGATGATGTGTCTTGGATGAACTCTTAACCAATGGGGTTTCTTATTAGATCTATGAATTTTGTTTGGTCTTATTAACCTATATGGACTGTTCCTCCTTGGGCTTGAAAATTTTCCCTTGCAAATACCTTAATTCAATTTTCAAAAACTTCCAAGTTCTTTAAAACCAGTTCTGCGGTTCTGATGCTCCAGCAGTGCTGTGCCAGCACTCAGAATTAGGGTTCTGGCACATATACAGCCCTGTTTGGGTATTAAAAGTAGCCAGGATTCATGGCTTGAACTGGAGCACTCCCTGGTCATATCCTGCTGTCGTTCCATTTCTCACTTGCAGGAAGTTTGCATTTGCCAATAGCAATCCCTTTCAAGCCCCTGAATAACAG
Organism: Fringilla coelebs; assembly: GCF_963513975.1. Taxonomy (NCBI): domain Eukaryota; kingdom Metazoa; phylum Chordata; class Aves; order Passeriformes; family Fringillidae; genus Fringilla; species Fringilla coelebs. The sequence continues at coordinate 8,157,149 of NC_140043.1, read as the reverse complement.
CAGAGCCTGGGACCAGGACCAGCTCACCCTTTAGGTCACAGTGCTAGCAAAAGAGCTTTCCACTTTTCCAGTCCAGGACCAACCAAGGAAGTTGGTAATAGTGTCTACAAACAGTTGGGTTTTGTGCCTGTGTTCTGTAAAAATGTGTCTTACAATTTTTTTTAAAGGTCTGATATTATAAAAGCACTATTGCTTTAAACTAGGCTCTTCTTGCTTTAAAAAGACACTTTAAAAAATTTCCTCAAGGCTTACTTTGGAGAGAAGAGGTGAAGTGAACAGTCAGCATGTGAATATGTGCTGCTTTTCAAGAGGTGCCATGATAAGATATAAAGATTTGACATATTTGTGACATTTCCCCCCATTAAGACAGATAGTAAACTCAGACTTTAAAGCATGTTTGGACAGAAATTATTACTGCTTTTTCTATTTGGAGCCCTGGCTACCAAGCTGGAATTCCAAAGATTTGGCTTTCCTCTGACTATTGTCCCAGGAGAAATCTTTGGATGCTGCTTTCCCTTAAGTTCAAACAAAGCTTTGTGCTCTCTCCTTAGGGCCGTCCTGAATTAACACCCACAGCAATAGCTGCAGGAAAAATGCTGGCTCAGCGTCTTTTCGGCCAGTCTTCAGAACTGATGGACTATGACAATGTGAGTTATGTCTTTTTGCACTAAGAACAATCTTTGGCTTTTTTTCTTTTAAGGAATTGCATTTTGTCACCTGGAATCCAGCTTTGACAGCAGCCAAAGTGGAGATGTGTGCCCGAGCTGCACCTCTCAGTCATGCACAAATGACTGCCTGGCAGCTGCTGCACATGGTTCAGCAGTAACAGCTTCTGCTTCCTCCCAAGCAGGTGCCTACCACAGTCTTCACTCCCTTGGAATATGGTTGTGTTGGCCTGTCAGAAGAAGCAGCTGTGCAACGTCATGGATCAGACAATATTGAGGTAAGCAAACAGTTTTAATTTTCTAGTTGGTGGCAGAGTTGGCCTGTGGAAAGGCAGGGTTTTTACTGCTGTATTAGGTAAAGTTTTGGTCCCCGAAATACTGTGTTTACAATTAGGGGGATGGTGTCTCCAGAAGTGCTCAGAACTTCAGTAGTGTTGTGGGAGGTCACAAGGGGAACTGTTGCCTATTGGGCTTAAAATCACTGATAGGGTGTGACAGCTTTAAAGTAGCTTCCATTTTAGCAAGTTACATTGTGCAATATCATTAAATAATGGTTATGTTACATTCTACAAGTTACCCTTGAAAAGATATGTTGTGTTACTTTTACTCACTTGCCCCAGGGAAAATCATTAATGAAAAAGTATAATTTATTATTCAGAATGCAAATATTACAGTTTGAATTTTGTTGCAGGATGCATTATTATAGATATGAAAAGTTTCTTGGATTTCATTTTTTTTTTCTGTAAACAAGGCATTGAACCTTTGGGAGAAGCTTAAAAATGCTAGTTCTTTTCCTTTAATTTGGTGCATTAGTCAGAATAGCATTATTTGTGAGGGTTTTTTCAGTTTTGTTTTTAATCTAATGATTCTCTGAGAAAGGTTTGTGTTAAGGTGTTGCTGCACTTTACATATTTTTCTTTAAAATAACTAAGGTTATAAATGAATCAATATTTGTACAAAGGTATAAATATGTAGTAATAGTAATTATTCTAGTAATAAATACCAGATTTTGACATAATAGTAATCTCTAACACAAAATGTTATTGTTTTTCCTACCAGGTATACCATGCATATTATAAACCTTTAGAGTTCACAGTGGCTGAAAGAGATGCAACTCAATGCTATATGAAAGTGAGTTTTGTGGGCTTTTAACTTGCTTTTAACTTAAAATGGGATATGGTACAGCCAACTTTAAAGAGCGCTGTTTGGCAAAAAAAAATCTCAAGATGGATGTTTTCTCGGTGACAGGCATCTTGAAATTGCTTTACAGATATTAGCATTTTTCAGAACTGACATTCTGCTGATATATACCATCTTTGAACTGCTTTTAAATACTAAAAAGTATTTCAAATTCTACAGAGATCAATCTCTGCTTCTCCCAGCAAAGTTCTTAACTGGTTACATGAAATATTTATATTGATACCTCTTGTCAGAAGTATGATACCTTCAAAAATTAAGCATAAGGCTTACAAAATTACAGTAACTATTCAGTCTCTACTCATGGGGAAAAAAACCCCTCCTAATTTAGACCAAAGTGCCAGACCTGAAAAGGTCCTTCTGCAGCAATCCAGTTGCTTCAGTGTTGGAAAAGTTTTAGATGCTCTTGCCTACAGTAGAGAATCTTAGCTAAGATGAAGTGTAGTGTTGGTAGAATATATCATCGTTTCCCTTTTCTTCCTTCCTATCATCAGGGAACAGTATTTTTTACATAAATGTCTTCATCAATTATATTATACAATATTATATTGTTGTGTAAGGAATGTCCATTGTCAATAATTGCAGTCAGTTCTTCTGACTGTATTTTCTCACCTCTGAATTATGTTAATGCTTGCCTTAAGCATTAACATAAGCATACTGTCCCAAGTACCAGTGTAACAAAAGTGATGATATTCAATTTTATGTATTCCCTTTGAATTATGTCAATTAGAGTAAATATTTAAGGGTGAAGTACTAACAGCATAATAGTTGTTGGATGATATTTAATATAGTCCTTACTAAACTCTTAAAACATGTAAACAAACATTTAACTTGAGTCTTTCAAATGCTATTGCAAGAATTTTTCCTTTAAAATGCCTTAATATTTAAAGGCCCACATCAGGATTGCTGCTGTTCCTGGCATTCTTGATGAAAGAATTTAAGCTTTTACTGAATAGCAGAACTTAGTAGATTAGTGATAATTTAATGCCTGATGGGAGGATGCAGGGAGAGACTGACTTTCTTTTCATAATTATAAAGATGGTGTCCTTACAGGAACTAAAACTTTTTCATTAAGTTCTCTAATAAAAGTTAAGTGTGCAATGACTCAGGCTCTCCTAGATACTTATTAACCTTCATCTTTGGCTGCTTCTGAGGCTCAACTCCTTTTTAGGTTATGTGCCCCTTGTGGTAAATGTATCTCACCAAACATGCTGCTGTAAGTGTATACTGACTGAGTCACAAAGGTACAAAATATCCTGGAACTGTTAGTGGTCATCTGTGAAAATACAGCTGATAATGGTAGTGATCTGTGAAAATACAGCTGATGAAAGCAACTGCACAGGCTTGGAGAAGTGCTGAGGTGGCCACTCAGTGGAAAAGAGCACTGGTCTGGTCACCAGAGTAGAGAAAGTACTTTGAGGATTTCATACAAATGGCAAACAACAAAGTATTCGATACCAGAAATTATTGTTGTTATTGGCTCCCTCAAGTCTGAAAGAAATACACTAATAAAGCTTCAATTCAGGAAAGTGCTTTAGGACAATGAGAGTAAGAGCTATTGAAGTCAGTAGGACTTAAGCAAGTGCATAAGTTTTTGGCACACTGGAAATAAAAAGCTGAACTAGGATCTTGGGGCATTCCAGTTTCATTTAATTCATCTTCATGCCTTATCTTTAAGTGTTCTAAGGAAAGATCTTTTTGTGATGTATTGTTTTCAGATGGTGTGCTTACGAGAGAGGGAGCAACGAATACTTGGCCTTCATTTCATTGGCCCAAATGCAGGCGAAGTTATTCAAGGATTTGCTCTTGGAATCAAGTAAGTACAAAAGAATGTCTCTAGCTTCTAAAGCCTGCTTCTTAAGTTATTGTAAGATTATAAAAGATAGCTGCCTAGTTTTGGCAACACTATAAAGAATGCATGCTTTTTGTTCCTTTTATGGAGTATTGCACATATTTTCACAAAAATATTGCAGTTCTTCATTAAGATGTACTGGATTTAGTTATTGTAATACTGGATATAGTTAGGGAACAACTGAGGAAAATACATCATTGATTTGATATAGTTAAAGCAAAAAACAGAATTAAGCATTAACTTAACTAATGTTAGTTTCTTCAGTGTAGCATCTTCTGCATTATGTGCACAGGATAGGAAATCACCATACAGTTTTCCAAGTTGCTTCTTTAAAAATATATTTGTACTTTTCAGAAAAGCCTTTCTTTATATCTGCCAAGCACTTTCTTTCCTAATCTCATCTTTAAATTTGCACAGCCATGTCTTCTTAAAAGTTCAGCAAGTTTTGCATGAATTCTTTTATTGCTGGGGTATAAGCTAAATATAGTATAGTAAAAAAGAAATTTCTATGGGATGATGAGAGAGGGAAGATATTTGTGTTTAAAGCGATCTGATAATTTGCAATAAAAAAACTTATCCTTTGTGATCTGATCTTGTTTAAGATTTTGCTCAAATATTGATATAGAAGTTCTCCATTTGAAGGAGGAGTAAGCAGTGATTCTCAGTCCTCTCTGGTTAAATGGAAAAGTCTTGCTATGCATTTCCTGTGCTACAATTATTTCTTATTTGGTTTTTTCTTTCCCCTTCTTATTGCTGATTCACATCTTCAGAAATGTTGACTCCTATATTTACATTAAAAAATTATAATTTTTAACTTCCTCTTCAAAGAAAGTAGTCTGGAACATCATAAATCATTGCTAGTTGTGGTGTCAGTTCATTTTCCTAAATTTGATCACCATTTTACTGCAGTTTTAGTCCTGCAGTTGTGAGTGACTATTATAAATGAAAAGCAGAAAGGATTAAGAAGGCAGGACCACAAGTATCATGTGAGGAATATCTTGGAAATCACTGATTGCAGTGTACCCTCAGTACACATTTTCAACATGTGTTTGTAGTCCATTAATTGCCAGTGGTATAGATTCTAGAACTACATTTTTTAGGATGTCATTGTTTTGAAGTTTTATCCAAAATAACCATTGAAAAGGAAGCACATGAAACTGGAGTGCTTTTCTGCCTTGCTTGAGGGAAATGAAAACTTCAGCCACAGTAAGAGGTTTTCAGCAGGTCAGATTCCTGTATTGGTTTCTATTGCATTTCACAAATCCAAAGCTTTCAATGTGGAACCCTCGCTGTGAAAGCTGTTCTTCTCCTTTGTCAAATACTTCTTCAGCTTCTCTAAAGGATGATTTTTCATCTTTCCTCCCCACCCAGCACTCCAGTAATATCTGTAGTCAGCAAAGATTTTTTGCTTGCCACTGCTTTTTTAGATGTAAGTGGAGACACCAGAAGGCATCTATAGCTTCCTTTCCTGTATTTTGTAGAGGGAGATAACATTATTCCATAGAGAGCTTGAAACAATCCTTAAATTTAGGACCATTTCAGCTATTCTTACAGCATGGTCTGCCAGGAGTAGCAGCTCAAAAGAAAGTCATCAAGTCTTAAGAATATTACTGGACAAGTAAAGGAATGAAGCAAGTGGGATTGTAGCACTAGGGGGTTTTGGTGGGTTTTGTTTGCTTGTTATGTTTTTATAATTAAAAGACTTTTTTTTCCTCGCTTATAACATTGATATGTTCAGTGTAAGCACCAGAGACTTTAAGTTCATGGAAGAATATTCTGGTATTATTACCTTTAGCAGATTTTTTCCAACAGTTCTAATTAAGATTTTCTTCCTCTGTGTGTGTGTGTGCATTTTTTTCCATCTGGACTTAGTGAAACACACATGTATGTACAAGAAAAGCTGAAGGTTGCAGTTTTGTCATATGTTTTTGCCACAGGCTCAGTTGTGACTTAGGGTAAATTGCTTAATTCTCTCTGTCTCAACTCTTATGACAATTCTTTCCTACCTCAGAGTTGGGAAGCTGGGCGTCTACGTGTTGTGTAAGTGCCTGAGAAATAATAGCATTGTTTGAAGAACAAATGCAACTCCTCTACCTGATCAAATGGACAAGAGCAGAATTATTTTGATGTTTTAGGACCTTTTAGCTGCTTCAGGGGAATAACATTTGACTTTGTGAGTCATTTGTTGTTGTTATTGTTGATTTTTGGTAGGTGTGGTGCTACGTATGCTCAGATGATGAAGACAGTTGGCATTCACCCCACCTGTGCTGAAGAAGTTACCAAGTTGTACATTACAAAGCGTTCTGGCCTGGATGCAACTGTCACAGGCTGCTGAGGTTAAATACCATCCCTGGAAAGAAGGAAAAAAAGCACAAAACATATTTGTAAAGAAAAGGGGTACTTAAAGTTGAAACAGCTTTAATGGTTCAGGTTACAGGAATCTTTGTTTTTCTCCTGTAGAGAGCTTTTTCTCACAGCTGAAAAATTTTCCTTGCACCATCACAGTTCTAAAGCCAATGTAGTCCTGCTGCAACAAATCTCTCTTTCTAAGAGCCTAAAGCTCTTCTGTTGCTGGGAGCTAGGGAATAATCACAGTATTTTATATGTAAATATAACTAAAGCTTGTGACATCTGAGACCATCTGCAAATGAAGCAGTTGTGATTTGGGTTTCCTTGTTGGCCAGCAGAAGAGTTTCAGATGCTGGGAATCAGAGAGGGCATCCCCTGGAAGTTCTGTGGGATGCTTTGTCCTGCATACTTGGATTGCTCATTACTGATCCTATATTGAACACTGAGACTCTGCATTCATTTGTGTGGAAGCAAGTTCCTGGTGTGCATAACAAATGGTAAGCAGTCATCTTTGGGTTATTTCCTTTAAAATGTAATATGTAATGGAATTTAATAGAAGATCACCTGAAGCTGTACTGCTGCTGGAAGAATCACAATGGATTAATCAGTAGCAGCCTGGTCACAGTGTTTTGGAGAGGACTGAGAATGAATGATCTCAGAGGTGCTAAAGGAAGAGTTGAATTTTATGACGGCGTCTCTGCCTACTCCTGAAATTTTTAATTCAGCTCACTCCAAACTAAATTGACACATCTCACAAATTACTGCTTGAACAGTGTATATTAAGCTGACAAGTAAAGTAAAACCCTCTAATAATCCACTTTATGCAGCATTTTCTGGTTTATAGAATGCAGAAATATGGCTGACACTGAAATATTTTCTTGCTTTGTTTTTAAGACTTTCTTACTGATGAGCTAGAGACTATATCTGAACTGACTTATGTCTGGCTTTAATAAAACACATTACTGAAGGGAACTACATTAACCAGTGATCCAGAAGAGAAATGGTCTTGTCCTGAGCAAAGATATAAAATAATCATCTGCAACTGTTTTTGTTTTGGTTTTTGTTTTGTTTTGTTTTTGTGTACTGGCCTGAGTAAGAAAGCATTACCCTGTTGCAAATTCCTGCTGATTTTTGTGCTCTCCAGAAGGGGGAGGTGCTGGCTTATCTGTGGCAGGAGAGGAGTAAATCTGAGAGTGAAGCTTCTTGGGCAGAACCCTGTTAAGGAGGTAGCCTGACAAAGGCAAACACAAACCAGTCTGCACTGAATTTCAATCCCAGTTGCAGTTTCTTGCACCCTTTACAGCAGACCAGCTTCAGGTGAAACAAAATATATCCTTTTTGCAGTTAATTGATGTCAGTGTTTTATGTGTGGAATTTGCTATTTTCATTCCAAAGTTGTTGCAGTTTTGAAGAATAGTCTGATGATCATGTATTTATCTGCTGTTTTAATTTGGTTGGTATTTCACTGCTGCAGCAACACAGAAAAATGGTTGGTTTATATCGAGTGTGGAATAATTTTTACCATGAGAATTGTACCTGTCTGAGAAACTATTAGACAAAAGGGATCAAAACTTCCTTGTAAAATAGGATTTAACAGCATTTATCACACACTCATTGATATGACAATATTAAATTTTCAATTTTTTTTTTTAACTTAAACAACAGCAAAAGAAGTCCTAAATGTTTTCTCTACAAATTTTCATGAGGTTGTTTTTTTTGGGCCCACGTTTCTTGTCCTTATAATAGAAAGAAGTGATACAGTTGGACTCCAAGTGGCATTCCCTATCAAACCTGCTGATGCCATTTTACATCTGTGAAGTCATCCATACGTTTGTAGTTGACAAGAAATGTTTGGATTGGAAGTGTTGTTGAAACAGTGCCTGAATTTTGCAGCTGCCTTTAGAAGAAATGATGAAAACTTTGTATCTATATAAATAGGTGCATACCTGCACATTCAGAAGTTTCTGTTTCCTTTAATAAAGGGCCTTATGAGTATGATGCAGCCAAAACCCTTGCTAGATTTTCCTCAGCTGTTGACAAAAAAGGAGTTCAGAGTAAATTAGGGTTTCTTAAAATGTTTTACTTAATATTTCAAAATACGGAGATACAGTCTGATAGAGATTTTGCTGTGAGAAACAGCTCACCTCTGACAAAACTCTAACCTTAATGCATACAAGTTTCTCTTTCCAGTGACTGCCTGTTATAGTTCATTTTGTTTCCCAGAAATGAAAGCACTGGTATTTAACCATGTAAAATCTGCTTCTCTTCTCTGCCCTATCAATGCATCCAGCAGACAGAGTTGTCTGTCCCTACAGACAAATCAATGGAAAGATGAGTTAATTTCATTCATCATAAAGTTCAAATTAATTATTTAGAAAATAGAAACATCTCAAGGAAATGTCTTCAGTGCGTATAGAGTGTGAAACTAAGGCATGTCATGGTTTTCAGAAGAAACAGAACTGTCTTGGTTTTAGAATTGCTGAGTGGCCTGCATGAAATTGTTCCTGTCTCTTCAACAGCAGCCTGGTTCTGTTCCTCATTTAGTGGAAAATGCTGTTGCCCCCTGAAGTAAAACAAAACATACAATCCCACTGACATAATAATGTCAGAATCAACAGCAAGACAGAATAATGACAAATATTGTGATTGTGCTTTTTTTCCTGAAGGATTCACCAGGGATGGTGCTTAAGAATTGTTTTTAAAAGCCTGACCAATGTAAATTGAAACAATTGATGTACATTGCAACTTACTGATTGCATGTGAAAATGTACAAAAAAAATCTAGTCAGGCTTCTTAGGATGCCAGCTGATGAGGATTTGTTTGTCAAACCACACCATGGTGCAAACAAGTCTGAGCTTTCCTGGGTCCCTCTTATGTGTGATCCCAATATTTATTGTGTTATGAATTAATTAATAAATAAAGAATATTTTTTTCTAGTAAATGTGTGATTGCACTTGCTTAATTTTGTACACATGATTTCTGCTTACACTAGATAGATTTTTTTGATCTTGATGCTGTCTCTCTTGGTTGAAGTATGTATTAAGGAAACAAAGAAATAGACAGACTCTTTTATTAAGGAACTGTTGATACTTCTATATCTCTGTGTAAACTGAATAACCATTGAGATTTTTCCAGGTAGGATGGCCTCATATTTTAAATTTAAGAGAAACCGTAGACTCGGTAAGTATGGTTTCAAATATTGTCTTTTTACTCCTGCTAATGAGGTCTAACAGGTATTTTCATTGTCCCTGCATGCTGACATGCTTCTTGCAGGCTTGTCAAGAGTAAACTCCCTGAGTGCAGTCAGAGCATTTTACAGGGCTACAGTATTCTACATGAGCTGCTCACTTTGGGTTTAAACTAGAACACAAAGTGGACAAAATGCAGTGCTACAAAGCCAGTTAGTAGCTGTGGATACTGCTAGGTAAAAATATTAGAAAATTAGTAGAGAAATGGCTAGCAAAATATATTTAGAGCTCTGAGAAACTTCTCTGTCAGAAAAGTAAGGGAGTACATTGTTCAATTCATCTAAATTTTCTTTTATATCTTTAAATCCACTGATTTTGATGAGAAGTTCCCATTAACTCAGGTGATACTGAGTTTCTGAAACAGGCTGGCTTAGTATTGCCTCAGTATATGCCCTGGATATGATGCTGAAAACAAATATTGACTTTACTCTATGTAAAGGCATTTCTATTTCTGCATTTTTAATCTATTTTAATTACCTAAAATATTTCATTTCAGGTTCTAACTTATTAGGATAACTAGTAACTGTCCTAAAAAATGTAATAAGGTAAGCATAATTCTTGATTATTTTTTGCTTATTTTCATATACCACTTAACCCCAAAGCAAAAGGAGTAACAGATGAGCATACCGACAAAATAAAATTGGAATAGAATTTAGTGTATTATTTATGTTATACCTAATGATAGCTTGTTCTCAAGGTGTTATGTACAATTAAGTTTTGCCTTTTCCCATTTCTTCATGTATTGCATTTTGTTACATCTACTGAAAATTGTTTCTACAGTTTAGATTATTCAAGACCAGGAGCTAAAAGATATTTCAGTACAACAGCTACACGATAAGAACATAAAAGCCATGGATGCCATAGTGTTTCTAACCAAAGCAGTTGAGTATTTTAAAGACTTTTGACTTTGAAGACTTCTCTTCAGGGGCTCGTGTCTGTCCAACAAAGTAGGCAATTCTGTGCCCATATAAATTGCCATTTGTCTAAATGCCAGTGACATCAGTGTACTCAAAGTTAAGGTTGGCCATGAATTTCAGTGGGATGCAAGTATTTAAGTGCTTTGTTAAAGGAGAATCAATATAAGCATATGCCAAAATGTCTTTCATTATTACAGTTGGGGAAAAGGCTGCAATTATGATTCAAAACATAAAAGGTACAATAGACATCTATGATTAGGCAATGAAATATGCCTTTAATAAGCATAGTGCAGACAGTTTGTTTTGCAATACGTAAACTTGTATAAAATTCATTGACTTTTTCATTCTTTCAGATCTGTGTCCTCTCTTTTAAGAGAGGTTTTTACTTTAATGCACAAAGTTTTCCTGATGTTCTTCCAGCAGAAAGGCTGGGTTTGTATGCATTTATTCTAGTGCCAAACTTGGATTTTACTGGGAAAAGAGGAAACAGCAGAGCAGATCTTTTTTCTTTCCTTTTTTTTTTTTTTTCCTTTTTCCCAGGGCAGCATGCAACAGATATGCAGTAATTACTCTAACTGATTTTTTAAAAAATGGAATATTTCTGTCCACTACATGTCAAAAAGCTAATTAGGTTTCCATTGTGGTACTCAAAGTCAATATTGTCAGCTCTTCTTAGTTCTAATCCTCTACATTGAATTTTGATGGGCCAGGTGAAATATCCCCTTCAGCACCTTACTGCAATTCTTGTCAATCATCTTGCCATGAAAAACATGCATATTACAAAGGCTTTGGCAACACTGCATCTGATTTCAGTCTTTAATCTTATATGCACCTTAAGAAAACATCATTCCAACTACTGACATTCTGTTTGGGACGTGAATGGGATCCTATTTGCTGTGGGAAACAAAAGAAAATTATCTAATCTTTAATGGATATAATGGAACTCTTTGGCTATCACAGTGTAAAGTCTTAGTAAACCACAGATATAGGAAGAAAACAATTATGATGAAGAAATTAAACAGAATATCTCAGGTGGATAAGTAAGGAAATGCACATTTATTTATTCATAATGCAATTGTAAAATATTTTGCTTCAGGCACTGTTGGACTGAGGAGTGTCTTTTTTTGGAACCCCTAGAATTTCTGTGGAAGGAATGCTGTTCACTCTAGTCCATTTCTTAGCATGGTACTGTGTGTGCCACTTTTTTTGTTGTTTCTTATAGACAAGATCTAGCACATCTAAAATCTTCTGGTCCTACAATGGAAAATTAACATCATTCCCTAAGAAGCTGGAATATAAACTAATAAGGCAGGTTTCCAGAATCTGATTGCATCAGTCATAAAGATATAGTATGAAGAAAAAAGTGGATATTCCCTGGGGGAGAGTGTGAAATGAAGACCAGTCTTGTTTGAACAAGGTGCTGTGCATTGTTAGCTGGGTAGAGATACTGAGAGTTGCAGCCTGTCAGAACCAGCATCTCCAAGGAGGGGGTGGGTGAAAATTTTTCCAGGTAGAAGTCTCAGCAGTTTGTAATAGAGTATGTCCAATATATTAATACATTTATTTAATTTATAGTCCATGAAGGATGAACTATACCCCTACTGCACCTCCTGCTTTGTTTTCTTCCAGATCATACAAACACCAGAAAGACTGTTGGGGTTTTTCTGTCCTCCTTTCATTTACTTTAAAGCAATATGGGAATCTGGCTTGTTATTCCTTGTTTCAACATAAAGCCAACGACCAAGATCCCTCTACCTAAATCTTTCACAAGGAGACTCTTTTTCCCAAGGCTTTGCAAGGAATTACCTAGATGGTAACATAACTCAAATCTAAGCTATAGATACCTTTTCAGTCCTTGTCTACTAGAATATTATGTAACTCCAGTAAAATAAAATATCAAGGGAAAGAAAACAGTGAAAAAAGACAGGTTTAGGCTTTAAACAAAAATGGAGAAAGTAAATAAATGTTCCCTTCTTTGTTGGCTCCCTCTGAGAAAAGGTCCAAATGCATTTTTTCCATGGTGTGTTCCCAACAAAGCCGTTAAAATTAAAAGCTTGTTTTACTTTTATCTTTTTTAATGTATGAATGAACTGTAATGCAACCAACCAGTGTTCTGTTCACACTGTGTCAGAGCAACAGGTTAGAAAGCAGCTTTTAGCTTTACGCAGGAGGTTGAGCTCAGCAATCTTTCTTTAAACACCTTTGTTCAGTGGAGACAAAGGATTGAGCTTTGGCATTTTTGTTTAATCTTGGTAATCTTCCTTTTTTTCGCTCTCTGAAAGGATCAGGAGGAAATGCATTAATTCTCAACTTCACACGAAGGCAAGTTGTACAAACACAGCTGAAAATATCAGGAAATGCAAGCATTTTCCTTAGAGAAATGGAGTCAAGTAATGTCCTGCTGGCAGTAGACTCCTGGATAATTGGGAAGCACAGCAGTTCAGGCAGCAGGGTGTGCACACTGATAGCACTGTTCAGTTTGGCTGTCCCAGGTGAATGACTCTTGTAATGTAGGAAGCAGAAATTATTAACCATATGACAGGAAGTAATTTAAAGAACACAGGCTTGAATTTTTCTTGTTCCACCTTTTTGCAAGAGGCTCATTCTATTTTACTTAGCTACTTGTAGCCCTATTTAAGTGTTAATAAGTAAAGTCCCTTTTGATGGGGTAAGAATCCAATGTATTCATAAGAGACCATTTTGGGATTTTCTGCTTGCATCTTCCTTTAACTCCCTTGTACTTTCCAAATCTGGAAAGGCAATAGCATCAGAGGAGGCAATTCTAAGGAAGTCCTGTCCATAGCTGTTGTATTGTCCCCCTTGAAGAATGAGAGACCAACCATTTGTGAGTTTACAGCTGGACCTTCTGAAGGGCATCATCTTTCCCTAATGACAAGATGCAGCAGATTCACAAGCTGTGACAGCAGTGCCTCAGGGTTCCCATGACAGTGGCAAAGTGGAACATCTGATGAAATTTGCTTGTGAAATGCAAGGCTGCCTTTTTTGTCACTGAGGTTGCTGAGAGAGAACTCTGAGGCGTTGCAGTTTTTGTATTGAGTAGCAAACTCTCAAAATGCAAAAAGCTACCCTGGAGTGATGAGATTGTTCATGTGTGGGCTTAAACATCCTTTTGAGGCCACCTCATTGTCTTATGTCTAATTCTGGAAGTCCTAATATTTCCCAAGTTCACAAGTTGGGTGAACATTTGCTTTAAGCCATTGTGTTGATCCCTAAGAACAGCAGAGGGGAGTGCCCCCTTGGATCTACATTATTGATTGAAGCACTCTCCCTCACTGTACTTCAGTGAAGTGTAGCCAAGAACAACAAGATAAGAATTAATGTAAGTGACAAGGGAGTTCCTCAGACCCTGCCAGTGCACATTAGCCTGGCTGAAGAGAAAAAGAAGCCGATACTTGAGTCTTTTGAGTTGTGAAGGGTCTGGTCAGTCCTTGAAGGGGAAGCACATGAATGGCCCAGTTGTCATCGCATTTTATTTTTCCTCCAACTTTGACTAATGGTGCATTTCCTCTGGCCTCCCACGGGCCATCCGTGGCTGACTTGCTTTGTCACTCCTCACATCCAGTCGCTGCCTTTACTGTCCACGCTGTTCCCATGGTGGGAACCCGGTGTCCTCTAAAGAAACGCACAGGCACAAACCATCTGTCATTCTTCCACTCCTCTTTCAAGCCACCACTTCCATATTGTGTGGCCTTGCAGGCTGAAAGCAATCTGCCTCCCCCTGCATGCCTGGAGTACATGCCAGCTCTCACCCCACTTGATAAGGGACCTCCCAACACTCTGCCTGTAAAAATACTCATGGGCATCTCCCAGCTGATAACCAGCTCTGCCTTTTTATTGTGCTCATGGGATGATAAGTTGTCTGGATCAACAAGGAATTGTCCCCTTTTCAGGCAAAGTTATTAGGGTCAAATTAAGTGTGAGTTGTGAAGTTAATCATTGTGACCACAAATAATTTGTAGTGTGCTATAGACAAAGGGAAAAAAAAGACAGATTGGGAGAGGAAATTATTGTAGGGCACAAAGAACCAAAGTGATTGGGAAGGAGGGAGGAGAGAATGGCTGGCAGTGCTTTACAGGATGTTGAGCTAGGCATGTAGGCTCTGCTGGATTTGGTCTCATGCACCTGTGGACTGTGAAATAATAGAACAAGGTTCTTTAATGTCATTTGAGAGTCTGAATTAATCCACACACAAGGTGTCTTTGAGAGAGGAAGATGCTTGACTTTGCACCAGAAACACTCCTTTTATGCATATGCAAGTTGATTATATTCCTTGCACATCTCCAGATAATGTGAATCTAGCCTCTGTCTGAAATGAATAATGCAACATCTACTGAAAAGCCTCATTTTTGTTTTCTGGGGTGAGAAGCCTGAGTTTTGTGCTGAAAATACAAATCCGAAGGTGTCCTGAATTTGCTTGGAAATGCTGCAAAGCTATTCTCATTTCCTGTAACTCTTGCGAGATTGGCCCTTTTCCATGGCTAAGCCCCAATTCTTAGCCAGCCAGAATGAAGTGGCAGGGGAAATTCACTCTCTCTTTCATCTTCTAGTGTATCTAGGAAAGCAAGAACCAAGACTTTGAACCATTAATTCCTAAGTCTGTGACTTGATTTGCTGCAGTACAAACTGTGTTTTAAGGGTTTTGTCTTCTCTTACCAAAGCTAATTGTTAATTGCATCTTCTTTTATCCAGCCACTGCCACAAGGAATCAGCCTTCTGTGCTGATGACAGATCTGCCCCTCTGCTATCTCAGTTTCCTAAGAATTGCCTCTGCCTGGGAGCCAGTGGAGCAGCCGTGTTGGGGGCAAAGCAGTTCTCTGAGGAGGATGATGATGGATGACAGAGTGATGGCCTTCCATGTGGCTAGGGCACTGAGGCTATGTTAATTTTTTATCCCCTCCCCAATATCCCTCTTTTTCTGCTCTGTATTCTTAAAACAAATCTTGGCTTTGCTGTATGGACAACACACAGATGCTATAGTGATTTGAAAGAACATATTTTATGGCACAGGGTGCTAAGCATCCCTTGGTGAAAATTGTAGAAAGAAACAATTGCTACAGGTGGCAGAGGCTGCTGGATGGCCATCAGAGGGCATACAAGGAATAAATTTGAATGCTGCTGCCAAATTTTAGTGTTTACAGCAGCGACACTGCTTCTTTTTCTCTCATTACTGTCATGTATGTGATTTTGCTCCAGTTCTTATGCTGGCCTCCCTCCTGTGCTTGGGGAAGAAGCAGGTCTGGCATTCCTACTGCACTGAGGTTCTCTAGGGCCTTAGGGAATGGGCTTGCAATGATGTAGCTACACTGGCACAAAACTCTGGCCATGTACCAGCACAAAACAAAGTTTGTCTGGAAGCAACTTGCTCTGAAAAATATCTGCAAGCAGTACAGATGCCTTCATGGAGATGGGTTCTCAGGACTGGATCTCAGCCATGTTGAGAATCAGCTTTGTGTTGATGTACTTCCCTGAAATATTCTTTAATAGTTGAACAGCCTTGAGCAGAGATCATATTTCCAGTTTGGGATTCCCTTTATACATCTTTCATTAATACAGGGATTCTCTGCAATCAGAGACCAGCACCACAGAACAGCTGGATCCATTTTGGCTTGACAAGGGGCATGGGCATTTTTTTATATATATTTATGGCTTTTGTGAACATTCGAAATGCTTTTTATAAATATTAAAAATAATCAAGGGTTCTGGAAAGAATTCATCCTGCATTACCATCATCTGCAGGAGTTCTTCCATCTTCCTCTAGAATATGTATTACTAGCTGACACTGTGAACTAACTGGTCCAGTCTGGGAATTCCTAGCTACAGCTTGAGGAAAAGGGAGGCTGTGAAGGGAATTGGTATCTCTTGATCATCAGAGAGAGCAAACACAATACAGGCGGCAGTCTGGCTGCCCCTGGAGCAAGTCAGAAGCAAGAAACTTGCAAGCAGGCACCTCAGAGAGCTCCCCAGAGCTTTGCTCTGCCTGCTGCACCCGCTGTGGTTACTTGGTAGGTTACTTGCCCTGCTTGTCTTGAGGTAGCTGGAGTTGAGGCATCTGTTTTCCATTTAGACCTTGGAGGATGCCCAGGTCTGACTTGGCATGCTGTCTGCACTGGGCATCAGCAGTACAGATGTGGAAACCACAAACCCGATTAATATGAGCCTAGAGTAAAAACTCAAATAAGCTTATAAATAAAACCAGACTTGCAGATTATTTGTTTCCATATTAGTCTATAATAGACCCTACTCAATATGTTTGTTTTATTTGGTTTGGTGACCGACATAGGTATTTATATTTCTAATAAAAATTTAAATCAGAATACAACAGATGAAGTAAGCTTAAATTATTTCTGCAGAAGATGATTGCAACTGTCTGAAGCATGTAATTCCTTACATGAAATGTTAGCCTGCTTTGAACAGAGATGTGGCAGACTTCTCAGTATTTAATTTACCATTCCATCATAGCTCCATATCCTACATTTATATATTAAAACAGACTCCTAAATGGACTCTAATCCTCAATGAATAATCCAGAGGTGTTGGATGGCTTGATGGGTCTAATTCTTGGTATAAGCACCATCTGTGTGATCCTGGGTGAGTCACTAAATGATCCCCAAGTCCTAGCTTAAAGTGGTGACTGTCTTTTTATCCCTGCCAGGCTCCTGCTGAGCTCTGAGTTTGATGACCTCAGGTGCTCCTTCCCAGTGCAACTTCAGCTGCTCCAGTGCAGGTAATGAAACCATCTAGAGAATGGTTCTTCAACTTCTCTTCTGGAGAAGAGAGTTCCAAAGAACCATCTGAGAAGATTCTTCAGCATTGCTGACAGACATTTTACTCAGTGGAGCAGATCTCTTCCTGGGGACTGATGGCTCTTAACCCAATGGTGAGATTACCTTGATTCAGCTCCATTTAGACACAGCTGTACCAGAAAAATTCTATGGTTCAGCAGCAGTAGGACATGTAGTTTATGCTGCCTGCATTGTGACACTCAGGATGGGACACCTGCACAAAGCCTGACCAATCTCTGAGGTGAGGCCTTGTACACATCAGTGCTGAGCAGTATCTCCAGGTGACCAATGAGGTCTACCTGGCTTTCCGACCATATCATGTGACATAACAGGAATTGTGCCTCGCTCCCCTAAACCTCCTAAATAGAAAATAGAGGGAAATAAGCACTTCATGTGCTGGTTTGGATCTCACATGGGCTATCAAGGGAGCAAAAAGTTCCCAGTGGGATGAACCTGAGCCTTGGATAAGTACTGGCAACTGTCATGTGACTTCTTTGTGCTCATGGAGCTCTAAGGCAAATGAATAAACAAACAATGCTCTCTTCCCATCTCTGCCTTGCAAAAACATACAGAAAGAAACTTTTATACCCTTTGTTAGGATGTCAGTGCCAGAGTAAAGAAACCAGCCGTTAGTCCATTCAAATGTCCAGTTTTCATTTCCAATTGTTTCTCTGGAATCCCTTTTTTCCCTCCTCTTCAGCTGGTTGAGCAATGGCCTGTTCCTATAAAACAAGTTGTCAGCTTTGTAACAGTCCTGACTTCTCATTGTTTGAAAGGCAAGAGGGTCACTCAAAGTAAACTCTTGTGTGCAAGATAGTGTTTTTCCACATGGAAGTGTTGGAGGGCCACTCTGTGCTGTCAGCCCAGAAAGGCCAGGAGATGCCTTCAGACTCCCCAGGTGCCTCTCTGTTTGTTTTCTAATGTTATTGCACACACAATATCATTAATATTATGTCCAAAGCTTGTCTTTATAAACAGAGTCAACACATCTAACTTATTAGTCAGCCACTGGGAAAAAGGAAAGGATTAAGTCAACACTGTGAGGAATTAACCCTTTTCATTGCCCAGAGAAGAAATCAAAGATGTTACAATCACTTGAAACTGCAAAAGAGACTTGATGATTTTCTCTCACAAATTAGTGAAATATTTCCTCTCACTTTGGCACTCAAATGTAAGAGTGTCCTGCAAGACTCAGAAAAGACTGGTGAACTTACAAGACATGATTTTCTTTCCCATGGCATATGCCATTGAAGGGCAGGAAATTTCCCTCCTACCCACCTTCTTCTTTTTTCAATCTCCATTTCCCTGCAGGCTGCCTCAGGTACTGGGCTAGGCTTGGCATGTAGACACAATTAGAAATAGAGGCGAGACTGCACGGAGCAAAGTGTCCAAGTGCTGAGTGAGTGCCCAATGGGCCGTAGCAAAATGCACAACCAAGTCAAAGAAAAATGGAAAATATTCCATAAAATTCATCTTTGCATCCCTTTTTCCTCTCTTGATATATGGCCCCTTATTCACAGCTGCCCGGGCCCCGGCCTGCGTGTAAATATGTCAGTGCAGCAATGAGACGGAACACGGGCGCAGGAGCGCCGGCGGCTGCTCCCAGATAAAACACTGAGCTGGAGCCCAGCAGTTTATTGTAAATAAAGATCAAGGCAGAGCAGCAACATTTCTGTTCAGCTCCAGCCTGCCAAGGTTGCTAGTCCAGCTCCTTTCACAACTACCACGTGTCCACATGGATTTCCCCTTCCAGAAAGGGACATGTTCCTCTTCTCACAGCTCTGTAGCCTTTGCAAGCTCCCAGTACTTTCCCTGGGTGGCTTTACAGTGACCTGGAAGCACTGATAGCAGATGGGACAAGGGGTAGGCATGGAGGTGAACTTCTAACTCTTCTGCTCCATATGCTGTACCTGAACAGTCCCTTTGTGAGCCTGGGACACATTAATGCTTAGTTTGGCTCTCCTCAGCAGAGGGCACTGGATCCTGTAAATGGGAATTGATGCTGGGAAGCACGAGGGTCTGATCACTTTTGCAGATGGACTGATTTTTTTCCTTCAGGATACTGGTGGTGTGGAAGAGAAGTCTGCAGCTCTGTCTGCTGCATGCTGATTGACTGAGAGACAACCATGGCATGTGTTAGCAGATGATAAACTTGTCCTTTACATAAATTTTTTATTTTAATTAAGAGGTATCTACAAAAACCAATTATCTGGAAATCAGGTTGGCTAAAGTACCAGCCATCTGGCATCCTTCTGAAAAGTAGTACCAGCCAGCTGACACAATGGAGGGAGATGCAAACACCTACAAACTAGAGCCTGAACAGCCAGACTGGGGTGAATTGTTCAGGCTTGTTGCTGCAATCCACAGAGAAAATACAGCAGTGGTCTGAGGATAGCTGCCTGGATCAGGGAGTTTAGCCTTCTTTGTAGCCCTTGATCCAAAGTCCTCACAATTTCAATATAAAGTTATCATTTGTTCAGTGGATTCATCTTGTTCTCAGCAATACCCACAAGCAATGCACTGTCAATCCACTCCACTCTCCCTCTTTCATCACAGCCCTTTGCTGTGTGCTGGGATTTGAATTTTCCTCACTCATGGTTCTGATGAGCTGTAAGCCAGAGGCACTAACAAAAAAAATTAGGAATGTATTTTTTTCAAATTATTTTTTAAGTTTAGATGGATGTCATGCATGTATGTTGTAACATAACTCTTTTAATAATAGAAGTTTAAATGCTAATAAAGAACATATATCTAAAAAACTTGCTAGGTCTTCATCTGGCACTACTCTAGTATGTTGAAGATTTGGCACAATTTACTCATAAAATCAAGAATAAGAATTCATTCTCCACACTGACAGCTACTGACCTAAGTTCTTGAGCTGACCTAGGATGCTTCATATTAGATGACAGCTCCAAATGCAAGAAAATTGAATACTACCACAATATATGCTTTAGTTCTGCTGAAGAAAACTACAAGGCCATGCTGTCTCCCAAAAGCAGCTAGTAGTTATTCAGGGTTTTATACTTCTATAGCAACACATTTTACCACACCCTAGCATTTGCCAGACCCAAACGAGAGGTTAAATGTGCTGGAAAATGTGGCAGAAACTTCCAGCATTAGTTGATTCCTGAGCTTATTAGGACTCAGGCATGCCTTGCAGAGCAGCAAGATCAGTTTCAGAGCTGGGAGAGAGGAGCAGCTTTTCTTTCACACACCCTCTCCACAAGTCTGAGCCTCTGCCTTTGCCTTGGCAATCCAGTATGTGGTTCAAGGGCTGCCCATGGCCTGTGGTGCTGTGCCACTGTTCCCATTTAGATCAGATAAAAGGCATGATTGCTAAAGGTTGTAGGTTTGATCTTTTTTATTAAATAAATAGGTCAGCAGGCCCTCACAGTTGGCAGCCATCTCCAGTGCCAGAGCTGTGTGATGAAAGGCCACATCATGGCAGGCTCCAGTGTATCTTTTCATCTGTCCTGCCTGGTACAGCATGTTCTAGGTGGAGACTGGCAGGTGCTGGTGCTAAACCCTGCCCTACTGTGTTCCCTGGTGACAAGAGCACTATCCCATGTTCAGACCCCAGCTCCCTCTGACTGCCATGGAAACTGTTGCTGGTTGCTCCCATCACAGTGCTTTAAAACATTGCAACTTTCTGACCCAGGCATGTTATTCTGGGAAGGGAGAAGCTCCTTTGCAAACAGATGTGTTCTTGAAGTGCTTCCTGTAGTCTTCATTAAGCCATTAAACCAAGTCTACATTTGCAATTTCACTTTCCACTGCAGAAGCCTGATCCTGTACCTTCATTTTTGATACTGTACATCATTATTCCTTAACAGCACTCAGAGGAGAAGTAGGTAAATTATAAACTTGGCTGTAAGTTTCGTTCAGTAGCAATTTCCCTTAGCAGTTTTAAGTATGATTTTTTTTATCAGTTCCTTGACAGGTTAATGGGGTACATGGACAGGAGACTTCTGCTTTATCCCCTGCAGCCCTGATAATTTGGGGTGTTGCCTGGCTCAGCTCCTAGATGTCAGAGAAAGGAATAACTTGCATTTCTCCCCAGTGATTTGTTGATGCTACTGGTGGATTACTGATGTGATTCACTCCAGGAGGTACTGCTGAGTGCCCCCAGGTATCTGATCTGCCAAGCAAAGCTGGTAGCATCAGGTCCATGAGAATTCCCTCTCCTGAGGAGAGGCCAGTGTCAGCCCTGGGACCTGACATCGAACAGTGCAGAGTTTTGTTAGAAGCCAACTGAAAACGTGGTGCTGTTATTATCTGACACCAGCTGAAACAAAAGCCAAACGTTGATGAATGTCTGATCCTAAAAGTAAACAGTTTGATTTTTTTTTTCCTTTGCAAGTCAGGGGCCCTCTAGGGTTTTATCTGATTTTGGCAATCTCCTGCACATTTTGGGGCCTGGAGCATGGTTTTAATTGTTACATCACAAAAGTTGCCAAATAATGTTGGATGCTTCTTAAAAACTCTCTCAATTTTATGGAACTTCTCAACGGCTTGACTAATACAATAATTACTGGAACTCGGCTATGTTGCCTAGTGGCAAATGGAATTTTTTCATAATGATCCTGTCTGTCGTTAATAGCAGGATTTGTTCTTTCTCTCAGTGGGAGAGAGGCCAGAAAGCCATGGTATCTGTCTTTTTTAATGACAGCCAACAGCAAACGGATAAAATAATCAATTATATCCACAGATAGGTAGATAAAGTATAATTTATCATGTCAAAAACAAAAATGTTTTTAATTGGGCTGTTAATCATTTTGTAATTTTAACTAAAGAAATGGGGACTCTGCTTTGTGCTCACACACCACTAGTATTTCATACAACATTTGCTGATCTTATTATAGCTTTCATAATAGTGTTTACCACTAACTGCCAAAATATAAAATATGATTTCTACTCTCATTAGCTGGAGCCTTTGCACTTAGAAAAAGATGCCCTTCCCTTTTATTTTTCTTCCTCTAGAAAGATCCAGGAGATAAAAAAGGGGGACCAGTGTACTAATCAGCTGTAACAGTTTCTAAAATATGCTAATCTTTTAGTTTAATTAGAAGTACCCATATTTCAACCAACATGTTGAAATGAACATGGGTACAGAAGTACCCATGTTCAACCAACATATTTCAACCAAACATGTTACAGAAATGCTTTGGGTTTTTTTGGTTTGTTTTTTTTTTTCCCAGCAAAGCATATAAAGAGATTAGTATAACACAGCAAAAATTGGAAGCTTGGAGTTTTGATTTCTAGCCACACCTGTGTTGTCTTGTGGGAAGCTGGGCAGATAATTTAATCCCTCCTAACTTGTTCTTCATGTCTATAATGTAGGTATTAGATAGCTGCATCATCTGTCTGCTGTACAGTATGTAGGTGTTGTAAGATACATGAAAATTTGTAATAAAGATGGCAAACATCTGGCTGGCTGCAACAGCAGCCTCTCTGATAGGAACTTCTTTGAGGAAGGAAATGGGAAGTTTATGGCTGGACCTAAATCTTCCCCATATTTTAACTGAAAATGTCATCTTAATGCTGCCCGATTTCTGGATCAGTGAGGAATCATCTAGCAGAAAAATCTCTCAGCACTGGGTACTTTGGCTGTCTACTCTTCTTATTATTCCTGTATGCTATGAGCAGATGCCCTGTGTGGGACCAGATCTGTATTTTACCCATAAATTCTATATTTAAAAAATACTAGCCATCTAAGAAAAGAAATGTGACTCTTGACCATCCCTTTGCCTCAAAAACACTGAAATTACTTCCCTGCTTTAAAAGTGTTTCACAGAAGAAAATTAATCTCCATTCCTCTAAACTTGGTTTCCTTCTGAACAGCTCTACTTTCCTTAAATCCAGATCCAGCCTCTAGAGTACTTGCTTGGGAGCAGAACATGTGCTTTGGGTAGTTTGGCAAGAGCAGATTTCACTTCCAGTGTTATGGTGAATGTTTTTGGCTATGAGTATAAATTTATGTTCATAGCATCTCCCAGTGATGTGTGTAACACAGAGTGGGGCAGAACTACTCTTCCTGTAACTGGATCTATCTTGGATGTGGGGCAAATTTAGTGGATAGAGTGGGTTTTTTACAGGCCTAATGGCAGGATTGAGGCTGTATGTATACTGAGAAGCAAGGAGGAGAAGCTCTGGTGCTGGCTTGTCCAAGCATAAATAAATTGGAGGTACATGAACATTCAAAAAGTTCCCAGAGAGTCACATTCCACAACTTAAGGGGCCTGGTGCCTTCACCTGTGCCAATTTTATGTGACTCTTAACTCTGGTCTTAAATAAAAATGAGACTTGCTCTAATGACATCAACAGCCTTCAGTGAAGAAAATATGCTGCTACTTTGATACAGATCCCCTTATAAGGAGGACACTGTAGACAGCCTAAGCTCTTTTCCCCATCTGGTAGGTGAATGTTACGATTCCCTGCTCAGAACTGTGGCCTCAACAACAATTCTCTGCTTTCAGCATTACATTAGATGATTTTATTAAGAATATGGTTATCTGCTGCCCTTGCTTTTGCCACTTGATTTTACTGTCCCTCTCCATTACATGAAAGGATGGAAAAGGGGGATGTGAGTTGACTGGGGGAGGGGAGACAATAGCATGAGCAGGGGGTTAAATGAACCAGCTGTTATGTGTGAAGTATCTGCTTTCTAATTGCTTCTGTTGGAATTCAGGGGAAAAAGGCACTGGCTTCACTTAATTAATAAGGCAGGACTCACATAAACTCCAGCTGTGAGCACAGGACTGGTCTTTAAAGGATAAGCTCAGGAGGTGGGGCAGAGAGTTTGATTTCCTTGCACTAAATCCCATCACATGCTGCTGGTTCTGTGTGTGTCCACTTAAGCCTTTGGTTGGCCTGTCTGGACCAGACATGAGGGATCTGTTGCTGTCCACGTGCCTCACCCCAAGAAAAATGATCTCTCCTCAGAAATCAAAGGTGTGAGGCTATGTTTCAAGCTAGGGTGAAACTGCTGTGTTTTCACTTGAGTTTTGAAACCCTAAAAAGTGGGGATGTTTGGATCAAAGGTTTTTTTCAGATTTAACAGAAGCTTGGGCTTTTGCAGCTGGACACAGATACAGGTTTGCCATTTGGTTCTCTTTTCTGTCTAGTTCCAGAGGGTTAGGATTTGGCATCTTGTCAACATCTCTCTCATCTGAGCCCTGCCACAGAAGCTTTGCTGGAAGGGTAGCACTGATGGGGAGGTTGTGCAGCTGATGCCTCCAGACCATGTCCAAAGGCCATTTTACAGTGATCTCTTTGAGGAGAACAATGCCCAGTTCATTTCCTTTTTTTTTCTGAGAGGGGCTCAAACATATCAGGACTTTTTCTGAGTTATGGACAGTGCCCCTAAAACCCACATGAAAGTGCAAATGCCACAGTGTTTCCTCATTTGATCCTGCTCCAAGTCTTGCTGCCACAGGACATCCCCCACCACCAGTGCAAGGTCCTTCTAGTCAGAGAACAGCTGGGGGGCTGTGCTGAGACAAAAGTCTTCTCCCACTTCCCATGGGATGGCATTTCTGGATTTCAAAGCTTGTTATTTAAGTGTGTTATGTTAGGAAACAGTGGAATGAGAAAAAAAAAGGTGGAGGGGATGTTCCTATGTGGTTAATAGCCTGCTTTTCCTCACTGACTGTGGAGGGAAATGAGCTTCCTGCTTAAGGTGAGATGTCATTTTCTGGATGGAAACCTTTGTGTCCCAGCTGGCCAGCTCCTTTTGGTGCCACTGCTCAAGGCGGGTCTCTGCCAGTGGGACCGCTCTCCCTTCCAGGCCCTCTCCTTTCCTGGCACCTTGCTCCTGCCTTGCAGCAGCCCTGATGCTGCTCAGATGAGTGCTGGGGTCAGCACAAGGGAGGGGACATCACCATGCAAATGGATTGGGAAAGGAGGAGTGCTCCTTGTCAAAGAGAACCCAGCTATTTGTTCTCACCCTACCCTTCCACACACACCTCAAGGCTCAAGCATGCAGGAGGATTTTGGCATTTCACTGCTGCAGATTTCTGTGACAGCTCAGCCTGGTGTAGGACCAAACTCAGAGATACATCAATAGCCCCAGTCCACTGGGCTGGCTGTGCTGAGCTGGACTTTCCGCCAAAGAGAAACAATTCTCCGGTGTTACAGCACGTTTCCAAGCAAGCCAGGTGGGGCCTCGCTTGGCAAAGATCTATAAACAGCAGCTCTTTGTCTCCTCTGTTTCTCTTCACCCTGAACGTGTTGCTGTTTTCAGAGGTTGGTTTCAAAGTGCTTATTCACAGCCACCAGCCGTATTGTTTCATCTGAGGAGATTAGGGCTGAGAATGTTGTGGTTTTGTAGTGAAAAGACTCCATTGGAAATAGTAGCATATTTGACATGAGACTTATTTATGCTCAAATAACCATCTTGTTTAAAGATGAGGAGTCTTTTATTTTTTTCCTTTTCAAGTTTAGATCAATCATGTATGAAGACCAACTCCCACTCAGCCTCCCCTGGCCCCTGATACTTTCATTTCATTCTTCTTCTGCTCATTATTTCATGATTTTGTCCTTGACTGGAACATTTCTCTCTTGCTCTTCCTTACATGCACCATTAAAGAAGGAAAGAACTTAAAGCTCAATACTTGTGTAGCTCTTAAGCCATAAATAATGCTTTCTACAGATTCTAAGATTATTAAATCCTTTTAGTTAGCCTCCCTCCTATTTTACAGCTCATCTGATTAGAGGGGACATACTCTTGTTAAACTTGATTTAACTATTTCTGTTTTGCTTTTGCAAGCAGACATGAGAAAACAGGACCTGCCTGTATGCTCTGCTGATCAGAACACTTGGAACATAGGAATGCAAAAAAAAAAAAAAATGCTGGCAGCAAGAGAACTCATTGTTGGTATGGCAAAAACCTCCAGAGAAGCCCTGCAATTCTTGAGATCTAGTTAACTTTCTAAATACAAGCAAGTCTACAAGTGAAGCTAAAATCTGTTTATCTGGGTTGTTAAATACAGTCAAACTACCCTTTTCTGTAAAGGGCTGACAGGCACAAAACCTGTGAACACTTTAGTGTGAGGAGATAGCTATGCTCAGGTAGGGACTGATTTAGGACAGCTGTAGGAACTGAACCACTGGGCACTGTGCTTTGCCTCTCCATCTCTGGCTTCTGTTGAGGCCAGGCTCAGGCTTTGCTGAGCCAGGCATCAGCTTTTCCCTACAAATGCAGCCAAAGCAGCTGCTGCAGTTTGCAGAGATCCTGATACTGCAGCAGTGAGCTGCACTTCTGCTTGATGAAATCTGCTCAGCTCAGACAGTACCTCAGGGGATGGCCAGGGAGTCAGGCCTTGCCCATGTTACAAACTACAGAACTGAGCACACAGAGGAGAAATAGCCCTACCAGAGACAAAATGAGTGAAAAGTGCTGAAAAGCCTCACAGTAGACAACCTAAACTATGAAATTAGTTCCTCCAGTTAGTCCATCAGGTCATCAGTGAGGCAAATGCCTCTGCCTCCTGGGCCAGACAGGCCAGTGTTTTAATGGTAGGCATAAATCTATTGCATTTTTCTCCTCATGACCTAGCATATTCTGTCAGGTCAATGCATGCTCCAGAGGAGGAGTAGAATTTATGTGCACAATAAAACAATAGACTTTCAGTGATATCAGCTGTTTGACAAACTTTAATATACATTTGCTATAAAACAGGCAGAAATTACCAGAATGTAATACCCAAATAAAATCCATGATCCATTTGCACGACAGATCTTCAATTTACTCGCATTCATGTGAAAGAGACACATAAAAATGATATCCATGCTTAAAATCACTTAAAAGCAGTCTGAAAGACCCCACAGTTGCAAGTGATACCTCAGTACTTAGCTAATACTCATGTTTCGATGGCTTTGCCTTCATGATTCTTCCAGTGGTTTCTTTATGTTTTCTGGTATTTTGCCAAACACCTGTGAATCAGTGCACAACAAATACTCCTGCCATTTAATTTAGCCTTGCACAGAAAGGCTATATTAGGCCTGATGCAGACCTAATCCCAAACCTCTAAAGAGGTTTAAGGCACTCTGGTTTCACCTAATCCCGAAACCTAAACCAGAATCATTGAAAACCTCCATAACACCACAGGAATGGGCAAATAGTGAGTTTCCACTATGAATTTATTAAAAGGACACAGTGTATCTTTTGGATTTGAGACCTAAAGCTTTGCCTAAGGAGCTTGGACTGTCCACAATAAAAGTGTTTATTTTGAAGTTAGGAGGTTGAAAGGTTTATTTGACTAGAGGGCTGATTTCACCCCACCCACCCAAAAAACAAAGAGGGGTGATCACCCAGAAGACTGGAAAATAGGAAAAGGGATGAACAAATAACAAGGGAGGGGCAGCCCAACAAAGCAGTCCAAGATGAAACCCAGGTTTCTCTTTAAGCTCAGTCATGTCCCCTTCTGAGAAAGAGCAAGAGCACAGCCCCTTGTGCACAACTGGGGTCTTGGGACCTGAAGTTCCTTACAGCAAACTTGTAAGGAAAGACTTATTTATGATATATTAAACACATTGCTGCTGTTCAAAATAGAGGATTTGCTCTTTTGAGATCTCTTACTGATAGGAGATAACATGTAAAAACATGCTGTAATGGAACTTTCAATTACAAACTGCATCCAACTGTAGTAAATTTGATCCTGCATTAACTAATGTTAAATTAATTGGATTCTGTCATTCCTGAATTCTGGTAACCACCTTATCTCACAGTACAACTCATTATCTTTGTGTTGTGAAAGGAGTATTTCATTTTCAAGGCAACTGTAGGGAATAGTAACTGTACCGGAATCTAATAAACATTTAGCCCCTAACAAATTAAAGACCTGAAGTATACTGCACATGTGGTTCCATTATACATAGCAATTTATAGCAATGATCTGCTGCTCTAAATCTCTTAATTCAAATCATTTCAGCAAAACATATCAGGAAATATGGGGCTGTACTTGTGCATTATACAATACAGAATGTATTTATCTGTGCTCAGGACATTCCTCCTAATGAGAGGCATAACCTCCTCAGTGTACTGTGTTCTCATAACCACCAAATGCCATTTAAAGCCCTTTAGAGCAAGGATTTAGGACTCAGTGTTCCTACTGATGAGAAATTTGATATGGGTAGAAAAGCAAGCTCCAGATCTACCTTCCCAAACTCACAAGAAGTCTCCATGCCTTTGTTTGCATCAATAGAAGCGGAACATCGTAGAACAGCACTCATTTAACAGCACTAGAGTTAATTTAGCTTTGAAAGACTCTGGTTCCATAGGCAAAAATGGCAGGAAAACTGAAAAGCATGTTTTATGAGGTACCAAGCTTTCTAGCTGGAACTAGAGCAGGACAGCTTCCTGAAAAACTACATAAATGACACAGCTTTTAAGTCCTAGACAGGTGACACAAGCAAATGATGGTTTATTTGCTTTCCTTGAGCAAGTCTCAGTGTGGCTGGAGAGTAACAGGGGCCGGTGAAAGGGGGGCAAGTGCATCTCTGTGCAGTGCTGCCATTGCACATGTCTGCACTGCGCTTCCCAACGTCCTGCTGGGGGTGCATGGGGACAGTAGCAGGGTACAATTCCAATCCCACAGCAGTTTTGTTCCAACAATACACACAGGGTTATTTAACCGTTGCCTGATTCAGTTCAGTTGTGACACCTAACCAGTAACTTCCATTGGGAACCATTTCAGGAGGCAACTTTTTTTCCTCTAAGGAAGCTCTCCTGCAGGACCTGGGAAACTTTGTATGGCCGTGTTGAACTGAAAGAACAGGATCTTTATCCCGCAACAAATCCAAGTTCACAGTGGCTCCTGGAGGAGACAAATGACTTCAGGAATGCGCTAACCCCAAGCACGCCAGAGCCTGATAAATGGATGCTGTGCAAGCAGAGAGCCCAAACCCCAGCCCGGTGCGCACCCACTGATCCGCCTTCCCAACCAGCTGCGGGGAATCGTCCGAGCCACACACGGACTGGTGGCAGCGACAGCCCGGCACCACCGCCCGGCCCAGCCCTTCCCGGCTGCTTCAGAACTCCTGGCGGGCTCCCGGGGAAGGCCGGGTCCTTCCGGTTACAGAGCGTGAGGAAGCGAACAGGCGCCAAGCCCCTCGCAGGACCCTCGGAGCGGGGCTGCTCCGCGAGGGCTGCGCTGGCTGCCGATGGCGCCGCCGGCGCTGCGGGCTGCTGACAGCGGGAGTCCCTGACGGCGCCCGCCGAGCAGATCCGCGCTCGGTCTCGGCGGCCGCTGGCCCCGGCGGGCCGGGACCGACTGCGCGTGCGCGCATCCCGCCGGACCGTGACGTCACGCACGGGGCTCGGCATCCCTCCGTATCCGCCTGGTTCCCGCGGGGATCGCCGAATAATCGCTACCACGCACCCGCCCCGCCGGGCGGAAGAGTTCTCGGTGAGCGGGGGAAGGGAGGACGGGGGAACCCCGCGCTCGGCCGCGGGGGTGGCGGCGGGGTCTGATCAGGCTGGGAAGGCTCTGTTGTCACCGGCGCGGCGCCGCCTCACGGGCCGGAGGAGGGGACGGTGCTGTGCGCACGCGGAGGGCGTCGCCAAGGCAACGGCGCGCTGGAGGCTCGGCCGCCGCGTGCGGGGCGCGCGACGGAGGCAACGTCACCCGCCACTCGCGGCGCGCGGCGCCTGAGGGCCCCTCAGAGCCCCGCACGGCCCCTCAGAGGCGTTTATGGCCCCGCACGGCTCCTCAGAGCCCCGCACGACCCCTCAGAGCCACTCATGGCTCCGCACGGCTCCTCAGAGCCACTCACGGCCCCTCAGAGCCCCGCGCGGCCTCAGAGCTCTGCCTGGAGCCTCAGAGTCCCTGAGGGACACTGTCAGGGAGGTGTCGCATCTGTGGCTGACGTGCGGCATCTGCTCGATAAAAGTGATATTTGATTACGGTCTGCAGCAGTTTGAACAGTCCTGAACAGTCCGTGCAGGAGCTCCTCTGGCAGCGGTGATACAGTGTGTGTGCCTTGAGTTCAGGATACACCCCATCAGACATCAATATCAGTGGTAATGGAGCTAACAGTTCTAGTCTACTGAATTTTACAGCTCCCCATAATAATCCCAGTACTTTTATGACCAAAAGAAATAGGTATTTTTTTAGGTGTTTTAGCGACACTACACTGCTTGAGCAGACGGAGGTAAGGCAGGAGCAGCATTGGCTGAGTACTGAACGCGATTCTGTGGAAGAAAGGCACAGCCTCAGGTGGGTCTCTCCCCACCTTTTGCAAAAGAGTAGTGACAGTCCTCAGGAGCACCTAAAAGTGCTTTAGTACCTTTCAGCTGGAAGCATTTACAAAAGAAAATATATTATTGTCAAGTGCAGTATGGTAATATGAAAAATAATGTATTAATTAACTGGTCAGACTTTTGGCTTTGATGGGCCGGGTCTGGACTCGGAGCTGCCTCTGCCGGCTTGCTCCCTGTCGCCCTCTGGCGGCAGCGCGGGCCCGCGGCGGGGCAGCGCCCGTCACCGGCCCGTCCCGCCGCGCTCGGGGGACATCGCGCACTGACCTCCGGCATGGGCATTCTTTTGCTTGGCTTTTCTCCTCAGTGGTGCTGGTTGTTTAAAATAGCGCAACTGCCTTGTACAACTCCTTTGAATGCCAGTTTAGAGCAGGACACAATCCCAGTTCCAGATTCAGCACCTTCATTTTGTAATGAAAAAGATAAAAAACAAGCATGGTGTGTGCTCTGGAAAAAACAGACCACACGAGATGGAAATATGTGTGTAACTTTTTCCTCTGGGAATTATTTTGAGGAGCATTTTGCCACACTTTTTAGCACAGTCTCTTTCATCCTTCTGAAGCTCCTTCCAGTAACCCTCAAGTTTAGCAGCATTTCTGTGAAGCTTTTAGAGGGCTCCGTGACTGGGAAATGTCATAAAAAATGTGTCCTGTCTGCCTAAGTGACAGGAAGTGCAAGAAATCCTTAAAATTTTTATTTGTAACTAAATTGCTAGATTTTTTTAAAGCTACTGGAGCACCTTCTTGTTTTTTAATGAATCCTATTAATGTTTCTATTGATTTACAGGTAAACTAGTTTTTTCTTGTTTTAAAAATACCCTGCGATCATTAAGTCTAATTCTGTTTATTCTGGCTTGGATGTGTGATTATCAGTTATAAAGATTCTGCAGATGGAAATTATGTTGGTGCATGCACTGGAATAGATGCCTGTTTCTAATATCAGATAGATTGTCTGATTTTGGTTAATTGGTGTAGAGACTTATTTTTAAGCACTGGAATTACAGTGTTGGAATTGTAAGGTATTTAGGGAGCAGATCTGTTGACTAAGTACATTTACGCCTTTTCTGAGCATTATAGAATACTGTGAGTTTCTTTTTGCAAAGAACTGCTGAATTACTGACCCATATATGTTATTGCATTCTAAAGAGACACATTTTTTTGGCTCTCTACCACAAAGTACATCAGGCTGTATTATGCTTTGTGTTTGTATAGGTCTTATTTTTAATTTGAGTACTATTTCTCTACAAGCTCAGCCATAACAATGTACTGTTTCATTGGATCAGTAGTAACTGTAAACCAGTCATTGTTAATTAGTTTAGATGGGAAATTTAACCCTGGAGATTCTGATTTTTTAAAATTATATTCTATGAAGCACTGTCTTCATTGGGAAAAAATAGCTACTATAACTGCTCTTCTGTAATAAATTGTCTTGTTCCAGCTGGATTATAGATGCATGCTAGTGCTATTTCTGGTTTTATGAAAACAAACTTGATTAAAAAAAAGGTTGAACTTTGCTTTTTGGACACCCTTTTCTAGTTGTAGTGCTGATACTTCTGTACAAACCTGGAATCTCAACACAGTATTGCATGTTTGTTGTGTTTGTATGTTTTTATAAGGGAAAAAGGTAAGTCTAGTGGCAGTAATAGTGTTTTTCTCCCCAGAATATCTGTGTGGGTGCCTTTATGCTCTCTTTGTAAGAATGCAGTTTGGCTGCACTAAAATATACTTGGTAGTACAAATGAAGGATTTCAAATTAGTAATAGGTTGAAAACTCTTCGGCTACTGGAGTTTTAGTTTCCAAATTACTGTTCTTTGTGGAGCAGTGTAAGTGATCAAAACAATGAGAATGAAACAAATCTTCAATAAAACCTGCATGATTTTTTGCCCAAGCAAGCCAGCTTCCTTTTGAGCTCTGTGCTGGCACAGTCGTATCATTAAAAGTGCATTTTTTTTTATTTTCATAAGCAATAAAATAATTTCACAACTGTAATGAATGCACTTCCTATGGTACATTTTAATTATATGCAGCTAATGCTCGTCATTTCAAAAATTGTCTCACTGGCATTTATGACTTGGTGTAAACGCTCATCTATCATGGGATTATTTGAAAGAACTGAAACTTTGAGAGATGTCAGGTTTGCCGTGTTGAGGAAAGTGACTCATTAAACAAGAGGTGCTGGTTAGCAATGGGAGACTGTAGAACACATTTAGGCTGCAAATATCAGAGTCAACAGATTTACTTTAAAAAGCCATGTTACTGGATGTCATTTAAAAAAGGGATATCTTAGCCTTGAAAGTTGCCAGACCTCTAAACTGGAGGATCCAGGCTATATAATGATGCAGAAGTGTTTAAAATAGGAATCAGTCTCATCTGCATCTCAAAAGCGAAAGTTCCAGAGGAAGTCACCTTTTCTGTAAATGGATTTACCAGCACAGGTCTTTAGAACCGTAACATGATACTGTGAGCAAATTAAGAGTTTTAGGAGAGAAAAAAATCTTTTAGTCAGCAAATCTTCTTTCTCATGATTTATTTTTCAAGGTCATAAGGTGACCATTACAGTAAAAAAATAGTTGTTTGTACAGGATAACCTTCCCAGATGAGATGCAACCCTGTCCTAAACCTCTGGGTCTGCAGCCTGAGTTTCCCAGAGCCACTGGGTGACAGTTGAGTGTAAGGTAAAGCAGAGCAAGAACTATTTGAAAAAGAAACGAATGTTTCAGACTAATGAAATAGACTAATGTTTAGCTTTTCTTTTTGTTTTAGTTATTCCATAGGTTTTCAGTAGATGCTAAATTTCTTTGATTTAGGGGAGGGAAGGATTTTGCTTTAAAACACCAGATAGGAATCTTAGGACAGACTTTTCACACTCAGACAGCTGGAGCAGCTGTAGATTCCCCACTGAAATGAAAATGCAACAATTCAAGATTTAGAAAGGCAAAAAGTGTGACCAGAGCATTAAATAGAAGGGCCATATGATACCAAAATTAAGCTCTGTGTTTATTATAAAGAAAATCCTTGTTTTAGAAGGGAAAAAAATGAACTTGTTCCACCACTTTCTTTTTTCCTCAGGAGAAAACACAGAATATATCCTAGGTAATAAATCTGTTTTATGGCTCACATGAGAAAGGGTGGAGAAACTCCCATTATTTTCTTCCCAGAAATTGAAATACACATGAGCTAACATGGGAGACACTGGGATTTTCATCCAACAAATGCACAGCTGGCTTCTGCTTTTATTATTTTTCTAAGCCTAATAATTTTTCATTTGATTAGCTGGTGGCTGACAAAACTATCACTTGCACAGTGTTTTGTATATTTAGTAGAGTAGGTGTGATGCGAAAAAGATACTGTAATGTGTGCCCAGAAGCATAGCACGACCTGTTCAGTTGATGAGAAATTTCTGCTTGCCTATTCTTAAAATGCAAGTTCCTATCATTGACATTTGAGTTTGAATATCCAGAAAGAACTTCTTGACCTCTAGAGAAAGGAGAATTATGTAAGATTTGAGGATTATTTTTTCTTACTTCATGTTGTAGAATTGTATGATGCTGTACACATAGAAATAAATTGTTAGGAGTCAATTGGCAGTCCACAGTGCCAGTTTTATGAGAAAGCAGTGAGACTATTTAAGAGAAGAACTGTCCTAGTCAGTGTTAGGAGGTGGGAAAAGTAGAGCTGCCAAAAAAATTTATCAAGGACTTTAAGTGTACACAGTGTGAGCTGTGGAGAGACCCATGGACACACTTAATGTGAAAAAAACAACAACAGCCAACCAAAAACCCACCCAGACAATGAGATAAAGGTGGGAGAATAGGAGCCATCTAGGAATGAGGTTCCTCAGAGCCATGTCTGTAAAGCCATGGATTCTCACTTTGAAATCAGGAGGGAGGATGCCTATCAGAACTCCTTCATGTGCCTTCTGCAGAATAAAGAAAACATGTTCAAGAATCCAGTATCCTGTTTTGCATTGACCATTAATGCCAGGGACAAAGCAGGCTGTTTTCTCCTGTGTTGACTCTCCTGGTGTTTGAAATGCTAATCTTTGTTGCTGTCTGTGTGTTCTGGGCAAAGCAATTATAACACCTTCCCTAAGTAAGCAGCAGGGGAAGAAGGCTGCAGTTTTATCCCAGATTGGTAGGTCTGTGTTGTCCGAGTGTTTAGTGTGTTTCTTCTTATTTTCATAAATTCCAAAACAATTTGATGTGTTCTGGGGGTGGGAGAGAATGTGGGCTATCTGCTTCCACTTGTGTGATGGCATCTCTGGTTTTCATTTGTAGTCATTTACAAGGGGTAGATACTCAAAACCACGTAAGAAATTTCTAAGTGAAATTAGTTTGAAGCTACAGGTTCATTGCAGACCCAAACCTCTACTTTTAATGTCCTTTCACACAGTGGCTGCTGGAGAAGGAATGGTTTTGTAAGGACTAATAGAATCAGTGGATTGTGTATCTGCATTCTGACCTAGCTCCATTACACTCACTAAATAATTGTTGACAAGTTCAAGCTCTGTAACTAGAGGGTTATGACTTTGCTAAATACCATGAGACAATATATGTTCATGGACAAGGGAAATTACCTTAATGGAAAAATACAAGACTACCGTATTCAATACCGAGATCATTGTGAGAGCACTCTTTTGGTTGTAGCTCTTAGAGGCTTTACGCTGCTAGGGGTCAGAATGCTGTGGTGTCTGGGACTGTTTCTTGGGGCATGGAAGTGCATGAGCCTGTATTGGGGTTGGCTATTCCAGCTGAGTGTTGCCCAGTGCAGAGAGCCAGGAAGCAGTCTCTCCAAAGGATGTAAAATCAGCGTGGCCATCTTCACTGTCCACCTTCTTATGTCTTGGTCTGCCTTGTTAGAATTTGCATCTTTGTCCTGCCAGTATTTAACTATTTGTTCTAATAAATCTGCTCTTCTGTAATAAGCCCGTTTCACCTTCTGAAGCTGTACTTGGAATTCGTGCCTCTGTGTGCCACGTTCCTGTGCTGACTGGAGGGGATGCGTTCCTGACATGCTGCTGGTTAGGAAAGGCCCTTGGAGCAGAAGTGGTTGCCCTGGTGGCACCATCTTTCCTGCAGTGCAGCTCTGTGTCCTGGTTTTGCACTCTGAGCCTTTGTTCCAGGTGCAGAGGGCTCCTCACCCAACTTGCAGTAGGTTGCAGAGAGGGAGGAGAGTCCATAGTGCTGTGCCAAAAAACCAAGGGATAGTGTGAGCAGAGTCTCCAGCCTGCTACACTTCCACAGCATTTGTGCTCTTTTGCTCATGGTAGCAGTCAGACCTTATCGAACCAGGCTCTCAAATCTGAGAGTAATTGGGAACATGTGACACATTGTAGAACTTTTTTAATTTAAAATTTTTTCTAGTAGTGTGTTTAGGCCTCCCTGTGTTCACTTCAACAATTGAGGGTGTTGGTTGCTTCCTCATGTTTGTGTAAGAAAAGCTTTTTATAGTCCATTTTTCCAGTTGGCGTATGTACTTCCTCCACTGGAGTGTAACACATCATTCTTCCCACTCCCTCCCAGCCTCTGAAGCTAGTGGAAGACCTTCAGGGTTGTTTTATTTGCAATAAAAATGGAACTGTGGGGTTGGGAATGGTCATTATTCTTGCTTTAAAATGTGTTCTTCAACAAGTTTTGTTTTGTTCTTGGTAAATGAGAAGGATGTAAGGAAGCAAGGAATAATCAGCTGTATTTAGTTTATTGGACATTTAGTTTGAAATGGAAATCTCTAACTCAATTTTTGTTTTAGCTGAAAATCTATCAAGAAAAGCAAAAGTTTGTCAGAAGCATGAATGGAAGTAGGCTGCATTCTTTTTTTTTTTTTTTGACAGAAGAATTCTTAGTGTAATAACAATTATGAAAAATTTTTGAGTATCATCCATCCCAACTTCTGCAAGGTAACAGCTGGAGTGAAGGCAGTCTAGAAGCTCCGCATCTGTCCATTGTTTTGCCCTGTAATGGTGAGTCTGGCACACTGACGGCACTTGAGCCATGCAAATTTGGCAATGTGCTGGAGGTCTTTCCTTGATGTAACATCAGTTACACCAAAAAGAAAGGAAGGTGGCATGGCCACTTTCATATCACTGACTGACAGAGTCCTGTCCCTGGTCAGGACAATGGGCACTGCATCCTGCTTGAGGATAGTACAGCACCTGGTTTGCCACAGCTTCCTCTTGCTTGCTGGTTGTTTTTATCACCAATTATCCAGGAGTGTTACGTAGTCCCAGAAAAGAATTAATAATATTTAATGCGGAAGCCTTTTTTCTGCTGTTTATGACAGATAAATTATTGAGAATATCTACTGGGAATGCCCTTAATTTCTAGTGATTTGAATGCTATTTCTCAAGAACCATTATGTTTTGGAACTATTTTTTAATTTTAAATATTTTTTTATATAATCTTCCAAAGTTTTCCGACACTAATGAACACAGCTTACTTAGGTCCTTCAGTGGAGGGGCATGTGCAGATGTGGCCCATGTGGATTGAACTGTCTCACTGCTTCAGATCTTCATTATTTTTAGCCTCTATAAATGCCTTTGTTTTTTCTGAGTGTCTAGTTCTAAGGTGATATGGTAACTAACCCAGTCAGGGCAGGAATTCACTCTTTTCCCATATACTAGCTCCACTGTAAGCTTGCACAAAAAAAATGGATCTGAGAATCCTTGCAGCTTAAATCTTACTATGGGATGTCTAAGGTCCTAACGGGTAATTTTTTAGCTATTTTTGTATTCTGCGATTTGTCTGTGAAAATAATGTTTTAAAGGTATTTGCTTATTTTATTGCTCCACTGCTAAATAATTGAAATCAGCACTTAACATTTAATTATAGTGATTTTTTAGTCATAAATATTGTATAGTGCCTGATGGTGTAATTGGGCATTTTTATAATGAGCCCCTATTTTTTAAAACAAGGGAGAAATCTCTGAAATTCATGCCTTCATGCTTGTGCCCATTAAATGTGGTTATCATTATCTAGTGACGACATATGTTCTTTCTAACTAGGATTCTCTTCTCTTTCATGCTGATGCTATCTCCATGCTAGATTATTTCTGTTCCTAGTAGCACCCCAGGGCAGTAGTGAGAAGTAAATGTGTCCCATATGGCCGCTTTAGGCAGCAGTTTTGGGTGTGGGGAGATGGGAGAGAGACACTGGGGTGAAGAGACAGTGGGGTCTGTGTGCCCTCACTGTCCCAGAAGCAGGGCAAGCAGAGGGAGAGCAGGGCTGTCTGTGCTGTCAGGCTGGCTGGCAGTAACGTGGGAGCGCTGCGGTGGGACAGGGTGCAGTTATTTGTTGTGCCATGCGGGAGGAAGGAGCCAGGGAGGAACTGTGACTGAGTCACCCGTTCTTCCTGGAGCGCCTCCTGGGGTGGTGCTGCTACAGGCAGCCCAGTGCAAGACTGAGCCTGAAGGCTCCAGCGAGCTGATTGCAAATATTTTGCAGAAGTCTTATTTTCTGGTAATTACTTTAACATGATTCAGTGTTTTCTCTTTTGTCTGATCTTGTTATGAGCCTTCTTGCCTGATCCTTTGCCTGCTGTCATGGGAGCAGGGCAAGTGTTCCCACACCACATGTTCCATTCCGGCTGTCTTTGGCCTCTCAGGTTGAGTGGCTGGGAGTAGGTGCTATTCAGTACAACTGACCAGTGATATGCCCTTTTGGAACAATGGCTGATCCTGGACCTGTTCCTATTAAGCCTTTGAAACTACTAAGTTGTTTCAGATAGTGGGGTTAGAGCAATTTGTAGAATTGGGGTCCAGGTACTGTTTGCCAGTTCATGTTTCTAGTGATTTGTGAAATTAGAGCTCCTGTGGAAACCTGGAACCTTGCTTCCGAAGCAAATGTTGTGTATGAACTGAGTCCAAAACCCCCAGTCTTCAACAGATATATGAAGAATGGCTAGGATTTAGGTTCCAGTGGGTCATCAACAGTGTTTATTAGAGACTAATAATAACAGTGAACAGTCTCATTCCATTCCCAGTTCTCTAAGGCTTTAGAAATCCAGCAGAACCAGCAAAATACCTACAGCCCAGCCACTGACACCCAGCCAAGTTTTGTAAAAATTACAATGGTAACTTCAAATAAATATAAATTGTCCTTTTAAAATGTACAGTTTATTTAAAAACAGTTATTTTGCCAAACCATAAATGCACCCAATAACTAAACCAAGAAATAACCAAGGTTAAGAAACCTAAGATTATGAGGTTTAGGAAAAACCTTTCTGATATATTTAGTGCTTTTGTTTAACCATGTGATTTACATTTAATTCTAGCTAGACTAACTAATACATACATGTCTTTATAGCAGACCAAACACTTCTCATAAGCAACTGACTGGTTTGTGTTATCACATTTGTTCAGTGAGGGTGGAGGGAGAGAGGTATAGAGTATAATTCACTTGCATAATCTTTTGCAACTAGGAGAGAAAATATGTCTCACAATATAGCTACAAGAAATACATGGGTGCTCATAATTCATATTATCCCATAAAATTTAGAAGAGCATTCAGAGACTGCAAATGAAGGTAATTTATGTGTAAAACCTCATCCATGAAGAATTTATTGCCATAGTAGGTATAATATACTTTGGCACAGACTTCTTCCGTGAAACTAGTACTTGCAGATTTGAGAAAGGAACATACCAGACACCTTGCAGGTTAAACTGTAGTCTGGTTTTATACAAAACACATTATAATGAAGACTTTTCTCTTCTGAGAGAGCTGAAGTCAGTTGGTAAGTTAATATGCCATGGCCGTTGACGATGTGTTTTAACATCTTCACTGTGCGAGTAATCTCTTTAAAATCAATGTTAGTTTAGTGGTGCTACCTTTGTGTAAATAGTGATGTTTGTAAATATTTTGAACCTTAGAGGGAACTGAGGAAACTGCAGAAGGGCATTCCCACAAAACATTTTAATTTGCAGTATCTAAAAATGAGTATATGCTTTGCAGAGGTTGCTTGCTAACCATGACGGGAAGCCCAGACCTCATTCTTCTTGTGAGGACTGCACTGGGACATGGGGGCCTCATCTTTCTCTCTGCTCTTGAGCAGAACTGCCAGGTAAAGGCCCTGGAATCCATTCATCTCATTGCCAGTTTGACCTGGGCATGTGGCTGAAGTGAGGCCAAGGCAACGTTGTGGTAATGTTGCAGTGCTGTCATGCACAGTCTCAGGAAGATGTCAGCACTGTTCTCCTCAGTGTTTGGGTGGCTCATGCAGCTGGAACAAAGATATATTTCCTTTTGTTCCTGCTGCTGGACTCTGATTTCTGTTTTCTTTTGAGATTACATTGTGCACATATGCTTTTATAGTTGCTGCCTCTCTTTGACCCAAACATATCCATGGAAGTTAATGACATTAGACAAAAATCAATGCAACCCATTGCCACTCCAA
This sequence comes from Fringilla coelebs, assembly GCF_963513975.1. Lineage (NCBI taxonomy): Eukaryota > Metazoa > Chordata > Aves > Passeriformes > Fringillidae > Fringilla > Fringilla coelebs. Next base: position 8,117,473 of record NC_140043.1, on the reverse strand, counting down.
GATTTCTGCTTAATACAAAGTAAACTTAGAATAGGGAAAGATTTGTTACACCATAGAATATGCCATTTAAATGGATGTAGCTGGAAATTGAGAGAAGCAGCTCCTAGCATGATATATAAGAGGGATTTTGGCCCACATGTAGCTTCCCTGTAGCAAGGGAAGCTACAGGGCATATAGCTATAAAAATGGACCAGAGTTCTCAAGCATTTATGTAGAGTAGATAGGACCTTTAAAATTCTTCCCTGAAAGGTACACAGTGGTGTTGGGCAGCAGTCTGCTAGGCTTGGGTTGTCAAACAATGTTATCAATTCCTCTGGGATTTTAACTGTTAATTCCAGGAAGTCTAGGTGTTTCAGGAAGTGCTATTCAAATATTATGCTATTTCTTCCGGATGTAGCTCCTTGGACAGTACACTTACACTTAGCCTTTTCTCTGTTGGCTTGCTCTGCAGGAGAATTCCCAAACTATTGAGAACAAAGATGACTTCCTGTGCCAGGTGTATTAGCTGGAATTATCTCTGTTGTACAAAGTAATAACTTTTCTCTTGAAAGTGACATGGGATTTTTGACATTAGTCAAGATTTATCTCATCAAGGATGTCACTGTGCTACTAAGAAAAGCTCCTTGGACTCATATCAGAACTGTACAGTTCTCTGCTTTTCCAGATGGATTTAGTGGTGTTACAGATGGTGCAGAAAATGGCAACTGAAACAATTTGGGGAACTGGAACTGTCATATGAGGAGACATTGAAAAGTCTGGTACTCTTCAGTTTAGAGAAAGACAGATATTTATCGTTGAGATTTACAAAATCATGAAAGTGATGAAAAAGCCAGATGTAAAACTGCTGTCCTCTAAATCCTGCAATGTAAGAACTAGAGGGCACTCAGTGAAGGTAGAAGATCAGGTTTAAAACAAAGAAAAGAAGGTAGTCCTTCATTTTTTGGAACTCCAGATAGTGATTTTTTTGCCATGGTGGGTAGCAAAGGCAAGGATATCAGCAGGTTCAAAAAAAGTCAGATAATTTCATAGATAAAAACAGAACTGCAAATGGACAGTGAAGTTGTGTGCCCTGTAACATCATTGTGCATGGGGGGGTGGGGGTGCGTGGGGGGCAGGAGGAATGGACCCCAAAAGTATCCAGGTTTCTGTCTTTTCCCTAAGCACTATCTCTAAATAGCATGGCACTGGTGGAAGTCAGGTACTAGGCCAGATGGGACCAGTCATCTGACCTTGCAGGGCATTTTTTTCTGCCATACAGTACCACACTATGTTCTGCTTTGAAAGGGTTTTATTGTTGGTGCATTGAATTCTCATAAGGATAATCAAGAAAAAAATGGTAGCATGTTAATACTCCATTGTTGATACCTGAAATATTAATGTGGTTTTAAGTCTGATCCATTGATAGTCAAATGCCTGCCTGTTACTGTGCATGTCACTAACATGGCATTTGTTTGGAAAATGTACAACTTGGAAAGTGAATTTTAAATTTGTGTGTTTATTTTTCTTGGCACTGAGTTTTGGTTATCTCAGAAGGGAAAAGCTATCCAGGTGCAGTGAAGCTGTGTGGTGCCATGAGTGCTCTGGCAGGAAGGTATGCAGGGAGCTGGATCTGAGTAGTTTCTTCATGCTCCAGTACTATGTGCTACTGAGATGTCTTTGTGCTAGTTCCAGGTAGGCCAAACTGAACCAATGAATCAGCAGGGACTTAGGGCCAACCACATCCACAGATCAGGGACCCAGAATTTGGGTCATGGTCCCTATTCCAGGCACTGAGCTTTAATGACACTCAGAGCTGGGATGGCATCCCTGCAGTTTGGAGCACCCTCCCCAAGCACCCAGTTCTGTGCCTGCCCAGCTCTGCCATAGGCTTCAGGCTACTGCTTCTTGCATAGCAGCTCACTCTTTTATTACATCTCTAGCATTTGGAGACCTGCAAAGCAAGTGGCGGAAATCACTATTTCACTTTAATATAGGACACAGAAGAGTTCTTTAATATGTGTTTGGGTGGAGGTTTTTTATAAAAGATATTTGTAAAAAGTATTCTGTATATTTTGCTTTTTTTTTCCCCCTGGCAACATTAAGCATATTAACAAAAACATTCTTTGCTTTAATCAGACAATATGGCCTTTGTTCATATGGAGACTTTTGAATATTATGTGTAGCTCCTGTACTCTGGGCACAAGCTTTTAGCAGGGATACTTAGATGAGCCATAAACTGAGTGCAGCTCAGGTCGACTCATTGTGTCTGTGGAAACTGGTGGTACCCTGCCATTGATGAGAAATCCGCCATAAACAAATCCTCGCTCCTGGTCTCAGATGCGTAATTGGGAAACACATCTGGCTTTTAATCAAAAGAAATGGAGTGTTAGGTTCTTAGGAATATCTTGTCTCTTGTTTCAATGAAGTAAATGTTAATGCAAATAAAGAGCTTAAAGCAGTCTGACTAAAGCCTCAGCTAATTGAGCCTTGGTTCTGTGAGAATTTGGATGTCATCATCCTTTTGTTTTCCACTTCTCTGGAGAAGTACTTCAGCTATATGGCAAAAATAAACAAAAGAAACCTTTTAAATCTTCACACTTAAATACATTTATGAATATTTTTAGTTACTGTTTACCCCTTGCAAATTTATCTTGGTCTGAAAAAAAGTTTCAGATGTATTGTTTTCCTAACAAAGATTTGACCTTCATCTTTATACACGGTTTCACTATTCTTCCTATCAGCGTTTAGTTCAAAGGAGCACTTCGAAGCACGCAGGCAAAAACCAGTTCCATTGTGTAAAATAGAAATGTGTGTTTTATATCACAGGAGTTTAGAGAACAATGCAAAGGTCAATTGTGTTGCTTGCTCTCCTGTCACATGATGTGGGTGTGTATATGAATGCATCCCTGGAATTCCACTGTGGGATCTGCATCTTTGAAGCTGATGCTAAAATTACTGCGGAGGCTCTTCCAAAGGCGGATACTGATAGAAGATTCAATGAAATCGAAGGTCGCCAGTCTGGTAGGCGTTGAAAGATACCTGGCTATGATACTATTTCTGATTTAATAATGCGAATGGGAGGCTAGCCCTTTGTAATAATTAGGACTAATTACTGAAGAGGTGTTGACAGATGGGCTAAGAGGAAACAAACTGCCTTTATCCAGTGGCTTAGAGTCAGATTACTAGTCTTGTGTTATCTGTTTCTCAGAAAGTAGAAGCTTCAATCATTCACTAAGTCTTCAAAGGGAAAAGGGATCCTAACAATATACAGGATTTGGGATGAAGCTATGAAATAAGTCTTTGACTCAAAATGGCTAAATTAATCTCCTTTCCGTAAATTATCATACTTTTAAAGTATGAGTTACAGATGGAGAATCTGATTGTAGTACTGAAAAATATGCAAAATCAGTATTGATGACTGTCCTGTTGCTGCTTCTGCTCATGGATTAGTCTAAGATTGATTCCTTGCTGTTAATTATATTAATATGAATTCTTTGATTCCTTCTTATGCCGTGCTTGTTATCCAACTGAAACTGAGACAAGGGAAAGTAGTAAGTACTCTTTCGTTCAGTGTTTGGTTTATGCAGATATCATATCTGATCAACAAGCAGAAAATACATCTGCTGAAGTTAATTACAGTTATTTACCTTCTTATGAGACAAGATCATGCATATTCCAGGAAGAAAACAATATATTACAATACAGTTGCATTCACTGAGAATGATGGATTTTCTTAGAGGATTTCTTCTCTCCTTTTGAATGTAGTGTCCATCCAGCACGTCTGCATGAGGTAGATAAAATTGTCCAATGTGAATGGAGTTAACAAAGACATTCAAGACATTCAGGGATTAATGCTTTGTCACCAGAATGAGCACTCAGTGTGACTTTCTTTAGGCAAATGATTTAAAAGTCTAGCCACCCTCCATCTTCTCAAATGATTTAAGTGCTTTTCTCCCCACTCTCCACCATATATAGAACCTGGTTTCCTTAGAAATGTGATAAATGTGGTTGCATTCGATAGCACCTATAAGCAGAGGTATCTTTCAGTTATTTATTTACTTTGAACAAAAGGGGCCATTTAATTAATGTTTAAATATTTATAACAGTTTTATTGTGCTGTAAAATCAGTTATACTTTGATCTAGATTTTCTGGTTTGAGATAATAGGGTTGGTAAAAGTTTTCCTAATGAATTTGGTCAGAACATGACATAATCTGATTATCTGACGAAAGATTGACACTTCAGTTCCTGCCAGCATAAAAGCGTGGTACAATGGGGGCTGTTCAGCACAAATTCAAAGGCTGGGAGTTCAAGTTCAGGTACGGCAGAATTGTTCAAAGTTTCAAATTAATGTGATGAAACAGTGTTGCATTTTTCACTGTATTTTTGGTCAGGAGTAATTTATGGTGGATGAGAGGAGTGAAGCTTGAGGTTAAATGTGTAAACTGCAATTAAAGTCTGTAGCTTTGGGTTAATTTCCCTCCGTTTGCTAAATAGTAGTTAGTGTTACTTGTTAGAACATAGAAAAATTAACTGGTAAGAACATCACAGATACAGGAAACAGTTCCAGAAACTGGGAATTAAGCATCATCAGTATTCAACCTGTTAAATATGGAACCAGTTTTTTATCAATATCCCTCACATTTTAACAGTTTAACTGTTATATATGAGCAAATGCTCGTATGCTTAGAGGTGAGCATATTTAACTAATGCATCCTACACGCTTGTGTAAAATAGATGTAGATTTATGTGATCAAACTGGCATGAAAGAACAGTTATGTCTAAAGTGTAAGCTTAGCATAAACTGTTAAAATAAAGATAATTTTTTTTTTCATTTGATATTCAGATAGTATTTGCTTTGTAAATGTCGTTCCTCTTTGGAGTGGAATTATAGTGATCCCTACTAGAGTTCTTGGACTAAGTTGCTGTCCAGTAACTTGGCTTATCCAAATACTTAGGCTGTATGGAATAGGAATTCTAGTAGACAAATGATACATACTATTAGTATGTACATACTAATGATACATACTATTGGTAATTAAGCTTGAATTTTGGGGGATATTTCATAACGTAAAAATACTTAATAATCGTCTATTTTGAGTCATATATTTAAAAGTGGTGTACACAACACGGTCTTTTCTTTCTTTTCAATGCTGAAGGGGTTCTTGGAGAAAGTAAAGTGTTAAATACGAAATGTGATGGTCTTTACTGAAACGCAGTGTGTTTCTGACCTTGAGAAGAATTTTTCTGACCTGAATAAAAGTTTAAAGCTTTAATCTAATGAATTGATACAGACTGGCCACATTGCTTTGTTTCTTAAAATACAACATGGCACATGAATCTCTGTGTCCCTGGGAAGGGACCGTCTGTGCCTGGAGTCAGTGAGTGGAGTTCTAATCCCAGTTCTAGGGACTGTGGCACCTTGGGAGGTCACTTATTGTCCCTGGCACAGCTTCTCCATCTCCAGAGAAGGACGTGGAATAACACTAGTCTCGGAGATGTGTTGTAGCTCACACAGAAGCAGAAAGCTCCCAAGGAGAAAATGCTTTATGAAATACTGGTGTAATGAACGACCCTGCAAACCCTCCCTCGTTTGAGCAGTCTCACTGAGATCATCTGGTAGTTTGGACAGGCATAGGTCAGATCCAAAATTTGGATTTCAAAATACAAGCTGGTCACAAATAGAAATTGCCCTTGGTTATTTAATATTTCTTCTGTGTTTATGTCAATTTATCTTGTTTGCTATTTGCAGTTTTAAAGAATATTTTTTAACTGTTGTGAAACAAATGACAATATAAACATGGGGTAGGAAATAGGTAAAGTCTGATATAAATGCATCTCCCACCATATGCTGGTGAAGTACGTAGCCTGTTCAGCTAATTGCGGAGTCTTTTTCCTTCTTTTAATGAATATGTATTTTGTGAATGTATTTTGTACTTATCTTTTTAATTCTACAAAAAGTAAACTGTGTCATTAAAGTAAAAGAAATATTTTGGGAGGCACTTTCAGAGCTCAACTTGCAGTGTAGTTTAATTTAATTGCCTACCTCTGCACGGCATCTCTCCCGTGGTGAGGTGTACACAGCACGGGGGTATTTCATAAGCAGAGGGAAGCATGCAGCCGGGAACACAAGCTGAAGTTTTAAAAGTACATGAAAAGCAGATTGCTTCATTGTGTCTTCATAAAGTGTCACTTCTCACTTGTCTCCTCCCAGCAAATGAGTGAGAACTGGCGGCTTCAAAGATGTTCATATTAAAAAAAAAAAAATAGCAGACTTCTGACTGTAAACAACAGTCATTTTTACCTCACTTATGGCCAAAGCAAAATAAAATACTGCACAACTAATTCCATGTATAATAAAATATTTGTATATATTTATTTTATTGCAGCTTAATTCAAATATAATATTTGCAGAATAATAAAAGAATTTATACTTTTGTTTTAGTTGAATCAAAGGTAACTTGATGCAAAATTAAAATGCAGTGGCTTTTAAACTTAGGAAGATACTGAATTAATTTAATTTTAAGATTGGTATGAAAATGGGATTTGGTCACTTTTTCCCTTTTTGTTGACTGTATCAAGCTTGATCCTGAGCAGACCTTAATGTTCATTGAAACAACTCCATTTCTAGCAGCTCTGGAAATAGTCCTGTACATCAGGAATAAATTAATAAGTCATTAATAAGTGGCATATTTTAGAAGTATATATTCATTTACTATTGGTTGTATTTTATTATGTAATATCATGTCACATATACTTTTCCTTAATTCTGAAAACTCTTGTTATACTTCACACTTCTAAGAAGAAAGTATAGAAGACAAAATGTCATCTGATTTGTACTGTTTCATGTTCCTATGCCCTGTGGGAGGAAAGGAAAAGTAATAGAACAGACAAATAAATAAATGTGGTGTTGAAACTGGCATGACAGTTTCTGCTCTTGCACAAAGGAACTGCAATCAATTTATTGTCTTCATTGGTCAAATGCCAGAATAACAGTATAATATTATACAAGAGTAGATTAATTAAAGTGTAATTAGAATGGAATAAATTAAACAATCATAAAAGTTTGTCATGGGAAAAATATGTGTTTAAAATTAATTAGTTTTCAAATAAAGTGATATTTTAATTGCTCAGAGTTACAGAATCCTTAATTGCAGACATATAATTCTGGCCTAAATAACTTCAGTTGCTGTAACAACTTGATATATTTCTTCTCTGTCAATTCTTTTTAATAGTTTGTTACCAAACAAGATTATTGCTGGAATGTCTGCAAAAATGTCTGGAAGACGTTTAATTAAGCCCATGCTATCTGAGGACATTATTAGCTCTTGGAACCAAAAGATTTGTGGCTGGTGCTGCACTGTGCAGCACCCCTAATTAAGGAGGATGGGCAGACAGAGCCCCGTGGCTGACAGATTGCTATGCATGGCTGAACTGGAGGCTACTCAAAACAGTCTTTTGATGGTCCTTGGCTCATCAATTTTCTGCTAGATTTCAATGATTTATCACATGTACAAACTTAAATTCATTCTAGGTCTGATGTTATGGTGAAGAGAGACTTATATAAATCCTTTTTTTAAAACTTTTGTGTATATATAAATGCCTATTCATATTCTTCAGGTGTTCAAAGTGATTAATAATTTATTGTCTTTTGTGTCCCCAGTAAATTCATGGAGGGTGTGTTGTAGAGCTGAACTCCTGTGGGCTTTTATGCTTTCTTTCTCCAAACAAGGCTGGCTGTAGTTACATCATTGCACTTTTCCAAGCAATTAATGGTTTCAGAAAATAAAACAGATGGGTGTCTTTTCCCTCATCTGCAAATTGAACCTGTTTATGAAACACTAGAATTTCATTTGTTTCAGCTGTATTTCATGCTGAATTTTAGGCTCCCTTATTAAAAGCTAGTGCAATAACATGAGAGGCAGGGGCTCTCACGTTTTCAAATCCCATATTTTTGGCATAAATGTATCCATGACATTTGTCTGTCTCCATAATGTTTACTTCAGTAAGATTTGCAATGCCCAAAATGTTTATTTGTGTTAAAAAAGGTCAAACAGCTGATAGCTGAAGGCACATATGTCAGAATGAAAGACTGAAAAAAAATTATCAATCTGACACAGGGGGAGTATTAGAATGATTAATGTTTATGTTAATTTATGGCTTCTACATATTGATTAATAGCTTTTTGTTCCAGTGACCAAAATGTGTAAGTGGCAATGAGATCCATATGCTAACTCAGTGTCTTTCAAATGATTATAATCATTCTTAGTTTTGTTCCCATGCTGAAGCTATGTTTTCATATAGAAAGTAATTGTTGTACAGTGACTTTTTTAAAAATTGCAGATGGAAATATTTGAAATTGAACCTCAAGACACAAGCTTGGGTTTCAGTATTTTTGAAGGTTACACAATGACCTTTATATATTTTTCTTGCAAAATTCATTACTTAAAATCTTAATATATTGTGGTTTAGTTTTTTTCAGGTGAGGAATGCTTACAGACAGAAAGGGTGCTAATGCTGGGAGGAGCCATTATCTGAGTGGAAATCATTAAAAATGTGTTGCATTGCATGATGGTTATTAGTCATTTTCTCCCCTGCTCTCTTGAGATTTCCTGGCATATCACCAGTTGCTGATAAGCAGTTTTGTTTGCTATCTGTCCATTGGCTAATACAATTAAAATGTGGAAACCTCCATCATTCATTGTCTAGAAGGTAATTTTGGGGATCTCCTGAGAAAGGATGAACTCCTAACTTTCCTAGCAGTCAGTGGGAAATGGAAGTTCTCAGCACTTCTCAAACAGAGACTTTTGAAGTGTTTTTCTGAGCAGGCAGTGATGGTTAGTCATTAGAATTTGATTTGGTGGCTATTTAGAATGAAAGCTCTGACAGTATTTAGGGTTCCCAACCTGTAAGGGGAAGGACTCTTGTCAGCTGTAATGTTGGCTGTGTGGCAACAGGTTTATGATATCAGCTAATGAAGGATTCTGTAAGTAGGTCATATAAATCACTGCATTCTCTTTGACATTGATGTGTCGCTAACTAGCAAGTTTTGCAAGCATGATAGAAATCTGTCTACAGTATCTGGATATGGTATTTTCTAGTGCAAGCACAAAGTAATGAATGCTCTCAGTCCACTGTTGTGTTTTTTTTTAAATTAAATATTGTTATCATAATTAATTTGGTTTTGTAGTCACAAATATACATCACTGTGCTTAATCACTAGTTTAGCAGTCATAAGTAAATAGTAGTATTAAAAAGAAGCAATTCAAAAGAAAGCATTTTGTTATCCTTACCTCTGAAAATTAAGAGTGCTTTATTAGTACATTTACTGGTTAAATCAAAAATGTCAACTAAATCTCATTTCTGCTTGACATCAATTTCTTGGTTTGAAAATTTGTACTGTTTTCTAATTTCCACTTGAAGTAAATTATTATTTAAATTTGCTTTAAAGAAACCCTAGAAGTATAATACAGTTTCTATCTCAATTTGACATTGAAGATAGAAATGAGATTTTTAAACTGAAAGCTGCATTGTTATGTGACTGACAAATGAATTTTCATATATTCTGGGGCTCTGACCTTTGCAACTGTTTGTGTAGTACTCCCTCATCTCTTGATCAAGCTTCTGCTGGTTTTACTTTTGCTAGTGCACATTTCTGTCTTTTCACACAACAGACATATCCTGTGGTTTGGGCAACTGGGGTAAGAATTGGAAAAGCAGGGTGCCTGGGTTTAAGTTTGGTATTTTCACTGTTCTCTAAGTCTTTTGTGGGTGTTGCCTTGCTGCAGGACCCAGAAAGGCATTTTTTTTGTATCGCTGGTTTACTTTTCACCTCGGGTGCAAAGAGATTTTCTTCATTTTCACAACATCTCTTTGTATTGCTGACTTTCCTGTTTCAGTGTGTTCTGATATTTTTTGGTTTGTACATGCAAAATGAAAAGCTGGGCTTAAAAATCTGTCACAACATGTCTGAAGAATTGTTTACCAAATCATATACCGGCTTTCAGACAATTTGTAGTCAATAACCTATAAAAATTTCACTTTTGCAGTCAGATGAGGTGAACTTCAGCTCGTTCAACTTGCGTGCATTTGTCTGGCATCTTTTTTACTGATGTATGAAAATGTTACTGATCAAATGGGTTCTTGTAGTGCTAAATTCCCATTCTCTGCTTCTGAGAAGTGCCGTAGAACCAGGCTGCATTTTGTGACAACCAGGGATGTGGAAGATATTTCCAAGTGCTGCTGTGTTCTAGCACAATTCAGTAAGGGGAATCAGGTGCTGTGGGACCCTCGGGTTCTGCTGAGCCCCAAGGAAGGGCCACGGCACTCCCGGCAGCCTGGTATGGGGCGTTGCTTGGGCTGAGAGTAGTTTGTGCTTTCACCACTGAGAAACCTCGTTGTCTGCAGTGGTTGGAGGCTGGAAACGTGGGAACATTGCTTTTGGAAAGCTCATGCTGCAAGGGCTGCCCTCTGAATTTTAATGGTGTAGATTGCAAATGGAACAAACAAAATTGTTTGCATTGCACCATTAACTTCAAGGAGTCTGTTATTTGCACTGACTGCCTCTGCAGTTGCAGCTCAGGACCCACTTCCTAAACACTCTTGCACTAGAGCACAGAATGCTGTGACACAGGGCAGAGTTTGTCAGGGGATGCAGGTAGGCACAGAACTGCAGGCTAAAAAAGGGCTTTTGTATGAATGAGAAAGCCTGGAAAGGGGGAAGAACAATTTATTCAAGTCTTTCTCAACTCATTCTTTGCTCTGATTTTTCCTTTGGGAGGGTGGCACCTGGTTGAGTGGGAATTGTCAAAAAATAACAGGGATTTCATGTATCTGTTTGTGAGCACACCTGGATGTGTTGGATATTTTGCAGTAGTAATTATGTCTGCACACCTGCTGGTTTCAATCCCAAATCAGTTTGCCAGACATGCCTAGGGAGATTTATTTCTCTTATACCTGAAAAAGCTCTTTTACCACTGAGGTTTTACTACTCTAAATAAGCCTAAAGAAAAATAGAAGAGGATTTTTTCCTGTCTTTGCTTGAGCTGTTGGTATCTCAAAGTAAACTGTGGAGTTTGTTAGGGGGAGGAGGGTGTTTGGATGATATTTTAATAGCAATTTGTTTCTGCTTCAGTGTGTGATAGAAATATAAGTGACAGGAGTGGGAACAGGAGAATTGCTGAATTCTGCTGGATTTTTTCCTGTGGGAATCTGTTAATGTTTTTAAGTCTCTGAGAGATTTTTCTAAGGTAATCCTTTTGACATTTACATATTTTAAAGGACTCTCATTAAATAAAAGCTTAACTTTTTTATATCAAATGCTGAAGTGATGATACTGAAATACCACTGCATAGAAATTCAAATGGTTTGAGGATTATTCTAATTGCAACCTAAGCAAAGTAAGATTTGTGAGGGATATTAATAGTGAATTGTTCTTTAAAATAATGTAATTTTGAAGGAAATTTAATTGTGCAGGCATTTAGCAGATGCATTTTCTTAGACAAAACCCTTTTTGGTACCTCATGTGTGGCGCACTCAGCCATTCACTAATTGAAACCCTCATTCGAGCAGCTGGGTTTCCACTCCCCACTTGTGTAGCAAATGTAGCTTGTGCAGGAGCCCAAGGGTTTGCAGTGGACTCTGTGAAAAATCCTCCTCATTATCTGTGCCACATCAGTGTAGCTCAGCTCCTGAAGGACCATGCTGTTACCAGCGCAGGGAAGGCTGGAAGAAATAAGTGGAACATCTTTTTTAGAAAAAACAAAGAGCCTGATGGTGAGCTGTTGCCTCTCTTGTAGGTGATGCTGTCTTGCAAGCAAATACTGCCATGAGCAAAATGATTCATGTATTCCTGTCTTTTCACTCCTTTCACAGGAGGCAGGAGGATAATAACACAGGGACAAACATATAGCGTAGCCCAGAAATGCCTTTAAATAAACTTTATTCTGTAGGTTGCATTTTGCTTGTTCAAGCCCTTGAGCCAGACTTGTTCAAGCCCTTCAGCGAGAATTTGCTCTCAGACCAGACTAAATACTAAGCAAATTCATTTAATTAAATTTGTTGCAGATATCCCCAGTTAACAAGAACAGATTGGTCTCCCTGAGGCTAGATAGAGTTAACAAGAAAATAAATGTTGTGCTAATTAGAGAACTCATTTTTAGACACCTGGGGTGAAACTTTAAAAAGTCCTAGAGATGTAGGATTGAAAATTCATTTGGAAATGAGTCTTAGGCTTCTAAATCACTTAGGTACTTTTGAAAAATTTCCCCAGAGGCTTTAACCATCTTACAAGCATCATATTTAGCGAGTTTGTAGCTGTCTGCTTAGCAAAGCACTGTATAAGTATTATCTGTTTGAATCAGTACACCACAATGTACTTCATTATCCCTGCAAGGTAGAGACACTGAGCTACCTGGTGAGGTGAAGGTAGGCTAAGTGTCATTTTTTTGAGCATGCTTGTATGTCAACAGGAACAGATTGATGCTTTCTTGGAGGTATTAAACTACCAGTACCCCAAATGTCCCTCTCTTTGCAACCTCATGGAACTTTCTGTAGGTACCTAACAACTTTTTATTAAATCTTGTCTTAAGTGACTTGTCCAAGCTCATGGAAAAAAAAGACAGCAAAGATGAAATTTTATAGTTCAGCACCTGCTGTAAGAAAAATGAGACACTAAATACTGTCACACTGCCATTCATCTGCCAAATCATGATAGGAAGTAATAAGGACTCAATAAACATTAGATTCAATATGAAGCCAAATTTCCAGATTCTCATATAGGATTAGCAGAAAAGCAAGGAAAGAACCAGACTCTGAGGAGCAAAAAGTCCCTTCAATAGCTTGCAGCTCAGAAGTATGTTTTCAGTAGGTTTTTTTTTCCTGTAACTGGTTTGAGGATTTTTCTGAAATATCATCCTTGTAAAGACATGCATTAGTAGTGTCTGTTTCATGCCAGGTAAAACCCTTCTCACAACCACGCACACACTTGCTGTCTGTCAGCAAAAACTTCTGTGTCAGTAATTAGAAAAATGCTATTAAAAAGCTGCCTTGTAATCCCAGGTAGCCTCTGGGTTGCCTCAGTTGTATTTCCTCGCTCAGTGCAGTGAGCCAGAATTGCTCCACTGTGAAGTGGGACCCTCTGACATGCTCTTAGCTACTCTTATTTATCTGGTTCTATAAAGCATTTTGAGGGCACTAGCACGCAGCTTAGTGCCCCAAGGAGGTTTCACTTGGTGACAAAGTCCTTGGTCTGACAGGTTTGTAACTCAGGTGGAGCATGTTGCAGATGGGCACTTGGGAGCTGCATCTTGCTATGGGGGCAAACGTGCACATCTTGTACATCTGAAAATTTACTCCAGCCTGCCATGAGTCTGGATCATCCAACAACTTCATAAAAGACATGAGTCAGGGCCCTAAAACACCGAGGGTATCCACTGAGCTCATTCTTTTCATACCTAATTACACATTGCTATTGAGAGAGAACTGCACATTACGCTGAAGAGTCCTGTTTCATCACTAGCCCTAAAAGATAATTGCATTTAATTAAAACCATGGTGATAACTAATCTATAAACACTCAATGCAGACCTGCAAACGAGGTGCATTAGAAAGTGCATCCATTAAACACAGTTTGAAAGCTGGTACTGAGGTGAGATGACAATGAAAAGTTGGGCTGTTCTGCCATGGAACATGTAGCTCTTGCACTCCATTCTGATTCTGTGCAATTCCTCTGCTGTGAACCAGTAGGCAAATACCTACTCATCACCCCTTACTGAATTTTGAACACTTTTTGTTTAATCTGGGGTAATATACACATGAGTGGGAAAAAGTGATGACAGGTGACACTTGCAGTGGCAGAAGCTACCCTTTTCTTTGTGAGGTAGGTCAGAAAGAAAGAAGCAGATAAACAAGTGTGGCTAGTAATGCCACAGATCAGGGAGTAAACACTTCTTATGGTGAAAATATTTCCTGTAATGGACATTGTAATGCATTTTCCAATGAACTGCAAATTATATTTCCAGTTGAATCAGCTGCTGGTTGCCTTGTCTCAGCACAGGTCTGGAGGGTCATTTGCAACAAGTCAGAACAGAAAATTTGTCCTCATCCTTCACCAGTGTTTGTGCACAGCTGCCTGCAAAGCTGTTAATGTGCAGGGAAATGCCTGGTGAGGCACCAGAGCAGTGAATGCCTGTGGGGATCACACAGGCTGTCCCTGTGAGCTCATCAGGAATTGTCCTCTGCCAGGAGTTTCCTGTGTGCGACAGGGCAGCCGCTCCCCCATATACTGGTCCTGCTCTGTGCTGACTTGGGCCACATTTGATATGAAGCTGAAAACAGCCATCTCTTGATCCTTTAGGGAATACAAAACCCTTGGAATAAAATGTTCAGTACAGTAGTCATTCAATTAATGTGGAAACTGCATTTCTTTTTACAAGAAACCATGCTTAGAACCAAAAATTAAAATACTGTGGAGTAATGAGATTCTTGTGTAGAAATGGTCATCACTCCCATCTCATCTACATGGATGAGGCTATTGGGTCTTTCATTAGTAAATTTGTGGACAACACTAAGCTGGGAGCATGCGTGTATCTGTTGGGAGGTAGGAGGGCTCTGCAGAGAGACCTGGAATGGTTGGATAGATGGGCAGAGTCCAATAAGATGACATTTAATAAGTCCAAGTGCCAAGTCCTGAATTTTGGCTACAATAGCCTCTGCATTTTGTAATCCCTTCTTCTACACCTACAGTTTGGATATTAGGAAATTTTTTTTTACAGAAAGAGTGATAAACTACTGGAATGGTTTGCCTGAGGAGGTGGTGGAGTCACCATCCCTGGATGTGTTTAAAAAAGACTGGATGTGGACTTGGTACCATGGTTTAGTTGAGGTGTGAGGGCGTGGGCTGGACTCAATGATCTTGAAGGTGTCTTCCAACTTAGTAATTCTGTGATCTGAAATTCTTTGCAGTTGATATGTTCACTGCAGTGCTTTTCTGAAAAAACACAAAAGTAGTATTTTTGTGGGGAGGAAGGGGAAAGACTTAGCCGGGGGCTAAAGCAGAATGATAAATTGCTTGCCCGCTCAAATTATGGGTGTCAAGTTTCTTGTGTTTATCTCCCTTTAGCACAGGGAGAGCAGCTGACCAATTTGGGATTTACAGGTGTGCGAGAGGTGCCTGCGCGTGGCCAGCTCCGCACCTTGCTGAGAGAGGAATGCAGCAAAGAGCAGGTTGGACACCTGCTTCGTCAGCTCATCTTAGGAGGAAAGACTTCACCCTCAACTGGCTGGCAAATAGAAAGAACATACAACAAAGAAAATTCAGAGAGGAAAGAGCAGAAGCAAGTGTCCTGCTCAGAATATATTAAAGTTGTTATTTCACTTTAGGCTGCTTTACCCTCTGTGATATCTGTGTCTGCTTCTCACCCCCCCAGTTCACGGCGCCGATGGCTCTGCCACCTCCGGATCCACAGTTTGTGCTCAGAGGTACCAGCGCTGCAGTCCACACTCTACATTTTTCCTGTGGAGGTCCAGAATCTGATATCCCCCTTCTTTTCTCCGGGTAAATACACCAGGATTTCTGGCTCTGCTGAACGTCATATGGTTGTTTCCTTTTGAATTGAAGTGTATTATTTTGACCAAGTGTTTCTGGGGAAAACAGCAGCATTCATGGTTTTGCATGATGGGTGTGTTACTTGTGCATACAGCTTCAGTTTTGGAAACAAAACAAACAAACAAAACGAAAAGCATCAGACTCTGATCACCTCCATGCAGTGCTCACACTAAAAGCATCTCTTCCTACTGCCAGGTCTGAGAATGGGTTTATCCATGTCTGGAATCTGAAAACACACAGAGTGGACACAGCATTGGATGGCCATGGAAGAAAATCTGTCTGCTGCGTGGAGACAATGGGTGGTAAAGACAGGCTTCTCAGGTTAGCATGGCAGGCAAAAAACAGTGACATTTTTCTTGTCTCTTGTCTGTGATTGAAGGAAAAAAAAGAGGAGGGGATACAAAGGATTCTCTTAATTCTGGAGTCACTTAAAGTTTCTCCAACACGTATGGAAATGTACTGAAGTAAAAAAATACAGAAAAACTCTAGAATAAAAAGTATGGGGGTTGGAGGGGGAAAGATGCAATTAATTTATTTATGATGTGTGTTATGATATCATAACAACTTGGGACCTGTAGTGTCTTTACTAAGAACTGGTGAGGTCTTTGGGTCAAGTAAATACACTTGGATTTGAAGTTGATGAACTTTTCACTGCTGGTTCCTGGAGAAGATTGAAAAAAAGAATTCATAAATAGAGAGGAGATGGAGAAAAGGGAAGGAAGAAAGAGAAGAATCAAAGGTAGAGAGTGGAAGACTGAAAATGAGCAAGAATGCTGAGTTTCATGCTTTTGCTTTGTTGCAAAATACCTTCTGTTCTTGTTTAGCAAGGGAAGGTCAGGAAGATTTGTGTACTTTGGATTAGACAGGTGATCTAGAGTAGATGCCAAAGTGTCTGTATGATTAGGAGATGTTCTGACATGTTTATCTAGAGAAGACATCTCATAATATACAGTGGAACTCATTAACATTTATATTCTTATCTGCTTAAGTACAATTATCAACATTCTCCCCCATAAAATCATATTGAATGAGCATTGTTTGTATAACTATAGAGTTTTTCTGTACCTCTGTTTTTACTGTATAGTTCTAACACTTCACATAGCAGTGCAGTTTTAGGACAGCATTTATCTGTATTTTATATATTTCATATATTTTCTCTCTTGTAAAGCTAAATCACAACAATTTCTTGCAGTATCACACTGTTTGTATCTGCAGTGCTATAAATGTTCTGTCAGTTTGTCACTCAGCTGAACAGCACTGATGTTGAAGAAATCCCAACACCCTATAGATTTACATCTCCTCTGTTTTGGTTTCATGCTTCTTCAGGCGATACTGCTAATTAAAGTAAGACGTGGGTAAGGGATTTTTGGTGACTCCTTGCCCAGGTGATAACATGAGGACTTATATCCTGTGCTAAGGTAGTTTATGGATTGGAAGCTTCTGCACAGTGCTACTTTGTTCCAGAGACAGTGGGATCACATAAATTTGCAACAATTCCTGCTGTGCCCTTTGTGTGGCCTCCTCACTCTGCCTGCCTGGGAGCAGCACAAAGCCTGTGGGACCAGGCTGTGCTGAGCAGTCCATGGGAGCTGCGCTCGTACCTCGGATGCAGCTGCTGCTGCTCTCTGGCCTTGCGTGTTGCAGCCACAGCGTTTCCTTGAGCAATCGCTTCCAGTCTCTCTCTGTTGTGTCTCCCCACGTGCATGGTCCTAGGAGCCCTCTGTGCCCTGCCTGTGGCTGTGGGAAGTTGACCACTGAATAACTGTCACTTTTTATTTAGCTCTGATGAGTTCTTGTCTTGCTGTTTGTCTTTCAGCTGTCAACACGTGACATTTCCATTTCATTGCGAGTGGAAATGAGTGTTACATGTGTAAATCTTGGGATACTTTTTTTTCCTTTTAAATTATATCTAATCAATTATAAAATGTAAGTATTTTTTTACTGTGTATATATTAACTGCTCATGAGAATTTATAAATATATTCTCACATATAAATAGCACAACTCAGTCTGATCAAGTCTCTCTGCACAGGAAAACAGAAACCGTGATTGCAGTGTATCTGACTGGCTCCCAAGCTCCCCCCTTCCAGGGACAGTTGAACCTCTTGGCCAGTTCCACAACTGGCAGAAGGGTGGTGGTCTCGGGAGCACTGAACTCTCCCACGTTTCATAAAACACCCAATTAACGTCCCCACAGAAGCTGTTCGAAGCTTGGTCCTGTACTGTCTGTTAAAGACCCAGTTCAAGTTACTGCCCTGCAGGCAGCCAGGCTTCCACAGACTGCAGCTCATGGATAACTCATTTTACTTCAACAGTCAGGGACGCGACCAGAGGATCTGCTTGTGGGATTTAGCAGAGGGACGGACTTCAGTGACGGATTCTGTCTTCACGGAGCATGTGGGATTCTGCAGATGCTCTCTGTTACAGGTGGCGCAGGGACGCTGGCTAATGGCCATGGCAGCCAGAAGCCTGGAGGAGGTAGGAAGTGTCTCTTTCTCTGTGCTTGAGAGGTTGCTTTTTGTACTGAAATGACATCGTTCAGAAAGGGAAACATCTGTGCCACTGAATTCTCTGCTCAAGAGCAGGCAGCACAATAAACCTTTGGGGGTTTTAATCACTAATTTTACTGCCACAAGGAGGACTGAATTGTATAATTCATGCTTTAATAACAAGGATACCACCCCAAGATTTGTCTGGCATTTAAGTATTTGCAGCTGCTGCTGATCTTTACATGCAGGAGTTTTGAAAACTCTTCTGGTGCTGCTGAATACTGGGAACATTAGTTCCTTCTGGGGAATTAATGGTCAGCAGGTCTGTCCTCAGATGGAGGAGCTTCTATTCCATCTGAAGCCAAATCGGGTTTGGCGAGAAGAGGGGAGGTGCAGGTAATTTGTAATGCAATACGTGGTCTTTCACCCCAGGCTAATTCCTTACCTGGAACTGGGGCTGGAATGGTTGAATTACTGTTACCAGCCAGAGGTTTGCTCTGTGTGAGATAATTGCAGGGTCCATTTCAGTTCCTTCTGGGTAAGTCCACATCTAATGCCACTATCGCAGCACTCACTGACTCGGTGCTTTGTTGGCAATGTCCAGTTCTGCTTTGTAGAAATTACAGTTTTGTTTTCTACAACGGACTGTTTGAGGACATCACACAAAACTAATACCAAATACTTGACATCAAAATACCAAAATTATGAAGGAAGAAAAAAGTGGCATAAATATGAAATGAAATACAGTAGCTAAATGCAAATTGCTGATGAGCATAAAAGTTCACATGGTTTTCTGGTCTATAGGTTGTGTATCTTAAAACTGAAATTTGACTATTTTATACATGAAGTAATAAGTGCCTGTATTGCAAGAAAATGTGATCTTTTTGTTATACAGAAGTTAAGCATATATTTAAGTACTTTGTTGACTCACAGCCAGAATGTTCACCCTTTTACAGAACTAGATATGCCTGCAGACACAGACACTGCA
Source organism: Fringilla coelebs (assembly GCF_963513975.1). Lineage (NCBI taxonomy): Eukaryota > Metazoa > Chordata > Aves > Passeriformes > Fringillidae > Fringilla > Fringilla coelebs. The sequence goes on along the minus strand of NC_140043.1, from coordinate 8,098,413 downwards.
CCAGTAAATACAGCCATTCTAAGTCCCATACCTTGTTGTGATCAAACAAAGAACTCCCTCCATTTTAAAGCAGTGCTCAATAATACTTAAGTGAAACAAAATTGACACGTGCATTCTCATGTCAGCCAGAGAAGTCCTGATAATGAAGAATTAAGTAATCAACTGACCCAAATAGAAGACATTTACCCTGGTGTCGCTTACAACTCATCTCTGTTTTATTCTCATTTGTTTGCTTGGGCCCTGCAAGAGGAGAATGATTTGCAATCTCCTGAGGTAGAAGAGTTCCATTCTGTGTGTGAACCTTTACATTAGAACTGTGTCATGTTTCAATAAATTCACATAAGCTCCCATAATATATAGTGCCTCCAAACAGGCAGCACTGTGTGAGACACAGTACATTTGCAGCTTATGATTAAAATTAAGACTTAATAAGTGTTTATGCTTGGCTGGTGTCCAAAAAAAGACTAATTTTGTCTTGAAGGAGGTTCAGTCCATAAATAATGAGATCTGAACAGGCATTTATTTGTTCATGATTGCATTTAAATCACCAATTATGAGTTACATGCACTTTTCTTGCCAATTTGCCAGAAACATGTTAAAAGCTTTATTAATGTGAAAAAGAGAAAGGGTGTGTTTCCTTGTGGCCAGTTTTAGCCACCCAGGAACACTATTAACCTCAGGCAAAGGCAAATCTTTCTCCTATTAAGCAAAACCAGTATAAACATGGAACTTCAAGTTTTAGGTTACAGTTGTCAAAATATGTGAAATAGTATTTATTTCTAAGGCTCAGTTGCCTTTAATGCAGACAGTCTCTGGAATTGTCAATCCAGCTCAGGCAGCAGGTCATGCCTGCCTTCCTTCTGCACAAAGCCTTTCTCATTGTTTTTCTTTGGCCTTTGCAAGCCCAACTGTAGCCCTTGTACCAGTTCATCTGTTTTTAGTCAAGGTAAAGCAAAGAAGGTTTGTTTTTTTCTTTTAACCTGCAGAAGTGAATTTATCACAGCACACTTACCCTTCTTTATTACATAAAAGTTGCAGTTTTAGTCTTGCCGAAGAGGCAATGCCCTTTGGAGAGACAGTGATGAAAGAGGCAAGATGAGGGCAGGTCATCTCCATATTTATAGCCTGTTTCCTGCCACAGCTAACTTGCTCATTATGTTGATAGCAAGAAAGTTGACAAGAGAAAAGCATCTTTTGTTAAGAGTGAAGCTCCAAAGAACCAGAATTCCCAGATGATCAAACTTTGGTCTGTTCCCAGGTTTGGTCTGCAGACTAGATGGCTCTTGGCTGTAGTCACTATTCCTCAAATCTGGAAAACAGTTTCCTGCTCTATTGCTCAGTGGCTTTTGAAAGTGTTCTGTATGTTATGTGCAGTACACTATACTCACAGTCTTAGAGTGCAGCTGGCTTTTGGCAGGCTGGCTGACAGCCTCTAGAAATAGGAAGATGTTCTGGCAAGCTTTGAACTAAAGGTATGGGATTAGAAAGCCATCGCAGCTGCCGTGGTCTTGATTGATGGTTCCCAGAGGAGCCATATTTGTGTAATACCTCATCTCAGATGCTCAAGGAAATTTGCACGACTGGGGCTGTCCAACAGCGTTGTTGGGCTCTTGCACATTCTGGAAGAGCCTAGAGTGGCTGGTGATGCTGGATTTATCAAATGTTTCAAGTAGTTTAATTTTACCACATAATGCAGACCATTGTTTATTTAATTAGAAGAAAAGATCACCTTGTTGATTAAGTATGCATGTGAGAAACAGCAGCATTCCTGGCAGCGGGTTTTTGATACCCAAGAGCTTCTGTTTCTCTAGAGTTCCAGGCTTGAGAACCAGCCCAGAGCTGAGGCACTGCCGTGTCAATCGAGAGTCTCAAAATCTTCCAGTACCAAACTAAAAAGGCAGACTCCCCTGATCTTGCCTGCCGTCATCCTAAGGTGGAAATGAGCTACTTTCTTGGCACAGGAACAACTTGCCCAATGTTAAAACAAAAGAAAAAAAATCAAAGCCACACAAACCAGGTCCATGATTCATTACCATCAGAGCAAGCAACAATGGAAGCTGCTCTGTAGAGAGTGCAGGTGTTTAATGCAGCATTTTCTGACCCTGCTTTAGACGGGGTCAGACAAGGTTGTGTTAGGAATACCTGTGTGCAGACGCGGCTGCAGCCGGCCTTAGCCGGTAATTGCAGGGTTACGATTTGTTAGTGCAGTCAGCAGTAAATAAAAAATCCCCTTTGCATGTACACACTGCCTGTATTTCCATGCAAGCTCTGTGTTACCACAGCAGCACAGAGGAGAGAGTGCAACTGTTCACAGGTGAATACAGCCAAAAAATTAGCAACAGAGCTGGAAAAAAGAGAAAGAAAGCGGGGGGGGGGGGGTGTTCAGATTAAGCAGTCTGCAGTATTATCTACTGTGTGCACAATGTCATCCACTGTTTGAAAAGAAGGCTGTAATTAAATAGAAGAGTGGAAGAAGAGGATGTGTTCACTCTAGCAGTTTTGTCTGGTCTTTCCAAAAACAATGCATTTCTTTAGCTAGCTGTAGATTCCCCTCACAGCTCCAACTTAGCATGCATTCCTCCGTTTCCTCCAGACATTTTTTACTGGAAGAGCTCATACTAACCTTAATCACCTTAAAAGACTTGTGTTTTTAACAGCAGAATTTTGACCTGGAGCCTGACCAACTCCTCCTGTTTTCCTGATGTCAGGTTCAGATTTTGGAGCTGCCATCCAAGACGTCAGTCTGTACCTTGAAACCAGAGGTGGGTGCCAAGCTGGGCATGCCCATGTGTCTGAAGTTATGGCAGGTAAGGCAAGAGCGCCTGCTAATTGTGAAATGTTTTCCCTGTGATTCATTTTATATGAAGCACATGAATCTTTCTTCACTTGGATTTTGATTTATAATCAAACCAATCAAGTAATTATACTATTAAAGGGGGGAAAGATTTGTGAACATCCTTAATGTAACTTTCAGAGCTTTCCAAGCTTTAATGGAAGATTTGCAAATGCTCAAGGAAAGCTTTGTATCCTTAGGATAGATACAGTTTTTGCATCAATCAAGAGGAAAAATGACTGACTTACCAAAGCCAGTTGTTTGATATGGTTTCTCACTGCATTAAGACTGATGAGAAATGTTTGGGTTGCTTAAAAACAGTGGTTTTAATGGCAGATTCCATTCACTTCAGTGCCCTCAGGATGAGGAAACACTCTATGAACATTTCCAGACATACAATAGGAACAAAATATTTATGGTGGTACTGACTACAGACAAAAAGGTAAATAAGAGTAGTTAGTGAAAAAAACACACATTTGCAAAATATTTAGCAAATAATGTTTATGGTCTGTCAACAGTGAACACAAGTAATACAAAAAGGTGGCAGTAGAGGGAGGAAGGAGTTCAGGTGATTGGCTTGAAATCTCCAGAGAATTGGTGGCAAAGCTGATTCCCATGTAACCCCCTGACAACACACTGCTACAGATCTACAGGACCAACTGAGCAGATGCCAGGGGTGTAATTCCTGCAGGCTCCTTGGAACATTTGTGTTGGTTTCGGTTGAAAATATTATCAATCAAAGTGAGGCCTCAGTGTCTTCACCCAAGATCCTGAACCGACTGAAATCTAGAGAAATTCAGTTGCTGACTTCAGACAAAAGCCAAGAGAGGCCACAGTTGAAGTTCCATGCCATAATTAAAAACTAGGAAAAAAAAAATAAGAGGAAATGAAATAGGCTGATTAGGCTTTTGTTAAATAAAGTGCCTCCTAAAAATGCAATCAGTGTTCAGTGCTTGACGAAATGAATGGGTCTTTCTGTCTCCTCAGATTTTTTAATAAGATGGCGATAACTGCAGAAATGTTCAGTGTTGAAAATTTTTCTTGCCTGTATAAGAAGTTCTCTGTCTTGCCATATTTTCTACATGCATTAATACTGATATTCCTCTAGGAAGCAGAGCAGGTGCAGAGTCTTAATTTTATATAGTTTCTGATTTTGTTGCCAGTGGGGATAAAGCAGAGGACTGGGAACTGGGAGAGCTAAATTATTCCATTCAAATTCTGACTTTGAGAACTCACCATAGCTTCCTAGCCTGCACCAGACAAGTACAGATAATCTGTCTTAGAGTCTCACAGCTGTATTTGCTCTTTTACAAATATGTGCAGCTTGGTTTAAAGGCACGAGGAAGAGGATACCCTTAGGGAAATAATTGCATGTGGTGTACCAAAGTGATGCTCTGCATTCTGTTCTGTGGTTGCACTGGAAGTGGCTCTCTGAGTAACCCTGTAACCATAAACCAGGCGAACACGAGCTCACCCAGCTGCACCCCTTCCTGAACAGAGGCCCTCCAGGATTTCTTTGTACACGGCCGTGTTGGGCAATACAGACATACCCAGGAGATGAGCACTCCCAGCCCGGCACTCAGGGGTTGCCTAAGAGACTATTTGCTGTTGCTTATGGCACAGTAAATTAACAAGTTGAAACAGAAGCTGACAGGGAGAGCCCCATAAGGTCTGAAGGAAGAGTGCTTGGGGTGGTTGGCCAATGAGAGTTTGGGGGCTGCAGCCAGGTACTATCGTATTTTTCTGCAATTCAGGTAAACTGCCAGCAGCAGTGTGAATGAGAAACTTTATTATAGAGCAGAAAGCAACTGAGGTTAGGCTTGTAGATTAAGCCTCACTGGCTTCTCCTAAGCAGTCAAAAAGTTTGCAGCTATTTATTTTGGTCTTTTGAGCACTTTCCCCCCTTATTTTTCTAGGTTTGTCCTTAAAGATATTAATTCATTCACTTTCTTTTGAAGATTCATGTTCTTAAATACATTGTCCCTTCAGTTTCACACCTTCCTGCTATTACTAATTGGGTGGAGTAGGATTTGTAGGAGTAAGGACAGTCTTCCCTTAAATTTTTTGCACTCCTTGGGGAAGGCATCATATTGCATAATGGTGCAAACAAAATAATTCAACAAGAATAATACATGTCGAAACTGGAAATGCCAAGTTATTACTTTATATAAACTATTGCAATTATTCCTGTTGAGTTGACAGCAGATCACCTTTTCTTCCTTCCTTGACAATTATCCAAATGCAACAACAAAATGTTCTGCTTAGGAAGAGCAATGATTTATAATTTAATTTTTCTACTGAAACAGAACATGAATGGTGAGGCTTCTCTCCAGCAGTGTCTGTTATTGGGAATTGAAATAAATAGGCCGTTGTGAAGCACTGCTTGGTGAGTCCAGGCTCAGACCAAGAGCTCCACTGATCTTTCAATGACTTCTATTGTTTAAATCATGGACCCATTGAAATATTACACTTCATATGGCTAGGAACCTTAGGAAGAAGTAGTGTGGGAGACCTACATTTCATAGGAAACAGGACTTGGGTTTTAAACTACACCAATCGTAGATCTTACTTGCAAATTACTGTTTTTCACATCTGAAGTGCAGTCCCCACTGCACAAAAACAGAAAGGGTTTTGCTTGGCATTCCCAAAATGCTGAGCGCTCACCTGTCTCTGCCATCTGCATAAGGATGAGGAGCTCCTGTGGAAGCCACCATCGCGCTTGGAGGAGGGAGAGGAGCTAACGTGTTTTCACTGCCTGCTGACAGCTACAACTTCTGTAAAAGCCCAGCTCTGAGGGAGTCTTGTGCTCAAAGAAGAGCAGCACAAATAATTGTGGGGTTTTTTAATGCTTAAACTGAGGGCTGTCTTTAAACTTAAAAGTACCTATTGAATACTTAGTTTTGCTTTGAAGATTTTACCCTTTATTAAATACAAATAAAATCTGGAATGCTGATTCAGATTTTTTTTAAACATTTTTGATATCTGATATCCAGATCAGATACATCAGATACATGTGAGTTAATATTAACTCATATGTATCTGATGCAATGTATGAATCAAGGTATTAGTTGCTCTGATGTTATATAATTTTAGCAAATCAAAATTTTGACAGAAAAATTGTTCATAATTCTGGGCACTGTGAGAAACCTGCTTTGTGGGCCTTTCTAGCCAGAGCATGTTCTCTACCTTTTCAAAGGAAAAAGGCTCTTAAAGGAAGGAAGGCAGCTAAGATCCCAGGTGTGGACAGACCCATTCAGAAGGATGATATAGGGGATTTCCTAAATTTACAAGGATTTCCCCTTGGTTTCCTTCTTTTAAGGAGCAGTGTTGTTCCCTGCTTTTTGAGCTCTATTCCTCAGACACTTTTCTAGGCTGAGTAAGGCCGAGGAAATACATGAGGCTGGTACTCAGAAATTGTGTTCCTCAGACCACCCATCTCTTGTTAGTTTAATTTTCCCCACAGCACAGAATAACCAGAGGGAGAACAGTCTGGACCATGAGTAGAGGCAGTGAGCCTTTGGCCGCTACAGGTTTATATCATGACACTGACAGCTAGTGAGTTTGACCTCATTCAATAATTTGATACTGGTAAAAATTAGTTCATTATGCCCTTTATCTTAATTGAATGCTGAGCAAACAAATCCTGTAGGGGCAGACAGTGTGTGGAAATATCTGAATACGCTGCTGGATACATTTCTTAGATGTGCCTACATGAGGTGGTAATAATCCCAATGTCTATTTTGATATTTCTTCTCCTATTAAAGAAATAACTGGCATTAACAGATGCCATTGTTTTAGTTGCTTTTCATTAGGGATTTGCATCTTCTCTCTCATAACCAGGTACTGCTTACAGGATCACTAGTCTTTTGGCTGGAACAATGATGAATATTTTCCTTAAGTGTGACATGTAATCCAGTAATGTTCCCTTCTTTGAGTTATTTCAGAGGCTTAAATAAATTAGGTGTCTGCCCAGGGTGTCCTGCCCTTTGGCCTGTGACATCATTAATCAAAATAGCTTTCAATTGGTTACAGTGGGACTCAGTACCCATTAACCCCTTGGTGACTGACCCCGCGATTCCTGCTGGGAGGTTCAGTGTTTACCTTCAAGCACTGTGGGGTACTTGGGCAGGCAATCCCTCTGTGCAGCCCTGCACTTGGCAGTGTTGAGCTGGAATCCCTGAGCATGGCACTTCTCAGTGCCCACACAGGCTTGTATTGCTTGAGAGTAACTCAGCTGCTCTGTGGAATTTTTTCTATGAAGTGCAAACAAAGTTCAGACCTTGAAGTAAAGCTCCTGAAAAATTCAGTCAGGCTCTTTTCAGTTGTTATAGGGGGCAGTAGTTCGGATTTTCAGAGAGAAACTTTCCCTCTATATGTGTGTGTATATATCTATATATATGTATGTATGTATGCATGTATGTATATGCTAAATATGTATAATATATATAACATTTGGAATTTGATATGTAGATAAAAAAACCTGTAAGTGCATATTACTAGTAATGCTTTCTGTAAGTGGATGGAATATCAAAATTTGACATTCAGATATCTAAACTTCTTTTCACTTCTACACCAGTCAGCATTTTAATTTATTCTCATGGTGCTTGGACTAAAACCTACACAGGGATGGTAGTTTTCTTAACAGACTATTTACTTCTCAAACAATTTTATTTTTCCTTAATCAGCTCAGCTGTGGTTCACAACCTGTGCTTCTGGCTGGCTATGAAGATGGATCAGTTGTCCTCTGGAATGTGTCAACGGGAAAAGTGTTGAGCCGACTCATTTGCCACCAGGAGCCAGTGATGAGCCTTGACTTTGACTCGGAGAAGGCCAAGGGGATCTCAGGCTCATCTGAAAAGGTGCTTAGCATCTGGAGCCTCAATGAGCAACAGAACCTCCAGGTCAGGATCACTGGCCCTCTAGTGTCATTTATCCCACTTTGCACTAACAGTTTGATAGACTAAAAAAATATTTAGTCATGAAGAGGAGTTGTTGCAGATCTCTAGCTAATTAATCACAGACTGGTTAGAATGTCTGTGCTATGTGACTAGACATAGCAAAAGATGGTGAGGATTTAAAAAAAAAGAAAAAAACCCTCTCTCACATGTTTCTGGTTTTACCAAAGTTGCAACAGTCACACAGGCCTAGCATTACTCAAGCCATTGACTCTGTATCTTCATTTATCACATTGGTAGTATCCAGCTCTCAGAATGTCCTAAACATTATAAATGAGTTATAAAAATGAGAAACAAAGGATTGCTTTTCCAAAGGTTCTGCTTGAATGGCTATAACGAGCTTTCCACTGTGGGAAAGACAGAAGTATTCCATTAAATACTTCTCAAACAGAAAGAGTTGGAGTAGCCCAGCTAGCACCAAGAGGACACGAGGTTTAGGCACCCAGCTTCATTTGGCACATACAGGGCCCAGCCAGAGACACAAAATCAGGCAATTGGCTGCCCCAGTCCATGTCTGAGCTGTGGTACTGTGAATGGCTGGGTTAGAAGGAGGTTGTGTAATCCCCAGCTCAGGCTGTGCTGGGGAATGGCCATAAATACTGCTTTCATCTAGACAACTGTAGCAAGTGTTCCAACAGTGCCAAGGCATTAAGTACAATCTGGAAATGTAGGTGTGGAAATAAAGTGCAAAAAAGCTCATGAAAATTAAAATGGCCCATGCACAGTCTCTCCACTGCTGGGTGCTTTAACCCTTTTAAAGTGCCAGCTGTCCCATGAACAATGGAGAGGGCCTGAATCAGCCCCTGTGTGCCCATGTCATCCTTGAGAAGAATCTCCTGGATACACCAGTTCAAGGGAGAACAGTAATTGCTGTTCCACCTTACAGCTTTTATGGAGGTTTTTTTTAAGTAGTACAGCAAGTTGATGCTGTTTTCTGAATGGTGCTACAGGAAGAAAAGGACATGCTGGGACATCCTGTGGTAACTCATCGCCTGGGGACACTGTAAATGTGTGAAACCTGTGAGGCATCACCACAGCACCTGCATTTCTGGGGTGACAGGGCAAACACATCCAATCCCACTGAAGTTCGGAGGACATGGCACTCACTGAGGAGGCGGCTGAACCTTAATACACAATACAACACAACATGAAAGAGGCACTCTACGCTCTGAATTGTCTTGGTTTGGGTTTGCTGGGTTTTTGGTCCTGTTTGCCCTGCCCTTGCCCAGCCTCCCCCTGCTTGTCTCCATCCGCACCAGGTGTCCTTAACTCAGACAAGGGGAGGGAAGGTGAACAAACCCAGTAAGAAACTTGGTATTGAGACTCATTCTCTAAGGTAAAAGTGACATAAATCTGACATCATGACAGGCTTCTTAAATTTTCAAATACTCTAGTGGTGGAGAGAAAGCTGTTCTTTCATATTAATTATAGCAAAACCTTTTTCCTAAAATAAAAGAAAATACTGTTCTTTACAGCACATTTCACTTAGGAGTTAACAGTATGCAGGGCTACAGGTACAATTTGCAGGAGAAACAGTTGTTCACCTGAAATATTCCAAGTATTGTTTTTCACAAGATATTCCCATTCCCAGGGGATGTAAGATTAGCTACACCTTCAGCACCTCACACTGAGAGATAGAAGGTTGCCTCAGAAGAAATTTAAATGCCAAGCATTATAAGCTACAAGCAATGTTCCTGTGCTTCATGGGAGCATGAATGCCCTAAAAAAATGCATTTTTCATATGAGCACTAGAGATTGTCAAAGACATAGATTAAGTTTTTTTCCACTATTGCATTAATAATATAAACCAGATGGGGATTTTTTTTCCCTGACATTCCAGGTACTTGAGGTAATGGTAGACGTTGGAAAGCCACTCAGTGGCACGTTATTTTTATTCTAAAAGGTTTTAATAAGTAACCGTGGTGCACAGATATCTGCCGTTGGAGAGGGAATGATGCAATGATGGTACTGAGCTCTGTTTTAAGTGGCAGTGTTCCAGTGTGTCAATGAATAGATGATGAAGGTAACTCCAGAGTTTATTGCTATGAGGAAAGTTTGTATTGTCTCCTACAGGAAAGTTGCTGAATTCATCACTGTCAGCAAATGATAGGATTGGTTATGAGCCTTCTGATTCCAATGAGATAGTGTAATTATGTGATGATGTTTGTGGTAGAATGTAGGAGGTAAACAGCTTCTGCAGGTGAATAAACAAAGCAGAACTAAGAAATCTGATAACCACAGAATCTTCTTTTTATGTGACAAGAGAAAAAATACTGTAAGGTGTACTGTAAGTTTTGTTGGTTTGGTTGCTGAGGCTTTTCCCCCAAATGCTGAAGCTTAGTCTGCTGCTATTTTGGTTATTTTCCTAATAAGCAGAGGGCTTAAAGACATGCTTTGGCTGTAGATGCAAGTCCTTGATTGTGACTGGCTGAAAGCAGCTCACTTGTTTTTACCTCTTTGTTTTCTTAATTACAAGCTGGTTTTCTGGTTAGGAAATTTTGTTGGTATTGGACTGCTGTAGTTAGTGACTTACTGGGATGGCACAAATCCTGGCAGTAGGATTACACCTGGCTGTATATACCTTGAGCAAGTTTTCTCCTTTGTGTTGTTTTTCTCTCTCACTCCTGTATTTGCAGATCATGCACAAATGCCCACTGTTCCCTCATGTTCTATAGCCAACAGGCATCACCATTACAGGCTTCCTTTTCAAGTTGCAGCTTGCTGAGGACATGCCATTTCTCCAGTCACCCTGATTGTGCTGTATGGATCTTGCCCACATAACTGACATTAATGATGGGAGCACCACGCCTGGGATTGGTTATAGCCATTAGCCAATAATCTCAGATGGGAGTAAGACCCATCCTACATTTGCCAGGCTGCTGATGTAAGGAATAAATCTTTCCCTTGCCAGGACATTAACACCAACAAAAATTCCACTGAGGCCGTGCTGCATTAGGCCTACCCTGGGGAGTTTGGAGCACATGTACTAACAAAAAGCACAGGTTGTACAGTAGCAGCCCTACCAAGAGGCCCCCATATAACAGCCTGCTATTTCTCATTAGGCTTGTGCAGAACTTGCTGTCCTCTGTTCTGAATTCGTTGCAGACACATTCTTCAGGTCGTCTTTGAAAAAGAAATGTATAGAGCATGTAAGAAGCATGTCAAGTTTCATTCAGCCTTTTGTCTTACGAACTGCACAGCTCTTGCTGTTTGAGTAGGTAGCTGGGTAGTTCTTATATAATTGAAAAATAATTGCTTGTGACTTTGTGCCTGTAAGGTTCCAAGATGTGTTCAGCTGCATCTGAAACCAACTTGACCAACATTTCTGGAGTTTTCTACATCCAGTATAAAGGTTAAAATTATCTGCAATAATATGTCTTTGTAACCCCGTACTGGGTATGCATCATGGAATGTCCTTCAAGGAGGAAACCTCCTCAGGTGTGATGTACTTGTCAGTCCCTTCCTGCCTCAGACAAACAGTGAACACCACACAGTGAATTAAAACAGGCACTGGATGATATTAAGCTTTGGTACAGGATAGCTACAGACTCAGGCTTAAGGAGACAGTGGCATAAATATGTTGTTTCCAATGGTACTTATAAATAACAGCAGTTCAGGGCCAGCTTTATAAACCAAAGGTGTTTTCCCCATTTTGACAGAAGCTGAGCTGTTCCAGTAGAAACACCACACACACTATTGTGTGCATATTTCACATGTCTTTCAGAGGCAGATTGCTCACTCAGACAAGTACCTGAGGTGAGAACAGCAAAGGTGTGTTACCTTGAGCTTTATGCCTCAAGAAACTCATGTCAGTGAAGCGAAAACTTTTCATTCCAGGGGCTAAGTCCTGTACAGCCCCAGTGCCTTCTGAAGGAAGCCAAATGCCTCCCAATTGAATTGTGCCCCTCTGTGCCCCAGTAGTCTCCAAACAGTAACAAAAGGCTTCCAAGACTGAAATCAATAACTTGGCCATAATCCCCTGCTTGGATTTGGTGTAAATAGAAGTCTCTTGGGAAGGAGTACTAGAAATACAGATTTCCTGACACTGTAACCCAATTCCTGGAAGCATTCCTTTCTCAAGACTGAGGTAAATGCTACAACAGCATATTGGGGGTTTTATGAGGGGCCACAGTAGTAGAAATGAGTAGCAGGTAGCTTAAGCATCAGCTCAGAAGGGTCTCAGCCTGGGAATTCTTCTGCAAAGAAGCAGGGAAAATATATGGCCTTAGCTGTGAACATTGTAGCTCATACAAGAATAGCTAGAAGGGCAAAGCTGTACTCAAAACCTCAATTCAGAGCTTCACTTGTGACAGAATATATATAGCTTTAAATGCAAAATAAACTAAAAGCATACAAGAGTTTATCTTGTGAAAATTGCTGTGGAAATGGGAGGCTCAAGTTAAGGTGTTTTCTGTCTCTGTCTGCTGTTGTTCTCACCAAGCACCATCCACCACATGGTGAAAAGCTCCACGCTCCCTGTGTGACACTGGTGTGTCGGGTGGGCACAACACCTGCTAAAGTACCGAAAGATTCCTTTTTCTTCTGTTTTGAACAACTTGAGCTCACTTGTATCTTTTTCCCAAAGGTTTACAAAACACACAAACTTGTCAACGCTGGCATATCTGATATCACCATCCGTCCAGACAAGAAGATTTTGGCAACAGCGGGGTGGGATCATCGCATCAGGATCTTTGGGTGGAAAAAGCTGAAGCCCTTAGCCGTGCTGGACTATCACACAGCAACCGTCCACTGCGTGTCCTTCTCAGATCACAGCAACCCCCGGGACAGACTGCTGGCAGCTGGCTCCAAAGATCAGCGCATCAGTGTCTGGTCCATATATGCTCAGACATGACACATCCTGCACTGCCATGGACTCAGAAAACAGGACTGGTGAAGCAATTCCTAGCACTGTAATTCAAACGTGCGTGTGGGGAAGTGGTAGAATCTGTCTCCAGGCTGAAGTGAGAGTCCTAGGTTAATTCTTATGCTGCTTGTTTAAGCTATAAATTTTTTCTTACATAGAGGAAAATGGATTTTTAAAATTCATAACAAGCAGAGCAATGCCAGTCGCAAACAAAGACCAAAGTTGCTTTGGGTTCTGCTACAGGTTTTGCAACACCTTTCCTTTGGCAGGTTGCTGACATAACTTGTGCCAATATCTTTTGTAAAAATGGACTGGAATCCCTCAAACTGCAGTGGGGGCAGAATATGTCTGTTTGTAAGTCATTTATGTATCCGAGAATCTGAATCAGTGTAAAACATCACTCTTCCTTGAAAATTTATACCCATTAAACCACCTCCAGTGGTTTCTCATTGTCAGTTACTTTTTCTTCCCTGTAACTGAAAGGCTATCAGAACACCCTTGATTTGTTCACACTTCTGTCAGTTTCTAACTTAAACCAACAGCCAGGAATGTGACTAGGGATGGCCTTCGGCATTTATGAATTTCATTATGTCTCCTGTCACCTCAAGCTTCACAATTAATCACAAGAAAGAAAGGAAAAAAATCTTCCCCAACATTGCACTGCAAAGCTATGTAAAGCCTTTTACAGAGCCAGTGCTAAATCCTTTCCATAGACTGATGAGCTGAAGGATTTAAACTCGACAATCCAATTAGCGCCCTTCTCCTTGGAGAGTCAGGGCTAAGTTTCAGCGTGGAAAGTCGGGGATTCAGCTGCACAGCTCCCATTAACATTGAGGGGAATCGCATGGGTAAATCCTCATCCACACAGTGCAAATGGTTCCATTAACTTGTCATCTCTACAGTCATGGAAACTGAAATTCATTCATGAAAGTTTTTTTGTTTGCCTCACAAAGCAGCATTTCCATTCTTCTAAAGTGTATTAGACACACACCAGTGTGCTGAGAGCCAGGGTACTGCTGGATTCCATCACAAAGCTGCAGTGACAACTGTACACTGTTGATACTTTATTGGAAATTGTTTCTGCTCTGTAGAGAGGTGGAAAGCAAAGAAAAAGTGACCAAAAGTGAACAGCAACATCAAATACTTTAAAAATTATTTCAGGAAAAACACACATGCAAATTAAGGTTTGGGTCTGTTATCCGGCTGTGCCTTGCAGACAGAGAATATTGCTGGACTGAAAGCCTTAAGCACCCAGCCTGATGTTCTTTACATTAAAACACAGAACCAGGATACTGTTGCCAGGCTTTTTAAATAAAACGTGGCCGTACACATTTTAGAGTGTGGTGACACTTTAAATAATGCATTTCTTTGATTATTTCTTTACTATTCAGTAGCTGCATGGAGGATCACATTGCAGGTGAAAGTTAAAGCCTAATTTTGAGTGATCCCGAGTCAAGGGGAGGTGATGGTGTTCATTACATCTGCCAGACAGAGTTGCACTTCTCCACCCATCATGCACCTCCCACACAGAAGAGGAGCTGCCCCCACTGTACAGGCAGCTCCAGCCTCAGCCTTGTGGAACGAGATGCAGTCACCTTCCACAAACCTGCTGCTGGAAGAAATCTTTTCTTTTGCTCTTTTTCCCCTTTCTCAAAGTAGGTCAGAATTGACACAAAGAAAAAATGAAATAAATACATAGAGAATGTATTGTTGCATGTGGTTTGGGAGTCTGTCCTAGGGAGTTTGCACAGAGATTTCCTTTTGCCTGTGCTGTCTGGTACAACACCACACGTGGGGCAGAGGGTGGCCCAGCATTCCTCCTCCATGGCAGCAAACAGCAGCCTGCACTGTTGGGCAGTTCCACAGAAGTGAGCTGTGGGTTTAATGCTCATCCAGCAGGAAAGGAAATCCAGGGCTCACCCATCTTGGGCAAATGGTTAGTGTGAGAAACAATTTTTGATGCAAATACCCTGGCATTGGAACAGTGGCACCCCTCTGGAAAGAAGGATTAATACCCCATACCTTATTGAGAGCATTATTAGATCAGAGGCTGAAAGTTAGGAATTATTGAGTATATTTTCTCTGAAAATTGCCATTTACTGTCAACATCTGTATCTAAAGTAATTAGGGAGACCCATAAGGGATGTTTAGATATATGAATGGGTCTTTTGGAAGATACTCTAAAGATTACTGGGTGCTTTCATCTAAATTACTATTTTTTGCTGAAAGTTATATATTTATGTTTGTCTGATTAGGTAGATTTAAAAATAAACTTAGCCATGCACGTACAAATTGAAAATGAGGATATGAACTGCATCTCAGACACACAGGTGAGAGTTTCATCAGCTTCAGGAGGAAGGACACATGTTGCAGCACTGCTTGCAGGAACAGACCCATCCTTTATTTCCCATTACCAAGGCCTATCCATGTCATTCCCTTTCACAATACAATTAATTCATTAACACTTTCTATCACTACTGATTTTATCTAAACACCCAGAAAACAGATTTTTCTTTCATATAATAGTTTCCTTGAAATGAGCAACCAGACTACACTAGTTTGATTTAAAGTTGAGCCTAAATGCCGTAGTTTGATTGTGAATTACAGTCTTCTAACAGTTTACTTGCCTAAGGAACTGACCTGGACTTCCCCAAAGAAGAATGGTTTCCAACAGGAAAGACAGTCTGTATCAGTATAGGCTGTAAAACACAATTGTCTGATTATAACTATAACTGTGAAATACAGCTGTCTGATTACATCTAAGAAGTTAACTTTTTTTAATTTAAAAAAAAAAATTACAATTGTGCCATGAGCATGGTTGTCACTCAAGATTTCCGCTGACTTGCTAGCCGAAGGTTGTGAGCGAGGAGCCACCTTAAGGTGCTGGAGTTAGCTCTGAAATCTCACCTGCCAGAAAGGAACAGGGCTAGCCTGTACCTGGCCTAGAGGATTCAGGAGTGAAGGTGATGACAGCTAAATTATTACAAAAGGCTTCCTCCCAAGAATCACCGTCTTTGGCACCATGGGAGGGAAGAAAGCAACCAGTAATAGAAATAAATCCCAAACACCAGCATTTGTGCAGCAATTACATGGAATATTTATCACCACTGGAATGAATGGGATCTCTGACCCTCTTAAGATTATTTGCAAATGCATCCATTAGTTACAACACCTTTCTCTTATCAGTACATGAGCCACAAAGCACTGCAGCCCTTAGTGTAGATGAGCAAGGAAAGAGGAGATTGTGTTTGTAGTAATGAGTGAAAAAGGAAGTAAGCTGGGGGCATGTAATGAGACAGTTATTAAATTTAGTCCTTTAGAATGCAATTGCTACAGCAAGCCAAAAAATTACTCTGCAGCTTGACTTGAACGTTGCAAAGGTTTGAGTTTAAAAGAGCAGATTTTTATAGTTAAGCCAATACTGGCTTCTGGACTGATTTTCTTTTTAGCATATTTAAGATGCATCTACAAAGCCAACTTGCAAATTAATAAATCTTTCCTTTAATTCAGTCTGCCAAGAACAAAGATAGAACACTGACTACTGCAGGAGCCATGTTAGTGATGTAAACCAAAGGACTGGGGATTAAACAAGGATTACTGAGTGCTAAATCAATGTGTTTCCTTTTCTGGCTGTGTGTCTGTGGTGTGAAAGTGTGGATCATTACATAAAACATGGCACATGACTGCCTGGATTAATACTAGGCAATGTTACGGCAGCGTTGAGACACAAAGTTTGATGTTTAAGCATGACCATTGTGCTACCAGGAAAGTAACAGCCATGACTAAGGAGAAAGGCAGGGGGGTTTCTGCTAATGCATAATATTCTGAAATTCCCGCCCGGATCCCCCTGCTACAGCTTTTCCAAGTTAACTTGGCTGTGTTCCTCTATGTCCTACTCCTCTGGGGCATCCTGGAACTTTCTTTTATAATGTGAAGGAAGCTATCCAGAATTAAGATCCTACTGGGGGGGAGAGATGGCAATTCATGTAAGGATCCCACAGTATCAAATTAAATGAAAATATAACCTCTCAGTTGGGAAAGTTTTGCTTGCCTAATTAGTGGTCTGAACCACAGCTGTACCTCCTATCAGCAGTGCTGTGTACTGCTTTATTCTGACCTCAGAAGAATTTGATTTGCAGTTTGGTTTGTAAGAGGAAGAGAAAGAGGAAGTGAGGGGGTAAATTAAAACAAAGGAGAAACTTGTCCCTCTGAGTTAGGTGATAGGAAGACTGTGGAAGGTATGAAGGCCCTTGGACCAAATCACCAGCAGTGGCCAGATTGTCCCTGGGAGAGGGACAAGGATGGCAGGAAGAGTACCTGGTAGAACCATACAGTGACAGGTCTGACCTCTAAAACTCATACACCAACTTATTTCTGTCTCAGACATATTTGCTTTTACTTCCCCAGCATCCTTTTTTAAAGGTGTCAGTACACTAGGAAATCCTGTAGACCAAAACCTACACTTCTAAATAAGCCTGTGTTCACCCAGAGGAGAGTGTATTTATTTCTGTGCTCTGAAGAGTCATAAAACCACAAGCTGCAGTGCCACAGGGGATAGCAGTGGGAAGGACCTGAAGCAGCCATGTGAGAAGCAGCCAGGAGAACCACCCTGAAGTATTAAAAATCTCCTCATAGGAGAATGACATGGCAGTGAAAAAATAAATTAATTCTCATAATTCTCTGTTACAATTTGAAGTTCTAATTATTAAAAAATAAAAGGGAATTAAAAAGGCTGTTAAATTTACTTGAGATTGCAGCTGTTTCCTTCTAATTCTTATTCTCAGTATACATAAACTAGGGCAGCAAAAAACCACTGAAATCCTCAGATGCTTTCTGGACAGCAATGGTCTATCTTCCCAACCAGTGGCAGAATTGATTGAGCCTCATTGTGTCCAGATGAGGAAATTTAGTGAGGATGTTCAATGCTGAGCCATTACTCTGCTCCACAGCTCTGGCATCTCACACATGCAAAAGTACATTTTCCAAGCCCCCATGGCACTGCTTGCTATAAACATGTTCTGACATAGGTAAGAAGGCAGATGGTGCGCTGGGCCTGTGGAATAATTTTTAACATGACAGAGAATGTGACTGTGGCATTTGTCCTGATGGCAATTTTTAAAATTGCTGATACTCAGTGATTCGTGGATGCATTGTTTGTGTTCATGGAAAAGCATCTAGGCTGCTCTTAACATAACACTTGGAGTAAGTATTGTCTGTTCAGATTTTTTTGCCTCAGATATTTTGATGGCATGCAGACTTGGCATCCTGCTAAATAAAGACATTGAGTCTTTATAGTTTTATCTCTTGAGCCCATCTGGTTTGAAGTCGTTGACAACAAGCAGAAAAGGGAACAGAATGAAAGACTCACTTCGTGTTTGCTGAAATAAAAGAAATGTGCAAGGCAGTGCTCAAATAGAACCAGCCTGGGAGAAGGGCTGCCTCTTCCCACCCCTCCTCTGCCCTTTCTCAAAGATGATGGCTTTGCCTGCAGCCCCTTCACTCTCATGCTGGTTCTTGCTGCCCACGGCAGGAGCTCACACCCCAGACAAAGGGCAGCTGAAGAAGCCAGGCCAGAGCACCACAAGAAGGGGAAACATTGTCCCTTGGAACAAGGAACAGTGGGAGCACGAAGCAAGTGGAGAAAAATGCAAACACCCATCATCCAAGCTAAAACCAGTGACAAAAGCAATAGTGCTAACACCTCACACCAAGGTGCCTCTGTAAGTTTTACATGTTGTTTATTCAGTTTTCCACTTCTTTTTTTTTTGCAATTTAAAGCCTAAGGACATCAGTCTGAGTCCCTGGGCACCAGTGCAGGCACTCCTGTGAAGGCAGGCACTGAGCACAGCAGAGGCACCTGAGGTGTCCTGCCCTGCCCACTGAAGCACCCACTGGTGTCCAGAAGGAGCGTCAGGGAGGAGGAGGACCCTGCAGGAACACCTTCCCTTTCCTTCTCCAACTCCCAGAGAGCACTAAGAGCTGTTCACAGCGGTGTAGAGCCCAGGCTGGAGTGGATGTCGCAGTCACTCGCTCTCACAGGGGGTGGGAGGCTGTCCTTTGGCAGCTCCAGTTGCACTGGGAGCAGGAGATGGAAGCTGCTCTACAGCCTGGCAGGATGTCACAACATGGAGCAGTGAGCCTTGAAAATGTGTAGGGCCTCTTCTATCTATGCTGCTCCATCTCCTTATAGAATTAGGTCCTAAATGAGACTTTTCTGGCTCTTGTTCTTAATCACTTTGTTACTAGTTCAATTTTATAATTTTAACCTAAATAGAAGTGAGTGATTTATTGTAATTATTTTGTATAGGCTGCTCTTAATAAACTTTTTTTTTAAATCTGGAAAAACATTTAATTTCCCATATGGAAAGAACACATTTATCATACTTTACTTGGATATACTTGGCCAACTATTGCACATATATGCAAAACATATGTGACAAATTCAAGACTGAATTTCATAAAACAGAAATGCTGTGAAATGTGATATAATAAATATATTACACAGACATATGTGGCCAATTTATAAAACTATGGTATCTTTGGTAAATTTATAATAGGTCATTTCTATTAATGGGGGGGAATGAGGGCATGTTTTCTGGCATATGTAACACACATAATACCGTGCAGAGCCCTCCTGAAGGACAGTGGGCCTTTGGAGAGCAGACTTGTACATGTACATACATTGTGTATATGGGACATGTCTGTGTTTTTCAAAATTAATGTGTGTCTCCAAATCAACTCTTGCTTTTTGCATTGTGTGTGCAACATACTAGGCAGGAAAAAAAAAGTATAAATACTATTATTTGAGATTTCCAACCTTTGATACACTATCTAGATTCCCACCGACAATGGGTGTGCCACTGTCACAGCACATTTTATATGCACATGCTGAGCTCACAATAATGGCAATAATAGAAATCTTTGGGTACAGTCACTTTCACCTAGTTTTGTCAAACACCTGTGTAAATTATATATCTTAGCAATCAATTGAATTGGAATAATTAAATGAAGAACAAAACGCTTATCTTTAGAAAAACGTTGCATCCATACACAAGTACTGGCCCCTTCACATGCAGAGTGGATTCTTAATGACACCAGCTTAAAGCAACGGCGGAGCCATTGCTGGCTGAATATCCTCAAATTGTAACTCACAGGAGAATGCCCCTTCTTATTTATGCCAGAGTGTTTCAAAGGTGAAAACTTTCCTTTAACCCCTTAATCTATATTTTCCTCTCATCGCGTATTTCCCAGCTCCGGAAGATGAAGCCCCTCTCGTTTTCCGTGCGTGCCGAATCCACCGCGTGCCATGCACGGCTCTTCCCTCTGGAGGGAGCCGGCTCTTCATGGAGGGCCGGCCGGGGTGCGCGCAGCATCTTCCTTCTCTTCCTCCTCCTCCACTGCGACCACTGGGCAGCGATACCTGCGGGGACCCTCCGAGGTGACCCTCGGGACACACTGGGGGTGTCCCTGCCCACACCGGCAGTTCCACACAAACGGCGGGTCAGGCCAAAGCACCCGCGGGCTCAATGCGCGGCAGAATTTGGTTTCAATCTATCAGAAAACCGGACAACAGAGGGCAAAGCACACAGAACCAACACGTGTATGTGCGCACAAACGCTCTTCTCCCACCTTCCAGCCCAGTCATGCTCAACAGGCTCACGGCAGCTTTTTGAGCTCTTTGGGTAATGATGCTGAAACCTGCTTTGCAGGTACTGCTGAGTTTGCTCTTCCAGCCTTCTCCAGGAAGCAGGGCTCAGCTTCTGCCCCCCAGCCCAAACCCTGTGGGTGCCTGCCTTGTTTCTAGCAGCTACAGGGATCCCTTTACACAGGCAGAACATTACATAACCTGCTTTCCTTATTCCACACAGATAAAGGTACAACTGCTTTTTGCTGAGGGATCCAGCATCATAGGCTGAAATCCACTTGCTGGAAAGAAGGAGGAGCACCTGGCAGGAAAGGACAGTGCCCCAGCTGAGGTGGCCCTGACCCATGTAGCCCCAGTAGCTGTGGCATTGTGTAGAAATGCACTAGAAGCCCACAGCTCATGGGAGCCCCACACTGTCCGCCAGCAGCCTGCTGCATGCAGAATATGCATACACCTGCTACAGTCCTCAGGTCATTTCTGCCCCACAAGCCACTGTTACACACAGTGTAGCAGGAAGCCAAAACAGTTTCTCTCCTGGCCATGGCCATCTGTATATCTGCTTGAGATTGACTGAAGAGATGCCAACACCTCAGGATGCTGAGAGGCAGCTGCTGGGGACTACCTGCACAGTTCCAGCCCTAGAGTTATAGGGTCTCCCTGAAGAGAAGGAAAGACTAAAGAGAACATCTATGAAATGTGTAAAGAGTGTGCATGAACACTGCAAAAACACAGGAGTCTCATCCTGATGCTCCTATCCTACATTGAATTTAGTCAATTTCACTAGCAAGGACAGGATAAAATCAACTGCAAAAAGCCATTTCTGAAAACTGGAGCTATCCCCAGTGTTTGGGTTAAGTGATTAAGCAAAGGCCACCCTTGTTCCACCTGCATGGAACAAGGAACTAATCCTGAGCTAGGTGATGTGGTTTGCAGACCACAGCAGCAATCACTGAACTCAGCCTGTACCTCTTGAAAATAGAGCTAGATGGCTAATTTATTCTCTAGCTCTATTTGGAAAAGACAAAGGATGCCTGTAACCTCCACACTGGGGCTGGTTTTACAGCAGCTGTTAAAGACACTTCATATGTAAGTGCTGTGTGTGACTTGAGGTAACCACAAGTGGAAGTATCACCTGGGAATGCGTCCGCCTTCTTTCCCAGTGTGTGCCATGGGCCTTGGTGGCAGCGTGGGCTGAGTGAAGTTTAACCAGACATAAAATCAAATCATACAAAGTCATTTGTCAACTCAATCTACAATACACAGATAATGCATGGCCTATACATGATATGCCCTAACAGGCTGACAGGTAATATGACAATAAAGTGTTACAAATTTTCTGTGATTTTCAAAAGGCTTCTACTGGTCAATCTGCAGCATTATGGGGTTTTATTTATTTGAAGTGGATTTTTTCTTGGGATAGAAAAATGACCCTTTTTATTTTCCATATCTGTAACACTCCCATCCAGTCAGAGAGGCATTGTTATGGAAGGAGGGACACCAGTCAAAGCCCTGAAGAATCTTGATTTAAGGATTAAAACACAACACGAACTGGACTGCTAACATGCGTCAATGTGAACATGTCTAAGCGCCTTGCATGCTGATGGACTAAATGCATGGTTGGAAATACCATTTTCATAGCTCAGACTGTAGGCTTGACACAGCTGCATGGTGTCCTTCCCATTCAGCCTCAGGACCTCTGCAGTGCTTCTTTAGCACAGAACACAGACTGGTGATCCTGAGGGCCCTCTACCCACAGCCATCGCTTGAAGTTATGTGATATTCTCTTCTTCTAACAAATATGAAATTGAAATTCCTACAGTCAAGGCAAGGAGCCTTGAGCCACTTTCATTAAGGGCACAGTTTAGTCCTGGCACCTTGGGTCATTCTATGTGTACATAAAGAGAACAGGTGCTTACCAATACAAACAGATGTGTTTTCATCTGGGAACCCCAACCTTGCAAACTGTTGTATTGTGATAGATTACCACAACTATGGGCACCTGCAGCAACCAGGGACAGAAGGAAAGGAGCAATCACCTATGGAGAGCCACTGTTTGCTCAGACTAAGAACTCTCCTTATTTAAATAACTGCATTTGGTAGGGGAGGGTTAGACTTCTGGGCAGACAAACTGACAAATATACACAAATAATCAAACAAGAAATGAAGGAAAGAAAGAAGAGGAAAAATATTTATAAATGTCACTGTCCAATGTCTTTTCAATTGAAATGAAATAAGATTATCTACATATATCTACAAATATCTACATGTATCTACACTTTGCAGATATGATTCTTTGGTTGTCTTCACTTTTTTCCTACACTGCAACTATCAAGAAAAAAAAAAAGGGGCTGTATAATCTTTGAAGGAAATAATAAATATAACAACTTCATTAAACATTTGACCAAAGCTTTGGCACTAATCAGTTTACAGATAACAAATCATACTGAAAACTCTGAAATAACAGCGGCAAAGCAATAGCAATAGAGCACATCCGAGAGCCATTTCCCACTGACTAATAATAAGCACAAGGCTATTTTACATCAACCTTTCTGAGAACATTATGCTTTAGTCAGACATTAAGAATCTCACAATTCACTGCAAATGTCAAATAAAATACATATTTCTTGCACAAGTCTTTTTTTATGGATCCAGATATATTTTTTTAACAGAAAAAAAATACATAAAATATTCATGGTAGCCTATATCCCTTCTTAAACCTTTCCAAAAAGGTTTTGGAAGCCCAAAGCCCACTGCCAGAGACAAAATAAACATTGCTATTAACACTGCCACCTGCACAAGGGAAAGAACGTGTTTTAAAGAGTTTGTAATGAAAACGCACAAACATGGATGAATAGATGACTTTAAAAGAAATAACCCCCATCTTTTAATTGAGTCGTGTGGAAGAATCAGGAAAGTGTTCATAATACTGTATACCAACACAGCTGAGAAGCTGCTCAATACCTTCTCTGAACACAAAGGGACTGCCTTCAGTGAGCATCTGACAAAAACACAAGCAAACTAATCAAAACACATGACTAGAGACCTCTGATGAACAGGGCCATCTTTTCAGCAGTAAGGAACGACTACTGAATGAAGACACTAAAGGAAAAAGTACTTACCAGCATTAAGAGGGAAGATGCAGCAAGCAGGAAATGCAGAATAGATGCTTTAGAACTACTGCAGATTGGGTCAGCCAAATATAAGGGGTGAACTAGTCAGAAAAAAACTCTGAAGTCCCTTTAAAAGGCACCTCCATGACAGTATTCAAGAGCTCAGGAAAGAATGCAGGAAGGCAGAACTGTGTGAGGCTGCCTGGGAAGCAGGAGGGAAACACACAGGCTGAAATCTGCAGATATTCCCCCACCCCCAGGCTGCTTTTTAAACCTTTGCAGGTATTGTTGGGAAAACACAGCTGCACGTGCCTGTGCTCTTGGCCATAGGCCCTTCTCAACAGCTCCAGAAAATGCTGCTATGGTTAAGGCATCCCAGTGAACCCCAAAACTTACAAATGGTTCAGGGCCAGAGAAGTGGGAAATTTGTTCTGGCAGTGAGGATTCAAAGCACTCTCTTAAACTAAACTCTGCTTCCCCAAGAATTTCCTCAAAGAACCACCTGAGCCACCTGTGAACCAGCCCCCGGTGTGCCCCGGGATGGGAAAGACTGACACCGACAAGTGCAGGACGACACACGGCTCACGGCCGGCCCCACAGCCCCGGCTCGGTGCTCACGTACAGGCCCCGTGGGCACCGCCAACACCGGCGCAAACACCAAACCTCCATCAGAAGACCCGGCGGGCGAGTGAGAGGGGACAAGTCACTTCACTGCTGCCGCCTCACCGTCCTCCCACCGCATGCCAGCCGCCCGACGGTCCTCGGTGCCCGGCACGAACGGAGGCGCGGGGGAACAGAGAGATAAGGACATATGGCTTCATTTATCAAAGTGCAGCCGCGGGTCACACCGCGATGGAGCTCCCGGCACCGCCGCCCTCACAGCCCCCACAGGGCGGGGCGCGGGGCGGGGCCCGGCTGCCGGCGATTGGGCTGTCTGGCTGTCGATCAGGTCAAGCTGGCCAATCAGCTCACTCGTAAGGCGGGAGGTGGGGGAAAGGCGGGAAGGGGGAGGGCGGTGTCTCTCGTGCCGCCGGTGCCCCGTTACCGGGGCCCGTAGTCGTAGCCGGTGGGTGCTCCGGCCGGCGAGTACATGTTGGCGGCCGCCGCCGCCGCAGCCGCCGCGTTCATGTGGTGGTGATGATGGTGGTGGTAGCTGTGCCCGCGGATGCTGGGGAGGGGGTAGGGGGCGGGCCGGCTCTTCGCCCCCAGGTAGTGGTCGTAGGCGGCGGCCGCCGCCGGCGGATACTTGTAGGGATGGTGGTGCAGCGGCTCCGACGCGGGGGGCTCCAGGCGCAGTTCGTGGTGCGGAGGGCTGGGCCGGCCGCCGCCCGCCCCGGCCAGCGGCACCAGCCCGCCGCCTCCGCCCGGCAACGCCGGGCTGAGCACGCGGGACATGAGCTGCTGGTGCGCGGCCTCGGCCTGGTGCAGCGCCGTCCCGCCTGCCTCCCGCTCGAACTCCCGCCGGCTCTCGGCAGCATCTACGGGGGCAACAGAGTCAGTGCGGCCGCGGCCGCGGGAGCGCATCCGCACTCACGGGGAAGAGGCGCGCGAAGGGAAGAGCGGGGCGCGCAGCAGCGGCATGCGGCAGGAACGGGGTTGGCGGGACGGGACCTTCTAACTGCGATAAATGGAGTTGAGTTGACTGACAAGCTGGTACACGCCTGACATTTTTGTAATTGTGTAACACTAAACAAATACAGACTTCCCTTTATTTTGCAGGCCCGGTGTGCGTTGGTAGAAAGGCCTTCGGTTGTCTTTGCAGTTGTTTGCTCTGGGTAATGGAAAAGCAGTCAATGGGCAGAGGTGCTGTTCGACCTGACTGCAGCTCCTGAATGGAGTGGGTTGGCCCTAAGCACACTGCCGAGGCACATTAAAAGGGCAATGCGAGAAGGAACCTGTGGCCAGCACTGCGTCTCTGCGTGAAAAGCTGAGTTTGTTGCTAAAAAGTAAAAAATGGGATTCTAAAGGCAAGGGGCAGTGTTTTTTAAAGCAGCAAATTTTCTTAAGCACACAACAGCAAACGTTGTAGTCCAAGGAAGAATGAATTAGGCTATGAAGGCAGGTAATTTTCTTTAAAACATAAGCGATAGCACAAAGCCCATTAGCAATGGGGCTGTGCACCGGCTTGGTGAGCAAGGCTAGCCCCAAGCATGCATGCACGGGCTGTGCAGGCCAACAGGGCCTGGGAGATGGGCTGGCCTGGCCACTGGGGGCTCTCACCTTTCTCTGTCCCATTCTGGTGGGCTGGGGAAGAGACTGGATTCCGGGATCTGGCAAAAGCGCTCATGAGAGGAAGAGGCCCTGGCCTGTGGTTCCTGGGCCTGGAAGAGGAAGGGGAGAAGTGATACAGAGCTGACGGTCCAACAGAATGAGCAATTTGAGTATTATCTCTCTGAGCTGCAGCTGGCAAATGGGCCCAGTACAGTGTCCCCCTCCATGAAACCCTTGTGCAAATGTAAGCTGGGCAGATACACGTGAAATAGGGTGAGCGGGGTATTGTCATAACCAATAAAAGCATATCCTTACCAGTCCTCAGGGTCACAGTCTCTGAATCCCTTGGCAAAAGGGTTGCTTGCAATCTTCAACTGCGTGATCTGTAAAAAGAAGTGGCAAAATGTCTCAAAGCAGAACACAGGGCTCCCTGGCCAAACAGTGAGTATGTCCCTGAGCAGACTTTGGGACTCAGCAGAGCTTGGTGTAACAGAGAGGATCCAGGTGGCTGGTGGAGCCAGTGTGTTCTCTGCCACGCAGCACAAACATGTGCTTTCCCTCTGTTAGAAAATGCGGGCTAACATGCTACCTAATATGAGTTCAAGGTGAAGGGAGAGGCAGTCTGAGTCGGCTGCAAAATCTGAGTAAATGCACTTGTAAGAAAATGCCACATTATATGGGTCACCACTGGAGCAGTTAAGACAAATCACTGGATAAATCATACTTATGTATTTATTTAGTTCGCCAGGGAGAAGGCAGGACATTTTCTATATTTAAGCAAATCCACGGATAAAGTATGTGATTGTGAGTTTCCGGAATGGGTTGAAAAACAAACTTTAAGCCCCTCAGTGACAGTTCCAGCCTTAGAGGTCAAACTGATAGAAAGCAGGAGAGAAAGAGCAGCTGTCCGGAGCCATCAGGCAAATGCCAGCCGGGGAGGGACTCCAGAGCCCCTTAAAGGCACAGCCTTTCTCTGGCCTCGCCGCCTCTACCGGGGCGAGGTGCGGCCCGACCGCAGCATCCCGGAGAGAACTCAGGTAAATTTGGTCGGAGCCACTGCAGAGGGTGACACTTGCGCCAGTTGCTCAGGGACAGCCCTGGGACACAGCCCCGGGACACAGCCCCGGCCTGCGCGGCATCGTCGCGGAGCGGGGCCGTTCGGAGCAGCGCTGAAAAGACCCCGCTATGAAATCGTATTTCCACTCGCTGCTGGGATTCCGGCTCTTTACATTACACTGATGCGATTTAAAGGAGCAATTGGATTAACTGCTGCCCAGAGATCTGCATTAGATTGGAGTGGGGTGTTGTGTTTCGTTTTGTTTCGTTTTTAACGTATAATTGTATTCTGAGGAGAGACAGACCGCTACGAACTCAAAGCAGTAAAATCGCAGATTTATCCAAACAAATTGTGAGTGACATTTCGCAGCGGGCAGCCTGTAGTTTCCCCACTAGCCCGGTCTCGGCTTTACATAGGTAATGAGGTCCCCCGGGCGGGGGGAAGCTGGCGATGGGGCTGGAGCCCACGTCGCTTCCTCGGCGTACACCGATGCAGTTCTGCACAGCTCCCCGGCTATCGTGTTCCTAGCGCTGCCCGGAATGGGTTTAGCAGATGGGGAGAAGGCGGGAATACCCCCAGCCATCCCCGCCGCCGCCGGACACCCGCAGCCCGGCCTCCAAACCCGGAGCCGGACGAAGGGGCTGAGCCAGCACAGGATGCACCCGCACTCATGGTACCTCCGGGGCGACCCCAACCCCCGCTTTCCGTTGCCCCGAGCTCCGCTGCTGCTCACCCGGTGGTTCTGGTAGGCGGTCACTGCCGTGAAGCGCGTCTCCTCGAAGACGAAAGTTTTGAAGTTCTCCTCCGCGTACTTCTCGCTGTCTTTCCGGGGGTCCACGTAGACCACGTGAAAACGCGGCTGGTATCTGTGCATGGAGTTCAAAATGATCTGAATGATAAAACGAGCAAGGAGACAATAACTGATCCAGGCGGAGCATGGAGAGAGGATAGCGCAGCCCCGGCCCCGCCGGCTCCACTGCCCGGGACAGCCGCGGGGCTGGGGCAGAGCCCCCGGGTAGGGGCGCGGGCAGGGTCACCCAACGGGAATCTCAGCGCAGGGAGTTCCTACCCCGTGCAGCCCCGTGTTGGACATGTTTTCCCGGGAACACTTACATGCCCGTTGTCATCCAGCAAATTGTTGGTCAGTTTGAGCTTATCGAAGGAAACGATCTGCTTCATCCACTGGGCCCCTTTGGCCGGGGAGTCCGGGTGGTAATGGACTCTCCCGGGGGTGGCGGGGTCGGCTTTGCCAGCCACCAGCCAGGAGGAACTGTGGAAGGCGTACCTGCGGGAGGGGAAGGCACCCTCAGCCACGGCCCGGGGAGTTCCCGCCCGCGTCCCTGCAGCGCCGCTCCGAACGAGTGCAGCACCCGCGCGCCGCAGAACCCGGCCCGGGACGGTTCCCCTGGCCCACCGAGGGGGAGCACCGCCTCTCCATCATTCCCGCTTCCCACGAGAGGAACGAGCTCTTTTCTGCAGCCAGAATTGCTGCGGAGGGGATATACTATTTTATCACGTCAGCGATGGAACTGTCGTGAGAGAAATCTGCAGGATGGAGGAAATTTATGGCTACCCGTGTAGATTTGGGAGAGAAGCCACAAAAGCCTCCCCCTTCCTCTAAAAAAAAGGGTGAAAAAAAGCCCTCTATACAGTAAGATTCTCGCTTTAAGTGAAGAGTGGAAAGTTGTGTGTAGATTAATAGCAGGTTCAGAATTTAGCAGTCTCGTTTCATTTTTTCAAAGTACATATTCAACAGTAACATTTAAAACAGAGAAACCAATCTTCTATACACGTGTTTACTTTAAAAGCCAGTGTTTGCACAGGGGGAATTAGACACCATTGGACTTGAGCAGAAACATTACTTTTTAAAGATATACTCAATTGGATGTTATATATCCTACTTCCCTTGACAAGCAAACATTTCTAGGACGCCCTGAGAATTTGGATATCTGTCTAAATATTTATATATCAGACCCTGCGATTCCTATGCGGGCTGCCTGCTCGGCGTCTTGATCTGAAGCTAAATACATAATGCACTTTTCACTGTCTTAAAATTAAAGGGGCTCCAAATCAGACCGCATCACTGCCTTGTGAATAGACCGTTTCCAAGGCTTTCCTACACTGCCGCTGGAAACAAGGGCAGGGTTTTGTGGCTTGGGTGGCTGGTGCCTTTCCAGAGCACAAAACCCACTCTCTTCACCCAAGCACCCAGGAAGCTCCCCAGCTTCGGGACATGTGCTGAGGAGCTGCAGCATTCAAGGAGCATTGAGAGGATTTTTGTTAAGCGGCAAAGGGTGTTTGCTGGTGGAGATGTGTAGCAGTACGACAAGGAGAGCTTTCCTGGGCAGGACAAGGCAGCTTCTGCCCTGTGCCCTGTGAAACCTGCCCTTCTGTCCATGCTGGTCTGTCCCTGGCCGCCTGAGAGCCTGATGTGGAGGCTGAGGGGGCCCTGCGGTCCCGTGCAGCCGCTCCTGGCCCCAGATTCGTTGCAAGGGTGTCAAAGAGACCCCAGGTCAGCCACATCCCGTGTCCCCTCCACCTGTCTCACACCGACAGGTGTCACGCCCAGGGGCACATCCCTGAACCTCCAGAGGACAGGAGCAGAGGGTGGGCAGCAACCACCAGCCCCTACAGCTCCAAGTACCGCGAGACAGGCCAGGTATTTGTTACTTGCCGGTATCGCTTGTCATCCACAGGGACGAAATCCATGAGGAGCATGTAGTCAGCCATAGGGTCCATCCCAAATATCTTCACCTGGAAGGTGGGGAACATGCGCCTGGCACAGAGAGGAGAGAGAAGTGCTACACTGAGGAGCAGGAGGGAGCCCCAAGGGGCCGGCACGGGTCTCTTCCCCTTCAGCTGCTCCAATACCCTCCCAGTTGATGGTAAATCCCCTCGCAGAAACCGCTGACTGGAAGAAGAGGCAGATACGCCCAAGCTGCGTGGGGAGACGGGCTGCCGTGTTCCCCAGCCCTCGGCAGCATCCCGAAAGGCAAGGCGGAGGGTCCTGCCTCTCCCATTGGCTCCGAGACCGTTCATGTCAGACACCCGAAATGCCCCACCGAGGGGGAACGGAGAGGACAGGGGAAATAAGAGCATCCTCAACCTTTGCTATGGGGATATCAAGTGAGAATAATTTCTTCTCCGTGGTTTCCCCATCATTTTAGCTGACCTGACTGGAGGTAAATGCAAGGCATTACCCTGTCTGCGGACCTGCACTCGAGCTCGGGAGTCTTAGGCAGCCCGTGGGGGTCAAATCTAAAAAATCCAGCAAACGACACGAGGTGATCGAGTTCCCACCTGTGCAGCTTCTGTACCCACCAAACTGTGCCCGTTTGAAAGCAGTAGTTACAGCAACAGCCCCTCGGGCCAGCGGGAGACCTCTCCCAGCCCGGAGGGCAAACGCTCCCTCTCGGTGGGCAAGGGCTAGAGGGTAACGGGGATGTCCCAGAAAGCCCCGTCCCGGATCCACTTCATCGCAAGAGCCCGGTCGGGCTCCCTCTCCCCCCACCTTTGCAGAACGAAAAGGGGAGCGGAAAGGAGCCCAGGGCTCCGGAGTTGGGCAGGCCAGCCCCCGCGGCTGCTCCCCGGGTTCTTCTCTGCGCAGGCCCCCGGCACCCAAAGCTAAGCCGAAACGTGGATCCCACGCTCAGGGAGGGCACAATTCCTTCGGGGGCTGCAGTACAAATGCGATCGGCGGTGGGCTAAGGGAAGGGGCCAGGACGGTCCACCCGTCCCTCCCTCCTGCATCTGCACACACGGGGACCAGGGTCTCGCCCGCAGCTCCCCGGCGGGACACGCCGAAGAAGTGCCCTGGCGTCGGGGCTCGTTATGGCTTCATTTTGTTTTATAGAATAGTAAACCAAGCGAGCGACCATAGCCAATATTTCGAGGAGGGTGTTTGCAGCCGTTGAAAAACCAAAGTCCCAACCGCCTCCTGAACAAACAGCCCGATCAAACCCGGACACAGAGAGCCCCCCCGGCTCGTTCTCGGGGCACACGGCCGGACCTGTTGTTCTGTGCCCCTTCTCCCCTCTGAGGGGCGATGGGTCAGCGCGCCTCTGGCTCCGCTGCTCTTCCACATCGGGCCCAGCACTGCCGGGCTTCATCGGGATCGGGCAGCTACGTCTCCCTCTCCGTAAGGCTTCAGAAAACTCTGGAGGACGTTTTCAGTCGCTCCCTCTGTTATTATTATTTTAAAACATGTAAAAGCTCCCATTAGCTCCAATTCCGGTTTTCTTGTTCTAAAACTGAGTTTTAAAACAAACAACCTGAGATGATAAGACCCATCTAGACAAACTGCAGGGCCAGCCCAGAGGCGCTGGAAGAGAATAGGCTTTGCAGCGCCTTCCCCGAGCCTTTTCCTGCTGGTTGTACCTCGTTTTCTCCTGTTTTTACTCGCTTGTCTGGAGTTTCAACTGTGTCATAAAGTAAACGAAGAAAAGGGTGGGAGAAAAGCCCCCGATTCAATTCGAATTGGTTAATTTCCGAAACCTTTTGAAATGGGATATTTGCAATCTTTTCGCTCTTCTTGGAGAGCTAAGAAAGCCAGATCGAAGAACTCCTGTTTGCAGAGAGCCTCCGCCTGGAGCCTGAACGACCTTTTCCGCTAAGGAAAGCAACGCCGAGCCCGGCGCCGGGCTCAGGGGCCGCGGCCGGAGACAGCGGGCTGTGCGACCCGACGCCGGGGCAGGCACCGTCTGCGGGAAATTCCGCCCGGGTCCCGCAACGCAGCGCTGGCTGCTTTTGCACCGGGTATCACGGTGATTGTTTTATTTTAGGAAATTGCTAATATTAAAAAAAAAAAAAAAAAAAGAAAAAAAAACCACCCCAAACTGAAAAAGCCACTGCGTACATGTAAGTATGTTTCTTTTTTTTTTTTCTTTTGCACTTTTGGGACCCTAAAAATCGCTGACGGGAGAGCGGGAGCGCACGGCCGCGGTCACAGCTCTTGCCAAGACCGCTCGGAGCTGAGTCCGACCCTCTCCCCCGGCCGGCCACCCCGCCGCAGTCAGCCCCGGGGCGAACTGAGAGCAAGCAACGGGGGATTTCTTAATTTGTTTGCTTTTCTTTTCTCCCCCCCGCCGAATGCTTTAAACCAAGGGAAGACTCAGAACCCGGACAATTCGCAGTTCTGCCGGAGCCTGGCGAGGAAAGCCTCGTAGCTCTGCCCGAGCCGCCGCGGCCGCGGCGCTTCCCGGGGATCTCCATTAAATGCAGTAACTAACAACTGTAATTGGGACTCCTCTTCCCCCCATATGTTTTGCTCGTTCCTAACGCGATCGCATCAGCCGATTTCTTTGTTCCCTGCCCAGGAGCTGGGTCCTGGCCCCGGAACCGCGCCGCGGCGGCCGGAGCAGAGCTGAGAGGAGCCGCGTTCAGCCGGGCTCGTTACTCGATAATCGGGAAATGCAACAGCCCTGGAACACGTTTCAAGGTGCAGAATTAGGGTCTGTGTTCTCGTCTCCGCCGGAAGGAAAACATCTGCCCGTGCTAAGAATGTATTTAGCAGGTTTTGCACGGTTTGCGTGTTGTTTTTTTCCTTCCCCCGTATCGTTACTGTCCGCCCCGGGAACACACACCGTCCTCCATAAACACGGATCTAAGACCCGTGTGGGGTCACAGCCGAAGGCGCCCGGAGGAGCACAGCGCCCTTTTAAGCGGGAGTGAAACCTAGTGCCCTGCCTGCCGTCCTCCGCACGCCTTCGCCGTCAGCCCGCAGCAGCAGCCGCGCGTTCTTCCGCAGCACCGAGGCCTTCGGGCCGCAAGAGCTCGCAGATTTCGCCCCAGGAGAAGTGCAAGGATCAAATGACGGCGACCGCCGGCCGGGTCGCTCCGCGACTCGCCCTTGGGCAGCAGCTTCAATCTCCCCCCAAACTGCGAATTCAACCACTCGCACCGGATTCTCCCGCCCCGACTGGCCTGGGTGCCCGGGTCCGGAAGGAGCGGCTGGAGAGCCGGGGCCGCTCGGGAGCTCCGCACTGACCTGCCTGCCTTGGTGACGATCATCTCGGTGCCTAGCTGGTTGAACTCGTCCCACAACGCCTTCATCTCTAGTTGGACGCTCACGTTGGCCACCTTCGGGTTCTTCTTCACCGGCGCCTTGGCCGCGGCGGCCGCCCCCGCAGAACAGCCCGAGACTGCGGCCGGCCCCGCAGCGGCTCCACCGGCGCCCTCGGGCTGCTCGGGGCCTGGGGGCGGCGGGTTGGTCCCGGCCGCCGCCGCCGCCCCGCCGAAAGGGTAGCCGTGCTGGGGCTGGGGCGGCGGGTGCGGGTGCTGCTGAGCCGTGCAGGGCTCGTAGTGCGGCGGCTCATGCTGTCCGTACGGGTCCCCCGGGGAGGGGGAGAGGTGGTACCCCCCGGAGGCGTTCAGGCTGCTCAGGCTGTTGGCCGTGAAAGCTGCAACATCGCAAAAATGGGACAGCTGGGTGAGCCAGGGGCTGGAGATAGCTGAAATCATTCCAAAAACAAGCGGTCAGGGCTCCGCTCCGGCTCCCGCTTTCCCCCCAGCTCCGCGCCGCTCCGCGCGGCCCCCGCCTCCGCACCGGCTCCGCGGGGTGCCCTCCGCCTCCTCTCCTGCCCCGCGCCCAGCCCAGCGGGGCGCCTCCCCCTTTCCGCTTTGCTTGGCCCCAGCCCCGCTCCCCCCGGGGCAGGCGGGGAGCTCGCCGCTCCCGCTGCCTGCCTGCCGAGGCTTCTTTTTTTTTCTTTCTTTTTTTCTTCTAGTTTTTTTTTTTTTTTTTCGTTTGCAAACCCGAGAGGTCTGCCAAGAGCCTCGGCGGTGCAAAGCCCGTGCTATCTCTGCAGGCCTCCCTTGCCACACACCACTTGGGACAAAGCAAACTCCCTCTTTTCGCCCCCTCTCCAAAAAAAGGAGGGGAAACTCAGAGAGGAGTGGGGAAACTCAGAGAAAGAAATCGGCTCTTATTTCCGTGTAGCTACGCTGCTGCAGGTAACGTCCTTCACTCTGGAGCCGCGGGGCTGCGGCTGACAGGGGAAGTCGGATCTGGTCTGGCAATGCCCCATTCCTTCCATCCCCGGACAGGAAAGAAGAAGAGGCCGGGACCAGAGCAAAGCTCCGGGTCCGCCGAGGAGCACCGGGACGAAGCCGGCTGCGCAGCCCTCGGCCGCCGGCCGAGAGGGCCCTGCAGCGCATGACAGGCCGCCCGGCGGAGCGGTCGGCTCCTTCGGATCCCCTCCGATGCTGAAAAGCTTCTCGAGGTCCCGGGGGTCTCTTGCGTTATTTCCGACGCAGCCCCCAAGGCCGGACAGGGGCTGCAGAGCCGGTGGGAGCAGAGCCCCGGCCTGCCGGTGCCTCAGGCACGGCCGGCGCTGTCGGGGGATGCTTTCAGCACCTCTGAGAAGACGCGAGTCCCAGCGGCGGAGCCGTCGAAAGCTGCTACCAAGCCACGGGCAATGCCTTTCTCTAAGGGAGGGCTAGAGGGGCCCAGGCGTGCCGGGAGAAACGGCAAAGCCTCCTCCGAGCGGCTCCGCGGGCAGGCCGCGTTCTGTGCGCTGCCCCCGGCCCGGCCGCCGGCACGGGCCGCGTGAAAGCCCTCGGATACGCGGTGGCCGGTGGTCCCGTCCCCGCAGCCCTGCCGGGCCGAGCGCGGCACTCACCTTCCATGTCCCTGGTGACGGTGCTGAAGTGCATCTTCTGAGGGCGGCAGCCGGAGCGGGCGGGCGCGCTGCGGCCGCCGCGGCGCTCCTCCAGCTCTCCTTTCCCTGCTTGCTCGGCGGCGGCGACTGAAATCAGAGAGGCGATACTGAAAGCATTTGCCTTGGGAGACAGAGGGCTGTTTTCGTCCATAGGGGAGACACCAATGCAGGAGCAGCAGGCGCGGCAGCCTCCCACCACGAGCCCCCCCCCCTCCCACCCCCTAACTCCCCTCCTTTCTACCGCACCATCCAGGGAGGTGCGAACGAGACCCCCCTCCTTCCAGACGGGGGGAGGGGAGGGGTGGGGAAGGGAAACTTAAAAAAAAAAATAATCCAACAGAAAACAACCTAAACCCTCGCCCCCCCGGGAAGGGCGTTGGGGAGCAAGAAACTTTCCCGGGTCCCTCTGTAGCTAGCGCCGAGCACCGCAACGGCGGACCGAGCTCTGTCAGCGAGACGGGACCGGGGGGCAACAAATAAATAATCCCACGAATTTCTTTCCCGGGGTGTCCATTCCTCACCACCCTCCCCCTCCCCAATTCGTTCCCTGCGATTTATTAATTCATTTTCTGTCTTCCCTTCCCCTCAACCACCACCTCCTTCTTCTGCCCCCCTCGTCCCCTCCTTTTCTCCTGCACGAAGGGAAAGTGTCTCCCTTATAGGCGCTTTCCCCATTCAGTGGCTGGGAGGCGTCACATGGAAGCCGGGGGTGTTTGCCTGCAGAAGTGGCGGCGACGGCGGCGAAAGCGAAGTGAAACTCCTGCCGAGACGGTGTCAAAGGGCTGGGGAGGCCCTTCCCCGCCTCCCGGGCACGGCGAGCGGCCGCCGGGGAGGGATGGGATGTGCTGCGGGGCGGGCGGAGGGGCCGGCGGTGTCAATCACGGCGCCGGGAGCCGGCCGACGGGAAGGGAAGAGCCGAGCCGAGCCGAGCTGAGCTGAGCCGAGCCCGGCGTCACGCTGCGGATGTCCGGCACCGAGAGAAGGGATAGCTCTTTTCCTCTAGCTCGCATGCACTGCGGGGCTGGGGGCGACCCTCGGGGCTCGGTAGCCGCGGGGACCCGCAGTCTGAGTCGCCGCAACAGGCGGGGTCTGGGCACGTCAGGGTGAGCAGCGAGTGCAGGTACTACCGGCCGCTTCGCTCGGATGGGACCCCCCTAGCCCTGGGCCACTAAACTCCCAAAGAGCCCGCCAGCATTCCAGCATTTCCTTCGCCAATTAAAAAAAAATACAAAAAAACCCCAAAAACAAACCAAAAAGCGGAGAAAACGGAAAGAAACGAACGAGGCGGCAGACGAGCTCCTGCTTAGCCCAGCGTGAGAGCCCGCTTCGTCGGCAGCACCTGCACGGCCCGTCTGGGCCGGGAGCCGCGCCCCGTTCCCGTCCCTGCCCCGGCGAGGACGAGGCGCTACTCACCGCCCGCTACCGGCCCCTCGGAGCGCCGCGGCGTTCCCCGGGCCCTTCTTTCGCATCGGCGCGGGGCAAGGCGACGCGCCCGCCCCGCCGGGTCCGGCCCAGCCCGGGTACCAGTACCAGTCTCGGTCCGCGCCCCGGTGCCGGTCCCTCCGGGCGGGTAGCTGCACCGAGGTCCTGGGGAATTGCCCCGACGGGGCGGGCGGAGCTGTGGGGCGCGCCGGTGGCTACCGTCGCGGTGGGGGTTGCATAACCCGAGCGATGCGCGGAGAGCTGGAGTGAGCAAGCGGGTTATATATAGCTGCCCTGTCTGTAGCCTGCGGGGCTTGATTCTTCTGTTGAAATATTATCTTTGGATGTGGTAAAAATATTTGCAGAGAAAAATCTAGACTACTCTTACATATTTGAGCATATGTTCCTGCAGCTAACGGCATAAGGGCAGAGCGTGACATGATCGGTGTTTTGTTTCTTTGCTGCTGCTGCTGGCAGCGCGGTTCCTGGCCGGGGCAGCTTCTGTCGCGAGCTCAGGGACACGTCACGGAGAAGACAGTCCCAGTACTGACCCGCGCTGCTCACCTGGCGGCAATACAAGAAGGAGGGGAAGGGATTTCGTTTGGGCACCCTGGGGCAATATCGGAGGAAAGCGAGGAGCCGCGGGTGCGAACTACAAGCCGCCTCCGTGAACTCAAGGGCTGATGCGAGCGAGACGCTGATGCCCCTTCCCCGCGGTATGCTTGGCTTTGGACAGCCTCTGCTCCAGGAGGAAAGAAAATATTCCCCCTGGAAATTAAGAAAAAACCCGAAACCAATGCCCCAGCAGAGTATGGGGTGGCAGTCCCTGCCTTAGTTGCCCGCACCGTTTCCCAGGTTTATTCCTTTCTCCTTTCCTGCTCCCTACATAAAACTCCAGCTGTAAGGGACTCCACGTCGGGGACAGCCCGGGCGTGGACCGGTCCCTCGGCCTGTCCACCCGGCCGGCGGAGTCGGGGTTGAGCGGTGTCTACCAGGAACAGAGGACCCGCCGGGAATCGTTGTCACCTGGGCGGCAGCGGAGCGGGTCCTCGCCAAATGGCGGGGCTGAAGCCTCGAAACCCCAAATCCCTGAGAGTAGACCCCACCGCCCCACTCCCACATCCCCTGCCTGGCCTCGCAGACACGCGGGGTTCCCACACGCGTGAGCGGCATTGGGCGGAGCTGAGACAATGGAGGGGGAAACCAACCCTGTCTGTCCTGCAAAAGGGACCCCGCAGGGACAGAACCCACCCGAGAGAGAGGGTGGCACAGCGCTGTGCAGCTAGCGGAGTCGACCCCTTTCCTGCACCCCGAAAAGGGCCCAGAGGTCGCATTTGACAGAAGTCCTGAGGACACATGTCCCCGTTCCTCGGACCGCTCCGTATCAGCGGAGCGCTGCAAAGCGCATCCAGTCTCGACGCGGGGTTGCTAACCCCGCCGTTAGGCATTACTGCTGTGCCCCTGGCTCTGTATTCGTCCAGAGGACCGGTGTGTTTGTTAGGATCGAGCCCAGAGGTTCTGCTCCCCGCAGCTCACAGTTCGCCCGAGCAGGTGGGAGGAGAGGTCGAGGCTGTCCCGCCGCCTCTCCTCCGGAACGGCTCCGCGGTGAGGAAACGCCAAGAGCTCGATGCGGAAGAAGGGTTGGGGCACCTCTCCCCCTTTTTCCTCGTCCTCCGTGGACACACATCTGCTTCGTCCCGAAAAGATGCAGCCCGATGGCTCAAAAGCCTGTGGTGGCACCGAGGAATGCAACTCGTGGCAACGACTCGCGCATCCCCCCACGACGGCAACCCCCAAGTCCCGGGGCGGCCCCGAAGCCGAGCATCGCCGTGTCCCTGCCGCTCCACCACCTTTCCCGACCCTCCCGCGATATCATCCGCTGGAACCCCCTTCCCTGTCTGGGCCCCCCACCCCATCATCCCCCAGACCTTTCAGGCGAGGCGGACACCACTGGCTGCTGCCTTCGTCCTCCCTCGCAGGGGACTCCCTGCCGGCACCTTTCCCCACGGGCCGGGCTATGTGTCCCTGGTCACGGACACTCACATCGAGCCATGGTCCTGCTGCTGCAGAGGTGCCCTGGTCCCCCAGGCCGGGTTCCTCCGCGCACCCCGAGCCCAGGCTGTGATACAGGAGCGTCGCGGCCCCGATGGGCTGTCCCCGCGCCCCGAGGCCTGGCTGGGACACAGCCCCACTGTGCCGCCTTCCCCTCCGTCCGCCCTCCGCACTCACCCCTCCGCCAGGCATCTCTCCACTCGTCCCTCCCGCGATCCCTCCTTTCTGCCCGATCCCCCGGCCCTTGCCCGGCCCCGCCGTCTCTCCCGCCCCCAGCCTCTGCACCCCGGCTGGCCCCTGGCGAGCCCGGGCTTTCGGAAAGGGTGGGGGGGGTGAGGGGGGGGGCGCAGACTCTGCAGGGGAGCTGGGGCCGGCCTCGCACGGCTCGGCCTCGGCTCGGCTCGGCCTTGGCACGGCAGCCCCGGCTCCCCGCTGAGCCGTGGGGCAGCAAATAACTATCGGGAGGACAACGGCAACGAGCCGGGGCCGGGACCCCGCGGGCTGGGAGGCGCCCCCGGATTCCGCGCACACCAGCGCACAAGCCGTGCCTCTGCACGCTGCTCGCATGAACAGCCCAGCGGCGCAGCCCCGGGCGGCCTCCGACGGCCGGCCGGGAGAGAGAACCTCGCGGCCCCGCCGCAGCAGCACCGCCCGTGCAGCACGGGAAAGGCTGAGGCTGCCTCGCTGGTGGTGATTGTGCCGGAGAAAAAAAAAAAGATTCGTAGGGGTTCAAACCAACGGGAACCGCGGACGTTTACGGATTCGTTGTAAGGGTGGAAATAAGAGGACACCGGGGACATTTCGGCAGGTGAAAAAAAGCCTGAAGTTCCCGCGAGTCCTGGGAAAAACGGGGATTTTCTGGCGTTTAATTTGAGACCGTTATCGATGAGTACTTTTCTTATTTTTACAGCTATCCTCGTTTACTTACTCCGACTACGGCGACTATTAGCATGATTTTGCAACTGACGTTTGTACCGAAATAAACGAATATCTTTAAAAAAAATCAAACGCGTGAACCATGTCTCACCGAAAAAGACAGACAGTGAAATAGAAAACAAGGCAAAACAGACGAAAGAAAGAAAGAAAGAAAGAAAGAAGAAGAAAGAAAGAAAGAAAGAAAGAAAGAAGAGAAAGAAAGAAAGAAAGAAAAAGAAAAAAAGATAGAAAGAAAGAAAGAAAAGAAAGAAAGAAAGAAAGACAGAAAGAAAGAAAGAAAGAAAGAAAGAGAAGAAAGAAAGAAAGAAAAGAGAAAGAAAGAAGAAAGAAAGAAAGAAAGAAAGAGAAGAAAGACAAGAAAAGAAAGAAAGAAAGAAAGAAAAGAAAGAAAGAAAGAAAGAAAGAAAGAAAGAAAGAAAGAAAGAAGAAGAGAGAGAAAGAAAGAGAGAGATAAAAAGAGAAGGAAGAAAGGAAAGGAAAGGAAAGGAAAGGAAAGGAAGAAGGAAGGAAAGGAAAGGAAGGAAA
Source organism: Fringilla coelebs (assembly GCF_963513975.1). NCBI lineage: Eukaryota > Metazoa > Chordata > Aves > Passeriformes > Fringillidae > Fringilla > Fringilla coelebs. The sequence goes on along the minus strand of NC_140043.1, from coordinate 8,059,148 downwards.
GAAAGGAAAGGAAAGAAAGGAAGGAAAGGAAAGAAGGAAAGGAAAGGAAAGGAAAGGAAAGGAAAAGGAAAGGAAGGAAAAGGAAAGGAAAGGAAAGGAAAGAAAGGAAAGGAAAGGAAGAAAGGAAAGGAAGAAAGGAAAAAGGAAAGGAAAGGAAAGGGAAAGGAAAGGAAGAAGGAAAGGAAAGGAAAGAAAGGAACGGAAAGGAAAGGAAAGGAAAGGAAAGGAAAGGAAAGGAAAGGAAAGGAAAGGAAAGGAAAGGAAAAAGGAAAGGAAAGGAAAGGAAAGGAAAGGAAAGGAAAGGAAAGGAAAGGAAAGGAAAGAAGGAAAGAGAAAGGAAAGGGGGAAAGAGAAGAGAAGAGAAAGAGAA